>NC_088808.1:18918553-20369803 GCF_011386835.1 Chrysemys picta bellii
TCTTAAAGCCCCTGCTCCTGGAGTCATGTGCTAATCTCAGCTTTCATTAGAAAACAAAAGGTAACTTTTGTGGCTGGAGGAAAGTCTGAAAAATGTGACCCCCTAAAGGCTCAAGAAGGCAAATAAAACCTCCAAAATGTATTATTATTATTATTGGCTTAAAAAGCCTGGGATTTAAAAACAATCTAATGATTGTTCGGGGCATTTATGATTTTTGAGCACCTGAGGTTGGCCTTACTGGTATTGTATGCTGCTGCGGTGCAGTTTAGACAGGAAAACGGATTCATAGGGGTGACTACGTGGAGGGTTTGAGTGGAAAACGAGGAGAAGGAAAAAGCCAATGCCAGCAAATGGCACCATGTAAAGAAACAAAAAAGCAACTGGAAATTATGTCAATCAATAGCATCTCGGGGGCGACAATAATTTAAGTGTTAAATTCAGTCATGAGTCTCCGATATAATTGCTTTCTTTGGGGGTTAGGCATTTGGGGGCATTATGTATCTGAATTTGATGCCTAGAAAAATAAAGGGAGAGAGAATTGTATAGTGGTTTGTTTCTGGTAAATGTGTCATTTTTCAGGCAGTGGACTCACAGCTCCTCACAAGTAGTTAAGTGATTTATGTATTCTAGCACTTGGTAAAAAGGCCCGTCAAAGTACATAGCTTTAGGTAGTAAAATTAAATATTACAGGTAAAAGCTACTGGTAAAATATTGTTTTCTGGGAGTTTCAAAGGGCTCTAGGGCCCATCTCGCACTGCATTTCAATAGA
This sequence comes from Chrysemys picta bellii, assembly GCF_011386835.1. Lineage (NCBI taxonomy): Eukaryota > Metazoa > Chordata > Testudines > Emydidae > Chrysemys > Chrysemys picta. The sequence continues at coordinate 18,919,323 of NC_088808.1, forward strand.
GTTTAACTCCCTTAGTCTCCTGTGAAAATTACAGTTATTTCTGTTTCCAAACTGATTCTGATTTGCAAGATCTCACTTCCTCCAGCCATTGGCTACAGGAACTGCAGTGTTGACGGTCAGACACAAAAAGAACTGGGAAATGTCCATGTAAATCTGGGCTTGATGGGATGACCTTTCTTAGTGGAAACACCAGTTTTAGAGAGCATACAAATACCAAAAAATGCCACACAGTTTCCTCACATGCAATGAGAAGTGGGATTATTACAAGTGAAATCGGGCATAAGATAAGATGCTTCAGCAAATAAAGATAAAATAAATTGGACAGTCCAGTTCTGATTTCAGTTACACTAACGTAAACCAGGAGTGGCTCCACAGAGGTCAGTGCTGTTACATGGATGTAGATGAGATCAGAACCAGGCCTAGAGAGAGCTGTGTCTAGCTGAGATGCGTGGATGAAATTTGAATCTGTGTGATCATTCAGGCTTCCCCCTGAACTTGAACTGAACCTGTTTTGAGAACCAACATGCATTTCAATGACTATTTACCCCTATTATTTTTCATGTACACAAATGGTCATTAAAAAGCAACAGAGGGTCCTGTGGCACCTTTGAGACTAACAGAAGTATTGGGAGCATAAGCTTTCGTGGGTAAGAACCTCACTTCTTCAGATGCAAGAAGTGAGGTTCTTACCCACGAAAGCTTATGCTCCCAATACTTCTGTTAGTCTCAAAGGTGCCACAGGACCCTCTGTTGCTTTTTACAGATTCAGACTAACACGGCTACCCCTCTGATACAAATGGTCATTGTGCTTCTAGGCTGTGTCTGGGCCCAAAAAGTTGGGTGAAGAGGGGAAGCAGCAAAGGAGTCCTAGGATTAGGAAGGTCTTTTCTCCCAAGATTTCCAGCACAGATTTGCAGACCCAAGAGAGCTGGATAGATTGGATCAGCATCCAGACGGTGTGGTCACTAGTCACACCTAGACTGCACATCACTATGCTATGGCTCTCGCGATAAATGAACAGCGATGAAGCCATTGAATCAAATCTTGAAGTCCTAACACAGCTTTTCCTCAGTTCTTACTTCGGCAAAGGTCCCACTGACTTCAAATCTAAATGCACTGATTTTTAGATTGTAAGCTGCAAGGGGCAGGGACTGTCTTTTTGTTCTGTGTTTGTACAGCGCCTGGCACAAAGAAGTCAGTGACTGGGGCTCCTAGGTGCTACTGCAATAGAAATAAATAATAATAATTGACTGGGTTCAGATTCAGAGTAGAATCATCAGCGTTTCATGTATTGTTAATATCTTACTCCTTGTCCCCTTGTTACATGCACAGACCTGTATTTATCTGAGCACAGCTAGATGTGTGCAGCTAACTGAATGGCATTCACTGTCATAGCTAAACCGGGGTTCTGTTAGAGTTTTAGTCTATATTTTGCTCCTTGACTTCCAATGTGTAATGCCAATGAAAAAATCCCTTGTTATTGCACATGTCCAGAAGGATCAGAATTACGTTTTCCCTGCCTAAAATTATATTTACAGTACAGTCAAGGAGGGGGAAAGGTTGGTATTAACAACCCAAATGTGTTGGATGAGGTGTTTACATCGAGTCGTGTGAATTCATAATGTTCCAATTTTCACCTTCAGACTTTAATGATACTTTGGATTCCTTTATAGCTCATTATAGGCTCTTTTGTGATCAGCCTTGAAGCGCTGCTACTAAGTCGCATCTGGTGGTTTTTCAGTATTACAGGGGATTACTGTCCGCCGGGGTGGGGCAGGTAATGCAAACCGCTTGCATTTTGGCTGGAGTTTGTGTTCAGACCACCAGCCCAGAAGTCAAAGGACTCCGCTCCAATAATGTTTGGCATCAACACTGCTTGATTTTCTTGAATCTTGTTAAAAAAGGGCATTGTGCGCATTTGTGTGTCTGCAGCCCGAAGAGTGGAGTTACTAATTTAATAGTAGCTCCTGCTAACCCCAGTTTTAGCAGGTAATTAACCAATTAGGGGCCTAATTAACTCAGGAAGGTTGGCCCTGGCCTGGGACTCGGAAAAGTTGTTTGATTCCTACCTCTGTCACAGTGTGAACTTGGGCAAGTGACTCAGTCTCTCTTTGCCTGATTTCCCCCTAGGTAAAAATAGGGAAATAATACTTCCTTTGTCTGCCCCCTCTAGAAGCAATTTGGTGCAGGCCTGTTTCTACAGCATCTAGTACGATGGGGCCCTGATCTCAGCTGGACCCTGAAAAACGCTACCATAATACAAAGTAATAATCATGATTCTTCTCTCATTCGCGTCTGTTTTTAAACCAAAGTCAGTGTAACTCCCTCAGCATTCAGTAGAGTTACTCCTCATTTATACTGATTTAAGAGAGCAAAGAATCCGGATATATTTCTGCTCTTTGCATCCTCCTGCATGATCTGGGTATGTTTACTGCTCTTTTAAAGTACTTACGAAAAAGTAGATTTTAGGGCCAAAGCTGGGTTGTCAGTTTTGTTGGCCAGTCTTGCTGCATCTTGATGGAAAGGATGATCTTGTGTTTAATGTTGCATAGTAATGTTGTTCATGAAAAAGCAAGCAAAAAAAAGAAAACATTTAGAAGGCAGTAGCTAATTCACTTCGAAAATCAAGGCCAATCTCAGTGCCACGAATGTAAGAAATACACTATCAAGTCAGTTTTGATTCAGTCCAGTCCCTATCCTTCTGTCTCTGGTTCCATCGCAGATTTTGCCATGGGCTGCTTCTGGGTTTCTCAGTTTTATTTACAGTGGGCCCCAAAAGCCCAGTGAAATAAAATTAGTGGTTTGCTGATGTTGAAAGACGCTGTGTCTGGGTGAAAATCACCCCTGTGCAGAGAGGTAGCATTAGGTTTATATACCACTTAAGCCGTATTTCAAGGGATTGAGTGATATGTAAATGGTCCATAGTCCCTTGTGCTGCCTCTCAGCATGGCGTGAATTTCGTTCACCATGTACTGCTTTCAGATATTACTGCAAGCCAAGAACAAAGTGAACTGCAACAGAATTGAATTGGGTTATATGGTTCCAGTCACCATACATCTCTGGACCCTGGGGTAGCTATTGGAGTCAGTGGAATTACACCAAAGGCGATTTTGTTCCATTATTTTTAGTCGCACCTTGTACTTTGAACCTGAAAATACAAAGGGTAACTTTTTTTCTCTTTTCACTGACTCCTTTCGTATGATGCAAAACACATGCTGTAATACAGAGGAAGCCTTAACGCTGTTGTTTGTAATAAAAAGACAAGATATTAAAAATAAAATAAATCAGTTTGTTTCTAAGAGCGGAGAAGTGCTATCCTAGAAATAGTTTCTGACCTTTCATATTTAATATTGCCCAGTCCTTCCCCTTTAATATTTTTTAACTCCTATGGAGAGATAGTATAACTATCTTCATTACAGGAACCCTGTTCTTGGTATTCAAGGGGAATCCACACTGAAGGTCCCTGCTGGACAAGAGAATCTTTAAAAGGAAAGGACAGTAAATTGACTGGCCTGTTCTTTTGGAGATTCATACTGGTCCTCACACTGCAGACATCGGTTAGGATTTTCATTAACTACTGTTACCAGCCACTGGACTCCAGTCCCTCCCTCGGTTCCTTTGGAACCCAACCCCCCAAAACGCCGAAGCACGAGTTGAATACTCCGTGCTGGGTTTGTGCATTGAACATGGAAATATCCTTTAATCTTTCAGAGGGGTCTCCGTGGGTTTGTTACAGGGTGGCGTATTAAATCTCATTTGTAAAGCAGCACTGATTGCAGGCAGCATCTAATACAAGGCTCTTGTTCTATGCTGAAGGGCTTAAAATGGTGCTGCTCTTCAGAGCTCTTGGCTACAATGCATTCCTGAGGATCAACAGTGAGGTACCGCCATCCTTGAAAACAGCATCTTCCCACAGCTAGTCAGGCTGGGCTATAGGATGGTATTACTTGCCCTTTGTGAAGGACTAAGAGTTTTTTCCCCACTACCCAATGCCCTGGATAAGATCCTAGATCTCTGGCCCATCAGCAGGGATCCCAAACCTGGCACCACAATGATTTCCCCAGGTGCCCACATGAATTGTGAAGGCTGCACCTCTCCCCTATGGCCAGCAATTCTCCATAGTAACTCAAACCTCCAAACTAATAAGGTTTCACCAGAAATAGAAGATCTTAGGTTCCCATTATGGGTTCTGCTGTCTCTCTTACATAGTAACCCAGGGAACAAAGATGCTATACGGTGGCATCCTTAGGAAGCTACCTAGGATGTGAGATGGTACTGTCGGCTTTATGGGTGCAAGGAGAGGCATGTTTAAACCATACAGTAATTCTTGTAAGAGTCTTGGCCCTAGCTAGGAACTATACCTGACTGAAAGGTCATGGGCTTGATTTTTGCCTTTGGTGTTGGTGCAGGTACTATCTGTCACTCAATTTATATACAGCACCTACCACAATGGAGGCCTTCATCTTGGTTGGAGCCTTATTGCCGTAACACACACAATACAATAATGTAGAGCTCATTAACTATTGGGGGACTTTGACGTTCTCACAGAATGATGAACAGATGTCTGTGCATAGTTAACTCATCCCAAAATGATGGTCTTCAAAGCTCAGTCAAAGGGAATTTTCATGGTCTCTGTTTCAAAGGAAATCCGTTTTTGATCAGCGTGTCAAAGGCACATGTCATGTTTAACTTCAAACGGTGCCCGTTGCTTTGCTTGCTTGTTGTATTTAATTTTATCTAGTAATGGTCCAGTATCCTTGAATGCCTTTTGATGAAAGCGATCATGATGGCTGGTTCCAGAACCTTTCGTTTACTCCTGACACTGCTTCTCGTTGGTAGCGTCATTTTTAAAGGCAATTGAAAGGAAGGATGGTCTTATGGTTAAAGCTCTGGATGGGGAAATCTGAGTGCTAAAGATTCCTTGTACGACCTTGGCAAGTCACTTCATCTTCCAATCCCCCAACTGTGAAGTGGGCTTAATCCTGCCTTTTTCCCACCCTTGGTCTATCTTGTCTACTTCAACTGGAATCTTCTGCTTCTCCCTATGGGTCTGTACCGTGCCTGGCACGTTGCGGCCACTGGAAGCTCTTTTAATTCAACCCATAGCATGAGCAAGAACGATTGGTGCGATGTTCTCTGGCATAGCAGGTCCCCTTCACAATTTATATGAGTAACAATTGACACTTAGGGCCTTGCAAACATAAATGATTTGAGCCTCACAACAGCCTTTTGAGGCAGGTAAGTTTTAGCAGCTCCATTTTACAGATGAGGCTAGAAAAGTAGATACCCATCCGAGCCAATCACCTTTTTGTGCACACTGGAGACCCTGATATGCTATATTCAAACCCTGGGGCTAGGCCTACACTGGGGGGGGGGGGGGGGTTCGATTTAAGATACGCAAATTCAGCTATGTGAATAGCATAGCTGAATTCGGCGTATCCTATTCGACTTACCCCGCTGTGAGGACGGCGGCAAATCGACTGCTGCGGCTCCCCCGTTGACGGTGCTTACTCCTCCTGACGAGGTGGGAGTAAGCGCGTCGATTCGGGGATCGATTTATCCGTCTAGATGAGACGCGATAAATCGATCCCTGAGAGATCGATTTCTACCTGCCGATCCGGGCAGGTAGTGTAGTCTAGCCCTGTGATTACCACATACGAGTCCCTTTAAAAATGTACACAGCGGGGAAAAGATGCTAATAAATTGTCAGTTTGCACTTTCCCTTTGCCGTAATATTCAAGTTGCCAAACTGGCTGACATATCATGGAAATCGGTTACTTGAATCATTGGATGCTGGATGTTGTTTGATTAAGAGATGACTCTAAGACTCCTGTTAGTACTGTGACAATGCCTAGTGACCACAGCTGAAACGCAAGCCCCTTTGTGCTAGGTGCTGTACAAACACATAGTGAAAGACAAGCCCTGCACTGAATAGACAACAGGTGTCAGAGAGGTGACTTATCCAAAGTCATGCATCAAGTTGCGGGAAGAGCTAGGAGCAGAACCTGGGTCTCCTGACACCAAGTCTACTGTCCTACCTACTAGACTGCACTCACTGTCCTAAAATCCTGCAATCCCTTTAGAGCTTGCAGACTGAATTGTTCCTAGCAGGAAACCCATACATTTAGACCAGTGGATTAATTAAGAAATCACAGTGAAAACATCCTGTCTCCAGTTCCGCTCCTGGAGATGACTTGTTCTCATTGGAGGTAATGGCACCTTTTAAAGATACACCTCTACCTCGATATAACGCTACCCGATATAACACGAATTCGGATATAACGTGTAAAGCAGCGCTCCAAGGGGGCGGGGCTGCGTCCTCCGGAAGATCAAAGCAAGTTTGATATAACGCGGTTTCACCCATAACGCGGTAAGATTTTTTTGGCTCCGGAGGACAGCGTTATATCGAGGTAGAGGTGTATTTACACTTGCTCCAGATGGGCTTTTAGAGTATCTATCATTTTGCAGCCATTTCAAATCTGTTGCTGATGATATATCAGCCCCTCTGCTGCTGACTTTTCTGGGCAGCGCAGCACACTGTCAGTCTGGGAAGTTAGTAGAGAAGCAGAAAGAGCCACAGGGTCTGTCTGGGTGTCCAGCAGAAAAAGAATCCACTTTATATTCATTACAGCCAAGTGCTACCTCTTCTCTGCTGCAAGGAACACTACACATGGTAGATGTGCTTTTCCGTGGGTGTTGTTTTTAGGCTCTTCTCTTTTACATCCTCAGAAATACCAGGAACTCATGGATATTTCAAAATATTTCTGGGCTTAATGAAGATGACCCCCTAATGGTAAATGTCTGTATTCTGAAACAGTATAAGGGATCTCCCACCATTCCTTAGCCCTCTGTCTAATTTAGGCATTTGTTAAGTACTCATCACAGTTTTATCTAGATGCTTTCATGGCATTCCAGTCTTGGATACAGCAGAAACTGGTGGAATAATATTTTCAGGTGGTGAAAAACCCGAAAGGGATTTTTTTTGAGTGTACTTACATTAAGGTTCTATTTGTCGATAGTTTTATACAGCATTAATAAATGATTACTAGGTAATAAAAAGCATAATACAGGCAGGAATAGGTTGTGTTATAAGATGGTTATAAGCACATCAGTAGAGAAGGTGTTATAGACTGGCAGATAAGATTGGTGTTATAGGCTACCTATATGTTATAAGCAACTGGTTGGACTCTATGAATAATCTATAACAGTTGCTTAAATGATTTTTGAAAATGTAATCATGAATTAACCCTTTATAAACGACTTATACATGTAAACTTCAAATAATATGTGATTTCCACCCCCTTTAATTTATCTATTTCTGAAAGGAGGAAGGAGGTGTGGGGGTTTTCTATTTATTTGTCATTTTGTCATTTTCAACTTGTATACTACTCTGATGCATGGACATAATTTATATGTATAACCTCTGATACCAGAAACATGGGGGTCTAATTTCTGTCTGGGTATGAAAAAATTATTAAACAATTTATGTAGTCTGTAAGTATTAGATTATCTTATTCATTCATAACTGGTATATGTTCCATTTAAAAGATCTAGTTGTCAATCTCTTATCATTATCTGTGTATTTATTTTGTTCAAATTCTCAAAGTGGCGGTAATCACAGATTATAAAATAGGCCTGATCCTGATATAAGGTGTATTCTCTCTCTCTGTCTCTCTCTCTCTCTCTCTCTCTGTCTCCCCATTTGAAAGGATTTCCCTTACTTTATTTCTCTGTGTCACTAATGTTGGGAGATCTGTCCTCTTCCAGAAGGAGCTATCACGCATCTGGCTGCTGGTAGTAATTGTATTATCATTGGATCGTTCCCTGAGCTAATAACAAGTTGGCACTCTTAGGCACATTTATCACACTGCAACACTGTTTCAAAATGTCTGTGGCTGCTGTGTGCCAGTTTGCTAGAGGTCATTGTTTAGGATGTCGATATCAAGCGAGCGATCTGATATTTGGTTGCGTCCTTGAAGGTTGAATAAAATATTTCCTCTGGGAAAATAATTTGCTAAGAGAATAAAACTGAAATGTACTGTCTCGGCAAGGCTAAATGAGGCTGTCAAGCAGAGATTGCTCTGGGCAGTGCCAAAGCGTTGCTGAGTTGGGTGGTTCATCTTTTTGACAGCTCTTGGCTCAGAGTATTGGGTCAAAATTCACAATAATTTATTGTAAATGTTTACAGTCTGTGTTGGTTAATCCAATTTGCCATCTCTGCTGCTGATGTGAAACATGCCGGATTAGCCAGTTAATGGTATGCACCATGCATGCTATGTCACTGGTGTTTTAGAGGTTTAACATCTGGATGCAAACTAACCCCTAATTAGCTAGGACTGATGGCTCTGAGTGTAATATAGAATCCTTCCATTAGTGATTTTTCAAGGTTTTTAGCTAAAGCAAATGCTAATAAGGATGTGATCCTAATGAGATATGGTAAAAAGGCCCGCTGGGGCATGACACCTTTTGCTTCATGTTGTTAGCAGGAATGATTCCATTGCTTATTCTGATGCATTATTGCATACAAGACTATAGGCAGTGAATTCCACTGAAGATCGTGCTCCAGGCTGTTTTATATTGAAATAAGAAAGCCTTTCCCCCATCGTCGTTGATGCTTTTTGTGTGGTATGTGCACCTGCTGCAGTCTGCCTCCCCTGCCAGCACCGGTGCCTGATCTGCATAGTTTTCTCTGAATTCACAATTGAAGTGGCAGGCTCCATGCTGGGGGAGAGAAGCAAGAAATGAGCTTTTCCAGCATAGACAGTAATTGGACATTTCTTGTCTTGTAATGCTCAGATCCTTTCTATTAATTACAATAATTTGTATAATAGTAGCCAGAGGGGATTGATGTGCAGAGGTCAGGGCATGTCGTTACCGTAGGACCTGTGGTGAGACCTGATTAAGAGAGTGAATTTTATGGTGTGCTTGACTTAGGTGTGTGGTCAGACACAAGGCTGAAATTCAGTTGCCTTCAGACCTAGAAAATGTACAGTGTTGCTACTACCACTCAAACCCCACTGTCTGGAGTGTTTCCTTTGTAGCTGTACAAAGCCTGGGACAGGATTTTTAAGAGCACTCAGCATTTACCTAACTGCTCTCATTGAAAGCAATGAGAGTCATGCCGTTGACTTCAGCTGGAGTGGAAGTTTGCCCGTGTTGTGCGCATTCGAAATTTCCACCCATTGTGCTTTCAGTTTGCATTGCTTTCTGCAAGCCTTTTTTACTTGGCGAAGTTTCCCTGTGAACCAAAGCTTGCAGTACACAGGGGATTTTTATTAGCTTATAAGAAAGGATCAAGAACCTGAGATTTGCTGCTGACAATACATGTCTTTTTTCCCAATAAAATCTGACACACCCAACTCCTGGGGAAGGGTTCTGGGTAATGTAGTCCAACAAGCATTTCTTGTACTATATTTAAAAAGACCACTAGAAGGTTGTCAAAACTCTGTGTACACGTATTTCAGTTTTATAAAACTTAACCAAAATCTTCATCTGAAACCAAGTTTGGCCTCACCTGACTAACTCAAAACCAAAAGCTTTGCAGGTCTGGACAAACCTGGCTTGAGTTTCAGGTTTCTTAACCAAATCAAAAACTCTGAGTTTTGCGTGATTTAAGTTGTTACAGAAATGTGCACAGCTCTAGTGTTACAATTATTGCTAAGTGAAAGCAATTGTGCTCAGTATGGTAGCACCCATAGATGTTTTCAGGCTACGTTTGCAAGATTATAACAGGGTTCAAAAATAACTAGATAAGTTCATGGAGAATAGGCCAATCAATGGCTATTAGCCAGGATGGGCAGGGATGGTGTCCCTAGCCTCCGTTTGCCAGAAGCTGGGAATGGGTGACGGGATGGATCACTTGATGATTACCTGTTCTGTTCATTCCCTCTGGGGCACCTGGCATTGGCCACTGTCGGAAGACAGGATACTGGGCTAGATGGACCTTTGGTTTGACCCAGTATAGCTGTTCTTATGCTGGTTTTGTTGGGTGCTAAGTTATAGCAGGGCGAAGACAAATACATCATTCTAGGAGAGAGAGTGATGGTGGGAACCTCTGGGGGTCCCTATGCTCTGTCACTGGAGGGGAGGGAGGAGGTTTTGGCAAGGAGAGGTGAACTGGGGAGGAGTTAGCCCTGGAGGGATGAGTCACTCAGTTGGACCAAGGCTGTAGAGACTACTCCAGACATTTGGCATCCAGCTTCAAGCTGACATGGGGAGCAGTCTATCTCCACATTTGAAGATGCACAGAATATGCATCCGAGTGATACCATGGATGTACAGTGCAGACAGCTCCTTAGGTTCTATAGTACCTGACCGGAACTCTTCTCTACCGCGACCAGTTAATACCCTGAAGCCTGATTATTGATTAGTCCATTATCCGAACTAGCGTGAATGTAGATGCTAGTCTTATACAGGTATAAGTGCCTAAACTATTCCTCTCTGCAGTGAATTAGCATCTCAAACCAGCAGCCTGTTGGTTCTAGTTTTGAAGATGGCATTAGCAATGTATTTGCTATACATTTATTAGAAAAAAATCTGTTCTGGTTTAAAATGATTATTGGTGATTGGTATTATTCTAATGGATCTTTGCAAACGCCAATACTTTTGCCTACTAATTCTGGTTTCTCCTCTTTTTTTCTTCTTGCAGCTGAACCTGCAGATCTCTTGAAGGTATTAGATTTTCATAATTTACCTGACGGTATCACTAAAACAACAGGTTTTTGCACAAGCAGAAGATCTTCAAAAGGCGCAGATGTTGCTTTTCGAGTAACAAAAGATGCTCAACTTAGTGCACCAACAAAGCAGTTATATCCTGGTAAGTGAAACCTTTTGATTTGGGACTGCCTATGAAAATATCTGATCTTTTCCCCCATGTTCTAGAATTGCACTTGAAACACTGCATGCTTTTGTCATTTTGTGTGTGTTTGGAAGGGAAATAGTCTACTCTTTTGGGGAGATACGGACTGTCTAATCATCTAATAATGTTAAAATAGCTACACTCCTTTTTTCCTCACTTCATCTGAAGGGGGCGGTACATCATCCAGCGAACATGCAAACACTGGCTAATTACATCTGTTCCCATCTCCGTTAACAAGCTGGTGTTTCTCATTATCACAGGCTGGTATCCAGTTGTGAAAAGAGACTTGGAAGGTGCAAACATTAAATCAGAACACCCTCCATGAGTCCCAGTTCTTATTGGAATAAATGTTTAAATATTAATCAAAATCTTATTATAGAAAGAAAATAGCATTAGCTCCCATAAATCCAGTGAGTAGCAGGCTGCTCATTAAAAACCAACTACACTACAGACACATTTTAAATTTTGCATTAGATGATGAAGCATTGCATTTAAAAAGCAAAAATTTCTGTAAACTGAGAGCATGCGGTCTTTGCTTTAAAGAAAAATGGGCTAATGAATTCGGGCCGAAACTGTCTAGCTAAAGTACTTATATGGCCCAATTTACTGGAGTATCTAAGTGCCTCACAGACGTGAGTGTATTTATCCCCCCAACACCCACACGAGTTAGGGAAGTGCTAGTCTACACCTGGGAAATGGAGGCACAGAGAGAGCAAGTGCCTAAAACTTCCTAAGTTCATATAGGAAGTCTGTGGTGGAACAGGCATTGAACTCGCGTCTCCTGTGTCCGGGATGTGCATGGTACGCACAGTGGTCGGAGCAGGAGCTGGTAGCCAGGAGTTGGAGCCCTGGGTCAGAGGTGGAGTCAGAGGCCAATTGTCAGAGCCACGGGTGAGTGCCAAAGTCAGAGGGCAGGAATTGGAGTTCAGGGTCAGAACTGGGTGATGTGGAGTGACAAGGCAGCAGAAGGGCTGGGGCCAGGGCTGGAATAAGGCAGGAGCAGGACTGGAACAAGCAGGCACAGGAGTTATCACAGCCATCGGCAAATGCTTTGAGCAGCTGCTGAACTGCTGCTGCCGCTGGGCTTGAGGGTTGGTCTGCTGACTCCTGCAGCAAGTCAGGTAGGGTGGCCAATCGGGCAGCCTGCTACAGGCCAGCTGTGCTCCTCAGGTTATCCAGAAACTGGCTCTGCTGCATGTCCCGATTCCTGACATCCTGATCCCTAGGCTAGCAGCCCAACTGCTGGATCAGTCGTCTTCTGTATAGTGAAGCCTTTTCTCTGGTTTTACTGAGTCCTGACTCCCACCAAATTCTCATTCATGTCCATGGAAGTTTGACCTGAATAAGGACACTTGGATTTGGCCTTTAGTCACTACAGCTCACTAGTCCAAATTCATCCTGGGACCTGGTGCAACTCGATAGAATCAGGGGTTAAATCGGGAATTGCCAGGGATCAATTTAGCCTGCTGTGTTTATCATGGCTTGTATAAAGTGTGTCATGTGGATTTCAGCGGCAGATGAGATATATACCAGCATGATCATTAACACAATCATCCACAGATATACACATTACTTCAAAAAGTTTGTAAAAGAGTTGATACAAAATCCACTAGCTAAATCAAGGGCAACATGGAATGCCACTACCAGTCCTCTTAAATGAAGATGCTATTTCTATCACACCCAATATTTCACTGGTCGAAATGCAAGCCAGTCCTATTGGTGTGACCGTCACTCATGTCCTATAGTGCTGGATTTGCTTGATAGCAAACTCTAAAATGATATTGGGAGTTCTGTCGTTATGCTCATATGATAGAGTGCAGGGGTCATTGGTGAATAAGGGATTAACTGGAGTTCAATTTCCACCCTGACTTGCACAAGAACTGGGGAGCAAAGAGTGACTGGGTACCAGACAGAGGGTAGAGGATGCCTTTATAGGGGTTGGAGTCCACACCCAGGATCAGCAATGGGGAGCTGTTCTGTTTACCTAAGGCCTGATCCAAGGCCCATTGTAGTCAGATCCTTATTGCTTCTATTAACCTCTTGCTAAAAGAGAAACGCTATCTATTGAGGAAAAGACCTTGCTGACTGCATCTGTGTTATTTCCCTTCCAACCTCATAATCATTCCACCCGCTCATGCCTCTGTATTCCTGTCTTCATAACAATATTACGGTGAGTGGCTGAATGTGGGGATATTGGCCTTGCCTTCTTTAATTTCTGTGGAACATATCCAGAAGTCCTTCACTCAATCGCTACTTAGCCATTACTCATGGAAAGTCCCACCGAAGTCAGTGGAAAGTTTTCCTGAATAAGGAATGAGTAAAAGCTAAATCAGGGCTCTATGGATATTTTGGGGCTTATCAGAATTTGATTAAAAAAAAATTTTTTTGGTGGATGTTTATTTTAAAGTATTTTTTCCCATTTGTATTGATTTAAATTTTCAGAGTTGCAGGGCCAGTGGAGATGGGACGGGGGGCTGGGAGGTCAGACCATAAATTATGAGAGAAGACATTGAAATTCAAAAAGTTAAAGCTGTATAACCATTAAAACACCATGTCAACATCTCATGTCAAAATATGCAAAGTTCATATCCTTAAATCAAACCCTAATAAATTCTCAAGCAGTATTTTTGTTACTTTGCTTATCTATAAATTTCAATTATTGATGGAAATACTTTTTCATCGATTTGTGTGTGTATGGTGGAACGGATGTTTATCGACATTTACTGATAAAATTGAATTCTTCCAAGCCTAAATATTTTCAAGCCAAGGAATGCAATGTCATCGCCAGTCTGGAATAATGTAAAATGTTTTCCCTGGCTGTGGACATTGTATCCAAGAGCCACATTCAAAGGACACTTTTCTAGTGTGCATAATAGCTTGCTGTACCCCTGCAGGGTGGGTTTTGGCTTTCAGAGGTTTCCCTGCTGTGCGATTCAAGTGGCACATTCAGTGATTCTGGGCTTAAGCAGGTGGACAGGATCTTCTGAGCAGCGAATGCACATGGCCAGTGCAGCAAAGGGATTGAATAATGCACTTTCTAGCCCATTAATACAATTTTCTCTTGTCCCAAGGAGAGATTTTGAGATCCTGGTGGAGTCCTTTCTTTGCCCTACCGCATCTCATTCTTGTTTTTCATCCACCATCCTTCCCAGCTGATAAGACCTGGATGGTATTTCCTTGGCATCCACCAATGCAGCTCTTCAGTCATTTGAAGGGCTCCCACTCAATGACATACTAACGTCCCCATCTCTCTCTCCAAAGGCTTCCTTTTGTCTGTTGCTGGGAAAGAGAGGTTAAGAACTGGGTCTCCTGGATGCTGATCATGACTCTATGCCAGCACCATGACTCTATGCCAGCATTTCCCTCTGATAGAGGTGTTGTCTCAATACCGCCCCATAACTAGATGTGACTTTAGGTGCCCCCAGCAAATGAATGAGAGGAAATATAAAGATAACAAAGTAATTGTAGAGCAATTTACCATGGGAAATGTGGTTTTTTGTGATTTCATGTTACAAAATGGGTGGGTGTGGGTAAAAACCTTTAAAACATAGCTCTCCCCTTCCGCTATAAAGGGCTCTAGGCAAACAGGTAATATTTTGTGCTAATTAGAAGTTTGTGTTTCTTTAAGATGGTAATTTTATGGGCTTTCATTCTGCCTCTGTTGTTACAGCCAACAAAGCAGATTTGTGTTTTTAAACCCCCAAGAGCGAGGAAATCTGCTGAGATGATCTTTCCCCAGCTCCCTAAATAAGTTCTTCAGGTTCCTTGCAAAACCATGTTCTTCCAACCTCATGCAAGGGCAAAAAAGACAGAGGAAGACATAGTCCTTCAATAGCAGCAACGAAAATGCAGTAATTTGCATTCCTGTTGCATTAATGTTCTCTGCATTATTTGTGCATGTATATTTAAGGGTGAAACATCCTAGATTATAGCCAGGACATTTCCTCTAGGAGGAAAATGAACCACACCAGCAAAATCAGGGTCCCCTCAGATGCACTAATAGCAAAGGATTAAATTGGGCCTTTAAATACCCATTCTACTCTGAAAGGTGACTCTAAAAATGGTACCTTCTTATGCAACAGATCTGGTACTTGTGGATATCCAGAGTTGGATCTGCTGATTTTGGTGACACAGAATAAGTTCTGACTGCTTTTTAATCTGTTAAACCCCCAAAACCAGCATGGCTAAGAGAAAATAAGCATGCTTTTCTTCCTTCCTGGCTCATCAGCAGAGTTCTTTACTAGGCTCCAGTTAGTTACACCTCTTCAAACTCCTTTGGGGAACTGCCCAGGTATCACCGAGGCTATATTTAGAAGACAATAAGGTTGAACAGGTGTCACTTAAAGGTCTAATTTTGCCTTAATTACTGACCATGACTATTGAGAAGGAAAGAACCCAGCCCAACTCCACAGACTCGAGTCTGGTGGTTGTAAAAAGATGTTTTTCTTTGTTAACGGACTGCATTTGACACAGATATCATGAAGGAGGGGGAGAAAAGAAGGAATCTCCAGTGTTCGGTGTTTACAACCACCTGGTCTCTTTTTAGTGCCCATGCACCAGTGTTAAGGGACAGCCTCATGGGATCAGGGGACGTGGCTGTTAGGTGGAGTCACAGCACCCTCACAGGCATTCACAGACCCATTATGCCTTGTTGCAAAAGTCAAGCTGCCATGGTGGAATGTGGATCTGTTCTGTTCCTGGAAAGTGAAATGCCAGAGCAGGCCGAAGATGCTGTCTCCGGACTACTCGCTTGCAGCGAATTGTTTCGGCGTGGAGATGGCTGAGTGCAGAGGAATAATTTGTGCCTCGTTTGTGCCCCTACCACACTCCTTCTCCCTTCCATGGCCTTTAAAAGAGCTGCTGAAGATCGGGGATATTTCAATGGACATTGCCCCATCTGTAAAACAGCTAGTTCTCATGCTGTCGCTAGGACAGCACAGAGGCCACCAAATGCTTTATGCACCTCCATGATGTTCTGTCCCATGCCAAATCCGGCACATTATGCGGTAAGGTGCCTATGAGGGGCAAGTGTCTGTTGATGCTGTCCAGCCATTGGGTTTTAGGTCTTTTGGGGCTGAAGGGTGTCCATTTTTCCATCCTGCTTTCATTAGGTCAAAGTCTAAGATGATTCTCACAGGGCAGTTGGTGGGCATTTGGAGCAGGTGACCGTATCATCTAAGGGGGGTTGGACAATCATTTTGAGAGAATGGGACCTGTTTAGTTAGAAAACGGTTACCTTCGTTTGCCTTGGGTGGTATGAAATCTGTAAAATGGGGACATTAATACTTAGTTAGCTCACAAGCATGCTGCCAAAAGCAATTTATAATGATTTGAGCTAGAGTGGCACTCAGCCTTGAGGGGATATAGATACAATGGGCAAAATTCATTACTGGTGTAATTCCCTTTATTGGAGAGATGAGGTCTCAACACCATTCAGCATGAACATCATTGAAAATGTAGAATGGTGTAAAAAGGCTTGACCCAAAGCCTACTGAAGTCAATGGGTGTTTTTCCATTTATTGCAATAGAATTTGGATCACATCCTACGTGCTATTTTGTTATTAGTTTTATTGCATTCTGAACGGAACCCCCTCCACATATCATTGGATAGCCTGGATCATTTCTAACCATGACAGGAAATGCATTGTTACTTTGCCAGGGTAACAGAGCAATAATAGAGTCCTGTCAGCTATAATTTATCAATTACGGTTATTTGAGCTGAGAAACCCACATTGCCATGGAGACGTTTTAATAATAATACTAATAACAAAATAAATTAAAAGCAGCATTTTAATGTTTTGGCAAGTCATTGGGGTTGAAAAGTTCTGTACGGATGGTTCATAATGAAATTCTCCATTTTAATGGATCATTTTGGATGTGAAGTATTTTACATAAAAGACCCCAAATTGTTCTCCATAGTTGTAACCAGGAAAATGGCTGCATTTTGATTTGAAACAGCAGTGATATGAGTAGACAGGCGGAAGGAAAGAGATGGCACAATTCATCCTAGGGAAGGCACAGGTATCACATACCTTCATTTCTGGGACCATGTCTTAGCTAACATAAGTGTAAGAACGGAGCTCAAGCACTGGGCTTGGTTCTCCACTCTGTAGCAGTGGTTTTACACTTGTGTCATTTCACTAAAGTCAGTGGGGGTAGGCTGGCATAAAACCAGCGTAACCGTGCAGGGAAACAACTTCCTTACTACATCTCGGTACTTTTAGGGAAAACGACGTCCTGGTCCATACCCACAGCTGGTGTAAATCGGGTGCAACCCCCTTGATTTCAATGCCGCTGCATCCCTTTACATCAGCTGAGGATCTGGCCCCATATTTTTGGCTGAGTTACTTTTCAGAATTCTGATCAGTGGTATCCACTTGCAGATGGTATTACCAAAAGGCTTGATATTCATAAGGTGAGCCAGACCCTCAGCTGGAATAAACCGCCCTTGTTCCAGTGAAGTCACCAGCTTGGTGGACTTGGTGACACTCCTGTGCTGAGTAGGACCATTTAAATGCATGGGGGTAGACCTCTGCCTGGGGGCTGAATTTCATTTCACAGCTTGCAGGACAGTAATTTGTTTTTCTTTGTTCCAGGCGTTCTGTGTGGATTTGGTGGCTTTCTACTTTCTCTTTGGACAGTGGAGAAAATTATCTGACAGTCTCTTTCTTATGACTTCCTTGTCTGTGTGTTCAACAGGCCCTGCTGTGGTCTGATACACTCCCCACACTTTGAATAAGGTCCACTGTAGCCTAACTAGGTCAAATCCCTCATTCAGCCCTGGGGCATCCTTCAAGAAAAGCCTGCAGTGGGGAGGGAAACCTGTTTGAAGCTGCTGGACACTTGCGTTAACATTTTTGTGGTTTAGATGGCTGTGAATTTACAGCTTAAAAAATTAGCCACAGTGCTAGTACTTCCTCACACACTGCCAGGCACCACACAGAGATGTTCACATCGCACACACGACATATCCCAGCAACGCCCTGTTCCATTCTGGCACTCCTTCGCTTACGATTTCCTCAGTGGATAGGTGCAAGAGGCCAATTATGTCTTTCTGTGAAGGCCTTAGCCCGTGGGACAGATACCCTTGCAAGTGTTGTTATATTGTTAGAATACAACGTATTAAGATGACAGAAATACACAGATTTCAGCAGCCCTTTCTCTATAATAAGCTAAAGAAGTGCCCCCCCGACCCCTCCTTTAGTTAGCAATTCACACCCCCTGCATATTGGAGGAATTCATTTTCGGAGATGGACCTGGGTTTTGCAATTTGCATTCATCTCTAGCATCTGCAGTGCTGCTGATGGAGGGAGAGGCAGAAAACCAAACCAACCACGGTTTCAGATGCCAGGAGGCGTATACAGCTCTGGCAGTTAGAAAACTCTCATGTGCTGCCTTGCAGCCTTGGGTTAAAGTGATCTGCAGTCTCTGAGGCTGGAACACACCCCTGTCCAAATGACTGGATTGAGCCTATGCACCACGCCAGTGAAGCCCCGTTTTCAGGGCTTAATTACAACATGAGTGTTGCAAGAATAAAGATGGGATCCCACAATATCATTGTGCTTGCTTTCCTGACTCTAATCACACTTTCATCCCCATGTGAAGGAGGAAATGGGCCACGGTATTGCTGTGGACGATTGGCATGAGAAGCCGTCTTTGCCACGCGCTTTTCAAAGCTCAGTCAAACCAAAGTCTCCATTTTATTGATGGATTTATTTTTGCTTTTAGATTTTTGCTGCCCATGCTAATGCAGTGAGCCAAAGCCACAGAATGCTCTGTTCTTGCCTAAATAGACAAAATAGACAAAAACTGATTAAAAAAGCCCCAGCAAAACAACAAAGTACCTAATACATTGCATGTGTCTACTTACCAGGGGAGATTTTTTATAAAAATAATCCCTGAATTTCCAGCGTCTCTAGACCCTATGGCACAGCATATCTTGTCTCCTGAGAAGTTCCAGGGCATACCATGGAACCAAGTGGCATAAATGCTACAGATTTACACCCATCACTTGCAGCAGCAGCCCCTTAGTGTCCCACAGGAGGTCTCCCATCCAGCAACATTGAGGCCCTCCTCTGCTTAGCGTGGGAGTTGGAACGTGGCACGGCTGTCGTTTCGATGGTAAAGACCGAAAAGGGCTCATTGATCATTAACGAATGATCCCTAGCAAGGTTGACTGCTGAACTGGAAGCCTGACTGAGCCCTTAGAATAGAAAACTTTTTTCCATGGGAGCTGCTTTTCACCAAATTTTCTGCTATCTTCTCCCTGGGCTTAATCTAAGGGGACCAGATGTCCTGATTTTATAGGGACAGTCCCGATATTTGGGGCCGGCAAGGTACTTTGTAGCTCCATATTGTCTGAAGCCACCGTGCTGCTCCATTATCGAGTTAGAATCGTGGTGTTGCGGTGGTATCCGTACACAACACTTTGCCGTTTATAAAGTGTCTTATTACTGGTAATGGGGGCTGCCGGGCACATTCCTGTAGGATACGTTGTCCCCATCCGCAGGTAGCACTGACATACCTTTCTGTCACGGGCAGCAGTTTGGGGATTGCTAATATGGACAAATCTTGGAAGGAGGAGCAATCGCTGGTAGTTTCTCCTCTGTTCACCGGGTTGCAGGATGTATGAATTGCGTGCACACCTTCACATCCAAAAGAACAACTAACCCCATTGTCTTTCCACTTCAGCTTCAGCCTTTCCTGAGGACTTCTCCATTCTGTCCACTGTAAAAGCCAAGAAAGGAGGTCAGTCCTTCTTGATCTCCATTTACAATGAGCAAGGGATCCAGCAGATCGGCATGGAGATGGGTAGATCTCCTGTATTCCTGTACGAAGACCATACCGGGAAGCCAGGCCCAGAAGACTATCCTCTCTTTCGAGGCATTAACCTATCAGATGGCAAGTAAGTGCAGTGTCGTGTATTGAGAACGTGGTGCACGATATAAGCAATCATCAGTCTATATGAGTACCTATATGAATACCTAAGTGTGTATAAGATGTATGTACTATTATAGATATATTTTACCAGTGCTCTGTCTCTGCTAACTGAGGTCTTCCATTCTGCCATATAAATAACAGATGTGCAAAAAACCCTTGAACATTAGTGAAATATTAGGCACTTCAGGTCAGTGGGGACTTGTGGCTATAGGGATGGCATTCCCCCTGTGCAAAGGGCTTACACAAACCTGTGTGGCACATACGGTCCATGTATGTCACCCGGTGTTGGGCTTAAGGAGGATAGAAGAGGGGGATGAGGGGAAAATTGGGGCCCCACCAGGGCCACTTCTACCCCCAATGCGCCCCACATCTGTGCATGGGAGACTCCCAGGCTGAGGGATTAGGAGCCAAGTGGTCCTTCCTGTTGCTCCAGCCATGTGAATTCCTATCTTTTGGGGATTTAAGTGATGCATGGGCCTTTTACCGGCCCTCTGCCCATTGGTGAATTTCACCTCGATTGGGGACAATGATTGGCCCATAGTTTTATATCAACAGCCTTGCATGATCAACTAATTGTTATAAACTGTTGGCTCATTAATGAAAGCAGAAGGCTCTGTTTAACTAGCTCGCGGGCTGTGTTATTTCACAGGTGGCACAGAATAGCCATCAGTGTACAGAAGAAAAACGTCACTTTGATTTTGGACTGTAAAAAGAAAGTAACTAAGTTCTTGGACAGAAGTGACCACCCCATCATTGATGTCAATGGCATCATTGTGTTTGGAACCAGGATACTGGATGAGGAAGTCTTTGAGGTAAGACACGGATGTAAGCAGTGGCCTGGGGGTGAGAGGGAGATGCTGTTCTGGTTGATGAATGGTTTATAAAGCTCATTGTTGGGACTCATCATGGGGGTTGTTGTTGGGTTTTTGAAGCCTTATTGTTAAATAATGTCCTACCCTGGATTTATTGGATATCATGTCTATTTTAATAAGTGATCAGAATTGTGGGCCAGATCCTCAGATGGGTAAATTAGCTGATTCCAATAGAGTGACACTGATAAATCTGACCCTTAGAGAGTTTTTTTTTTAATTCTGCCTCTGAATCTGGCTTTCACATTCATATGATCCTGTGGAAGGTAAAATCGGGATTGAACTGGCACTGGACGGTCTTTCTCAAGCATTGCATGCATTTGAAACTCAGCGGCTAGGCTGAATGCAATGTTTAAGCAGAGTTCAGTAATGTAAAGCCTATAAACTGGCTGTCTGGGCCAGTTGATAGAGTGGCTGCTCTTAAAATCAGAATCTTATCCCACTTGGCTGAGAATCATCACATTTTAGAGAGTCCCATTTTAGCCATTTGAAATGGGTTCTGGGAACCTTTCCCCTTACTTGTCGGTGTCGTTTAAATCAGGCTGTCGTTCCCTTGCTTTGATTCTGGTCAAGAATACAAACAAGGAGTCTGTGTTTCTGCAATTTCAGGACATTGGTTTGCCCTGGTGTATGGGTCAGGGCTCTGACCTTCATAACCACAGGGTTTCCATTCGTTCCTGCTCTCAGCTTTGTGTTGTTTGCTGTGGCTTGGAAGTGAAGGCTGAGGAAGGCAATCCCTTGTTTAGCACAGTGCTGCTCTCAAGGCTATAAGGCCTGGCTAGGGAGAGGTGCTACCACTTCCATGGGCATGGCCTTGAACCCTGATCTCGTGCCCTAAGACGCAACAAAGCTGTCGCATCGCCAGACTGAGTGGGTGCCTCCCTTCCCGCCCACAGCCGTCGCATAGGACAATGCTAGGTAAAGCTGGGTGAATAATTCATGAAGAATTTCACCAAAGTGCCACCTCTTTTTCCAGTCACAAAGTGTCCACAAGCCGAGAGCGGCTTTCTCTTAGTCCTATTAGAAGTTTGAAATTATCGGCCCAGTAGTTTCTGTAAACAGTTCTTTGTCTGTGGAATATGTCTCTGAGCATTTGCTAGTCAGGGTTGTGACAGAGGCAGCCAGGCACAGGAGTTCAGTCAGATATGGGGGAGATGGAGATCTGTGATTCTTTCCATAGTTCAGCAGCTAGACTGATATGTGAACATCACAATAAACCTCAGTCAAGCTGCAGTTTCAGAGATCCTGTCTACTCTTTTGCCTGTATATGTCCAGGAGTACTGGATTCTCATTTGCACAAGTATAAATAAAGAGTAACGCTATTGAAGTCAATGGAGCAAAGCTGTTGTAGGTGGATGCAGAATGAGTTTTGCAGCTCATCCTTCATTCGTTTATTGCATTTGTTTGGAGCTGGAGTTGAGTGCGCCTCATGGAGCAAATTGAGCATTGCATGCAAGGTTCCTGCGACAATATGAATAATTATGGTTCAGTGAAGTCACCTCTAGTCAGCATTGTGCTATCTGTGACTTGGAAAGAAAGTCCTAGGGCTGTTTAGTGTTATTTACATTTGGAAGGGCTGCTGTAAACAGTGCAAAAATGCATTGACTCAACATCACTAGAACTCAGCTAGATAGAAGAGGGTTATGACTGTATCTCTAACTGCATTAACTGAATAGACATTTCCTGGGAAGATTAACTATTGAAGAGGAAAGTAAAAGCTGGATTTAATGGGCACTTTTGGAAGTTGTTTTTCTAAAGTGTTGGATGTGCTTCCAGAAAAACTCAGTAACCAGATTGAATGCTGCATTTCAGCAGAGTTGTTATGTAAAGCAGAGAACTTTACTGGAGACCTGGCCCTATGCGCCTAGTAGATCCCCTTAAAGAAATCCGAGTCTTATCCAAGGTAGGTCATTTTTATAGGCTCTTTTTTAGCCATTTGAAAAGACATATCCTCCATTATTATAAAACAAAACAAAAATACACCTAACAAACCAACAAAAACCACACCTATGAAGTAGCCTGGTGAAAAGGGCTCCTGGAATTGCATATTCTGTTCCATTTCTCATTAAACTGTAACGGGATCCTCAATGGTAGTCAATTTATGGGCTGTCTGGTGTTGATATGAAACTATGCACAGCAGAAGATGAATAGGACTGAAGTCATGAGGATTTCTTTACTGTCCCAAAAGCTTGACATATCTCCAAACAGGCTGGCTTTAATTGTCAGCTGGAAACGAGACTTCACAGCCACCCTGCTAAACAACAAGAGCGTACATTTTTGCAGCTGGCAAAGCTTTGCCAATTCCGCTATCAGCCTTTCACAGGCGGTCAGACATTCGTGCCATCACTGGTAACGAAGTGGCCTTGATTGGAGCAGATTCATGGGACAAACGGACCCAGTGTTCCTCTTAGCCAACAGCAAAAGGAGGCTGTTTCGATGGTGCCGGCACCGATTGCAATATACATGTGCCAAATGATTGCAGACACAGAGAAGCCCAGAACAATTATTATAGCAGAAGAGGACAATTTATCAGAATACAAAAGCCTTCCCCTCAATATATGCTTTTAGTTCGCCTTCTTTGCCTAGCGAGCAAGATATTTCAACATGCACACACAAAAACATCAAGATGCCAATAGCTATAAATTGAATGTAATTAAAAGGTTTTATGAAGGCAGCAGACTGTAACCTAATTTCCTTCATTTCTCAGTAACCTAATTTCCTTCAGTTTCCCCTCCCTCCTCCCCACCCCCAGCTCTAAGCAGAAAGTATGTCTGAAGACAACCTTGGTTTGGGGCAATGGGAAAGAGACGTGAATCATTAACAAAGCACATATTTCTAGAAAGTTTCTAATTTCTGGGCCCTGAATCCAGTTACAATGAGACCGAAGCTTCTGTAACTCTTGTAAGTAAGTTTTGCAAATCTCAAGGACCTAATAGTACGTTTTAGGTGTTTTCTACGGCCGTGGAGTTTTGTGGCTGTTACAAGTTTGTAGTTTGTGCTGGGAACTTGGAATGACCCAGTTAACTGGGAATGGCAGTGTATGGAGGGCTTAGGGCCTAGGCTGTCTTTGTTTCAACATGATTCAGTGGGAGCTGAAAGTTAAGGGAGTGCTTGTCTGAATCTTCATCGGGACAAACCAAACTTGAATAGATGTTTGTTTTGGAAGCTGAAATTACTTAACTCAGAGGGGAACAAGGGTCACAAGCAAAGTGGAGCATGAGCAGTGTATTATGAAAAGGGTGACTTTCCATCACATACTGTGTGAGAGGAATTGGTTTAGGGGAGTTTCACAATATTTCTCTAGCTCAGCATTCTTCCAGGGGAAAAATGACTTCCTCTCATTAAAATTCAATTAGTTCCGAGGCTGTGTGGATCTCTCTGTAAAGCCCTCTGAATGCTGGGTAGGCTTGAGAAGGGGCCAAGCCTACAGCCAGGTTACACAAGTTAAGTTTTGTGCTGTGATGTTGTTCAAAACAGATATTTACAAATGCTCAGAAATGTCAGGACAGGCTGTCACGCTGGGATTGGAAAGTGGCGGCTGGCCTCATGCTGTGAATGAGAGGACGATGTTATGAGACAGCAAAGAACCTTGCATGAGAGAGAGAGAGAGAGAGAGAGAAAAGAAATATCCTACGCAGCAAGATAAATGCTTCTATTTTTCCTCCTGAACTATAGTAACCAATGTTCCCGTAGCTTCAGTAATACTGAAAGATAGAAGCCACGCTATACCTCCCCTCGTGTTTTGTTTGCTAGGGAGAATTTTTTTACATACATTAGAAATGCAATGCTTTTTTATTAGATGCAAATCCCTATGTGAGCCACAGGTTAAGAGCAGAGCTTATTGGAATTCACCCTTTCACCCCAATCCATAAAATTTTTTGACTTTTGTTGTGAAAAATCCATTTTTTTTGGCTGAAAACCAAACTTTTTTATTCAGAAATGCTGCTGTGCGTCCTCACAGTAGTTGTAGTTCAGATGCCTCGTGTTCAGATTCCAGTCAATGGAATGAGCTTCCTGGCCAGACAGCACTTCCCATGATGCACCCTGATCTCTCTTCTTGGTGAGCGGCCATCATGCATGATAGGAGTCCCATGGCCTCAGGGAATCCTGTCAGCTCTGGTCTTTGTTTTTTATGTGCACAGATTGTGGGGAAAAGGAGAAACTCTGATGTTTGAGGACTCTGATCTGGCCAAACGTTCAATGTTTGGCGCTGATGCTGCTTTCTCAAATGCTGCATATGTGCACGTACCATGGATAACTGTGTGCACGCTGGGCCAATGCTAGAAGCCCTCATTCAGTTTTGACTTTTTTTTACACATGCAAGGCTGCCATGGACTTCAATGTGAGTTTTGCCTGGAAAGCTTGGCTTTGTGTGCCATTGTACTTGTATGGAATGTTATGCAACAAAGTCCTCAGTGCGTTGCTTGTGTAGCCCAGAAAGTGTATGCTGTTGCCAAGGAATTTTCGCCTTCCGCAGCAGCCATTGCTGGGTTTGCCGGAGGGCAATGTCCTCTCCTGGGCTATTCCTTTCCCATCAGGCTGCAGGGATGTGGCTGGAATGTTGCCTCACTTGACCAGCCAAGGATCTGCAAGGCTCTGACCTTACCCAGCTGACCGATGGGTTGCATGCACCAGGATCACCCTGAAGGCATTACTCAGAGGGATTCTTTTGTTAGACTTGCCAATTACCATGATTTTTTGGAAAATCAGCTAAGCTAAGCTGAGGGACCGTGCCATTTTAGTTTTGGAGAACAAGAAACCCTAGGAGGAAAACAAAGTTTATCCCCCATTATTCTGTAAGGTTTATGGCACTAGGTTTCCTTCCCAGAGGTGGCTGTATTACAGAAGTGGATGAAGTGATCCAAGCCCGTATACTTCAGGATCTTTCTGAATGAAACGTGCCACAGGATGGCATTGGAACCCGAGTACCAGGACCATCAATGGAGTGGATCAGATTAGACAGAATGAGCGTGCAGTGCCTTATGAAAAAGTCCTACAAAATTTAAAAGAAAATGATCATCTTTGTTTAGGTGACCAGACTTTTTGAACCAGTCTATAGAATTTAATAAAGAATTGTATCCCTGCAATAGCGTGCGATTGAGAAAACCGCTACAGGAAGTATATCATTTGCTATTCAATTTGGTGGGCTAGATTCTAACCACACTGCATGATTAGTAATACAACTACACTGATCAACGTGACTATGCTAGGAGTAACTTCTTGTGAGTACGGGTGGTAAAATCTAGCCTTGTAAAACAATTTCGGTAAGACCCTACTAAAGAAGTTCTATTCCATTGAATCCTATAGGGTTCATACCTATTAAATTTTGTAGGGCTTTTCCACAAAGAGTATGGTGTTGTTATAACCATTAGACATACATTTCTTGTTTTGTCATTGTCTTGTTAGAGTAGATCATAATGTTCGGTTCTCAAGACTTCAGTGCTAAATGAAGTTAGTGGGTAACATTAATACACAGAAAAGCCCTACATCTGTATATGTTGTTGTTAAGCTTAATGTCTTTTACAGTTGGCTTCTCCAGAAACAGAATGAGCTGATTCTGGCCAGCTGAATATTTTAACTGTATCCCATTGGTCTAGTCGGCTCTGTAACACCAACCATTCCCTTCTCAGGCTGCCAAACAGGGTCACAATAAGTCAGAGGATTTTGTGTATCTACGTACCTTGTCCTGCGAAGGCAGGGAAATTGTGAATGGCTGATGCGTGGGGAGCAGCAGAAAAAATTGTCATTCGCTAATACCAGATCTTGGTCCTGAGATGAGAGGTATTGTGCCGCTGGTTTTTTGGATGATACTAAAAGGATGGTGCTTTTTATTCCTTTTCCTGTTTTTACTTTTTCTAAGAGCACTAGTGATATCAAGACATCAAAAATAATGGGAAGGCCTTTTGCGCCAGGTTAAACCAGAAAGTCTGGGCAAGATGCCAGACGGGCTTTTAAGGTGTTGAATGTTTCAGGGAGCAGCAAGACGAAACAAAATAGAAATGTCAGTGTTCTTAGCTGAAACCTTGGTGCTATTCTGCTATCTCATTGAAATGCCGGTTTACCTTTAATCCTGTGCTTTGTTTACACTTAAAAAAAAAAGACTGCTGAAGTCGATAATCCCTGCTTTAATCTCACTGTATTCATGGTCCCTCGAGAGTCCCTTCACTCATGCTGGATTTTTAGCATTTCAAACTTGAGAGATGTGTCATATTTGAAGATGCTTACTGGTATTATTTTTGCTCCCCAATCTGCCAGGCTGGTAGCTGGCTACTAAATGAATGTGATGGTTTGGTTTGGTTTGGTTTCCCGCGCTAGTGCAATGAGATACTTCAGAAATGTGTACGAACTGAGGTATGGAATCCTGGCCGTTAAAGCTGACGAGAGTAATTGGCTATCTAATGGGAAACAAGGTTTAGTGATTAGAGGATGAGACAGACTCAGGACTCCATGGTGTTACTCCCGGCTCTAAAAGGTTTCAGAGCGGTCGCTGTGTTAGTCTGTATCAGCAAAAACAACGAGGAGTCCTTGTGGCACCTTAGAGAGTAACACATTTATTTGGGCATAAGCTTAATTTGTTAGTCTCTAAGGTGCCACAGTGACTCCTCGTTGTTCTAGCTCTAATACTGGGTCTTCAGCAGGTATGGAACTTCACTGTGCCTCTGTCTTCCCAAATGGAAAATAATAACACTGCTATCCTCACAGCACTGAAGGGACGGTTAGATCATTAATATTTGTAATCTGAGAATCTCTGCATACTTTCCAGAGGGAAAATATGATTTATAAACAGGGCCCCAGCTACAGGGTTTGTATCGTAGTCAGATCTGGATCCACGCTTCCCTCAAGTTTGGGTCTCTTTTGTGTTCCTGTTTGCAACAATCTGTCATACGAATATGAACAGAAATTGTGATTACAGAGGCAGCACAGTAGGAAAATGTACTTCTTTTTAAGTCCAGTAACAAAGGCCCAAATCCTGTAAAGCCTTACATACGTGAGTGGCACCGTTGATATCAAAGGGTATGTCTGCATTTGAGCTGGAGGCGTAAATTCCTGCATGAGGAGACTGAGCTAGCCCGGTAAAAATAGAGGTGCAGGAGTCACAGCGCAGGCGTTGGGAAGGGCTAGCTGCCCCGAGTACGATCCCATCCGAGACACTAGGCATGCACTTGGATGGAGAGCTCCTCCCACTGCTATTTTTAGTGTGCTAGCTCTGTTGGAGCTAGTGTGGGTATGTCATCTTGAGCGGAAATTTACACCTGCAGATTGAAGTCTAGACATACCCAAAGAGACCCCCAAGCATAACATTGAGCATAGGCACACTTTTTTGCAGGATTTGGGCCTAATTGGGGGAAGTGGGGGGACAGAGGAAACTTGGTTGAACTCTTGCTCATTCGCTTTTTGTGAGCCTCCGTGGAGGGGTTTTATTTTTTAATCAGAAATGTACTAACCTAAATTTCTCTGTTTAAGATGAACCACAGAAACATACTCCAGTGTATTTTTCACTACTTCAGTAGACTGCTGCAAGAAGCTAATTTACAGCTCTGGCTACTTGCTTTATTGGTCCTGCCAACTCTGATTTCACCTCTTCTGCTGCAAAGCCTTTAAGGGAACGCAAGGGGAGTCAACATTTTAAGCCACAAGTATATAACATGGCATGGAATGATGGAAAATAGAACATTGTGAGCCAGCCTCTTTTGGGGCTCTATATTAAACATCTCTATAACTCTCCCTGATCTCCTAGTAATTCACGATTTTAATAGTCGGGTTTCTCTTCACTTGATCCACTATTGTTATTTCAAGGGAGCCTTCCTGGTGCAATGGAGTGCTCGTAGCATATGGATTAAATCACCAAGTTAGGCTCTTTCAGACTCGCAATGGTGCCTAGAAAATGTCAACAGCCATCTGAGTGTCTGTCACTGGAAAGGCGCACGATTAACGATGAGGTTTTTGTGCCACAATCCAAGCAATGTTGTCAAAACATGTAATATTTGGCCTCAGTTGGTGAGGGCTTACATACAGGATTGCCTTACAGAGGGACAATGTCTCGTTTTGTCAGTGTATATATAATAGTGAGAGCTGTATACAGTGCTAAAGAAGAATTATGACTTTTGCAAATTGTTTTCTGGTAATGTGGACTTCAGATTACTTGTGTTTGAATACCTAAAGTGACACCATTTCATATTATTTGAATAAGCCCATAAAGGTTAGGCACCTGTGGAAGAGAGAATCTTAAGATTTGGGTGGAAACGTTAAATTAATTGTCTCTTACTATACACACATTTGCTCAAACTCTCCATTTCATTTAGATTTACTGGGGGATTAATGGTTTTGAACTCTGGGCTTAAGTAAAGCTTTGTGATTGACTGAGGCAGTCTGTGATGACATAGGCCTGTCAATAACGGTCAGAGAATGTCAAGATATAGGGCTTTTTCTTTGTACTGCCTGATTTTGAGTTATAAAATCCATGTAATAATCTGTATAAAACACTCCATGTTGGGCATGTGTGGATAATTACTGCCGCTCTCTGGGGCTCAATTCCTCTTGGCCTTTGTGTGCTTATAGGGCCAGTTAAGACATGCCTTATTGTTCAAGCAGATCATAAAAACACTCTTATTAAGATATAATAATTAGGGCATGGATAGTTTACCTTTTAATGTGGCCAAGTTGTGTGCCTAGCCTAGCAAAATAAGTGATCTCATTGCTATTTCCCTCCTTCCCCCTTCTCTTCTCCTGTTTACTACCCTCACTTGCTGCATTTTATCTTAAACTAAGCCCTAGTCCTTGCAATAAGATCCGCCTGGGTGCAGTGGTCAGCTGGCATGGATCTCATGTCCATTTCAGTGCCTTGAGTGGTAAGGGTCTTCTTCAGGGCAGGGGATGTCTCTTAATGTGTGTCTGTGCAGCACCTGGCACAATCAGGATTCAGTTGTGATTAGGGCCTCACAGTTCAGATCATACTTATGCGTAACTGTAACGACGCATAGAAAGCAAAGGGAAACTTGTCGAGCCGTTAAAGTGCAGAACTGGCAGAGAGGAAATTAGAGCTGGCTGAGAAGCGTGTTGCCACTTTCGCCAAAAATATCAGTAGAAAATCGATTCTTTGTAGTCAAAATTTGAATGTTCTAAAACATTGGACCAGTGCTAGAGGGAATCGGGCTTTTGTGGAATCTTGGGAAAGTCACTTAAGAAATCTTCGTTCTAGAATGCCCTCCTTAAAGATAGTAATACCTACTACCCAGGTCGGAGGCAGGCGGTGGGGGAGAGGTCTAACGGCTGACATTTTCAAACGCACCCAGGGGAGTTCTGAGTACAAGCCCCTCTCGCGTTCAATGAGACTTTTGGGGGAGCTTTTCAAAGGCCCAAATGGCATTTAACTCCCATTGAAAGCCTATAGGAGTTAGGCACCTGCCTGCAAATTTGAGTTTAAAGATCTCCCCTATGCTTCTAACTCCTTTTGGCTCTTTGAAAATGTCATCCTAATGCATTAATGTTCTTAGAGTGCTTTAGGGTCCTCGGAATGAAGGTGCTATAGAAAGCGTTATTACCGTATATATTATCTAAACCAGTGATACTCAGACCTCAGTGGTTCAGGAGCCAAATTAGCAATCCGCATTACCCAAAAGAGCCACAGTAGTGTGAATTCATGGTTTCATTTACTATTTTATATATCTAACAGCAAAATGACTGTTGGTTAATAACATAGTAAAAGCGTCCTGACTGGTTAATCATTAAATCACACAGTGATTCAATATGTGCTGCAAAGAGCCACAGGAAATCCATTAAAGAGCCAGAACTTGGTTGGTTGAGCTCAATGTCGTTTCCCCCCCTCCCCCTCATTTCTGGAATATGGTATATTTGGCAACAACCTGCCTGTGCACTTTCATTTGGAAATTGCCTAATTGGAAAACAAACAAACAAGAACATACTTGGGATTGCAGGAACTTTAAGCCTAATGTTGCTTCACTAGCAGCCCCTGTTGCCCAACCAATGAGCAGCACCGATGAGCTCCAGGCAGTTTGGAGGAGATCCGTACATGTATGTGTGAAGCCTGCTAACAGGGAGGCAGCATGGGGAAAACAGTAATACCATCCATGATGGGGCACATGAACCTTTACTGCCTCTCCACCTCTTGCTAATGTGATCCAGAATAGGTTAACTGTCCCTGAAGGCCCACCCTTGGGCTGGCCTTTGTCCAGTATTTCCTGAGGTTCAGGATGTCTCCTACTGAGAATCATCTGCCATGTGGAGCTTTCTAAAACGGTTTCTAAAAGTTTACTGGTTTCATTAAGTTAAACTTCATCCTTCAAGACTATTTCTGACCACCAAAGGGATTATAAGACTTGGGCAGCAAAATCCTGTATGTTTACTCCTGACATTTGCCTGGCAGAATTCTGCATTTGAACACTGGCTATTGGCAAAATATAACATCTGCAGGCTCATTATATTTGATGGATAACATTAGCTTTAGAATCGTTATTCTTTCAGCCTACGGTTTCATTTGTAATCCACTTTGTCCTGTTAATAATGAGAGAGAAAGAGAGAGAGGGCTTAGTTTGTTCCATGGAAATTATGAGATGCAGGATTCTGATCTTCAGCCCAGACGGGATGATGTAATGTTGGAAACCTGTCCCTTTGCAATGACATCATGCCAAGGTTTACAGTGGAGTTTCTGATCCGTATGGCCCTGAGGAGGAGAAGGCAAAAGGGGCTCCTGGAGTGGAAGAGGTACTGCAAAGTGATCTGATGTATTAAAATAACACTGAAGAAGAGCGCAATTAGAGCATGTTTGGGGTTTTGGAGAGGTCGCTTTTCTCAGTTTAAACAAGAGGTAAAAGCCAAAAGCTCTTGCTGTTGGAATGAGGTTTCCAGCTGAAACTTATTGGCAGCATCACGACATGATACTTCAAAGCTATTGTTGAGAGTAACAACAGAGATAACATTGCTTTAGCCTTAGGGTCAGTGTGGGTTTCCCATTTTTGCTAATTTGGGTACCTCATGCTCTGCAGAAGGTCTTGCATAAATTACTTTTATTTGCATTAAATAGAATTTCTGGAGCATAAGCCCGTTCATTGGAGATACGCTCCCTTTTTCCTTACATTTGAAGAAGTGGATGGACCCGTTTAGTGTACTCACATTGCTGTGCCTACTTTAAGCATCTGCTTCAATCTCCCATGAGCTAATTGCTGGGGGTTTGGGGTTTCTCACTGGGGCAAGGGGGAAAAAAAAAGATGTAACGAAGAGTTGGGAAACAAAGGATAATGTACGACAGCTCAGGCCAGCTATGCAGCTGTGCTTCGGCTGACGTTTCTATGGGGCTTTTACCTCTTTGGGTTTTAGTCCAGGGCTCAGATTTTGCAGTGCAGTGCTGAGGGCTTGGTCCTGCCGGGGTTGTGCATTCAAAACCCTTTGTTGACTTTAAGTGAAGCCTCCCAGAAGGAGCCCTGGGTGTTCTCCCCATTTCAGGCACTGGTGGATGGAACAGTAGCTCCGGCACTGAACATCAGGAAGGCTCGTTGTGATGCCAAAATAGTACAGGCTGGTGGCTTATCATTGTTGGGACATCCTGCGGTATTCCCTCAAGGCTAGGTTGTGGTGATGAGAGGACAGCATGGAGCTGCATTGCCCCAGAAGAAGTACTGAGGTATTTTTGGTCTCAGTTCTTCTCCTTGCACACAGTGGATGTGTAGTGTGCCCCATTAGACTGTCTCTTGTTCACCTGTCCCATGCCCTAGACTAGTGCGGAAGGGACCCCTCCTTGACATGTTCCACAGTGGGGAGAGGTTTGTGGGGAGCATGAATCAGCCCCCAGAGTGCAGAGCCTGCTGTTGTGGGAGAGGCCCTTGTGCATCCATGCATGTGGGCCTAGGGGTTTCTTTTACATGCCCATGTACACGATGGCTTACTTTGTCTGTAAAGAAACTCCCATTGACTTTAAAAGAAGTTTGCCCTTTGTGAGGACTGAGTAAGCATTGGGGGCCCGATTCTTCCCTGCCTTGCCCCAGCATTGAATTCATTTATACCAGTGAAAGTGGGTATAAGATGCACCCATTCTGATCGGCCAGCATTTCATACCTGCGTTGCACAGCTGTAAATGAATTCCCAAGGGACATAGCAGGGAAGAATCAGGTCCTGGATCAATACCTCAGAATTTAGACTACTGTTGGCTTAAATCCTACACTTATGCATTAAGCTCGGTTGGTTTGTTCCAGCGTAAGGTTTCTTGAAGGTATTAATTACCTTGTAACAGCATTCACTGTATGTGATGAGGAAGGGAGCACACGGTGAGTTAACCAGCAGTTTCTTATGCAAAAAACATTTGATCGTAACAATACACATGGAGTGAAATCCTGTCTCCTTTCTCGCTGGATCCTGATGTAAGTAACCTCCCACTGAAACAAGGACTGAGTAAAGACATCAAGGTTTGACCCAGCATAAATAAGCTGTGCTTTGTAAGAGCCTCTGTTAATTGACAGCGTTCAGCCTCCTCCCCATTCATTTTGGTATGAACAAATGAAACACATGTTCATTCCACATGGTGGTTTTTTTTTTTTTTAAAAGCAGTCTGGGCTCCTTGCCAAAACGCAAAGGAAAATCATCGACCACTCCAGACATCCCTAGCGTGCAGGTGTATTACTTACTCCTAATGGAAACCGTCAGAATCGAATGTATATGTTTGCAACAAACACCCCACCCCAGGGATGGGAGCTGGACGGGGATATTCCTAATGAGTTGTGCAGAATATTGGAAGGAGCTCGTTCGGGTTCTTGTTGTGTGCATGTGTTTTCTGAATCAGCTACCTCCAAGAACATGGAAAAAATGGCTCTATCTGAGCTTGTTGTTTTCAAAGTGTAGCCACATACTGGTCATGGATGAGGGGGTTCATGGCTGCTGCAGTGAAACATACATCGAGATGAGAGAATAACAGGTGGTGAATAATATATTTGCTGAATTTTGCCTTTTTCTCCACTTGGAATGTTTGCAAACAGCAATAGTTTATGCATCATTTGAGCAATTTTTTTTCTGCAAATGTTGATGACTTGTTATCCCTGGCTGTTCTGTATATTGAGATCTGAGCTATGATACTTCGCTATGATTCACCACATAAGTCCCATGGCAATATTTATGTTGGATGTCACTTTTATAACCAGATTTCTGATGTAAATTTACAAAAGTGCTTTTCTTGAGTTTTCAAGCCTGCAAACTAAAAATGCTCTTTTTGGATGCGATTCACCATGTGTAGAAAAGTGTATGCGTTGCTTAAGCCCTGTTCTCACTGGTAGCTCAGGATCTAAACAGGATTAGATGTTTAGCCAGGGGGATATCTGTTGATCTGTGCAGGGCTGAACATTGCCAAGTTTAAATGGGACTTAAGGGATGTTTGGGTCTGGATGTAAGCCCACTGTACAGGGATGAATTTCTCCCTCAGTGGACATTAATGCTACTGAAAGTTGATTGAATGAATATTTGTGAACACCCTAAAGGGAAATCATTTAAAAATTCAAATGAATATTCCTAGAATCTCCTTCTACCCTCCCCTGTGTTAACTCAGCTGTAAATATACACTCCTATCTCTGTCTGCTGGAAAGCACTGGCCAAACTTGCACCAATAGTTGAAATCATAGCAGCATCTCCTCTTAGGGTGACCAGATGTCCCAATATTATAGGGACATCCCGATTTTGGGGTCTTTTTCTTATATTGGCTCCTATTACCCCCTACCTTCTGTCCCGATTTTTCACATTTGCTGTCTGGTCACCCTATCTCCTCTGTTGGTGGCCATAGTAGATGATCTGTGCGGAGCACTCTGTAGTTAGGTGATAAGCCCCTAGGTTTCCTGCCAATATGCGACAGAAAAAAATTCCTTCCTGACCAGAACTTTTGCAATAAATTCAACTCTGAGCATGTGAAGAGAGAGATCCCCATGGCTAAGCGTCTAATCCTCTTTATATCCCGAGATAACTTTGGGAGCCAACTTCCCTCCCACCCTCCTTTAATCCGGGAAACTGGATTCTGTCCTTACCTCCTGGGGCAGAAAATTCAGAGAGTTGATTAAAAGCCTCTGTGTAGATTTCGAGCTTGATCCTGTGCATGCATAAATGCATGTAACAAGTGTTGATCAAGCCAGGAAGCTCAGGGGAAACCCGTCTTGCAGGGATGAGAGTGCTGCTATATAGCTTCCGAATTACTCCTGTAATAGCAGGATTCCAGCCTCAGGGAGCCAGTAGCTAAATGCCTCATTAGTGTGATGAGGACCTCACTCAAGCCCACATCTCCTGAGACAGGCCCATGCCCCACCCCTTTATAACTTGGCGTTCATGAATGCAAGGGGGCAGGCTGGAGGCTCACAAAGGACATTGCCTGGTGCTTAACCATATCTGCCCCCTCACGCTTGCCCTTGGGGTGCACCGACCTTGTTCTCTGTGCTCTGTGCCATGCAAGGAGTTGAAGGACCAATGATCTAGTGCTTAACTGTATATGCATCAACACATAGCCTTTGCTGATGCTTGTGATTCAGTGTAAAACCCTGGCACTCCCAGCTGTGCACCACATAAACACTTGCACAACCCAAGCCCTTAGTATCACTCCTCCCCTCCCCCTGCACTCCACCAGATAGTGATTTTAGGGGTGGGAGGGAAGGAATAAGTGAGCGAGGTCTAGCATGCTGCCAGCATTATGGATCCACCATTTGCAAAGTGGCTACGGGCCCAGACATCGGGGAGTTTGAGGCTTTCCAAAAGCAACCACTGGCTTCAGACCTGTCTGAGGACTCGGCTGGGTTTTAAATATTGCTGTGTGGGAAGTTTTAGAGTCTTGGAAAAAAATCAAACCATTCGGCTCCATCCGTCCACTCTCCCATAGCTTATAGTATGGCCGCTACTGACACCTTAGCAGCGAAGTATTCTCTATCACACAAGAGCGCTCCGAGCACCTGGGAAACATATCAAGATGTTTTCTGGCAGTCTTGGGTGGGTTCTTCACCCCCCCCCCCAACCGCCCACACAACCCAACTCAGCTCTTGCGTGACTCATTGTAGAAGAATGTCAAAGCAAGTGTAGGGATTTTAATTTGATTTGTTTTGGCTAATGGGAACATAGGAAACTGGGAATCAGATGCCATGGAGCAGTCACATTTGTATTGAAACTCAGGCCTGAAACAACCTGCTGTGCTAGAGAGAAAAATTCTCCCATTGCCTGGTAGGTTGGTTTTTTTTAAACTGTGTGGTAAATGGATGACAGGGGCCTTGAGGACTTGTATTGAGCAGTGTTAGTTGGGGGTTTGGTGACTAAACTTAGCTGACAACTATATTAACGTGGCTTAACTGGTTGTGGCGGATGAGAACATACTAGGTGAAATCCATTTGTTTAAACTGTTTGTGACAGACGCTGTCTACTCTATTTGAAAATGTTTTTTGCCACAAACCATTGTCACATCATTCATTCCAGACAAGCATCGGCTGGGGTGGTTGTTTGCAACACCTGAGAGGAGGTCTTTCGCTCAGGTCCAGCTGAACAGTCATGGGAGCTGTAGTCTATGATAGTTTTCCCCTAGTATGGACAGCATCTGCGTCCGTGTTGCTGCTCCACCTATCTTCATTCCCCAATGCTGGGCCTTGTCTTTGGCTTCAGCAATAGTACTAGGTGTTATGGGATAGCTCCAGGAATCTCAGAATGCCACGCAACACCCATAATTACAAGGCAAGCTGTAAGTGAATGCACCAAAATAGTTCTGTGAAAAACAATGAGGATTGCAGTGAGAAACACTGCCAGAAGAAATGAGGCAACAACCCATTTGAAGCAGTGAGTATCCCTTCAGTGCCTAGTATAGATACCCTGTAGAGGGGTAGATTCCATATTAAGGAACAGATAAAGAGGGAGCATGGTGTGAAGTGGAGGTAGGGAGCTAGGACCTGATTCTGAGCTCACACTGGTTTTACAGCTGTATTATTCTACAGGCTTCAGTGGGGTTACTCCTGATTTACACCAGTCCAATCAGCTGAAGCCCTGTCACTTGAACAAAGTTTTTTAAAACGGACTAAATGCTACCCCCGGAAGCTGTGGCAGAGCCAAGATTAGATCGTGGGATGTTCTGACTCCCAAACTCGTGTTCATTCTTCCAGAGCACGCTGCTTGCATTGGTGTAAGGAGTGGTGTAACAAGGCAGTAATACCTGTGTGAAACTGGAGCAATGCAGCGCTGAATTATACAGTATTGTCGAGATTCATATAGCTGGTGGTGAACAACTACTCTCAAGTCTTCTCTGGTCTCTCACTGGCCTCTCTTGTGTCTGCTTTTTAGGTGACAGGGATATTACACCTTTCCACTAGCTATGGCAGTGATGGGTCTGTGAGTCTTTTCCCCCCTCCAAACATCCTTGCTTTTCCTTTTGAGCTCTCACTCTAGCCCCTTCATTAGCCTTTCACCTTGAGATTTCACATCTGCACAATGAAGCATATCTCACATGCAAATATGTTAGCTAGCATTAGGCCAAATCCTGAGGTCCTGTCTCAGCGCTTATGTAAAGACTCTGAGCAACTTTTACCTGCTGTGCAGATACAGTCCACACACCATAGAAAGTCCAGTTTCCCTCCTTTCCTGGGGCTGGTCTTTGTGCACCAAGAAAACAATAAGATAACATATATATTAGTCTTCTCTTCAGGATTGACTGCTCCTATGGCTCCTCTCAAGATTGCTCAGCCCACACCCTAGTTCCTCTCTCCTTCTTAGCTATTCCCAATGTCTCTTATATCCAGCTGGGGTAATGACCTGCTTCTGTGAGTCAGCAGAATCCATTTAATCCTTTCCTAGCAGGTCAACGCCTCCTCACAGGTTGGGGTATTTCAGGCAAACATTGCTACCCTGTTACCTAAGTCTGAGTAAAAACTGGGCGATGACCTCCGCTTTGGCCCCTGTAAAGCATCAGCAAATCTTCAAACCCATAACTTATCCCA
The DNA here is from genome assembly GCF_011386835.1 of Chrysemys picta bellii. Lineage (NCBI taxonomy): Eukaryota > Metazoa > Chordata > Testudines > Emydidae > Chrysemys > Chrysemys picta. The sequence goes on from NC_088808.1 coordinate 18,956,933, forward strand.
ACAACTTCTTTTTTATTAGGTACTAGCCACTGTGTAAGAGTCCCACTTACAGCGAGCTTCCATATTCAGCTTTGTGTGGGTGGTGTCGCTAGCAGAATCTGATCTTCTCCCTAATTTCCATAGACTAAAGGAAAATAAATCAGTATGAAACTGAGGCCAGGAAATGCAATCAGTCAGAATGGAACTAGAGGATACATGTTGTTGACCGTATTGCGTGGGACAACGTGTGTGGTAGCTTGTAACAAGAGAGATTTTGCTTCCCAAATTGTCCTTCCCTTATAATTTACGTGCATGTAATGTTCATGCCATAATTGGGAAATAAAATCTATAGGAAAGAGGCAGCTGTTGCTTGGGTTACTAGCAGCTTATTTGACTTGGATACTGAGTAATCAGAATTCAGCCCAAGACTCGCTGTAGACCAGTGACATAAAGTGATTAATGGAATGGTAAAGAAAATATAGAACTTGAGTATGTGGTGAGGCGCTGCAGGACCACAAGAAGCAATTTAAGGCCGGGCCGCCTTTGGCAGCAGTGGTCTCTGTAATTTGGGCTCATTTGGAGTTTTCAGAGGCTGCCTGTTCCCTCAAGGTTGCTTCTCCTCTCCAATGAAAACTTTGCAATTTCCTTAGTTCATAATAGAATTGTAGCCTGGATAAAATCTCATTATCCAGAAAGACTGAACTGATTCCCTCAGCAAAACACGGCAGACAGCAGGGTGCCAACTACAACATCCAGCTTGTAGAGTCAGAGCGAGCTGTTCCCTGCTCCAATGAGCCCGACCAATGGGAAGGGAGGCGGTATGCCTGGGGAGCACCAGAGATGGTGGAGTCCAATGAGTTATGGGTAACCCTTAGGAAAGGCTTTGGTGGAATGATCAAAGGCTTGCACTCCCAGGCCCCAGGCAACCCCGATGTTCAAACTAAACCATGGAGATTGTTTTGGACAATTTTGCTTCATTACTTTTCACTTGGTGACATTCCTCAGGGTTTGCTAGCTCTGTTCGGGCCAGAGTCAGGAATGGAAGTGCCTTGAGAAGGGTCACTCATGGAGTATTTCCAGTCCAGTCAGACGCAGGAGCTATGAAAAAGTTGGAGAGTTTGTTTGCATGGGACGCTCAGCCGAGTCTTTCAGACTCAAGGGTTCTGATAGCCGGAATCTCTTTGGGGCTGAGATCATCTCTTTGTTCGGTGTCTGGACAGCACTGAGCACAATGGGGTCCTGGTCTGCCACGTGCTACCGCACGACAAATAATATGAAATAATAACGCAGGCTTTTGGATGCTCACCCAAGTAAAGTTTGAATCAAAGTTGCAAATTTGTAGAAGTTCAGCTATCACTGTCTGGCCTCAGTACAAGATACACTGTTCAGTTTCTGAGCAAGGGCCAAACTTACCCAGTTTGGACAGGACCCTGAATCACAACATTCAGATGTCGATCTGGATCTTCAGAAAGTGCCAGGAGCTTTGGACCAGGAATTCCAGTTTTCACTCCCTCTTTCTTTAGGTCCATGAGTGGCTCTCATCACTGCAGGACCAGACAGGTGGACAACCCTCTTTATAAAGATGAGTCTGAACAGCAAGTTCAGAACTGGATCTGAACTTCCCCAAAGTCGGAGCTGTTGTTCAAGCTCATCTTTGGTGCAGTGCCCTTCTCCCCAGGGCCGTTGCCCCACGGCTCAAAGAAACAAAACAGTGACACGCTGAAGGGTTTGACAGTCACAGGGGCTACTGATTGAGTTGGCTTTACATGCTAACCAATAACCCAGGGGGAGGGATAGCTAAGTGGTTTGAGCATTGGCCTGCTAAACCCAGGGTTGTGAGTTCAATCCTTGAAGGGGCCATTTAGGGATCTGTGGCAAAAATCTGTCTGGGGATTGGTCCTGCTTTGAGCAGGGGGTTGGACTAGATGACCTCCCGAGGTCCCTTCCAACCCTTGTATTCTATTATTCTAATCCATTTGAGGGCTAGATTGTGGGGAATGAAAAGACAACAGTGCAGCACCCAAGAATATTCCTCCACCTTGCATGGCTCCTACAAAGCCCTGATACAATAGCAGTCCCTATGAGCAGAAATGGGCCCATGAAGAGGTGGGCAGCAATTTGCTAAAGGATGGCACTAGATCCACTACTCCCATATGCACCAGGCAGTCCTGTGTGAGATTGTGTTTCCCAGTCCTCCTCCTCCCCTAGAGGCATCATAGGTCTGCCTCCGACACCACAAGGCTTTGTATAAATTACACAGTCTAGCTCAGGTGGGCAAACTTTTTGGCCTGAGGGCCACATCAGGGTTCTGAAACTGCATGGAGGGCCGGGTAGGGAAGGCTGTGCCTCCCCGAACAGTCTGGCCCCCGCCCCCTATCCGCCCCCTCCCATTTCCCACCCCTCTCAGAATCCCCAACCCATCCAACCCCCCGCCCCGCTCCTTGTCCCCTGACCGTCCCCTCCTGGGACCCCCCCACCCTTAACTGACCCCCCGGGACCCCACTCCCTATCCAACCCCCCTTCTCCCTGTCCCCCGACTGCCCCAACCCCTATCCACCCCCCGCCCCCTGACAGGTTCCTGGGGACTCCCACGCCTATCCAACCCTCCCCTCCCATTCCCCATCTCCTGACCTCCCCCCCTAGAACCTCTGCCCCATCCAACTGTCCCCTGTCCCCTGACTGCCCCCTGGTACTCCCTGCCCCTTATCCAACCCCCTTGCTCCCCGCCCCCTTATCATGCCGCTCAGAGCACCCAGAGCACTGGCGGCACGGCGAGCTGAGGTTGCAGGGGAGGGGCCGGGGGCTCAAGGGCCAGGCAGGACGGTCCTGCGGGCCAGATGTTGTCCATGGGCCGTAGTTTGCCCACCTCTGGTCTAGCTCCTAGCTGGTCAGATGTCAGGAGTGAAGCTTTTCCAGTACAATGACCAAGCTTCCATGCTACATATGAAACAAATTCTCTGGTCTGAAAAATTAAGAATGTCCCTGGATGAAGGGGCAGCTGCAGATCTCTTTCCGTTTTCCTCATTGGTATATTTAAGGTACCATTATACAGGCCTGATTCTTGTTTACACTAAGGCTGCTTTGCACTGCTCTAGCAGTGCAAAGGGGCCTTACCAGAGGTGTAAATAGAAACAGAACTGGAATGAATTCTGACGGATGGAATTAATTTGACTGATTGTACCTCCTCCCTGCCCTTCCCCCCATCCAGCTGCCACACCCCCTATTCAAAGGGTGGAAGAAAAAAGAGGTAACGGGAGGACTTCCACGTTCTAGCAACTGACACCATGAGATTCCCAGACAGCTAGATTAATGTCTTTCTCTCTGCTTCCTGCAGTCCACCAGTCTCTTCCTGGTGGATAGTCCTGTATTTCTTGATGGGAATAAAAAACCTACTGAGTCACCCTGTTAGAGACCCTGTTGAGCATTGGATATAAAACCCAGGTCATAGCCACTTGCTTTGGTTAAAGATCTTGTGGCACAATCGATGAGAGTACAGAAAGCTAAAGAGAATATTATTGTTCAGAGCAACCCTCCCCCGCTCTCACAAACCAGGCATCACATTTGCCTACCTAAAACGTATCCAGAAAGCAATGTGCCAGCCTTGGAATAAGGTCAGCCTTCACTTATCAACAATCATCCCCGAGAGGCCTAAGGGTTCTTTTTAATAGCGTAAAATCTTGAAAGGTCAGGTGCTGGTAACATGCTGCTGTTCTCCTTCTGTTGTTAGCTTGCATTTTTGTATGGAACCTGCTAATGTGTTTTAAAAGACACGTTCAGTCTGAGGCACAATGCCACAGACTCACAAGACTTCAGGGTTGACTCAGCCCGGTTGTCCTTAGGCATCCGAGCCTACTGGAGGGCTAGTTTAGTGGTTTGAGCATTGGTCTGCTAAATCCAGGCTTGTGAGTTCAATCCTTGAGGGGGCCATTTAGGGAACTGGGGTAAAAATCTGTCTGGGGATTGGTCCTGCTTTGAGCAAGGGGTTGGACTAGATGATCTCCTGAGGTCCCTTCCAACCCTGATATTCTATAAAAACATTAAAGAGGTGGATGGCATTGTGGTAACATAAGCTCCCTGTAAGTGTCAGCACAAAAGGGTCTTCTCAGATAGATTGTGACATTAGCCCAAGGAAGGTGCAAGGTTAATATTAGGATTGGGTAAACCAGTGGTTCTCAAACTTTTGTACTGATGACTCCTTTCACACAGCAAGCCTCTCAGTGCAACCCCCCCCCCTATATATTAGAAACACTTTTTTATATTTAACACTATTATAAATGCTGGAGGCGAAGCGGGGTTTGGGGTGGAGGCTGACAGCTTGCGACCTCCCCGTGTAATAACCTCATGACCTCATGACCCCCTGAGGGATCCCAACCCCCAGTTTGAGAACCCCTGGGGTAAACGGACCTGGGAAGACGTGGGGCTGGATTTGCAAGGGCTCAGCCCCTAAAATTTGGACCAGATTTACAGAAGAATTCGGTTCCCATCCAGGCACTTAAATAAGGGCCAGACTTTCTAGGGCTTAGCAGCCAGCAGCTCCCATTGTGACACTTGTGGCTGCATTTGTCATTCATTAGGCAGGGGTTGGATCTATGCAGAGAGAACCAGGAAGTGGTGTTTTGGGGAAGGTCGGGGATGAAGTAATGCAAGCCAGTGCTGAGTTAAGGACAATTATTTCTCAATGAAGTTAATTACTGGAACAGATTACCAGAGGACGTGGTGGATCCCTGTTGCCCAGAGTCTTTACCTCGAGATCAGATGTCGTTTTTAAAAGGTATCTTTAGTTCACCCACATGTTGTTGGTCTGGATGAAGGAGTTGCTAGGTGGAATCCTCTGGCCTGTGTTATACAGCAGATCTGATGAGACGATTCCACCGATCTCTTCTGGCCTTTAGATGGATACGTGAAATAATGTAAATGTTGACAATCAAGCATTAGAGTGGGATAAAACTAACAGAAAAGAGGGGTGTATGTGTGTAGGGATATTTCTTCTCCCTCCAAAGAAACATTTACGAATGAAAACCAGCTGATATAAACCTTTAATCGGTGAGCTGTAGATTGATACTATCTGTGATAGACATGAAACTAGGATGTTGTTTTAGCATTGTCCGTTGTTCCATCTTTTCCTCTTTCCCTCTCTTCCTCTCGGCTCTGTTAACCGCTAGTTAAAGTACGGACAGATCATAATTAACAGATAAAGATATCCATTCATTTTGTGCCATTTTTTTCTCAGAGGCCTGTTTTTTGTTTTGTTTTTTTGTTAGTTAGAAGTTGGACAGCAGAAGGTCAAACGGAGACCGTCCTCCTTTTATGTAAATGTTTGCCACAAATGCGCAGACTATCAGTTAACTTCTCTTCAACCATCGTGAACGCACGTTTTTGTAGGTAAACCTGCCCATGCAGCCGTTGCCCCGACAACACTGACTTGCAGCTAGTCCAGGGGGAGGTGGGGCTCATTGCAAGAACAAAGCAATTAGCAGCTGATTTGGGATGTCAGGGCTGGAATTGCTGTGCTACAGAGCTCTTATCGCTGCTTCATGTGTGTGCTGCCTTGGGGTGCCTGTTTCCTGATGAGTGGGAGGCTCCCCTCTCGTTTTCCATGCCCCTCCTGGAGAGGAAAATGAAAATCCCGCATTTCTGACATCAACTGTGTATAATAAGTAACCTTATGTAGTAACATTGCTTCTCATTGTGATACTATTGTGGTAGTGAAAATGATCACAAAGACACTGTCTGCCTCAGAGAGCACACACAGGCTACAATTTGGACAGTACACAACAGGTGAATATACGGACAAAAGAGGAGAGAAGGGGGAAAAATAGTTTGGAGGACAAGCTAATACTAGGGACGAATGCATTTGCATAGTACTTTAGTAACCACAGTGGTCGCAGTAGACACAAGTGATCACCGGCCTAGCCAGTGGTTAATGTAACCATTTCTTATCTGAGAATAAGAACATAAGAACGGCCAGACTGGGTCAGACCAAAGGTCCATCTAGCCCAGTAACCTGTCTTCTGACAGTGGCTAATGCCGGATGCTTCAGAGGGAATGAACAGCCCAGGCAATCGTCGAGTGGTCCATCCCCTCTCAAAGAATCTCAGAGTACTTTGCCAAGATGAATAAAATGCATTAGTCCCCTTTTAGTGGATTTAGAACTGAGGCACAGGAGAGGTGATGGGGTGTATTTTCAGAAAAACGGCCTCCTTTTCATAAGGACTGATAGCCCATTAATTTTCAGACTCCCATTGGGAGTGGGGGCAGAAGTGCCCAGATGCCATCAGAAAGGTTGGTTTCCTCATGGGATTTTTCGGCTTGACCAGAAGCAGCACATACCGGAAAATCTCATCCGACAGGTAGCCCGTGAAATTTCCTGTCCAGTTTCGGAGACCCAAGAGGTTTGGGGAGTTTTTAGAAATGTCTGAACCTTGAAAAGGTTGGTGTTTGCCCATTTGCTGCTTAAGAAGCACATGTGTGGGTTGTGGCAGTGGCTGGAGAAGAACACACTCCGTTTCAGATATGAAGGCATTGCCTTCGCTGCCCCCAAAAAGTGTGTGTTTACAGTGAGATGACGCAATCTAGCGATCTCACTATAAAATCCTAGAGGAGACCAGGCTGTGTAATTTTTCCCCCAGAGTAGCTATGCAAGATCACTCTGGGAAGGTGAGGAGGAGTTTAGACCTCACTTAGTTACAGTGAGGTGAAAACTACCCTGTGCCTTGTATCCACTGTGATATTACTGTGCAATAATTAATGCACATTACCTACGTCACTGTAAAAAACACCTTCTCTGGCAGGGAAGACATGGCTGAGAGGAGTGTGGAGGGGCAATGCAGCTTGCCAGTGCCCTGGCTGGAGCAGCACTGATGTCTGGGTTGTTTTTGTTGCTCATTTTTTCTCTATCTTAAATCAGTCTTTGGTTCAATGTGGCAGAAGTTCTGTGCTTACGAAGCAAAGATTTATACTCTGGTTTATTACATATTTATGAGCTTGGCGAAATCCTAAGAAATCGTCTGTGAATATGATTTTGAATGTTTTCCCTTGCTGCCTGTAATAGTATTAATGCCCTTCCTGTGTCAACTTTCTATAAATGTTCTCATAAACAAGCAGGAATGTTTGTGGAAACAGTGATCTTTTGGCAAATACTGCAAAATATAGTTGGAATTTTTTTTCAAATTTGTTACTTGCAAGTATTTGTAACTGTAATCTGATTAGATTATCCAATCAGGGAACAGGAACATACCATGTGAATATGCATCCAATCAAAACAGCTCAGAATATCAAATATTTACAAAGAACTGTTTGCAAGCAAGCTACTGAACAATAATTATTCACATAGATTATTTTGCAAATAAATCATTTTGAATAGCTAATAACTTAAAAAAAGAAAACCGTGACCTAAGGTGCATAAACTGCCAAGAGAGATCTTGAATTCCCTAAATAAATGATTTGTTATAAATTGTTAGTCATATCTAGTTCTATAAATACCTAGATGGATTGTGTTCATTAACGAACTTCAAAATCCAGTTTCAAAGCATCTTTAAAGATTCATTTAGAAGGTTCGCTCCAGATTTATATTGTTACAGAATAAACATTTGCAACCTATCCAGAGCAATATATGTGGTGGTGTTGTCAAAAGGTTATGTCGAGGTCAGAGCTTAAGACGACGACGGCTGAACATACAGTGACTATGAGCCACTATTTATAGAGGCACATGCTGTAATTTGTCTATGTGGAATATGACATAATAGAAGGCTTTTGATTTGAAGTCACAAAATTAAAAGTTTGAGGGCAAAAATCACAGTGCTACAAACTGCTGTGCGGTCTTATAGAAAAACTGGTGGTTGGAAAGCCAAGGACGACTAGAAGTCTACTGTGATGAGTTAGATCATTCATTCTCTCTGATAAACAAAGGCTAGTTTGAGGTCACCTGGATGCTGCTGCTGGCCATGAAGATGGCTGATGCTGACGGGCTAGAAGAGACAGATTATGTAGAGATGTACAAAGAAGTGCATGTATGTTAGTGCTATGGGTGCATCATGCTGTGTTCTGCGAGTTTCCTATGAGATTGTGTGGCCTGTAAGGGACAGATCTCTGAGCGTTTGGTTGATGATGCACATAGACATCTGGATGTTTATCCAGTCCTCTCAGGCCTGGAAAATTCTAGAGAACAGAGGGTTAAGGCTGAGCTGCCATGAGAACCACCCATCTCCTGGTACTTCCGCTCTTCTGCTTCAGACTGTTGTGGGAATGAGAACCAGCCGAGGCACTTGTGAAATGAAAAAATGCTTTAAAAAAAGTATCTTTGTTCTGATGGGTTGCACTAGAGCACATGTGTCAAACTCAAGGCCCGCGGGCCACATCCGGCCCGCCATACAATTATATCCGGCCCGCGAAATCGTTTTATGTATCTGTTTTTAATGGCCCTGTGATATGACGCCCCAATAACACACACTACAAATCCCATGATGCAGTGCAATTGCCGCCAACGGCAAGCCGCGGTTCAAGTTCGCGGTCTGTTGATGTATACAACGCTAATATCAAATCAAAGCTAGACCCCAACAATGGCCAAGAGAAAAATTGATTCTGAAAACCGAGGCTTTCAAAGCCGGTGGGAGAATGAGTATATGTTTACTGAAATTGCAGGTAAACCAGTGTGTCTCCTTTGCGGGAGTAATATCGCTGTAATGAAGGAGTATAACCTAAGACGGCACTACGAGACGAAACATGAGAACAAATTCAAAAACCTGAGCGCAGGACAGAAGCTACAAAAGGTAGAGGAGTTGAAGAAGAATTTGACATCCCAGCAGACGTTTTTCACCAAAGTAAAATCACAAAGTGAAGCTGCTGTGAAAGCAAGTTTCATTGTGGCCGAAGAGATCGCCAAATCAGGACGGCCGTTTACCGAGGGGGAATTCGTAAAGAATTGTATGATGAAAGTGTGCGACGTCCTTTGTCCAGATAAAACGCGAGCGTTTGCAAATGTAAGCCTCAGCAGAAACACTGTTGCTAATCGGGTTTGTGAGATGGCGACTGATTTGAAAACACAGTTGACTGAAAGAGCAAAAGATTTTGTTGCATACTCCCTTGCCGTGGATGAAACTACTGACGCGACTGACACTGCACAGCTGGCGATATTTATCCGTGGTGTGGATTCCAATTTGTGCGTAACAGAGGAAATACTGGACATTAAATCGATGCACGGGACAACGAAAGGAGAAGACATCTTTGGAAATGTATTTCAAAGTGTAACCGACATGAAACTGCCGTGGGAAAAACTCGTTGGACTTACAACAGATGGCGCACCTGCTATGTGTGGTGAAAAAAATGGACTGGTGGGAAGGATGCGCTCAAAGATGCGGGAGGAGAACTGTGCCGGTGAGTTGACAGTGTATCACTGCATCATACACCAGGAATCGCTGAGTGCTAAAGTCCTAAAAATGGATCATGTGATGAACACTGTAACACAAACCGTCAACTTTATCAGAGCCCACGGTTTAAATCACCGCCAATTCCAGTCTTTTCTGCGGGAAATAGATAGCGAGTTTGGCGATATGCCATATCATACGGAGGTCCGGTGGCTAAGTCGGGGAAAAGTTCTCAAAAGACACTTTGAGCTGCGAGAGGAAATCTGCCAGTTCATGGACAGTAAGGGGAAAGACTGCACAGTTCTGCGGGATGAAAAGTGGAAATGTGAGTTGGCGTTCCTGGCTGACATAACGTCGCATCTTAGCGCTTTAAACCTTCAACTCCAGGGACGGGAGCACATAATAACCGATATGCATGATGCAGTGAAGGCATTTCAAGTGAAGCTGCGCTTATGGGAGACACAAATGCACCAATGCAACTTGTCTCACTTTCCCTGTTGCCAAGTAATACGGAACCAAGAAAGTGCCACAGTTTTCCCAAATGCCACCTTTGCTGAAAAACTCAGCGCGCTGCGCACTGAGTTCGCACGGCGCTTCAGTGACTTTGAGGCACAGAAAAGTAACTTCGAGCTGCTTCGCAACCCATTTGCAGTCGATGTGGAAACCGCACCTGTAGAAATGCAGATGGAGCTGATAGAACTGCAATGTAACGGGACACTGAAGGCAAAGTACGACACTGCGGGGCCAGCACAGTTCACTCGCTTCATTCCTGAAGCGATGCCGCAGCTCCGCCAACATGCGGCTCGAATCCTGTCCATGTTTGGCAGCACATATCTGTGCGAGCAGCTGTTCTCTGTGATGAAAATTAACAAAACGTCACACAGGAGTCGCCTCACTGATGAACACCTGCAATCGATCCTGAGAATCTTCACAACACAGAACCTAACCCCAAACATAAACGAACTTGTTGCAAAGAAAAGACTCCAAGTATCAGGCTCTGACTAAATAGGACAAGAAAATGGAATGTTATGATTTGTTATGATTATACTTTTGCTTTAAATTCAATTTTTTATTTATATTTTCAGATTTTTTAATATTCCAGCATGTACAGATTTTGAATGTATTGTATTGACAGGATATTTTTTTATGAAGAGCAAAATATTTTAAGTTGAAATGTATTTATTTTGGAATGATATCCTGTATTTTGGTTCATATTAATGGTTAAAAAACATAAATATTTAGTCTGTTAAATAAATGGTTATACTGTTCGGCCCGCGAGTTTTGAGTTTTGGCCCCCTGTGCAATTGAGTTTGACACCCCTGCACTAGAGGATGCTTCTTCCTTTGTCACAGTGCTAAACACCTCTAGTAAAGTTCCCCTTATGTTGGTCTTTTTTGGTATGCACAGACCGTGTACAAACTGTTGTGTTGATAGTGTGATATTGTATGTATCTGGCTGGGATTCTGGATTGCTTCTTTGGTGATGTGTCCCCTTGAACTTCCTTGCAACGCAAAAACCAGGGAGCTGTTCTAACGGTGTGTGTGGTGATAGGGCAAAGAGATGCTGTGTCATAATAGTTTTGCTACTGCTACCCATACTGGCAAAAGGTCAAGGATTGATTATACATGGATGATCCAAGGCATGAAAGGCTCAATTAATTAGTCAAGATTTGATGCAAAGAACATACAAATATATCAGGCCTATAAAGGCCCTAGTCTGTTTATAATGCTTGCATCTTGCATATTCCAGATGACCTGGCATCAGGCACACCCACGTGCGTGCAGTTTTGCCCATCTGGCCCTGTCTGCAGGGTCTGATCACCTGTTATCCCAGCTCTTTTCAGAACCAGCCTTCCTGCTTTTCAGTCATAACAGAAAATAAAGCTTCCGAACAGCCAGGTTCTATGTCACGTTCATGGGAGGTTTGGTACAGCCAGAGAAAACTCAGAATCACTTATGGAAGGGTTTCCTGCAGCCAGGTTTTTTTCTCCAGAAATAGAAAGAAGAGCTTTGCCAAGCCTGCAGCTTGAAAATCAACCAGGAAAGGAGCTGCTTCTTCCAGTCAGGTCTGCGTCCTGGGACAGTCTACATCAGATTTCCCATCCCACACGAGAGCCCCGTGGCTTCGTTAACTCATGCTAGATGAGCTGAGGCACAGTTCCTCTCCTGGGCATGTTTCCTGGCCATTTCTGCATTGAAGAGAGACAGCTAAGCCATTTTCTTTTCTCAGGGAGGTTTGCATGCTCTCTTATGAACAGGTGAGCATCACCTGGGGATGGATCCCAACTGGTCAGAGGAGATGAGAATGGATCTGTGTGGATCTTGGAAAGGGAATGGATTCTCCCTGGAGTTTGGCTATTGCCTTTGATTGAGTGGTTGTTGTCCCTTGCCACTTGACCAGAGGGTCTCACTATAACCAAGATACAAGCGGACTTGGTTTAGTGCATTGTAGGGATGGAGGGAGCTGCAATACCAGAAGCAGATTTTGTGGCTTGGCATTGTGTCAGCAATGGGTGAGGCAAATCTCACATGGAAAATTAGAACCTGGTTTGGGAGACCTATTTCAGTATGGACTGAAAGCTGTTATGATCGGAAGCACGTTTGGCAGCCCATCTGAAATTGGCTTAGTGGTATCAATCCAGTGCCCTGTCGGCAGGTGGACATCAAACCATTACATCCAGCACTGACTGATGTCACCATGGCTGGCCATCCTAGCATAGAGGGCAAGGAGTAGATGCAATAGGATGCCATCAGATGGTTGAGGGACATCTACATAGAACACATCACTGGACATTGGCAATACCAGGAGGGATGAGCTGAAGTGCTGATGAGAAGCGCAGTAAGGAAAGTAACTGAAAGACTTCCCTGATAGATTGTATTTCCTAAATGGACAACCTACCCTAATTCTCCATTACTGAGGGACAGTCTCCACTCATTGATACATTTTGCTTTCCACAACCAAATTGCTGTACAACTTCTCATGAGCGTTGTATCCGAATACTTGGATGCTAATATCTAAACTGTATTCTTAAATTTATTCACCTAAATTTGGGTTATTGCTGATTATGTATCCTATGTATCATATGGCTTTTAAAAACAAACTCTGTATTTGGGGATAATCTAAGCACTGTACCCAGATGTACAGACACTCTTTCCTCTGTATTATATAATTTTTGTTCAACATTGGCTTTAATAAAAATTTTAAATAGGGAAACGGAATTATCCTCTCATTTTTACAGGGATTTCCTCCAGATCAGAGGTGAGGCAACATGCTCTGCAGTTGTGCCTGCGGTGCCATATTTGCCCGTGGTTAGGCTCGGTTAAACCCAGGAGAGTGTCTGTGCCTGAGAGTTGCAAGATGGCAGGATGGTGCTTCATCTGTTCCCTAGATACCACAGTGCCTGCAGCAAGCGAGTCACAGTGCATGTTAGGGAAGAGTCGGGCAACGAATATTTGCAACCTCAGACATGGATTGGATGAATCCAACCTGCCAAGGCTGTGGAACTGACCTTGAAGCTGGCAGCTCATCTTGCCACGAGAAACGGTTAGAGGGGTCCAGCATTCCAGGCAAAGGATCCGGAGCAGGATCGGAGCGCTGTCATCCTGTGAAAACACTTGCTGTAACTATACTCAAGCTAGGTTAGGTTCAGTCTCCTTGGACATAAAGTACCCTTGACATTCCAGTGGGAAACTTGCACTCTGCTCTAGGGGAAATGTGCTAACGCTCTGTAAACATGCTGAGATAGCTATGCTTGACAGGTGGTGGTCTCCACAGGAAGAGATAAGGCGTGAGATAAGGCTTAAGACCTTGATTCAGGAAAGCATTTAAGCCTGTGTTGAACCATAAGCACCTGCTTAAGCCCCCTTCTTGAATAGGGATGCTTTCCTGGGTTGAGAAACTAAATGATTAGGAACTAGGAACCTCTAAAGGCTCCAGTGTGTGTTTTGCTTCCCATGGGCACCCCACATCCGGTTGCTTTTCTGAATGATGGTAACCCTCTGAGCTTTGTTTCCCTGCCCTGGTACCATGTCTAGAACAGGAGTAGCTTCAGCTCTACTCAAGGAAAAGGTTGCCCTGGCAGCCAGTGAAGGTCCCTTGAGTAGGAGGTGAGGTTTGGAACTCAGTAGAGACCCATCATGCTTTCAAGGGGCCTGAGGGTTTGGAGTCAAATCCCTTCTTTAAAAATGGTCGTGCCAATGACACGGAGTCCTGGTGGGAGTCGAGTCTAGAAGTTCCTTACCATTCTTTGGAAACTTTTGCTGTTGCTCCTATGTCACGTGTTGTGACAGCAGTAACACTGCCAGTGTTTTCCCTTTTGAAGTTCAAGTCCCTCTTAGGTCCGAGGTTGAACTGAAACCAGTGCTCTGTGATAGGATTATCCATCAGTTTCCACGGGGCTGTCAAGTAAGTTCTGCACAACTCCCAATATTGTTTTGTTTTTACACATAGCTACATTTAAAGGGGAGTTCCTGAGAGTACTTTACCCCAAAACAACTCTCCCACTCTCGGTCTATAAGTTCTTACCTGGTTATAACTGATATCTGCTTTCTTGCTGTATTCTCCTCTGTAGTATGCACATTGGTTTGTGCTGTGCACTTCTCTTCTGCATACATTGATTTGTTGTAGGTTTGGGCCTGAGAACTCAAAGGTTCTGTGTTACACATGCGAGCTTGTTTTTGTAGAGTTTCTTCTGTCTGATGGGCTGCTATGCATGGGTTTGTTTGTTGTGGTAGGGTTGCTCCGGATTGCTGGCTGATGCACACTGGTTTCTTGCTGTAGAGTTGTTCCTGGCAGGCGTTGATTTTTTTGTTTGTTTTAATTGGGAGCTTAAAATAAAAAAAAGCTGAAAACCACTGGTTTTGAGAGAAACCTCACCAATAATTTGTTAAAAATATAACTTAAAATGAAAGCGTGAGCTTTTCAGAGATGGCCTTGACTTTCTCTTGTTTTGGAGTTTCTGGGACTCTGGAGTGCAATGATCCATTTCCAAGAGAATCGAGAAAGCTCTCCACAGTTAGTCACTCTTAAAAACTTGCCAGTTGCCTTAGATAACTAAGTAATGTTCCTGCAAGACTTGCAGAATTCTAGTTAGAACCTAGAAACTAGACACTCTGAGTAAGGGGCAGCAGGTAGCAGACCTGGGACCAGATTGCCTCCTCCTTGCTCTGTAATCTGTGCCAGCCCCAAATGCAGCTGGCGCACAGGTTGCAGTGGGAATAGTTAAGGCTCTTCTCTCTCCCTGTCTGTCCAGCTCATAGACTCATAGACTTTAAGGTCAGAAGGGACCATTATGATCATCTGGTCTGACCCCCTGCATGATGCAGGCCACAAAGCCGTCCCTACCCTTTCCCTTGACTCTGCTGTTGAAGTCCCCAAATCCTGTGGCTTAGAGACTTCAATTAGCAGAGAATCCTCCTGCTAGCGATCCCTGCCCCATGCTGCGGAGGAAGGCGAAAAACCTCCAGGGCCTCTGCCAATCTGCCCTGGAGGAAAATTCCTTCCCGACCCCAAATATGGCGATCAGTAAAACCCCGAGCACGTAGGCAAGAGTCTCCAGCCTGACCCTTGTTAGCCATTATACTGTTTACTTGCCATGGCACGGTATTCCTTTGACTAAAATCATGTTTTTCCATTAAACCATTCCCTCCATAAACTTATCTAGCTTAATCTTAAAACCAGACAGATGCATGGGCATCAGGAGAAGTAGCCCAGCTAAGGTTGTAGTTGCCTTGGTGCTGTGATCCGTGCCATGGGTAACCTAAGCATAAGGGGGCACTGCATGGACGTGTAACACAGGTCACAGTTTTGCCCTAAGGGAAGTATAGAGAATGCTCTAAGTAGTGAGGCAGTTGTATTGATTTTTCTACAGCAAAACTGACAACAGTCTTAAGGGTGTCTCCGACTGATGTGAGTAAATGCCTGGATAATTCATTTCCACCTGTGACCTTGGGCTCTCCCGTGAAAGATTTATGCTCTGTTCCTATACTGCACAAGCACCCTTGGTTAGCTGTCTTTACTTGGACTGACTTTCTTGTCAGCAGCAGAGCGCTATTACAGAACTGGCCACTGAGGGTTTTCTTGCACCTTCATCTGAAGCATTCTGGGGCTTGTGTCTGTTGCACGCAGAATATGGTACAAGATGGACCATTGGTCTGATCCACTCTGGCAGTTCTATGTTACTATTCTGTGTACTTACCTTTGTATGTAACTATGGGCCTGAATCCTGCAATGCATTGAACGGCTCTTGCAAAACTCCAGAGAATCCTCAGAATTCATTGGACTCATGTACCAGATCCTCAGCTGGTGAAAATCAGCCTAACGCTGTATCTCTAGCTACGTACATTATGCACACATGTGAAATATCTATGGTAAAAGGACATTAAGGTGGCACATTCAAGCACTAAAAAGTTAGGAAGTCGCAGAATTAAGGTTGCTTGTGGAACTCTAATTTGGCCTGCTGTGTATGTTGCAGTCTTTAATGACATGAACACATACTATTCTTTTCCATAGTCTGGCCACATGTAGGAATTGTGAGGGGATGGAGCATGCTCCGTCAAAATGTGGAGTCTCCAAAAAACCATCGACTTGAGGCAGACACTTGGCATGGAAAATTTCAGCCCAAATGGTTAAAGTTTGATGAAGGTATAAGCAACTGAAAACAGGGCCTTATAATGGGAAGTGTTGGGTAACCTTAATAAGTGGTTCTAGCTGCTGCAGCTATGACAGGGGTCACCATATCCCATTAGCAATTTTCTAGTGTGTACTTGCATATCACACTCTCACATCTCTCTCTCTCTCTCAGACATGGACACTCACAAATATATTTTAACTGTCTCTTGAGGCTAACATAAAGTAAAGTTGCCAGTTGAAGAAGAAAATATTTACTTGAATTTGATGAAATTTGAACTAAAAATAATGCCTCTTAATAAAAACCTGTGGTTTGGATTCTGTGTTCTTCCCATATGTTTCTAATCTCTCGGGTGTTTTCAGATATGTGCCCAGAACACAGAACTCCTGACAAATGTTTTCAGAATGCTGAATTTGCAGATGTAAAGAGATTTTGCAATAGGAAAAATGAAATTTGAGAGTAAAATCCTTCCTTTACTGGGAGAGAGGGAGGTGGAGCCTTAGAATTTTTTTTTTTTAAAGCAGAGCTACGAGCCATTAATTTTTGCCTGTATGTGAAATAGCTATAGAGAAACCACTTGTATTTTTCTTTGCCTGTTTTACCGCAGCCATTGGCTCAGTGATGGAGAACTAAGGGAATACAAAGCAGCTTTTTGTCAAGCTTAGTAATGCAGTCCTGGTCGCTGATGAACTTACCTTACACTGTAGAGCTGTGAGCTGAAGTCGTTGATGGAAACATACCTTCCATCTTCTTAACCCATTGTTTTCATAAAAGTCCAGAAGATGGATTAGGGTTTGTTTAAAATAAATATATAAAAATGGCCATGGGAATCAGGTGTCTGAGCACATTGTGCAGTGCTGGTTGTTGATTTAAGGATCTCTCTCATGCTCTCTCTTTTGGGTACTTTCATAATAATTTTTGATTGCTTTACACGTTCATGTTGGGCTGGCGTTTCCTTTTTGCAGTCCTTTCTGCTTTGGCTGCTGCTGTGTTCTGAGAGCAAAGTCCTATTCCAGCAAGAGGGTTATAATGTTGCACAAAAGATCAAGAATGCAGGCAAGTCCATATTAAAGTGTTTGCGCTTAAGAAGGCATAGGTTGACATGCAAGCTAGGTTAGAAGTGGAGCATAGAGCTTGAAATAGAAGGGATCTTATGGAAAAAGAACTTCAACATTTGCACTATTATTCCAAAGTGCTACAGCATACATTAGTGATACAGGTCTGTCTCATCTTACGCGGGGGTTCCGTTCCGCGGTTAGCGCGTAAGGTGAAAACTGCGTTTAGTCAAAATTACATTGAGTTCAATGGCGAGCGGAATCGCCCACACTACAGGTACAGTATTAAAATTATTTTTTGCTTTTTTTTTTGGTTTGTTTTGTTTCTGATGACCGCGTAAAGCTGAAATCACGCATGTTAAATGCACGTAAGATGCGACAGACCTGTATTGTAATGTTTCAGCTGTTGCTGTAATTTTCTGTGTGTGTATGTGCGCGCAAATATATAATATATGTGCATTTCCCCTTCTTTGTATCAATAAACCACATGCCCCTCAGACTGGGCATTATGTGAACTGCTGATGGAGTTAATTTAAAGCATGACATTCATCCCATTTAATATTATATTTGTCATTTGCCTGGAGGGCGTGGAATTGCTTTTCCTAGACTGTCCTACTGGGGTCTTTTTACCCTTTTTAGACTCTATTGACATTGCTGTTAAAATAGTTCCCAGTTTAGTAAGCTGGGTCATTTGATAAGCAGACAGTGTTCTCTATGGATGCATAGCACCAGGCTTCTGGGAGCTGGGAGCAGCATGACTGCTCTAACACTGTCAGCGCTCCCACTCATGTTGCTTTTGGAGGTGTTTGTGTTACTCGCTGGGGTGTATTTTGTCACCCTCTCTGATGATCCACAGAGGATATAAACTGTTCCAGCCACCGAATACAGCGCCTTACCTCAAGCTCTAGTAGGTCATGCTTTTAACTCTGGAGATCTGCTGTGTTGGCTGAGCTGATGGGCATCATATCTACACTACGCTCTATAGTAGCCAAACGTTTCCTGTCATTGTTACCCACATGTCAACCCCATTAGAAGTAGCAATGATGGGTCCACTGCTGTAGACAGGTCTTCAGATTGTATTCAGCATTTTAAGCATCACGTTCACTCACTGGTTCAGATCCGGATTATGAGTAGACTTGGACGGATTACATTTTCATCGGTAAATGTTGGTAAACATACACACACCAACCCACGAAAAACTATTTCCATCAATAATAATCGAAATTTACCGATAGGCAAAGTAAGAAAAATGTTACTTGGGAACTTATGAGTGTGATTTAAGGACATTAACTTTATCTGTTTTGACATGTGATGTTGACAATTTGTGTTTTAATGTTTACAAAGCTTTAATGTTTTGAATCTCAACATCTACAATCATTAAATAATTATTGTCTGATTCCCCCCCATTCTTTCCCAGAACAGTGAAAATTTTAAATCAATACAAATAAAAAATGCTTAAAAATAAACATTGATACTAGCCATCAAACTTATTTTTTAAAAATTGAATTCTGCCAATTCTAGCTATAAGACAGTGTCTAATACACCAGTGGATGCCAGTATTTTGTCTACATCAGCCCTTCCACCAGTGAAGCTGAACCATTGGGAAATCATAGGAAAAAATTGATCTAGTGTGGATAGGACCAGAGAGAAATGTTGACTGTCTGGCACAGCAGAGAAACGAAATGCCCCTTGTAGTCATGCCAACACCACCTGTTTTCTAAGCAGCATGTTTCTTAAGGACTTTTTCCTCCATCCTGCTCCCCTTTACATTCCTGAATCTTAATCAAGCAATAGCTCATTAATCTGCATCACCTGGGTTCTTCCACTGGTTTGGTAAATTTCTGAACAATAAATGTCCTCCCCGCCCTAGACACTGCTTGTTGACCTGGAAAGACAAGTTGCCCACTGTAAGTAACGCTTATTAATGCATTATAATGGCAGCCACTGATTAAACATAATACGCATAACCTTGCGTCTAAACACTGCATCCCCTCAACAGCCAGTGAAGTTCAGGGTCAAACAAGGTTAAGTACCATTGCCTCAATACATAAAACAGCCCCAGAGCTTTTCAGGATCTTTAAACTGGTGATTAGACGTCTCATCTTGAAAGGATGAAAGTTTCGATTAGGCAAAGTGCCTGGGGGATGAATCAGCTTTGGCATCAGAGGAAGCCTAAGCTTCTTGGTTCCAAAAAGAGAACCAGAGCGAGGAGGACGGAGACCAATTATCATTTTTAAAATACCCTAAATAGTCTGAGGATTTGAAAAGATGTTTCCCTGTTGAGACGGGGCTTGGGAAAACGAAAGCATTTTGTTATGGGCCATATCTTGCCCCTTCTACCTTGTGGCTTCCCAGGATGCTATTGGACTTCTTGTTGTCAAGAAAAGCAGACGCATATAACAAGCCAGCTGCTTTGAGGCTGAGCTCAGTTAAGTTGGAAAGAGCGTAGCTTGGTGGCATTGTCATCCAGTGGATGGGGTACTGGATTGGGAACTGGGAGACTTGATTCTGCCAATGACTTGCTCTTTGAACTCAATCAAGTCATTTCATCTTTCTAGGCCTCTGTAAAATGAGGTTACTTCCCTTGTTTTCTAAAGTGATTTGAGATCTAGAGATGAAAAACTCGATAGATGAGCTGAGTATTGTCACGTGATGATGGTTGGGTGGTGGAAAACAGAGTGGAGGGGTGACTGAAACGTTTGGATGGGGGCATTGCCTATGGTTAGAGGCGGGTTGGACTCTGTGGAGCTAGGATTTGATTAGGATCTCAGGAAAGGAATTGGGAATGATGAATGGGTTTGACAAACTCAACTGTTTGGAAAGGCAACAGATTTTTCATCCAAACTTTTTTTGGAGAGGTGGATGGGCCCTTTAATAGTCTGCAGAGCACCATTGTATAAATAATCCATAATGCAGTCGAATACGCTCTATACTGTGCTTGAAAGAGTTGCTTGGAATGAACTCTGATGTGCTGTTTAAATCAAGCCCTAACTTTAAACTCTGACTTCAGATTCAAGCTCCTTCAAGTTCTGAGGCTGTCCAGAGCTGGGACTTTGACTTGATCCAGCTGCTGATTGTACATTATTCAGTGTCAGTCAAAAATGTTGTTATGAAAGTTGAGATTGCCAAAAATTCTGCTTAGCTTGAAGAAATTAGCCCCATGTCAAGCTGCATGGTCGCTGTACTAATGATTTCCTTCTGTCCCCTATCTTGAGTCCTTGTCACACAGCATGTCCCACATTAGGCTCTTGGCAGGAGGAGAGGTTTCCTAAGAGGAGATTCCCAGAAATGGAACAAGCCTCTTCTTCTCAGAAAATAGTTGCGTGTCCTTTGATGCCAATAAACCAGTCAATTGCTATTATGTTTATAATTTGTGTTATAGTATCACACACAGGCCCCAACTGGAATCAAGGCCCTAACATGCTGGGCATTGCACAAACATGTAAGAAGACACAGACCCTGTCCTGAAGAGCTTGCTGTCTCGGGTGACAAATGGGCCATGACGGGTGGGAGGAGCGGGATACCATCCAACGCTTACAGCAGCTATCGGAGACCAAGTGCCAAGTATCCTCATCTGACCCTCCAATTTTACTGGCCTAAATTGGCTGTTTTCTTATAGACCTCACAGCAGAGTTGGGTCTTGAGGAGTGATCTGAATGAGGGGGAGGGTAGAGGCCTGGAGGATGAGGTAGGACATTCCATGCATAAGGAACAGCATGGAGGAAGGCGTGAAGATATTGGTGTCAGATGCTGACCAATGGGCAGATGAGGCTGGCATGGTTGGTGGAGGAGAGTGATGATGTGAGACAAGCAGACCGGTATGGAGGTGTGGAGTTATGAAGAATTCAAATATCTCCTTGCATAAAAATAAGAGCAACTCCACCCGCAAGCTTGGGGAAACTTTGGCAGGAAGAGGAGGCTGCTTATGATGCAACTGTGGTTTCATAGCTGGCAAGGTGGAGAAGAATCTATGAGTTGGGGGGGACCATCCTCCATGGGAGGGGAAAAGATGGGTTTTCCCGTTTTGCTGAAGACTCAAGAAACCACAACCTGAAGTAGCAAGGAATTAATAGATCCCACTGTCATAAGCCAGTGGGCTGTTCTCTGGGATTACAAAATAGGAAGGAAGAAAAGAACCCGGGAGTCAAAGTCCTTGTTTGACCAGGTCATAACAGTGTTAATGTAAGGCAAGGCTAGGGTCAAAGCTAATGGGGAAGTGGGGGTGTTGGTTCAAAACAGGGATACAAAATTAGGTTGGAAATCTAATGAGGACTGGGGTTTGCATGGTTTTTCCCCTTCTAGGTCCAGCTGCAGCTCCGTGCTGCAGAGGCAATGGGAAGAAAGGAAAGGTGTTTAAAATAGAGCTGTCCCCACCATTTACAGACTTCAAAGAAAGGTTCCATTTGATGCCATTATGGTTCTAGTCAAACTAGCCCATGCATCCCCATTGGAAATGCCTTGACATGGTTCCTACAAGAGAAGAGGGGCGGAGAATAGTTCCTTATTTTAGTACCGAAAGGCCACCAGGGAGGCCATTTTTGTGGTACACCCAGCCAGCTGGGAAAGGGGGAATAACCGAGAGCTCACGATAAAGCCGTTTCATCCAGTTTGTTCAGATAAGTAGAACCCAGATGTTTGCATGCTTATCCAAACCTCTGAGCTTTTTGAAGTTCACTCATGGCTGATTCTGACTCACCAAGTTTTCAGGGCCAATTTTTCATACGCTGGCTTTCGTTTTTGTACTCTCATTGATCTGTGGCTCAGCTTAGGTTATTTAGATGACATCGCAGCGTAGGAATTTCCATAGAGTGACAAATGGCTCATCTACCTGCCACAAACAATTGCCAGTACTAGCTGATTTGGAGAAAGATGCAAGAAGTCCTGAGGAAGACAGTTACGGAATATCCTGCCCACAAGAATTGTTTCTTCCTAATCCCATTAATTAGTGTCTTGCTTATGCCCTGGAACTGGAGGATCCAAAACTCTTGGGTGACACAACCATCATTCAGGGTGTTCTTGTTATCCACATATATGCCTCACCTGTGACTAAATATGGCATCTTACTGCACCTGCAAATCAGGTGCTTAGACATCAAAATTATTCACACAGAATTTCAGATTGATAAAAGGAGACTCGACTGAGATCTTGCTGAGAAACTGGCTTCCGGATTCCTCCTGCATTGACTTGTTGGCTGTCAATTTAACTCTGATGGGAGTGATACTTGTAACCACTCAGAGCCCTTGAATTATCACAGCTGTTACTTCCCAGGCAGAGGGAATCTCTATCCATAAGCCTGTGCTAATGACACGTTTTATCAAGTGGAACATCAGGGGGCTGGCAGAGAATCCCTGAGACATGGATTAGGGCGTAAAGAGCATCTCCAGTGGCTGGGTTTTCAAAGCATTCGCTTAATCGTGGAAACACATTGATCCACTACCAGTCTGTAGCCCTCTGACTTGGGCTGTCTTCCTATAATAATAATAATTAATAATAAAAAACAATAAAATTTAAGATCCTTCTAATTCCTTTTCAGATTATTTAAAAAAAAAGTCATCATGCTTCTTAGCTCTGTGGTTATTCAGAGAAGCTTAACTTAAATATGGGAGTCTAAAAAACCACTTCAGGCAATATTTTTGTATTGACCTTAGAGTCACTAAAACTGTTGTGGTAATGCACTAAAACAACAGTGCAGTTAATTACTAATGAATTGCAGTGAGAGTCCCAAAGAAGTGCAGTATTTATGACACGGACAGTGATGCCAAATGAAGTCACTTGTGTTATTCTCTCCAGCTGTTTTTGTTGAACCCCAGAGATTTCTCCAAGGTGCTGGTGTTGATGTCATTGGGAGTGATGTGACATTGCTGCACACATGTAAGATGAGCATAGAAAATGATCCAAAAAAGATGTTTTAACATTTTCCAGCACTGTCTGGGAGCTGCATGATGGGAACTAATCCATACATGAGTCACCCAAGCATACATGGATATTATACAATAAATATCAAACAGATTGGTCAGACCTTCATTACAAGAATCATGGGTGGGACTCTGTTAGGGTAAGTTTTTTAAAAAAATATATATATACTTTTCACAGTTCTTTTTTTCATTGAAATTCTGTTCTACTTTTTTGGTGAACTTGAAATTTCTATGAAAATATCATCAACGTTTTGATTTTCTTCCAACTAGTTCTTCAGCTGGTTGGAAAATGGGACTTGAAGTTGACCCTTTTTTCCTCTAAATTCAAAATTTTGTCAAAATTGCGAAATTAAACATCTGTCACCATGACTGCTATTGGATCTTAAGTGTGGTGGAGTCAATCCATTTCGTAGCAAAGAAGAAACCACACCAGAAAAGACACAGCTGCAGTTGGCGCTAACTGGCATCCTTGTTGGGAACCTCATCAAAGACAAAAAGCTGAAGGAACCCTGGAGACTGATTTACCTTTATACCCCTAGAACTAGCCTTCCTTCCAGGACATCGAGGAAGTGGTATGGGCACTGCAGCTACCAATGCTGTCCCTGTTTAGTGCAGAAATAAAGAATGCCAGTGGGGCCAGGTGGCACTTACTTAGCACTTACTTCACTGTTGTGATCAGATTGGGCTTTTCACATGTTACTGCTCTCGGATACAACTTTCAAAATCACCTAAATCATTTAGGACCCATTTTTTTAGGCCAGATTTTCAAAGGTTTTCAGGTGCCTGAAGATGCAAACAGATGTC
This sequence comes from Chrysemys picta bellii, assembly GCF_011386835.1. Lineage (NCBI taxonomy): Eukaryota > Metazoa > Chordata > Testudines > Emydidae > Chrysemys > Chrysemys picta. The sequence goes on from NC_088808.1 coordinate 18,980,676, forward strand.
TAATAGGATTTACAAAAGTACCCCTGTCTTTCAATGGGAATAAGGTGTCTAACCTGCATAGAGGCTTTTGATAATCCCAGTAGCACCTATCTCCATCTTTAGGGGCCTGAATACTTTTGTAAATATAGCCCAGAGGGGCCTAAGTCCCACTGACTTTCACTGAGATTTAGGCTGTTATGTGCCTAAATCACTTTTGAAAATAGCACTTTGGCTCCTACGTCACTTTTGAATTTTTTTTACCCATCGTTACCCCTTCAGCAGCATTCCAGCACAAATGTAAGTTACACATCCTGCAGAAGAGGTAGAAAGTTTTAGGCTCCGGCACACAAAGTTAACCCGTGGCATCTTCTTTATCACTGCCCCTGTTGAAGAAAGCGGATACTGACATGGAAAGAGAAGAGGTTTGGATATTCTGTGCAACCGGAACAGCCAAACAAATTGACTCTTCAGAGCGGCGAGAGGAATGGGAGCAGAGCTGGCTTGCAATAAGGTGGGGGAGGTAGCTCTCTCTCTGCAATATTTATTAGCGGCAACACACTTGAGAGGACACAAAGGGCCTCTGAGCTTCCCAGCACGGCTTGCTCCAGTTAAAGTCAGCTTCTTAAATCAAAGAAACAGGGCTCCTGACAGCTGAGCTATGTGCATCTTTTGTGAAACCCAGCTCCTTTTTTATTACAGGCTAAATTAGCCCATTTTATTGTTTGGCACTGAGGGATGAGGTCAATTGACTGGGATTCCTGCTAACAAGGTTTTAGTTCTGTCTGCCTTTTATGAGTTTGAACGTGGGGGGCTCCGTTAAAGCCTTGCAGTCGTCACTTGCAAAGCAGAGAGAAAGATGAGATATCTAGGAACCTCTTGGGACTCTCTCCCCTTCCCCACAATTGGGCTGTTCAGCCCATCCTGCTGCACTTGAGGTCTGGTTAGTGTCCCAGCACTCTGATGCCTCCCACAATATTGTCACATGGAATTTCCCTCTGGCTTCACACAGTTGAACACTACAGCCATTGGACCGAACAATAAGGTCACGGAGGAGAGGTCAGCAGAGCCGGGAGCAGAATCCAGTACCAACAACAAGGGAAAAGTGAGAATTGGGCAGAAGATGATTGGGTTTGAGACGGAACAGACACAGTGAATTCTAAAGGAGTTTAGGTTGGCAAAGCTGACACCTCCTTCTGGCCCCTTCCGCGTGTTAATTACACCAGTCTAGACTCCGAGATTCCCTTAGACTCTGAACCTGAGTCTGACTTCAGAGGCGTCTGATCTGGTGTACATTATGTGCTGAGGGGACGCGAAGAAGGTGCAAGTTACATCAGCTTAGATTCATTTCTGACTTTGGCCCATGAATGCATCTACAGGAAAACTGGCAGCAGATCCCCTTTATTCGTCAGACTAAAGAAATGACTTTAAACCTCCCTTTGGCTGTGGAAAAACAGCTGAGGATATTAGCCAGGGTTCCTCTCCATACTTAGCTCAGCATTCCTATGCCACTCAGACTAAAAGCAGAGTGAGCCTTAACGAACTCTGCTCTGCTTAACCTACTGGACTGGACTTAGCTGGCGAACCCTGCTGAGGTTACCTCCTTTGCTTTATCTGTCTCTAGGGGAAGGAGAATTTAGCCTGTATTCTATAAGTGACTTGGAACTATCAGCCCCCCTTGAGGTGTAAATCCATGCTTATCAGAAAGGAATAGCTTTCAACTTTCCTTCCCTGCCTCTTGGAGAAGAACATCAAGTCTGGGTTTTGTTGCTAGGTTAACAACAATCAATAATAATTTATTTATATAAACTTTCCCGGGCAATGTTAGAAACCCAAACCCAAAGCCTTATGGCAGTGCATGGGAACCAGTTGTAACAGCCAAGCTGAATGAAGTGCAAAAGGATTAAAAAAAGAAAGTAATGGTCATTTATGGGACTGATTCAGCGGGGTGGGGGCTTCCCCAGGTTCCACTGTGACTGAGAAGGGAGGCAGGGAGGGAGGTTTTGTGGTTAAGGCACTGGAGTGGGAAGCAGGAGACGTGGCTTCTGTTCTTGGCTCTGCCGCTGACTCCCTGTATAACCTTGGCCAACCGACTTTGCTCATTCAGTACCTCAGTTCCCCATCAGTAAAATGGGGGTAATATTCCCTGCCTGACAGTAATGTTATGAATAGAGCTGGATGAAAACCGGTAACAGTGTTTGCCTCTGAAAAAGGAGGGCAAAACAAACCCCAACATTCTGGCAAAATAGCAGAACACTTCAAACATTTATTCACCAAAGTAGAAGGGGGTGGGGAATAAGAGGGGGGCAAGTGAGAGAGTGAGGGGGAAAAAAAAGAAAAAAAATTCACTTTGGAAAAACCGTATGTATATTGTCTCATTGAAAATTCAGGAAATGTGGTTGATGAACAAAAAAATGTTCATTTTCTTAAGAAAAGGTTTGATCAGAAAAAAGGTTATGAATGATGACAAATGTAAGCGAGCGCTAGTGATGAGGATACGTGTGTGAGTGTTTGAGAGCTGCTCGCACAATCTGATGAGGAGAGACATGGAAATAGATCTGTTCCCCCTTTGCTGGAAAGTCAGGGGGATGGGGCTGCAGGCCTGGGGCAATGTCAAATTAGAGTAGGGTGGGGCTTGACCAGCCAGCAGATGCATAGAATCAGCATATCTCCCAGAGAGCTCTCTGTTGGCTCATCTCCTGTGGAGCCCTGCCAGAAATTTAAGCTGTGTCCTTCTGGAGGAGCCTATGGTGGCTGCAGAGCGTGCGTGCGTGTGCTTGTCACCACCTGTGTTTCGTCGGCGGGTTTGTGTTCCTCCTCTGGCACAGCTGTACCTGGGAATGCAGAGGGTTCAGGCCGCATTCACAAAAGCAGATCTGGCCCCCGGTGTTTAAAAACATGTTCCAGTTTTCCTAGGGGTTTTCAGACATCCTGGCTAGACTCCATCCCAGGCTTCTGGTTCCCATTACAGGACCGCATCATCCGGCCAGGTTTTTTTTTTGGTAAGGCTCTCTTTTTCTGCAGCTTTAACAATGTTGTCTGTTATTAAATAAACCCTCTTTCCCTAATGTAAAAAAAATCAGTTCTAATCATCTGAGTAGCAAAGCATCTGTCTATTGATTAAACTCTTGCTCTGTGTTTAAAAGTAAAACCGTGGTGCTTTATAAAAGTATGTTTGGAGCTCATTTTTAGGCTACGGATATTGTGTGCCTGGGCTGAATGGTCCTTAAAGCAGACATGATTCCTAACAAACCTGCAAGGTGCCTGATTTCAAACAGGCCATGTCTAACTTGCGACGTCTTTTCGGATGTCGGTGTTTCTGTTCCTAGTGGAGCGGTGAGAATGTAGAAATAAACTGGAAATAAATGGTAGCCTATTTAGAAATCCATGGATGACTCACAAATCCAGCTGGATGAGCGACATGTGATTAGATCCAAACTGGGTTGCGAAGGAGGTCATTTACCTAGGACACTCCTCATCCAAGGCACGGGGAGCCCTTTGACAGGGAAGCTTGCATCTCCCTGGTCTGTATGGTATCTGTCTTGTGGATGTCATTGTCAAGGGCTGTCAGCAGCACCAAACCGGATGAGGCTGTCCAGGAGATGCCTGTGATCTCTCTCTAGATGCAATACCTTCTTGTGATAATGCACCTGGGAATGACAAGCGAAGCACAGTCACTTCACACCCTTGTAAGCAGGGAGGGCCAAAGCAGATACTCAATGTGCACCCAAGGATAATGGGTTTTGCAGGCTGACTTGTCTCAGACCAAGTTCCTGAACAATCCTACCTTACTTGAGTGGGGGAGACTAGACAGCCTAATAGGACTCTTCCTTCTCTAATTTATTGGTCTTTTGTCTGCATAAGGACTGAGTACAGACTTCAGTTTTTGGGCCTGTGGTACTATGACTACATGTGTCTTTGTTGTCTCATGCTTCGGGCTTCAGCTGGTCACCTGTAGGAGTCAAGAAGGGATTCCCCCCCCCCCCCCCGGTGTATTCTGAGGTTTTCTGTCTCCTTCCTCGGAAGCATAGAGATGGCCACAACTGAAGATGGGGCACTGGATGGGAATTCTCTTCCTCGGCTGGTGGGCCTTGCTCATATGATCAGGGTCTGTCTGGTCACCTTATTCAGGATTGGGAAGGAATTTTCCTCCTGGTCAGATTGGCTGTTTTGTTTTTTTGCCTTCCTCTGCCGCATGGGGCACGGATTGCTTGCTAGGATTATCTGGGTGTATCTCACCTTATTCCCTGCCACTGCAAGGGCCCTCCTATTCTCTGCCTGTGGCACACAGTAGTTTAGCCTCCTGAGGGCTGTAATATGTCAATGTAATTTTGGTTGTTGGGTTACTGTGCGGGTGGTGGCGGTGACCTGTACTATATAGGAGGTCAGACTAGTTGATCCAATAGCACCTTCTCGTCTTAAACTCTGACTCTTTGATTTATGTGGGACTTCTTTCTTGTTTTCATTCCCCCAGGGGGACATCCAGCAGCTCCTGGTCGTGGCAGACCCCAGGGCAGCCTATGATTATTGTGAACACTACAGCCCTGACTGTGACACAGCCATTTCTGACACCCCCCAGTCTCAGGACCCGAACCAAGATGAATACGTAAGTAGAAAGGAAGAACATCCACTTGTGCATGCCTGAAACCTTTGGGGTAACTGCTTAATGGTCCCACGAGGGACACCCAGGATGGGTACCAATGCATCACACTCTGTAGAGGGAATTTGTTCAGGAGAAGAAGGAGGAACACAAGCCAACAGTGGTCAGGCAGAAGCAGTCGTGATCAAAGAGGGAAGAGACGATAAGGAAACCAGGAAATGTAAGAGTAATGAAAAGCAAGCAAAGGGTTCCAGTGACAACTGCAAGGGAAATAAATAATAATAATTGGGGAGCAGATTAGCCGTTAATAAGCAAATGCACTGTGGCTATTAACTGAGATAGCTCATGTGCACTGTTTCTTATTTAACTTCCGTTTCGTTTTGCTGTGAGTCTCTCAATAAGTCATTGGCTTGTCTTGAATTGCTTTCCCCACCCCATGTGGTTGCAAAAATCTGTTGCATAATAAAACAGTGGAAGGGATCCTGGAGCATGGAAGATGAAACCCTGCCAAGGTAGGTCAACTTTTTGGCCTTGTAACCTTGATAATTTTTTTCTTTAAGAGGTTTAATCCCGTTTACAAGACCGGGCACCCAATGCTACATGTGAGTGCTCGGAACAACCTCTAAAACCACAGCGTCAGTGTGGTTTAGTAGATAAGGTACAGGGCTAGATCTCAAGAATAGTAGGTTCTAATCCCAGCGTTGTTGTTGATTCGCTGTGTGATGTTCGGTGTATCACTTCATTTTTCTGCTCCTTGTTTTCCCAGAGTGTGAAATGAGGGATTGTCTACACGGTGATATAGAAGCCCTGGTGTGAATCTACAATGCATTAGCTTGCCGCAAAGTAACTGGTCAGGTGAATTATGCTACCATGCACTAAAAGCTTGTATGCTGTAGATTTACACGCTGGTTGACTGCGCACTAAATCGCCATGTAGACAAACCCCGAGTATTTGAGTGCTCAGGTGCCCATAGGAAGCAGAGTGGGTTACCCTACTGTGTAGCAGCGCAAGTTTAAAAATTGGGCCCTCACTAACTATTGCAACTGAATATAATAACATACATATATCACTTTCTAAATGCCAACAGATGTTTCAGGTCAACAGTTTTTAATAAGATCAACTGATTTTTGAAACGTCAGCTATTAGGGGTGGTCAAAAACCGTGGAAAAAAATCTGTTTTTTTTTTTTGTTTGTTTTTGGTTGAAATTTCATTTTGACCAAAATGTTCTAAGCAGACCTATAATTATCCCACGAGTTCTTGGATAAACATTCAGCTGTGCCTAGTTAAGAGAATCACTAGAAAGGGTTAGACCAGGGGTGGGCAAACTTTTTGTCCTGAGGGCTACATCTGGGTGTGGAAATTGTATGTTGGGCCGTGAAGACTCACAAAATAGGGGCTAGGGGTGCGGGAGGGGGTGAGGGCTCTCTGGCTAGGGGTGCAGGCTCTGGGGTGGGGCTGGGGATGAGGGGTTGGGGGTGCAGGAGGGTGCTCGGGGCTGGGACCGAGGGGTTCAGAGGGCGAGAGGGTGATCAGGGCTGGGACAGCGGGTTGGGGTGCAGGACCGGGTTGGGGTGCAGGCTCCAGGCGGCGCTTATCTCAAGCAGCTCCCAGAAGCAGCGACATGTCCCCCCTCCAGCTCTTATATGGAGGCACGGCCAGGTGGCTCTGTGCGCTCCCCTGTCCGCAGGTGCTGCCCCTGCAGCTCCCATGGGTCACAGTTTCTGGCCAATGGGATTTGCGGGGGCGGCGCTTGGGGCGGGGGCAATGTGCGGAGCCCCTTGGCTGCCCCTACGCTTAGGAGCTGGAGGCGGGACATGCCCCTGCTTCTGGGAGCTGCGCGGAGTGGGGCAAGACCCCGACCCCTCTCCCAGGGTTACACCAAGATTTTCAATAGTGACTAGTGACTATGGATTCCTCTTATGTTCTTTTTTGGGGGGGAGGGGGTCTTGAGACATCTTAAAGGGGCTGATTTCCAGATACGGCTGACATCTACCTTCTGAAAATTAGGCTCTTTGAAGGTGTTTCAAGTTTGGCACCCAGAATCATTTTTGAAAATCTCAGCCTCACTCACGCTCCTATGCATGTACAAAACCCTTGGTTTAGTCACATACCTATGTCTGTTCCAACTCACATTAAAGCCAAAAGGAATCTTTCCGTTGACTTCCCTGGACATTAGATCACCCTCAATACCCTGCTTCTGTCTAGAGAAACATAAAGGCTCATTTCTTTTTTTACAATTAATGTGCTCTAAAGAAGTGGAAACAATAAATAAGTACCAGCAAATAGACTCCATTGTGGTTAAAATCTGGGAGGATGGTAGGGAAATAAACCTATTTTTGGACCCAGTTGCTCAACTAGCTGCAAAGGGCTTGTCTTGGAAGGGCCATGTTACTCTATGGAATTTTGTACAAGAATGGCCTTTAAATACCAATAAAATCAGTGTACTGGGTTAGGAATTTGTCTCACCCAACTGTAACAAAAAGCTTTGTTTGTATTTCATTTAAAAAAATGGCCGACGCCTTATGGAAAACTCTGAAACTGTCGTATTTTACAAGTCATTTCTACTACAGGCTGCTTGCTCTGTATTACTACAGATATATGCATGAAAACAGAAACATTGCTTCTTTAAGAGCTCATTTGTCTCAAGTCGCCTTTTCCCCATCTGACACAAAACAGGAGGATCTGACTACTTTGGAGTTATTGAAAATCCCTGTGTACTTTTCAGCATGAGTGTTAACTCTGGTGTACTGGCCAAATTCCAGTTTGGGTAAATTCATTCCACCTTCTTAACTTCCCCCAAAACTTAAATTAAATTACATGTTAAACAGCTGCCAACTTCTACCTCCGAAGCAGCTGCATTTCAGTGGTGGCTGAAAGGATTTTATGCAGTCTGCAAAGCATATTGGCATCTTTCAGGGAAGAATATGCCCCAGGAATACAAGACATTATTATTCTTTAGTCACAAATTTCTCAAACCCCCCCCCCCCCCCAAATTATCCCCCAGATATACTGTAGGCTGAATATCACAGGAGCTGATGAACACTGAAAAAGCAAGAACCAGTAGAAAGCAAATATCCGAATAAAGAAAGGGTAAAGGATAAGAAATCTGGGAAATATGGAAGGCGCTTAATTACTTCAAGCATAGGAGTAGATCCATTGACTTCAGTGGAACTACTCACATGCTTAAAATTAGGCGTGTGCTTAATTAGCTTCCAGAACCAAGGTCTATATGACCCAAATTTAAAAAATACTTAGCAGGACAAATGCATTTGCAAAATATTTGTCTAATCTGTACATGAAAAATGAAACTCTGGCTCCACGGAAGTAAATGGCAACACTCTGGCTTCCGGAGAATGAGGATGTTGCCCAGAATGGGTAATTTGCACATACAAATGCATCTAGACAGCCATTTGGACATAAAATTAATCCATGCAATTGCTCACACTATATTTGTGTTGGCAGGTCTATCTTGTCTGAATGTGTTGCTCAATACTCTGCAATATGCAAGCATAACTGAATCTGCATGTTCAGTTCTCAGAGTTTTGCATGAGGCATCAGTGTCTCTTAAAAGACTGATTTTCAACGTGCATTTGTGAGTGATGGTGCCTGAAGGGGCCGCGCCTGCAGGAGTGGCTGCTGTATTTGCCTTTGCCAGGCTGCAAAACCAGGAGTCGCCTTTTGTTAATTTTTATTTTGTGCAGCTTCTGTGAGTGACAGCGGGGGTCAGACCCAAAAATATTATTAGGACCACTCTGATCAAGGCCATTACATCTCAGCTAACCTATGTTTTATCAGGATTGTTTTAGAAGACACTCTATTAGTGATTGCAAAGCTTAAATGAAACTTTAGAGCCTTCTCTCCTAAGGTGCAAGGGAGTTTTTTGCTGTACACATCTAAGGCAATAATATGACCCATAGTAATCCAAATGATGATCCTTTCTCAACTGCGTCTCTAGGGAATTTACATCTTTTGACGTGTCATTTTTATCGTTTTAGTCTGTTAAATGGTCCAGAACTGTTAGTCAGGGTCACCTCCAATGGTTTGGTGGCCCAGTGTGGGAGTATCAGGTTCAGGAAGTCAGCTAGGACCTCTGGTATCTTGAATCAAGAGGCAGTCCCCACCGCAGTATATGGACAGGTGCTATGGGATTTACATTCAGATGAGTTAGAGGGTAGCACACGGAGCAAAGCAGCCAGTGAGGATGGAGGGAGAAAACCATCATCTCGTACTTGGTCAAATTAGAAAGCTAAATGTGTTACAAACAGGTTAGTGAATAAAGCTGGCTTAAAAATAATTCCTTCCCCCCGTTCTTTTGTGGAAATTTGGATGCAGCCTTTCATCAAATCTCAGATTTCTGTAAACTTTAGCCTTCTTTACTCATGATCCTTTTGTGTTCGTTTTTCCTGTGCTTCACTGTCGCAGATGCCAGTGGAAAGAGAATTTCAAAGTCACTGTACATTTGAATATAAAATTCACATGGCCTAGCAACAGCTGGCAAGGAACTCACTTAAGGAGTTGTCTGCCTTCACCTTGTTTCTTGCTCTGGTTCCTTTGCAGTACACTGAGGGGGATGGAGAAAGTGACACCTATTATTATGAATATCCCTACTACGAGGACACCGATGACACAGGAAAGGCAGAAGTACCCACTGCCAAGCCTGTTGATGCTGAAGAAGCTGCTAGAGAGGTGACCGAAATTAAAGAGGTAGGTGACGGGGAGGTGGCAAGCTCCTGTTTTGTTTCGTCTTGTGCTTTATTTCAAGGCTTGCCGTTCCGAATTTTTATAGACACACAAATGGCATGTGGATGAAAGGCTGGAGACTTAAAATGGAAGAAACTACTGTAGATAGCTCTGCATTTGTGCTTTGTGCATGAAGTGTGAGGTTTCCATAGTAATGTGATGCCGGTACGTTGAGCTGAACGAAGATGGGTAACAAGCTTGGTGGTTTCTAGCACCTAGTCTCTCCAGCAGAGCTAGAAGAACGCGGGCTGTGATCTTGCAATCAGAGCATGATTAGCCATGGTCTGCACCTGAAAATATACTTGAAGCAAGATCTTGCATATATGTCTACATGGAAGATTAACTTTGTGCACTAAGGATGTGTCTACGCTGCAAGTGAACGTGTGATTGTAGCACAGGTCGGCATATCCGTGCTAACTTTAATCTGTCTAGCACAGCTAACAATTCTAGGGTAGACATGGCATCACGAGTTCAGCAGAATACATACCCAGGGTCCCCGGTGGGCTTGTCCTCTGATTGCTAGCCTGTAGTGCCACATCTACACTAGTATTTGAACCCATGCTAGCTGGATTAAAGCTAGAATGATTGTCACCCCATGCTACAATCACACCTTCACTTACAGTGTAGGCAAACCCTACATCATTTCCACAATGGTAGTTGCTTTTGCCTTCAGAGCTTTTTCTATTGTGCATTTTGAATCCCTGAATCTCAAGGCCTAAATTTTCAGAAGTGTCCATTGGCTTTAGGGCACCCAGCCTGAGACCACTTGGGCTGGATTTTTAGAGTTGCTCAGCACCCCCAGGTCCTATTGCCATCAGTTTCTCTGAACACCTGAAACTCAGGCCTGTGGGTCTCACACTAGGCACCCAAAATGAGTAGTCACTGCTGAAAGCGTAGTTCTGAGTCCTTACATCTTTTCACTGTGCTATCAATTAGCTGCCTCCTTGGTTTTAAAGAGCCTTCTTGTTTTAGACAGGAAAGGAATTTTCAAACCTATGTCTTAGCCGATAAGAGCGCCAGAACATCCTCTACTTTCTCTAACCTGGGCATTGTTTGTGTTTTGCAATAGGAGCTCACCTCTCCAACCACACAAGCACCTACAGTGGTGGAAAACAGGGAGGAGACAAAAGAGGATGAGAAGGTTGATGACCCCATCGTGGATGAATATAATTATGAAACCATTAACGAGGAGTACTACACTCCCCTCCCTTACGAGGACCTCAACTATGAGGATATAGACACTCAGGATACCCTTACTGAAGATGCTGTCGAAGCAGAAGTCCCCGCCAGCACAGTCATCACCCCCAATTCAACCAATGTAATTTCCTCCAAGGAGTCTATGATTTGTCCTTTTTTTTGTTACTTTTAAGTCTTGATTGCAAAGGATCTAATGGAAAAACTTGAAGCGTCCAAGGCATTTGTAGAGAAAAAGGCCTCCCTGAAAAATGTAATCCTCCTGCATTTTCCCTGTGTGAACACAGCACTGCTACATACAACTGGTTGAAATTTTTCTTATGAAAAAAGTTTTCCTGTCAGAAAATCTGGGTTTAGTCAAAATCAATGTTTTGTTCAGGAAAATATTGGTTTTGACTAATTTTTTTTTTATTTCCAGTCAGGAGAATCCAAACAAAAAAATTGTTTCAAGTCAGAATTGTCAGTTAAATTTTTAAAAAAATTGTTGATTTGATAGAAAATGTCAAATTTGGACATTTCCAGTTCAATTCTGTGAAATTTTTCAGTATTTCAAATGTTTGTTCCCATTTGGAATGGAAGCTCATTTTGAAATGTCAGAATTTCTCATGGTTATGAATGTTACATTTTCCTAACCACTCTACTAATAGTAAGGTGAGATTCAAGCTTCCACAATAAACATACTGTGAAGTGATTACATTTTCTGGTGACCCTCTCTCTCTATGTTTTGGATTAAATGTATGACACTCCCTACAAGTTAGTTAATATTCAAGCAGGTCTATTCCCCTTCCTCTCCCAAATTCTACAGTTTCAGCCCATTTGTTCCTTTGTGAAAAATTGTCACCCTTTTTTGGGCAGTTTCTGTTAAATATACAGGCATGGGGAAATTCTTACAACATTCCCCAAAATAAATTAACTGAGATATGGTGGGAAACTGCCATTCCAGTAGTTCAACAAAACCATGCTGCCGAGCAGCCCAGTGACAACTATCTAAAGCTGGTAGAAATTTGAAAAATTTGAAATTAAATTAAAAAAGAAATCCCTCTCTGTTCTGCAGCTAGCTGTGTCACCGTTTGAAATAGCTGACTCTTAAAAATTTCAAATTTTAAAGGGTAATATAATTTTTTTCCCAAATGGTTTCCTTTTCATCCTGACCCGTTCTAGCAATAACTAGCTCAGTTACTGGACAGGCCTTGATAGACACTTAGGTAACGTAGACAATCAGTTTTGTGATGTCTCATTTCATGGCACCTATTATCTCAGAGGGGTCCATCTGTCACGTTTTGTCCAAATGGGCGGAGGCAGGTACAAGAAAGGTTGGCTGTAAGCTTGAACACAGCAGCTTTCTGGAGCTCTTTGCGTTGTTTCCTGATTGCATCTGTGAATGTTCCATATTTAACATGTGTCCTGCCCTCACCATCTAATATTGATGTTCAGATGGGTCCCTATTGGTGTTGTCATCAAATTAGACTAGACGTGTCATGTCTGTGCCTACTAAATTTCTCTCCCAACCAGGAAATAACCTTCTTCTTCTCTGCCCAGAAGCCTTGACAACAAATGTCAGTAGTGGGTTAATATTTCCCAGGAGACCTGGCAGAAATTTTGGTTGCTTCTTGAATAGAGAGGGAGAATTTAATTGTCATACTGACCAAAAAAAATACACCTCTCTGGGAAGCAGAGAAAGATGTTGAAGAGGCAGCAAAGGCTGGCCAAGAGAATTAAAGTTGGGCATAGATGCTTCCCAGAATGAATTAAAAGGTGTCATGGAAGCTAGCCAAATGGAGATCCAAGACAGGAGAGGAGCCCGCACGAGATGAAGGAAAATCTCAAGGCAGAGATCAAATCCAATCAATTGGGAATAAAAAATGCAGTGGAGGAGGAAAGCGAGGCTGTATGAAAAGATACAATGGCCTGGTAAAATGTGTTGAGGAACCGAGCACCAGTCCTGAACAAACAAATAGATGAGAAGGTTTTCCAGGAAATATAAAACAGCCAGAATTCATTGGCTCAACTAGAACTGTCTAGGAGAGAAGCTAGAGATGGGATTTGATGACTTTGGAAAATGCTTGGATGAGGAAACGAAAGGCTCAGAGACCAATTTGGTTGTTAGGATATGGAATCAGAAAAGAAACAAGCTTCAGGTAAGGAAACATGTTAAGACTTTGTGCCTAAGCGCTAACTCCAGGATGCTCTGCAGGACACATGGGAAGGTGAAACGGAGAGTGGCCAGTCTGTGCTCGGACTGCACAGAAACATTCAGTGTTAGAAGGGGGAAAAGCAGCTTCCTGAGAGGTTTATTTTCCCCAATTTAATAGCTTGACGCAAATGAATGGTTGACAAAATGAACAGGGAGTCAGCAGGCTTAACAGCTAGCTTGAACTGATCAGACCAAATGATGCAGCTGGAATAAACCCCAGAAAAGAGAATGACTTATCTTGACCTGATAAAAGCCCTTAATGTGAGGTTCAGGCTATCTACCAATCTGAGTTGATCCAAGTTTGTTTAAAGCCAAGGAAGAAGGAACAAGGAAAATCCATCAGAGCAAGTAGAGGACTTTTGTAGGTTAATGTGTCTGGCATATCTTCAGACCAAGGTAGGCATGCCAAATAAATGAGCAACAGACCAGTTTATTGGTGACCAAGAGGATCACTTGAAAATTAAAAATAGTGGGTGGAAACCATAGGCCCCACATGCCACCAGGGACTTTGAAGGATTCGAATTTCCATTGCAATGCAGCAGCGCGCCAACCTGCTCATGGGAGAAGTGGAAATGGGGCCCTGCAATCTTGAAGCCTAAATCTGTGTCTAACTTTCGTGACGAGAAATGGGATTCAGGTTGGAGACAAGGAACAGTTGAGAGGTTTGAAAACACATCATGCTCAGTGTGACACACAATGTCAGCAGCAGCACAAAGACTAGGGGAGACACGTCTCGCAAGCCCTGATCCTGTGAACGAATTGTCAGACATTCAGTCCAGCCTTGCCATGACTCGTGATGTAATGATCACTCTTCATCCAGTTCAAGAAACAGAATGGCACTCAGCCCCAGGGGCAAAACATGGAGTAGCTGCACAGTTTTTGTTTACTGTGGATTCGACCCTTCAACAGCAGAAAAGGGCAGTTTGCCGGCTGTTGAATACAGAAGTAAAAAGTTGAAATAATATGGGAGTTGGGGAGAGTGGCCAATAAATCCCACAATCTACTAGAAGTTTCCTTTCCTGAGGCAGATGGTACTGGCCCCTGTTGGAAACGGGATACTGGTCTGAATCCAGGAAGGCAATTCCTAAATTCCTGTCACAGCCTTTTAATAAGATCAGGAAACGAGTGCTGTGGACATTAGACCAGGCCTGTTGTTAATGCTGGGGGATAGGTATTCTAAAATTGGACTCAGATGGAAACTGTGATTGGAGAACTAGCAGCAGTTCACAAATGGGGTAACTTGGGTTTATAAGAATGAAACTTTTGGAGTCTGAGCATGGGCTTTTGGAAGCGGATTTAGTCAATGAACTCATATGGGTTTAGATTTCATTGTGGCTAATAACTATGTGATAACTTCCAGCAAAGCAATTCGGAACATTCAGTATGGAGAAATGTGCCTGGGGAAGATGGAAACTCGGTAAAAATATGCTTTGTTCGATGACTGCTCTTCAGGGAGCAAGCTGTTCTCCTCCTCCGGAGGCAGGTGTCACAATTTCAAATTCGTATCTGCATAATTTTTCAACAAAGGGAGTGGTGGAAAATCTGGTTTGAATGAGGCTCTTTGAAAGTGGCAAAAGAAATTCACCAACTTTTGGATGGTTTTTTTCAGGCCAGCTTGTGACCCAGATTTTTTGAGGGTTTTTTTTTCCCCCTTCAAAATTTCCCAAAATGTCCATTTTTCACACTGAACCCCTCCTCTGTCAAAAATTTCAAAAAATGTTGCTTCCTTTTCAAGCAAATTGATTTCTGTTTTTTAAAAATGGAAAAAAATATGAAGACGTCAATGTTTTGAGTTTATAGCATTTTAAATTTCAAACAAGAAGGGCTTCCAGTTAGGATGTTATGTGTTTATGGCAAGCAACAGATTCTAATGTCTGAAGAATTACGGTTAAACTGAATTTAGGGAAATGTGAGCTCTTGCTAAGAGAATGCCCTGGTCAGCTGATCAGTGAGAAAGAAATTTCCACTGGGTGAAGGAGGGCAAGAGGTGGTGCAGAAGTAGCTAAATTCCTTCTGGCTCACAGATATATAGAACTCTGTTTTCATTTCTGGGTTTGCCAACATAGCAGAATGTGCATATGTTAAGTGAGAAAAGAAAACCCGAGAGTGGTAGCTAAATTGTGATTTCATTGACGAATACTTGGCCTTTGCAGAGTTAAAAAAGGCACTTCACTGTGTTAGTGTTAGCTTGCCCATGTTTTAAAACCCCTTTCAGATTAGACACAGATGCTTGTGCTTATGGAATATGAGCAGTTTTGGCCCAAGAACAAGGATTGGAACTGATGGTGGCATATTACAGCAGCTCTAAATTCTTCCTTTCTGGTGGTGAAATAACTTCTCTCTGAACTGTTAGAAGTAATTAAGGCCATGGACCATGTTCATTATAACCTGCATGGGAGAAAAATCTGTGCTCAGAACAGACATGCTTCTTTACAATGCTCTTTAGATTCCAGAATGCCATGGGACAGTTGGCCTGGAGGTTACCGAAATTACAGGACTATGATATCATTGTTGCACACAGGGTTGGCCAGAAGCAAGGAAATTCTGAGGCTTTGTCTAGATGTCCTCGTTTGCTGAACCATTGCGTATATTTCCTGTTAAGAATCAGAAGAGGGACTTATTTGGGTAGGGAGAAATGTGTGCTATTGAATCAATAGTACCCTCTCAGATGCCTAAGTGCAAATGTTCAAAGTTCTGCTTTTGGAACAAGCATAACTGTAATGTTGGAGCCCATAACAGTTCGGGAGTGAACAAATGGAAGATCCTAGTATAGGGAAACCTTGATTTTTCCAAAAATTTGGGAGGGTCTTTGTAAAATCTGGGATTCATAATGATAAATTTCAGTTTCAGTATGAATTTTAGATATGGGCCCAGCTGTAAATTTCTCTATGCTTGTTAACCTGGAGATGGGGCTATCTGGGGTTTGGAATGAGCTGGGGTTTGAGCATTTAGCCTCATGCCTTGTAATGTGGAGTGTCTGGAACTTTTTGTCATGTGTTATTGCCCATACTCTGCGTGGTTTCTCACACAGGGTGTTTTACACATGCAGTACATTTCATGAAGCATGTAGGAAATCAGGGGGAAATGTCATATTGAGTTCCATATGGGTGTAGCATTTTATATCTGTAATCCTGCTTGCAAGTGCCTTTGAAGGAGTCCATTGGTGGTCCCTGGAAGCCTTTAGATGCTACTTTACTAAACATTCTTTTATTATTGCTTTGTATTTGTATTTACTTGTGCCATTATCATAAAGTTTATTCACCCCTGCTCCTCTCTATCTGGGGGATACATTAGACTCCTCCCCTTAGTTTTTAGAGCACGTGTTGGGTTAGGGGCATCTTTTGTCTGACACATGCTGCTGTTCTTGTTTTCAGGCCGAGGTGGAAACAGGTCAAGGGGGAGACGACCAAGATAAAGACTTTACTGAAGAGACAATAAAAGAGTATGATGGGAATTACTATGATACCTACTATGACCGAACTGTCTCTCCTGAAATTGGGCCAGGAATGCCTGCTAACCAAGAGACAGAGTATGAAGGGGTAATGGAAGACTTTCTGACTCAAGACCCTTTTTGAATTTCTTTCCAGCTGTTTTCTTAGCCCAGTTTTTCAGCTTTTGGAGGGGCAGGAAACCTCAACCTACTTCCTCAATCTCTTTCACTTCCCCCAGGTAATATGTAGGAGTTATAAAAGGAAAAGGCCCATTAGATTCCTAGTTCTTGTCTACATGGGAGCACTGAGAAAAATTAATCTGAATTAACTAAAGGTATGAATTTTAAATAAATTAAACTGCATTTACCCCCGGTGTGGATGCGGTCATTCAGAATTAAAGTGCCTTGCTTCTGTTTAGTTTAATTCACTTCCAAAATGAATTAAGTGAAACCAAATTAAGGCCACTTAAATTCTGAAAAAGTGTGTCCACACAGAAATGTAATGTGATTTAACTAATCCACTTCAAAAGATAATTTGGATTAATTTTCCTGAATGTTTCTGTGTAGACGAACTTGTAGATTCTAAGGCCAGAAGGGACCATTGTGATCATCTAATTTGACCTCTACCGTAACACGGGCCATAGAACTTCCCCCAAATAATTCCTGTTTGAACTAGAGCATTTTATTTAAAAAAAAAGATCAAAACTTGATTGAAAAGTTGCCAGCGATTAGGTCACCTTAATTTATCCTGCTGCATGTGG
Organism: Chrysemys picta bellii; assembly: GCF_011386835.1. Lineage (NCBI taxonomy): Eukaryota > Metazoa > Chordata > Testudines > Emydidae > Chrysemys > Chrysemys picta. The sequence continues at coordinate 18,997,572 of NC_088808.1, forward strand.
AGGCAACAATTCCCTACAAATAGCTGACCTCTGAAACTGCTGTGCACTAGAGCGATGGAACAGAACCTTAGATAGTAACAAAATGAGTCTTTGCTCCTTTTTGAAAGTGTCTTCTGCACCCATCTGCACCAAGTTCAGTCCCTGGGTGGTGTGGGCTCTACTGACTGCGTCTTGATCATGTTACTGGTTCCCAGTCTGAATTCAATTGAGACAACAAGTTTATATCCTCTTTGTTTATCTCACTGCCTGTGTTTCTCTTGTGTGATACAGATTGGTGGCCCACGAGGGGAGAAAGGACAGAAGGGAGAGCCTGCAATAATTGAACCGGTAAGGATGCCCTTCATCTACAAAGATTTCTTCAGGGGGTGGGCATGTGTATATGGAATTGTATGGTACTGAAGAAGAGTTCTGTATCGCTCGAAAGCTTCTCTCTTTCACCAACAGAAGTTGGTCCAATAAAAGATATTACCTCCCCGACCTCATCTATGGAACTGAAAAGCAGTCATAGGTTCGTATGTTCTGTAGTCACGTCTCATGCCCACAGCTGCAGCTCGTAGGGAAATGGTCAGTATTTTCCATGAAATAATTTCAAACAAAATTGAAAATTTTTCATTTTATGAAAAAAAAAAAATTCTGGTAGAAATGTTCTGGATTTTTTAAAATAAAAATTGAAAATGATTTTCGGGGGGGGGTGGGTTATTTTAAGAAACAGGGATAATTTGGAAAGAAATTAAAATTTTCCATTTGCTCCTTTTCTCTCCTCCCCCACCCAAAAAAGCTATTTTTGTTTGTAATAATTCTTCGGCCAATTTTTTTTTTTAAACCAGTGTTATGTAAAAAACAAGTGAACTGGCAAGAGCCTGTCTTAGGGCTCCAATGGCTTTTACTTAGTCCTCGGTTTGAATTACAGCCCTCCCATCTGAATCCCTGCAGTCTGGGAGAGCTTAGATCCAGGTCTGAACTTCACAGCTCAGGCCCACCGTTAGTTTTAGAACTGAGGAGCGCACCTCTGTGTCAAGGAAAGGGTTCTCCCAGCACACAGCTGTGGATGCTGAGAATGATTTTTTTCCTCTTCAACGTCCATTCTCTCCTTTAGGCCTCCGTGTTGTTAAGGGCCTTGAAACTGCACTTGTATGATTGTTCAAGAACCAGAATCCTACATTCTCTACTTCTCTGTTTTGCCTGCACTGAGAGCAAGGGTTTCTCAGGCCCACCTCTGAGGCACTTTTTGGTTTTAAAGTGCAGCTGTAAAATCAATTGCACTCACTTTATCAGTCAAAGGAATTTTCCAGCTACCCTATTGGGATCTGAGACTCAAGCTGGGTTCTTTCGGTTTTTACAGCATCACCATTGTTAAAGTCTCTTGGCCTTATTTTCCGAGCTTCTGAGAACCTCCAGCTTCACTTGGCTTTAAGAAGAGATGTCCGTGCTCAATGCCTTTTGAAAATCTAGTCCCTGTGTGATCAGAGTTTAGCTGACAATTTAACTGATGTCACATGAAACAGACAGGAATTCAGTTGCCCCGCCCACAGGGTGTCTTGCCTTGGTGGGATTAACTGGAGGAACAACTGGTTGTTGGGAGCTCTGATTGAAAGATTCACAGGGAACTGAACTATTATTACATAGCCCCCTTTCCATCCATAAGTACACTTTAAGATCTCAACTTGCCTCCGTGTTGGCATCCCTCTCCTCACCCCCAGGAGAAACCCACAGGTATTCGGAGCCTTTCAATTGCCACCGTTCATCTTGCGCCTGAGTCTCCGAAAGGCCAAGCACACACTCGTTGCAGACCAGTAACTCAATTAACCTAATTTTTCATTGGCAGAATGCCAACACAGGGCCAGAAGAAAGAACAACACTTCCTACCTCTTGGAGTCAGTTTTTTTCTGCCCTTCCTCTGTTTCTCTCCTGCGTGATCCTTTCGCAGAGGGTAGGGGGAGGGTTTGACACCCAGAACCAGTGCTTATAAAAAGCATTCCCAACCCTCCAAGTCAATTCCTTCCTTTCTGGGCCCTGCTTTCATTCTGTGGACAAAGGGAACAAAATGGACAGTTTGTCTAACTGAGGTGTGGAAAGCTCTGTTAAAATACGGGGGCGGGAGGGGGGGACCTGCTTAAACTCAGGCTGCCCCGTCCAATCTGAAATGTTGCAGAGCGAACAAAATAGTTAAGTGTAATCATCCAGAAAGAATTTGGCTGCCTTAGCTGTTTCAAAACACTGGAGCATATATAGCCATTGCCAGAAAATAAACAAGACCAAATGCTGCCTTTCCTCTCTTCCTTTGGTTCCCCTTTAGCTGAGAGAAATGCAGATTCGTTGTGCTCTTTCTCTTTAGCAAAGGCACTTTCTTCAGATCGGAGCTGCTGGATTGTGGGGGTGTGGTGGTGGGGGGGAGGATTCCTCTGTCACTTTCCTTCCTTTCTTTCAGTCCATCTGTCTTTCAATCCTTACTCGGTGCTGACGCTTGCTGGAGGCAGCAGGATAGCACAGTCTTGAGTCTAATGGTGCCCTCCATCTAATAGTTTTTGTGCTGGCAAAGGCAGCATTAACACTCAAGGTCTCCAGGAGATGCGTGAGAGCAGGGATCTGGGAGTCAGGATTCCTGGATTCTGTTGTCCATTGTTGTACAGCTTTAGAGCAAAGCCAAACACAAGAGCGACTCGCTCTGACACCTTGGGCAAGTCTGTCTTCCTCTCTGAGCCGTGACTAAGGGCATGTCTACACTTAAAACACCCGCGGCACAGCTGCGCCATTGTAGCGCTGCAGTGCAGACGCTCCCTCCGCCGACGGGAGGGGTTCGCCCATCTCCATAGGTCTCCATCGCCCTGTCGACTTAGCCGCTGTCTGCATGGGGACTTCAGTTGGTTTAACAACGTCACACCAAGGGGGTGAATTTTTCACACCCCAACCAACGTAGTTAAACCCACCTAGTTTTCTAGTGAAAACGAGGCCTAAAATGCCACATTATGGTAACTGATGGTAAATGTTGACACTTAGGTTGACATCTGACCTTTCCCTCCCCTGCTGTATAAAACAGGCAGAAATTATAATATCTTTATTAAAATGCTTGGGCTCTTCAGATGGAAGCGAATAAATTAAAACAGCATTGTTTTATTTTTATCCCTGCGGATTAACTTGAGGAGCTCCCCGTGTCTGTGTCCCTTTACGCATGGCATTGCAAATTCCTTTGCTATCAGACTGCCCAGAAGGGATGGCTGTTGGCACGGATGCAAAATTGGAAAGCTGCTAGCGATACCCTTCATCTTCTAGTAATGGAAGGGTGCTGAGAAGGGAGTGGGGAAAGAAGGGAGGCTTTGAGATGAGGAGGGAGTTGAGACATAGACAGGAATGACTTCATGCAGTTGGGTGAAAACAAATTAGGAACAGCTTTCTCACAGCATTTTGCCATCTTATGAAGCCAGGCCATGGGGCCGAACCCTGCCCCCCGCGGAAGCCAACAGGAGCTTTGGCACTGGATTCAGTCAGAGCAGAATGGGGTTCCCAAATCTGTGGCTCTCACTCCACAAGCCAGAGTTTTTATTCCATCCCACGCCCCCTCCTCTTCCCCTGCATGTCCCTCCCTGCCCCCTCCTGTCACACAGCCTGTCTCCTGCTCCCCTGCCTTGTCGCGTTGCACGGATAATGGAAACCGTCTGAATTTCTTGCTGAGGAGACTTTCCAGATGTCCCCACAGCCTGAGCCCAACATAAACAAACGGATAAATGTGGGAGGATGCCCAGGCTGTCTGTATCAGGAATAGGTTAATTAGGTCTTCCTCTCTGAAGGGGCCTCCATTGCCTCGGTGATTGGCTGTGGGAAGCAGAGCTCTCGGCGCCATGGCCATTGAGGAGACAGCTTCAAGTATTTCCCACATAAATCTGGCACCCGGCAGCTCTTGACGGTCGTGGGGCTCCTTATATGGGCAATGACTCTGCGGAGCTGAGGGGAGTTTATCAGCACTGAGCGGAGGTGGAGGTCTGGGGATGGTTCTAGTCTCTGGAGCTGCCACACAGGCAGATGGGTGGTGCTTTAATTGGTCCAGTTTCTCAAAGGAAATGGACCTTGGGAGGAAGGGGGCAGTTAGGGGCTCCTATGAGCCCACCGCTTTGCAAGGTTTTTGTTTTATAACTTACAACCACCCTTCCCTTCTTTGCAAAACTAACCAGCGTTTTCTGCCCATCGTTCCCGGAGAGCAGGGAATCTTAAATCTCCACCCTAACTGGTCCCTTGTCAGCAGTCTCTGCAGAGAGTGGCCAATAGCAACATGGGCCATAAAGACCGAACTGTCCTCTCCCTGCTCAGGTCAGGACTGGGGAGCTTTGGTTGGGGCAACGTGAAGAGATTGGCTCAATGAGGGCCCGTATGCTGGGTGCGTTCCATCTTCCTCCTACTCACTTAACTTATTGCCCCCGGTTCATCTGAACTAAGGGAAAACAGAGAGTGTCCAGAGCTAGATCATGCTGGTGACATCTCTGCGCGCTAGGCAGATATACCCTTTAGCCTGTAGACCATGTCCCCTTGAGGCTCAGGTGCACTGAATGGAAGCCAGGTCACACTCAAAGCATCTCTTCGGAGCTCCAGGTAAAGAGCTCATACTCCGTCCTATGCTCCTTGTCCAGAAAGGAAGAGATTTCCTAAGGCCTCTATTCTCCCAGCACATCCGGATTCAGCCCTTGTTAGCAGTAATACTGCTTCCGTATAAATTGTTCATCAGTCCAAATTCCACCACCAAAGCCGCTTGCTTCCGCTTGTCACACTAAGTGTTTCAAACCTGCATTGCTTCACCCAGGACAGATCAGAGGCAAGGACCAGCTCCCACCTCCTTGAGCACCAGGAAAGAGTGAGCAAGGAATGTGTGGTCTTGGTAGGTTTGCACCCTGCTCACTCATCCTGGGTACCGGGGCTATTTTCTCTTTCCACCTCCTTCCATTCCTCGGCAGGTCATCCCATTGCCCAAGCTGCTCTTAGGGTGACCAGCCTTGTCCCAGTATTCAACCTCTGTTCTATTTTTCTGCACCTTACCCGTTGCCATGAAACGCAAGGACACATCTCTTGAAAAGCCTGCGGCAACATGTCCTCCAGATTCTGCAGCTGTGCTAATCAGTTTCGTACAGCTCAGCTATTCTCCCTCCCTCCCCCCACTTATCCTTCCATCCAGAGGGAAAATCTCACTGTCCTAACTCAGGACAAATGAATGCCATGCATAAGTCTCTTCTCACACCCATGTAAATCGGGATTAACTCTACTGCAGTCAGTGGAACGATGGTGTTAAACTCTGTGGATAAGATCCATGAACCAAATTCTCCACTAATGTAAATCCGCATGACTGCATTGATTTCACTGGAGTTTCCCCTATTAAATCAACAGAGAATTGGCCCCCCATATATCCAAACAATCCACAACCCAGCGCTTAAATCAGCTAGAAATGGGTAGCAGTAATATAAAAAATCCTTGTGCTAGCCAAGGGATATGGCTGCAGAGGGTATGTGTACGTGCCCATGTCCCACTGGGGGAGCTGTCATGGTATTTGGCAATATAGTGTGATCTGTTTTCTCTCCTGGGGGGGGGGGGGGGTCTGAAGAAGTGCAGGTGTTGGGGCAGGACTCCCTGTTTGCTGCATGTACCCTGACTGCTTCAGCTTCACTCCGCTCAGCCCTTTTCACTGCGCAGGACATAGGCAGCTGCGCTGACGTCAGCCCACACTTTCACCGGCTCTGCTCCACCGACTGGCCTTAGCTTCAACCCTGACCTGGGGAGACCACCCTCCTCCGAGGGGGAAGTGTAACTCGATCGCTGGGCTGGCTCCTTCCCAGGCTTCTCCTGACGGAGTCAATTTGACATTTGCTGACTTTTATGGGCTGATTTCATCCTGTAGCCAACTCTGCTGGCTACAAATTAGCCGGCAAGAGGTGAAACAGGCTGCTTGGAATATGGACGCCTTGTTGGATTACGTTGAACTTGGTCAGTGGTCCATCGATGGAAGGGTAGAGCTTGATCCATGGATACTTCCAAACCTGTGTTCCTGGTCCTTTCCCTATAGGCCTCTGACTGTTTTATTGGGAAGTTTCTTTCTGGTCTTCCCTCCATCCCCCCCCCCCCATTAAAAAAAACCCAACTCCACTGAGAACACCATACCCATGATTTAAAGGAAGAGCAAAATATTGAATTTTTTAAACAATGAGATAACATTACCCTGGCATGGTACCCACACAATGATCTTATAGGTTCACTTAGTAAATCTCTGCATAAAGCCTGCTAGGGAAAGACATTTAAAGACCACTGGAAATGCCTTAGAATTTGATTGGAACTAGAGACAGCATTCCGAGCGAAGGGATCGTCGGCTGCAATACTCACTCCAGCAGAGCTTGGTTTTGCTGGCATTCAAGACGCGGTGCAAGGCTTGTCATTTGCTTGACCTTGGACTAAGATGAGAGAGGATTCCGCTCTCACCCGGTGTGATTCTTCGATGGTGGTTGGGGCAAGACTTTTATTCACGCCCAGCCTGGGTTGAACTGGTTGACAGTTTTGCTTTTCAGTGCACAGGATGTAGTGTGCCAGTGGCAATGGACCAGACTCCGCTGAAACAACGTTACCGGGATGCGCTAACACCTGTTGGGCTTGTGAGCAGCGAAAGACTGGATGAGCTCAGAACAGACATGACGGCTTGACTTTTGAGCTCCACTGCGGAGGTCGCGTTGGGGACGTGCCATGCTAATCACCAATCTCTCTTACTGTTTTCCAGGGCATGCTCATCGAAGGGCCATCCGGTCCCGAAGGCCCAGCTGTAAGTCAATTTTTTTTTTAACACTTCTCTGGGCTCTATTGCTTCCATATGCCATACCTGGATATCAGAGCACTTCAGGGTCACTTTTACTCTGCTAAAATAAACAGGCAGCTCCAGTTCTGTTTCTTTCCTTGGTGCACGCACGCACACACAAATAACAGCACGTTTTCCTTTATTACCTAATTTTTTGTCCCGTCTTTTCCATACTAGGGTCTTCCAGGACCTCCGGGAACTTCTGGGCCCGTGGGTCCACTGGGTGACCCCGGCGAGAGAGTAAGTATAATGGATTTACATTCTTTGGCTGGCCATCGTTCATTCTTGCTGTGCACTGTGGAGCTTTAAACTGTGACCTGGGGTGTAAAACATAACTGGTCTTAGTGGTACTTGATAACAACCCCTCTTGCCCTTTAGCCCTTCTGCCTCGAAATGCGGAGAAGTTGTAAGCCTAGCAGAACTCGGCCTGGGGTAAAGGACAGATGTTTGAACCTGGAACAAACATTCGGGGAGTGTCCACACTAGCCTTTACAAATGTGTCAATGATCTCAAGTTACTTGGCAACCAATTAACTCAAGATTTTACAAAAAAGCTTAGCGTAAAGAACCCCTTTGACATCCCTCCACATCCTTTAGTCCTATGTGACAGGTAATTACGCTGTGTCTCAGTAATAATCGGAGGGCAAACGAGGCATGTGTCTGAGAGTTATTCAGTAGGCAAGTGCAGCCTATCTGAGATATTAGACGGCGGGCAATGTTTTCTGCATTATGGCAGGCTCTGCCATCTCAGAAAGTTTTGCAGTGCTATAAATACAGAATTAAGGTTTCACTGCAGGATTCAGAAGATGCAGGAGCTGACTGTTGGTGTGAAAAACTTTCATTCAAACACACAAAAGTCTTTTAGCACAGGAAAAGTATGAATTAAGTTCAGGCTTGGAGCCTTAATTAAACAATCCACCTGTTAGGAGCAAAAAATATCCACCACTCCTGCAATGGATGGTGTTTCTTTTTCACAGGAGCTCCATGGGTTCAGTGGATTTCACTTTGTAGCCTATAACAGGAATGTGCTTTCCTTCTTGTATAGTGGTTTTGTTTTCTTTCAAATTACCTCCAATATGAAGAGCCTTCTCCTACAATACTGTGTCTTTCTATTAGGAGGAGCTTCTGCCTTACTGACAGGCACGAGCAACTGACCTGCATTCTCTGTCAATGGGATTGTTAGGTGGTTTCCTTTATTATTATTATTATTATTTTATTTTGATTAAATTCGTTGTTGGGCAAAATACTCTCTCACCCCCGATACATTTTATTTGCGTTTTCAAGGCTCCTGGATTTTGGTGTCCAACTTGTGACACCTACAGCCTCATTTTCAGAAAGTGCTGAGCACCCACAATGCCAGCTGAGATTCAGGATGTCTCTAGGTGGTCGGCACCTCTGAAAATCAGGCTCCCGGTTTCTGATTAGGGCCGCCTGAAATTGAGGCTCCCAAACGGCCACCATGCAAATATATTTTCATTTCTGCTTTGTTTTCTTTGCCTCTGAATCACGCAGCCACAGTTAAATGCTATTTTTCTCCCAGGAGGAGGAAATTAAACAGCAAAGAAGTAACATGTGCAGTTGCTGTGCTGAAACAAACTCCTGCTTCTGCATGCACAATGCAGCTGGCGGTGTCTGTAGAGTTAATTTAGGCCTGACACCTAGTGGAGGCTTTGGAGTACCGCGGCTTGCTTTTGTTTCTCTGAAGGCCTGAAATGAGGTCACTAGAACCTAACTACTGTAACAGCCAGACTCAAGCTGCTGGAATTAGAACAGTCCCTCGGCAGGAATCTGATTTCATAGGCCGGAGTAAATAAATCACTGCATTTCCAGGCTGAAAGCTTTTAGGAGGAAGGGAAAAATGAATATCATTAGGAAATGTTTTTTTTTTTTTCCATTGAAGAGCTGTAAGCAGTACTTTAATTTTAGACTGTTAGGCTTATAGAGGGACTTTTCCTGAATGGAGCAGAAGAGGAAAAGTAGTAATCTCCTAACGCAGTGCATTAAAATCCAGCCTGTTTCTCTTGTTTGGCCTGCACGTAAAGAACAAATCTGTTGCCACAGACTACGGTGTAGCCTGATGGACTCCCTCACCAGACCAGGAAATACTCAGTGTCATGCCCAGTCTTTTCAAACTCTTCCTTTAGGGCACAGTTTACTCTTCAGACACAATAAAATAGTTCGACATAAGTTCCACATATAAGCCTTGTCTGTCCCTCTCACCCATGGTCTTCTGCAGGGGCCCAGAGCCTTTCATCCTGCTCCAGGCCAAACTCTCTCCTCCCTCAACAGAGCTGTGTTTTTGGCTTTTATAATCGTAGAATATCAGGGTTGGAAGAGACCTCAGGAGGCCATCTAGTCCCACCCCCTGCTCAAAGCAGGACCAATCCCCAGACAGATTTTTACCCTAGTTCCCTAAGCGGCCCCCTCAAGGATTGAACTCACAACCTTGGGTTTAGCAGGCCAATGCTCAAACCACTGAGCCTGAGCAGTCTCGGCTGGGACATAGCTGATCGGTATGCCGGGCCCAGCGCCCCTTAGAGTTACCCCACCCTGTGACAGGCAGACAATGCATTCAGTCAGAATTAGGGATAGAACCCTTGGTTCTAAACCTTAAAAACCCAGTCTCCTGACGCGTGAGCTATAGTGGAGTCTGCATGCCATGCTGTAATTAAGACATACAGCCCCAGTACGCTGCAGCCGCGAGCGGGTGACAGACATAGGCTGTGCACGCTTAAACATGTTTGGCACCAGGGACTAGCAGGCCAGTTCTGCTTTGTCACCTTACTCACACCCCGTCGATTTCAGCAGCCCATGTGTGAGTGAGGCAAGCGGAACTTGGCCCTGTGCCAGTACTGTGAATGGCTGCACAACAGAGGTATTTTTAGATTAGTTGAGCGTACTTCTGCAATGTTGTTGAGTGTGTTGCTATTTAACAAAGTCACGGGTACTTCTGGGATGGGGATGGGGGTCCCAGGCAGCTACAGCACTAGGTTGGGTGTTTAGGGGCACCCGGGATAACCTACGGGAGAGCTTCCCAACAGGAGGTCTGACTCATCCCCTCACTAGCAAGAAAGAAGGGGGCTACGAGAGAAGGAGCCATAGTTAAGTCAGGGGCTGAAGACAGGGAGGTAGCCAGGGAGGGACAGGGGGATTATTTCTCTTTGAACCATTATGAACCTACAGACATTGGGCTTGGATGAAGATTTGGCCTAATCTGAATCTCTTGGCCCGTCTCCAGTCCAAACCTGGCTTCGGTCACCACTGTTCTCATCTTAGTCAAGTATGGCCATTTCTCCATGCTCACCTCCTACTTCTACACAGCAGTGCACAGCTGGCGGTCTCCGCTAAGTGGTGGAGACAGGGTGGAGAGCTGCGTCCCATTGACAAGACGTTCGAGTTCGGGGAAGGCAGAGCCGGGCCCCTTCTAGATGTCTTCCCTGAGGCGCATTGATAGCGTAGTGTGCAGGACCCTCTCTGGAGCCGCGCAGAGTGCATTCCAGGTCAGGGGAGAGGTAGTGCGCATGGGGAAGATGGCCATTGGCTCAGAAGTGTGCCATTATGGGCAAACTCGATGAGTGCCTAAAGTTCACCTAAAAATAAAAACAGCACTAACGATAGACTCTGCCTGTAGCTTGTTGTGGTCGAAGTCATGGCAAGGGTCTTTTTCAACCTCAAAGAGCAAAAAAATACTCATTAGCAAAACAAAAAAAGTCTTGGAATCTGCCAAGAAACAAAAGGAGAAGAGTCTAGTTAATGCTCTGTTTTCCCCGAGTCTGTTCTGTAATTCTAGAGGAGAGATGAATGGCAGTGACAATACACCATGGAAGAGCTGCAAGAATATCTAATGCGTCTGTTCCCCCCAGCACTGTTATCCAGTGAATACCAAATACCGTCGTGAGGACGGGAACAGTTAGCAGAAGACGTTTCCCTCAGTCTCCTTGTTCATTCAGTCTGATTTCTAAAGCAGGCACTGGTGCAGAACGTCTTCTGTCGACTTAGCGGAGCTGCGTAATTGGGTCCCCTTCCCTGCGAGGGCGTACGGTGCAGTCACTTCCACCTAGGAAGGAGGGGAGGAAGACCCATCCCCATAGGTCCTGGCCGTCTGCTTTTGCAGTGTTCTATATGAGCATTTGCCTCTAGGCAAAAAAAAAGTTGGCATCTGGCTTCAGTATGTATTCGTAATGGCTGGCTGAGGAGTTACACCCGTGGTGTAAATGGGATTAGAATCAGGCTTAATATCCGGGTGGCCTAAAGGGTCACAGACAAAACACTCTCGTTCAAAGTTGTATATTCATGGCACACTAAGGCTACAAAACAAATAGGGTTCAGCTAGCCATCACAGTCAAACCTGCTCCCCACCTCGCTGTGGTATTTGTCTCTCTACCAACATCAGATGTTGGCCGTACGTTCGCCTGCCAGCTTCTCCCATCTCATGAGCACAGCTGGCTGCTTCATTCCTTGAGACTGCTTCAGCACAGGTGCATGTATCTTGTTAGCTGTCTTCACGCCAAGCTGTGGGCTGTTCAATTCTATCTGGACAAGCCAAGAAAGGTTGCAGACGGAGCTAAGAAAAAAAGGTCTGGCCAGATAAAAGCAAGGGAAGGGGAATAGGTTTCCTTGAGTGTCTTTCCTTAGGCTTTGTGCTAGTTGATAGATTCCAACACTTAAGTTCCTTCTGAGGTTTGGGTTATTAGGGCTCTGGTTCTTCAAGTTTGTTATTTGTTTAATGCCAGAATTTGAAAAACCAGAATAAACTCGATATATGTGATGGCTGGAATCCACTTGTTTGCAGAGAGCCAGCACGAAGTCCGTGGACCACCTAAGTCTCACTTATCCCCTATTTTAAAGGCTTAAGTAGTATATGAGCTCTGTGCTGGCTCCTTTGCTCAGTAAACTAGGAGCTGAGACCAGTGCAAAACATGGCCAACTGTTCTTTCATCCAGATCCTTTCTCTTTAATTACTACTTCTTGCCTGGCTCCAGGCACCAGAACACCAGCTGGAAATGACTATACATGTGTTTACAAATGAGAACACAAGAAGAAATATATCAAGATATGAGGAACAGCCATCAGGAAGATATGGCTACATTTTTTTCACTGGCATGACGCTTCTTGGACTTGATCTCATGCATGGATACAAAGCAAAGCCTGAGCCAGACAGTTCCTTTGTTTGCACGCTTTTATAGTCAACTCCCATGAGCCTTCTCTTAGGCCTACGTTGCAGTTCTGTCCTCATGCACAGTGTTCAAAATCCCTCCTCGGATGCGCTTGATCCTCCGGTTTCCTTGCTGCAAGTTCTTGGGATCAGTCAGAAGAAACAATCTTGTGTGTCCCTCTGATGTCCCTCATGATGATGTGGCTCTTCTCCAAAGTTGGGTGACTTCCACATTCCCTTTCCAGTGAGTGCCCTGCAAACACTCTTTTCTCCATGGCTTCTTCCTGTAGCATGTGACTGAGGGGAATTTTTGAATGCAAGATGGTTGCCTGGCTATCTTCCATTGAGACAGACTCTGAGCTTGAAGGCACCAGCATAACAGAGGTTGCATTCTCAGGTTTCCTGCCAACTGGGAAATGCGGCAACCACCAGGCTGCAGATCTTCAGTATCAATTTCACAGCCTCATGATATCCACGTGCAAAATGCAGCCATGGAGAGCTCAATGGAAGGGTCTCTGCTGTGGTTTTAAGATGGATTTAAATGGATTATTGGGTATCAGAGCATGCTAGTGGTGATGATGCTAATTTGGACCCTTTTTTTGAAAATTAAGACTCTTTATCACACTGACTCTCAGGGGATCTGGCTGGTATTTCCTGGGTACTGCACTCCCCTAACCTGTCCAGTTCAGGCTCCCCCTCACTTAAACTCCTGGCGTATTATTTTTTTGATGGAACAATAATAGCATTTCGTGTAGTTGTGACATGATTGAGAATGAGAGGGCTGGCTGTGCCACATTGATCCATGCCTTGGAATGCGTAGAACGTCGATATCCAGCCACTCATCTCAACCCCAATGCATGGCCTCAGCCAGGAACTTGCCTGAGAGTTGTTAAGTTAACCCTTTAGAGACTTTGGTCACAATTCATCCCTGAGCCAGTGTGCAGAGCCCAGCATGGTGACTGAGATTGAGGGAGGGGGCACAACCCTGGGGCTGACAGGGCCTTTTGCTGCATAAGGTCACAACAGCCCTCTCACATCGAAGTGCCCCTGTCCCCTGCAGCTTGCAGCAGTCAAGGAATAATCAGAGCATTGAACTGTTTTGCCAGCCCCTTTTGGTCCCCATCCACCCCCAGCTTGCCCTGGAATCCCCCCGGGAGGGAATATCAGAGGGGGAGCCGTGTTAGTCTGGATCTGTAAAAAGCAACAAAGAGTCCTGTGGCACCTTATAGATGTATTGGAGCATAAGCTTTCGTGGGTGAAGACCCACTTCGTCAGATGCATGTGGGAGGGAAGGAATTCTGCCCCTGGGGCATTTCCCCAAGTGAGGGATCTGTGCAGCTGCAGGGCAGCCATGAATTGTGCCTTGCTTATCATCCATAGCTATTTCTTTAATCACCTCTCCGTGTACAGTGACCTCAGTCCTCTGCTCCTAAGAATTCATTTGTGTGGCAGGCCGGAAGGCGGGGTGGGTGACCCTTATTTCTGCTGTTCTTCCCTATGATTGTCGGCAGGCTCTCCAGCCTGCCTTTGAATGGCCATGCTGAGCCAGCAGGCACGACGTCCCTGACTCTCTTCACTGCACACCCAGGAGCGAAAGGCAGCCTCAGCATTCAGGAGCAGACCGCACATCCCACTTGTTTATAAATATTCTGTGCAGAACAAAATGTAACCCAACAGTATGCAATTGGGCCTAGAAAAGTGATGAATTAATAGAGCCAGGCAACTAGAAATGTATTGAATCCTCTCCACAAGTTAGACCAGATCATCTTTAATTCGTCTATTATTAGCATTATTATTCTTGTATACAACTCATGTGTGGAACTTTAGAGATGTAGCATAAGACACAGGTGAAAACGGAAAGATTGTTGAGACCGGCCAAGTACATCAAACTAATGCGCCAATGATACTCAGCTATATCAACATAAGCCAACAGTGCTGTCTAGTATATTGGTATTACTTTATTCATCATTCTGGTTTGCTCATTCAGCACTGTATTGCCTGCCTGTGACGAGGTCTGTCAGGCTTTCTCTGCCCTCTGCTGGAGGCATCTGTGGCCTGACACTCCCCGTCCAAGGAAAATCCATGCAGACTAGGTGACAAATAAGACAGTCCTTCAGAGGCCTAGAAGGACCAGGAGGGAAAATGACCAATCAACAACCAGCAGGCCAGTTAAGAAGACTTGCCTGCTTTTATTCAGACGCAGAGCAGGACAGGGGAATGGTTCCTCAGGGCTCACCCAGAACTTGGGCCCTTGTCAGGGCTTTACCCTAAGTGCCGCAACAGAGTGTTTGTATTTGAAGGGTTCTTTTCCTCTTTCTTTAAGAGTTGCTGTTTTCTTACTTGAGTGTTCAGAGACTGGCACCAAGCTTACGGCACAGACTGCCCTGCCCCAAGCTGGAGGCCAAACCTTGTAGACTAAGCGGGGTGGAGGGAGGGAGAGTGAAATGGCTGCAGTACCACACATGGCTCTGAAGGAAGCACTACAGAGCAGCTCCGCCAGTCACACTGCCCCAAACCACGGGGAGCTCCAGCTGCGGGAGGGAACCGAGGGACAACCAGTGAGGAGATCACCTTAAGAAGGCTTAAGGAAGGATTTAAGGAGAAGAGGCATTTGGGAGATGGCTCCAAGTATATCCCCATGTTCCCAAGAAACTGTGAACTGGAATGAGCTGATGGAGAAAGGGAGCTCCTTTGGACAATGTGACTTTAGCCAATGGAGCAAGGAAGGGCTCTTCCACATATCCAAGGTATAAATTAACCTGTCATCAGGAAGATCTGGTGTTCTTACCACCACGGGGACATTGCATCAGTCTGCCTTGGACTCTGCACAAGGAAGAACAGCTGTCTCTTGGCACCCACGAGGTTAGACGTGTTCAGAAGCTTTGTTCAGGCTGATAGACAGTCCTTCCCCTGATTTTATGCCCGGCATTGATCACGCCTCTCTCGGCAGATTCCTTTGTTTCTCAGAACTGTGTGTGTTTCCCGAGCGCTCAGCCCTAAGGTGCGAACAGTTTCTTTCTGTCATTGTGTCTTTACAAGTGGATGATTAAAGAACAACATGCCGAGTGAATGAATGTAGCCAAACGGCAGGGGGACGGCAGCGATTTATTGAGTGTCACAGGCCATCCGAACTGAATTCCAAAGCGTTCACGAAGAGAATACAAACACCAGCTCCGGAAAACATCCTTCCCGCTGTTTAGCAGAGAAACGTATCATGATCCCTGCCTCAGGAGAGCGCCATGGATTTCTCCAGATCGCTCTGCTCCTTGCGAGGCAAATGCACAGCCGTTTTCTTTTGTCTTTCTCCTTTGAGAACATGTTAATTAGTTGGATAACACCCTGGATGCTTCTATCCTTTTACATACTGTGCCAGGCAATAGAGAACGAAATAGAATAATAGGCCAAATCCACAGCGATCGTACTGTCCCCAAGTTCCATTGAAGTAGGTGGAGCTACACTGATTACATCAGCTGAGGATCTGGCCCTGAGTCTGTACACCCATGCACCTCTTTTAGGGTAGCGTTGAGGCCGATGCTAAAACTTCCGTTGGCTTCGCAGGCACAACATCTGGGTTTCAGACCTTTGTCACGGTTCTGAAATGTTTGTCGGAAGGTCTTGGGTGCTCTTCTCCTTCTAGGTTTCAGGTGGCACCTGCTTAAGAAGTGCTGAAATACCAGTTGAAAGGCTTTTCTCACCGGCATTTGGGCCAGCAATGGAAGTGTCGGAAATCTAATCCTTTGAGATTTCTGGACCAAATTTGGAGGCCGAAAAAATTGGGCTAAAATCCTGACCAGTGTCCGTATTGCATTAACATTTGCAAGCAGTGTGAAGCTTTGCAGCACTCCTTAGCTATTGTAAATCGATATAGCAGCATTGACTTCATTGGAGCCACCCCAGTTTACACTGACGTGCAACAGTTTTCTTTTAAAGTTACTCAAAGGCCTTTGGGAAACTGAACTGAATTTAAATTTGAGGTATTTTGAAAATAACCCCCCCCCCCCCCCCCCGACGAACATGCTTGTGTAAAAACATTTGATCAACACACTCGTTTGACAGAATACACGAAGAGCGATAAACAAACCCAGAGCTGATCAATCATACATCAGGACCGTGGGGGCGAGGTGGGGAGAAAGAGTTTATTATATAAGACAAGTTTGGCCTACATTATTTATTGTGCTTTTAATCCAACAGATGGGACTGTTTACCTATCAACTCCTCATCAGCTGAGTCAGGGACCCCTGTGTCGAAGTGGCTAAGTAAACAAAGTGGAAGTAACATCCCGAGCTAGTCTTGAAAAATGGATAGGTGGATTTGATATGCAGCCTGCCTCGAGCCGCTGAGGGGACTGCTTGTGTTTTCTGCTGATAAATCACTGCCTGTAGTGGCTGTTTACTGCAGGTTTTCAAGCTGTGTTATTATTCTGGGTCAGTTGGAGGGTGACGCGAACCCTGGATTCTTCATCTGTAATGTTCTCCAGTGCCTCTAATTATGGGGCATCACGTATCTAAATAGTCTAGCTGATGTATGTGTAGTCCAGGGGAGGGTTGGGCAGTGTTGTTTTCCCTAATTGTGGACTCACTAATCATGGGCTTGAAAATTGGACTGGCATGGTATTGGGTGCCCTTTTGAGAAAGGGAGAGAGAGCACGGGAGAGAGAGGGGAAAAAATCCAAGGAAACAAGAGTGAACAGAGTTTAAAAAAAAACCCACACAATGCAGAGAGAATGTGAAAAGGGAGGGAGGGAGAAGTGTATTCTAATACAAAAATAGATAAAGTACATAGAGCATGTAAGGAGTCAGGGTAGCCTGGTGCTTAAGGCACAGAAGTAAGATCAGGACACCTGGGTTCAGTTCCCAGTTCTGCCACAGACTCACTAGTGACCTTGGGCAAATCACTTAGGATATATTTGTCAAAGCACCTAACTGACTTCGGAGCCTCAGGGTATGTCTACACTGCGATAAACAAAACCCAGGGCACTGAGACTGAGAGCTCGTGTCAGCTGACTCCGGCACTTGGAGCTCAGGAGGTGGGGCTACAAAATAGCCGCGTGGACGTTTGGGTGTGGGCTGGAGCCTGGGCTCTGAGACTCTTCTTCCTCGAATGTCTACACTGAAGTTTTACAACCCCGCAGCCTGCGTCTCACGAACCCGAGTCCGCTAACGTAGACCTGCCACGGTCATGCCGTGGGTCTTTTATTGTCGTGTAGACATACCCGAAGTCTCGTTTTCAAAAGTGACTTAGGTCAGGTAGGAGCCTAAGTCTGATTGAAAATCAATGGGAGCGAGGTGCCTAAATACCTCTAAAAAGCTGGCCTCCCTTTGTCTTGTCTGTTTACATAATAAGCTCTTTGTAGCAGAGACCGTTTCTTATTACGTGTATCCACAGCACCTGATCTCTAGGCACTCCAGTACAATTCATCACAAGAAAGGCGACTCATTTGTGCCAGGGTGCTGGTGTCATAGTTTTGGTGTTTGCCTGGGGTGAGGGTGACTGTGTTTGCAGATCACTGATTTGAGAATTAGAATGAGCAAGACTCCAGTCTGTGTTTCTTGTATATCCATTCAAGAATTCAGATTCTTCAGCACCTCCTGGGGCGAAGAGCCTACACAGACAATATCCTCCATCACATGCAAAATCAGACAGGCGCAAAAAAAAAAAAAAGCAACTCTTTGCACATACTCAGAGAGACCGTATTTTTAAGGGCTCAGAATGGCTGGTGCAGCTCGCCTATCCTGCTCCAGAGAACTTCCCAAGGGGGATTTCTGCAGCTTTCATTTAAGAAGAGGGGAAAAATAAAATTAATATGGGACCTTATTAAGTAGCTGCAGGAAGATGGTGGATTACACCTGAAACTAGAAATGTTCCTCAATTAGGGCCCACTCCTGCCATCATTGAAATGAATGGCAAGACTCCTATTGACTTCATAGGACGGGATCAAGTCTACAACGCCCACAGCTTTGCATGCTAATGGGAAAATTGGAATTATGCATGCACCTTGAGTAGTTAGATGTCGTCCTCATTTGCATGCTGTATTGCTGGATGTCTGTGAAAATTTGGACTTTTTTGCAGGCACAGAATTGTGAGTGCAAATAATCTGGAGACTGTTTTAGGAAAGTTGGATCTATGCTGTTATTTAGAATTTCATCTGTAGAATGTTTAATGCGTAGGTTGTTCCTATAGAGTGAGATCAAGGTACTCAACTCATGTAAGTCAGTGGAGCGTTGCTGATTTACACCAGCTGATTGTTTGGCCCAAGGCAGATGGAAATATTTTGGTAGGACAAAAAAACCCCACCAAAAAACAATGAAAAGAAAGAAATGAACCAGGCGATTAAACATGTGGAAGAATAAATACATTTAGATGCATTTCTGCTTCACTGTTCTGAGTTATATTTTACACCAGGTTTTATATACGGTTTTAATAGGGCTTAATATACTCAACTAAACATTGATATCATTGATCTGGAACATTGCAAAGGCTTTTATTGTTCATTTGAAAATTGCTCATGGCCGACTTGAAACTATGGAGGGAAGGGAGCAGGGGGATGGAATTACTAAGAAATACCATATGTGTTTAAGCAACACACTACAGGCCGCTGTAAACATCTCTATGCCGCCAGCCTTACCATCGATCTGGATACCATCAAAATGTGTATATATCTGAGTGTACTTGGCTTTGCCAAGGCTAACGAGAAGCAAAGGCCCTTCCAGCTACAGCAACCTATGGGGAAGATTGAATTAAATAATATATACATACATGCTCGAGTGATTTCTCTTTATTTCTCCCCTTTGTAGGGACCTCCTGGCCGGCCAGGTCTTCCAGGAGCAGATGGGTTACCAGGACCACCAGGGACAATGCTTATGCTGCCTGTAAGTACAATTGTAACAAAAGGGCATGGTTAATATTGAAGATTGGAGATCAGGAGTCCTGCACTTTGCTACTGACACCCTATCTGTCCTTGGGAGAGTTACTTCACCTCATTGTGACTCTCTTTCCCCTTTTGTGGAATAGAGACCCAACACACAACCTGTGGAACTCCTTGCCAGGGCACGTTCTGAATGCCAAAACTATAACTGGGTTCAAAAAAGATTCAGATAAGTTCATGGAAGATAGGTCCATCAATGGCTATTAGCCAAGATGGTCAGGGATGCAACTCCATGCTATGGGAGTCCCTAAACCTCTGACTGCCAGATGCTGGGTCTGGACAACAGGGGATGGATCACTTGATAACTGCCCTGTTCTGTTCATTTCCTTAGAAGCCTCTGGCCACTGTCGGAAGACAGGATACTGGGCTAGGTGGACCATTGGTCTGACTCAATATGACCGCTCTTATGTAAATTATTACCCACCTTTTGTAAAATGCTGTGAGCTCTTCATATGGGAAAAGAAAGGGGTAAGTCGGCTAAAAATTTCTAAATTGACCCATGATTTCAAGCGCTTCAATTCTGCTGGACCCAACTTGCGACACCTAAAGTGGGCTCAATTTTCAGAACACCCGTCTGAAATTTGTGACAGTGCTGAAATTCAGGGCCATTTAAAGGGGTCTCAAATTGGACATCCAACATTGTAGGCGACGAAATGAACTAGTCACTTTTGAAGATCGTGGCACTATTCTTTCTAGATGCCAGTCGAGCAAGCATTGAGTCAGCCCTCTCGGTCCCGGGACACCAAAGGAATGATGATGAGTGTATTTTGTCTCTGCTTTGATGCGACAGAACCCAAAGGAGCCTAGCGGCTGGAAAATAAGCAGTTGGGTACTAAGAGAAGAGTCTTAAATAAAAACCACTGTGCACTTGTAGAGGTTCCAAATGGGAGGGTAATGCATGTGTAGGTTACTGGCAGGGCGCCTAGTGCTGCTAAGGCCAACTGCACAACATTGTTACAATGCCTAGCTGGCCATTACAATACCTCTTCTGGCCTATAAAGTAACCAACCCTGGGCCCGTAAATTGTGGGGTTTGGTTCAGTTGGCCAAGTTCATGTTGGAACTTGGTTTCATTGCCTCTCGCTATGCAACAGGCCGAGGTGAAACCCAGGTGAAGCAGCATTACCAACTAGGACCTACAGTCTGCAGTTTCGTTCTTGGAATGCTCTAAAGACATTGGTAATGAAGCCAGTAACAGGGTATTGCTACAAGAACGTAGGTTCAGAGATGTCAGAAGTGGGAAGAGCCGTAGTCCTCCTGAAGTTCAGGAAAATAATGGCCCAACAGAAGGCCTGTCCAATATCAACAGCTTACATTTTCGAGTGCTTTCCATGCCAAAGGATCCCAAAACACTTTATAAACTATGGGCCGAATTCTACTCCTTGAAGCATACCTCAGCACTGGACAAAATCTGGGCCACTGCCTTTCTCCCTGCCATAAAATAGATATAAAAACCATGCATCCTGCCCCCTCACTGTAGCAAAGTTTTTACTTAGTGTTTGGAAAGCGCTCTGAGATTCCTCAGAGGGAAAGCACCACGCAAAGCTGCAGAGCGCCGCGAATGCATCCAGGAATGGGCGTTTCTGCCTGCATACCGCTGCCCCAGTGCTGTCATTGCCTCATAGGCTGCTGCAGATTGGACTAATCCAAGCTCAAATTTTTACCTGTTTGGACTGTGTCCTATTTCCAAGCAAATGTCAGGTGTCCTGGCATGGGGAGCTAGTATCGCAGGAAATGCTTTTAAAACACACAAGCACAAACCTATAGGCCTTGTGCTAGAAAGGTAGGCTATGTACTCTAGTAAACTGGAAACTAAAGCCAAGTGATTCGTTCCCATCCTCATGCAATCACATCTGCAGGGTTTTCCTGGCCAAGAGCAGCTGGGAGGAGAGCATCAGGCCTATGAATGTTCTGGCTTTAAAGTTTTGAGCTGATGATGAATCCTTAAGGTTTTAAAGCATATATCATGATCTCATGCATTTTTATTCATGGATTGTTTTGAGCTTCAATGATTAACTTTGCAGGTGCTTAACTGGGAAGAACGTGGCTTGTACCATAAATAAGATGGATCACCTGTCTGGTTTTCCCATCAGAAGCGAATGTCACAGGGCTCTGAGAGAAGGTGCTAGACAAGTGTGGCAGTTAGTAAGTTCGTCAGAGACCAGTAGGGCAGTGCCTGAGCTGAGCTCGCCAATCCAGCGAGGCTGAATAGAAAGTCAGGCGAGGGAGAGAGGGAATAGACAGCAGCCCAGTCACATGCATCTTGCATCTTGCTCCTTACAGTTCCGCTTTACTGGGGGAGGAGATGGTGGCTCAAAAGGACCTCTCGTTTCAGCACAGGAATCCCAAGCTCAAGCCATACTGCAACAGGCCAGGGTAAGTGGGGCTGTCTCTTTTCTCTGGTGCCGCTGGAAGAAATGCACCCAGGTGATGTGTCTCAACGTTGGCTGTGATTTTGTACCTGGCATGGTAATGTGACCTCTATGTGATAGCCATCTTAGCATCCTTTGGCCTATCAATAACTGCTAGAAATGGGTCAAACCCAAAACTATGGTTCAAAATGCCCCCACACCTTTTGGACCAAATCCTCTGCTGATGTAAATAGGCATAGACCTGTGGGCTTCAGTGGAGTTCTGCTGTTTACAAGACTTGGTTCTTTGTGCTCAAAACCCCCAGCAAAAGTTTTGTATGTTTTTATTTTTTGAGTATATCACTCTCAATAAATAAATGAATGTCACAGATGTAAGTTGCAACAGAGGGTCCTGTGGCACCTTTGAGACTAACAGAAGTATTGGGAGCATGAGCTTTCGTGGGTAAGAACCTCACTTCTTCAGATGTAAGTTGTTTCTCAGCTCCATGAATGTCAGCCTGCAGATCACACTTTCTTTCAATGTATTCATTGGAAAGTATGTGATGAGTATCCTTGCAAATATTTTTTATATATATATTGAATCCTGTGGATTGACTGTAAAAACTTCCCTATCCGGGTTTATTATTCGAGCTGTGTTGGTTACCTCTGATTGGTCACGTGTCCCGCAATATTATAGCCGCTCCCTGATTGGATGAACATGCAGGCCCTTAAGGCCCAAATATTCACATGTTCAAATGAAAACTTTGGTTCCAGCAAATACAGTGCTGAAATTCACTTTCCACGAGCGTTTGTGTGAGAGAAAACTGTCATTTGCCTGTGTCAAGTGAAAACCCGCTAGATGCATTATGGTGCAAGGAAATCCATTTAAGAATGTGAGAGATTCTCCATAAATAGGGACTAGATTGTGACTTTAGACACAGCCATGAACAAAGGCTGGCATGTAAACTGCACCCACTCAGGAGTACTTCAAGGAGATAGTGTGCTCAGGGACACCCCTCTGAGGCACAATCCCTTCCCTGCTTCCTCCTCCTCCCAGGAGAATCATAGAATCATAGAATATCAGGGTTGGAAGGGACCTCAGGAGGTCATCTAGTCCAACCCCTGCTCAAAGCAGGACCAATTCCCAACTAAATCATCCCAGCCAGGGCTTTGTCAAGCCAGGGCTTTGTCAAGCCGGGCCTTAAAAACCTCCAAGGAAGGAGATTCCACCACCTCCCTAGGGAACCCATTCCAGTGCTTCACCACCCTCGTAGTGAAATAATGTTTCCTAATATCCAACCTAGACCTCCCCCACTCCAACTTGAAACCATTGCTCCTTGTTCTGTCATCTGCCACCACTGAGAACAGCCGAGCTCCATCCTCTTTGGAACCCCCCTTCAGGTAGTTGAAAGCAGCTATCAAATCCCCCCCTCATTCTTCTCTTCTGGAGACTAAACAATCCCAGTTCCCTCAGCCTCGCCTCATAAGTCATGTGCTCCAGACCCGTAATCATTTTTGTTGCCCTCCACTGGACTCTTTCCAATTTTTCCACATCCTTCTTGTAGGGTGGGGCCCAAAACTGGACACAGTACTCCAGATGAGGCCTCACCAATGTCGAATAAAGGGGAACGATCACGTTCCTCGATCTGCTGGCAATGCCCCTACTTATACAGCCCAAAATGCCGTTAGCCTTCTTGGCAACAAGAGCACACTGTTGACTCATGTCCAGCTTTTCGTCCACTGTGACCCCTAGGTCCTTTTCTGCAGAACTGCTACCTAGTCATTCGGTCCCTAGTCTGTAGCAGTGCATAGGATTCTTCCGTCCTAAGTGCAGGACTCTGCACTTGTCCTTGTTGAACCTCATCAGGTATTTTTTGGCCCAATCCTCTAATTTGTCTAGGTCCCTCTGTATCCGATCCCTACCCTCCAGTGTATCTACCACGCCAGTGGTAGGTAGTGGGAGGTAGTAATTTAGCTACAAGATAGGGATGAGATTCCCCAGCTCTTGTACACCTACTGCGCTAGCCCTCATCAAACTAGCGTGAGTGTAAATACAATTGTGGCCACAGCAGCACAGGAAGCCACAGTGGAGGCATGACTTAGCCTGAAACCAGTGGGTATATACTTGGCACATCTCAGCCGTGCCTCCGTTGCCGCTACCCGTGCGGCTGCAGTCACACTTCTGTTTATACTCACGCTCATTGAGCTACCGTGGGTATGTATATGACTCACGCTCCTAGCTCGTAGTGTAGACACGGCCTTAGTGCTGGCCTCGTTCCGGCTGCAAATTATCAGCACCTGCACTGGCTGGTCAGCTCCAGCCATTGAGCACCGGGTGTGGAACCCAGGTTTTCGCTCGTTTCTCACTCCTCCCTGCTCTAGGCAGGGATTAAGTGAGTGCACAGCTCTGCTTGTTTCCACACAGCTGGACCCAAGAGCCAGGTAGTTTAGGCACGGGATTAAAAAGGAGGTTCTTGGTCCCTTGTGCCTGCATGGAACCCAGATCAGAATCCAGCCCTGTGCATGAAAATTAGGTACCACCCTTGTGTTACTGCTAAGCTGTCAACGCTCCCTTTAGCTACAGGCGTGGGGCATGCTTGCTGCAGAGGCCCAAAAGAAAGATATTACATGAGTTAATGAAATCAGGTCCATAAAAATGTCCATCTAACAGGGTGGCAGATTTCCCTTTCTTCTTTTATGACTCCTAATGAAGAGACTGGTGTAGGTGGGGGGTTTGGGGCTCCCATTCAGTCTCAGATTTACAATCAGTCCCGTTTTATTTGCATGCAGGTAGAATACGGGGCTATGACTCCAGAGAAGGGCATAGTACTACAAACTGCCCTGTTTCCCCGTCCCTACAATTTCCTTTCGGAGACACGTTGAAGGATCATGTTTCTAACCAATGCCTACTTAGTGCCAGTGTTAGGGCTAGTTTAAAAACTTTTAGTTAAAACTTGTTTTGATGGGAAATGGGCTTTTTGACTAAATTAATTTTTTTTGTGGAAAGTGTCTGCTTTTCTGTGAAACTTTTGATTTTTTTTTTCTTTTTGACAAAAAAACAAAAACTGAAAAAGGACATTCCCGCCTCTCCCCGGGGAATATTTCAACCGTTCTTTGAAAAACCATAAATTCCCCAACTGATTTTTTTTTTCATTCAGTTTTTAGCCAAACTTTTTCAGTTATCAGTTGGTGAAAATAGGAGAGCGGGGGAGAGGGGGAGGAGACAAGCACACAGTTTATGGGTTTATGTTTTTTCAATGAAAAGTTTAAAATTTTCCACAAGGGGGGGAAAAAACAGCTGTACCCTGACCAGCTGAACCCTGTGTACAGACCTTGCCATTTGAACTGGGATCATTAATAAGAAAATTGAGATCAAAGTCTTCTGTGGTGAAGGCTGAAAGGGTTTTGGGGAGGCTGAGAGAGGAAAGGGAATCCTGAGGTGGTAGATTTTTCTTCTCTTGTTTTTGGTTAATTACATTATTAAAGTGATATATTCCCCTGAAATTTGATTCTTGGTAAAGAGGCCAAATGTTGTCCCAGCTGGCAGTATTTCAGAGCAGCTCGTTTTTATTGGGCAGTGGTAAAAAAATATAAGTTGTAAATAATCTAACATTTGTGTAATATTTATTTCATTACAAGTGCAGGCACGGGTAGATTTTAATTACTGGAGCACAGACATAATTAGCAGTCTTTTAAAGTATCGAATTACTGCAATGGAACAAATTGTCCAAGTGGTGTTATAAAGTGTGGACAGTCCCATTACCTGCCATGAAAATTATTGACTTGGTGCTGGCTATATGGGTTTTTAATGACTGGGTTTAAAAAAAAATTGAAGTTGAATTGCGGTTCTATTTATGGGAATATTAAATAGCAAAAAATCTGTAAATTGAACTGTCAGGATAGGCCCGTTACTCAGTGAAGGGGTAAAAATAATATCAGAAAATGTGGAAATGGCAGAGGTGCTCAATGACTTCTTTGTTTCCGTTTTCACCAAGAAGGTTGGTGGTGATTGGACGTCTAACATAGTGAATGCCAGTGAAAATGAGGTAGGATCAGAAGAGGCTAAAATAGGGAAAGAACAAGTTAAACATTACTTGGACAAATTAGATGTCTTCAAGTCACCAGGGCCTGATGAAATGCACCCTAAAATACTCAGGGAGCTGACTGAGGAGATATCTGAGCCATTAGTGATTATCTTTGAAAAGTCATGGAAGACGGGAGAGATTCCAGAGGACTAGAAAAGGGCAAATATAGTGCCAATCTATGAAAAGGGAAATATGGACAACCTGGGGAATTACAGACCAGTCAACTTAACTTCTGTACCCGGAAAGATAATGGAGCAAATAATTAAGCAATCAGTATGCAAACATCTAGAAAATAATAAGGTGATAATTAACAGTCAGCATGGATTTGTCAAAAAGAAAGCGTGTCAAACCAACCTGATAGCTTTCTTTTATAGGGTAACAAGCCTTGTGGATGGGGGGAAGTGGTAGGCGTGGTATATCTTGACTTTTAGCAAAGTTTTTGATACTGTCTCGCATGACCTTCTCATAAACAAACTAGGAAAATGCAACCTAGATGGAGCTACTATAAGGTGGGTGCAAAACTGGTTGGAAAACCGTTCCCAGAGAGTAGTTATCAGTGGTTCACAGTCATGCTGGAAGGGCATAACAAGTGGGGTCCCTCAGGGATCAGTTCTGAGTCTGGTTCTATTAAATAGCTTCATCAATGATTTAGATAATGGCATACAGAGTACACTTATAAAGTTTGCGGACGATACCAAGCTGGGAAGGGTTGCGAGTGCTTTGGAGCATAGGATTAAAATTCAAAATGATCTGCACAAACTGGAGAAATGGTCTGAAGTAAATAGGATGAAATTCAACAAGGACAAATGCAAAGTACTCCATTTAGGAAGGAACAATCAGTTGCACACATACAAAATGGGAAATGACTGCCTAGGAAGGAGTACTACGGAAAGGGATCTGGGGGTCATAGTGGATCACAAGCTAAATATAAGTCAAGTGTTGCAAAAAAAATGAACTTCCTTCTGGGATGTATTAGCAGGAGTGTTGTAAGGAAGACATAAGAAATAATTCTTCCATTCTACTCCACACTGATTAGGCCTCAACTGGGGTATTGTGTCCAGTTCTGGGTACCACATTTCAGGAAGGATGTGGACAAATTGGAGAGAGTCCAGAGAAGAGCAACAAAAATGATAAAAGGTCTAGAAAACATGACCTGTGAGGGAAGATTGAAAAAATTGGGTATGTTTAGTCTGCAGAAGAGAAGACTGAGAGGGGACATAAGAGTTTTCAAGTACATAAAAGGTTGTTACATGGAGGAGGGAGAAGAATTGGTTGTCTTAACCTCTGAGAATAGGACAAGAAGCAATGGGCTTAAATTGCAGCAAGGGCGGTTTAGGTTGAACATTAGGAAAAACTTCCTAACTGTCAGGGTGGTTAATCACTGGAATAAATTGCCCAGGGAGGTGGTGGAATCTCCATCATTGGAAATTTTTAAGAGCAGGTTAGACAAACATCTGTCAGGAACGGTCTAGATAATACTTAGTTCTGCCACAAATGCAGGGGACTGGACTAGATGACCTCTCGAGGTCCCTTCCAGTTCTATGATTCTATGATATGGATAACGAAAGTATGGGAAGAATACTCCTGTAGTCTAAAAAAAAAAAAAAAAGATTAATGGAGATATCCTATCTCCTAGAACTGGAAGGGACCTTGAAAGGTCATCGAGTCCAGCCCCCTGCCTTCACTAGCAGGACCAAGTACTGATTTTGCTCCAGATCCCTAAGTGGCCCCCTCAAGGATTGAACTCACAACCGTGGGTTTAGTAGGCCAATGCTCAAACCACTGAGCTATCCCCGGGGGGAGGGATATATAGGTTTACAGTGTCTCTTCAGCATCTTTGTAGAGAGAGAGAGCCTTATTAATCTCTCTGTTGGTTATACACCAGTGTAAGTGAGGGGAGACTCAGACCCATAGAGCCAGATCCTCAGCTGGTGTAAATCAACATAGCTCCACGGAGGTCAAACATCAGCTAAGGAACAGGCCTTTAGTGTTCATGGGTGTATGTACACCTTTATCTATCAAGACAGGTTATAGTTTCTACACAAGAGAATCTTTCCTACAGAAGGTACACTCCCTGTACTGCAGAGTAAACATACATCGTCTCCAAAAATGGTTATATGTACACATAAGCTGGAAACCTTGTACGTTCTATTCAATGGGAGCATGTAGGGAGAGATAACACTCCATATCTGTACTAGGCTGTCTGGGGCACCTTCATTCCTGGTCTAACTGCATTGAAGTCAAGGAAGTTGAATCAGGGATGAATTTGGGTCTCTTTGCATGCATTGGACACATGGTTTGTTTTATGCACACTGGGCCAAAGCCCATTGGCTTTAATGATGTTGCACCAGCATCTGCCACTAGTGATTTTGGCCCACTGTGCAAGATTTCTGGTCCCAGTGGTGTAGCGCCTTTGCTGATGACAGCACAAGGTGTGGGTCGTGCTGGCTCTGGTTGTGTCTGGCAGTAGGATGTAGAGGAAACTGGATGATTTTCTCTTTCTGTTGCAGTTGGCGTTGAGAGGACCTGCTGGCCCTATGGGTCTTACTGGAAGACCAGGCCCCGTGGTAAGTAAGTAGCCAAACACTGGGGACAAGAAGGCAAAGCTGACACCAGGGCACTGCCTTGGAATTGGATCTCTGATATTATTAGTGCCCTGATTGTCAGAGGGCCTTCATTTTGCTGACACACACATTTATGCACCTGCTTTCTGGCCTCTGCTCACTGTCCCATGCCCCTGTGTAGGGATTTGGATGCAAACCATCTTGTCACAGCTTCCCTGGGCTCCCCCACGTCCGCCAACATCCCTGTCATCTTCTGTGAATGAAACCTCGTGGCAAAGAGAGGCAGCGCACCAAACACGGCCACGCGCTCCTGGAAAAGTGCTTGTTTCAGCACCCAGGCTCTAATTGCTGGAGCAGCTGTTATTCTAATGCGTGGGTTCCCAGTCAACTCTCGTGGTCCCAGGGGTTAATGGGTCCTTCTTGACATCGTTCAAGTCTTGCCCATGGTAAAGCTTAACCTAACTGTATTGTGCATCCGTAGGGACCCCCAGGCAGCGGAGGACTAAAAGGTGAACCAGGAGACCTGGGGCCTCAGGTGCGTATGAGAAAATCACTTAATTTGCAAAAGGGGGTGGTGGTGAGATCTTGTCTAAAGCTACTAAGCCTGTAACCAGGGCTTTTGTAGTGGCCCATGTGGAGGAAGAACTCAGGCTTTCTAAAGGGTGAATAAAATTGGACAGATATGAAAATACGTTCTGCATCTAAGTGAGCATTTGAGTATCCAAATACAGAGCTCAGAGATCCTGAGACGGTGGAATATTCCACATTGCCTGCCTTCTGAAGGGCATGCCAGTACTGACGATCCAGGAAATCAAATCCTGAAAGCCCTTACTTCCTTCTTAATCTTTTCCCAGGCAAACCTACCATTCAGTACATAGAGTATTTTGCTCCCTGTTTAAGTCCTGTAAGATTCCGGGATGGGCTGACCAGGTTCAGTGGTGTGGGTGGAGAATCATGCTCTCAGCATGCCATGCTGCTCCACCCGGGTAAGAAGGGAGGAAAATAGTGCTCTTGTCTATTCTGCCTACCAGCACCTCTAAACCTGTATCAGCCTAAACCTCGTGATTTTATCTTCATCGCTAACAGTGCTTCCACTGGAATCAGTCTATCCACACAGCCTGGGCAAACACTGAATACAAGATGCAACAGGATTCTTGGAGGTCCCACCTTCATAACGCAGGCAGTAGTTCCAGTATAGAAATCCTGAAGGCCCCTAGTTAGTTCGTAGCTCCTGCTCAGGCAAAACTCCCATTCTTTACAGTGCAAAGCCCGAGTAAGGACTGAAGGATTTGCCTCCAGAACATGGAGTCAGCAACAAGTGTGAAACGGTTCATATGATTGGTGTGTCCCCAAAGGGAAATCTTAATCAGTCCTCATGACACAGTGGGAATTTCTTGTCCTCATCCCCTGCACAATGGACCTCGCCTGTATTTGATGTACAGAGGACTCCGTCCAGTGAGGTTAATGTCACATGTTCTGTGATCCCTGTGACCTTTGCTAGTGGCATTGTCTTAGCTGGTACATTACTCCTTTCCTTCTCTGGTTTCCACCCTTGTTCTTTTATCTCCACTGAGCCACCTGAGGAATGAATGGATCTGCCTTCATACATTTGCTTACTGTGGGCCAGGTTTACAAAGGGGTTTAGGCACCTAAGCATGCTGATAGGGCTTTATATACCACTTAAGTAGATAAGGTGACAAACTTCAATGGACTTTCAATGGGAGGTAGGCACCTAATTCACTTTGGCATTTTTGAAAATCCCACTGGGTACCGATCTGCATCTCTAGGCACCTAAATATCTTTGTAAATCTGCCCAGTTGAGAAGATATGGCAAGATAGGACTTAACCGTTCTTTTAGCTGCACCGGACGGGCCTGGCTAGAGTGGGCCTGTGTCTTGGTCTTGTCCTCCGGAGAACATGCATACAGTGTATCATTCATCTGCTTTGTTTTTTTTCCCCACTCTCTTCAACCTATTGCAGGGTCCACGAGGCACTCAAGGCCCCCCAGGCCCATCAGGAAAACCAGGCCGCAGGGTAGGTGCACTCAGAAACTCTCTGACATATTTGAAATTGGCTTCCTGCTGCTGCCAAGCAACTGCTGAGGGAGTGGGGGCAATGAGAGTGTCCCTGAGAAGATGATACATTGCGGGTTACTAACTGCCCTATGTCACAGACCCACCCATGGGCCAGTTTACGTGGGCTTCTGCGCATGGTCGATATCTGTAACAGGGAGGCCTCCCAGTACCTCTAAACTTATATACATATAATGGAGAGGCCTAACAGCCCTAAGGCATAAAGAGAGGGATGATGGGGTGAGGGCCATTTCCCATTCTATTCCACGCTTCCCATCTTCTCCTATACGGTTGCTCCTCAGTCGTCCAAAATATACCTGCTTGCATGCATTGGGCCTGATCCTCTCACACCGCTTTTGCTGTAACTCCATTGGAATCACCGGCTTACTCCGGATTCTCATTAGTGTGAGCGGAGGATCAGACCCACGGGATACATACAGGAGATAGCATACGTTGTACTCCTACCCTGTGCACACATCTCCGTGGGTGCACGTTAAGAGGTTGAGCTTAAACGACATGTTGCTTCTGCATGCTAGAGCATCAGCTCTGCTTGCTGGTGGGAGAATTAACAAACTATTCTGCATGACCCACTCCTGGGTTACTAATAAGTTTTTTAACTCATTACGCTCTGTGAACACCATAATTAACATATCTTGCAATGTGCTGATTGATATTTTATTCATGTCTTCTCTTTTAAATCAATGGCCATGTCCCGGCCTCCAGGGTCCCTACCATTTTATATTGTACCCTTCGTTAGAGAGCCAGGCAAAGATGGGGCTGCTGCTGCCACAAAAACAGACGGTCATTTTCTCCCCACCAGGGAAACAGTCCCATTGCCAGTGGGTTCTGACTTAAATAACACTTCATTCAGCCACAAGCCAAAGAGCAGATGTCCCTGTGGTCTTGCTCAGCTTTTGTACTTGACTTGCCTTTCCTCTCTTTCAGGGACGTGCTGGCAGCGATGGTGCCCGGGGAATGCCAGGGCAGACAGGACCAAAGGTAGCTTTACATATTTATATACTCTTTGCATTCACTTCTGCTCTCGCAAACACAAACCAAATGGACCCTAGACAGAAGGAATTCGGTCCACTAGGAAGGGAAAGGTCCGGCAGTGTCTGTATAATCATGGGCTAGAAACATTAGAAGTGGAAATGAGTCACCAGGGTCAGACAAAAATAATGAGAGATTTTTGGTACAAGGTTTGTTAAACCAAAAAATTCCTTTGAGTAAGAAATATGCTCCCTTTGTGTGTGTGGTTGAAGAGCAAAGACTTTGGAATCCCAATTATGAAAAACATACAATGAGCCATTGAAAACGTCATGAAATCGAACTACAGAAAAACACCCATTAACCGGGTAAGGAACTTACAAAGTGTGTGGTGGAATTTTAATGTCATATTTGAGATGAAATCCCTTACTTCCCTGTCATCTTGTGCTATTATCAAGCAAGAAAGGAGCTGTTCCACCAAACTGAATGCAGAGAAGGTTTGCCCAAGGAATCGTATATTAGAAGTGTTAAGTAGTTCATTATGTAGATACTTAAAACTGGAATAGATGGGAGTTTCTTGATACAGAGGAACGAGTCTGCAAACCATTTATCCAGTAAGTTAACGAGTGTTGACTGCACTCAGAGGAGTGAATGCCAGGGAGACGTGAAAAACAGAATAATGAATAGTAGCCGAGATGGTGACTAATTCTATTATGGGCGGACTTCAAGGGGCACTCTAGAACTTGACCGAAAAAAAAGCCATCTTGTTACGGCTCATGTATCTTGTGTAGGCAACTTTGATTGCTTGCCGGGTGGATTTATCCTTTAAAGTGCTCTGGCGTTACAGACTACTCCTACGTATAAAGTAGCAGGATGGAGAACAGGAGGAGAGGTGTGCAACAATAATTCCATTATAAGTTAAATTAGCATGAGCGTGTGTTTAGTGGCTGGCAGAGCAGAACGGGAGACAGGATTTCTGGATTCCCAACTTTGTTAGTTTACTATGTGGCCGGGGACAAGTAACTTCAGCACTTACACGGGGATAACGAAACCTATTTTATGGGTGAGGTGTGCCAAGTCCAGCATTGTAGATGGAAGCACCCAAAATCAGTACCCCCTTTTTGTTTTCCTCTCAAATTCTGATCCTGGCGTGATTTGCCCAAGGATGCCCAGGCGGTTTATTGTTGCTCTTTAAGCGTAAGGCCCTCCTTCCTCCCCGCTTGTATTTATCTAGCAGGTTGTGGGCAAGAAGGTGGGTTGCAAGGGGTCAGCTGCTGAGTGCATGGTGCACTATAGAGTACATTACGGTTACAGATGACTAAGCCATAGAGTGTGATGCCCACTAGTGATTTTCCTTGGTGAGGTGACTGGTTACTTATACACTCTGCTTTGCAGACCACAGGGGCTAGGTCCAGCATAGCCAAGTCTCTGCTGAACTGATCCATGGGAACGTCTCTGTTTTAGCTCAGAGGTGCAATTCCCAACTTTAGTCCTACACACGACTTCTTCTATGAATTAAAATATCAATAGATAAGTGCTGCTGTGAGAGATCCTCCAACAGGCTCTGTTTGCACAGGATAAATCCCACCAGCTTCATGTGATGGACCTCTGCAGGCAGAGGCTGCCCAGGGTGCTGAATAATAGATGGACAGGAGTTTTATGATGTGCATTTTCTTTCCTCTTGGTTCTCAAGTAAGACCAGAAACCTCAGTCACTTTATTGAAAGGAACATCCACTTAAACTCCAAAGTGAAGTCATCAGATTTAAGATCTGTCTATTTTCCTTCTTAGGCCATAAACTTTCTTGTCTTTGATCCTAATTTTATTAACTCCATTTCCTGTTTCCTGAATTTGAAGAGGTGCTGATGGACATGGGAAAGTTGGTACACCACTACCCCGATATAACGCGACCCGATATAACATGAATTTGGATATAACGCGGTAAAGCAGCGCTCCAGAGAGGAGCGGGAGGCTGTGCGCTCCGGTGGATCAAAGCAAGTTTGCTATAACACGGTTTCACCTATAACGCAGTAAGATATTTTGGCTCCCGAGGACAGCATTATATCAGGGTAGAGGTGTATTTAGGTTGCTACCAGGGGGCTATGATTAATAAAGGCATGAAATTTAGACAGTGAAAATGTAGACTGAATATCTCAAAAACTTTCCAAAAAGGGGATGGGTTTGGCAGTAGAATACTGTCCCAGGGAAATTGGTGGAAGCCACATTGCCTGAGAAACAAAGATAAGCTGAAAAAATCATTACATGGACAATGGCAGTAGTCGGCGAGATGGGTAAGATGACATCATGGAATGTTCTCATCTCTAATTCTGACGTCCTTGGAGCTGTGATAAGAAGCTGAAACACTGTCCAATGTCTGTGGATAAAACTGATCCCTCCTTGGCCCAGAGACTGATCAAAGTGGAAAGAGGTACAACAGTGAACAGAAATCTGGACTAACCTGGTCTTTTCTTGTAGGGTGACCGAGGTTTTGATGGGTTGGCTGGTTTGCCTGGTGAGAAGGGGCACAGGGTAAGTTCTCATTTCCACAGCATCCTGGCAACAATCTTAAAAAATGGCCGTGGAACATTAGAAAGGGTTATTGAGCTCCCAAATGGACCGGGGTGTGTGTGTGTGGGGAGCGATACGGTGTTCTGAGGCTGTTGGGAGCTGCGTGGAGTGTGGTTAGAACTGAGAGGGAGAAATCATGGGCTGGCCGTTGTAAGAGGATTACAGATCTCTGTAGGAGTGCACAGGACATGTCATAAAAACACATCCAACCACAGTGTCCACATGGCAGGAAGCCATTGAAAGCTTCTGAAGACACATGGGAGGGGAAAAAAACCAGCAGACTTTTTGGAGGAGGTAACAAACCCCAGAAAAGTAGAAAAGAAGCAAGAAACAAAACCTGCTTTTATGGTGCCGTTGATGGAAACGCAACCAAAAAAATGGGATTCGTCTGTGTGCTTTGTAATTAAGCAAGAAGCCAACTATTTTGGCAAGCAACCCCTCCCCCCCGCCCCAAGAATGTAACTATTACTTTATAAAGCAAGGGGGGAGTGTTTTTAGTGGTGGAGGAGATTACATGGCGATTACATGCTATGTTGGGGCGGAAAGGTAGCACATAAGGGCAATGTTTAACCAGCTAGAAAATGCTGTAATGTGTTTGGGTTGGAATGGTAACTATGCAGCAAAGCCAAGGTCCCTGTTCTCAAAGAAGCTGCTGTGCGTACCTTAGACACACTGGTTGGTTTTCGTCGCCATTGTGAGACGTCATGGGGAAGGTTTGTGATGGATTGTGCTAGTCCAGTGAAGCAAACCCTGTGAGTTCTGAGGCTGCTGTTATACTGTAGAAAGGACCCTGAGATTAAGCTCTAGCCGTTGTGTCAACCACAAGGCATTTCCCATACACCCAACAGGATCTTGGTATCCCCCAACAAATCCCAAGTTAATTCAAGTTACAGGGATGTTCAGATAACACGATCTCCCTGTTTGGTGGGGGAACAGGCAGCTGTTCTTTGCACAGGGATGGTTTCCTTCTTGCCAGTTTCACATCAGGGAGGGGCAGCTCAGGAGGCCTGGTCATTATTAGTGAAACTGATCATGGAGGATAGGGCTGGCCCTAGGTTTTGTGAAGTGTCACATGCAGGGCACCATCCAATGCTCTTCTGGCTATGAGCAAGTGGCCCCCACCTTTGCATACCCATAATACAACCCAGTTCCTGATGGTCTCCATAGGCTATGGTGACATTTCTTCCTCCCCGTACCCGCCACATACTTGTCATACACAATCTGCTCCTCCATTCCTGAAGCCCTGTGATCTCCCCTACATGGACTGGGAAGACAGGAGCTTGAGAAGAAGCACAACTATCTCAGCAAGAAGCGTGGGACTGGAGAGACAAGTGTGGGACACGATCTCTCACTGTTCCGTGGCAAAAGGGGACCACGGATGTTGATTGAGGATGCTCCTCTCTGCCTGATGGATCACATGTGTGCACACGATAAATAGTGTCCTATATGGCTACAGAGTAGTGGCCATAATTCTAACGGGTTTTTGAGGGTACTAGGAGATGGGGGGAAAACTGAGCACCTGGTCCCACGAAGATGGGGGAACAAAGTGGTGGGGCCTGATGCTGCTCTCCCTCACACCTGCTTTACATCATGAGGGAGAAGAGAATTGGCTTGGCTTCTCTGGGGATTTCCTGAAGTGGCTGATTCTAATCTTACATTCCTAGGGTGATCCAGGCCCATCAGGTCCACCAGGAGCACCCGGAGATGACGGGGAGAGGGTAAGTTTATCCCTGAATGCAGCTTCCTTTTGAATTCAGAACCAAGCCCTGTAAACAAGAAGCAGGCGTGATATCAAACATGTAATGAAAACAAAGAGCAAGCCAGTGCTGGCATGTTATTTAATGCAAAATGCTGATCATCTTTAAAAGTAGGTCTTGGGGTAGACTGGAATTCTGCATCCACGCAACATTAATACATATACTCACAACTCAGCCTACATTACAGTAGTTCTGATCATGCTCTCTGTTTGGCACTTGTTTTAACTGGTCAATTCCAAATGGCACTAAGCAATGGCACTGAATGGGGTTCACGGTGAAGGGAAAATGTAGAACTGGTTGAAATTTTTCATTGAAACCCATTTTGATGTCTCTCCCTCCCCCCCCCCCCACCCAAATGAAGATTTTTCTGGAAAATGTTTGGATTTTTCAGTGTTTCCCATTTCATTTTACTAGTAATGAAAACCTGAACAATGTTGAGTTTTTTCCCCCCTTTTGCTTGCATTTTTCCTTTTATCTCCCTTTTTTGGTGGTAAAATAAAAAGAGGGAAAAGAAGGAAAAGAAAAAGGGATGTAATATTGGGGAGGAAGGGAGAGAGAAGGGATAAAAATAAAAACTGAAAAATGTTTTCCAAAATATTTTTTTTGTCAGAAAAATGGACGTTTTTTTTTTAAATTTTTCACAAAAAAAACCCAAGAATGATTTTTTTCTTTGTGAAATACACTTACCTACTCACCCTTCTTCAATAAGCGCTAGTAAAATGCAACAAGGTCTCAGGGACAGGAGTTCCAGACTCTGCTGGGGATTAAACATTAAAATGGTTTCTCATCCCACCTCTGGAATGGTTCATGTTAGCCTTAGACAAGTCACTTGTTTGTTTCCTCTCTAAAACAGGCATGACACCTACCTATCTCATTGATAGCTTGTGAGGATTAATTAATTAAACATAAAGTGCTTTGGAGTTGAAAAGACCTAAGTATTATTATTGTCCGTCAGCTGAACAATATGTAAGGAGATACAGTAACTCTCTCTGAGTATGTGATCAGTCTTAAATCTCAAGAGGGAAGAGGAATTGTTTGGGAAGGGAATATGATGCACATAGAGTCTGACGTGGAATAATGGGATGTATTTTATTAACAGAGGATTTAAGATGAATATCAATATTGATTTCCTAAGCATGATATCCATCAGATTGTGAAATAGTCTCCCAGGTCAACTGGAGGGAGCCCCATTGTTTGAATAATTTAAAAATGAACCGGACAAAGCAATGAAGAATATTCTATAGGGAACAATGGTGCATTAGTAGGTGATGGAGTAGATGACGTAAAAATCACCCCATCTTTAAATTTCTCTAATCTAAGGAGCCAACAGGTTAATATGGGTAACTTTAATTGCCATGTTCGCTTTTTTGTATTGGTTCCTCCGTTCAGTTAGTTACTAAATCTGCTGCTTATTGACCCACAAGCCTTGAAGTGTTCCTACAATATCTCATCTGTTAACAAAATCCATCTTTATAAACAGACATGAATTATGAAACATCCTTATAGGATTTCTAATCTTCAGTAAACTCTGCACGCATGATATTAGTCTCCAGGCTTATGAGAACTTTCTTATGCACGGCTACCATTTTATTACTCCAGGGAAGTTGGTTTTCTATGTGATTATTATTTAACAAGGGTGAGACACCTACGATGTGACTGAAATGTAGCTGACTTTCTCTCTCTCTTTTGTCCCCTCCACTGCCAAATAGGGTGATGATGGAGAAGTTGGACCCAGAGGTCTACCTGGAGAACCTGTAAGTACTTGCTAGTTCAAAATGTGGCCATCTCATTCTGCAGTACCTCAGTAATTCTGTCGTCCAGGGCTTCTATGGCTAATGCTGTCCTTTGCAGGGGTAGTGGCAGATAGTCACAAAGTGCTACATAGCGTGTTAGATTAAATCTTCAAGGCAGTGAAGAGACAATGAACTCTAGTTGTCACGTGGAGATCTGTTCGGTCTCTCCTGTTTACAGCCATTTCATAAACCGAGGAACATTTCCTCCAGTTTATTTATTCTTCCAACATTTTTAGCTAAACGTCTCAGTAGTGTTGTGGCCTCAGTGGCCTCCTAGGCAAACTGTAAAGTCCAGAATTTGAGCTGTGTTGCTTAGCAGCGATTGGTCAAGTAGGAGGAGCAGATCTCCTCCAGCCTGGCTGTGGAGCGAATGGCTCATGGAAAGTGTGCGTAAGCTTTGGTTTCAATGAGTATTCAAGAGCACACAGGCTAAGCATTTGTTTTTCATGGGCATTCGTGCCGGAAAAACTTGATCACATGAGTATTTGGGGAAAATGAACACTTGGGCCTTGTCTGGGCTGTTGAGACTACAAATACGAATTGGCTGTTAGACATCACTGTGTCACCTAACCCTGCTCAGAGTAGGGCCAAACGGCATGGTGCTTAAAATGCTAGTGGCAATTCCCAACCCACCTCCACTAAAGCCATTATACCTTAAAGGCTTGCACAGATACTTAGCATGATGCCCTGTGAATTGGAGTCACGTGGTGAAATCCTGGTCCCATTGTGAGTTTTGCCATTGACTTCAGTGGGGTCAGGATTCCACCCCCAGGGCATAAAAGATAAGTACATCTGCAAATCTTTGCAGAATAAGGGACTAAGTCTCCTGATGCTGCTAACCTGGGAGTAGCTGATCCAGGGTTAGCAATGGAGGGAATTCCCTATTGTAGACAAGGCCAAAAGGGGATGCTAACGTGACCAGAGCAAATGCAGTGTAGAAGTTCAGACCAATATTGCTAGAGAATGTTTTGCGGTATTCACTCAGCAATGCCAAGAATTAATTTCTGCCAATTTGGGAGGTCCAAAAGCACAGTGGCTACTAGCACCAAATATTCCTGACTTTATTGGCAACAACAAAAACCTTTTCTGACCATATGGAGATACCTCTGTGCAATGGAATTGTCATTTTCATTAAAATCAGCTTATTCTTGTGCCCCAAACACATTTTCTTAGGTAATTCACATCCCTTTTAATACTATCGCATGCCATCAGCTTTGCTTTTATCATGTCCTGTTTTGTTGTTGTAAATACCAGATTAGTGATACCAGAGTAACTGATGAGAAATGTTGGGAACGTAGGAAAGGGAAGGGTTGGCATTTACAGACTCTTTGGGACTAAATTATACATGAGATGTCTGATTAACTTCTGGGAAAGATTCATCAACCTAGCTAGCTCCTTAATACATGTCTAAAGCAATAACTTCTGGGTTATTAACTTCTTAAAAACATTTATGTGCTCAGGTATTACAGTAATGGAGAAGACATTTGGATGACAATAATGCACACATGGAAACTATTTTTAAATGAGTAGTAGAAAAAAAATGGCTGAGGGCCCAGTTGGGAGTAGGTAGAAATTATAATCTAAGAAACTTTGGCTGATATATATACTTCCCCAATCTGCATGAACATCTTCTAATGCCATCAGCCAAATCCTGGTCCCATCAAAACCAATGCCAGTTTTGATGGTAGGATATGGCCCTTTATGTTTTACTGGTGGCACCTTAGAATTTGTTCCTGTAGGCATCTAATTCCATTCTGCTGTCATTTGTTAAAATCCCTGAAGCCAGTTCAGTCCAGGGAGTTGTTTTTCGGAGGCCCAGGCATGCAAAGATTTAAGCACATGGGTATTTTCCAGCCCTGCCAAAATACGCAGACTATCAATGGTAACATTAGTGACCAGTTGTACTTAAGCTTCAGTCTTTCCAGGCTCAGGCCCATGCACTCTGTTTTAATGTTAAAAACGATCGTGTTTTATCTTGTAACCTTTTATTTTTACTCTTCTGTTCTGTCCATCAATTAAACGTACTTTTCGTCCATGACAATGCATGGAGGTATCGAAGGCTACATCTAGACAGCAATAAAACCCCCATGGCAGTGAGTCCCTGAGCCTGGGTCAGCTGACAGGCTCGGGCTGCGGGCTTAAAAATACCGGTATAGACATTCAGGCTTATGGGCTCTGAGATCCTCCCCCCTTGTGGGGTTTCAGAGCCTGAGCTCCAGCCTGAGCCGAAACATCTACACTGCTATTTTATAGCTCGCAGCCCTGGGATCCTGAGTCACTTTCCCCGAGCGTGGTGCGACGGGTCTTTTATTTCTGTGTAGATGTAACAAAGGGCCTAGGTTTAAAAATGTGGCATTCCACAGACCCATATGCCCAGTCTGTCTACCTAGGGATCTGTCTGAGATGCCTCACTTTGAAAACTGAGCTTCCAAGCGTGGGCTTTGGCTGGGCAATACTTTTTTTCCCGATTCTCTTAAGGCCTGAGCCAAAGCCCATTGAAGTCAATGGGAGTCTTTCCATTGACCTCAGAAAGGCTTTGGGTTGGGCTCTTCCTAACTGGAGCGTCTAAGCGTATTTGTTTCCGCCTGCAGGGACCCCGAGGTTTGCTGGGACCAAAAGGGCCACCGGGTCCCTCAGGACCGCCGGTAAGTTGCACAGACCACTCCACATACCTGCTGTTCTGCTCAATAAATTCTGCTGAGTTCTCCAGTTCCAGCTAGCGTGTCCCACTGAGGCACTCAGGCAGATAATCCAAGAGGATAATTTTATGCATCTGTGTTGTGAAAGCAGGAGGTAGGGTGACCAGACGTCCTGATTTTATAAGGACAGTCCCAATTTTTGGGTCTTTTTCTTATATAGGCTTCTATTACCCCCCACCCCCTGTCCCAATTTTTCACTCTTGCTGTCTGGTCACCCTAGCAGGAGGTGTAAAGAGAGAGTTAAAGCTCTAGTGCCATATTCAGCCCTGCTTTGAGCCCAGCTTCAGTGGAGTCACACCTATGCATACCAAGGTGGAATTTGGCCCAGAGAGTAAATTAAACATCTAGCCCAAAATTGAAAGGAAGAACATAACTTATTCCCACTGTGGCTTTTCTATTAACTTTTGCCTGCGTGTTCTGAAGCCTGGTTTAATATAGTTTTTTTTTTTTTCCTGCTTTTCAATCTAAATCCAAGAAAAGAACATGCAGCTTTTCAGTCAGGCCTTTTAGGGAGATAGAATCATAGAATCCCAGAGTAGGAAGGGACGTCAGGAGGTCATCTAGTCCAACCCCCTGCTCCAAGCAGGACCAGTCCCCAGACAGATTTTTGCCCCAGATCCCTAAATGGCCCCCTCAAGGATTGAACTCACAACCCTGGGTTTAGCAGACCAATGCTCGCCCCGGTGTAAGGACCAGCTCTAGGGATTGTCTTGGGTGATTGATCCCCAAGACTTCAACACCCAATGCCTCTAGCTGTTATTCCCTTCACTGGCAACAGTCATAGATTCTTATTCCCTTCATGGACCAGCCACTATAAGAGTACATGACACCCTTAGTCAGTGAGTTCAGAGGCCTTCAGCTTCCACTGAAATGTGATGAGAGTTGAGGATCTGGTCCCTAAAGTGGCTTGTTTAGTAAGAGTGCACAATAAAAACTGATCTCTGGTCCTGTGCAAGGAATCAACCAATAGAATGCTGGACCCCCAGCTGGTGCTTTCTGATTGGCTGTGAGCAGTGATGTCATAGACTCACCTATGAGACTCTGAGAATGTATGAAGCTGAATTTTTTCCCCTGGTTTCCATATATAAATTCCTTTCATTGCCGATGTAAGAGGCTGCATTTTCTAAAGGACTGCAACATCTCTATGGGGGGTCTCAACCAGCCTTCAGCAAAAACACCATCAAAAACACAGTGGGTCAAATCCTCACCTGGTGTAAATTAACATTGCTCTGCCTACTTCATCCATTGTCTTCTAATGTGATATCTTTTGGCCCACCATTTCTATAAATCTGTCCACTGTTCAGAAACAATCTTCCTACAGTCAATATGCTGTATTTGCACAATGGTGCTGATTTTTCTCTGCAGGCAGGTAAAGCCAATGGAAAAAATGTTGAAATGGCCTTTGGAAAAAAAAAACCCAAAACTGAATAACCCAACAAATCAAAATAATCCAACAACCTGGCATGAATTCTTGGCACTAGCTGCTTTGCCAGGCACCTTTAGAAAAACATTCTGTTTCCACTCAGCTGTTCCTATTAGTCCAAAGGGCCACAGAGTATTTGATTCATTTTTACTGCATCTTCCTGCTATTTTTGGCTCAAAATAGCCAGATGTTTTCTCAATTTAACGCTGTTTATTTTTTTTAATCTCTACTCAGGGTGTGACTGGTATGGATGGACAAACAGGCCCAAAGGGGAATGTGGTAAGTCTTCACTACTAACATCTATCTAGGTATAGTCAATCTTACATTAGATTTGTAATCACTGTTGAGTCCCTGTTGATTTCAAAGCCAGTACAAGCCATGGAGAATATCTTCCTATGGTTAATGGAGGTGAATTTATTATAATTTGCAATGAAATTACATATTACATCCCTATGAAGATCAAACATTTTCATCGTGATTTATGCTGTTACACCAAACAGCAAAATATCATCATTAAATCAAGAAAGAAACTAGATACTTTGTAGTTACAGGTGTCAAATTCACCTCTATGCAGAGGAGCCAATACAAAGCCTAAACATGGTTTAAGTTGGACTTATTTATTGTATAGGCTGGTCCTCTACAATGGTCCTTCACCCATCAATAATGCCTCCCCTGAGAAGACTGCCATATACACATGGGAGGCAGTGTTGTCTAGTTGTGAGACCAGGACCCTGGCAATCCGAGCTCCTGGGTTCTTTTCCTGGTCTTGCCAAAGACTCAACCTGTGGGATCTTGTACTCCTCACTTGGCTATGGCATCTAAAGTGAGGGCTGTGATCGTAATTCATAACTGGGCTGTGAGGATTAATTATTTGGCTTGTCGACTCCTTGAATGAAGGGTTACATACTTTTACACAAGCACATAAGTGGGTATATTGTGTATGTGTGTAAGAGCAAAGTATTTTTTGATTATGGTTGTGATTTAAATAACTCTACCCGCCATGTCAGCATGCACAAATAAAATCTATGAAGAAATGGTTTCTGTGACTTAATAACTGAACTCAATAGCATTTGGTAGCGGGTATAGTCTGTTTCCAGCAGTGGCCACTAGCCGTGCTTTGGAGATAGGCAGTCACAGCCCTCCACAATTGCACAATTGAGAATGATGAATCCCTTCCTGACCCCGACAATAATAGTCAGTTTACACCTAGTCACATGAGAATTCATTACCCCTGCTTTAGCATGAATGGATGTGTGTATAACTGTTGGCCATGATGCTATGCATGGACATTATTTCTCCTATGGTTTTGAGCTCCCTTCAGCTCTTGCTTTGCTTCCTGGCAGGGTCCACAAGGTGAGCCGGGGCCACCAGGACAACAGGGCAATCCAGGTGCTCAGGTAAGGCAAGAGACAGCTCTTCTCCTTGATAGGAAAGAGTCGGGTTTATAGTTCTGTATGCACTTTGCCTCCCATCACAAGTCCTGACCTGCAGAGTGGTTCAGATTGGACAGCGCCAAAAAAAAGTGTTGACTAGCAATAAATGCATTGCCTAAAGGCGGAGCCTGGGCTCTACATCTAAACGACTTCATTCTGGATCCACATTTTGCAGCTGGCTCCTGCTGCTGTAATGGACTGAAGTCAGATCCAAGCATCTCCTTGACTACGGGAGTCAGGTATCTGGCTCTAAATCAAAATTTGCTGCACAGTGTTATCTCTGATTTTTAATGTAATCATTATGGAAGCAGTAGGGTCCAGTGACTATAGGACTAGGAGTCAGGAGACCTGGGGGCATAGTCTTCAGTGCTGATATTGAACTTCTGCGTAACCTTGGGCAAGTCACTTCCCTTCCAGGTGCCTCAATTTTCCCCATCTTGAAAACAATACTTATCATAGGATCACAGGGCTGGAAGGAACCTCTAGAGGTCTCTAGTCCAGTTCCCTGCACTCTTGACAGGACTAAGTATTATCTAGACCATCCCTGACAGGTGTTTGTCTAACCTGCTCTTAAAAATCCCCAATGATGGAGATTTCAGAACCTCCCTATGCAATTTATTCCAGTGCTTAATCACCCTGACAGGAAGTTTTTCCTAATATCCAACCTAAACCTCCCTTCCTGCAATTTAAGCCCATTGCTTCTTGTCCTATCCTCAGAGGTTAACAACAAAATTTTTTCTCCCTTCTCCTTGTTAACAACCTTTTAGGTTGAAAACTTGAAAACTGATATCATGTCCCCTCTCAGTCTTCGCTTCTGCAGACTAAACAAACCCAATTTTTTCAATCTTCTCCCATAGGTCATGTTTTCTAGACCTTTAATCATTTTTGTCTCTCTTGTCTATACTCTCTTCAATTTGTCCACATCCTTCCTGAAATGTCGCGCCCAGAACTGGACACAATACTCCAGTTGAGGCCTAATCAGCTCGGAGTAGAGCGGAAGAATTACTTGTCGTGACTTGCTTACAACACTCCTGCTAAAACAGCCCAGAATGATGTTCGCTTTTTTTGCAACAGTGTTACACTGCTGACTCATATTTAGCTTCTGATCCACTCTGACCCCCGGGCCTCTTTCTGCAGTACTCCTTCCTAGGCAGTCATTTCCCATTTTGTATGTGTGTATCTGATTGTTCCTTCCTAAGTGGAGCACTTTGCATTTATCCTTATTGAATTTCATCCTAATTATCCTCATTTGTAAAGCACTTTCAGTTCTATGGATGAAATAAGATATCTAAAAATGAAGTGTTAGTATCTTCCGTGAGACATTTTGATAACTATTGGAAATACCAAGTCAGTGAAAATGTTAGGATGCTACACTGAGGTGCTGCAAAATACATTTAGAATGATTAATTTGTTTCTTAATGCCCCTCCCTTTTTTTCTTTTCACAGGGTCTTCCAGGTCCACAGGGTGCAATTGGTCCACCAGGCGATAAAGTACGTTAATACACTGCAGCTGTGACATAAGTCAGCTGTTGCTATTAATATGCATTTGCCTCTTCAGATACTTCCCTTTCCCTCATGCAACATCTGTTTACAGCTGTATGCCTTAAAGTTTAATATCTCCTGCTCCAGACAGGGCAGAGAGGAGGAAACAGAGTTTGTCTCTAATTCATAATATTTGTATTCACGTCCCATTTTAAGAGAAACATTTTGAAGACAGCCTATGTAAAATGTTAGGAGATGACTTAAAAGTGTTTGTTTCTGAGGCTAAATATGCAGAGATGTATAAAGAGATAGCATTTGTAAGAGCATGGGGATTCAGATAATTTAATGAGGATCTTCCCCAGGGAGATGGGCCAAGTTACACCGAGTTTCCATTTTTGCTTATTGTACTGCTCTCACTGAACAAATTCTACCCTCCCACCCATGCAACACCATGGACTTTAAATCAGGCAAAATGTTGCCCACTGGAATGACCGGGACTAATTCATGCTCCCAAGTGCATTTGCATAACTCCCACTCCACCGACTTCCTTGGCATGTATCATTGACCCCAACATGAGAATTCCCTTTATTGTACAGTATTAGGGGATCGTTGACCAAATGCTGTCCAGGAGAAAAATGAACAGAAAGGATTATAATTTTAAAGGACAAAGGCGTTTCTTGTTCAATTGCTG
The DNA here is from genome assembly GCF_011386835.1 of Chrysemys picta bellii. Lineage (NCBI taxonomy): Eukaryota > Metazoa > Chordata > Testudines > Emydidae > Chrysemys > Chrysemys picta. The sequence continues at coordinate 19,042,370 of NC_088808.1, forward strand.
AGTTACACGTGCAAGTTGTGTCAGTACTGCCACTCCCTGACATGGTCACGGGATCGGGATTCCATTTATGAAAGGAAAGTAAGATAACTGTATTCAAACAAGAAGGGGTAGCAGATAGGGCAGCCCCCCATTCTTTCCATTTGTCATAATTGTTGGTTTATCTAGTATGTGATTTTTATGCTCTGTGGGCCCAGTTTTCCAGCACCCTGAGCCTCGCGTGGTCATTGACATCAGTGCAAAATGCCGCCCAGTCAGGATGATAGTGCTTTGCACCAACCGTGCCCTCAGTTTGCACTGGTGCGAAAGATGGGGCAGGATCAGGTCCTGCTTGTTGAGCTATTGCATCTTTCTTAAAGGATCTACCTTTACATACAACATTTGCGAGACCAGACTCAGACAAAGCAAAAGATGTGCCTGAAACATGGGGCCCTTTGTTCTCTGACTGTCAGTGTTTAATAACTTCATAGGGACACTTTTTTGCTGCAGTGATTCTGATTGTTGCTGGGTATTTTTTAGGGACCTCTGGGTAAACCTGGTCTTCCTGGCATGCCCGGTGCAGATGGCCCTCCGGTAAGTAGTCTGTTCCTAAGGTACCCTCACCCTGCTTACTAACTAGGGACCTGATGCTGTATCCCTATTGCACCCAGCCTCCTTGGGAGTTCAGTAGCGCTCAAGGTTTACAAGATCAGGCCTCAGTCCGAATTTACACAAACGTCTCGGCCACGTTGCAGGGTTTGGTTCTCCTCTAGCCCCACATTACCGGTCTGGTTCTTCTGTGTGTTGCGCAGCTACTTCAATTCCCATCGATTCTAGCCAGAGTGGCGAGTGCTCAGCAGCTCTCAGGATTGGCCCGGTAATAATCATTTTCAGTAAACAACGTGGTTAGTAAGGAATGGGCATCGTTTTAACCCACACTATGGCTCCTGCTAAATCCCAGTAGTTCCGCTGAAATGCATGCTTGAGTGTATTGAACGGAGCACTAGCACTGTGAGTGCATCTCAAACCAGTCCCTGGAAAGGGGGCGATGCGTTTACCTGGACCATAGGGTTGAATTCAGTTGCTGTCTCGATCCCCGCCTGTAGTGCTTAGCACTCCGAGGGTACGTCTACACTGCAATTAAAAACCCGCGGCTGGCCCAGGCCAGTTGATCAGGCTTGAGCTACGGGCCTGTTTAATTGTGGTGCAGACATTCGGGCTTGGGCTGGAGCTCGGGCCCTACACCTCAATTAAACAACCCCTTAGCCTGCGTCCGAGTTAGCTGGGCGGGCCAGCCATGGGTGTCTGATTGCAGTGTAGACATACCCTAAGTGCTGCTGCAATGCAGTAGTAAGGGCAACCTGAATTTCACATTCGAGATCTCTTCTAGCAGCCTCATGATAATCCTACTGTAAACATTATCCGTTCTTGGAAGCTGCTGTTGAAAATCTCTGGCCTTTAAACTCCATCTAATTTTTTACACACTGAGGAGACGTCCGATTTTAAAAGCAACAAACGTTAAACGGGTACATTCCCTAACGTAAATGCAGAACATGCTGAAAAATTACATTTTCTATCTGGGGATTATCCTTCCCACTCGGGGAATTTAGCCGTCTCAGAAAAATGTTAGTTGAGTCAACAGAACAGAATATCTTTAAGGCTGTTGCTCTCGGTGTGAAATTCTCAGAGCAGCCTCCGTGGAAGCTTCTCAGTTATAAAATCTGTCAGGTCCAGTTTTTATGTAGACTAAGGGTCATATATCCTCTTCAGTGTGCACACGCAGCTCCATTTGTTCTCATTGGGAACGATGTAGCCTGAAGATAGTCTAGGGCAGGTTTTAAGTGTGAGTGTTGCACTGTCTTAAGGAATAACAGGATGCCCAGATGCTCTGTAGTAATTGGACTCTGAAGATCTATGGCATTTACTAAATTCCTTTTAAAAATCCCCCAAATCATATGGCATCTCGCTGTAAGACCCAACAAAGTCCCTTGTCAGTTATTGATCACAGGGCTGGTAATGAAGCTGCACTTTTTCAAATTGGTGACGATATTGTATACAGTGCAGATTTAGACCTCAGCCGGGACTTCCGTTGACACCCACCGCTGCCCCGATAGATCTAGAGATGAGCAAATCGGTGCAGGCATAGTTTTGTGCCCACAGATGTGTATGGGTGTCGTTGATGCCCCTTAGATATCTGGCTACATCATGGCACCTTCCGATATCAAAATAGTAGCATATATTTGTGAGTCTGAAAAGGGAGGTTTTTTTTTTTTTTTAAATCAGATCCTTTGTATGAAATCCTGCTGGTCTGACATTCTCCTTTATGCAGGGTGATCTTGGGAAATGGTTTATGGTTATGCTTGTTAAGTGGTTGCAAGAAGGTCATTGGCGTGTTCAGACAGGAGCTCGCTGATGAAAAACCGACTTACAGCAGAGGTACTTAGGGCTTTAAGAGCCTGTGGTGTGGTCTGGGTGCCCTCATGTTTCTTTCATATGAATGTGCATTATGTGCCACAGCTAAGAGGTTAATGTCTCTGTGCAGACACTGCAAACCCAAAAGGGATGTTTTGCCTTGGCAGTGTGTTTGGTCCTTTAGAAAGCAAATCCGTTGCAAAGGCACTCATTGGCTCGTCACAATGCTTCACTACTGCACTGTGCTTGATTAGAAGCAATTTTTCAGGATGGAAAATGGTACTTTTGTTTTGTACCGATAGAAATCTCAACAAAAGGCTTCTAAAGACACTGAATAAGAATGTGTTGGAAGCTACAGGACGTTGGGTTATTCAGCTCCCAGGCCCAAGAAGAAAGCCGACCAGTGTCCAGACAGTCAGCATGCAGTGGGGATGCAGGTTAACTGAGTGTTTATCATGAGATTGTGCAATTGATTCCAGTAATTAGCAAATGACTGCAGTGTGAAGATCTGACCATCACAGCCTTCCCAACATACTCTCCAGGGTTGCACAACTGGATTTTTTTTCCCCATCACCAACCTAATGATAGCAAATATCAGGAGCAAAAGTGGCCTAGTGATTAAAACACGGGAGTGGGATCCAGAACTTCTGAGTTTTACTCCTGACTCTGCCATGGACTTGCCGCATGGCCTTGGGTGTGACATTTAGCCGCATTGTGCCACAGTTCCCTCGTCACAAAATAGATACACGGCTAGTTGCCCAACTCGCAGAGGTGTTGCGAGATGTTATTGATATTTGCAAATGTCTTGTGCTGCGCAGATGCAAGGTGGTGTAGCAGTGTAAAGTAGGATTCCACTAAGGGACCTTATGTTGGTGAGCACTCATGCAAGTAGATCAGTTGACCTCAACGGGACCACTCGCATGAGTAAGTGCTCACTAATGTGTAAGGATCCCCTTGGAAATAGACCAAAACTGATGGTCAGTTTCCAAATCAGTGATCTGATTATTAATCTCCTCTCTCTGGTTTGTCTGTCTGTTTTATTAATAGGGTCATCCTGGCAAAGAAGGTCCTCCTGGTGAGAAGGGGAGTCAGGTATGTGTTAACTAGACCCTCATCATTCTTATTTAGTGTCACTGAATGTGGAGGAAGAAATTAATCCCCATGCAATGTTAGGCGTTGAGCAGATGACTTCATTGCCTTGGAGGCATTCAAGCGCTCTGGTCAGTTCTGAAGGAGAGAGGCCTTGTCTACACTAGGAAGGATTTACTTAGATCATTATACCTGCAAACTGGCACTATACCAGCAAATTGGTACTGGACTGGTAGAGCTATACCAGCAAACCCTCCAAGTGGAGCTGCAGCTCGTAGCAGCAAGAGTTCTTTTGCCGACATAACTTATACCCGTTCCCCGAATGAAATAAGCTAGACTGGCAAAAGGATGTTTTTGCCGGTATAACTGAATCTACATTAGGGCTTTTGTCAGCATAGCTATGTCAGATAAGGAGTGTGTGGGGTGAGGGGAGGAGGGTGCGTGTTTCACACTCCTAAGGGACATCACTGTGCTTGCAAAACTTTTGTTAAACATGTGCTGGGAGAAGGTCACATGACTTGGCTGTACTGCTTTATGAAACACCAATGAGAAACTGTAAAAGAAGTGGGCATGGGCCAGCAGACGTGGCAAGAATAAGAAGCCACCAACCCTGCTCCTAAAACCAAGTTCAATTCATTTGTCTGTGTGTTTCTTTTAATGTTCTTTCTACTTCTTCCACTTTCTGTCTTTGTCTAGAAACAAAGGTACAGAAATATTACACACACACACACACACACACACACACACACACACACACACACACACACACACACACACACACACACACACACACACACACCTCCCACTCTCTGTTTGGAAATGTCCCAGGAATGGTGATCTTGTGAGATTTGCAGCTCATTTAGAAATCTAGATAAACTTGGACATTTTTCCTACCTGAACCTTCGGAATCTAAGATGCGTTTTGATTGTTTTCTCACTTGTGATTTTGGCCACAGGGGATGAGGAGGAAGGAGTCATGGGACAATTGCAGCTTGTCTATAAACCTGTAGTTGCACCAGAGATCTGGTTAGCAGCATTGTCTACTCCAGCTCTCCTGGCAAGCAGCACTGAAAAGCTTCCCAAACATACAAACAGAAACCTGTGAAGGGGAAAGCTGTTAATCAGACACAAATAAATATCCTCAGTGCTGCAGAAAATTATTTTTTAAAAAAAAATGTTCTTTTCTTTCTAGTTTGCCCCCATGTCAAAATCCCTCTTTAACAATATTTTAGAAAACATTGCTCAGAGTCCTTGAATTATATGGTTGTTAGTTTGTCTGGGAGATTTACCATCTGTGTTCCTGCTGTGTCCCATTCAGTTGAAAAACATTACATTTGTCAAAAGTCTTTTATTACAGTTCCGTCCGGCTTGATTGAAGCTCACCCTAGCATTGCATAGGTACTGTGTAGAGCAGGAAAATGATGCCTGCAACCTTGACGGGGGCCATTCCTCCAGCTGGCATCACGTGAGGCTAGGAATTCAAATGTTCATGTCTGTAGACTATTAAAACCCAATAAACAGTCCTGCGCTCACTTGCTCTGCTGGGAGACATTTCGCAAACATCAGGGAGTCATCGGGTGTCAGGGTAAAAGTCCAGAGCCAGGCTATAACTTTCTCCATGAGTTATTACGTAAGCAATTATGATCTCAGAGCAGTGTTTGTGCTGCTAGATATGTTCCAATTGACCCTAGCATGAGGTCTGAGACTCCAACAGACCCCAAGAAGCATCGATCCGTCAGCTCGATCTGGCTGTCAAGCTGGGAAAAATTATCCAGAACTCTCTTAAAGAAATGGAAGAGTCTTTTTCAGTTAGTTGAGCAAAAGAAAAAAATTTAGTTGAAAACGTGATTGATTTACCGAGTCTCAATACAGCACTATAGCGATAGTGCAAGGTACTTACAAAGTTACCATGGAGTCTGTCCATCCAGGTTTGGCAAGAACTACAATTCTGCCCTTGGAGTCAGGGATGACTAGATGGATTCATAGTTTTGAATGCTAGAAGGGACCATTATGATCATCATAGTCTGCCCTCCGGCAAAATCCAGGCCAAAGAACCTCACCTGAAAATGTCTGTATCAAGCCCATAACTTCTGTTTTGAGCTACAGCTCATCTTTTAAAAAGACATCCAGTCTTGACTTAAATATTTCAAGTGATGGAGAATCCATCACATGCCCAAGTAAGTTGTTAATGACCCTCCCTGTTCAAATTTGCATCTTATTTTTAGGCTACATTTGTCTAGCTTCAGCTTCCAACCATTAGATCTTATGAATAGAGCCATCATTATAATAACAGTCCTAGAAATTGGTGACAAGCTAGACTTGAGGGCATCCAATGCATCTCCTTGTACATGAAGAATTGGTCCCCGTTGCACATGTGCTAATGTTTCGTGCTATTTAGGTTCACATGTGCCACGTGATGGGGTTTCTGCTGCTTCCCTTGGGAGTTTATTCCACATGTTCTGGTGTAGATCTCATTATCTGTAGTTTTCTGGATCTAGGGATCCTAGGCTCGTAAGTCCCATTTTCAAAAGTGATGCAGGAATTTACAAGTCTAAATCTCATCGAAAGTCCTAAATCACTTTTGAAAATGGGACTTAGGCCCCTAAGTTCCTTAAGCACTTTTGAAAGTTTTACCCATTAAGTCTAAATGTTCACTTTTTAATTTTATTCCATTGCTCCATAGGTGCTGGAACTAGGGGTGCTGGGGGTGCTGCAGCACCCCCTGGCTTGAAGTGGTTTCCATTATATCCAGGGTTACACTTTGGTTCAATGGCTCTCAGCACCCCCACTATACAAATTGTTGCAGCACCACTGCATTGCTCCTATTTTATTACTCTTGAAGCTAGAGCTAGTTGAGGGGGAAAAGAGAAATTCACATTTCATGCAATTACTTCCCCCCCCTTTTTTCCCCAAAATTTTGACAATCTAAAGTTTTCAAATTTGACACTGCTACACCTTGAATTTTGAAAAATTCTGACCAATTCTATAGTTGGTTGGAAAAAGGCAAGAAAAGAATTGTGAACATTTCAACGATTTTTTTCTTTTTACAAATTTCATCATGACTTCGAAATTCAGTTTCAACCTGCTTTACCTGAAACTAAGCAGTGAAGTCACTTCTGCCGTTGCAAAGCGTTGGTGGATCCTGTGTATAAAACTTTTTCTTTGTAGCTAATCAGTATAGAAGTCGCACAGCTGGTGTCTCCTCTCTCTGTCTTCTGTCCTGTGCTCAGACCACAGAGCAACACGATCTCTAAGTTAGGTTTCCGTAGCCTCTTCTAAGCACAGCTGACCTCCCATATGCCTTCCATTCAGCCAGCCACGCATTTTCCTGTGCAGTTCAGGACAAATAGTTTATCAAAAAGTTCCACCATTGCTGTATCTTAATGTTGTTTTATCATTGTTGTTTTTAAATCACAGGGTCCAACTGGCCCTCAGGGCCCACTTGGATATCCAGGACCTCGTGGCGTCAAGGTAAGGAAGATGGGAAGGCAGGAACACACACCTGCGTCTTTATTTCTGAGCTGAATTCTGTGTTTTCTGTTCGAGGTAGAGGAGGCCATCTTGGATCTCACTGAGTTTGACAGCAGCCCCTAAGAAGGAATTTCTTCTACTTACTCTTAGCAAATCTTTCTCTGGCTTAAAAAGGGTTAGCAACTTTGGTTCTATGTAAATGGAACTAAGGAATGGTCATATAAAAGGGGTAGCGCTTCAAGAGCACTGGAAGAAATCTAGAAGACTAGGTGGTGACTCAGTTAGTTGGGGGGAAACCTAGAGGTATTACGGATGAGTCTAAAGGCTACCCGGCAGCATTACCACTCAATATGGATGTGATACCTATGGCAGATATGTTATCAGTGAGCCTAGAAGAAACTTAGATGTCTTACTGCGGAGTGTAGCAGAAACACTGAAGCACTAGTGTTCAGTCATACTTAACATTTGATTAGTTCCCTTGGCCTGACATATCAACTCAGGCCTAGTAGACATAAAGCTCCACTGCTTTCTGGAAGAGCTTCAGATGGATTTTTATTCCCATGGAACATGGCACAGTTCCATCACAATCACTTGCTGTTGGAAAACAAAACAAATCTCCGCCTGTACATGAAGATTTTAACAGGCTGTGACTGTTAATGAAACAAAATAGCCCAATATTAAAACAAAATACAGTGTGTCTGTGCGCGCAGAGTACTCTGAAATCGTGTTATTTGAAGCCAAGATTTCTCTGAGTGTGATTTAAACTCACATCCCATTCTCTCTCACTGAATTGAATTGCAGTTCTTCAGCTTGCTCCTGATATCTGCAGTATGTGTACATTGATAAGAAGGTAGTGGGTATTTTCCCCTACCACTCTGATTCTTAATCCTGCATCAAAATCGGTTAACTTTGCCCCTGATCTAACTGTGAAACTGCAGGGTTCCATGCTCGTGGATATAGATAGTGGATGAAAGGCTAAAGACAAAGTGAAATCTGATTCAAACCCTCCATACATTTTCCCAGCAGCACAAAGCCACTCACTCGTCCATTTCCAAAAATGTAACTAGATTTATTTAACCAAAGCATGTTTTCGTCTCATGTCTTGCAGCGCAGCAGATTGAGACTTAGGGGTCCATTAAGGAATGGTTTTCCATTATGCTTACTGCTAAAGTGGAACTGTTCCTCATTACAGTGATATAGGGAAAGTGTGTCGTCTGCACAATCCTCGGTGTTTACCAAACCTGTTTCGGTTCCCTCAATCAGCGTGCTATTAATTGAATAAAGCTTCCGTTCTGGGAATCAAAGAACAGTGTCTCTCCTTGGACTGGCCATCATCAATCATTAGATCTTGTCCATCTGATTAGAATTCTCTCCTGCTGTATGAATTCACTGCACTTGACATTCATTTGTATTTTTTACATGCAGGAGGGGTTGGGGGAGGACATTCAATATATCTTGGGTAAAATTAAATTCATTTTTAAACAACTCTTTTTGTTGATATAAGAGTTACATTGCATAGTACAGCTATGAGCTGTGTGTTCCCTGGGGTGAAATTCTGGCCTGCTTTTCCTGAGGGAAGATCAGCATGCAGGAAGCTTCTTACTTTTTGCCCCAAGCAAGGCAAGACATGGGCCTAGCAATGCTTTGAATGACAGACAAAGGGACTCGATCACGCCTTTGACCCCCTCGGCTGCTATCAGCTGCAAGCACTAGGGGATGCAGCAGTAAGGCACACTGCTGAATCTCCCACCTTCCACTCCTTAAACCATTCTGCCTTGACCGTCCATTGGGTCCCTGATACCCAGCTTCCCCCTTTCCAAGTGAGCCTCATGAGCATAAAGGCAGAATTTGGCTCACAAAGTCTTCAAAACTCAGAATAGAACTTGCAGCCCCAAAGCCACAAGAAACCACAGCAGCCAACTGAGAATTAGATCTCAGAATCCATTAGTATTGACTGTCTCATATATTGATACTCTCCGGTCTCTCGACAGACACACACAGCATGATCAATCCACTGCAGCTCAGTGAGTACGCTGGTGAAATCACAGCAATGATTTGCAGCTGCGTATGGCCAGGCTTCCAGATTTCCTTATTGTCCAGGGGCATCTCCTCCTATGTCCTTCGGCCATCAGCGCGTGAGCAGCTAGACTCTGGCAGCTCTAAGCAACCCAGGTCAAATAGACAGGGAAGCGTGAAGCAGTTGCACCAGCTAGATCTAGATGTAGTGCAGGCAGGCACTGTATGTAAACTTCCCATATGCACTGCCATAGCATCTTAAGGAACTGTGCCCCATGTCACAACCACTAAAATAATCTGTTAAGTAGCTAAAATAATCTATTAAAAAATTAAGGGCAAAATTCCACCATCTGATGCATGTGCAGGACAGTGAGAGGAAAGGGAGCAGGGTGGGCGAATCGTTGCAATACTAACCAAAAAGTGCACAGGCTAAATTCTCAGTTCATGCTCTGGCTCTGTTGTGCCACATACGTAGTGTGCAAGATCACATGCTTACCTCAGGCATCTGGGTAGGAGGGACAAGTACAAGATGTACTTGAAACCCCCTCAATTAGATATTTAGATTGTAAGCTCCTTGGCGCAGAGACCATCTTTTTGGTTCTCTGTTTGTACAGCGCCTAGCACAGTGGGTCTTGATCCATAACCAGGGCTTTTAGGTACTACAATCAAACAATTAATAATAATATGTCATGTTCCTGACATTTGTATGCTTTGGACTCACTATTCATTCTTTCCCTTTCCTTTCCATTCTGTTCAATGCCCTAGTGTTGATTGATTTAAATATCCATACATAAATAAACCCAAAACATTTGGCAGGGGTAGAAATCCTGCTTCAAGGCATAAGCCAACTTCTCTAAGTGATAGAGGTTAGGAAGAAATTTTTCCCCGGGAGCAGGTGATTCCTTAACCGCCTATTTCAGGGTTTCCTTCACCTGCTTGTGAAGTAGCTGGTACCGGCCACTGTTGGACACGCGATGCAGGGCTAGACGGACCAGAGCTCTGATCCAGTATGACTGCTTCCTGTTCTCCAGTTTTCCTAGGCATTCTTCCCAGCCAGTAGCCCCTCTCCCGGATGATCAGTCATCTCATTCCATACTGCTGTTCCGCTTACCTCTACTTATTCAGTACAGGACCAGTGATTCCGAAAATGGGGGAGTTGCCCCACATTCATATAATTAGTGAATGTGGTGCTGCATTAATAACGGACAGGTATTCTCAGGCTTCATGCTTTCGCATTCTGGTTTTAGCTTTATATTCGCTACTTCCCCCCCCCCCATCTCTAACGCCCCACTCCCCCCCACCCCGCTTTCCCGACTCCGTGTTGTGGATCTTAGTGTCGGCAGCGTTTTGATTAGATGTAATGGCTTGGGAACTGAGTACAGGATAATACAAACAAGGAGACAAGTCAACTCCAGGGGAAGGAGTGCTAGATAATACTTGACTGTCTCTTGAATCCCAAGACTAGTACTATCATCAGGAAAATTACATCTTCTTCACCTTGTCCATTTAGTGCTAAGGATCTCTGCTGTTGGAGGCTAATTAAGTATCAGAGTGCTTAAGAGTGTCCATTCAGTATCATTTCACAAAGAGGCAATCATAGGTTACACATTATGCTTCTTCAGATCCTAGTTGCGCTAAAGATTTATCCTGATTTCAAAGCCGGCTGGGCTGTGTAGGGATGACTGCTGTGCTGAGTTATTGTATCAGGCTGGGAGCATAATGTGTTTTTACCACAAGAGGGCACTTGGCAAACTGAGTCTCAGGCGAGAGCCCGCCGGCTTTAGCCCCTTGTAATGTCTTTCTCCAGAATCGTGACCATCAATAAACGGCATGAACGTTAAGCATGAATTAGAATGATTCTGCTCTGCCCTTGCCAGACATATACAGATGAATAGGTGGTTTATAAATGGTCCTGAACATTTTCATTTGACTGCAGTGTAGTTATGTCCATTCATACTTAGCTGAGGATCTGGCACTCAGAAAACAATCGCTGCTGTTTAGTTTGAAGTCCCACCTCAACTGGTGGATCAGTACGAAAGGGTGGAATCTTGGCCCCGTTGAAATAAATGAGGATTTTTCCCGTTGATTTTCAAGGGTACGTCTACACTGCAGCTGGGAGCAAGCTTTCCAGTGTGGGTAGACAGATGTGCTAGCTCTGCTCAAACTAGCAGGCTGACAATAGCAGTGTAGCCAGGGATAGCATGGGTGGTGGCTTGGGCTAGCTGCCCAAGTATGCTGGGAGGGTTTGTATTCAGGCAGTTAGCCCAAGCTGCTGCCTGTACTATCCCCCGGCTATTTTTAGTGCACTAGCTTAAGCGGAGCTAATGTGTGTCTGTCTACCCATGCTCGTAAGAGCCTTTCCAGCTGCAGTGTAGATGTTTCTTTGAGTGCAATTCATTCACTCCTACAGCCAATGCACCATGGAGGTGAGTGTCGCACTAAAAAAGAGCCAGAAATCTGCAGACTCTCTGCTGGGTGAATGCTACAAAGTAATAAAGGGAGATGTTGTGAATGTGTGTTCAGTATTTTTTCAAATGACGTCACTTTGTCTGTACCCCTTTTGCACTTACCTAATATCTTAGTCAGCTCGGTTTACTGGCAAGAGATTTTGGTGAAAGTTGCCGATTTTAAAGTGAATTTTTGGAAAACCTTTTCAGAAAGCAAACTTCCAATCATGAATGTTCTCCCTGGAAACTTGATTCTGACTGTTACATTCATCTTATTGAGAAATGGAGACGTATCACATGTCCCTTCTGTCCAATGAAATCAGCTCAAATTTTGAATAGCAAATATTCACAAATGAGCAACAGACCAAAAACTATTCAGCAAATAATTATAAACCACCAGTACATTTAGGAAAATCACAATCTGCACAAGGACAATTTGGCAGCAGAGAGTGAGGCAAAATTCACTATTGTTAATGATTCACCCAGCTCTAAATATGTGTATGCTTTACCTTGTGCAGGTGTAACATTGTAATGTGCCTCTGTATTTTTTCCTAAGGGGGCAGATGGTGTTCGTGGCTTGAAGGGCACCAAGGGTGAAAAGGTGAGTTACCCCATTCCATTGGAGGAAGGTTGCCTGTGTGTGCAATTTTCCAGACCTGCCTTGCCAATGTAGGATCAAGTCCTGAGAGACATACACGTATGAATATTTCTGCTGGTGAATGGAGCTGGACTGTCAGTCCTAGAAACAGCTGCTCTCTATTTATTCCCAGAGCAGGCATAGCGTAGACATCCTCCACAATGCTCAGCCAGCATGTCTCAACTCAGAGCTGGGAATAACGCAGTCTCCATGACCTACTCGGTCTTTGGCCCGACTCCTGAGGCCAGCCATTAGTATTATTATTATGGTTTAAATACCTTAGAAGGGAGGGGAGTCTAGTTTCAGTTGGATTTCCCCCTTACACTGGTAACTGAAGCCCACTGCTTCGTAACTAATAGCAAACAAAAATCATGTCAATGTACATTTTAGCAGAAGTCCTTTGCCCAGGAGCAGGCTTCTGGGTATTTTTGTTAGCCAGGGGAAATTCCACTGACATAAATGGAATTCATTGTGACTTACATCTGGGTAACAAAGATCAGAATCTGGCCCAGGGAATACAGTGTATGGAATACACTGCCAAGACCAGCCATTGGAGCAGCTTGTAAAATCTGTCTTACAAAGGAATTTGACAAAGTAGAAGGTGCATAGAAAAAAATATAGATTATATTTCAGGGATTCAGCTGTGGTCTCCCAAAGCAATACCGGGAGATGGAGATTTGCTGTGCTGTTCCAGTCCTCAGTATCCCCATGTTCCTTTTTCATATCTGATAGTCCATCAGCAGTAGAGCTGGCAATTAGAGGCAAGGAGTTAGCCAGAGGGACCTTCCAGAATCCAAAGTTGGTTTTGGTTACGGTGTCTGTGTTTTAGTCTGTCCTGGGTTTGCTCTAGGAGTTGATACAGTATCGATTTGAGCTCTGCAGTTAAACTGTCTCGGCTGGAAGAAATATTACTACCGTCCTTGAGGTTTCATGGAAGGATAGTGTAAAATGATCTCCGTGAAAATAAAACCCTGTTATTCTTCAAAATAATTTGTTGCCAGTACCGGTAAATTGCTGGTATTTATACCATCTGAGCAGATGATCTCTACTGGGAGCCAAGGTGTGATTGGTTGGAGAATGCACCTTTGTAATTCCAGTGGGATTATAGTTGTCTGTTGATATGATACTCCCAAAGGTAGGATCCTGAACACTTACAGCTTGGCTGTGTTGCATGGATATGTTGTTCTCACCAGGAATCATGCTTACATTTTTGATGAGTGAATCAAAGACCTCTAGAGCCCTCTAGAAGGGCACATGTGATGTGCAATGTGCATGGGGATTAGTGGGCCCATCTTGCCCTCCCCCTGGTACAGCGATGCCCTGATGCCATGGAAATACACAAGCATTGGGCACCCCCGGTTCAGAGTTTCACCGAGGCTGCCTTCATGCTGCCATGGAGGGAGAGGGAGGCAGTGACATGGTGGCCAAGCGAAGGAAGGGATCTGCCACTACATGGATTCACTGGCCCTGCTGTGGAAGAGTGCATAGGCTGACTGTTCTGCTGCAGCTGCTGAACGGGGGGCTGAAATGGGTTCTTTCCCTCGCTCAGAACCCTGCTCAGCATTCAGTCCTGTTCCCCAAAGGTGCAGAATGTCACGGCTTATATTTGACCTGTGTCACAGTGTCCCCTTTGGACAATCCGCTGTTTTTCTCCTCCTGTTATTCAGGGTGAAGATGGCTTCCCTGGCTTCAAAGGTGACATGGGCATCAAGGGAGACCGGGTGAGTGTTTGCTGATCTGGCGAGGTATGCTGAATGCATCTTCCTCACAGAGAGCGAGAGAGAGCAGATCTGGGACAGGGTCCTTCATGCTTCATGAAATCAGTCTCATGAATGAGGATGGTTCTTCAAGCATGTGAGCATTCAGTGATACCCTTCAATAACCAAATGAAGCACTGAGCATAATAATAGGGGGCAGGGCTTTGAAAATCCCTCATAAGCACTAGATAACTCTCCTGTTGTGCAGCCGTGAAATGCAGTTCTCTCTGGGGTGGAACACGATGGTCGTTCTATTGCAGCTTCAAGGGAGAACTAGAAGGTTTTTGGTTCTTACCCACGAAAGCTTATGCTCCCAGTACTTCTGTTAGTCTCAAAGGTGCCACAGGACCCTCTGTTGCTTTTTTCTTGTTGGTGTTTTCCTGATAAGTGCCTGGTATATAAAGATTCTGTCCCAGGGTGGAATACATCAGAATTCATTTCACACCGGTATCCTGGGAAGGAGTGTCCTGCAGGCAGCAAATTGCTTACTCCTGTATTCACTCATGAGATCTGCTCAGTGGAGAGCAGAAAGTTAGACTGGGTCATGATGAGACTCTGCTCCCACTCTGTACATTCAGCTGCTGTATAGGATCCCTGGCTTCTCAGACGTGCTGGAATCAAGGAGGTTCTAAATCTCTCGATTCTTTATTCCCATATCAGAAGTAAAATTAAAGCTAGTAGTAACATAGAACCCAGTCTTGCAGCCCTGATGCCTGCGCGTTCTGCAGGATCATTTATTTATTTCCAGTTTCTCTTTTCCCTCCCATAATGTTACATCCTCTTTATTTGCTAAGCCGGAGGTCAATTCATAGCACCAGAAGAAAGTCTAAAGTCATCGGCATGCACATCAGTAGAAATGAGAACAGGGCTATGGAAACCACCAGGGGTGTATTTTCATATTAGACGTGTATCTTTAGAAGCAGGGCACATTGCCTGGCATCAAAAGCTTTTCAAATCATCGGCCCAAACTAACACAGAGATTCAGACAGCAGCTGCGTAGCACACCTGTGCAGGGATCTGCGTAACAAACCTGTGCAGGGATCTGCCAACTAGGAAATGGTTTTGTAGAATGCCACCTCGCTGACGTATGGCTGGAGACACTCTTACCATGTCTTTCTGAACAATAAAGCACATCTTAGCTTGGTGTTTCATTAATAGATAGTAGGCTCTGGGTGAAAAGACCCAAGGGAGCGAGATCGACAACAGTAATTTGTGACACATTTTTTAAAAAAAATTGCTCTTTGTTTGATGACTTGTAAAAAATGCAAAGCAAATCCTCCATCGCTCCTGGCATGTAAGAATACCATGGAGCCATACCAAGGGCCCCTTTCTGAACATCATCTCAAAGTCACTCTCCGTCGATCACTTGAAAGCTTTTCCGGCCCCACCTCCTTCTTTTCGAAGATGAAATTCATCTGGCGGCAGACCATGCTAAAAGGTTTGTATCTCAGGAGGATTATGCATACTCTTGCCAAACAGGTACCCGCCTGAGCCGTTCTCACCAAACATACAATCCCTGCTAGCAAGGTCCTTTGTTTGTTTTTTATGAGAAATACCGAGAATCTCCATGGTTTGGAGATCAGGAAGCAGAAACAAGGGTTCATAGGAGCCAGACCTAATGAAAGCTATTTCAGTGGAGGGGAGCTGGAATTAGAGAGGATAATTGGAGTGTAGGGAAAAACTGCTGTGCTGAGACATAATAGCCAGGCTATGTGAGTGAAAGCAGCATGTCTGTTCTAATAACCCTCTAATTTACTGCACAACAATCTGGTCTGAGCAGTGACTGGGCAAAGGTTTAACTTCTCCGCCAATTGTTTTAGTGACGCCAGGGTGAGCCGGAACATAGCCGTGTGTACGTTCCTGCCAGCCTCAGGTGATTTGCACTGGGACACGAGATTGCATGAGTGCCATCTTCATCATCACTTCCCTTTTGATTAACAGGGTGAAATTGGTCCTCCCGGCCCACGAGGTGAAGATGGGCCCGAAGGTCCTAAAGGTCGCGGAGGTCCTAATGGAGATCCAGGTCCTCTTGGTCCTTCTGGGGAAAAGGTAACAGTGCTAAAGCTGGAACTGTCCCTTCAATGCCCAGTCAAAGCAGACAAGAATGGCCAGGGCCGGCCCAGTTTTAGTGTGCGCTGCACCAACCTGTTTCCCCAGAATATCCTCTGGTGGATGGCGGGAGGGCCGATGATGGGGGAGTCTGGAGGTTGAGACGAGACTTCCTTTTGGGAGGGGAAGTGAGGCGGATTTTTGGGCCGATCTATATTTTGTTTGAAGACATGGGGTGTGGTGCTGTTTGATATCCCCGATATACACAGAAGCACTTGACCCACAGGATACAGCCATGCTGCACTGGATAGACTCAGGCATGTTCAGACGTCACCAGCTCTAGAGTCACTCTGCTTTAGTTCAACGCCATCAGAGTGGAGCTGGTCACAAGCTTTTGTCAAAAAAATGGGATTTTGTTGCAAACGAAACTATGGTTTTAGAAAAAAATGTTGAGTTTTTGGTTGAAATCCCCCAGATTTGAAAATATTAAGGGTTATGGCAGGTTTTCTGTGTAAAACCCAATTTTTTTGGTAAAAATTTTTCACATGAAAAAAATAAAAGATTTCCTGACCTGCTGTACGTGAGAGAGAGGAATCAACCCTAATCAAACAGAAGGCCTCTCCCAGCACAGAAGGGGCTTTTGACAGTGCCACTGCTTCTTACGTATCTTCAGCTTCACGGTATTCATGTGGTCTGATCTCACATCTGAACTACTATGAAGCTTAGTTTGTTTCCTTTTGCATAATGCAACCCTTTATTGAACCTACATATACAATCCAGATTACCATTGAAAATGGTGTGGGGAAACGGTCACAAAATACACACTACATTCTGTTTTTTAATTATATTACAGGGAAAACTCGGAGTTCCAGGGCTCCCAGGTTATCCAGGAAGGCAAGGTCCAAAGGTAATTTTTTTATTTTACTGTTGTTAAACTCATCTCCAGGAAGCGTGGCAGAGCTCAGCTTTCTGTTCTATCACTATAAAACTACAAGGCCAGATCTTCAGCGGGTGTGAATCAGTATAGCACCATTGATTCAACAGTGGAGGATGTCATCCAAAGCAGTGGCTCTCAACCTTTCCAGACTATTGTATCCCTTTTAGGAGTCTGATTTGTCTTCACCTCACTTAAAAACTTACAAAATCAGACATAAAAATACAAAAGTGTCAGAGCATACTATTGCTGAAAAACTGCCTACTTTCTCATTTTACCATATAATTATAAAATAAATCAATTGGAATACACCTCTACTCTGATATAACACGAATTCAGATATAACGTGGTAAAGCAGCGCTCTGGGGGAGGCGGGGCTGCGCACTCTGGTGGATCAAAGCAAGTTCGATATAACACTGTTTCACCTATAACGCAGTAAGATTTTTTGGCTCCCGAGGACAGCGTTATATCGGGGTAGAGGTGTATAAATATTGTACTTACATTGCAGTGTATAATACATAGAGCAGTATAAACAAGTCATTGTCTGGATGAAATTTTAGTTTGTACTGACTTCGCTAATGCTTTTTATGAAGCCTATTGTAAAACTAGGCAAATATCTAGATGAGTTGATGTACCCCCGGAAGACCTCTCAGTACTCCCAGGGGTACCCCTGGTTGAGAACCACTGATCCAGAGTATTTAACCAAGTATGAAGTCAGTAGAGGCTGTTTACATGAGTAAAATGAGTGGCCCCATGCCCTACAGGCCTGACTCTTCATGCCTTGTGTAGTCAATTACACCTGTACTAAATGAGTGAAAATCCGATCACTTTGCTCAGGTTAAATGGCCACCCAAAATGTAAGGCAATGGAAAGTCAGGTTTTGCCATGTATTTTTAACTCTTTAATGCACAGCCTTCCTCAGATTTTAGAGAACAGTATAGACCATCTAACAAATGATTCTCATATGTGGGAGAAATTTACAAACATGAAAAAAGAGGGACAGATTCTCACCTGGTGTAAATAGGCCGTGTAGCTTACATTATTGATTCTGATGTTACTTTAGTCTCGGTTAATGTAGGGGGCGAAGCATTTGGGGGAGAGGATGGGAAAATGAAAAGATTGTGGGCCACCACCCTGTAGGGCTCTGCAGGAACCCTTTGATATATAGAAATCAACAAAGTGCATGTGCACTTTTAGGCTTGTAATAATAAAAAAACGTAGCCTCCATATTATGCTTTACATCTTCAAAGCTCTGAACTACTGTTAACTAATTAATTAAGGAGAATAACTAATGAGGCAAAGTCTCCTTGAAATTAAAATAAAAGTGCCATTTGCAGAATTGCAGGCATCCTCTGTATCTCATCTACACGCCCACCTTCATTTGGGCTGTTGTCAAATGTTCTTTTTAAAATTAAAACTGAGAGTTCTGCTACATAGAATAAAAGCTGCAGCCTGGTTTTATCATGCCCTGGAGGCTTTGGGAACTTACGTTTTTGTTAACATTAATTTTTCCCTAAGAATCATATTTTATTATTCATGTTCATTGCTTGAAAAAACAGGCTTGCTTGACACTAGAGACATAATTAACCACAAAAGATTGTTTCCTGTTTTTTTTTAATTTGCATTTTGTGTTTGTTTGTGGGTTGTTGTTGTTTTTTTTTTTGCATTTCTTAGATAACGCATATTTGAAAACTAGCAACGACAGCTACTCTCTATACAGTTGCATTGGAAAAGAAAAGACTGGGGGTAACATTTTTCAGAGAGCCTGAGAGCCAGCGTGATGTAGTCAAGTAGAGACAAATTTTTGGTTGTATTGAGGCACTTCAAGATACAGAGAGATGCCTAGTGAGATTTTCAAAAGCGAGTAAGCAGGTTAGGTACCCAATGGAAGTTTGGTACCTAACCACCATAGGCGCTTTTGAATCCCATTAGGCATCTCTCTGCATCTTGAGACAGCTAAATACCTTTGAAAATTGGCCCTTCAGAACGCAAGTCCTGTTGGCTTTGAATCAGACGTAGGCTCCTAAATGCGGGAGTGACTTTTGAAAATGGGGCTTAGGCTCACAAGTCACTGAAGTGCTTTAAAAATGGTAGAACTAGGTGATCACTATTGTGGTACGCTGCAATGATGTCCCTCTGGGTAAGGAACATTGGACCAACTCATTTGAAAACATGTTTCACTTCTTAACCATATTACGCCAGTGTGCAGTATTGTCCCATATTCATGCCCCTACTTTATATACCGAGGGCCACGTTCTAGCTGGCATGTAAGCACAAGAAGGTATCCGTAAGACCACAGGGGGCTGAGGGAGGAGTATGGATGTGAGCTTTCCTACCAGGGGCATGGCCACAAGTGGGTGGCCCAGCCATTTGTCACCCAAGCCCAGCCGAATATGAGCCTGTGTAACTGCAGAAGCAGATGCCCATTAAATCTGCATAGTCCCATCGTAATCAATGGAGCTACACCAGATTACACCAGCTGAGGATCTGGCCCTCATTCTAAAATAGACCAGAACAGTGCCAATTTCAGCTCATTGTACCCTCTTCTCTCATTTATTTCCCCCCAGGGTTCAATTGGATTCCCAGGATTCCCAGGAGCCAACGGAGAGAAGGGTGGAAGGGTAAGAGCCATTTTGTCTGGCTGCTTTGCTGATTTTCACACACAACCCAATGAACTTTGAGATAAACCCTTGAAGAGATTATTCCAATCAACGATGCTATCGAGCAAAGAGCATGAGAAAACACAGTATCCGTGAATGAGCTCACCGGATCAGAGCTGGAGGACGAGCAGAAAATGAAATCCAGATATCTGCTAGATAACGTAGCATCGAAAAGGTCTAAAGTCATTAATGAAAACCAGATTAATCTTTGTCAGCTCAGACGGAGCCATTGTACTACCCAGCTTGGGAGTTTTCAGTAAGAAAAGAAAAGACTCCTGTCTCTCAGCCACCCAACGTCCTCAGACATAATCCCCTTTCATTCCATTTCCATGCCACTAACAGGACGTGTCTGGCACAACAAACCAGCTGCCTAGGAAATTTACAGTGTCTAAATGTTAAGCAAGATCATTCCTTACATATTCACATGCATTAGCCCAGTCCGGTGCAGTCAGAGCCTTCTCTGTCTCATGCCCCCTCAATCCTGGCGATGAAGTCCCCTTTGGTCACAATTGATCATAAATGTGATGTCATAGCAGGACACACACTGGGCTAAATTCAGTGCTGCTGTAATTCCATTGACTCCAGGGGAGTCGTGCCTGCTTTCACCAGGGCTGACTTTGGCCTATTCTATGCTCCATCCGTGAAAGGCTTGTGCCATTCAGCATCTCCAGGCCCACCTGGTAGAGATGTCTGGCAAGTGAACACTGGCCCTTCTGAATGGACTCCGCATAGAGTGTGGCAAAGAACATTTGTTGCATGGAGCAAAGCTGAGCTCATTTACCAGATGGATACTGCATTCCCTCTGGTGTCGCATTCCCCTGCTCGTGTGCACACGTTCACGCTCTTATTGACTGAGCACGAGTATAAATAGCAGTGTAGCTATGGCTGGTGTTGAGTGCACCAGCTTCCGGTGTGTTTGTACTCAGCACGGGTAGGCCAGGCCTCTGCCGACACCCCCAGGGCTACGAGCTATTTACACTCACGCTAGCTCGATGAGAGCTGGTGTGAGTATGTGTACGCAAGCGGGGGGAATCACCTCCCTAGCTCGTAGTGTAGACATAACCGTAGCTGAGAAGATCCGTTTTAAAGCTGAGTGTTAATAACCCTTGGGCAGCTTCCTTGGAGTCTCTTCCTAGGTTTTCCTACAGAAACCAAGAGACCTGCACGTACACCGTGAGTAGGGAAATAGTGTCAGACTGAAAGCTGATCATAAGAGGAGGTTACCCTCTCTGCAGTCACGAGAAGCTCACCTATCCATGGCAAACCAAAGAACACCCTCTTCTCTCTCACCGGCTCAGTCTAAGAGATGAAAGCCACTATGAAGATATCAAAATTGACTCTGGGAACATCGAGCGCCGAAAGTAGAGAAAGGATCTTGAGTTCCGCTATTGAGAGAGAGGGATTCCAGGAACAGGGCAACTAACAATGCAGACAGCAGCTTGTCAATTAAACGCTGGATATTTCTCCCTCGGGATATTCTAAGAGCTTTTTCTGAATCTTGAGCCTTCCCACACCATGAGATGCCGCTTAGGGCATGAGGAACTTTTTAATTAACAGTAATTATTAGAGATGGGTGAATCTGTTCGGATGCAGTATGGACCAGCAGGAGCCTAATTTTAAGTTCAAAATTCAGAGTTGAAAGGTTTTTTTAAATATATTTTTAATTTTCCGGTGACTCTGCACTTCCTGATTCCTGTGTGGGAGCTGGTGTTATTATTTATCATTTATATTTTCATAAAGCCCAAAGGCATTGATCCCGACTAGAACCCACTTGTTAGGTGTGGTATAAATGCTTACGCTCGTATTTGTAAACAGAAACACCACATGGCATTCCTGACCCAAACAGAAATGGGAGGCACCGGAAAGCTGATCGAGAAGCCCCTTTCTCAGTCTGGGTATGCAGAAGAGGTGTTCAATGGTTCAGATACATTTCTGGAGCTAGATCAGTTAGACTGGTATGAATCTGGAGCAACTCTAATACAATCTTCCCTTTACTCAATGGAGCGATCTCAGATATACAACTCAGCAAATGAGCTGAAAATCAGATCCTTAAAATGTGGGTGTCTCACCTGCAAGCCCGATGCACCCGGATTTCTAAGCCTCTAGATGTTTGCCCATCACTTGTAATGAAGGAGTATCAGGGCATTGGCTAGCTAACATAAAGGGTTTATTTCATGCAACACAAGCGTGGGTTAGATGATTCAGAGAACAAGTAGAAAGTCATTCTGTGCACCGGATCTGTCACAGTGACGAAGGGCAGGGGTGGGGGAGGAGGGACGTTTAGGAAAGTGACTAGCATTACTTTCCCTTTTATTCTCATTTAAATACAAATTACTTTTAACAGGCATGTTGAATAGGAGTGCAGAGAATATAAATCACTTTGCACAGCGTTAATATTGTGCCACCTAATTTTAGTTTATATCTTTGAGGGATTTTTTATTCTTTGCTTCCACTGAGTAATTTTCATCTCCTGATTGCGAACTACAAATCTGTCTCCTTTTCCCTCCCACCCCGCTTTGGCAGGGACTCAGTTGCTGAGCCACTCGGCTGTACTGGGACGGGGGGAGGCGTGAATAAGGTGGCTCTCCTGACAGGCGAGAAGTCAGCGTGGCCCTGTAATTACCACGCCGCCTATCTGAAATGCAAAAAGAAAATCCCAGGGCCAGAATCCTGAGCTGGTGTAAATTGACACAACAGCATGGTAGTTGTGGGAAGCCAAGTCTGTTTATACCAGCTGAGGATCTGGGCCCCCTTAGTTTCGTTTGCTAATTTTATTCCACCGGGAGTTACAATGGGATTGCTGGGGTCACAAACTTTTTAAGGTCACTTTTCATGCAATGTGGAGTTGGACCAAGCCAGCAGTGCAAGCACCACCCAATTATCTCCAGCGCTCTGATAACTCTTTTGGTTTAGACAGAGCTGAAGGTTTCTTTTTCCCCCAGTGCTCCAGAAATGATCTCCAGCTCCGCCTTTTTTGCATTACTGTCAAATTGGATGAGCTCTTTCAAAAGGCGGGAAGACATATTTCAAGACCTATGATGGTTCAGGTTGAAATCTGACCATATAAACACTGAAAGGGCCAAGGAAGGAGTGGCCAGGAGGGGAGATCTAAACTCTCCTGACTCATCGTCCATGAAAAGGAGGAAATGAATGTGCAAAACTGAGGCCTATTTAAAAAAAGGTGGTGGTTTGTGCTCTGAAGAGTGATTCTTTCCCAATGACAGCGTGCAACTCCTTGTTTATTGTCGCAGCAAGTCCAGATCTGAGCTGTTCAATTTACACGTTAAAAAAAGAGATGGCTTCTGTAGTTGAAACTCCCCCTGGCATGGGAAAGTTAAGTTGCAGTCAACCCGGCCAACACGTCATCACCAGTACTAAGAGTTTGTGTTTGAAACTTCGCTAACAAATCTGATATCGATACCCTTCCATGGCTAGTTGGCTCTACAGGGCAGACAGCAGTAAAAAGGGTAGCTAGGGCTCTGAAGAGACAAGGGGTGAATGCTATATGCAGGAAAGCCAGCCCAAGGCCTATGCCCACATAAGCCTTCAAGAAGCATTTAAATGGAACTTAAATTGTTTGTAGGCTTCATACTGGGGTGAATTCCACCTACTGGGATCAACTCTGTTAGGTAAACAGATGCTGTTTTTACATGGTCACTTTTTTGGCTATATCGCCACACCATCTATTATTTGCCCTGCTTTCAGTTCGTCCTTTTTAAACCATCTTTACAAACTGTTCAGCAGTTAAAGCTAGTTCTATCCCTGAGCGTGTGTATGTATTGCGAGGAGCGGTGCACTTGTTGCCAAATCTGTTCTTTATATGAAACAGTCTAATGTACATCCAGAACTGCTGGGTTCCTCCAAATTACAGCTGGATGCATTTGTGAAACACCGATGAAAATTTTCACGGGTTTTGGTGTTTTTCAGTCAGCTTGACTCAAAATAATCAGCTCCCAAGGAAGACGTTGGTTTATTGATTAAAATAACAACAGAACATGGAGTACGTGAAATCAAATCTAGGAGCAGTGCTCTAAGGAAGCATCTTTGGTCAATTATATTCAGTATTTGCTGGGCTCAATAATGATGATATTTGTAGCTTCCCTGAACCCTGTGTGGTTGAAGAAAGACCCCCAACACCAGTGACAAGGGAATAGTCGTGTAAATAACAGATTTCCTTTCCTATTAGGCCTCTGCATTTGGGTGTAGCTCACAGGTAAATTGGAATAAATCCGAATTGATTTTGTATTTGATTTTCATGATTTTCTATGTATTTATTATTTGCATTTGCCTCTGGCAACTATCTATAGTATTTCCATCATCCAGGGACTGAAATAGTCTTTCCAACTCTCATTATTTAAGCTACCCAAATGGCTTCTTGAGTCATTTTTTTAAAAATAAAGGCACATGAAACATATAAGCCCCAACTGCCGAACCTGCATACCTCTCTGACCCCCATTGCCGACCGCTAAATTCCAATGCTGTTGAAAACATACAGAGATGTGAAAGCTTTCAGCCCCTGAGAGACCTCTCCTAACTGTTTAAACTATACAACAGTACCATGAAAGCTTCAGAAAAAAGGACCTTTGACTTCTTATGAATTCCTTTCGCTCTAGCATGTTAAATATATTGATAGTTTTGACAAGTTCATATAGCAGGCAGCATGCTCATTAGACAGTAGCTTCATCTAAGATCTGTTTTGTATGGCAGATACATTTCCTTTGAGCTTCAGTAAGAAGCAATGTTTCAGAGAGGTCTAGGTCAAACCCACTGAATAATGATGTGCAATTGTACTACTAATCAGTTTAGCAAATAGGGCCTAAATCCATCTCTTTTGGGAAAGACCTGGAGCTGATTTTGTTAAAGGAATGGGAGGCGGCCTTGTTATTCAAGAAGAAAGGCTGGCATTTCAAAGAGAGCAAGCACAGGGACTAAAACATACACCGTAGCATTTATTTGTATCTCCATCCTTCCCAATGGACCAAACGGATTTGGAATCAAGCGCACTCAGAACAAATGAAAAATCATCAATGCCTCTTAAGAAGAAAAGTCACATTAGTCAACAGGTCCATGTGCTCCACCAGTGATTCCAGCCTGGAAACCCCATGTGTTCCTTTCCAGTACTCCCATCTCTGCAGCTTCCTCTCAGCTGTCCCCTGACTCTGCTATTCCTCTGACAACCCCCCCCCCCCGTTCCCCCAGCACTCTCCTCATTCAAATTCCTTGGTACGCAAAAGAAACGAGTTTAGAATGATCACAACAGACAAGCAAACAACCTTCTAAAATACCTGGATTTCTCAGGGTAGCCTGGTTTCTAGCCTTGAGTTAGAGACTATTTCAGCTGGTATTGAGGAAAAAGATGGCTTTTATGGTTTGGGACTTGGGAGATCTGGGTTTGATACCTGGTTCTGCCACAGACTTCCTCTGTGACATTGGACAAGTCATTTAAACTCTTCATGCCTCATTTTCCCCATGCATAAAATGGGAATAATAATGCTGCCTTTTCCCCAGCCTTGTCTGTTTGGATTGTAATCTCATTGGGGCCGTGAATGTGTCTGACTCTGTGCATGTACAGCATCTAGCACAATCTCAGTAGTAGCTTTTAGGGGCTACCACAAATCATAAGTTCTAATAACACACAGTTTGGAAGTGCTTGGGGCTGGCGCTGTCTTTATTACTGTTCAGGTCACAGCCAGGTCCTGTGTTCACTCCTGTACTAAACAAATTATAAATGATACAAATAAATACATTTATTAAGATCTTGAGTGGTCTGGAGAGAAGCACAGATGTTTCAACAAGGGCTTGTTTCTACAAACGTGCTCTGAGTTTGGATTTCAGTTATTTTGGTGGCTGCAAACCTCTATTTACATGATGCAGCCTGATTCAGGGGATTAGACTCACTGACCAACACCATGTTCCAATTTGGACACCAAAGGGTGGGATTTTTCTAAAGCACTTAAAACAGTTGTCTCCTACTCCCGTTGAAAGCCAGTAGAAGTTGATTTGCTGACTCCCTTAGGCAGTGTGAAAATCTCACCATAAATCCATATTTAGACACCCAAATAAGTGGCTTGATTTATAGGGCTGGCTGGAAAACAACAATTCTGTTTGTGCAGAAAAGGTTGAGGTTTTTGGATTTGTTTTTGTTTTGATGTAGAATGGAATTATGACATTTTAAAATATTTTGCAAGAAAGATGTGCTCCAGGATAGCTAATAGCTTAGTGGTTAGAGTATGCACCCGCGAGGTAGGCGATCGATGGGTCAAGTTCCCCTTTGCTCGATTTGGAGCAGGGACTTAAATCTGAGTCTTTCCCCTCTCGACTGAGTTCCCTAAACACCAGGCTGTTGTGGTCTCTCTCTTGGACCAGAAATTCCATCCTGGACCTCAGAAATCTTCTCAATGAAAGTTCTCTTGAACTGTTATGTTTCTGGGGAAAATTTCGGTTTCAACAAAAAAAGTCTAATCGAAAAATTTCCACCCACCTTTGCTGATTTTCAGAGTCAGTGAGTTCCCACAGCTCTCAGTAGGGGGAACAAGAAGTCCTAGCAGATTATCCTCATCCAATAGGAGCTGTAGGTCCTCAGCACTTCTGAAACCCATGTCTAAAGGTACCTAAATACTAATCTTGTTCTAGGTGGATTGTTTTGGGCATACATATTTGAAAAACTTGGCCGGTGTGCCTTTACAGTGCTATATAAATGATTCGTAATAGCAATACCAATACACAGTGCTGCATAAATGATTAGCCATAGCGAAAAGCAGTGCAAAAATCGTTTATAACGTCAACAGTTTTAACAAAGGATCATATGGGATAGTTGGCAATGGGGATGTATGCACCCACTTATACCATGTCTGAATTTAGCCCACTGTATTTAAAGAGAAGCCAGCCAGGAAATTTCTTCATTTTTGTTGTTGTTGTTGAAGTGTTACTGTGATGATCATTCTAGGAAAAGTGAATTCATGACAAGCAGAATACGACACGGCTCATTTTAGTAGACTTAAAAACAAACTGACCCCAAACATGCTCTAACACTTGTTCTGATGGTTAATAAATGCCAAATAAGTAAAGTCAAGATTTGTAAGTGGTGGATTTTGGGCAGAAAACCACAAGCAGTAATTTAAGCACCTACAATGCCAACATGGGAGAAATGTCACTCATTCTCTGCCTTCTGAATGTTATGCCCAGATAGAATATTGGACCACTGGTCCAAAATAAGAACATTCAACCCACTGCTGTTTTGTTGATCACTTGACATTAGCCAGAACATGGATTTCAGAGAGAAAGAACAAGGCCACTCCTTTTCTTCTAGGCACATGGTAATGGAGTTTTATATGATGTTAGGTTTAGGACCCAGCCGTCTCTGTCTTTTTCCTGTCCGATTTAATCATAGTCTCCTGTTACAGGAAACTGAGTTCATCTGTCAGATCTCATAAGCCTGCTGTTGTGTCACTGCTGCAAAAACAGTGTCTTACATGACTTATTTAGTACCAAGTCTGCAAAGATAAATAAAGGCCTGTGAATATGTGGGGCAGCTTAATTGGCTTGTGTTGCATAAAATAATTCCCTAGGTCAGGGTTCCAGCACTGCTGCTGTCATTTCTAAATATTTAACTAGACAAGTCTTACCCACATCCACTTAAATCAACCTGTCGCCTTCACGCATCTATACAATGCAGCCCACTGTTGTTTAGTATTGCCTGGCGAAAATACAAGCTTTCAAGGTGCAATGCAGTAGATGCAAAGGGAAAAGAGGAGATCAGTGAAATAGCTGCTGTAAGTAATTAAGCTTATTCTTTAACTTTGTTATTTGCTGTTTCATGAAAGGGACTGTCTGGTGCAAGAACCTGTAACAGGATACTGTGTTTTTCACACTAGGTCACCCATTCAGATCTAGTCCAACAGTTATTTCCACCTGATGACTGTTCACTGGAGTTAGATGTTTTGGTGGACAGATGTCAGTCCTTCTTGGACAGATGACTGCAGCTGGTACTAACTGGCGTTCTGGTTGGTAAAGAGACCAAAAACTTGAATAGGCCTGGAGAATAAACTGTCCCCTGTCCTCTGAAGGTGGTCTCGTCAGGTCAGGATATAGACTCATCAGCTGGGCATTTAACTGCTGTTCCCCATGTTCTGCCAGAATCCTTTCTAGGGGCCTGATCCAAAGTGGATTCGCTTTGACTGTCCTAGAGACTGCAATTTTTTTCATGGACAAATGGCCTTTTTGAATGACTTTTTTCGTTTAAAAAATTGTCAACATTTTTCTAAACAAAAAAGTGCCTTTTTTCATCAACAGTGTTACCAAAGCATATTAGAAATGTTTTGATTGGTAGATTTAAAAAGTTGTATACCTAAATTGATAATGTTTGCAGTATTTAAAAGCAAAAAGAAGCCAAAATTTGATTAAAAGCAATTTGAAACAACCCCAAATCAACCCATTTCAGATGCTTTGAAATGAAAACAACTTTCAAACATCAACCGTTTTTTGTAGAAATAGGTTTACATTTCTTTGACCAGCTCTAGAATTAGCTGTTTCTTTGGATTTACCTGTTCGTTATGTCATTGTAAAGCATGTGAAGAGAGTCTCTTGAGCAGGAGAAGATTTAAAAAAAAAAAAAAAAAAAAGTATTCCTCTGTGAAAGATAATACCCCCCTGTGCATCAGTATAGATTAGAGAGGAGAAAAACAGATGTTCTACCCGCCAGTTCCAATTATCATGTCAAGTTTCATCAGAGCATTCATATTACAATCTAGCCTGTTCAAACAGCACAAAAGGCAAATAAATGTAATTTGAGGTTTCACTCTGCATAACCCTTGTTTTCCTTTTATTGAAAACAAAAATCAAAAGGAAATTGTGTCACAGAAGCTGCTGGGACCCATTTTCTGCTTGTTTCCTGTTCAGTGACCCCACAGATGTGTTCATTCCATGCAGGCTCGACCATTGAATGAATGCTGCAGCACAGCCATAAATGTTGTGTCATTGGTTACAGACTTCTTCTCTTTGATTCCAGGGTACGCCTGGCAAATCAGGTCCAAGGGGGCAACGAGGTCCAACGGTAATCATGCGTTTTTCCTAACAATTCCTTTCAACGGGATGTTTCTAAGATTATACATGTGGGTGGAAGAATTAGGTAGGTGCCCTAATTCTAGTGAAAACCATTAGGAGTTAGGCACCTTTGTGTCTAGAAATCTCCCCATAGTGGAAGACCCAAACCAAAACCCCAGATCTCACTCCTGCAACTGGGGGTGTTAGAAATATAGATCTAGATCTGAATTTTGCAAACCGCTTCCTGTCCATCTGAAAAGCCAACCAAAGCCAAAACCAAACCCTTAGATTTTAGGAAAGTTTGAAACCCAGGTCTCCAAATGTGGCTCATCTCCGCTTAAAAATATAAAGCATACACTGGCACCAGGTCCTGAACTAATGTAAATTCTGGTCCTATGGGAGTTTTGCCATTTACTTCAGTGGAGCCAGGCTTTCATCCAGTGTCTTCCGTGGACCTGTGTTGATTGCATCTGCTGAGGATAAGAACCAGCTTAGTTCCCTCCTTGATTTTTTGACAGTGTCTGTCAAATGGAGATGGGCCAGAACTGGAATATTTTTAGAGTAATTCCTCTCTTTTTCCTTTCCCTCATCTCCCATGAACGTCGGTGGTTCGGGTAGAATGGAACCCAGATCCAAACCATTATAGAGATGTATGTAACTGAATGTAACCTTCTGACCCGAACCCTGCATGTTTTACACATGTGAGCCGTTTCATTGAAGTCTCTAGAACTATTCCTGTGAATAAAGTGATCAGGGTTTGGCTGTCTAGTTGATTTTGATGGTTTGGGGGTAGTGGAACCTAGAGCCTGACTTTTGCTTTGGTAAATTGACTACTGAGATTTTACCAAAGCCAAACCTGGTTTCCCTGGCCCAGGCTAAGGTTTCTATCTAGCAAAATATTTGAATTCATGAGTCCTCCCATTGACTTCAGTGGGACTACTCATTGGCTTAATGTTACTCACGTGCTTAAGTGCTATGCTAGATCATGGCCTGAGAATCAAAATAGCGCTTGTGCAGCAGGAAGTGCTGGAACGTTTGATGACTTGTTCATTTGTGTCTTTTTAAGGGTCCACGTGGTGAAAGAGGTCCGAGGGGCAGCACTGGAAAGCCTGGCCCTAAGGTAGGTTTTAGGAGCCTTTGAGTGTAATTGAAAATATCATTGTGTTTTAAGAAATAGCTGTGTGTAAAATTCCTGGTCCCGTACTATCCATATTCCTTTCCTCCTGAGAAAATGTTCCACTGTGAAAGGCTGGAGTAACTAACAATCATTACCCAACCAAATGTCTCCCGGTTAGAGACTCTGAGACAGGAATCCTGGGTTCTATTCACAGCTCTGCCACCGACCCAAAATGTGACCTTAGGCAAGTCATGTAAACTGCCTTCGTTTCTCCATCTGTAAATGGGATAATAATTCTCACCTGCCTCACAGGGTTATAGGAAGACTTCATTAATTTGTGTTATTAACTCATGTTGAAATCATTTGAGAGAAGGCTAAATAGAAGTGCTATGTAGTATTATTACTTAATGCTTCTTTACATAATAAGCAGAATTTGTCAGCTAGTCACGTCCGTTATTCCCTGATAAAAGTTCTTAAAAAAACAACACACGAGCATCCTTATTTTGCAGGCTTGAGGTGGGCATAACGCTCCTTAACAACAAAATCAGGCTTCAGATTGTTAGTCCGGACCCCAGACTTCAGCTGGTCTTAAACGCTTTGACTCCTTACCCGACACACGACTGTAAAATGGGTGTAAGGTATCTTGATAGTTATGGACTCCTGAAAATGTGGTGGGGGAAGAGTGTGTGCCTTTCGTGCATGAACTCAATTCCTTCATGAGCTTTTATTCCCATATGGTGAGATGCACCCCCGTGCTGAGGACCAGCCCAAATCCAAACTTAAGCCTTTCTGTGAGGACTTACGTAGAACTTCAGATGATGCATAGACCTTTTACTGGCCTCTCTACAAAGGAGCAAATTTCACCGTAGGGTAACAGGAACCGATTCAGATGACCACAACTGTATAATTCTTTAAACAAAACAGTGCTGTTGATGAAGATTGATGGTCTGCGATTGGCTGGCGCATGCAATAGGCATTGTTCTCTAAGCCAACCAGGAGTCGGAGGGTCAATTACACCGTGGGCAAGCCACTCTGCTGTGCCAGAATCCGCTAGATAAACTGATTAAGTCAATATCAATCACTCGGCATAATGGAAATAAAGCCTTTGTAATGAAACATTGTCGCAGCAGCACTGGCTGCTTTAAAAATAAACGTCTCGGCTTTGTGTCAACATTAATTTTTGATAAGTACCTCGCCTTTGCCGCAGCATTTATCTCACAGAATGAGACTATTATCTGGTAGAAATCTCCTAAGCCCACTGACATTATCTATTCTATATTTGTATTCAGAAATGCGAGGGTTCGGAGGGAGCCAGCCGGGGGGAGGTGAATCAGTCTGTTGCTCATTTGTCATAGGCCATTGTTTCCAATACAGTATTATTAATAAAGAGGTGGGGAGGATCAGGGACAGAAGCTGAGTGATGGCCCCATTTTGCCTGGTGCCATTTAGGAGCTTTGTGTGAAGTGGCTGAAATGATTGTTAATACCGTGTTTTATTTATTCTTAAAAGGGCAACTCTGGTGGTGATGGGCCCCCTGGTCCTCCTGGCGAAAGGGTAAGATGATCCAGATGTAGCTACAGCGGAAACAATTGAAATGGCTGTTCCTTTAGCAAAGAAGAAAAAGCATGCCTAGAACAGGCCATCTTTAACCACAAAACTGAGCTTGAGTCCTGCCAGTACCTACCTGAAACTGGGATCTGTGGACAGCTCACCAAAAGTCATTCAAAAATGTGAAATTCTGGTTAAAAATAAGGATGAAATTCACCCCTGTGCAGGCAGCCAGCACAAAGCCTAGGAACCACTTAAATCCCATTTATCCCTCCAATAGAGGGCTGAAGTGAGACTTCAGTGGTGTATAGTCAGGGTGCCGGACTCTGTAGGGATGAAGGTCACCCATGGTGAAAAGGAAGAGGGAAGAAGAGCTATCCACAGTCGTCCATTAACCAAACTGAGCTCTAGTTCTGTGGAGACATGGCACCTCTAGAATTCCCATGTCCCTTTTCCAAGGGCAAAACAAAATTGCATTAATCTCCTCACATAAAACGATGTCTATATTCTTTAGTTACATACCCCCACATTTGACATTGTGTGTGAGTGAGCGGGGCGGGGAGGGAATTGTTGATGTCCAAAAAAAAAAAAAGGCAAGAGCCAAACTGAAACCTGTAAACATGCTGAATTACTGGAGCTTAGAAAATATCTGTACTCCCCAGTTAAACTGTTGCAGAGGGAAATGGCCCTAGAGTCATCAGACCAATTTGTTTTAGTAAGTCTTTTCATAACGTATTTGAGCTACAGATTTTGGTAACTGCTACCTTCCACATCAATCCTGGTGGGAAAAGATCTCATTGCAGAAATGGGGGGAGCTGATCAATAGGCCTAAAGACTCACTTATCATTTACAGCCTCTTTGGTACTTTTGCCCAGAGGTATTTATTCATTCATGCACTCCCGTTAAGGGATAAGTTTACTCAGTTACTGCATGCATGTTACTGATGTGTCTTTGGTTGCAGGGCTAGTGCTACATGTCTCTTGTCAATTTGCTTTCCAAACTCCTGAACTAGTTCACGGTAAAATGTGTGTTACGTCTAATGCACTTTTACTGGATTGTTTTGCATCCCAGGGACCGCCAGGACCTCAAGGACCAACTGGATTTCCTGGACCAAAAGGCCCCCCTGTAAGTAACACCACTTCCAGAATGAGCAAAGAAATATGCTGGGCGTTTTCCATCCAGCTGCTATCACCATTACCAATTCAGTCTTAGCTTCTTCACTGACCAGTGGTTACATACCCAATGAAAGGCATTTGCGAGGCACCCGTGTTAATAGCACAACAGCTTGGGATTTTAACTAACCAAACAAGATGCTGCTAGTAATATACAATCCACTCCCTAAGGACTCAATAATGTTTAAAAACCATCAGCCCTCTCTTCGCATCACTGTTACTCCTTCAACAGCAATGTGCCCAGAGAAGCTCTTTTGGGGGTTGATTTCCTTGCCTCTGGTGGAGTCAGGACTATTCTCCACCATTTGATCGAAAGGAAGACTCTCCATTGGTTTCATCATCTTTGGAGGGTCTGGTAAAAAGGGCCAGCTTTTGCAAGGCTCTGAATGAGCCCAAATCCCATTGAAACAAATGGGAGTTGAGGATACTCAGCATTTTGGAGGACTGGGTCCAAACACATGAGCCGATCTGATTCCATCCGGCGGAGAGCATTGGGACTGCTATATACACACCAACCACTATGGTACAATTTAGCAGGGTACTATTGGAAACCTGTTCAAATTCCTTGTCGTTCTTTTTTTCTTCTTTAGGGTCCACCAGGGAAGGATGGATTGCCCGGTCACCCTGGACAGAGAGGTGAAACTGTAAGTAGCTGGAAACCTGGGGTAGATCATTAGTCCTGAATCTGTCTCGCTGGTTGGTTCATCTAAACCCTTCTGTGTAGCTGAGGAGATGTTGCCACATGTTTTATTCCAACGGTTTGTGTTTCTTCAACTACATGGGAAGATCTATGGGAATCAACACCTTTTTGAGCAGGACAGATCAGTCTAATGATGATTTGCAGGAAGGCCACCCATCCTGCTTCTTTCTCTCTCTTTCTCCCTCCCCTCCCCCCGTCACCCTATGTCATGCATAGAGAAGACACCAGCAAACAGATACATTGAGAGCAATCCTTCAGCTCTTACACTTCTATAACTTGCACTTAAATCAATGGAAAATTTGTATGTGTATGAGCTGCAGGACCAGGTAAGTGAGTATTGGCTTCTGATTAGGACATTTCAACTTCCACTCTAAAGTGGTAAAAATTTGCTGAGCTCATCTTTGTATCAACAGAATAACACAAGTAACAAATTATCATATTGTTGGCACTTGCTTTTATAGTATAGGAAAATGGAGAAAAAGATGCAAAGTCAGACCAGTTGGTTTCCATGCAGTCCCAATGGTCATACTCCCTCTGTAGCTCCAATGATCTACACTTCTGATCTTCCCTTTGCCACTTAAGAGGGGAAAGAGAGTCTATTTCTTTGGACAGCTCTTTTCTGGACTTTTATGGAAACTATCCATGTTCTCTCTCTTTCTCTCATTACTTCCCAAATTTTAAAATGTCTGTGCTCTGATTACATTGTAAAGCTATTCGAGGTCTGTGATATCACAGGTTTTAATTTGAATAGGATTCATCCTTTTCATCAGAGGAAAATATTTAACACTACAGTTGCTTAGCTCAGTGGTCAGTTTTCTCAGCACTTCTATCTGTTCTTCCACATAGAACGCTGAGAATAAATTCTACTTTTCCTCCTGAGTACATCACACTATCAGCATGAAGAACTATTGTACAGCAATAGGGAATTCCAGTGCAGTTTTGGTTTATGCATATCTGGAGGAAGGCTAGTCGTGGCCAAAATTATTGGCTGTTTGGTTTGCTCATTTTAATCAGGAAGGTGAAATCTTGGCATCATTGAAGTCAATTGGAACTTGGGAACTCAGTAAGAAGTCTGTTTTCTGTACATGCCTGTGTGCAGCGCACACACATCTACCAGCTTTAGCAGACTAGTAAGAATGGCATCCCCACTGTTGCTGCC
The DNA here is from genome assembly GCF_011386835.1 of Chrysemys picta bellii. NCBI lineage: Eukaryota > Metazoa > Chordata > Testudines > Emydidae > Chrysemys > Chrysemys picta. The sequence goes on from NC_088808.1 coordinate 19,076,555, forward strand.
CTTTATCTAAAGCAACTCAAGGGGACCAGGCAAAGTTTGACCAAGCCTTCAAGATAACCATTGCTAAATGTGGCTGTGACTCAAGGAGTGGCTCCTGGCTGTCTAGTTACCCTGTTGTGTATTCTCTCTCTTTATATGCATATCGCTTTATCAATTTTAAAGGATTTTATTGTGCAGATGTAAACATTGTTTCTCACCAAAGGAGAATGATGAGGCATGAAGAAGGTATGACAATATGGCTGTTTTCTTTGTCCTTTGGGAAAGTTTGCATAAAGGATGTTCTGCAGCAAAAATGTATATTCTTCCAATGTAAATTTTTGGATGCAGTAATTCATAACTTTCTGTTTTGCCTCTTTTGGGTGCCTTTTTTCAGCTGGTGATGATCCAACTCATTTGCTACTGTTATAATTATGCTTCAATCAACATTGCATGCTGCATGCTAGCAGATAGATGGCCGTGTGTTTGGTATTTCATTTACGGGAGAAATAAAACCTCTCTACTGAGCTTTGCATTTTTCTTCACTGCCCTTCCTAGCAGATAAGCTTTAAAAAGGCTTTGCATATTATGCATTTTTCCCCTGACTTATCACAGAAAAGTTTAATTAATTTGCCTGGCATTTGGATAAGCACATCAATGCAAATACTGTGACGTGCAACGCTATACATTTATGACAGTCGTTAAGAGTGGCTTTGTAGTGACAAACATGGTACTTTAGATCAGTAAAGCTATATTCTCAGATTAATGTAAAGGTGAACTGAAAGGTTTTGACCTGCTGAGGTTGGAAGGTGGCATTTAGTTTCTCTGACATCATCAATAATTCCAGGAGGGACACCTGAATTCAAGGACGCTGCAGTCTTTATTCTGCTTGCATCTGATGTCATCAGCTGTTGTAGAAAAAACCAACAGAGCATCACACTCCACGCTTGGCATGTAAATGAAGGAACAATTGGCTTTCAACTAACTTGTTCAAAACCTTATTTATCTGTAGTTTTCTTCATCTTATTCTGCTGATGATTTGCCTATACTAGGCAATTGCTTTGAGAAAAAAACATTTCAATTCACCTTTGACTGGAACAAGCCCCTCAGGTTTAATGTTCGTTGTATACTCTGCTAGGGGATCAAACATACAAGTCACGCAAGGGCCAGTCTGCAGAAGTAACCTCCAATGTTGTGCCTTTAGTTGTACAAGCACAAATTCTTGCAGGCCCATTTTTGTAACTCATACACCAGCTCTTGCTACCATTCAATATATACTGTACACTAAACTGGCAAGCACAGTGCTTGAAATCACGGTGCTTGAATTCTCACTATTAATGCACTTGACCAAATCTATATTATTAAACTAATTCAGATAACTTGTTTTCATTGTTGGTCTGTTTCCTTATGCCGTTATGAGAAAGGGATGGGGAGTAGGAGGAGACGAACAGAAAAACAGATGAAATAATGGTTCCAAACTGGTAGCTGGGCTGGAGCCCTCTATACCTGCATGCAAGAGATCCCAATTAGTAGGGTCCATAGTCCACTTCCCTTTCAGTCCTGCATGCATTAGGGATGCTGAAGCATCTTTGGATACTTGGTCATGATGTCAGGTTTATAATTTGAGGTGTATAAAATGGGGAGAATCATAGGGATCCTTGTTCAAGTTTCAGGCAGGGACCTGGAGAAAACTCTTCTTCTTACTCAAAAATAAATAAATAAATGTAGAGATGGCTGAAATATTTTGCATTTTCCAAAATTCGGTGATTTTTATTTTTTGTGGAAAATGCTCACCATTTTCCCATAACTGCACCACACATTCTGTGATCTGCAAGCATCTAGAGTTGTGCTCAGTAGCTTTCTAGCATGTCAGAGTAGTGTTGGTTTAAAACATATTTATCCATCCTCTGTGGCAGACGGAAGCTCCATCTAAGACTCTTAAAAATAATGTTGATTAATCACAAATGCAGGCTACAGAATAAATGTCAGTTGTGCATCCTCTGAAGAATTACCGAGGTACCTTGTGACCTAGGAAATCTCAGAAACAGTCTTGATGGCTACAGTACATATTTGCTCCTTAAATAACAACTTAAATCATTTGCTCCCAGTGTGAATAACTCGCATTGAGGTCAGTGGAGTTATCTGTATCATATACTCCGTCCTGTGTCAATAGAAGTTACTTGCATGCACATGCAACACGTGACATTGTGGATTAGGAGTTTTTTAAAGCATGCTTCAGAGCTGAGCTGTATTAATTTTGCTGAACAAGGGGCTTCAAAATTTGTGAATTTGGTACTGCTCACCTGTAGAGCCCACAAGAGAGTAAGGCTGGGTCTACACTACCCGCCTGAATCGGCGGGTAGAAATCGACCTCTCGGGGATCCCGTCGGGACGCGACAATCGATCCCCGAATCGACACTCTTATTCCACCAGCGGAGGTGGGAGTAAGCGCCGTCGACGGGAAGGTCGATTTTGCCGCCGTCCTCACAGCAGGGTAAGTCGGCTGCGATACGTCGAATTCAGCTACGCTATTCGCGTAGCTGAATTTGCGTATCTTAAATCGACCCCTCCCTGTAGTGTAGATGTAGCCTAAGTGTCCAAGAATACCTCTGCATCTATGAAAGGAGAGAAGAATGTTTTCGCAATTTTTCAAGGGACTGCATTAAACAGCTTCAACCGGAAGCTGCCAAGATTTCCATATATAATTTCAGAAAGACACAAAGAGAAATGTGTTTATGGTTTGTTTGCAACAAATGTTGATTAAAAAAAGGAAATAGCATTTGGAAACTCAAACGCCACATCCTTGTGCTACTCGGTTAGAACCAGGAAGTGAAACTGACTGTATGCGGAAAGTGAAAGGCAGCAGTCCAGTCTCAAAACTGGGACTGAGTGAAGCACAAAACAGAAACCAACAGCATAAGAAATAGGAATAAAGGGAATTAGATTTTTAAAATTCCTTCAACTTTAATAATCTCACGTGTTATTGCGAAGACCGATAAAGATTTCTTTTTTAATATCTCCGCCAGGTTCACAGATTCTAGGAAAAGTGTTTTACAAATATATATGTCAGGCCAGATCCTCAGATGGGGTAAATCAGCGTAGTGCCATTGAAATAATAAAGCTCTGCTGATTTCTGCCCACTGAGGATTTGCCCTGTATATTATAAACAACTAGTTCCTTTACTGAGTGTTTCCCCTGGGAATTACAGCCATAGCTGAAAGGGTTTGATATTCTCTTTTTCTTGTTTTGCCCCTATGAATAAATAGGAAGATATTTCCCATCTCCTGTTTGATTTCCTCCTTTTATTGTCTTTGGGGATTTCCATACTTTTATAGTCTATAGAAAGTTTTATCAGAGCATGCTGAGCTTGATACGATCAAGTAGCATGCTGAGATTCTTGTATTACGATGTCTTGTGGCTAATCCTGATTCATTTTTCTTTTTAAAACAGGGTTTCCAAGGCAAGACAGGTCCTCCAGGCCCTCCAGGTGTTGTTGGCCCGCAGGTAAGAAATGAACGCAGCATTCACAGCGGTCCTGCCCTGCTCACACCTGTTGACAAACCACATCAGACTATAGACACTCTTGTAATAGGACGATGAATAGAACATGCAGACCAGAGGTTGGGATTTTCAAAGTGGGGCTACGGAACAGCGATAAGTATTTGGCATCTTTATGTTCCTGGTCAGAGATGGTAGTGAACACCCAAACCTCTCTTTTTTTCATTGTGTGTTAAATTTAACTCTGAAGTTTTCACTCACCAACTCAATCTGTCAAGGCATTAGATATCTCTCAGGATAGAGCTTTTAGGAGAAACTTCCCTCGAAGTCCTGGGAAGTCATCATGCTCTCATTCTGCTCAGTGGAGTGACTAAAGATTTGCATCTGTATAACGGAGAGTAAAAGTCCCGGCTCTGATTTTCCTAATGCTGGTGTAAAATAGGTAATGCCTCTGAAATTAGTGGAATTACACTGGTTTAAAAATTGGTGTAAGATCACAATCGGGCCCAAAATTTGACCCACTTGGTGTCCTGCCTCCAGTTATAATAGACCACTTTGGTTAAGTAACCAAAGCTATAAAAGCAATATTGAATGGCTACACAAAGTATGGCCACACTGGTACATTTCATGGCAATGCAACATTTCTGTTAAATGTCATCATAAGGAAATGCATCACTATTTAATGTATTCTTAAAACACTGCCGGAGTCTACAAAACCCTTTCAGCCCCAGTGAAGTCAGTGTGGCTACCTACTTGAATAAGTGTGTGCTGGATCAGTCTCTATAATATCATTTTTATTGCTAAGGTTTTAGAATGAATGGGGACTGATTATATACAAATTCTCCTTGCTTTGATTACATGGGAAGGTGTTCACTGTTTAATTACGTAGTAATTAACATGTCCGCTCAGATTAATGGCAAAGTTCAATATTAAAGGGCAAATATATGATCATTTCCATCTTTTAAAACATAAATTTGATTGCGTGGCAATTGCATTTGGATCTACTAAGTATAATTAGTGTAATATGCAGGACTGTGGCATCACTGTTTATTATTCAACCTACAATAAGTGTCACCCTGCAATTTATCAAGACACACAGAATTCCCTTACAATGACATGGTAAAATTCAAAGTAAATACATGATTCTATGTGAATCATATGTTATCAAATACCATCATTAAAAGATTAATTACCACCAAGTAACATTTTTCTTCATATCAGAATCTACCTTACGACAGAAATTCCAGGATAATTCCTGTGTTGTGTTCTATTCTATATCGGTTGTTATACCATGCTCATCACCATTAGTGCCCATGTATAGTACTTAGGTGATCAATAATTATCTCATGTAGTCATAAAGTTAATCAATTATTTATGCTCAGTACAAGAAAGACATGGCAGGTTATAGTGCACTTTGGAAACGTTCCAATAAAACCTTAAGCATAATAATAATGTTGCACATTTATACAGCTACTTTCATTCTGAAGGCTCCTACCCCTCCTAACAAACCGATATACAAACTGTATAGAGATGCAGTTTTATCCTACACTGGAATGAAGTCCCTTCCGAAGTAAAATTGAGTGTCTTATTAACAGTGCACGGTGACACTGTTAGGACAATGAAGTGAAGAAAACGTTGTATCCAGTGGAAACTTCAAGGGGAATTTAGATAGAACGAAATTGCCTTTTTTGGATAACAAAACAAGTATGTAACTGAAAATAAGACAAATGGTAGCTGTCCATTGTGGTCAATAAAAATACTACACCTGAGCAAAACCAAGTAGGAGTATATGAGCCTTCCTGAGGTTTCATTTCTAACGTGGGTGCTTGAGTAATAAGACGTTGATGTGGTGTGGCCCCTCTGACCTAGCTTAGGTGATCTCTAAGAGGAATGCTCCATGCATTTGATATGATGGGTTTCAGTTTTGGGTGGTAAAAGTGGCCTGAATGAATACGGTGACCTTTCAGTGCACTTGTTTCAGTGTTATAGGCCCAGGTAATGGAAATGCTGCCTTAGTGAATTAAAAGTGGCAGCTGTGGTGGGAGAACAAAAGACACACACTAGTAACGACAGAGTTCATCTGATTGTGTTTATTGAAGAACTCCAAGGAAATTTAACTTTCCATTTACATTGCCTTCCCGAAGAGTGCACTAGCCTCCCCCTCAAACATCGCTGGCAGAAGAAAAAGCGTCTGAAAGGGGATCCACATTTTTTACAGAGATAAGCCGTGCTTGGGCACCTGCATCTGCAGCTTTTCAGTCATCAGTGAGGGTTGCCAGATTTAACTAGGGCCGTCCTAAGAGTCACTGGAGTTGCTGGAGACTGGCCTCACTCGCAGTGCCAGCGAGCTTGACAGCAGGCTCAGTCCTAGCACCTCTGGGGGTGGGTATTAGCAGGTAGGCAGGAAAGGGCTGCCCATTAAAGAGGATGGATGGGTACGGCTGTGAATGGCATTCACTGATCTACAGACTTTTCTCATTCTTTGCCTCTCTAGTATCGAACTCTTCCCTCAGTATCTCTTGGTCTTTTCTTAGGGTCCTACTGGAGAGACGGGTCCAATGGGTGAGCGTGGGCATCCAGGTCCACCGGGTCCACCAGGTGAGCAGGGTCTACCTGGCCTGGCTGGAAAGGAAGGAACCAAGGTACATTGTTGGTACATTTGATCTGACTTCATATTCATTCAGAGCTCAGGTATGCATTGGAGCATGATGTTCAGGCAACAGGGATGGAGGAGAGGACCAGTTCTGGTTAGAATCAGGCTCATTCTGTCTGAGTAATGACTGACCCCTGGGGGTCTGACTGGATAACACTGAGAGGTTAATTTTTAGAAGTACTGGCTTCTTTTTTTCAGGTATGATTTATATCTGCCATTGTGCTGGGGATGCAAGTCTAAAGGCATACACCTCTAGCAACCTGGCTGTGGGTGCAGACTAGGTCCTGAGAGCTGAACTGACTGAGATTTGCATTACAATGCTCTTTGGCATGAGCGGATCTGAGAACCTCCCCCTTTGTGAGCAAACCGTATAGGGTTACATTTCTATTTGTATGAAGTTGGGATGGGCCCAAGCCAGAAACCCCAAACTGTACCACCTGTCCCCCACCTCCAAACTTTTGAGTGGCTGGACATGAACCTGGATCAGAATTGCACTGTGAACACCTCTCTTGAGAACGAGCTAAACCAGAACTAGGGACCTGAACATGCCCTGAACTTTAGGAACTTTAGGAGCACAGACCTTCAGAATACAGATCCCACATCCAAACCTGGATCTGAACTCTGCAGCTCCATCCCTGTCAGTGGCTTCTGGAGACAGTTACTAGGTGCTTCAGCTATTCATGTTTAACAAGAGGCCAATGTGACACGCTGCTGATCAGTTGATCCTGTTGTCAGGGGGAACGTAGATAGATCCTAGGCTGGTCGGATGAAGAAATCAACTTCAGAGCAGAAGCTTAGTGTTTCAAATCCTCACAAGAGTTTGTATATCATTACACCCTGGCCAAAGGAGCCAGGCTGTTACTGATTCCAAAGTTTCTAAACTATTAACCTTTCCCGTCACAGGGTGACCCGGGACCTGCCGGCCTTCCAGGAAAAGACGGCCCTCCTGGCTTACGAGGCTTCCCCGGTGAAAGAGGTCTCCCTGGCCCAGTTGTAAGTAAAAGCTCCTCTTGTCCCTCCCACTGGAGTGATGCAATACATAGTGTTATGTGATGCAATATACAGTACCTCATATTTTCCAGTGAATGACACTGTTTCTTCTCTCTTTTTGGTTGCAGGGAGCTCTTGGGCTGAAAGGCAGTGAAGGTCCCCCTGGTCCACCAGGCCCAGCAGTAAGTATTGGCTCTTTGTCATTTATTGGCACTACCTAATACATTACAGGCCTAATAAGTAACTACTAAGGCCTAATCACTGTTCACAAGCAGTTACCCATTGTCCCTTTTGGTGTTAAGTAATCAGTATTTGAGTATCACTTTATTTTACGAGACACATGTATAACAGTTCGGTCACTGTCCTATAACTCTGTTGACCATACATGGTGTGCTGAGGGGACGAGATGGCTCAGGGCATTGGCAACCTGGAGAATGAGCCTTTAGTTCTTCTTCGAGTGCTTGCTCATGTCCATTCCACATTAGGTGTGTGTGCTCGCCACATGCACCGGTGCCAGAAGTTTTTCCCTCAGCAGTATCCGTAGGGGAGCAGCTCTGGCGCCCTCTGGAGTGGCGCCCACATGGCACGGTATAAGAGGCACTGCCAGCTCCCCCCACCCTCAGTTCCTTCTTGCCACCAGTGACGGTGCATGGAACGTTCGCTGCTCTTACTAGCATTGCTTAGGCTTCATTCGTACGAACTAGAGTTCTTGTAAAGTTAGTGTACATAGCTACAAACAGTCCTGTGGCACCTTATAGACTAACAGACGTATTGGAGCATGAGCTTTCTCCAATACGTCTGTTAGTCTAGAAGGTGCCACAGGACTCTTTGTCGCTTTTTACAGATCTCGACTAACACAGTTACCTCTCTGATACTTCGTGTACATTGTTAGTAATTGAGGTAGATAGCACTTAGCAGTAGTTAGAGTTTTGTTAGTCCCGTCGAGGACCTAGCCGGGGGACGGGGCATGCCCCATTCCCCAGGCTTTAAGCCCTGCGCTCGCTGCCAATGGCCCATGCCCATGAGCGATCTGCATAGTAGCTGTCTCAGGTGCCTCAGTGAAGGGCACATAAGTGATAAGTGTCGAATCTGCAAGTCCTTTAAACCTAGGACCAAGAAAGAGCCTGAGATCAGACTCAAAGCACTCCTGACGGAGTCTGGCTCACTCTGGCCCTGGAGCAAAGATCCGACTCGGCACCCACCACCATGCGTAGTGCACCATACCATGCCAGCATAGTGCCCCGCTGGCGACAAGCCGGCACCGATCCCCATCCACGGCCCCAGCCAAGAAATCGAAGAAGACCAGTAGGGGACAGTCCCTGCAAGGGGAAGGACAGGGCTGGGGGCAAGCTAAGACCTGCGCCAGGCAGCTCATCTCCCCCGTCAGGAAGTCGGGCCTCGGCTCATGTCGAGCGATGCAACCCACCCCGTTCCTTGCCTGGAAGCCTGGACACAGAGGCGGGCCTTCATCAGCGTTGCCAGTGTAGACTAGCCCTTAGTCACCAGCTTGAAGCCCCCCCAGGTTTTTGCCCACTGAAAGCTGTCCCAGCTGAGATTCCCTGTTCAGAGCAGCCCTTCCAGAAGAGAATATTCATCATTAAACCCTTATTGCTCTGCTACATTAGCAGTAAAGTGGCTTGGGCACTCGTTCCAAGCTCGGATCATGTTTACCCAGCAACTGAGCTCCAGTGCCATCCAGAGAAGAACCCAGCCATTCCAGTAATTTTAATTAAAATAAAAATAGGCAGGATCCCTCGGGCATATAGTGCAGGATTATTGCATGGCAGTCACACCATCACACTCTCTCTTTTACCTGCTGACTTTTGCACTTAATCCATGTTCTACGTCCTAATTTTTTAATTTTTCTCCCTCTGTTATTTTCAATACATGTGATGCCTAATGGCTGTTCCATTTTCCTCCCCCGCCAACAGGGTTCTCCTGGTGAGAGAGGTCCAGCTGGGTCAGCTGGCCCAATTGGTTTACCAGGAAGACCTGGACCCCAAGGACCTGCAGGACCTGCTGGTGAAAAGGGTGCCCCAGTAAGTATTGTATCCAAGTTAGAGTGGGTGAAATATGCCTCAGTGTGTGTGTGTGTGTGTTTGTGCTTATGCGCCCCTGGAAACTCCATGGCAGACACAGTTGGGGCTAATTCTCTGATTCTATGTTTTTCACGTCATCTATGAGCCACTTATCCCTTCTCCTAAAACCCGGGCACAGTTAGCTTCCCTGAAGGCAGCAAACATGTTTCAGTCCACGGCAGTTATAAAAAAGAAAATCGAACCGACCTATTCAGCTGCTTCCCAACTCCGTACCAAGGAGGGATTTCTCTAAAGTTGTATTCTGGGAGACTTAGTAAGTGCTAACTGGTTCTTTTGATATTTTCTCCAGACGGGTGCAAGCAGGAGGGTAGGCCTGTGTAAGTCAAGTTGTTGCCTGGCCAGCTTTTCAAATCGAAATCCTGCTGTGTGGGTGTTGGCAGATTTTGCCATTGTAAGCCCAGGCACTGGAACTGCCACTGTCTGTGCTGTGCGTGAGAATAAACAAGTGAGGCAAGCACAGGCAAACGAGAAAGGCAGACACATTCCCCTCAGACCAAGTTGCTTTAGGGAACCATCTTTAATGATTCTTTTCATTCGACTGGAGATGTAGGTCTCTGTTGAAGTCGATGGGAGTTTTGTCATTGACTTGTAGGAGAACAAAGCTATGCCAGCGGAGACTGCTTTTGAAAATCTCACCTGTACTGTAGTGGAAGTATTGTCTGTCTCTCCACTTCCCTTAACCATGTTAGACTGATGCTACAGGTGAGCCCTGCAGCGGGAATGTGATCTTGCAACGCCTTGTTGAATGTCTGTTCTACAGAACGTGTGTATGGTCCAAAGGTCAGAAATGGCTTCAAGCAGAGAGAGAGGGTGTGTGGACTCTATTCTCAGAACAGGTGGTGGAGGTTGAAATGACAGGGCATAACTCTTCTTGGTGAAAAGCACTCTTAGGATGGGCACCTGGGCAGTTCATTTCACCCTCAGCATTAGACATGAGAACCAAACCACGGCATCTTTAATGTAGATGTTTTCTTCTCTTCCTTTTTCCTTGTGTCTTTGTATTTCCTTCTCTTTTAAGACATGCAAAAAAAAATCTTCTATTAGAGTCTGAACCTGAAGAAGGAGGAAGATAATTGTTGCAATCTACAAAATAGTACAGCACTCATAGTGTTCTGTTTGGATAAATACAGACCTGAATGTGTGCTAATGTACCTTAAACAAAAATGTATATAACTGAATAAGTCACCTTACAATTGTGGTGGTGTAGGTAGAACATAAGAATGGTAATACTGGGTCAGACCAATGGTGCATCTAGCCCAGTATCCTGTCTCCCGACAATGGCCAATGCCAGGTGCCCCAGAGGGAATGAACAGAACAGGTAATCATCAAGTGATCCATCCCCTGTCGTCCAGTCCCAGGTTCTGGCAATCAGGATAGGGACACCTAGAGCATGGGTTGCATCCCTGACTATCTTGGCTAATAACCATTGATGGGCCTATCCATCTTGAACATATCGAGGTAGGCAATGAAAGTAGCAACAACTGGTTTCGTTATGAAAAGAGTGGCCAAGAATGGTCTAAAAATCCGAAGCCCTACTGTCTTGTAGCCCGGATCTTCCTCCTTCCATCTGTCTTATACATTTAGTGGTCATCTTCAGATAGCTTATGGTGCCATGAGAGCCATAGCCATAGACTGTTGAGCTGCCCAGAATGTATCTCCATATGGGGACTGAGGGTTTGGATGCCTGCAGCAGTGAGCTGATGCTGCTTGGTGCTAACACTTCCCCAAGCTAAACAGTGCTTGGACAACTGTCTGCTACTTCCATACAACATGTTCATCTCAAAACTATGCTAAAGCTGGTCCAGAAGAACCAACTGGGATTATCATTCTTATCGTTGAAAGGACAATGCCTCCTTGTGCCATAGGGACTACTAAAATCCATTTCTGGAAGGAATAACTATCCTCTTCCAGATATCCCAGCAATAGTTCTTTCACTGTCCCTGCCTGGAAAGCTTAGTCCGTATGTATGTGAACCAGGATCCCAAATCCAGTTGAGGTCTTTGTGTGCTGCTGTATTATAAATATATGAAATCATAGTAATGGTGGGTTGTTTAAAACAGTCCACTTTGATGTCAAATGTTGAGTTATGATTCAAAAATTGCACTTTTTCTATGGAGTGAGGAGGGAAAAATGCTCAGGAAAGATATTTGCTTAGATCCTACAGTGTTGGGCCTCAGTGTAAGAATCTACCTGATAGATGGGTGGGAAAGTAGATACATAGACAGAGACCTGAAGTGGACTCTGGCTGTGCTCCTGCAATATATTACTTTGTGCATCCACAGGCCAGAGAAAACCAGCAGCTCTTTCACTCTGCAGGAATATCTCGTATCATTCCATGTGAGACCTGGAGAGTGTGGAGTTCATTATTTAAAAGCGTAGCTCTGTGTGTCTCCTTTGGAAGAAGGCTATTTGCCTAGCTCATGCCAAGCCTAAGCTGCTGTGTGGATGTATATCACTGACTGTTTGCTTTTGAATCATGCTCATCACAGTCAGCCTCACGTCCAGGGAAATGGCCAAATGCTGGCCTCGGAGATTTCAGACGGAAGTAGGACATTTGTGTTGATTTATTTGTGTTATTAAAGATGATTTTTTTCCCCACTGATTCCTGCATTTGATGGTTTATTGAAAGCTTTAGCAGCTAGTCCTGAGGCAAGAATTTCCTCTTGAAACAGCTTTATGAACATCTATGCTGCAAAGTATATGTATAACGTGTTATTGGAGAGATGAATATGCAATTTATCTGGCATCTAGTCATTTACAGCGGGGTTCAGACACAATTAAATTTTGTGCTAGGGAAGTGGAGAACATCAACTCTTCAGCTCATATAAACAAAAGCGAATTCAATTGATGACTCTGTCTGAAGGATACAAAAAAGTAAATATTTAAGCGGGAAGCCAGCAGTGGTTGCCTTATTCACTGAAAGTATTTTTCAGTAGTTCATAAAACATAGGAAAGAATAGGTCAATGGCTCTGGTACTGAAGAAAAAAGGAATTCTATCTATTCCATATACAGAACTAGCATTTACTCTTCATTAATTAGAGTAGGAATTGGTACCAATAAGATCTGGCTCTTGGAAATGACAAATGGGTGAATAAGTTTTGTTCATCACTCAGAGAATGAGACAGGATAGAAGAGTCAAGATAAAATGTTATGATACCATAAAAGTAGCAAAATCTTTGTATTCACAGTCAGATACACTTTTTCCTTTCTTTATCTTTTGAGATGGAAATTATGGCTGGCTTATGGCAGTGAGCCTTATCGACCTATAAAATGTCTGCCAGATACCGGTTCTATTATATACATGCAAACACAAGTAAAGGTTATTGCCTGATGATAAGCAGTGAAGTTAATGGGATTGTATGTTTGAATCAGAGGATGGAAGAGAGCATTGTTTAACATGCCTGTTCACGATACCTCCAGGGTGAGAAAGGTCCGCAAGGCCCAGCCGGTCGTGATGGTATTCAAGGTCCAGTTGGACTCCCAGGCCCAGCAGGTCCTGTTGGCCCCCCAGGAGAAGACGGGGATAAGGTGAGAAAAATCTTCTCTCAAGTACACTTCTACTCCAAGAAGCGCCCATGCAAAATGTCCCCTTCCCATTTGGAAGACCTGTTCCTTCTGTGTATTTGGAGCCAGATCTGCTCCATTTAGTGACATAATTACATTTTTACTGCTTTTTACGTCCCGTTAGCCCTGCAGAGTCAGTAGAGCTGAGACAGAATTGGCTGGATTCTATTTCTCATCAACAAAACTATGAATTAAGTTCCAGTCAGCTACCCTCCTGTGAGCCTATTCTACTTGGCATTGCTCCAGTTTGCTATCTTTTCCAAAATTAATTACATTTCCCCAACACCTACAATAAGCCCCTTTGGACAGCAGGATATTCAGAGATGGTTAGCACGTAAATATGTCTCTCGCTTTCCCTTTTTCCACCAACAAGGTTAGCATAATGATACCTTTAGTATCTATCGGCAGGTGAGAAAAGATTTCAAAAAAGGTTTCAAAAAACAGATTGCACCCTGGGGGCGCGATCCTGCCTCCCTTCCCATAACTCCCCTGGGAAGTTCTATGGGAGTTGCCTTCTCCGGGATCAGGCCGCAGACATGCTAGAATGTAGGGGGAAATGTCATTGGACTATGTAGATACACAAGTAGTCACTGAGCTCTGGACAGATTTGTACACATTTGTGTCCAACAGGGCGAGATTGGAGAACCAGGCCAGAAAGGAAGCAAGGGTGACAAAGGCGAACAGGTAAGCTGGAACTTTGTTATATAAAAAGATGAGCCTTTTTGTATTTCACAGTCCCTTTTGTCCTCCACGTGGGTGTGGGGTCCTAGACAGTATCTTTGGCAGCAGCTAGTCTGGTGGGACCTCTGCAAGATGGTTATTTTCCATTATTTGATGGAAATATAAAACTAAGTATTTAATTATAATTTCCTCTGTATTTACCCTTTTTTTTTACACATATTGTAATGTGAAAAGGAAAAAGTAAAGGTTAAAAGGTAGAGTGTATAAAACTAATTTGACCCATATTAATGTATGAAACAGAGACTTGGCCAGCTACAAGAAAGGAAATCAGTATGCTCTTCGCTATGGAAATGAAGTTGTTGAGGTGGTCAAATGATTGGACACTCCATGACAGGAAATGTAATGAGGTTGTAATGGGCCTAAAGTTGAGGGAGGACAGGCTACATTGCTATGGGCATGTCCAGCAGAGATCTAAGAGCTTGCATTGATTGGGGATGAAAGATGACAAAGGAGGTGATGAAAGCTCCTACATGGACAGGATATTAGTGAACCTCAAAGAGACCCATCTGCACGACAGCTTGGTATATGATCATGTGTTATGGAATAAGGCTATAAATGTCACCAACCCCAAATAAGGGAGTGGCAAGAAAGAAGAAGATTGGAATGTAAACAGAAAAATACAATGGAGGGTCTTCCAGTGAAATAAATTTAAATGGGCCTCGTATAATGCCCCCTTATTTTAACATTGCAGAAACAGCCCCATCATTACTACAGCAGGAGTAGCCCCTATAGTTGAAGTGGCATATTCATTTGGACCCCTCTTTTCAGTTGTTCATAGGCACATATATACTGGGGGGGCAGAGATAAAACTGTGAGAGCAACCTGAGCTTTGACATTTACTGTCCCTTGAGCATTTACCTGTGCTTCCTTAATCTTCTATTCATATAGTGTTCTGAGGTAGTGTTATAACTGTTGGCCACATATTATATTACACAGTAATACATAACTTTGTTCCTCACTTTCCAGAAAGATTTCTGTCCCCTAATTTTTTTGCACTATATAGTAAAAGTAATGTTAGGGTGAGGAGTCTGGTGGCACCTTAAAGACTAACAGATTTATTTGGGCATAAGCTTTCGTGGGTAGAAAACCCCACTTCTTCATATGCATCAGAAGTGGGTTTTTTTACCCACAAAAGCTTATGCCCAAATAAATCTGTTAGTCTTTAAGGTGCCACCAGACTCGTTGTTTTTGTGGATACAGACTAACATGGCTACCCCCTGATACTTGGCACTATGTTAGGGTGTGATTCTGTTCACACTCATCCTAGATTGCAGTGGTGTGATTCCATAGACATTAAACTAATTGACACTGGTGAGAGCCCAATTAGGCCCTTTCTCTTTTATTTGTTTTCAACACTTTAGAATTTTGGTGAGTTCATTCTTAGATTGTGCACAATGTGTGCTCCATACTTGATGATTACAGGAGTTTTTTAGTCCGTATTGCTAACCGTCCCATTGAACATTTTTTTTCTAAACAGGGTCCACCAGGTCCTACTGGACCACAAGGTCCACTTGGTCAGCCAGGTCCAGCTGTGAGTATTATTGCTATTATTAATTATTAATCATTGACCCAGCTTGCTCCCATTGAGAAAAGTGGGAGCTTTGCCATTCACTAATCATAGAATATCAGGAGCTCATCTGGTCCAACCAGGACTAATCCCTAATTTTTGCCCCAGATCCTTAAGTGGCCCCCCTCAAGGATTGAACTCTCAACCCTGGGTTTAGCAGGCCAATGCTCAAACCACTGACCTATCCCCCCCACAATGAACTGATTCACCAACCAACTTTTCCATACTGTTACTCTCCAACAGCCAGGTTTGCCAATGATTACCTGGAAGGGCGCAAAATATGACTCTGGTGGGACTCAAACCCACAACCTTTGAATGACTTCATTTGTCATCAGTCTAGAAGTCCAATGCGCTATCCATTGCGCCGCAGAGCCTGTTGGATAAACTGAGGATCCTCCACATCCCAATGGAAGATGAGGATGGGGGTCCAGATATAATAAAATAAATATAAAAGCAAATTATTTATAAATAGAATAAGTATTTATAATAAACAATGCTAATCCCTTTCTCCCTAGGGAGCTGATGGGGAGCCAGGTCCAAGAGGACAACAAGGCCTCTTCGGTCAGAAAGGTGATGAAGGTCCCAGAGGTTTCCCTGGTCCCCCAGGCCCAGTGGGCTTGCAGGTAATTTCCAATGACGTGTGATATTTGGGGTTATAAGTCCCTATGTTGCTCTTGTGATGTAACCCACTAAAAATATCCCATATAATCATATTTCCACAGGGTTTGCCTGGACCACCTGGTGAGAAGGGAGAAACAGGTGATGTTGGACAAATGGTAAGTGAGATCCAATTCCTTAGCAGTTTCATCATTAATATCAGCGTCTGTTACAAAAGGTTTATTGTCTCACCAATTACTTATGCCTCTCCTTCCTTGTAGGGCCCACCAGGTCCCCCTGGGCCCAGGGGTCCATCTGGACCACCAGGAGCAGATGGTCCACAAGGTCCTCCGGGTGGAATAGGAAATCCTGGAGCTGTCGGAGAGAAGGTAAAGCATGCTGAGCCAGGCCTGATTCTATTTCCATTGAAATCAGCGGGAAGCTTACCCTGGACATCAATAGAAACAGGCCTGCGACTTGAGCTGTGGTACTCATGTTCCACATAGGCCTTGTTAACCAGCAAGTTCTCCATTAAGCTACCAGCAACTGTTTAAAATCAAGAGGGGACGTAGAAAGCTCTGTCCATTGGTAATGAATATAGACCAGGTGTTCCAAACCATTTCTTCAAATCCAGCCCAGCTCAGTAGTGACTGAAAGTTTCGCCATCTGAGGAGTGGCCTGATTACAAAACAAATATTGATGAGGGTCTCTCTAGTTCCTAGTGCACAGGTGTCCAAAAACTGCCATCACAATGGGCGCTAATTAACACTGTTGCTGGTGGTCTCATTGGAGAATCCAAGGATGTAATTGTCATGGAGATTGAAGTGTACTTTCAGAGAACACCGTGCAGCCAGGGTTAAGACATGACATATGACAGGGCAAAAATACAGTCAATGATGGGTCCATACAGGCTGGTTATGAGTATTAATTCTAAAGAACATTTTAACAAGAGTTGGTTGGAAATTTTTGATAAAAAAAACTCTACAAATGACCAGTTTCCAGGAATTTACTTTCCCATTTACTGACCAGCTCTAATTTTTTCACTGCTGGATGTGGGTGCCTGCTTTCAGTTGAAGAGGAACTTTCTACACAGCCCACTGTGGTGTGCTATCAGTAACAATATATAACCATTTGATTTTCCCCCTCGCCCCGATCTATAGGGTGAACCTGGTGAAGCTGGTGAGCCTGGTCTTCCTGGAGAGGGTGGTCCCCCGGTAAGTGGTACATTTTAAAATATGCATGTATATCATGGTTTTAACTGAAATCGAACAGGATTAGTGCCTTAGAGCAGTTGCAAGGCAGGGTAAACAATATGATGGTCCCTCTCATTACAGTGAGTTTGGCCCCACTTGTGTGAATTGCCTTGAAAGCTCAGCAGACCTCCTTTGTTTGCCAAAGCATGTCGTTTTTGTTTTACAATGGACTTGTCGGGCAAGTGGTCAGACTTAGCAGAAATATTAAAAGAATGAGGATCGTGCGTCTGAATGTCGAAGGTTTCCTGTCTCTCTGGAGCCTTTCTGAAACATGTATAAAGGCTAGTGGACAATGGAATTCATTCTCCCCCTCAGTGCTCCCTGAAAGTCTAAGGTTTTTCAGGCCTGTCTTTCCCCAGGCTTAGTCTTGAGGGGTTGGAGATTGAGGTTTCAGTAGAGTGCTGTGTGGAATAATAGTCATTGATGGGTAAGGACGCAGAGACTGAATTCATCCTCCATTTTGGAAGGAAGGGTTGTGGACGGCAGGGGCCAGAACAGACTGTGATTGGCTGCAGCTTACAGCAGGCTGGCCAAAAAGAACAGATGTGAAATAAAAGTTCTCCAGGCCTTAATAAGAACAACACGGGGGCCGTCTAATTATTTGGAGCAGGAGGTATTTATAATAAATAATGCCCAGGTATGCTGAGAGGTGTAATTGAACATATAAAACAAATAAGTAAATACCAGCTTTTTCTCTACCTAATGGAAAATCCTGTTTTCCCTACAGGGTCCTAAAGGAGAAAGAGGTGAAAAGGGAGAAGCAGGCCCCTCCGGTGCTGCTGGTCCTCCTGGTCCTAAAGGTCCACCAGGTGATGATGGACCTAAAGGTAGCCCTGTAAGTAACCCATCATATAGGAAAAGTGTTAAACTGAGGGTTCCTTTTTGAAAGCTGTGTTCCAAAGATGCTCAGGAAAGTTGAGATTGCTTAGCAGTCAAATGAACCATACCTTCTAGTGGTGCCCAAGTTCAAACCAATTCCATTGGGATTTTTAAGGATGAATACTCCTAGTTTATAGTATATTCAGTTAATACTAGAATAATCAGTCCTTTTCTCACAGAGGGCCAGCTCAAGATCTATGTCCTGCTCACTTAATTAATCAAAACAAAACCTCCAGCTCCAAACAGTCTCAAAGTTTGGAAAAGTTCTTACGCCTTGCCCCATGTTTATAATGGGATAACCCGAACATTGTATATTAACACCCCTGAACTTTTCAAAAGTTTGGATTCCAATCTGAACTTCACAGCTCATCTCCATGTATGATGGCATGGTCCAAAACTCAGGATCCTTTCAGCGTTGGGGATCTGGACTTTGAACATGTCAGAGCTATGTGACTCAAGACTTTGCTGTGTACAGTAGCTCTTTCAGTTGTGTCTGGAATAACAGATACATGTTGCTTTAGAGTTCTCCGGTAACTGTACCGCAGCTAACCTGGGGATATCCTTCTCCTTCCTTTTGCACGCAGCTAACCTGGGGATATCCTTCCTTTTGCAGGGTCCAGTTGGTTTTCCTGGTGATCCTGGCCCCCCTGGAGAACCTGGCCCAGCTGTAAGTGCCAACCATTCAGAAATGATCTCAGTGAGGCAGTCAAAATGAACTGCTTTCACCCTGGACTGGAGAAAGGCAATTCTTAGTATATCAAACTCATTTTCCTCCTCCTAGGGTCAAGATGGTCCCACAGGTGACAAAGGTGATGATGGTGAACCTGGTCAGACTGTAAGTACATTCTGGTATACAAGGTCTGTTAGGTATTAGGAGTATGGTATTCACCTGCTCCTTGTTCCTAGGTCTAATCTTTGCCCAGATCACTAGAAATGTAGGAACGTAGGGAGAAATTTTCAAAGGGACAAATGGTAGTTACGCACCTAACTCCCATTGACTTCTACTGGGAGCTAAGTACCTGACTTCCATTTGTGCTGTGAAAATCTCTCCCTCTCTTCTAAGTCTAACTGTCCAGTAATTTACTGGACCCCAGCAGTGGACTTTATAGCTTGAGTATATTATGTGTTTCCTTTTATTCATTTTAAGATGCCTATTATATTTCAAGTCACCCTTTTGTTCTTGCATCATAAGATGGGGTAAAATGAGATATCAGCTTTCTGATTAGCACTCATACCTTATATTGTCTGCCTCTCCTTAATTCTTAATTCTAATGCAAACTAGAATTGGTCAGGTCACATGTAAGATACCTGGTCTGTTTCTTTTACATGTCATATTACAATTATGAGCTGTTTTCTTCCACTTTTAACCTAGGGATCTCCTGGCCCAACTGGAGAACCAGGCCCATCAGGTCCCCCGGGGAAGAGGGTAAGTTAATTTGTTAAAATGTTGTTTCATGTACATTTTAATGAGATTTCTGAAATTAGTATCATTATTATGCTTTAATTCTAACAGACCTTACCCAGTCAGTTCACTCAGTAGAATTCTTAAAGTTCTGATCAAATGGTAAATATCTGCTTTGCATGGCAACATGTGTCACTTCAAATATCAACCTTGCAATATTGTCATATTGAGGTATAGAAATATGGGGCCAGAGCCTCCACTGGTGCAAATGGGCAAAAGTCAATGGAGCTGTGCCTATTTAAACCAGCTGGAGTTCTGGCCTGTGTGCAAAACGGTCAGTAAAAGTAATATAGGCTGAAAACAATTGTTAAGGAAATATCTTGATCTGCATTTGCCTGCCTGTTTATGGATTGATCCTTCAAATACCAACAGACAGAGTTCACTGCTCTTGGAGTCCCCAAGACAGTAGAATTTGGCACCAGCTCTCCCAAAAATGTATGCATGTGCGTCTCTTGGGGGGTGCTCACACGTGTGCACCCCCAAAAACTGAATCAGTAACTCAGAATAATTTATTTTCTGAACCCAAGAACAAAATGTGAGAAAATTCACATACTGAAATGCAATAGTTTGTTGGCAGTGTTCAAAGATGGTTAGAGGCCAATCCAAAGCCGATGGAAGTTAATGGAAAGATGCCTATTGAATTCTATGGGCTTTAGATCAGGTTATTGGTATCCAAAATAAAATGAGATAAAACATTTGGCTCTCCCAGCCTATTTCAGGATTTCTCTGCCAAATGTTCATCTGAGAAGGGGAGAAGGTTTATTTATAAGGGTGTTAATTTTTAAGACCATTGGCAGATAGCCACCTTGATATTATTTTCCTTCTTGTTTACAGTATCTCTGTAAATACCACCACAGCCGTTCCATATGAACTGTGGTCTAAGATGCTATTGCTTCTGTTTCATGTTCTCACTAGGGTCCTCCTGGTCCAGCAGGTCCTGAAGGAAGACAAGGAGAGAAAGGAGCCAAGGTAAGGGATGAACATATATTGATAAAGTCAGGATCTTCAGCTGTGGCCTCTGCAGCCCCCTGTATGCAGCACCTCATAAAATCTTATGTGGGAAGAACAGAATGTCATTTCACTGTGTATTTCAACAAACCATCAAACCTGGAATTTGGGGCCGTCAACTTCAAATGAAGACTTATCTTCTAAGTGCTTGTTTTGCCATTTAACAAATTCCGCTGGATATTTATGGAATTGTAAAGGGCTTTGGAATATGTTTTTAGTATCGAAAGTGTCATTTATTGTTTTGCAAATAGCACCATGTATACAGGACTCTATAATATCATAAAGCAAACATGATCTTCGCAAACCGTGATTATCTCAATAACAATGTTGAGCCAAAATTAGAATAGTGTTGCAAATGGTATTGTAAGTTACATTATTATTATTATTTATTATTATTAGTTATGATGTACGTTGTGGTGGCACCCAGGAGCCCTAGTCACACACTATTGTGTTAGGTGCTGTACAAACACCGAACAAAAAGATGGTAGAGCGTACAGTCTAAGCAATACTGCAAGTTGGTCAGTAAACAGGTGGAAATGGAAAAGTACTGCAACTCCAGGATTTGGCTTTCAGTGGGTGCAGTAGAGAGCATGATGGGGTGTGACAGGAAGGTATAAAAATAGGGAGTTGCTTGCATCACAGTAGGTCTGATCAACTGTAATTAGACTATGTAAAGAGCAATTGAAAACTGAATCACTTTGTCGCTTGCCACCAGGGTGAATCTGGTCTGGAAGGACCTCCTGGGAAGACAGGTCCTGTTGGTCCCCAGGGAGCTCCAGGGAAACCTGGTCCCGATGGCCTTCGAGGAATTCCTGGCCCAGTGGTGAGTATTTAAAAACTGAGGGTAGCCCCAGCAAACTTTTGAACAGGAATAATGACCAGGCCTTACAAGAAAGCATCTCTCTTAGGGGATGCCTTTCGCCCCAGGCGCCATTGTAGCTGGGCCACAGAAGCGAACAGTCTCCAGACTTGAATGCCTGACGTCTGGTGGCTCGGTGATTTTAGTAGAGGGGCCATGGCTCTAGAATTCACTCCCCCAACCCCCAGTGGTCCAATAGAGGCCAAGTCTGCTGACTTTTAAAGCATGATGGAATATCTGTTCTTTTCCATGGCTTTTGGCTGAGTTTTGGGGTGGGAAGGATGGGGTGGGTTGGTATTTATTTTACTTATGGTGAGGACAAGGAAGTCAAGGGAAATTGTGTTTGGCTTTCATTTTTTATTAAAGGTTGAAGAAGCTCTAGGGTAAAATTTTCCAAAGCGCCTACGTCCCATTTTCAAAAGAGACTTAGGCACACGGGAGCCAAAGTCCTATTAACTTTTGTTTCTTTGGTGCACTTGGGCAAAACTCTCATTGCCACTTAGTCAGGAGTAAAGGAGAACTTCAAGATTGGGCCTTGTGTTTTGCTTTTTTGTTTGTTTATTTTAATTTCATAAGACTGGATCCAAAGCTCCTTAAAGTTGCTAGAAAGACTCCTGACATCAGTGGCCTTTGCATTAGGCCCAGACCATATGCGTGCTCCTGGAGCATTTCTAATTGGGTGTTAAAATTAAGGTTAATTAAGGTTAAAATATATACATTTAATAATGGTTATAGAATGAATCCTTTTTTCTAGAGATGGGCCCAAGCCACAGAGTTCACATATGGAAGGGTAAAGTTTGGGGTGCTCAGATCTAGAATTTCACCACTAGACAACCTCTACTATGAATGCCTAATCTGAGTCGATTGCATTGTTTTACAGGGTGAACAAGGGCTCCCCGGTTCCCCAGGCCCCGATGGTCCTCCAGGCCCACTGGTATGTCTTTATAGTCCCAGTTGTTTGGTTACTTATATACAGAATTTTGCATTTGGTGTATATTATTTTTATCTGAGTTTCCTCTTCTTTTATTTTTATTTTTTTAAGGGCCCACCTGGTTTACCTGGTCTTAAGGGAGATTCGGGTCCTAAAGGTGAAAAGGTGAGACTGCTACATAAAACATGTTCAGATACTTTTATTTTCAAATTCATTGATCCTCCCCCCCAACTCGAAGGACAGTACATAATAGATGTCAATAGTGATGCTATGGTGATGACATGTATATTATAACAGATTCTGTAGCTTTCAGGGTGAAATCCACCCCTGTGAAGTAAGCTCCACAAAGGTCTCTGCACTGCTTAAGTCCAATATAAACCCTATTTTGAGGTCTTAAATGAGACTGAAGTGGTGCATAGGCCTTGTGCAGTCTCTCTGCATGGGAATGAATGTATCCCTCTATGCATAGTACACAGTAAGATTCCACATTCACCAAGAATTCACTGTTTTCACCACAGGACATGCTAAAACAGAAAGAGGGACTGTTGAGGATATCATAACATCAGGATATAATACTGTTAGGCAGTTCTTTAGAGCAGGCCTCAAGCATACAAGAGATGTTGATCATGACAACTACCTCAGTTATGAATCTTCAGGGTATATATGTTGAGTATCAGAGGGGTTCATTGACCAGGAAGACCTCTAAGTGGGTCAGGAAGAAATTTCTCCCCATAGTTCAGTGTGAAACATTACACATTGGAATCCATGGCTAATGTTTTACACCTTCCTAGGAGTTACCTGGCATTGATACATTACGCAGGAAAGTAAACTGATCCATTCTGTTATGCTTATGTCCCTATGCGATCTTTAGTTATCATGGCTGTGTAGCGCATGCAGCTAGCAAGAGGCAAAGAAAGAGGCAGTAACTTGGTAGACACGCTTGCTTGAGGTAATGGTTCTGAACCTTATTTGTAGAAATTAACGTAACATATGCCAATGTATGAAAAGGACAGACTCCAGAGTACAGCAGTGCCCCTTCCGTTATCATATTTACAGTCTTCCTTTAGCAAAAAGCTAGTGTTTTTCATTACACTAGGAGCTGTGGGCATTTTTGGCCGCTTTTCATGCTCAGCTAGAAACACTTTCCTTGTGTCTGCTCATCCCTGGATTCCCAAAAGATACAAACAATTTCCTTCCACTTGTTTAGTTTCTTCCTTTTGTAGGTGGGTCTTCTGGAGGAATTTCTCGTGCTCAACACCTTCCAGAGTATGACACAGCTGATCTTAATTAAACTCTGCTATTTATTTTCTCTAGGGTCATCCAGGTTTAATTGGCCTCATTGGGCCCCCTGGTGAGCAGGGAGAAAAGGGTGACAGAGGTCTCCCAGGACCCCAGGGTTCATCCGGACCTAAAGGAGAGCAGGTAGGTGTTTTTTAGGGGCACTTTGGAGTCATTCGTGAGATTTTCCTTAAATGTGCCTGGGAAGCGATGCTGAGCCTTCATACTGGGCTTAAAGGATTAAAACCTTGTTCCTTTCATCAGGTGGCTTTTTAATAGTAGAGTCGGCCTTCTCTGGTCAGAGACATCATCTCAGCATGACACGGGGTGCTTTTGCTAACTCTTTAATGACATTTCCTACACAAATATACCATACTATAGAAGCTAGTGATGAGCACCAGCTGGAAGCTATTCAACTTAAGGGAATTCAATTTAAGGGAAGTTTTGACCCAGATCCAAAATTGGTTTTGGTCTTAGGGATTTGGGCCTGTCCTTCTAAAGAGACGCTGAAACCCTGTGCTCTGAAAGGTCGGGGAAGTGGGCAACTTGGGCCTATCTCTAATGGAAAAAAGTGAAACCTGGAAATGAGGTGGCTCTAGAGTCAGGCCCTGGGACGATACATTGATCTCCGTGTGTAGACTCTCACACCTGTATGGATAAGCCTGCAGGATGGTACGTAGATGATGACCAACATGAATACATTGAAATAAACTTTATTTTGCCTTTACTTTTTAGGGTATCAACGGTCCTTCTGGTCCAATTGGACCTCCAGGTCCACCAGGATTACCGGTATGTAACTGAAATCGAAAAGCCATTTGGTCAAGCAGCAAAAGCACAGAACTGCGAGTCAAACAATCTGGGGTCTATTTCTGGCTCTGCCACTAATGCAATGTGTGACCATTGACAAGTCACATAAATGCTTAGTACCTCAGCTTCCATGAAATATGGATAATCGTGTGATACACACCTCCCCGGGGTATTGTGCAGCTAAGTTCATCAATATTTGTGTAGCACTTTGAAGTGCTTTGTTATTATTAATAATACATTTCTGATGTTCACTAATAAGCAAGTAAAGTCAAACTCTTCAAATGTCCACAGAAAACGGGCACAAACGTGGTTGAAGTGAATTCATTGAAAAATTCAAATGACTATGAAATGATTTCACATTTTTTGCGCAATGCTAATTATATATTTTTCTCTTTCCTCCGTTCAGGGTCCCCCTGGTCCAAAGGGTGCTAAAGGGTCATCAGTAAGTATAGACAATACAAAATTAAAAGGCAGAGGAATTTTTATTAGGTGCATAACCTACTATCACCATTACAAATCAGTAGAGTCAAGGCAATTAGCTAAAGATTATTTTAGTAATCACAGTCCTTTCAGGCTGTTTAAAATGAAAAATTATAATTGGAAATGTTTCTTTCAAGCCCATTGTACTTTCTGCCACATCACTGTTGAAAAGATCAGAAATATTAAAACAGTGGAAAGTAAGAAAAAAACCTATTGCTGTAAAGATGGAGACCTTAAAAATGAACAGTGAGAGAGGGAGGGAAAAATGGAAAAGTGGTAGGTGTGACACAGAGTGAAGAAATGGGTGGAAAACACCCAGTTAAACTAGTTTAATGTCACCAGTTTCTCCTCTGTGAAGTTAGAACTATAGCTGGTTGAAAAATGCAAGTTACTTTTAATGGGGAAATTTTAAAAAAATGTGTTTATCAATATGTTCTATACACAAAATTCAGTTTATTCATTACACAAACAAAAACCTAAAATTTCTGTTTCAATTTCTGAAAACCTTTTTGGTTTAAAATGTTCATGTTTGGGGGAGGGACAGGGGAGGAGCCAAAATTTGTACATAAATCCTAACCAAAATGTGGATATTTTGCCAAAAACTTTTACTGAAAAAGTTTTTCAGCTTCTGTTTTTTCAGCAAAATAGCAGAAAATGTTCTGCAAAAATATAAATTTTGGTTAAAAAGCTATTTTTCATCCCAAAAAAATATTTTGACAGGCCCTAGTTAGAACCATCTGTGCTTGGGGTAGCTGGAGGCTGAGGGAGAGAGTAGAAAGGAATTTAAAGAAAGAATGACATGCATGGAGAATTTGTGACAGCTGGTATTTACTGAGTGAGCCACTCACACTTGTTTCTGTTTTTTGCACTCAGGGTCCAACGGGTCCAAAGGGTGAATCTGGCCATCCAGGCCCACCAGGACCTCCTGTAAGTATAACCCATTGTGGTGAAACCTATGGTGAAGTGAGAGCTAGAATTAGTGTGTGACATACCCCTAAGAACCCAGTTCTTGATAAAGAGGCAGCATGCAGTGGGTCCATACCGAGGAGATAGGTGCCTTAGAAATACCAGAGAGGAAGATGAGGCAAGAAGGCTGAACAAAAAAAGGAAAGAGGTGTGCGTGGAAAGGATCAACCCACAGGCTGAAGGTGAAGCATCTTTGTTGAAACACTTTCCAACCAAGGTGGATATTTTGAGCACCAAAAGACTTTCCCAGCAGTCTGCATGCCTTGTGCAGACTCTCTCCTACTACACAGGTTGAATGCCTGAGCCCTGTAAAATTCACTGGTGACTGAGGATTTTCATTAGTACCATAATGGACCTTTGAGACCTCCTGTCTGTGCGTGTCCTGTGGCGGTGACTCTTCCTGTCACTAGTGCAGCATGTTCATTCCTGTGGCTGTCTCTTCTGTTTCTTTCATGTTTCCCCCGTGAAGCTAATGTTTCAAGTTCTTTCCTCACACCCAGGGTCCTCCCGGGGAAGTGATCCAGCCCCTGCCTATCCTGTCCTCCAGGAGGACCAGGAGAAACATTGACGCAAGCCAACTGGTTGATGAGGGAAACACCGACAACTACATGGATTATGCAGATGGCATGGAGGAGATCTTTGGCTCCTTGAACTCTTTGAAACTGGAAATTGAGCAAATGAAGCATCCGTTGGGCACTCAGCACAACCCAGCTCGTACCTGCAAGGATTTGCAGCTTTGCCACCCTGACTTCCCAGATGGTAGGTGCTTGGGGCTGTGAGTGGCGCTAGGGGCAGGAAGAGAGCCCAGCAGAGTTCATAAATCTGCACAACCCCGTTAGTACAACTTAGTGCTGGTAGGAAAATAGAATTTGTATTTTCCTGCAAACATGAGGTGAAGGGTAGGGGCTTGTCACAAGAGCCCCTCACCCAGTTGCACGCTGGGAGGTGTAGTTGGGCCAGAGAGCCTAGCCCGTAGAGGAAAATAGGAGCAGAAAGCATTCGAACGGCAACTCCCATGAGGCATGACAGTGCCATTTTGAATAAAAATACTTCGGGTTTTGGCCAAAAGTCAAAAACTGGGGGGTGTTTCAGGCATTCCATTTTTTCCATGAAACACTGAAAATTTCCACAGGAAGTAGACACACTTTTCGTGACAAATTTTGTTTGGTCAAAAACCCAGTTTTTCCACTGAAACATTTTTGACAGAAAATATCCAACCAGCTCTACTATAAATCCAACATGTCAAGCATGAAGTACTGTATAGATATGTACTGAGGGCCAGATTGTGGGTCTGGCCACTGGAGCCTTGTCTACACTATGGCTACCCACCTGTTCCAACAGCCACTAATAGGTGTTGGAAGTAATGAAGCATTTATTTGGAAATTTCCCTGGTGCAGATAAGGCTGCAGTAGGATCACCGTAGTAGTGTTCCAGTTCTGAGTTTATGCACTGTTCCACATACTGCACTTTGCGTGTTGATTGTGGAGTCTTGTTATATCCCGGTCTGTATTACTATATAAGGAGAAACATGTGTTGGCTGTCCACATACATGTAATGTAATCTTATCCCAGGGATGAAAATGGTTGGGTTTGATCCTGAGGAAGTTCTGGAAGTTCTGATACATTCTTAACTTCATATAGGCTAATCCCTTTTCCTCCAACTTCCAGGTGAATACTGGGTTGATCCTAATCAAGGATGTTCAAGGGACTCTTTCAAAGTTTACTGTAACTTCACAGCTGGTGGAGAGACCTGTATCTTCCCTGATAAGAAATCTGAAGGAGTAAGTTCCCACAAACTGTATATTTTTCCTCTGAAGCTGGTAATGGAGTGTTTCCTATTGTGCATATTCATAGCCAGTCACCTTGATCAGATAAACTCAACAATGGAAAGTAAAAATTAAAGATCCAATGTGTTTGTTAATGTCAGATTCAAGATTGGTTTTAGATTATGTTTACTGAGCACATTTCACTGAATCAGTAAGCAATTTTTACACTGTTTTAGGGCAAGGTTTTGATGGTCTCTGAAGCATGATGAATGCTGATAACAAAGGCAAACTTCTCCATCATTGTCTCTACTGTAGTTCACCATGAGGTTTATTTAATCTACTCTTTTTATCCCCAATTCAGCAGTGACTGCTACTCTGATGGTTTTGTCCCTCAGTACTGCTGGTTCCTCTTCTACTTTGACCGAGTCTTCTGACATAGTGGAGAAATGTTGTTCTGCTGTAATTTCTCCTGTTATTCATGTTGGGTACTTGGGTGTTCCAAACTACCACGCCTAGGATCAGGAGAGTTCATGGCATTCAGTCGGTACGCAGACCGGGTGTGAATCGGGCAACAATATGCTCTCCCATCCTCATGCTTCCAAGAATCCCCCCAGTAATAACTCAGCCAGTCACATCCTGTTGACCATGACAAGTTCTCTAAGTGTCTTTCAGTTGCAGTAAGATACTTCTCACTGCCCCATATCCATCCGCTTTATATTATGGGGTTGATCACCAGGTGTAAAGACCTACTCTTAAATTTAGTTTCTCCACTAGGTAAATGTGATCTCTTCCAAGGTGGCTGTCAAGGATCCTCTCAGTACCATCAAGAAGGTCTTCACATGCTAGGTTAGGGTATAGACAAGAGAGATTCATTGCTCCTGTGCACCCTGATTTAAGACGTTCACTTGCTGAGATAATTTCAACCCCTAGAAATATACATCAGCATGGAACAAGTGATGTGCAGTGCAGAATTTCCCAGGGATTCTTTTGGGGATTGTTTAAACAGAAGATACATTTCTTCTCTTTGGTGTTAGACCACCGTTATTCTCCTCCAGTCATTGATTATTAAACTATCAAAATCTGAGTATTAAAATCCTTACAGTGTTGACTTTGCAAGTTATTGCAATATTCCCAGTGGGATTGATTCTTCTATCACATACACTGGCATAAGTGAGAGGAGAATCCAGCCTATTATATTCCATATGCAATAATGAAACTATCTACCTCATTAACATTAATTACTTGCATAGGTATTTGTGGATATTTTGTTATGGGCCGATGCATGGCCTGAAAAATGTATCCCATCTCGGTGCATCCTCAGCATGGCAAAAATGCACCGTTTCATGTTATGGTTCTCCTCCTGTGAAGGAAAGAATAATCCCAAGGCACCTACATCTAGTTCAGCCATTGTTCTTGGAGAGAGTGAAAGGAACAGTGAGGAAGTTAGTGGAATAATGAGGGAATATTAACTAAACTCTATCCCTGCCTCCTCCCCCATTAAACACATCCCTTGTTCTGACTGAAAAGAGAATATTCAAATTCACAGCTGTAAAGGGTCCTCCGGGAAGGATGGTTTGGCAACTCATCTCCTTATCAAGTTCATTACAGACTGTTCAGTTGGGACTCCACCATGTATTCTGGTTCATTACCTGCCAAGGACTACACATTCCATTTACAGTATGTTACTGGTGCTCAAACACACAAAGCAGATGCTGGTGTTTTATTAATTCTCCTAGCCTAGCCTCTCCTTGCTCCAGCACATCTGGATTTGACATTGGACTGACATCAGCCTTCTCCATTCTCATTGCTGCTTTTCCATCCTTGCTCCCCACCAATCCCCATGTAGATAAATGGATCATTTACCACTAATACTTTTTTCTCTCTCTCTTTTTTTTTTTTTTGCCATACGTCTGCAAAATGTGATGCCAATTTTTCATCAGCAGATATCTAGAGGTTACAGATCATTAACCTCTTAGCAATGAAAGGTGGTACCAAGGCAGTTTATACCTGTGTGCAGTGGTGGAATGTCCTAACCCCAGTGTCAAGCGGTGAACATTCTAATTTCGAAGCTGTCAGGACCCTAGGGCTCAGTGGACTGTTTTCATTACCAGTGTATAAAGTTTAAGAAACTATGTGTTAAACAAAGTTGGACAGTTTCAGTGAGACAAACAGACCCAGGATGTGCAATTGAATGTAACCTTTTCTTTCTTTGTTTCTCTCTTTCTCTCTTCCACTTTCCCGCCCACAATTTAGGCTAGAATTACTTCTTGGCCAAAGGAAACCCCGGGCTCCTGGTTCAGTGAATTCAAGCGCGGTAAACTGGTAAGAGGCACCCTACCACTTTCTGTTGGTCTTTAACCCGTCTCATATTTTACAGAGCAAAATGGCTCGTTGGCCCAAAGAGCAGCCTTCCACATGGTATAGTCAGTACAAGCGGGGTTCCTTGGTAAGTGGCTAACCTTGGCCCTACAGTCTGAATCCGAGCACGTCAGCCACGTCCGCTTTGGTTATGGCCAGACTGTTTGCACTCTGCATGTTGGACTAATAACCATCCTAGGACACCTTTTTAAAAAAAAAAATTAAGGTGGAACGCTGACTAAAATATATTGGAGGCACATTTATATGACCCTCTTCAGGGAAGGTAATGGGGTGCAGGCCCCAATTCAGCAAGGCTGTAAGCACATGCCCAGTATGTGAACAGCCAATGAGATTACTCATGCGCTTAAC
This sequence comes from Chrysemys picta bellii, assembly GCF_011386835.1. Taxonomy (NCBI): domain Eukaryota; kingdom Metazoa; phylum Chordata; order Testudines; family Emydidae; genus Chrysemys; species Chrysemys picta. The sequence goes on from NC_088808.1 coordinate 19,106,656, forward strand.
ACTAGGCATTCGCTGAAGTACCTTGCTGGATCAGAGCCTCTGACAGGAACTGGTAGCTCCTTTAGTGCAGTAGCCGAATCTAGCAGCTGGAACTGGCCACTGTTCTGAATCACAACCAGTCATCACTGTGCTACCAAAACCTACTAACTATAGCCTAGATCAACACTTACATACCACAGTGATCGGGTCTACAAGAATACTAGACTTGGCCAGAATTTTTTTTTTTTTTACAAGGAAGTTTTCCAGTGAAAAAATGGGAAGTTTTTCCATCAAAAAGTCTGTGAATTATTTTCTGTATTTCAACCAACTCGAATGCACATAAGGCATATAATAGAGAAATAAGCCAACCCACTGGAGTTAGAACCTTCAGTTTCATGTCCCGATATTGTTGCTGAGTCCAGGACCTCATGAGTCTGTCTTCAATACATTCTCCTAGCACCAGTATCCCACGTCCACACCACCTCCATTAGTCTTGGAGAAATGGAGTAAAGCCACTGAAGAAGGATTTGAAACCATGCACATACTCTCTAAGCCTGTGTGAACTAGAACTTGGCCTAGAGACACTGTTAAAGTTATAAAGGGAAGAAGAACCTCTGTCAGTTAAACAATTCATGGTACCTACATTCTACAACAGAGAAACCAAGGAAGTGAGGAAAGCAGGAAAGCAGGAACAAACATCTACAACGGGGGTTCTCGACCTTTTTCTTCCTGAGGCCCCCAACATGCTATAAAAATTCCTCAGCCTGCCTCTGCCGCATCTATTTTTCTGCATGTCCAGGAGCTTAAAAGCCAGGGCTGGCATTAGGGGGTAACAAGCGAGGCAACCACAGCACAGGGGGCCCCTCGAAGCTTTGTTGCTCAGGCCACAGCTTCAGCCCCACCTGGGATGGGGGAGGGCTCGGGCTTTGGCTTTCTGCCCTGGGCCCCAGCAAGTCCAGCGCTGGCCCTGCTCGCTGGCTTATTTTGGCAGACTACGTGAAACTTCCTTGCAGCCCCCATGGGCCCCGTGGTTGAGAACCACTGATTTACAGTATGTGCCCCAGGGGTGTTGGGGGCTGGGATGTAGCTGCACTTCTTGGAAAGATGAAATCTACTGGAGAATGACCGCATTTCATGGAAATACAGAACAGTAGCCGAGGGTCCATACGCTATATTTTTAGGTCTCATTGTGGAATGATTAGCCCGAACAGGGCCCTTCAAAGATCAGAAAGCTCCTGAACGAATCTCAGGTGTGTGTGGACTTGTGAACAAGCAGGAAATGAGCTCTGTGGAAATCAATGGGATTTGGGAAGAAAAGGATACACCTGGGGCCAGATCCTCAGCACCACCCGAGTAATTAGAGCAGTGGTGCTCAAACGTTTGTCCTGGTGACCCCTTTCACACAGCAAGCCTCTGAGTGTGACCCCCCCCTTATAAAATAAAAATATGTAATGCTATTATAAATGTTGGAGGTGATGCGGGGTTTGGAGTGGAGGCTGACAGCTCGCGACCCCCCCATGTAATAACCTCGTGACCCCCTGAGGGGTCACGACCCCCAGTTTGAGAACCCCTGAATTAGAGCTACACCGTTTTGCACTAGGGGAGGAACTGACCCACTGTATGTACCCAGCATCTCCTTCCTTCCTCACACACAGAGTCAGGCTGTGTGGGCCTCCTGGAACTTTCTCTGCAGAGTTTTGCTGCAGTACACATCAAACTTCCACCTTAAAAAGCAACCAATAAACAAAGACACTGCCTTATTTTCTCAAGCCACATTCTTTGTCACTAAGCGCTGAACACTCTCTGATTCTGTCCATGAGAAAGCAACGGCTTCCATAGCTGTTCCTGCAGTGCACGCCCCAGACAGCAGGGTTGTATTCTGAACGTATCACAAAGGGGCTTAAAACCAGCACTTCAGCCTCTTAAACATCTCGGGGAGGGGCAATTTCTCATGACTTAACTTCAAAATACTTCACTAATTAATATCTGTATCTGTTTTACTGATTTTTTTTTTTTTTTTTTTTTAGTCCATTGAGCATTAGCCACTCACTTTAAGGGCTGAATAGCTAGTCTAAAATTTCGGTTTTGGGGTTTGTTTCTTTTTGCTAGGAACTTCAAAGCTATTTGGAGCCCTTTGTTTCGTCTCTCTCTGTTGCCGTTTTCTTGCTCTGTACCTATGCTACATTTTCTTTTGAAAAGAGCCCCCAGCACCTAGAAGATATTTGTCAATGGAATACCCCAGGGTTAAACATGTGACCCATAAAAATAATGCTCTGGTTTTAAGAACACAGCCAGTGTCAGTAAAATGGACGGAACAGAATGCTGGTACTGGTAAGTGGAGGGAGTTAGTGCACTTTGACTGGAAATTGAAATCCTGACTTAGGTCAGAAATGAAAATGAGTTTGATGGGTCTCTTATAAAGGTCCAGTCCCGCTTTTGTTAAAGTCCATAGCTAGAGCCCCGGGGATTGAGTGCCTTTCTGCACATCCCAGACACACTGGGCACTGGGGGCTTGAGCCAAAGGCTGTTGAAAGCACTGGAAAGACTCTCCAGGGGCTGTGAATGGAAGCTGTGGGTTCTCAGTACGGCTGAAATCTCAGGCCACTTATTTAGGTGGCTGAACAGGAATTGAAGGGCCCGCTTTTAAAAATGTTGGCCTTTCTTTTGGGACAGTTTGTAGAATCCCACAGATCTAAAAGGACAAACATCATAAACAGAAAAATCATCTGGTGTGATGTTTCCATCCCATTATCTCTTACCTACTGGTTAATATCAGTGAAATACAGACAGATGACCGTGTTAATTCCTACCACTTCTCAGTGATGGAAAAGGATTACAGATCTTTTCTTCTGGGGTGCGCACACCAGCTCTTGCATGTGTGTGTGACTCCCATTGGAGCTAATTATGCTTTATACCTATCTAAGCCTATAATCATTTATTGCCAGATGGCATCCATCATGCATTGTTATTGTAATGCATAAATAAGGAAGGGATTGATTCCGCAAAGCCACGCTCCCACAAGCAATTCTCTTGCACATAACTTACCCCATTGGCTCCAGTTGAAGGGCTTTGGGATTGGACCCTAGCCCAGCATCTAAAGAACCGCATCTCTGCCCACTTCAAAGGGATATTGGATGCCAAGGTCAAACACAGCTAAAAAAAAGAGAGACCTGGTGGAATTGAGCGATGCATATCAGTAGCTCTGGGAACCCCTGAACAGGTGCTGGGCAGTTAGCACATGTGTTCATCTCCTTCTATATCCTGGTGGCTCACTCATATTTTCTCATCTGGCATGCATGGCTTTCTCCTGTTCAGTCATGTTTAACACTCAGGAGGAGATGCGCAATGGGATCCTGACACGAGAACCGGTTGGTATGAATACATGTATATATTATTCTTATTATTGTTATTGTTATTATTGTGTATTATTATTACCCATTGCTGCTGATTTTATTGTCTGGCTGTGAATCTCTCCTACTGTTTGCAGTGTGTACTGTACCTTGAAGTTTGATGACACCGCAAAGAACGCTGCACCGTTTGCATATCTGAATTTTTCTCCAGATTATTTCAAAAGGAAGCGACTGCCTATAGATCACATTTATAAGTGTCCGCTCTCTTAGCTTGACCATGACAGCAGATGCTGTCTCTGTGTAATTAGTTTAAAACCACATTGGAATGGATATATGATGCATTTGCTCACTTGGCCTTTGATAGCCTACAGGATGAGGCCCCAGCTGCAAATGAAAAGCCTTCCAGAGCAGTACGGCTTTCAGGTCCATCAAAGGGTCCGAGTTGTAATGAGCTGTAGAGGATTTCACATAGCTGTGTATTGCAAAAGATATAATACACCATAAGGGGAGAGAAGGTGATTTTCATACCTTTACATGGAATAGGGAAGGATGGGAAAGAGTCAATGCATTGCCATAGATTTCATGGCATCCAGTAAAAGCTTTTAAAAATTGCAAACCGATAGGCTCCTTGACTGGGTGGGGTTCCCCACCATAGATCAGTGGCTTTGCCCGTCTCTTCTCTAGGCCCGCTACATCTTGCTAGCGTCACACACTATCTCCCTCTCTCTTTCGCTCTCCCTCCTCCCCAAATAACCTCTGTTTCTCCCTTCCCCCTTTTCCGCCCACTCACCTTGTCCAATCTTGCCAACCTCAGGGATCCTCTCTCTGCTGTCATCCGCCAATACCCCCATATTCCTGCCCATTCCTCGCTCTTGTTCCTCCTCAGTGCTACCGATTGTGCCTCTTTCAGATTCTGATGCTTTTCTTGCACAAATGCTGCTGGGAGTAATAGCAAATAACCAGGTTTCCGGTTGCATTCAACTTGGCAGCTGTTGGTGTTTCAGTGCCATCCTCTGGGAGTCTTAGCACCCCTGGAAGTGTAAAAGTGTCCCAGCCATGAAAACAAGGAGTCTATTAAAAAGCTCAGTCTCGGGAGTCCCTGCTGAAATGTACAGTGGATTTATCGTTTACTCAAATGCCAAACCGCCCTCCCTAGTTTCCAGGACTGGTGCTGCTAGTTTGGCAGAAGAGGTTCCAGCATTAGGGTAAACAAGAGGTGAAAGCTGAATATTTTAAAATCCTTCTACCCTCAAATTTAGCAGACGACAGGGCCTTGAACGCTGTTTTGTCAGAGACTTTGGAAGGATCCCCCTGCAGAACCTCTGCATACATACCGTAAACCAGCACATGCAGAGGGAGAGAACACATACCGAGCCATGAACAGGACTGTGGCTCCTTTCAAAGCTATTTGATGCGGGAACACCAACTCCTGGTAGAAATGAATGGCAAAATACCTCAGCCCGTACATCAAAAGATGTCCTCTAGGATCAGAAGATCTCACGTGCCAAACTACAGACAAAGCTAAAGATGCTCCATCAACAGTGTTACTTTGGGCAAACTCTTTCAGAAGATGGAGGGTAGGGTTTTCTGAAGCCCTCAGTGCTGGCCTATCTCTGCTCTCATTGAAGTCAAGGATAATATGCCCCATGACTTCCGTGGAACCAGAGCTTACTCAGCACTGAGTCCGTCCCCCGCCCCGCCGCCATGTTTTTTCAACAGGACGGAAGTCCTGGAGACTTATCTCCCCTTGACTGTATGCCCCACTTTTCCCTTAGTTTTTTTTATTCACAGATGGCCCAGAATCAGCTGGAGAAAGAACATTCCCTTCAGAGCAGCAGGGATGGCTGGCATCCAAGCAATGGCAGCAAAACCGTGGAGATGGTCCTGTAATAGAAAGTCATAACCTAGCAGGCACCTATAATTTGACCTTTTAATTGGTCAGTAATGGTCTTGTGCAAATGTGTGTGTGTGTGTGTGTAATGAAGTCCTAACCACCCAGGCAAAGGGACTGTCTCGTCTGTGACATGTATGCCAGTGCTGGGAGCTGCAGTGGAATGCAAGTGTCCATTGACAGGATGCTGATAAGAATGGGTAGAGATGACAGGGATGATGGCATGCTAACTCCAGGTATCCGTTTTCCATGAAGAGATTAGCATTTTCGAGTCCATAATTCTGCATCGGCTACTTGAGTTTCCCAGATGTGTGTTTCACATCACTGCCTAGTATTTCCCCGTCTTTGTTTTCCATTTCTCTCAGCTTTCCTATGTGGATTCGGACGGCAATCCCATCGGGGTGGTGCAGATGACTTTCCTGAGGCTCTTGAGTGCCTCCGCAAACCAGAACATCACCTATAATTGCTACCAGTCTGTAGCATGGCAGGATGCCACCACGGGCAGCTACGACAAAGCCATCCGCTTCCTGGGCTCCAACGACGAGGAGATGTCCTACGACAACAACCCTTACATAAGGGCTGTCCTAGACGGTTGTGCAGTAAGTATACACGCTGACAGAGTTAGGCATAGGAGGAGCTTCTACACACAAAGCAGAGTCAGTCTGGTTTAGTAACTAGACCTGGGGGGGTGTCAGTCAAGACTCAGGGCTTTTTCTTCCCTAGCTCTGCCACTTACTCCGTGTAGGATTTTGGGGGAAGTCACTTCAAAAATTTTCAAGTGTCCCGTGATTTTGGGTACTTCCGTTTTTGGGTTCCCAACTCGGAAGACTTGGAGCCTGATGTTTTAGAGGTGCTGAGAAGTTAGTTTCCACTGTCTTCAAAGGATTGCGTTACCGTGCACCTCTACTGCATGACTTCATTCTTGAAATTGACAAAGGAGCTAGGAAGTGAGGGTTCAGTTTGCTCAATGCTTGCAGCCTTTCCCCTGGTTATAGGGCAATCATACACAAGGCCTAATCCCATAGGAAGGATGGTTCTAGTGGTTGGGGCACTAGCCTGGGACATATAAGACTTAGGTTCAGTTCCCTGCTCTATCATGGGCTCCCTGTGTGACCAGCAACAAGTTTCTCTGGATGTCAGTATCCCATCTGTAAAATGGGGATAATAGCACGGCCCTACCCTGTAGGTAAATAAAAGATTGTGAGGTGTTCCAAAACTATTTTAATAAGGACCATTGAAGTACCTTGGAGAGAGAGATTATGGAGGCAAAACTTCCACCCGAGACAAGAATTGTACATATAGGTGCCCACAAAAATAGCACACACCTTGCCTGCATTTGTACGTAAGCAGGTATTGGTGCAAGTAAATTGAATTGTGATTCACCCAGATGTAGGTATGCCGTTTTGCCATTTGTGCAGGTAATTGTGGGATTTTGCTTTCACATATTTTGCAGGCGCATCTTAGATTCTAAGGGTCTGATTTTCAAGAGTTCAGGGCCAGATTTTTAAGTTTCACTACCCATAATTCAGGCCAAATTTTTAAAAATGCTCAGCTCTACCTTTTGTAGCTAAATAAGGGCCAGATTTTCAAAGATTTGACCATCCTGTATTTCTGAACCTAACTGGGCGCTGAGCTCTTCTGAAAATCTGGAATCTAGTTTTGGGCACTGAACCTCTCTGAAAATTGTAGCTACCTGTCTGAAAAATTGGTGTAATGTTTGCCAGTTCCATTCATGCTAGGACCCAGTTGCTTAAAACTTGGAAATATGCAAAACCTCTCCTTCTTCTGAAACTGGGATGGTCAAAATCCACAGGACTAAAAGAAAAAAAGAAAATATTGCGATGTCTCAGGGAGCGAACCCTTAATAGAATTTAAGAGATTAAGTCGAACTCCGTTCGGAAGCCGGAGTGTTTTTGCTATAGAAGCACTGAGGGAAAATTCAGTTAGTCACTAATTCTCTTAATGCTGCTGCAGAGAGATGAAGAGTGCTCATCCCATAGCTGAAAACACTCAGAAGCCACGTGGGGAAGTTTATTCTCAAGTATTTCATATCTCTTGACAATATGATGTGCCTTAGAAAAGTCACCCCCCATCTCACCTTTCCATACTAAATCTCAGGGAAGCTGGAAGATCACGCATCCCAGATTTAAAAGCCGATATGCTTGATGAAAAACATTACAGTTAGAAATTATTTTGCTCAGGCATCCAACATTTTTCTACATTTCTTTTCCCTTGTTCTTTCTGTAGCTATGGATATTTGCAGGAAAACAGCCCTCTTAAGAGTTTATTTGCCTCTGTTGTTGTTGGTTACCAGAAACTGTAACATAGCCTGTTATTAGAGCAATCAGTTTGGATGTCACAAACAGAAGAATATGGGGCTGAATAAACAGCAAGAGCACAAGGGATTGTGACTGGTGGCTATCGCTACCACTGCAGTAGCACCTAGAGACTCTGAATGAGATTGGGGATTTATTGTGCTAGCCATGCAGACAGTAAGAGACACTCGCTGGCCCAAAGAGCTTACAGTCTAAATAGACAAATTGTGGAAAGTGAAATGGGCACAGAGAGGTCAAGTGACTTGCCCAAGGTCATAAAGCAAGACAGTTGCAGAGTCAGAAATAGAACGTGAGTCTTCTGAATCCCAGGCCTATGGCCTATCCATTAGACCACACTGCCCTCGAGAGATGGGTCTGCAAAGGTTATTTCTCCGATTAAAATGTGCTATGCTACCATACTTGAAAACAGTGCAAAAAAGAGAAACTATTCAAAACAGAATGGGCCGGATCCTGAGCCGGTGAAAATCGCCAGGCTCCACTGACTTCAATGAGACTATGCCGGTTTACTCCAACCAGGCGCCTGGCCCCATTATTTCTTTTCAGTTTCCCAGGCTGCAGCTATAGCAAAGATTATGATAACATGTTATTTATTACTTGTACCGGGCCCAGAGATGTGCTAGGCTCCAGGCAGATTGGGCGGACATGGCCCCTGCCTAGGGTGACCAGACAGCACGTGTAAAAAATCAGGACGGGGTGGGGGGTAATAGGTGCCTATATAAGAAAAAGCCCCCAAAATTGGGACTGTCCCTATAAAATGGGACATCTGGTCACCCTATCCCGCCCCACTCTAAATGTACGCCTACACTTACGGAGGCATGAAGGGTATGGACACTGCACGCCCAACTAGCACAGGTATAACTGGGAGCATAGACCGCGAGGCAGAGCTCAGGTAAATAGAGTAGTGTGGCCTACACGCCTGACCCCCCCCCCCCCAGAGTATGGACCCCTATAGGGCTCTCTACGCGCCCAAACAGTGCCTCCTACGTCCATGCTGCTATTTTTAGTAGTGTAGTGTCCCACTGCCTCCTTCCTGCCAGAGCCTTCCCTCACCCACCGGCGTGAAAGTCTCTGGCAGCAGGGAGCTCTCAGAGCTTTTCCCCATTGCCTTCCCCCTGCTAGATCCTTTCACTGTGGCGTGGAGCTGCACATGTCGTGCCTGAGCCCTGCGTGCTGCCCTGTAGACGTAGACTGTTGGTCTGGACTGGGTGAATTTGCTTAGTCTTCATGAGCCGGGCTTGGGAATGTCACTCCTCCTCTGCAACATCCACCATTTCCAAATCCATCAGTCGGAACCCAAGTGCTGCGGCTGCTACTCAGCCACTCGTGTCAGAGCCAGCCCGTCCCTGGATCGCTCCGGGTGCAGGGAGCCAGGACACGGTCTACGCACCTGTGAGGCTCTAAATGGTGCATGAACTTGTGGTCATCTTCCGCACAGGGTGAATTTCATCCTGCACAGTGCTGGGCACCCTCAATGCACATTGGTATCATTGGGAGTTGAGGGCACTCAGTTCCTTGCAGAAACAAGCCATAGGTTTACTAAGGCAAAGCTCCCAAGTTCTTCAATACAATTTTTGCCAGAGTTAGGCCATCAAGGATTGGGTCATCGCGTTGGAATGATAATGGCCATCTAACCAATGTAGCACTGCTGCAGAGTTCCTGTGGAAGTTGATCAAATGCACACTCCTGCCATGATTCATTCTGTTACAGCGAACACCAAAGGAATTACAGTGCTAATGTTTGGGCCATTATTTGAATGTGTTTTCTCTGGTCTTATAGCCCTTTTTTGGTTCCTGTGATATAGCCTGTCCTTCCGAGACACACAAATCAGAGGGTACGGTAAAGCAAAAAAAAAAAGCCCTTCCATAAATTCACTTGTTAGTGCAGTTTTGTATGCCCGTGGGTGCACTTCTGCTCCTCTAATAATTATTTATATTTCAGAAATAACTGTATGGCCAGCAGGCATGATAAAAAGACAACATCACCTTGCCAATTCCATCCAACTTTAAATGTGGTCTTTTTTGTAGAGCTTGGATAATAGTCAAACTCATACATTTAAATTAAATTGCACACATTTGCTCAACAACCCATGAGCCTCCTCAGGGAGGTAAAACAACAATACTGCAGCCACAACCATTTTACTAGTCTCCTGTCCCAGCCCTGGTACGTGCTGAAGACTGGGTTAACATCTCCGCATGTACTCAGCAGTGCTTATGCTTCTCCAGAGGCCTGTCTGGTTACAGTAACCTCTCCCCATTTTTGTTGAATGGTAATGAATCATCCCATACAATTGTGTGTGTCATGGACAGTGGAATATATATGGTCAGGGTAGGGGTCATTATATTAATGAGTCTTGTAGCTGATGAATAGCCTGACACTTTTTCCTTTTATAACGTGCTTGGTTTAACATCTGTACAAATAATCCACAGCACAACTGCAAAGAATCCATTCAGTCTGGCCAAGGTTTTTGAAACTGGGTGCCTCCATTTTTGGATGACCAACAAGGATGCTCAACCCTTTCTGAAAATCAGGTCCCTTTAAGGTTTCTTTAGTGGGACCTCCCAAAAATTGAGGCACAGAATCATTAGTCACGTCTGAAAATCTTGGCCTCTGAATCAATGTTCACTACTTTGTTTTTCACTTTATGTATCATCCCAATTCCCAGTTTCCCCCTATGTTAACCATTCCTTCTCACTTCCTATTTTAACCTCTACGCTTTTCCAGTGCTGGATGAGGCAACCTTCATGGTTCTTTCTGGCCTGCAGTAGAGAGATCCTAACTAGAGCTGGTCAAAACTTGGAATTCCCAGTTTGTGTGAAATTTTGTCACTTTGAAATTTATTTTCACTCCATTGTGAAACAAATCCCAAATAGTTTTGAAATTTCCCATAAACCAACAATTCTGGGGGGGAAAAATGTGTTTAAAAAAAAATTCATTTTGAAATTTCAGATTTCAGAATTACAATTTGAGTTTTATGGCTTTTTTTGTTGTTTATATTTTTATTTTTACATTATTTCATGGCATGTCAGTCATATAATATATCTGACAATAATATGCACTATTAGCCCTGACATGTCATCATATGGCACAATAGTTAAAATATTTTATTTGTTGGTAGATTGGTACAAATGCACACTTAGATATTTACTGACGTGATATTTGTTTCCATTGGAGGTACGAATGTACTCAGCAGAGCAATTGTATTAATGTATTGCATTCAGACACTGGGCCCAGTTCATTCCTGCTACCAGCAGGTACAGTTGCATTTACTCAGTGAAATTCCACCTGTTTATATCTGGGCTGAATTCGGTACAATCATCTCCATTTGTCTGGTAAGCCACTCAGTATGGCTTATGATTACCATGAGGCTCATTCATACGCTTGGGTTTACTTTAGTATTAATGATACTATTAGCTCATCCGAGTTCCTTTTTTTTTTTTATCCCCCCCTTCTCTCTTATTAGACAAAGAAAGGCTATCAAAAGACTATCCTGGAGATCGACACACCCAAAGTAGAGCAAGTACCTATCGTTGACATCATGTTCAATGACTTCGGAGAAGCGTCACAGAAATTTGGATTCGAGGTGGGACCAGCTTGCTTCATGGGCTAAGAGCCACCTGAAAACTAGTCTCCAAATGAGCAACCTCGTAACCTCATTGCGCCATTTTTTAAAAAAAATGTTGTCACATGCACGTTCTGAAACTGGACAGTGATGGGTTATTTTTTTTTTTTTTGGTTTTGTTTCTTGTTTTGCCTGAGTTCAACTGTGCCACTGCACCCACACTTACCGAATTCAACTCAAAGGGAGAGAGAACCATTCCCACAACAGGCTCAGAATCACATGACCTAAACACACCACATGTGGCAAAACAACCTTCCAAACATGTCAAGGACTACAGTACATTTTTCTGCATGCTCCTTTTCACGGCCACCGATGGACTCAACTTCCTCCACTCGAATGTACAGAAATTAGAACAAATCAAAGACTTTCTTGCCATGAAACTACAGCAAGTTCTTGTTTATGGATTTTTTATTTTATTTTTTTTAAAGAAAAAAAACTTGAAACTATGTATTCAACTTGACCTTGAAATCATGTGAGAATTCTGGGCCTGATCCAGTCCCCATTGAAGTCAAGGAGAGTCTTTTTGTTGATTTCAGTGGGCTTTGGATCAAGCCCATAAATTAGAGTTAAATGGTCATTTCCAGAATGTTTAGTTTCTCCATTTGATTATTTTCACAAAAATTAACAACCCAGATCAGTGAATTTGATAGTGTAAAGTCACTCTGTGCATCTCCTTACCATGTATTAAAGGTGCTTATATTTTTGTATGTTTGTAAGTAAATATTTGTATTGTATATTATTTTAAATGTTGCTGGCTTCAAAACATGCATGTGACCCTTTCTGCAGTAAAAGAACAACCTTTCTCACCAGCACCCCACACAAACATTAAATCTAGAAAGGGTGGCAGTTAAGGTTATTTCCATTGTTTGTGTCCAAGTCAAGGCTCTTGGCCACACTTACAGCACATTCTTAAGCACGTCAGTAACCAGTGGAACTACTCGGGCTTAAAGTTAAGCGTGTTCATAAGTGTTAGCAGGATCAGGGCCCAAAGTAGCAGCGATCAGTCAACACCATACATATGCAAATGAATTTCAAGATCATTTTAAAAGTCACATAACTTGGATGGAAAAGTTTTGATGCAAAATTAAATATATAGTTTGTGCCACTTTCTAACAGCCCTGTTTGTAAAACCCTGATTTGGAAAATCAGAGCCCCATCTGGTTCTTTGCCTTTTTGTACACTCGCCTTAATTTTTTCTTTCTTTCTTGTTTTAATTCCATTCCAAATGGCAGATTGCACATGGCAGGGAAATCCGCTTTCCCTCTCCCCCCCCTTAAAAATAAAATTTAAAAAAAAAAAAAGGTGCTTTTTATTTTTACATTTCTCTTTGTGGTGCTATCTATTTTACTAACTAATACAACACTGGTGATCCCCTGCCATTGACCAATCTCCCAGCATGCTTTGCTTTAGCCACTTTCAACACAGACTGCAAACGTTTGCTACAGTCTTTGATATAAATGCATGCTACCCTCATATTCGTTATGTAGAAGAGCTGCTTCTGTTCTTTAAGTGTATTATGGTAGCTTATATGGCCCATGTAGAAAGTATTAAATGTGCTTACTTGGTTTGTTGTTTTTTTTAAGAATATCCATACACTTTATATGGTGGTAATTATGCCAGATTGTACTCAGTCGCTGAATTTTTGTGGTGCTAATTTATGTATTTGTTCAATGTACTGAAGTGAAGATGAAACTGCCCAATTGTCTTTCTTGTTTGCTGCCTCAGCTGTAATTGCCTACAAAACAGCTCAGAGAGCAAAAGAGAGAGAGGAGAATGTGCAAATTTCCTTTGTCTTCCCACATGGCTGGCAGGAAGGCTTTTCACGTAGCATTGGGCAATTCAGATTGCAACCTGCAGATAGATTGGTTTTCCCGTTTGGGTCACTGCTGGAAAATAAATATTGCAGGTTATTATTTGGCCTGGGGTATTGCAGTGTGCTTCAACCAAGGGGGTGTATCATGGTAAAGGAAATGACATCACATTTACTGTGAATAGAAGCCTATATATGATGTCCTTTCCCCTCCTAAGCAAAGGAAAGCAAGATTTGATCAAAGGGAGGTGAGCAAAGCATGCTGAGAGACCTTCAGTCATCCGCAGTGCTAGGGGAATAAACAAGAAGCTGTGACATTGCAACGGGTTGCGGTGCTTTTCATTCCGTGAGAGCCGGTGTAAACGTATCCTTGTTTTTTTCCAGTTAGGAATAAAAGGTGCTATCCAAGGAAATCACATAGAAAAACAGCAAGGCAGTGCAATCACATATATGTATTATAGATCAGAATTCAGATTCCAATTGAACAAGTGGGAATCTCAAAACTGTTGCACATTCATCTCTGCGATAAAAAAAGCCATATGGAGTTACACACACATGTGATGATGTCTAGGTCATGTGATTCTGTTATGAATTCTCCTCAAGGGAGCTTTTTTTATTTCATTTCTTTGCTTTTTCTTAAATTCCTCTGTTGAATACTACAAAGTGTTGTAATTGTACTGAAGTTCCAAACTCTTCCAATTTTCCCCTGACCACTTAGCTATGGTATATTGCAATAAAATTACTTCTTGTATTTGCAGACCTTCTTTTTGTGTAATTTTATTTCCCCCACCCTTTAATAATATATATGACTTGAACAAATGTTGATAAGAAAAATAAAACCTATGGAAAAAAAAAGTTTTTAGTGCATAAGGCCCTTTTTTAAAAATATACTGTCAAATGACACATTGTACATTTCTTCAAAGTCCAATAAACATGTCATAAAATTTCAGTGTAATGCCCATAAGAGGTATTTTTTAAATATTTTAAACCTGTGTAATAAAGGAATAAATGTAATAGATTTTTTCAATAAATCAAGTTTACTGTTTCCACCTAACCCAACGTGATGTGAATGTCTTCTTGAAGTACAGCATGATTTCCCCACACACCCTTCTGCTCAGTGAAGCCTGAAGAGTGTAGGAGAGGAGTGGAAGAGTGCTCACAATAATATATGCTGTAAAATTAAAAAAAAAAAAAAAATCTCATCAGAGAGATCATTTGGAATTCCAGACGTCGAATCTTTTTTTGCCGAGCAACTGAAATTGACCCGACAGTCTGAGAAGGCAACATGAGGCATTTCAGACAGTACTTTGCTAATGTAACAATATGGCCTAGTGGCTATCAGTCTATTGATTATAGTACTTCAGAAGTGTACTGGGTGCTTTGCCGAGGATGAAGAAGGGCATGGCTGACCTCAAGTGCTGCATTTGTTTAATATCTGATACAGGGCCTGATTTACAAGGGGGTGTTTAGGCACCTAAAGATGCAGATAGGAACCCAGGCAGTTTTGAAAATCCAACCGGGCATGCCCGTGGCCATAAGATAGACCTCGGATAACGGCTACGGGCCAATCTCCAATTCTTGCAGGAGGATAGGCTCAGAGATCTGGTCCTGTAGATCTTTTCTGTCTCTAACTTATATTGGTTGAACTAAAAACCTCCCAACGCTAGAACTGCCAAGTTTCTCATGTTGGCTTTTCTAAGTATAAAAGCCAGGTCTCAGAGGTTCCCCAGCACTGTCATAAAGATGTAGTGTGAGATTTTTTTAAAATGCCGCTGCAACTTAGAAGCACAATTCCCACTGGATGTCAATAGGTACAGCTACACTGGGGGGGGGGGGGAGCCCCCCAGTGATCTCAGAGCCTGGGTCAACTGCCTTGGGCTCACGGGGTCAAACTAGATGTTGCTAGGGGGCTAAAACTAGATGTTCCAGTTTGGGCTCTGAAACCTGGTGAGGAGGGTGGGTCTCAGAGCCTGAGCAGGAATATCTACCCTGCTAGTTTTTAGCCCCGTAGTGTGACCCTGCAAGCCTGAGTCAGTGGACCTGGCCTCAGACTTGGTACTGCAGCTTTTTATTTGTATTTATTTAGTTTTTGCAATGTCGATGGACCCAATGGAGTTTGTGCTTCCAAATCACTGAGCTGCTTCTAAAAGCCCTGCCCAGAAGCGACTGTACAGTGCTGATCATGATTATCGTCAGGAGAGTCATCTGTGCAGTGAAGCCTTGATCCTGTGAGGTGCCGCTGCTCTCAACTCTCATTGAGCTCCAGGAGACGGGGAACTCAGCACCTCGCAGGAAGGCACAACACTTTGCAAGA
Organism: Chrysemys picta bellii; assembly: GCF_011386835.1. Classification (NCBI taxonomy): domain Eukaryota; kingdom Metazoa; phylum Chordata; order Testudines; family Emydidae; genus Chrysemys; species Chrysemys picta. The sequence goes on from NC_088808.1 coordinate 19,121,955, forward strand.
CGGAGCCCCTGTTTGTAACCAGAGAGACTTCAAATAGCACTGGAAAGGGGGTGGGCTTCCACAGTGAAATGCATGTACTGCAGCTGAAGCTTCTTTAGTGGCCCAAGACTGCTCCAGTTGGCCCTTAAACACTCCCCACCCCCCCACCCCCCCATAGTCATTAAAATAAGCTTAAAAAATAAGACAGGCAAGATGGATTTGAGGACTGGTTTCTGGAAATCAAGGTTGAATTCCCAGCTCTTTTGTTTTTCCTATGTATCTTTTGGGCAAGTCCCTCTGTATTTCGGGTCTCCATCTGAAAAATGTGCATAGTAATACCCCCTTTTTCCAACCCTTTGTGCTATACTCAGACAGAAACTGCTCAAACTCAATGAGGCCCTGATCTGGGTTGGTATTTACAGACACTGCTGGAATTAATTAACACAGGTACTAATCTGATTTATATCATTCAGCAGCCAAATACATTTTTTACCTCTGCTATTGCCTTCAATAGGTTATCACTTGTTCCGCAGCCAGAAGTCACAACAATAATGGCACCCAAAGAGTATTAACCTTGCTTCCAAACAGGCATTCTAGACCCTTTTTAATTAATGTTCTCATCAAGACAACAATTCAGAAAAGGAAGTGAACAGAAGATTTCTCCAGGTTATTGGTGGCTTCCCAATACTCTACAGCAAAACTCAGTTACTAGACTGCAGTTGTTCCCTCTGAGCATCAAGAGGGTTGGGTTTTGTTTTGTTTTGCCTTTTTGTGTTTAGCTCCAAGGATGTGTAAAAAGATTACTGTGTACAAAAACCAGTCTTAATGGATTATAGCTTCATCAATGATTTAGATAATGGCATAGAGAGTACACTTATAAAGTTTGTGGATGATACCAAGCTGGGAGGGGTTGCAAGTGCTTTGGAGGATAGGATTAAAATTCAAAATGATCTGGATAAACTGGAGAAATGGTCTGAAGTAATTAGGATGAAATTCAATAAGGACAAATGCAAAGTACTCCACTTAGGAAGCAACAATCAGTTGCCCACGTACAAAATGGGAAATGACTGCCTAGGAAGGAGTACTGTGGAAAGGGATCTGGGGGTCATAGTGGATCAGAAGCTAAATATGAGTCAACACTGTAACACTGTTGCAAAAAAAGCATAATTCTGGGATGTATTAGCAGGAGTATTGTAAACAAGACACGAGAAGTAATTCTTCCACTCTATTCTGCGCTGATTAGGCCTCAACTGGAGTGTTGTATCCAGTTCTGTGCACCACATTTCAGGAAAGATGTGGACAAATTGGAGAAAGTCCAGAGAAGAGCAACAAAAATTATTAAAGGTCTAGAAAACATGAGCTATGAGGGAAGATTGAAAAAATTGGGTTTGTTTAGTCTGGAAAAGAGGAGACTGAGAAGGGACATAACAGTTTTCAAGTATGTAAAAGGTTGTTACAAGGAGGAAGGAGAAAAATTGTTCTTCTTAACCTCTGAGGATAGGACAAGAAGCAATGGGCTTAATTTGCAGCAAGGGTGGTTTAGGTTGGACATTAGGAAAAACTTCCTAACTGTCGGAGTGGTTAAGCACTGGAATAAATTGCCTAGGGAAGTTGTGGAATCTCCATCCTTGGGGATTTTTAAGAGCAGGTTGGACAAACACCTGTCAGGGATGGTCTAGATAATACTTAGTCCTGCCTTGAGTGCAGGGGACTGGACTAGATGACCTCTCAAGGTCCCTTCCAGTTCTATGCTTCTATAGAAAGTCTCAGTCGTGGTAACAACAGCTACTGCTGCTAAGGTTTAGATTGCTATATTTCAAAAATGCTTCTTGGCCAGACTCTTTGGCTAGTGTTGCTGTCTCTCAGGTCAAGTGGAAAGATGCCATCTCCTTATGAACTTGCCCTTGGTTGCGATGTACCCCTTTTTGAACCAAGGTGCTTCTATACGTCTGTATGTACCATCTCGCTGCTAAATCCTGCATCACACCTATCAGTCCCCTCAACTTGCATTCCCCTGAGCTGTAACCAGTGTTGGGTGGGCCTCAGATAAAAGGAAAATTTGGTTAAAATATTCAATATTCTGATACTTATTCTAGGGGCAGGTGTCCACGGTTAGTAAGTTCATGGCAAGTGGGGGTGTAAAACTACAGCACCCCAACCTGCTATGTGCTAACTGCCCGTGGACCATCCTATATCAACTTAAGGTTCTGAAGCACGCTTTGGTCTACTCTCGTTTCAAAGCAGAGCAGATCAAAACACACTATGGAACTTTTAGGGCACAGCACAGGCAGTTAGTGCATAGCAGACTAGTGTGCTGTAGCTTGCCGCATGCTAACTGGTGATGTACACGAGCCCTATGTGCAAGTGAACTTCTTGGGACAGGCACCGACATCTTGAAAGCATGTGTTCTTACGAGATTATGGGCCGGCCCGCCTCTGGATGGAATGAGGAAGAGCAGAGGTACCAAGCGTAGGAAAAAACGTTTGAAAAATATTTGGTTAACTGAGGGCTTGTCTATACTTACCGCGCTGGTTCGGCGGCAGGCAATCGAACTTCTGGGTTCGATTTATCGCGTCTTGTCTGGACGCGATAAATCGAACTCAGAAGTGCTCCCCGTCGACTCTGGTAATCCTGCTCGCCGCGAGGAGTACGCGGAGTCGACGGGGGAGCCTGCCTGCCGGGTCTGGACCGCGGTAAGTTCGAACTAAGGTACGTCGACTTCAGCTACGTTATTCACGTAGCTGAAGTTGCGTACCTTAGTTCGATTTGGGGGTTTAGTGTAGACCAAGCCTGATTTTCAGCCTTAAAGCAAAAGCTTAACTCAGGTTTTAGGTGATAATTCAGGCTGGTTCTTTCTTTAACCAAATTGGTTTACTGATCCCTACTTTACAAGCCATAGAACTTTGCTACTTGTAGCAAACACTTCTGTAAATACCTCAAGGTCTAAGAGTTGGACTCAGTGGGCAGGGCCTTTTATCTAAAGTATAGGCAAAAAACTCCCAAGATTCTGTTGTTTAAGATCGAGAAGAGGATTTGAGTGTGTCAGGGAGCTGACAAGTGTGGAAAAGAGATGGAATAAGCCTCACTACTTTTCTCGTTGCATAGCCTCCCGAATTTGGTGCTATCGTTCTAAAAAATAGTTACCTTCAGCAAAGTAAAATTGTTACCCTATTAAATGAAATACTCAGGATAATTGGTGGCAGGATCTGTAACAAGAAATAATTTATTGCTGCAATCAAGCTTGTGTGTCCCAATTTGAAGTGGGAAAGGGGCTTGGATAATCAGTGTTAGCAATTTCCTCTTCCTCCCCCATGAGGAGCAAAACAGTATGAGCCACAGAGAGGCTTCATTGGCACTCAGTGTACGACGGGAGGAATTATTCTTCTTCCGCAGCCCCAGTCCCGTCTCGATTTGCCTTATGCACAGACTGCTACATCTAGAAGCAGGACGTGGCTCTAATTTTAGCTGGGTCATTGTAATTTTCAGTGTGAACGGATCAATGCTCACTTGCATACAGCCAGATGTACCCAGTGACCAGCCTGAAGGAAGAGTAGCTGAAGAAAGCTCCTATCACTCTCCTTTCAAACTCACGTAACCTCCTCTGGACTCCAAGATACCATGACACAAGGCTCACAGCGGTGCACCTGGGCAGAGGTTTTCTAGGAGCACAGGTACACGTCACTTCCCCTGCTCCTGTCCAGCACCTCATTCATTTAAGAGTCACAAAGAGGTGCTTTGAAAGGGACAACTTTAGCTGGGCATTCACCAGGGAGAATGAAATGGAGACCTAAAGGGAAGTTTAGTAGCTGTATTTCTCCACTGGCACTTGGAGTACAAAGGTAGAGTAATGCATGGGTATCCAGGGAGACTCTGCATGGGGAGTGGCTGCTAAAAGCTTGCAGGCACTTACTCCGTTGGGAAGGAAGTAAATAGCAGAATTTGCCCGGGGGGGGGGTGGGGGTGAAATGATGGTAGACAGCAAAGCATTCCCTGTAGCTGTGAAAAATAAGAGGCATAACACTTCTGCCCCCTTACACCAGAGCTTAGAAAGGCTAGCCAAAAATCAGGACCACGTTGTGCTAGACTGTGTACAAGCACAGAGTGAGAGACAGCACTCCCCATCTAAATAGGGAAGACAAAGGAAGGGAGGGGAAACTGAGGCACTGGACAACAAAGTGACTTGCCCAAGGTCACACTACAAGACTGTGTGATAGAGTCAGGGACTAAAGCCCAGATTTCCTAGCCCCTGCTTTAACCACAAGGCTCACCTTCCTCCTTATGCAATGGCTTCCACAGCCAATAAAGGGAACCACCTGAGATGAGGGATACTGCCCGCATCTTATCAGCAGTAGTGGTATCACAGGGAATACAGGTCTCTTGGAATTCAGTGGAAGGAGTCTCATTGCTCTTATTATCCTCTTTCCTCCAGCAGTGCCTCTAGGGAGAGACCTAACTAAACCAGCCAATGGGAGGTGAGTTAAATCCCAGCAGGGGTTTTCAGAGTCAGGGCAGGGAAACATGCCCAGCTGGGAATTAATTAGGTGCAGCTGAGCCTCATTAGACTCCAAATGCCCTTTAAAAGAGGCAGGGGAAAGCTGGGTGCTTCTATTTAGAAGGCAGGACAACAACTGCTAGGGACAAAGAGCGTTTCTGGGTCTATTATTTTCTATTCATAGATAACTCTGAGCTTTCTAGTGGGTCAGGATTTTTAAGCTGTATGAAAGGGAGGTGGTCGGAGACTGTCATGGGCTTTTGTGCGTTCTGATTGTACAAGGACTGTCTAGAAATGAAGCAGAAACACTCAGGGAGGGTGACCTTAGTTTGCTAAGCAGAGGTCTTGGAAGGAATTTCTCTTCAGCTGCTTGGCCCCTGACTCTGCCTTAAGTGCAGATGAGGAATTACTGTAGCTGGAGTAGGGAAACCTATTGTGTCTTGTGGCAGCTATGGGGGAATTTCAACAGACAAGATGAAATGAACTCTGTTGGAATTTGTCTCCGGCACAAGGATTAGTCCTGGCAATCCCAATGGTTCAAAATTAAAAATAAAAGGTGGGGTTGTTTTTTAAATGGCAGGTTCTTTGTATTTGTCCACTGGTTTCTGAGCCTTTAGCGATCATATCTTCAAGGTTTTCTTTGCAACACAAAGGCTCAAAAGGTAATTCTTTCCTGAGCCTTCTGCTCTGATTCCCACCTGAAGCCACTTAGAAACCCATTTCTAAAACTGTTCTGCTGTAGCAGTGGAGGCTCTGAACCACCCATCAAACCAGTGACCTTACCCCTGAATGAGAGCGGCAGCAGCTGTGGTTCTGGTAGCGGGCCAGGGACATCAATAATACAGATGTAGGGGAAAGAGAAGAGGGAATGTTGGCTTGCTGAATTTTAACAGAGGAAATAAAGGTGGAAGGTGTGCAGGGAATTTTAAAAAAAACAGAGGTGGAGGGGTAAACCAAACCAAGCCAAATCTAAGCCTGCTCACCCGTGCAACATAACTAGCAGCATTGAAACAGAGCCAGGCCAGCAAGGTTAATGCAGCTGCTGTTGCAAATAAGCCCCTTTCAGAGGAACAATCACAACTTCTCTCTCACCCCCATGCACCCACTGTTCTGCTATACCAAAGGCACAGGATCAGTGACTGGGGGGGGAGAGGTGTGACATCCAATCAGGGAACAGATCTAAACAAGGCACAACAAGACTCTTCCCCCACCAAAGCTGCTGCTGCTTTTTAGAAACCGGCTGGGCCAAACTCTTCTCTCCCTGAGGCTGGTGCAAATCAGGAGCGTTCCACTGAAGCCAGCGATGCGAGTGCTAAATCAAGCACACGGAGGCTAGTGACAGCAGGCAGGGTGTTTGTTTTTATCTTTCTAATGCTCAATTGTTGGAGAGAGAGGAGGGCAAAGATAGATATATATATATATATATATATATTAAAAGAAAAAGCTCTTTCCAGCCTACAAATGAGCCTGATTTAACTGCATCTCTTCTTATCTTGCTACAAACTATTTAACGCTAGTGTAGCCCAAACCAACTGGTCCCTATTCCACCTAAGCTAGGAAGCGTTTGAAAGAGACCTTTTATTTCAATTAACAAAGTTGTCATTTGTATTACAGTAGCACCTAGGAAACTCATTCAAACATTAGGGCCAGATTGTGCTAGGAGCTGCATAGACAAATAACAAGGACCGTGCCTACCCCAGAAAGCTTGCCGGGGGCCATGGCAGTCAAGGGTGGTGCTTTTGCGATAAACCATGTTGCTACTGGAGCTGGCCCTGACTTGAGGATATTTGTTCCTAGGACTGGAGAGGGCAATTCTCACACTTGTTTTAAAATTTTGTTTTCATGAGCTAAGGGCCTTTTCTTTCCAAAACACAAGTAAGAAAAGTTGTGGTTAAAACACAGGACTGGGACCCAGGAGATCTGGGTTCAAAGTTTGTCTCGGACACTGATTCTCTGAGAGACCTTGGTAAAATCACTTAGTCTCTCTGTGCCTTGGTTTCCCATCTGTAACATTATATATTTCCCTTCCTCAGAAGGGTGATGGGGTCATAGAGGAACCCAGGTAGACAGCTTTTAAAAAATGTATGGAGTGAAGTCTGGGCTCTCTAATGTCAATGGCAAAACTCCCACTCATTTCAGGAAGTATCCCTTCAACTATGGGCTATTTCTCTCTGACTTTTGCAGTCATTCAGGGTACATCTACACTGCAATGTACCCAGGGTTAGTAGAACTCAAATTAGCAGACACTGGATGTGTTCACCTAGGGCTTGAGTGTCTCCACTCATTTCTAACCCCAGATTAGGAATTGTTGAACTCTGTGTCCCAATCTGGTGCTCCAGCGTCTACACTGCATTGTGTGGGCCAAGTCCAACCTCCCATACCATAGACTGCCTAGTGCCCCCCAAATGTGGCCGGTTAGCCCTTTGTTCATGGGGCACTGTGTGAAAACTAGACTGTCCAACAAACCTGACTGTCCAGAGGACAAAAGTAAGTCAGCCCGTGGGATACTTTTGGCAGACTTGCAAAGCAGAAGTTCATGGTGCTGTGTCTATACTGCAAAGTAATAGGGCTTGAACCTGAGTTCTGGCTTAACTCGGGCTCAGATCCTCCACCCCGGGGGGTCCTGGGATCCTGGGGCCGAGCCCTGGATTATTGTGATTTGGGTTTAGATGGAAGGGGGTTAGGCTTGAGTTTGAATTCGAACTCTGGTCTTACACTGCAGTGTAGACATACTTTTCATCCTTTGATCTTGGCAAGGACTTCTGCATGGATGAAGCAGGCAATGAAAAGGTGCCAGGCCAAGACTCTCGGGAGTCCTGTGCAATAACAACCCAGCATATGTTCGTAAGACACAGACGCACCCATTGTACAAAAGATGATTGGATCAGGACGATACAAAGTGAAGGGTTCCATCTGTCCCAAAGCCTGCATTGCCGTTCAAGAGCAGCAGTGCTCTGTGTGTTACAGAGCCGGCATTTGAGTTGCTTTTTCTTTTCCCAGATACAGCTCCCTATTTATATTGCTGCACTGGGCAAGGGCAGTACTTTACCTGCATGCAGGTAGGCCCTTGTAAGAACTGGTATGCCAGTGGTTAAAATGTCAGCTGTGCCATGGCCGTATAGTGAAGCATGCCAGGAGCAATGAAGTCACAGCTCCAGTACATACCGCTGACAGTCCAACATATGCAATGCGTGGGAACTGTGGTGATTGCATCCTGTTGTCTCTCTAAGCTGAGACCGCTTCAGCTGAAATGAGCCAAATGCTATTATTAACTCACTAACTCATGTTCTTCCTCCCAGCTCTTTAAATACATGTAATTATTTGAAACTGGCCTACTGGTAAAGATAAAAATTGATAACCATAGACACAACTTCCCTTTTCAGTTGGATGGAATGTCAGGACTCTTGAATTTTATTCCTGATTTGCTGGGTAGATTTATGCAAATAGACACTGAACTGCTATGTAAAATCAATGTCTGTAATAATCACAGGAAGAGGCTGGGCTAAGAGCTCAGCTAATTTTTTTCAGCTGGAATTTTTTTTTTTCCGGAGAAAAATGCAGATTAGGCACCACTGAAATGTTTTGTCGATTTGTATGGATTTCACTACTTTTTTCCCCAGATTTTTTTTTTAAAGAAACAAACATGTTTTGTTTTGATGCTTTCTACACTAAATGTTTTGATTTTTCGACTTGAAACAACTTTTTTGGTTTCAAAATTTCATTTAACTTTATTTTCAAAAACCATTTAAAAAGGGTCAAAACTAAACCTTTCAGTTTTCTCAAAATGAAACATTTTGTTCAACCCCAAATGTGGTGGGTTTTTTTGTTGTTTGGTTTTTTTTTTAACTTTTTGATTTGCTGAAAATTTCCATTTTGGGGCCAACCCAAAACAATCTTTCAAACTTTTAAAATTGGCAATGAATGGGAAAATCCATTATTCCCCAAATTCTAGCCGAGCTTCCTTAACGTTCTTAAAGCACTTTGAGATGCTCAGTTGAAAAGTGGTGTAAAAACAAGAAGTAATATTGATAGGGTGGAACTAGAAGTGACAAGAAAAGTACTTTGATACCTACTGAATATGTTTAAACAAGGAGGAGTCCTTGTGGCACCTTTGAGACTAACAAATTGGTGCCACAAGGACTCCTCCATCAATCAGTAAAAACAATAACATGGCTACCCCATTGAAACCTAGAATATATTTAGTACTTTGTAAACTGGGGCTTTCATTAGTATGTTTATTCCCCTAACCAGAAGGAGAGGACTGCGGGGGGAAAGGGAGAATAGCTAGTTCTTTCCAATATCACTGACCTGTACAGCATCTTTCCTTCCACAAAAGGTTCAATACTGCGATTCTATTTTTACTGACGTTCCAATCATATCAACTGATATTACCAAAAACCCTAGAAGATACTCGTTATGAATTGCAATGAGAGAGAGAGAATGGGGAAGATGGCTATTGGCAGACCACCACCATCTGTAAATGAAGCGGTAGGCCTATTAGTGGTGGAAAATACAGCCCAACCAAAACATGCCCCATGTTTTTCAACACTTCACAGAAAGGCAATGCCCTGTAAACATTCATAACATTGCCCTTTCTGCTAATGGGACACTCCTCCACACATGCTCACCCACAGTTCCCTAATTTAAAAAAACAACAACCTGGATCTAAAACAGTGAAGAAAAATGAATCTGGTAGCACCTCTTCTTCTGAAAGATCTCAAAGCTCTTCTGTTACAGGAGTGCTCTACAGCTGTCTGTGTGTAAATAATTAAGATGCCAGCAAATGGCACACAAGAACATGTGGCTGACTTTTGTATGATCAGTAAGACTTGTGCATTGCAAATAGCTCCCTCTGGCTCCCTTTACTGCTTCTCAAATGTAAGCGTGTATCAATGAAGTAATTAAAATGTAAGCAGCTATAGAGTGGAGGATAGCAATCAGGTGGATAATGATAGGAAGGGGGAGATTATGGTCAAAATTCTACTCCTAGTTGGAGTTTGTCAGGAGTCTGAGTCTCCATTTCACAGGAAATGTTGCCACTTCAAAATGTTTTCCCTTCCAAAATGGAATGAAGGCACAAAAAGTTGAAATTTTCCCCAAAATGAAATTCTGAAAAAAAGCAAAAAAATTGTTTGGGGTCAGTCAGAACATTTCATTTTGATCAAATGGAAATATTTTCTTCTGATTTTGACCGTTTTAAACCTTTTTAAAAAATTATTATAAAAAATAGTGAATTTTGGTTTGAACAGATTTTTTTTTTTTAAACCAAAAATATATGGAAATGTTCCATTCCCAAAACGTTGCAACAGGGTGTTTCAACATTATCAAAACACTTTATTTTTTTCAGGGTGCAATTTTGTCAAAATTGATACTTTTTAAAATGTTTTGATATTGATAAAAGTTGATTTTTTTTTTTGGATGATAAAATTTTCTGACCCACTCTAGTCCTACTTTTATGTCCACACATGGCAACCAGAACCCTGTTTTATTTTTTAAGTGTTTATACAAAAGACCCACATATTATAAACTACTCAGCTTTAAGGATGACTGGATGAGTCAGCTGTGTGTGGAGTTGAATCTGTCATTCCAGGGTATCTAGGTATTCCAGCCCTGGCTGAATGAGTTGCTTTGCGGCCCCATCACTCATAAGGTCTCCGTGCTTCAGCAGAGCTTCACGTGGAACCTGGTAATATGCTGCTGGCCTGGAGGTGGAGAGAGATAATTTGCTCTATGTGCCTGGCACACTAAGCAGTAGTGCACAGCTTGTTATATCATGAGTGGGTTTCTCTGAAGGTTGCTTACAGTTCTTTGAGGAATGAATAATTCCTGCTCTAACCATTCCTCCTGGACACTGGCAAACCTATTTTGGAGAATATGTCCTTTTTTCCAGACAAAACTCATCTCTCAGGCAATAGCAAAGAGCTCTCTTGAATCCCTCTAGCACGTGAATGAGTGGGACTGAAGAAGTATGGTAGCAGAGGCGACCTCTTTGGAAAAATAGGTTGCAGCAGTGAGAATCAGCGTCACGTTGATTCTTGCATCACTTTATATTACGAGCTGCTGTGTCCTGCTGCTAAGAGCATTGGATTAAGACTAGAGCGGTCATATGGGAAAAGCAAGCAAGATATCTGTGGTAGGCATAGGTTCCTTTGACCTTTATTTGCTGCTTTGGATGTGAGATCCCAGTAACTTTTGTAACTGGCTGTGGTAACGAGAATTAATGACATGGGTGTCATTGTAAGCCATGCCTGGTTGGTGTGGTGCTCTGTCCCCCTCTAGTGGCACCTGGACCATCTAGAGCAGGTGTTCTCAAACTGGAGGTCGTGACCCCTCAGGGGGTCACAAGGTGGTTACCTGGGGGTCGTGAGCTGAAAGCTCCCAAACTCCATTAAATTAAATTAACCCTCCCCGCCATTTTTAATTTGTAAGGGGGGTCACACTCAGAGGCTTGCTGTGTGAAAGGGGTCACCAGTACTAAAAGTTTGAAAGCCACTGATCTAGAGATTGATCAGTCTGCTTCAGCCTTCGCTAAGGGCTATGTGGCTTTTTGCTCATGCAATAGATGCTCATGCATTTAGCTCCAGCATTCCCAGCTTCGATCCCGCTGATGACCGCGCTCCTCCTCATTTTACAATATGACACCATCACCATGCAAAGAAGTGATCAACAAAAGTCATGGGAATTACCATAGTTTGAATTCATCCGTGGTGCATTCCATTGGCTTCAGTGGGCTCCCACCTGGGGTGAGTTTCACCCAGTAACTCCAGGGTTGGCCATGGTAACTGCAGGCAGCTGAGATCCCATGGTGATGAATGAGGTAGAAATGCCTAGATCCTTCCATTTCTGATATGGATCTAAGTCCTGCCACTTCTTCCTCTACAACTTGTCTAAGATCGATCCTTCTTATTCTACCCCTTACCATTAAAACTCATGTTTTAGGCCTTCGTCATTTCCCATCATCATCATCCCTTCGAGCCTCCCTAACACTCACTCCACCCCCTTCAAGACCAAACAAAATGCTGCTACTAAAATGATCTTCCTTGCCTATCATCGGAACCACATCACTTTCCGATTTCACCAGCTCTCGCTCCTTCACAGCATCCAAGACACACTTCTTATCCCACCTTGCCAGCTCGGCATGACTCCATCCTTCCCCCTTATCTGCCCTTGTTTCCTTTCCAGGGCTATTTCATGCAGACAATTTTGCCCAACTCTCTCTCTCTCCTCCCAGTGACATACAGGTTAATAGGAGTTGCTCGCAGGTAACCAAGAGCTGAAATGGCCAGACGGGTGCATTTCCTGTTCTCATTGACGCTCATGACTTCGATGATCAGAGATCACGAAGCGCTGAATCTGGGCCACTGTTTGACGAAGCCTGTTATAACTCTGCCCTGTGAACTGCTCCATTTATTTCTCTTTTTTCTCCCGTCTCTGCCACACGGCATACTTCTAAGGCAGCAAGTGGGAAGCAATGTGTTATCATATAATTATCCATAAATCAGCATGTCATCACACGAGGGCCTTTTTTTTTTTTTTTTTTTTGGAGACAAAAATGAATCTCCAACTCAGGTTGTCATAACCAGTTGGAAATCATTAGGCCTGGGCTGATGTTCTCAATATCTGTCAATAGCTTTTTAACCAATGCCACTTTCTTGCCATTAGTCAATGGTACATGAAATTACAGAACTTTTACGAGGCACCTGATTTAATCTGAGGTTTTAATTCAGCTGGGAAATTCTGCTGACATTACAGGTTATGGAAATGTAGCTTGAGTACTTGATGAACAGCAGTAAAAACTCCAGGCTTGAAGAATAACTTCGGTGTTGAGTCCTTAATGCCCAGTATCAGGATTTGGAATACGTTTCTACCTACATTTCTACCTTTTCTACCTGTGCCTGCTTCCTGCCTGTCTCTCTCCGAATAGCAAGATGGGATGTGGTCGCTAGAAGCCACCTTCAATAAAGTTCTCATAAATCACCATTTGCCTTTGCATCTTAACGCCTTGTATGTAATGTACTTTCCATCTGCCTCCTCCACCTGCCTCATTGTGCTTCCTAAGCCCTTTGAGGTGATGGGAGTATTTCTATGGACTTCAATGAGCATCTGACCCTCTTAGCTGGCTCGATCCAAATGCTAATAGAGATCCAAGCAGGGTGCATATGTGCTTCCTTTACACTATAAAGGCTGTAGGACCCGGAGAATGTATAGCATGGGGAGGGGATTTACACTGGGTGTGCTGCACATCCAGCCACCAGCTGGATGGAATGTTACAATGCCCTAAATGGGGCTTTTGAGGTGGTTCCCTGAGTGACAGCTCTGCAGAGACATTCCCAACACCTGCTCCGCCTACAAAATCATGCTTTTTGCACGCCGTTTTCTAAGCTCAACACAGACATTGGGTTTTTTTTTTTCTGGTTCAACATAAAAGGCAGTTGCCTCGGGTTAAGAGCTGCCACTTGTCCTGCTGCTATCTTAAGCCAAAATTGGTAACTTCATCCTCTCTGGCCAGTGTGGCAGTTTTTACACACTGTCGTGATGCTGCTGTGTTTTCAGGTCTTGACACCCCCCCCCCCCTGCAGATCGACGCTATCTGATATTCCACCTCGTAGATTCAGCATTGGCAGTGGCAAAAACATGCTTCCTCCTCCTGTCCCACTAGTGCTGTTCTGGAGGGACCGCCTCCAAAGGGAGCCATGGGAATGTAATCTTCTTGGACTCTTCCAACTTTACCTTCAATGCTGCGGTTTCCAACCAAGGATGTCAGACGTGGTAGTGGTTTCTTTGTGATGTGGACGGTCATCTGTGAGATTCTGGCCTGTGATTTACATGGCGTTTGGTTTCCACATGGATTTTTCTCTCTGCTTCTTGTCCATGAAATTTCCACATGTCCCTAAATTGAAAGATTTTTGCTTCTGATTTCTATGCAAAAGGGAATATGGTAATGGGCTGTAATTTTAATTTGTGGAGCCTTTAGCGTTCTTTGTTTCTTTCTTCTCTCCCTCCCCTGGCTGCGGGTTTTTCAGTCCTTGGGCAATAGGACAGCAAGGGTTTTTCTCCGGAGGAGCGATCTCTACAGTTCTGAGTATGGTTGGTATGTTTCTGCTTCTCAGAAAACAAAACTTGCTCACTTATGCTTATTTTAAATGGGGTTTCTCAAAGCCAAGAGCAAAAAACACCCTGAAGAAAACAATGCAAATAAAACCCTAATGAAAGGGGTATTTTCTCAATCAAATAAGAAACCAAAACTGTTTTTTAAGAGATGCATAAGTAAGGGAGCACTGAAGCACTGAAATTACATCTTGTAAAACACAGGCTGTCACCCCAGAATGGTTGCTTTGACACAGCTGAATGCGGCGAGCAAATGTGCCAAATTGGGGCCCTGTGCTGGGATTTATGTTTCACTCTGCCTAATTATTAATATGTTAATTTGAAAAAGAGACGTTCCTTTCTGCAGATAACGCTTTCTGCACCATGGCTGGTGTGTGACCAAGGCTTCTTTGCTTTCTCTTTGCCTCTTTGACTTTTATTTCCCCTCAGTCTTTTCCATGCAAAGCTTGTTTGTAAAGCTGAGGGGACCAAACAAAGTTAGAAGGGTGAGGGCGGGTTGTTTCGCAGAGCCAACCCTAAGCAAGAACTAGCATGTAGTTGCATAGGGCCAGCAGTTAGGGCACTGCCCTGGGACTTGGCAGATTTGGTTCAAGTCCCTGCTCAGACACTGTGGTAAAAGGGATCATTTAGATAGATTTTGCTGTGGGTCAGCACCCCTAGACCTATGCCTTTCCCTGCTCTCTTACCTATTATTGAATCCTTGCTATTCACATAACACTAAAAATATGGGGAAACTTTGACACAAATGAAAGGGATATTATCCAAATCCTATATACTACACCTACCATGACCTCACGACTCACCAGGAGAGAACCCCTGCTCCTCAGTAGCTTCCAAACCCCTCTCTCCTCCCACCCACTGGCAAATGTCCTGACCCTCCTCACAGCTAACAAAACCCTCCTGACACCCCAGCCTAACATACAGGCACTTTCAACTAAAGTTCCATATAAAGATGGGCCTGAAACAAAGCACTAGTTTCAAACACACCCAGTACCAGAGCCCCGATGTAAGTCTGGATTTTGCAGATTGGGCTAAACCATCCCTAAAATGAGCTGAACCAAACCTAATCTTTAGGGATGTCTGAAGCTTGAATGCATTTCTAATTCTGGATGGGTAGCAGGATGCAGGTCCATCTTGTGGTGTATTGAGGACTGTTGGAATTGCCAAGTATCATTTTAAGAGTTGGCGGGTGGGGAGTTTCCTAGTCCTGCTTGCAGGACTCTGTTGGGAAGCATCAGTGTGTGATTAGAGTCTGTCTGGAAAGACCAGCCTCTAGCAAGGTTGGGTGAGTTGTCCCTCACGGCCTTAGTAAGCAACTTGCAAACTTTCTCTGCTTTTGGTTTCTGTGTGTTATCATTCTGGATCCTCAGATGGAAGATTGCAACCCTTCCCACTGGAATATTTAATGTTAACTAACTTCTCTATGCCATGAACATAACATATCTTAAATGGAACAAACCATCCATACAAAGCTCTCCCAGGTTGGGTTCATTATGACAACGTCACCCTCCCAAGATTTGGATACTTGCATTGTTGCCAACTCTTATGATTTTATTGTGAGTCATGCGATATCTGGAATTTTTCTTCAAGGCCTCAGCTTCTGGAGTCAGGGGAATATGAAAGACTCAGCTCTCATTTGAAAAACAAGTTTCCAGCTTTCATGATGATAGAGAAATGGTTGAAAATGAAGAGTGTAATAATAATAATATAATAATAATAATTTGTAACTCAAAGGGTCAAAATCCAGAAGGCCAATAAAAAGAAACCCAAACTATTTATCTTTTAAAATCCCGTGGTTTGTAAGCCAATCCCATGGTAGTTTGGAGCCTGACTCATGGCTTTTGAATGCTTGGGGTTGGTTGTACTGTACTTACTAGAACTATCTCAACCTCTGGAGCCTATTCCATTCTCAGCTCGCTGGTGTGACTCCAGAATGACACACGGACTTTCACTGGAGCTACTCCAGATTGTCCCAAGTGTAGCTGAGTGCAGATGTGGCAATGAAGAATCACAGAAACACAGGCTGTTTTGTGAGATTTCCTAGGCCTGAGCATGGAAATTCCAAACAGAGAAACCAGGAGGTTCTGTTTAAGGTTTAGGCCAATGTTTGGACTCTGCTTTACTGGACCTGCTTTCTATTCAATGTCTCTAATCATTTCTGCTGCCTGTTCTGCTTTGTGTGTCAGCCCTGGCTGCTGGTTGATTCCCTGCTGCCTGGCAATGCATCACTTGTCGTCTTTAATCTCCATCAGAATTAACCCAGAGAGCGAACCCTTCCACATGCCTGTCCTCAGCTCTGGGGCTGGCAGAGCAACTCCCGCGCAGGAAGGGCAGAGGAGAGTTTGCAGTCGAGACAGCATGCGAGTTCGCCCATCGGAGCAGAGCTGGAGCGTGACATTGCATTTCCACACACCTAGACTGCTGGAAAGTGCCACCTCCAATTCATTTTCCAGAGGCCATGCGAGACTCTGAATCTGGAGCCACTCGCTGGGCCAATAGTCAGTCTTTGCTGACTTGCGTGTGTGGGTAGCACTGCCCTCTACTGGATGGAATGAGAGCTGCTCAGCTGTGTGGGACCCATAGTGTGGATAGCTGACGGAGATTCTCTTTAACCCCAAGAGAAGGAGTCTGGGCTTTTAAAGGATCCATGTTCTAGCCCAGCTATGGCTATGAAGTTCTGAGTCGGTGCAGGCTGGCTCTGCTCCTGTTACAGATCTTGGAAAGGAAGATTCCCCTTAGCTTGCACCAGCAGAGGTCCCCGGAGCCCACCTGAGCTACTGAGGACTGGGATCTGAATAACAGGCAGGAGATGATAGGCTAGTATTCTTGGCCGGAGATGTGCAACAGATGGCAGGAGGAAAAAAATTAGTGAATGAAATCGCCCGTTACACCCATTTGGCTGGATTAAAATATTTTCGGCTGAGGTGTGAAGCATTCCTCGCATTCAGTCCCTTTATAATTTTCCAAAGATGATAATGTCTGGCTAGGTGGCTGTGTCAGCTGGCAAAAGACGGAGACTTGCTGTTTGCAGGGTAATAGTTTGAATCCCTGTAAATTGGAATTTATATCTGGCTAGACAATCCCTGTTGTGCCTGCTCTGTGCTTCTAGACCAGAATGCATTTACACAAGACAACTGACTGCTCCACAGAGCAGCCTCCCTTTAACTTCTTTATTTGTCTTCCACTGAGAAAATGCAGAACACGGACTGCTGTAGGAAAAGGCACCTGTGCATGTATTACAGAGAAAACAAATGAGATAAGCCTGTTGGGTTGCAGTCAATGGCCCTTCATTGGAATTCCTCCTTATCAGAAGACTCCATGCTGCTGTCCAGGGGGCTGTGTAACTGGACAGTCGCATGTAATTGGGACGAGTCATTGCCTTGGATGGATAGAGGCTGAGCTTGTTGGCTGCCCGTGGCCATTGGCCAAGGGTATCTGTGAGACGCATAGCATATGTTATCATGGAATGGCAAATGAAGAGCCTAGATGGCACAGAAGTGGATTAGCTCATATGCTTTCTGCATGTATCACAGCTATGGATGGATGCAAACGGCTTGCTAGAGAAGCAAACAGAGGTACAGCATCTAAGCACCGCAATCCCCCCAGAAGGCATCCCCATTAAGCAGAAGTTTTGTCCCCAGTGAGTACCAGTCATTCGTGTCATGTAAGGTTGGGCAGGTGCTGGATTTTCCATTTCATGGGCGAGTCTAATACTGCAACAAAATCTAATAATGAAACAAAAAACAAAATCTAAATTTCCTGATAAATTAAATTCTGAAAAAAATTGTTTGGGTTCAATTGAAATATTTTGTTTTGATAAAATCCAAACATTTTGTCCCTGTTTTGACCTTTTAAAGCTTTTTTCTATTTTTTTTTTTTTTTTTATATAGAAGCAGAGTTTTTTGTTTCAAAAAGTCACTCCAAGAGCTGGTTGGAAAATCAGGGGCAATTGCTGTGAATGTCTTTGCTTCACTTCAGCTCAGTCTGATTGTCCAGTTCCTTGAGATCTGTGACTCGATATGCCCTGTTCCTGAGCCTTCAAACATGAGGAGAAATGGAGACACCAAACCACAAGGGATAAGAAATGTTAAGGATGGAGAAACTGGATTAGAGCCAATAGAACTGTGCAAGATCCAGGCCATGTTTTGCAAATATTTTCACTGACTTTTCCTTCCATTTCATTTTACATGGTTTTGGCACTCACTGACATTTAGCTTTTTTCCCCCTCCTCCTAAAATGGATTTTTTTACATAACAAGAAGAAAATTAAAAAATTAGATGTCAAAAATAATTATTTGTCTGAATAAAATTTAGCATTTTTGAACGATCCCAAGATTTAGTCTTGCAAATATATTGCATATAAACAGGCCTATTTGCTATCAAGATGATACTATGTTTATGCACAAAATAGAGGGGTTTCCTGAGGATCTTTGCTTATTTTTTGTCTGTTTTTAATTGACCCATTCTTGCAAAGTTTGCAGTAAATAAATAAAATGAAAATGGCAAAAGACTCAATTTTTGAGGTTTTCCAGTTGTGCTGTGAATATTTAATGTTGTCTTAATTGATGAGCCTCTAGTTAATAGTAATAGGGCCTTATATGGGAGCACAGCATGGGCTGAAGGGAAGAAACACCAGGAAGGAAACTTTGTTGGTAAAAATAGATGAAGAAGGAGGGCAAAGAGGGTGGGTGAAATAAGCTCATCAAAGAGGAATTGACTGTAAAATTAATAGGCTGTGTGCAGTGGCAGCCAAAAGGCATAAGGGAGCAGATGCCACAGCAGACTAGCATAAAGGGGGACAGGATAATGGTGGAAATTGTTTCTGTTCCACAGACCTGCTGCTGGCCAGTTCTGAAGGGAAGAACAGAGGAAGCCAGGCACCAGCCTCATTAGATCCCGTTCTTGCTTGATCCATGCAGCTGCCCACATACTGCTGAGCGAGCCCACGGATCTATTAGAAAGGGCTACTTTGAGGCTAACAGCTGCTCCATCAGAACAGGTTTCCATTCCGTGCTCCCAGACAGAAAAGTGTAATGGGAGCTGAAGTCTTTGAGCCAGTCGAATTAAAGAGTAACAGATGAGCAAAGCTACGGGAGCGGACTGGCTGCTAGACCTGGGAAAAGCTGGCTCCAGGAATCCCCTGAAGTATATAGACATGGATGTAACGCTTGGGTTTTACAGAGCTTTGCTGAGTTTTGTGAAATCGTAGCCGTATATAGTGTCCTTCCTTGTTTAAACAATTGTCTGCACCAAAGGCTTCCACAGCCTAGAAACCTGGAGGCCAATCATCAGCGGGGGTACATGGCCTTCAGTGGCTGCCTGGCCTTGATTACACTGTCCCTGTTTATGGGGGCTCCTGCTATGTATCATTTCTATTACGGTAGCGCCTGGAGGCCCCAACCAGGAAGGAGGCGCCATTATGCCAGGTGCTGTATGGACGTAGAGTGGGAGATGGTCCCTGCCCCAAAGAGCTTACAGTTGCAATAGGCAAGATGGACAAAGGAAGGATTATTTTTTCTACTTTGCACGTAGGCAGCTGAGACATGGGAAGATTTGGTGAGGTCACACAGGGCGCCCATGGCAGAGCAAGGAATAGAATTCTGCTTTTCCTTAGTCCAGGTCCAATGCCTCAACCATGAAGTCATCCATCCTCTTGATACTTGCAACATCCTTTTAAAATCTAGCAATGTGGGAGCCACAAAAAAGTTTGCCGCTGGAGCTTTGGCTCACACACAGATAGTTGCAGCCTTTTACAACCAAACCTCCTCCAAACTACCCCTGTTCCCTGGGCCTCCACAACTGAATGGGGAGGAGAAGAGATTTTACGTGTGTTTTCGGGTACATTCTACTTCCAAATGGGCTGGATGTACCAAAAATACATCCCGTCCAATGGGATTTTGTTACGGCAGTTCCTGCCTGAAAGCCAGGCCAGGCAAAGGTGGACAAAAATGACAAATAGGGATATAGGAATTTAGGAATTGCCAGACTGAATCAGACCCACGGTCCATCTAGTTCACTGTCCTCTCTCCCACAATGGCCTGTATCAGCTGTTTCAAAGAAAATTGCAGAAAACCCTAGGGAAGGTGGCTCTGGGATAACCTGCCCTCAGAGAAAGTTTCTTCCTGACCCTCATTAGTTAGAGGCTGATGCTCTTGGCATGAGGGTTCTGATCCCCTCTAAAACATATTCCATTATTTTAAATAATAATTTCAATTGTAATAATTTTAACCAAAAAGGTGAATGTGTTTTTTTTTTTAAAATACAACCTAATTCACTCATCCCCTTCAGAAAACTTCTAAAAAATGTTGCTGATGTTGGATTTACATAGATTCTGGTGGGGTTAAAAATCAAGTTGCTGCTGGATGTTACTAGAAATGGGTCTGGGCTACCAACCCCAAACCCCAGCTGTAAAGCTGCTTCGACAATGGGAAAGCGAGGTCTGGACCCGAACTTGCAGCTGTCTCCTGTTTCTTCACATTAATTTCTAATTAAGGTATCTCTCTGCCCCACCCATCACAATAGGATCTGAGCACCTCACAAACTCTCTGCGAGATCGAACAGTGCTATTATCCCCATGGGGATCCAGGCACAGGGAAAGCAACATGATTTGACCAAGGTCACACAGAAAGTCTGTAGCAGAGCAGGGATTTGAACCCATGTTTTCTGGGTGCTAATCAGTGAACCATCTTTTCTTTGTCCTGTCCCTAAAGACCGGGATCTAAAAACTCCCAACTTCTTGGAATGTTTAAGTGCAGGAATCAGAAAAACTGGACCCATTTCCAGCTTTTCTGTCAAACTGGCTGATCAGCGGCCTTCCTGAAATGGAAATCAAAAAGCTGCCAGACTTGAAACATTAATTAAACTACACGACAGGGGGAGAGAGAGGAGGGAACAGGAAAGCTTCTATTAATAAATTATCTGCTCTGAGAGGAAGCGCTTGTGAGTTCGAGGTGCATATATCATTTTGGTCGTGAATGAAAGAAATTGAATCAAACTACACAGGAAGTTTGTACACCACACTGGATTTAATTTTCAGACTTGCAATGGGCAAAGATTAACCTTGCTGAAGGGCATAGCTGTGCAGGTGCACTGTGTAAAATTAATCTGTGCTATGAGTTCCTACAGGAAGACGCACTGAGCAGAATTAAATTGTATGTGAGTGTGTATGTTCTTCTTTCCCCGTCTGCATTTCGGTTGCGTCTTCTACAGACCTCTGTCTGCTCAGTGAAGTGGAACCACTGTAGCATGCCGTAGACCAGCTATAAGTGCCTTTTGTAGAATGCAGCTACTAATCAGTCTATTATCACTGGAGAATATAAATGTTGTTTAGGTTAAAAGCCAATGTATTTGAACTTGTTATTCCTAATGCAGTGGCTGCCTGGAAGCTATTCAATTAGACTTCTCGGATGGCAAAGGCTATACGGTACAAAAGTGTGTGTTCAGCATTTGTACGTGCAGGTATTGCAATGGCATGTGGAGTGGGAATAAAAACGCTTGCAAATGGGCAGTTGGGTATCTAATTGAGCATTTGCACATGTATCTACTGTGATGGCGTGCACACTTGCATTAATTGCCCTGAACAATTGTTCCAGTGCAGTTGTGAAAATTGGAGCCTATATTTCTATATGTAGCTAATGTGTATGCTAAATAGATGGGCTAATACATATATAGTGCCCAATTCTCAACTCCAAGTATGACCTTACCTGGAGGTATTTTATTCAGCCACTAAATTTTCTGTGCTATATTGAATTCCAGACAATGCTTGTCAAACAAAGGAGACAAAACCGATACTTAAGCTGTGTGAAAACATCTTTGTTTCTGCCTGTGGATGTAGCTATTTTCTTTAACAAACACCTCCTGTTTTAATACAGACTGTGATTTCATACATCATTGCTCCGTTACACCATTTTTATGCCTATGTAACTGCAGTGATATCAGTGGTGTTACACCAGTGTGAAATGAATGGAGAATCAGGCTTTTCTTTTGTAATGGGAGGAATGTCAGTGCTTGTGAACGATAAGGGATTAATCCGAGCTAGATACTACATGGACACACTTCTTTTCCCTGCCGCTATGTTCATGATTACTTGCAACATCTCAGCTACTCCAGAGAGGGGTTTCTTCCAAATAAAAATTACCCACCTTGCCAAATGTTCTAGTCATTCACTAAAGATGAAGGCCACAATTCTGATCTCACTTATCCCGGGGTAAATCAGGAGTAATCACATTGAAGTCAATAGAGCTACACTGGTATGGAGGGAAAAAAAACAATGGGAATCAAGTCCAAACTCCTGCTAATTGTAACACAAACTGAAACATGACAGCAAGTCACAAAAGGTGAAAGGTCAAAATGCAAGGTTGTGCCGCACCCCAGCCTCATTTTTGGTACCAAGTGACCTTGGGCAAGTCCTTTAACCTCTGTGCCTCAGTTTCTCCAACAGTAAAACAGGGATAATAAATATACAGTGCCTCCCTCAAGGGTGCACTCGGTAATTTCCTCAAGGGGCGAGATTAGCTAATTTGTTAGGTGTTATTGACTGAAGTCCTGTAATGCAGTAGAGTGCCTCTTAATATATATGTTTCGTTGTTTGTTCTTTATGTCAACTGGGTCACTATTAAGTTAAACCAGCTGCAGGTCTTGAGCCCTGGCTCTTTCCTTTACCCGCCTCTGCTACTGTCCATGATGGTAGCTCCGGGAGATAAAGTCCCAAGAAAGCCTAGCAGATGGCCGAGAAGTGAAGAAAACTCAGCTCTGAATCCTGAATGCCTCAAAATGTTTTCAGGAAGAAAGAAGTTGTGCTGAAAGAAGTCTCTCAAAATGCAGTTCAGCGCCAAATGGCTTCTGTCATTTCTGGCCCTCCTGGCTTCTATATTCCAAGCTCATTGGTTCTCTATCAGCATTTGTGCTGCTACATTTATTTCATACATTGCAGCCTGTTCACCCCAGCACGTGAGGAAGTCACTCACTTCACGGGAACCCCCCTTTAAAAGGGCCATGCTGCATTATCAGCTAAGAAATGGCCATGATGAAGCACCCTCTTTGAACTACCATCCCATTAAAACATACGCACACATAAAAAGGCGTGTGCAATTTATGGCATCTTTCAGACTCACTGTCTCCAGCCACTGGAATTGCACGCATCATTTTTCCATTAGGGACAATATTTTCTGATGCTTTTATTCCTCTGTCTTCTGCCCACTTCATGTTTATTGGTTAAAATCGCTCAACTGCTCAGAGAGGCAGTCATGGTGTTTCTTGTGCGGCTGGTCAGGAGGGGAAGGTAGGGCAAAAACAAAATCATGCAATGTTGTTGGAAGAGAAATTAATGTAACAAGCAAATAGGTGGATCATGTCTGGCCCAGGCACGGAGCAGCAGTTGCCCTGGGATAATGTGATAATACCTTGACACTCCGTTCTGGTATCTTTTATATTTGACTTTTTTTCTTCCTTTCTGTTTTCCTTTCATCTTTTGAGCTGCAAAGGGAAAATGGAAATTGAAACAAGCACAAGAATTGCACTGAATTCTTCCACTCACCAGTCTAGGGTGTGGGGCAGGCAGAATAGAAATACTTCCAAACTAACCTTTCTTTCCGTTTTCGTCTGGCTCGATGTGACCTTTCTCTGATCAATTGGGTTTGCCAGCTCCAAAGCCCAGGGAAGCCAGCAGAAAAACTCCCATTGGCTTCAGCCTTAAGTAGGTCCAGAATGCATCATTCCGCAATGTAGCCGATTCCAGAAGCCTCATGCAGTCACTGCTTTCTCTGTGAAGTGCCAGATTGACACATTCTGGAGCAAACTGGCATGTTCAGAAGGGACTTGAGTGGAGCTGAAAAGATTTTTTTCAAACAGACAGCCTGACCCTCCAAATACTTAGCAGATGAGCAACTTTACCCACATTAATAGGCTCATTTATTTGAAAGGAACTACTCTTGTGAGTAAAGTTACTCACATACATAGGTGTTAGCAGGACTGGGACTATATTTAGCCTCTGAATTCCACCCACAGCCAGGTGACCACAAGGCCCGGAGTCCGAAAACCCCGAGTTCTAATCCCAGCTCTGTTACTGCTTTGTTGTGTGGCCTTGTGAATGCCACCATGTCTCTCTGCTTCTTCCTGATCTTCCAAATAGGGATAATACACCCTACCTGCCACCCAGGGGCATTGTGAGGATTAATTAGTGTCTGTGAAATGCTTTGAACATGCAGAACACTGGACATGTTATTATCTATGAGAGGGGCATGCAAGCCCTATCTCTGTGCTTCATACCATATCCATTTTCCGAGCTGCAGTTCACATGTAATGTACAATCATTGGCAAAACTGCTGCAGATGAACACTTACCCCAGCAGATGCTGTGCGTCCTAATGAAGCTAATGTTTGTAAAGCGTTTGATGGCCCTCAGATGAAAGGTGCAATGTCTTTACAAACTCTTAGTATTAATGTGGCGTACGCTAAGGCACTTGGTCTCAGATATTTATTATAAATTGGAAACTAATAAATAATCATTCACTTTTGTAATAATAATAATTAATAAATTCACTTTTCATCCATAGATCACAAAGTGTTTTAAAAAGATTACTTTATAGGTCTCTCCCATCACCCTAGCATCTCACAGTTTTTAATGCATTCACCCTTATAATACCTTGTGAAGTACGGCAGAGCTATTATCCCCCTTACACAGGTGGGAAATTGGGCCACAGAGAGGCTCAATGACTTGTCCGAGCTCATACAGGAATTCTCTGGCAGATCAAGACACTGAGCCCAGGTCTCCCAAGTCCCAGCCTAATGTCCTAATCATTGCAACATCCTGTTATCTCCATGTCCTGTACATATGGGGAAACTGAGGCACCAGGAATGGAAAGGACTTGCCCAAGGTGTCACAACAGGTCATTGGCAAAACCTGGACTAGCATACCCAGGTCTCCCGACTTCACTGCAGTGTCTGTTACCCCAAACCTTACCGATAAGAAAATAGGCAATCCTTGTTACTAGGAATGGTTCCAAGAGGCATAAGGGATGTTTGGATTTGATCTGAAGTTTTTGATCCATGTTGTTTTGGAATAGATGCCTTCAGTGCTCAGACGCGAGTCCTAGTGATCAGATCTGGTTTATGCCTCACTCTATATGTGGTATGTTCAGTTGTGTATCATTTCCTTTTTCTCCCAGGCAAGCAGAAACAAATGTGTAATAATTTGTACACCTCCTGGATCCTTCTATTTGCTCTTCTATAAAAATCAATACAGCTTTATTAAACGGGGGAAAGGGGGAGTCAAGTTGCATTGATCTGTGAATAGACGTTATTTACTCTCCTTGATTACATCATGTAAATTGTTTGGCACCTTTGGAATTAAAACCCACTTGCCATCTCACAGCTAGTAGAAACGTGCAGAGGTTTTTTTTTTTTTCTTTTCTTTTCCACAAATGCCTTTTCCTTGCCATCAGGACAAAATGCTATCAATACAGCACATCCTGTTTTGCACTTAAATAGTTGTGAAAGTTCTGGGTTGTAAATAATCTTCTCACATGGCTAAGGCAGAATGATTCCACCCCCTCCCCCCCCCCCTTTTTTTTTTCTCTCTCTCCAGCTCTTGGAATGGGTGATAAATTAATCATTTCTTCCCCCGTAACAACCGCCAACGTACAATATGGGACTGATTACTTTGCACCTGTGATTGAGACTTAAAGGTGACCCTGCAAATGGCAAAAAAAAAGAGACTGACGTTTGGATTATGTGCTGACTGGCAATGAGCGAAATAAGCAGGCAACGAGGTGCGACTCAGCACATTAGTAACAATGTAAAAGCAGCTTGCCTGTCCTGTGTATCTCCTCTTTGCTGTATGTCCCACCATGTCTGGATCCCATTCGGAGACAGCACAGCATAGGACTATGCCGACCGTCTCACTCGCCTCCTTCCAACAGAGGCAGCTTTTGAATGTGGTGGTGGGGTTTTTTAAGGGCAGAGCAGAGCCACATTCATTTCTACTTTCTGTGGGATTTAACGTGGTTAGTCGTCTGTATTTTCTACTCTGGAGGGTGATGGGGAAATGGTGGTTTTGTTTTTAATTGTATACAGTGGAGCCTTTATTTTGCAGCTGCTATACTCAGACCTTCTCCCTATAGTTCAAGCCTCCATGGCAGATGTGATGTGATAGGGCAGCACAGCACACCCCAGGGCATCGTGTTAACTAGAGATGCAGGGTAGGGTCTGGGCAGGGACAGCGAGATGTGGCAGGACCTGAGCTGAGGATTTTCTTAGCATTTGACCCTGCAAGATGCTGCTTAGTTCCCTCAGCTGCCACTGGCTTGTTGGAACTCAAATGGGAGCTGAGGATAGCCACACTTCACAGTACAAGGTCCTTCTGAGGGAGTTTTAAATAGAGCTGGTTGAGAAATAAGGCTTGAAGGGCAGTGCAGGAAGGAGAATTGCAGTTTATCACCGTTTTTTTTTTCTTGCTGAGATTTTAAATGTTGCCAATACATTTAATCAAAATTTCAATTTTTGCAAAATGTTGGCCAGCTCTAGTTATAAAGAAGGCCCTTCTAGTTCGATTAGAATCAAGCTGCCTGGCCACCAGGGGTCACTCAAGAGCCCAACAGCTGCTTGGCCCCTTGGGAGGTGAGATTCATCCATGTCTTGCTTGTGTGGAGAGCTTGCCCATGCCTGGCTGCGGAGGAAAGAATATGAATAAAGCAAGACAATAAAGAAAGCAGTCATCTGTTCAGATGCATCTTCTCAACACTCTGCAGCTCTCGCTACTGCCGCTGGTTATATCTTACTTTAGTTTCTGGTGCAAGGAACAATTAAGGCCAAACAATCCACCTGAAATATCTGTTCCTTAGCATCATTCCCCAATTAAAATGTCTGGCTGCAGCTAATCCACCTGGCTTGCCCGGCTTTCCACTGGGGCATTTATATCTATTTTTAAAGTTCAAAATGTTTTGTTTTGTTTTCATTCTCCAGAGACCTAGCAGGATTGGAGGAGAGAGAAAGGAGTTTGCAGCTGCTGGGTGTGTAATCCTGGTTTACCCAGAGCCTTATTAAGATCTAGATGTTTTATTACAGGCATTTATCCATTTTTATTTTTTCCCCCTTTCCTGATATTTTTTCCCTACAGTTTGCTGCCTTTTGCTGGAGGAAAGAATCTTGTTTAAGTGGTACACACTGAGGGATGTACAATTTAAATGGAAATACCAGCAGTAACAAACAGGCAGTGTCTCCCCAGGCTCAGGTTAGGGTTAGAAACATATCATTGAAAGGGGCAAAAGCCAGACCCCAACCCATCTGCACAAGGACAGACATAGTCCTTATGCAGAGGTCATTTCACATCATAAACTAGCACTGCGGTCTATTTGTTCTCAAAGAGCGTCAAATGTTGAATAAATTATTAGTTGTTGAATTATTTGTTCAGTTCTAATTAGTACTGAAAATATACCTAATGAAAGGAAAAGATTTCCTATTATAGTTGCTATTGTTATTTATTATTTCTATTACAGTACTGCCTAAGGGTATGTCTACATGGCACCCTAAGCCTGGGCTCTGACTCAGATTTGAGCCAAAAAAAACCCTTCCATCCACACACAAATCAATCTGACTTGGGTCAGCAAGCACTGAGGACCCAGGTCCTAGGGCCCTGTGAGGGGGGGTGAGTCAGAGCCTGAGTCCCACTGTGACTTGAGTCCAATCCCTGTTAGTTTACAGTGTGGATGCAGCTCAAGCCTCAGCGCTGAGTCAAAGGTCTGTGTAGTGCAGTATGCACGTGTTAGCACGGCCGTGAGATCCTGGTCCAGAAATGGTTAAAAAAAATTGGTTTACAGTGCAGTGTGGATGCTCAAGCACAGGCTTGTAAACACAGAGTCCACAAGCCCAGCTCCTACAGACCTGGTTTACAATGTAGTGTAGACATACCTGAAGGACCCCAACGGACAGAGGGACATAACTGTGTTAGGCATAGTAAGAGACAGTCTCTGTAGAGCAGGGGTTGGCAACCTTCGGCACACAGCCCATCAGGGTAATCTGAAGGCGGGCCGCGAGACCTTTTGTTTATGTTGACCGTACTCAGGCACGGCCACCCAACAGCTCCCAGTGGCCACGGTTTGCCGTTTCTGGCCAATGGGAACTGCAGGAAGCAACAGCCAACATGTTCCTGCGTCCTGCCTCTTCCCGCAGCTCCCATTGGCTGGGAACGGAGGGAACGCAGGGGGCCGTGCCTGCGGACAATCAACGTAAACAAAATGTCTCGCGGCCTGCCTTCGGATTACCCTGATGGGCCGTGTGCCGCCCGTTGCTGACCCCTACTGTAGAGAATGAAATCTAAACAGATAAAACAAAGGAAGTATTATAATCTCTGTTTTACTGATGGGGGAACTGAGACAGCAAAAGATGAAATGACTTGTCCATGGCTATATAGGGAATCTGTGGCAGAGCCAGGAAATAAACTCATGACCCCAGAGTCCCAATCTGGTGTCCTGTCCGCCAGACCACCCTGTCTCCGTTTTTCCCGTCCTCCCTCCCGACGTTGGTTTGTGTCACGCAATTGCTACATCTTGACTCAAGCTAAGACTGTAAACTCTTTGGGGCAGGGACTGTCTCTTACTATACAACTCTACAATGCCTAGCACAACTGGGAACCCAGCTGGTAGAAGTTCCTAAGTGCTACTGTAATACAAATAATAACGAGAATATTAAAGAGCATACATGGAGATGGCCAGGGATTTTTTTTTTTTTTTTTTTGACAAAACAGCAAATTTTTCAGGTTTTCATCCAAAACTTGAAAAGCTTTTGTGAGAACAGAATTTTTTTTGGCAAAGATGTCCATTTCACGTTAAAGAAAGCATCATTTTCTGTTTGCTTTTAAATGTTTTGATGGAAATTTTTCAACCATCTGTGAAAAGTAAATAATTGAATAGTGCTGTCCTTCACTGATCGGATTTATAGATGACATGTCAAATAGGCAGAATCAGACAAAAATGTTTTCTCAACTATACAAAACATCGATGTCTTAGCTCCACTGAAGGCAATTGAGCATCATCAATTGACAGCAGCTAAGGATCTGACTATTTCCCATTGCACCAGATGATGATGGGGCCCTTTGTTTTTATTTCCATAAGAACAATGCGCCGTATGCACGCGCTAGTTTTATACACTCCCTCCCCTTCCTTACCTCTATTACTGGCAAAGCATTGATCATTCATAACCCAACCTTTTCATTCAAGGAGATGGGGTAGGTGGGGCAGAGGGGAAGAACTTCTCCCATAACCTAAATCCAAGATGCATCCTTGTTAGTTTGCTGGTAAATCTGCCCACATCAATGTGTAAGACCTTAATGAGAGTCTCCTCAGAGTGAACTGCCGACGTTCACTGGACCAGATCCCGAAAGTGTTGAACCCAACAAAATCTGTAACATCATTACACGTTGTTATGTATTGGGGGTGGGTGATGCATGGGGAGGTACTGGGACTAGAATGGTCACAGTAATTGTTAACGTTGGGAAGCTAGTCATGTCTTCACTTCTTCATCTGCTCATTTCCTTTCCATGACACAGCTTTTACCGCTCTCCTCATTTTTCAAATCCAGGCTTCCAAGACCAGAAGGCCTAGAGGTGGAATTGCCTCATGGATCTATATTCAACAAGGTTTCCCAAGAAGTCCAGCTCTGACAGCTGTGGTGGAGGTGCCAACAGAGGTATATGGATTTTTTTTAAACCAAGATGCTTTGCCCATGTGGTGCCCAGAACCCATTTAGCTCAAACAAGAGACAGCCCTTCTTGTCTCTTTGATATGGCTGTAATTACTAATACTAATACCAATACCAGCTCTTATATAGTGTTTTTCATCAGTAGTTCTCAACGAGTTTTACAAAGCAGGCCAATGTCATTATCCCTATTGTAATTAGCAAAGGATGTCTAAGTTACCTGGGCATTTCGTCCTGTGCAAAGAACCATTTCTATTGGGTATGATGGATACTGCCTCAAATATACCTTCCTAAGCCCTTTGGAGAGGACCGATGTAATGGACCTGGTAACTAATGGAGTGAAACAATTGGTTCAGCCCTAGGGTGACCAGATGTCCCGATTTTATAGGGACAGTCCCGATATTTGGGGCTTTTTCTTATATAGGCTCCTATGACCCCCCCCATCCCCATCCCGATTTTTTCACACTTGCTGTCTGGTCACCCTATTCAGCCCCCTTGGTCAGCTAGGTCTCTTCCAAGTTTTACTCCTGAGGGCTAGAGGCTGGCATGAACAATGGGAAACTAAAATGGCTGAGCGTAAGCATAAAATGAATTGCAAAGCAACCCAGCTTGGGGTCTCAGGCCGTGGTATTCCTGGGCAGCGCCTCTCACTGTCAGGGAGCCAACTGCAGCAGGGTCGGTCTCCTAGCAAGACGCCGGGCCCAGCTGACCTCGGCGGGAGCTGCACTTCCTAAATGGCAAGGAATGGAGCTACTCCTTGACCCAGCAGCAGCCAGAGCTGCGCTTGCTCCTGCCTCCTGGGCCTTGCTCCCATCCACCCCAGGCCTGCCTTTGTGCCCGTTTCAGTTCCTGCCCTACCTCATCCCTGACACCCTCGCCTCCGACCCCCGGCTCCAATTCCCAACCAAGTTGCTGGCTAGCCCGTTGGCTCAGGTATTTGGTCTCTGACCCTTGGTTCTGCAGTTGGCTACACCCCTGCGGGTCCTGGGCCTTGATTCTTGACTCCAGCTCCGCTCTAACCCGCAGACCTGGGCAACCCCATGGCTCTGACCATAAAGCCGGACCGCCCCGTTGTAATCCTGACTCTCTCTTCAGGTAAGGTAGCTATCTCTAGAGACATGACAATCTACCTATAGCCCTTTTGCCGCCTCATGAGATTTCTCATCCAAAGACTGCAGGTCATCATCCAATTTCTGGGATGTTAGGTCTATCGATAAGCCCTTTGAAATCCATCTATCATTAAACTACAATCAGCCAACTGCCCTCACAACCAGTTACCCAAGAAACGCAACCTTGCAAATTTCTACTCAGCCTGGGTAAATAATTTCTGTTGACAGGCAAGTAAAATATCATTAGATTTTTCATTAGCACTAACAACTATGGGAAAGGGCTGGTGAGTAAGTAGTTTTTATGCCTGGGCTGGTAAATATTCATGACGACAATTTTTAAAGGCTGTACAAAGTGCTTCATGATTTTCTATTTCACCACTGTCTCAGTATACAAATGGGTTGCATTAAAGATGTTTGCGAACCCTAGCACCTTGATTTAGAATAACACATGCAGGAGTTCGTCCCGGCCCCCCACCCCGTCTCATAAATCATAACGAAAGAAATGACATTATGGGAGTTTACTACACCCATCGGGTCGACATTGTTATTGAATTCATCACTGCCATGTCATGTCCATTGCTGACTTGGTCCTCACAGCTGATATTTTATGCAGCGGGTATTTCAAAGCGTGCAATAATAATACTGACAAATAAAACGTATAGTGTCAGCCTATCTCAGCTGCATTTCAGGAAACACCGGAGAAGCTGTCTATGTGAAATAAAAAGCTTTTAAGATTGGAGGAGTCAATTTTATCCAGAGATATTTCCTCAGAGAGTGAAAAAAGGCCTTCGTTGGCTTAACATGCATCTCCGGTGATAGCTGGAATGCTTTTTGTGAAGCATAGTATAAAAAATGACTGCCTCATTCAATAAATAGAGGTTAGAAAGGGAAAAAAACCCACTTTCAGATGAATGAGACATCCAGTAAAAGCTTTGCAACACCTTCATTCTGTGTGCAGCATCTGCTAGTCGTATTTCCTTCCTGGCCTTTCTGAGGTATCTACTGTCTCCAGCTGAATTTTTGTCCAGTCACGTTTGCTTATGGGGAAACACAATCTACCCTACAATAAATAAATGAATGCCCTTTTAAACAAATAGAATAGCCCCTCTCTCTTGTAAGGGGAGTTGTCACTTGAGCTCTATGCTTATTAGAGGCTTGGACCAATATACTGCTCTGTTGTATAGCTGGGTTATTTATTTTATTTTATTTTCACCTTCAGCAAGCATAAGCGTTTCTCAGCATAACTGATTTCTTATGCTATAACTTATGATAATATTGGCTGGAAGCATTGCCAAGCCCCAGGGCAACATTTATTATTGACCAAACGAGGAGATGTAATTTGTTGGTGGGGGCCGAGAGGAAGGCGGAAAGGTCAACGCTTTATTAAAATCTTCATTAACATGTTAATGAAAACTTATGCTGAGGGTCATCTCTGATGGGCAGTCTACCCCCTCCCCCCGCAGCACACCACCACTGTGTTAAATGGCCACTTAAAAGCATCCCCAAAGACTTCCAGGACTAGTTTGTTTTGTGTTTAGTTAAATAATATCATTCGGCTTATCCTCAGCTGCTGCTGAGCTAATGAGAGGCTCAGAGATGCCCTCTATGCTGGCTTCCGTCTCGTCTGCTGGCACAGGTTTCAGCAAGTTAGAGCCTAGAACTGCTCGAACGTGCATCAGCTGCCAATAACCCCAAGAAGCTATTCCAGCCGATAAAGGAGCCTGGGGTGCAGGAGCCAGAACAGGGGCTCGGCATAATTCAGAAACCCTCTTACCCAGGGGAGATCACAGTTTTGGAGGCTTAGCCAGTTTGAGACACAAAAGCGACTCATACTCACGTGCCGCCTCCATTTCCAGAGTAAGTAAAACCTCCAGGTGGCTGGCTCAATATCTAGGTATAATGGGAATGACCACCACCCCGTTCTGCTAGAGAGCCCTGCTCGGTGACCAACAGAGCGGTGGTGGCTTAGAACACAGGCGTTCAAACTGGGGAGGGGGGGCGATGAGGTTATCGGGGAGGGGAGGTGCGAGGCTCCAACCTGAAGTAGAACATTCCCCCACATCCTTGCTGCTTTCTAAGGAGCAGGAGCGGCTGAGACAGCAGCCAGCGCACAAAGGGAGGCCTTAGGGGGAGGGATTGCAGAGTGAACCCGATGCCACCAGGTCTGTTACTGCCACGACCCACCCCTCACACCCTGCCCAGCATGTGCCCCGGGTGGGGGGAGCCGCCGTGTGGAATATGCAGCTGGACCCAGCCCGCGGAGTCAGCAGGCACAGCCTGGTTAGGGACTGAAGGGTGAGGGAGGCTGGTTGCGGGCCGCAGGCTGGGAGAGCAAGACCAAGGTGTCAAGGGGGAGCCGAGCTGGGAGCTTGGGGGGCAGGGCTGGTTGGGAAGGAAAAGGAAGGGAAGAAGGAAGAGGGCGTGCATAGAACATGAATCTCTGAAAGGCAGCAACAAAAGTTTGGGAACCTCTCCATTAGAAGACAATGGATGGCATTCGCCCCTGTGTGGAGGGCCAGCCCAGAGCCTAGGCATTCCCCACATCCCACCTCAGGCCGATTTTGGAAATATTATCAAAAACCATTGTCACAGCAGGGACTCCGAACACACTCCCATCAACTTTTCAAGGCAATTATAGACAGCGGCAATGTGGCACTCAAGTGCCGTTCATTAAATAAAGATACATTTCTATTTAAATACATTTTCTTTTGAGTTCATCTGAACCAAGCCTACGGGATAATCCCCTGCTATTAATTACCGAGGTATTTATAACAAAGATAAATAAGGAGAACAAACACTAATAAATTATGAAAGGAAGCTGATTCCAAGCAAAGAGGTACATTAATCTCCTTTTCTTTCACTCAAATCCATTTGGGCAGGCGACAAAAATGCTCCTCCAGATTGTAAAAGTGCAGCTGAAAAATAGAAAGTGCCTCCTGGAATATATATTGAGTTTGTCATTTACAAATAGAGTGTCAGTCTTGTGTATCCTATAGCAAACCATGGCCGGGGCAAAGGTAAACAGTTCAAAGCCCTGATCCTGCAATCATTTACACATGTGTTTAGCTTTATGGATGTGACTAGCTGCATTGACTTCACTGGGATTGCTACTCACCTGCAGAAAGTTACTGACATGCCTGAGTTTTTGCAAAGTTAACATCCAGGTTAGGGAAGTGGTCCAATGGGCTACCAGAAGTCTACTCTGTATCAGCCAAGTCCGCTTTTGGTGCTCTGCTATTCGCTTGAGGTAGCTGTCGTTTTTTTTTTTTCAGAGAAAACAGATTTTTTTAAGTGCAACTTAACATTGTTATAATTTTATTTGTATTCCAGCAGCATCTAGAGGCCTAACCAAGATTGGGTTCCCATGGTGCTAGGTGCTGTGCCAACACAAAATAAGACAATCACTACCCCACAAAAGCTTACACTTGAAGCAGACAAGATAGACTAAGGGCTTGTCTATACTTACCGCGCTGGTTCGGCGGCAGGCAATCGAACTTCTGGGTTCGATTTATCGCGTCTAGTCTGGACGCGATAAATCGAACTCAGAAGTGCTCCCCGTCGACTCCAGTAATCCTGCTCGCCGAGAGGGGAGCCTGCCTGCCGGGTCTGGACGGTGGTAAGTTCGAACTAAGGTACGTCGACTTCAGCTACGTTATTCACGTAGCTGAAGTTGCGTACCTTAGTTCGATTTGGGGTTTTAGTGTAGACCAAGCCTAAGGGTGAGAGAAAGAAGCACTATTTTCTCCATTTTTACAGACAGGGAACTAAGACACAAGGAGACAACGTGACTTGTCTACAGGAAGTCTGTGACAAAGCCAGTGATTGACTTTGAGTCCCAATCCAGGGCCTTAAACACCACATCATCTCTTCCTCTTCCTGGAATTCGATTTTTAGAATAATTGACTGTCACTGTTTCTGCAGAATTTAGAACCCAAAAATGAAGAGGCCCATCTTAGTCTATCCTAGGCTACTAGGTTCTTTATTGACCTATTCATTACTGCTGGGGAGATAAGTAGGTTGCCAAGTTATATAGTTGTTTTTCCTCGCCTAGTACGATACTATCAGAACTGCCTCCCCTGTGATTTATAGCCTGTAATTCATCTGTCTCCATCGGCCATTGTCCATGTTTATTAAACTCCAGAAGTTACTTTGCTTTTTAAAGAATCTCCCTTAAAAGAGAAACTCATCAGCGCTGGGGGTGATATTTTAAAATCTAACTACTGACTGCGGCTCAGTCTTTGCTTGAAGGGGTAATCTCATTATGGAACTCAAATGCTGCTGACTCATTTATTCCATCGCTTTTAAAATGGCTATATATATTTCCACAATAAGGCATTCTGTATATTTCAAGAGGTTTAGTGCACTTCTTGAGGGGAGAGAGGATTAAAATAACTCTGCTTTCAGCTTCATGCCTGATCGTATATCGACATGCGAGGTTTTCCATAATGGCTTGGAAATAAGCTGCTCTTCCATCAGCACCTATTGGTTCTGGAGGCGTATTTGATCTCTCTGTTTCTCCAGTTTCAAGGATAATGTAAACTTCCAAAGGATTGGAAGGAAGCCTGACAGGTTGTTTAATTTGTGAGAGCTACTTCATGGGATGTCCCCATAAAAGCTGGATCCATTGCCCCATATAGAGAATGACTGATCTTTGTAAACCTCTCTATGGAGTTGCTCTGCCCTATCTCTTAGGGCTGGTCTACACTGGGGGGCGGGGATCAACCTAAGGTATGCAACTTCAGCTATGAGAATAGCGTAGCTGAAGTTGACGTATCTTAGGTCGACTTACCTCGCGTCCTCACGGCGCAGGGTTGACTGCCGCCGCTCCCCCGTCAACTCCGCTTCCACCTCTCGCTGCGGTGGAGTACAGGAGTCGACGGCAGAGCAATCGGGGATTGATTTATTGCATCTACACTAGATGCGATAAATTGATCCCCGATAGATTGATCACTACCCACCGATCCGGCGGGTAGTGTAGACGTACCCTTAGATTCATATATTCCAAGGCCAGAAGGGGACGACTGGGTTCATCTAGTCTGACCTCCTATGTAACGCAGGCCATAGAACTTCCCCCAAATCATTCCTAGTTGCACTAGAGAAACAACCAATTTTGATTTTAAAATTGCCGTGATGGAAAATCCCCCACTTTGGCCTTGATTCTTCTATGCCCTCAGCTCATCATTTGCATCAGTTCACAGCAGTGCAGCATGGATGGGAATCGCCACCAGATCAGAATGGTGACATTTCACCTGCACTTTGCACAAATGTAAACACTAGCAAAGGGTACAGGGGAAAAGTGCATCCAAGCACCTCTTCATTCCCTATTCTCCTTTCTGCTCCTTCATCATTCTCAGTAGCCTTCTTTCTTGGGTAACTGGTAAAATGTTCTAATTCCCCATTATCATTCCCATTGTTCTGTTTCAGTTCTTTATCCCAGCTGTCATCCCTGTGCATTTAGACAGACGCCACTTGAACCCACATAGATCTTGTGCTAAGTGGCATGTAGACTTCTTAGCTAACCTCCACAAGGGTGAAATTCACTCAAAACTCCCATCCTTGATGTGAAACTGAAAAGGCTTTCTTCAATGCTTAGAGCTGAATTCTCTGGTTCTTGATCACCACCTGTTCAGAGAAGGGTAAAAAGGCAAGTGGAAGGATACAAACATGAATCAGATCTCTCACCCCGATACTGGAAAAGCTGTGCAACAAGGCTGCAATCCAGCAAAGCACTTAGGCCCTGATTTACTTTAAGCTCATGTCTACAGTTAAGCTTAAGTGGTACTGAAACCTAGTTAAGCATGTGCTTAAGAGCTGTCCTGAATCGAGGCTTATGGGCTTGATTGGAAGCTTATTGCAATCAATGGAAAGATGCCCCTTGACTTCAGTGGGCTTTGGATCCCGGCCCTATAGCACGTATTTCACTTTAAGCCTTGAGAAATCCCATCAAAAAGGATGTTGCACATATGCTTAAATGCTTTGCTGGAGTGGCACCCATATCTCCAACTGCCTCATGACCATATCAGGTTTACAGAATGGCCGAATTCTGCTCTGGGTTAGATCACGATAATTCCCATTGAGTACTCTGGGGTTACACTGGTGCAATCTGACTAAGAAATTCCGCTGTTTTGATGAAACAAAATTCACTACAAAGCCAAAGAGCCTCTTTTTTTCACAGGGTCGCATTTCCAAATGCATTTCTAAAATAATTTGGACTGTTCTTCCAATATCCTTTCATCTCAGAGGCAACATGGCTCTAAAATTAAACCAATTCAAATCAACAGGAGCTGGCTTTTCTTCCCCCCACCCACACACATGAAGAAGCACATAGGGATGGATAATGAAGGCCTGTGGAGCTCTAAAGATTAGTATTCCTAACTGTGACACCCACAGATTTAATTAGTCATTGGGTCTTTCTTCAGGGCCGTGTTAAATAGACATGGGCATGCTGACCTTTTCATTGAGTTCATTACAGTTCCGCTCATTGCCATAATGTGTTACAGTTGTGTCATTGCAGCTGCTTTTAAGGGAAGGTGAAAGCTATAACCATGGGTCATACCAAAGGCATAACAGGCACACCGCTGGTAGCTGAACTGCCTGGACCAAAAAGTCCAGGATTTTGTTTCTTTGCTTCCACAGTTGGTTCTTTGCCTCAGTAGTTTGGCTCCGGAGAGTGAGACACATTACAGATACAGGCTGGTATTTTCCAAAGATCCTAAGGGAGTTAGGCACCCAATTTCCATTTGGGAATTGTGGATAACATTTTCAAAAGCACCCAAGTGACTGAGGAGCCTATGTCCCATTGAAAGGCAATGGAATATAAGCACCTAAATCACTTAGGTGGTTCTGAAAATTGTACCCTCTGTGCCTAACTCCCTTAGTCTCCTTTGAAAATACCATGAACAATGTATAAAGCTAGAGTGTCAGATTTTCTCCTATCCCTCTGTTCTTGTATACTAGCTGGTATTTCCCTGTCATCTATAGCTCCCAAAGCTATGCCTTTTAGGAGGTCTACCCCCCCACAGCTTTATAGTTCTGGTACCTTCAACAGTTCTTCTCTGGCTTCCAGTTGTGTCAATACATTTCCTGGAAACCCATTGAAGTATGATACCTATTGACTACACAGCATATTTCTGAGTATTCTGAGTATTCTGTAGAATGGCTACGTACTATGAGAACAACCCCTTCTACTTCCACATGGCTGACACTGTGTGGGTTTTGATTTTGTGTTTGTGTGTATTAGAAATAAGCTCAAGCTGCAAATTTTTGGATCCAACTGCAGCTCCAGATTTCAGATTCCCACAAGTCTGGTGGTGTTTGGATCCATGTGTTGGATTTGACCCATTATAAAAGTCTGCAACATTTGTAACTGGATCCAAAGATCAGGAATGCTTGGATCCATGGATATGCACATTCTATCTATCTCCAACCTTTTGTATACAGTATTTTATGTATACACATAGATTCTTTTACCAATGTATTATTTATATATATAAATATATAGGAAAGCCTACAATAAACTCTTTATTATTTACTTTCAAAAGAATATATATATATATATATATAATGGTAATATTAGAGATACAGATTTAGCTAGCTATAGAGAAAAAAAATAAAAGTGAGTGTGGGATTTGTCATTTCCTTCCTACTATCTGTAGGAAGGAACCTTATTTTCTTTTGAAAGTAAATAATAAAGAGTTGATGTAGGCTTTCCTAGAGCAGCGGTTCTCAACCAGGGGTACACGTACAGGGGTACATCAACTTATCTAGATATTTGTCTAGTTTTACAACAGGCGACATAAAAAAAGCACTTGCGAAGTCAGTACCAACTAAAATTTTATACAATGACCTGCTTATATTGCTTTATATACTATACACTGAAATCTAAGTACAATATTTATGTTCCAATTGATTTATTTTATAATTAAATGGTAAAAATGAGACAGTAGGCAATTTTTCAGTAGTCGTGTGCTATGACACTTTTGTATTTTGATGTCTGATTTTGTAAGCAAGTAGTTTTTAAGTGAGGTGAAACTTGGGGGCACCAAAGACAAATCAGACTCCTGAAAGGGGTACAGTAGTCTGGAAAGGTTGAAAGCCACTGTCCTAGAGGTTTGTTTTTGAGGGTGATGTTCATGACAGAGAAGTATATAAGACAATAAAGCTTTTTGTAGCCAATAAAACATAGAGGTTGAACTCAGGTTGCAACCTCATGAACATCACGTCTCTTTACAAGACTAAATAAGATTCAGCCAAGCCTCATTTCAAATAAGAAAGGCCCCTGTTTTTCTTGTGTGCTGGGGATTTGACAGTTCTATGGGGCTGTCTTCTTGCATATTACTTTGGGAGTGAGGCTTAAAAGAAAAATATTCAAGGGCACATTCATAAAGCATAAAATTCTCCTTTGTGAACAAAGCTTATTGCACCTCAGACGTCCTACTTGAACTCTAGTTTCAGGGATTCAATGGAACATAAGCAGTGTATTGTGATTGTACTTGAGGGGTGAACTGCATAGTGTATATGGCGTTTACATCTCAAGTCTTGGGTAAAAATGTGGCTTATCATTGCAGAAGCTGGTGGCATCGACGTGGATGCTTTTCCGGGTCACAAAACCATCAAAACGCCTGGCAATAGCCATCAGAGCCAGAAGTGGTCTCTGTGCAGGAAATGTCCATGTGTGGAAGAATGAAGGATAGTAAATCAGGAATGAGACATATAGCAAGTGGATGTCCAGGAGCGGAAGAACATGAGGTTCTGCGTGGGCGTGTGGGTAATTTTGCAAAGCACCTACTGTCACTATACTCAGCCCTCCTAAGTGCTATTATCCTCTCACTTTCATAGGTACTAAACGGTTATGAAATCCATCCCAGCATTCAAAAAACGATAAAGGAAGTACTTTTTTTAATAACATGACCCTCCTTTTCGTCTAGTGGCCATTTCATAAAGCTTGGATCAGTTTGTGTTTGAAGAGTTGCTATATATATAAACTGGACTATTTAGCACATCCTCATTCCTTCAAGATAGATCATGTAGAAGGATTATCAGAATGAAAGAATCTGGCTTTATCCATTTGGCATCAAGGGGTTCAATTCTCATCGCATGCTGCTGTCAATCAAGAATAGTGATTTCACTGGAGTGAGATCCGAATCTGGTCCAAAACCTGACGGTCAATGGACTGCAGCCACAAAAACAAGGGTAATGGATATGTACAGCTCTTGTTGATTGCTAGGCTTCAGGAGGATGCCAACCATTTAATTGACTTGGATAGAAGAGGACCTGCTTAGTACTGTAGTCAAAGGGAACCCTGGTCATGAAGCTAATCAAGGCACTTTTTCCCAAGACTGTACTTATTCCTCTTTTCTGGGACTCCTGTAATGCAAACTTTGTGTGTATGAATGGAGCATTCTTCTGTAGTGCTGGTGGAAAGTTCTGGATTGAGGTTCCTGAGGGATTTAGTAGCCTCGATACCCAGATATCAGATACAGCATGGCCGGTGACAGTGCAATCTTCCCCTTTGCACCATTTTTTAAATGGAGTTCGACAATTTTTTTCACTGGCCTTTTCAATTTCAATGCATTTTCACCTGCATTTCATCCTGGGTTTCAAGCAACTGTTACTTTTCACTGAGGTGCCTATTGCAGTCTCGGTGCATGTTGTCAGATTTGGTCTCTCCCATGGTTAGTTGCAAGGGGAGAATAACAGGGGTCACAGCACAAATGTATCTGACTCAACCCAGCCTGATGCAGTGCCCTCATCAATATTCCCCCAAGAAGCTCTTCGGGATAAGGGACAACACCAGGTCTTGGGTACAGTCTTGGAGCAGCAAGCTATGATGATAACCAAGATGCCTCCGTCCCCATCTAGAGTGTTCATTTAACAGAGGGAGTTCCTATTCATATTCAAGTCCTTTCTACTGAGTTCACCACTTAGTTCCCAGTGTGATGATGCCTTTACTGTTTGATGGGCTGGGAACTGGCCATTCCCACAGAGGCCATCTATGTAAGGCCCATTGCACGGCAACAAGGTAAACTGTTGACTAGTTTTCTGAATTTCAATTTTTTGCTGAAAATATTTGTTACAATTTTGAATATCAATAAAAAGTATTGGGGAGAGGGGGAAGGGAAATCCCACTGTTACCAATTCCAGTAGCAACTTTTGGCCACTATGAAGCCTGGCCTGAATTTCAACCAGCAACCTAGCAGCTCCGTATTAGCAATACCCTTGGTCATGCAGAAGCCTATGGAATACTCTGCATTTATATTCAAGGAGCTTCTGTTTTGTTTAAGTATCTTGAGTACTGGGCTGAACTGAAACCCATCTTTTTCATAAGAATCTCTCTTGTCTTTAAGGTGACATGTCGGAGATGGTTTTCTTTTATATTTTCTTTAAAGAGCATCTGAGGGCTGAGGGATGGGGAGGAGTTGTGTGGGTGGCTACTGGCAGCTTTTTGAAGCAAACTGAGGACTTAAATCTGGATCTGAAATCCCCTTGGGTTCACTCCGCTCAACCCTTTCACATTAAATTTGCCTTACGTTCTAGCTACATTTTTTTTAAAAATCTGCGAATCAACAGCTTGTGCAACTGCAGAAAATGTAATTCCATGTTTCTTGTGTTATCATTCCAGGCTGGGGTTTTCAAAGGCATCTAAGAAGGGTAGGCACCTTGAATTCTTTTTCCTGCCCGTTGTTTCCAGGCTGGAATTGAATGATTTAATCCACTTTAAGCATCCTAAATATTTTTAATTACACATTTCAATTGGATTGGTTAAGATCTTGGTATGGTGGAACAAACATGTGGGTGGATGCCACTAATATTTACCAACATTTATTATGCTACAGCTTTAGAAATAACACCAGTATTTCTATCCTGTGTGGAGGACAATACCATGGTCTCCCAGATATTGGGGTATGGTAATTGTTGGTAACTGCTGCTGACATTTTAATGGTAATCGCTATACTACATATTGTATAACTTAAAGCCAGTTTATGGTCATCTAACTCAATCTGAATATTACTTTACAAATCATAATATCTAGGTCTTGTACAGCACTTTTCATCAGTACATCTCAAAGTACTCTACCAAGGAGGTCAGTATCATTAATGGGGAACCTGAGGCACAGGGAAGTGAAGGAACTTGCCCAAGGTCATCTAGCAGACCAGTGTCAGAAATTGAACCCAGGTCTCCTGAGTCCTAGTACAGCGCTCTATCCATTAGGCCACACTGCTCTGAAGAGAAAACACAGTAATACCATTGACATGTGTCTGACGAAGTGGATATTCACCCACGAAAGCTTATGCTCCAATACGTCTGTTGGCCTATAAGGTGCCACAGGACTCTTTGTCGCTTTTTATTGAAATAAATGGCACTACTTGTGGAGCAAGGTGGTACTCGGCTTGAGATGTCAGAGATGCCCGTTTATATCCTCTAACGTTCCACAGAATGCCTCAATTTCCCTAACCGTGAACAGGTAAAAGAGATACCAAGGTTTAACAACTGGGCAAGAGAGAAAACATGCCATTGTACAGTTTCTTAGTATCTTAAAACTCAGTACAACTGTTTTTAATAACCGACTGACATTAAACCAACGTACAGTAACTGTCTTATTAAATCCAAATTAAGTCCCTTATTTGATACACTTAATTTGAAGAGTGGCTGATTTTTCTAGGTGACAGCCGTGCTAGTAAAAGCCTCTGTTCGTCAGGTTTCATAGTCCTAAGCTCCTTGTCAGATATTATAAGCTACTTATATTGCAAGCTCTTTGGGGCAGGGACCCTCTCTTTGTGCTGTTTGTACAGCACCTAGCACAGTGGGGTCCTGGGCCAGGCCTGGGGCTCCTACCACAATACAAATAATCAATAGTAATGAATAATAGCAATTGCAGAGCAGCCAGAGGAGAGCAACAAAAAATGTTAAGAGGTTTAGAAAACCTGACCTATGAGGAAACGTTGAAAGAATTGGGCATGTTTAGTCTAGAGAAGAGCAGGGTGAAAGGGGACATTACAACAGTCTTCAAAGAGGTCAAAGGTTGTTTATAAAGAGGACGGTGATCAACTGTTCTCCGTCTCTCATAGACCTGAAGGCCAGAAGGGCCCATCGTGATCATCCAGTTTGACCTGCACATCGCAGGCCACAGAATCTCACCCACTTGCTCCAATAATAGACCCATAACCTCTGGCTGAGTTACTGAAGTCCTCAAATCATGGTTTAAAGACTTCAGGTTACAGAGAATCTACCATTTACTCTAGTTTTAACCTGCAAGTGACCCGTGCCCCATGCTGCAGAGGAAGGTGAAAACCCCCCAGGATTTCTGCCAGTCTAACCTGAGGACACAGCAAGAAGTAGTTGGCTCAGTTTGAAGGGAGAGTTAAGATAGATAGGAAAAGCTTTCTAACTATAAGGCTAGTTAAGCACTGGAACAGGTTACCTAGGGAGATTTTTGGAATCCCCATCCCAGAGACCTGTAAGAACAGGTTAGATAAACACCTGTCAGGGATGGTCTGGCATACTTAATCCTGCCTTCATGTAGAGGGCTGGAACAGATGTTCTCTTGCAGTCCTTCCCATCCTTGCACTTCTATGATTCTATGATCACAATAAAGCCAGGTCACTTGAAAGAGAGAGACCATTGCAAAACTCTGGTGCTGTGGAAAGCAATGATTATCTGTTAGTTTTTCAATCACACTTTATAGTAAAGTTTATAATGGGGAAATAAATCACTGAAAGAGGTATTAATGAATGGTCAGTCAATTATTATAGAGTCCAACAGAGCGACAGTCTGCTTATCGCTATGGCTTACAACTAGATTTGGCAGAATTAGATTTTTATTTTTTTTATAATTTTAACGGATAAGATCAATGTTTATTTTTTAAGCATTTTTTTTTAATTTCTATCAATTTAAATTTTCACAGTTGTGGCAAATTATGAGGGGAGGTCAAGACAATAATTATTTAATGACAGTGGACCTTGCGATTGGACATTGAAAAGGTTGCTTTATAACTGTTAAAAGACAAAACTGTCAACATCGCATAGCAAAATATAGAAAATCAATATCCTTAAATCAAACTCTAATAAGTTCTCAAGCAGTATTTTTTTCTTACTTTGCGTATCTGTATATTTCACTTATTATTGATGGAAATTGTTTTTCATTGGTTTGTATATGTACAGTGAAATAGACATTTACTGACATTTACTGATAAAAATCTAATCCTTTCAAGCCTATTTATAACCATTGAAAGCACCTTCTACTGATGTATTCATAACCAACCATCTGTAACCCATACTACTCATGTCTGTGACACACTTATACCACCTGTTAACCATCTATAAATAGAAACTTTGCATAAAGTGTGACCATTTTTCAATGTACAGATGTGCGCTAGGTGCAGGACGACAAAGTCTGTCTCTAGGACAGCATACAATCTAATGTTAAGTGTGATGGGATGTGTGAGTGTAGCCAAGAGTAGGGAGGAGTTGGGGTCAGGTTGGGGATGAATATTGGCAAAAAGAATATATGATGGTGTCTGAGTAAGTGGCATTCTTCCCTCCAAATTAGTATTGAATCAGCATCCCGACCCTGCTGTTGGCGGGGGTGGGGGGTGTCCTGTCTTTAGAATGAATTCCTGCTTTTTTTGTTAAAGATTTTATAATGCTTTTCCCCAAAGTCAGGAGTGTTTAACACCCATTCCTGGAGATGTTCCCATTTGCATGAGTCTGTTCTGCCTCGCTCAAATTCCCTCTGCAATTTTGCATGGCAACGTTACTTTTCTCACTCTCTTTAGCAGTTGCGTAGTGCTGCTGGGGACGGTTCAACCGTTATTGTGCTTGACCACAGAAGTGGTTGCAGTTCAGTAATGCGTGACATCATCCCTTTGGAGTAGTGCTTTGGGATCCTTCTGTAATGAAAGGTGGTATATAAATGTAAGATAATTATCATTCAATTAATTCTGGGCCCGTACCCATAATGCTCTGCCTGACCTTATTCACAAGTGCTTGATCTTCAGCTCTTTAATATTTCAGATGACCTTTTGGGGTGGAAGGATGCTGCTGTTTCTCACCAGCAGTCCTGAGTCAATTCCTGTTTCAACTCAGAGCGGTAGGCGATATCTCGTTTATCATTCAATTTCAAGAGTCAGCACAGCCATTATTCAAATGACCGACTACACATGTAATCAATCTTTAATGAAACAATAATTGCGCCTTCCAGTCAATGAGCTCTCTGGCTTTTCTAAAGGCATCTCGTATATAAATTATTAATGGCAATGGTGTTATAGCAGGTCTAAGTTATGTTTCATAAATTGGCATTTTTCAAGCCAGTTGCATCAGGAGATTTACAACTACTGTTTCAAGCAAGGCTGGGTAAACAGCAGGATATTCCATTAGCCTTTCTCTAGCCT
This sequence comes from Chrysemys picta bellii, assembly GCF_011386835.1. Taxonomy (NCBI): domain Eukaryota; kingdom Metazoa; phylum Chordata; order Testudines; family Emydidae; genus Chrysemys; species Chrysemys picta. Next base: position 19,166,720 of record NC_088808.1, read on the forward strand.
CACTACTCCTCTGATGGAAACAGGGTTTTGCATCTTGCCAGGGGCAGCAAAGAGATTGTGGGTTGTGCGGTATTGAAAGGGTTACGCTTGTAGGCATAGATTTTGTAGGTGGCACGGCAAGGTGAATTTACTGTATGTCCCAGCGCAAAGGACCCAGTGTTCTGTAACTTTTTGTGATTGCAGCCAAGTAAATTAATGGCTCCACAAGTCATTTCTGAGACAGGGAGAGACTTCAGAGATGAGCTATTTATTTTTCGCCTGCTACTTTTGAAAATCATCCAGATATACAGCGCTTAATGGGATTTGAGAAGGTTAATCCAGAGGCATGCAGTAGGAACCCAAAAGGTTTGCATTGTAATGGCCTCTTAATGTGCTTGTAAAAAGAAAAAGATGATGGTGAGCATGACTCTGACATGCATCTGTAAAAGACATTTACCTGTTGACCAAAGTATGTGACTTTGTGCACCAGAAAACTAAACAGCCACATACTTGGTTGTCTCTTGAATTCTGAAGGTCAAGAGGAATATCTATTATACACCTCTTATGTAACCATTTTGAGCCAGTTCATCTGCTCCACGGTGTGGGGGAAACAGGGCCGGCTCCAGGCACCAGCTGAGCAAGCAGTTGCTTGGGGCAGCCAAGGGGAAAGGGCAGCACGTCAGGCTCTTCTGTGGCAATTCGGCGGAGGGTCCCTCTCAGAGGGAAGGACCTGCCGCCGAATTGCCACCGAAGAAGAAAGCAGCGTGGTGGAGCTGCCGCTGATCACGATTGTGGCTTTTTTTTTTTCCGCCGCTTAGGGCGGCAAAAACCCTGGAGCCGGCCCTGGGGGGGAAATGGGGTGAAGGCTTCTTTTATTGGCTCATAGATTCATAGATTTTAAGGCCAGAAGGGACCTCCTGCAGATCGCAGGACCATAGAACCTCCTCCACCCCCTCCTGTAATAGGTCCATAGCCTCTGGCTGAGTTACTGAACTCTTCAAATCACGGTTTAAAGACTTCAAGTTACAGAGAATCCACCACTGATACTAGTTTAAACCTACAAGTGTCCCATTCCCATTCTGCAGAGGAAGGCGAACCCCCCCTCCCCAGAGTCTATGCCAATCTGATCTGGGGTAAAATTCCTAACTGACCCCACATATAACGATCAGTTAGACCCTGAGCATGTGGGCAAGACCCACCAGCGAGACACCTGGGAAAGAATTCTCTGTAGTAACTCAAAGTCTAGTGTCCCATCACCGGTCATTGCACAGTCACACATGGGCCTATTTGACCTTAAACTAGGGTGAGCCTCACAGCAGTGCTAAGCAACACCTAAAGCTAATGCTCTGTGTTCTTGAGCTGACAGACGCTGATTGAAACAACACAAGATTTTCTGAAGGTCCCTGTAGCTGAGAGTATTTTGTTTTCCCTTCCAGAGCTGATCAACAGGCTCATAAAAAAACCCCACCACATCAACAGCAACATAATGGCATGGAACCTTATTTGCTTTGACATCCCAAGGAAGGAGGGAAGCTGGGTGAAAGAGAGAGATAAACCGCTCTATTTGTGCAGCAAAAATGATGACTGTTAATGCATTTATCTTGTTCCAAAAGGAACAGTAATTTTGCACCAGTTTTGAGCAGGAGGTTGCATCTGATTCATTAACCTTTCCTTGCTGCTGCTAAGATTATCTACGGTTCTCATGGACTTGCTTTTGGCTGCAGCCTCGCCCCTCTCTTTATTTAACAAAAATGATGTGGGTGAACTTGTGCCCCTGGATAATGCTGGCAGGCAAAGTGTGCCATTAGCTTTCTCCTCCTACCCTCCCCTTCTGTCAATGCAGCTCAGTTCTGTAATGCTCTCTTCTGTTCTAGTCCAGGGTCTCTCTCTTGAGAAGAGACAGCTGGATGGACCAAGTTGTGTGGTGGTCTCATGATGTGTCTGCTAGGGATTGAATGAGACTGACCAGTTCAAACAGTGTGCAAAAGAATCTGTAGGCTTAGAAAACACGTATTGTCAATGTGTTGGATGGCCTGTCTCTAAAGATACAAAGCTGGGCCTTCTTCGGCCATGTCCTACACAGAGTGAGTTCTTTTCACTCATCATCCATTTTCCACAGCCTTTCTCATCTTATCACCTAGAGTGTTGTCAATCTAGCACTAAATTCCTCTCTACCACACCGTTTTTACCTGCTCATGCGGTGAATGAACCTGAGATCTTGCAAGCTCTATCTGCAAATTCCAATTTGGCCGCAATTCACATGTCCTGTGTGGGACTTTGCAACATCTTGAGCTTGGTTCCATGGGAATGTCTGTCATTGCAAGAAATCACATGCTGGGAATGGCAGTGAAACTTCAGGTCACCAGATGATGCAAAAACAAAGACAACTGAGCAGAAATAATGAAATAGCTTCTAATCTCCCCCTGTGTGTTGTGATAGGATCTATTTGCTGGAGATTCTTTCCAATCAAATCATTCCAATGAACAGGAGGAATCAAATCCAGATATTAAGTGGAAGCGTATTTCATGCAAAAGTAAAGATTCTGGTGTGAAAGCAATTCTTGCCTCCTTTCAGGATGACCAAGGGAATCAAATAAACAAGCAACAGCTGCCCACCAATCTCGTTTTGCTGGAGCCACAGCTGAACATGTTTTTAGTTCCATTCCAAATGTAGGATCCACGATTTTTCAAGTGGATTCACAAGTTTCTCTTCTCTTCACTTAACAGCAAGGCTAAAGGTTTTATCGACCCTGATGATTTGCTTCAATTACAGCCACTGATGTAGCTTCACCCATGCAACCTCCTAGTGTAGACAGGAAAAGCCCCCACTTGTAGTGGTTCAGCTTACTCTGGGTTCAAGCAGGAATAGGTTCCAGCGGTGTAAATAACACCTTTGCCTGTCTACACTAGGGGTTTGCATAAGTGTTGCTATTCTGGTTGCCAACCCCACTGGTGGCCTTATTCCTTAATGTAAGGTCTAAGGTAGGGATTTTCAAAAGTAGCCTAAGGAGTGAGTTAAGCACCCAAATCTCATGGGAGCTGGACACACAGCCTCAGTCACTGGGAATAATTTCAAAGCAAAGTACCTAGATTCATAAAATGGGGAGACTGGACCAAACCATTCCAGTAGGTTCTAGAGCATGTTAGTGTAAGATGCAATCCTGCCAAATGGAAAGGTTGGATCTTAGGGTGACAAATGACTTGGTTTCCAAATAATTTATTGTTTTAATGCCGTTGTTTTAGGGCAAAAAAGAAAAGATGAAATAAAGGGAAATCTGTCCCGCTTCCCTTACCACTTGAACTCCATTCATTGGGAAAGGATTTATAATTTTCATCATAATTTAATTTTCCAATGTACCACTTAATTAAATGGCTTTATTGAAATCCCCCGGCACTGCATTTTTATGATTAGTTTGGGATTTATCTCTTGAATGTCATGGAGAAAATTCATCCGTTGATTGGTTTAATACTGAAAGTCTCATCTCCTCTTTGCTCTCACCTGTTCTGACTTTCAGCTAAGAGCTGGGGAAAGAAAGCTACAAAGGTAAGAAATCTAGAAGCAAGATTGTTTTGCTGGTTTTATCCTTTCTCCCAAGCTCCCACTTCTCCGGGATTAATTTCATGGGCCATTGTTAATGAGTCTATTAATATTAAAGATAGAGTGTGGAGTTGTCTGTCTGTCTGTCGGAGATAACTAGAGAGACGATCGCTAACCCTTGATGAGCTGTCCTCCAGACAGTGCTAATCTCCTAGTTCCTCCTGCAGCCATGTCAATGCCACTATTGGAAAGACACATACAATTTGCCCTGCTATGCAAAGGCATTTGAAAAGGAAATACAGGATTGCTGCACAATGTGGCCTATATGACATTCTCCCTTTCTGTGTTTGAACCTATATCATGCTAGTCTGAGTTAGACACAAACCCTGCAAAGGTTTATACACACACATATCGTAGTCCCTTTAAAAATCAATGGCAGTGTGTGAAGTTAAGCAACGTGTGCCGGTCTTTGCAGGATTCAAGCCCAGTGCTTGTAAGCTTCTTGGCGCAGAATGTTTTTTAAAAGGTATCCTTCACAAACTTTGAAAGTGTATTTGAGCCTATAGAGATGAATTCACCTCTGACATAGACTCCTCCAAGTTCAATTCAGCTGTGTCAGCTGACACCAATGGTCAACTTGGCTCCTTGTAGCTAATAAATAGGCTCATAGATTTTTAAGGCCAAAAAGGACCATCATGATCCTCTAGTCTGATTTCCTATACATTGCAGGTTACAGAACCTTACTCACCCACTCCTGTAATAGATCCATAACCTCTGACCGAGTTAGTGAAGTCCTCAAATAATGATTTAAAGGCTTCAAGTTACAGAGAATCCATCATTTACATTATATGCTTGACAATGGTGTTTCCGGCTCTAATGATTATATCATGAGTCTTGTGAATTTGGTATATCTCTTAAAGCCCCAGCTCCTGGAGTCATGTGAACACATGAGATTCTCCTGAGGATTTAATTTAAAATAAAACTTCAGTTTCTAGGTCTTATAATTGCAGAGGAGAAATTTAGAATGTGGTCCAACTACACTCTAAAGACTCAAAAATCAGAAAGCAAATAAAGAAGAAATAAGGAGAAAGTAAATAAGGAAGTATTATTTACTCCGTCTCATAACACAAGAACTAGGGGTCACCAAATTAAATTAATAGGCACCAGGTTTAAAACAAACAAAAGGAAATATTTCTTCACACAACACACAGCCTTTACAACATCCTCTGGCAAAGAGTTCCATAGGTTGACTAAGACTATAACAGGGTTAAAAAAAGAACTAGATAAATTCATGGAGGATAGGTCCATCAATGGCTACTAGCCAGGGTGGGCAGGGATGGTGTCCCTAGCCTCCGTTTGCCAGAAGCTGGGAATGAGCGACAGGGGATGGATTACTTGATGATTACCTGTTCTGTTCATTTCCTCTGGGGCACCTGGCACTGGCCACTGTCAGAAGACAGGATACTGGGCTAGATGGACCTTTAGTCTGACCCAGGATGGCTGTTCTTATGTTCTTAAAAAGAAATCCAAAAGTAATCTTTTAACAAAGATTTTGAAGCCAGTCTCATGATTTTTGAGTGCCTTGGATTGGAAACACTGTGACAGTCTCTTGAGAACATGCAAGGGAACTGGTGTTAACTATTTGTTAAAGTTTCCCCTTCTTCTGACACTGTCACGGACTTTCAAGTAGCTGCCTACCTGGATTGACAGAAGGTGCCCACACACTGCATGTATCTCTGGGTGTTTACACTGCTGCTGCTATCTCTTACCTTACAGAGTCACTTTGACTGTCACTTGTATCCATCCTTTTGCTTTAGAGAACAGTGGCCTGCAAAACCACAGTTTCTGCTTATTTTTCCTTTTTTGGAAGGAGTTCTAGGAATAATGGAGAAATTGTAAATGGGGACCCTACCTAACCAGATGACTCAGCAATCCAATCTAGCAGACTCTGGTGGTCATCATCTGTCTCCTATGAAGTTATCCTCAGAGTCCTCCAATTTCAACTTTGGACAAGATATCTCAGCTCCAAGCATCTCTTCTCTGAACACAAAAATCCTTAGATAACCCCAAAAGTGGGCTTATTAAAAAGCTCGTGAATGAGTTCAAACTTCCTCTGAAGACATTGTGCCTGTAGCCCTTTTAAGTCTTCTACTGTGAAATCAGGAGCTTCAGCTTTGAGCTTGCATTTGCTCGCCTCGCTAATGTCTTCCACTGAATACAAATGAATGCTTAAGGGCTACCTCTCCGGATTCTCATGTCAGCCTTAAATGCAGAAAATCTTTGGATGTAGCTATTAGCCCTTTTTATTAGAGTTGGAAAAACTTGGGGAGGAAAAACCCCACTCGGGGAGCATATTTTCTTTCCTTTTACGGTTATGTATAGGGATATAGATAGAAAATGAAATAAAGGTTTGTGAGATGCACCAAGTTTGCAAACCTACTTTGCTGATATTTTAATAGGTCCCTTGCATATTTGCAGTGGCAGGTTTTCAACATAATAGCACCTGTGCACATGCTCTCTCTCTGTCTCTGTCTCTGGGCCTCCCAGCTGCAAAAATACTGGCTTTGTTTCCATATTAGCCCCTGATGATTATGCAGACTATTTATTTATGGTGGGATTTAAAAAGTAGCTAAGTGATTTAGATGTGCAAGTGCCATCAAAAGTCAATGGGATTTAGGCTCCTAAGTGCTGTAAAGTAATTAATGTGCCTTTCCCCCATTCACTTTCCAGATACAGAATCCCACTTAGATGTTAGCTTGTGCATCCAGTGCCTAATCCAAATGCCAACTGAAATCAATAGGAATCTTTATATTGACTTCAGTGCGATTTAGATCAGGCCCTTAATACGCAGAAGTATTTATTTTTAAATGCAAAGGTCAGACTGAAAAGCCTGCTTTTCCTACTGCTTCTCCCCTCCTTCCCTCCATCTCTCCAGATTTTAGACCATGCTGTCTAGTTTTGCCCAGCAGGGGAGTGCCATGCTCAAGAAGTGCCAGAATGCACGTACTGGAAGTCCGTAAGATGCAGGAATGGCTCCCGAAAAGATTGCCAGGGTGGCATCTTGGAGTGTTCTGGCAGGACTCGAGCACAGGTTTTATACCATCATGCGCCTCGTAAATGTGTGTGAGCACCTTCTCCCAAGTGCATGAATTCCCCCCTTGCTCATATCACCAGCCTGCACCAGAGAACTCTGTGCCAGAAGCCGTCATTCCACAGTCCATAAAGACTGAAGATGGGGCAAGAAGGAGGTGGCTAACAGGGTCGGAAGCCTTGTTTACTGGTGCTTGAAGCTCAGGCAGATAGCTTGCTGTAGCACTTCTCTACAAAGCAGATAATTCCATTTGCCCGCGTAGAGGCTTTTGTCTGAAGCTTTCCACTCTCCAGCTCTTTGTTGGGAGCTGAAGGTTGAGAGTGTAGCAGTTCATTTGCATTACAAATTGTGAGTTAGACATTGTCCTCGGGCTTATGAAGTACTGTCAGACGACTGAATTAAAATACAATGCCCTGACTCCCTCTTGGTTTGTATTTAATTAAGGCCTTTCATTCATCGTTTATTTTTGCATCCCATCATATTTAGTGGTTTATTAAGAAGGAGAAAGGAGGTTTCCTTTCAACAAAGTGTTTTCTGAAGTCAGCAAACTGTTCTATACTATTAGTATCTATCTATCTATCATGATATGGACCATTTTTGCTATGGGGCTGGTAGTCTTGAAAACCTTACAAGAGGAGTTTTGTCTTATTTAGCAAAGCTGATTAACTGATTTATGCACTCAGGAAATTACACATCTAGGTCTTCCTGACATTTGACATTACTGACATTTGTGCCCACAGAGGCAAAATTAGGTGCTGCTTTTAGAGGTACCTCAAAGCAAATCACTAAGATGCCAGTGTGGGTACATGTTGATATTTTAGCAGCAACCACTTTAGGATGCAGAAGCTTCCATCTCCACTTACCAATAGCTCATGCTGAATCTTCAGCGCTATAAATTTTGGATGAGAAAACAATGTTGTGCATGGACCTCGGCCTGAATATAGAGTATAAAAAGTGGTTCTCTAAATGATAAAAATATCCCCATCCTACCCTGTTTGCTCCAGTTACTCAAACACATGGACTAGAATTGCAGTTAAAAATATGGCCACATACACAGAGCCAAGCCTTTTTGAAGTCAGAGAGAATGCATTTGAATTTAGCCATTTTTGAGCTTTAAAATAGTCAAATGGTATCGCTTTTATGATAAACAATTTCTATTCCACTTTGTTGGCTTTGATTCTTCCTTAAATTATGGATGAATTTACTGCTCAGGAACATGCCCGGTGGCAAGGCTAAATGCAGACGTATGTGAAAAGGATGTTTGTGTTTTGTGTTTTCATCGCACAGCCCTGCCAAAGCCCACCTACCTTGAGCTGCCCCATAATATTCTGATCCTAATACCCACGGCTTTGTGGCTAAGGCATTAGGAGCTCTAGGGGTGCCTCTGCCACAGACTTCCTGTGTGACTCTGGGCAAATCACTTAATGTTTCTGTAGCTCCGTTTTCCTGACTCTGAAGTGGTGATGATTATACTTTCTCTAATTTGTGGAGATAAATTTGTTCATGTTTGTGATGCACTGAGACATACTACGATGATTGGGTGGGGAGAGGGCATATGAGTACCTGGATAGATAGAGTACTCTTCAGTCTTTAGCTGTTGTATCCTACGTGATTTCAGTCCTGGTTATCTCTTCACCTCTGCCAATACCCCTCTTTCTCGATGTGCTGGATTCCCCTTTTATTTCCCTGGCCACTCCACTCCTGAAGTGTTACATTCCAGGCTACGCCTTTCCTAGCCGTCTTCACATAGACTGCCACTCCCGCTGAACTTTCTTCTGGTGTGACCCAGTGATGACTGGGGACTTGGAGGAACCCATTAAATATGCATTCCGGCTTGATCTAATGTTTGCATAGACTGAACCAACGCTTTGTCTCCACCCCTACAAAACTCAGAATCCCTAGAGCATTGATACTGTCCTGGGAGTGGTGACTCGGCGTTGTCTCCAGGACAGCAACGTGAACAGCGCTGTTTGGCTAGGAATGCATCTCCCCACCTCTTCTATTTTTGTGGTGATGCATTATTTTAAAAGCTAACGCTGAAGTGCATGTGTGCGGGGCCCACCCTGTTTCCCAGGGAGTTTGTCGGCATAAAATAAGCTTCTCTTGTAAAGGCCTGTTCGCTCAGCTGCCTTTATTCAAATCTTTTCTGGCAGCGCTTCTCAATTATTTGGGTCTGCATTACCAGGGAAAGGTTCCATGCGGTGACACCGGTTGTTGCTGGAGAACAGAACAGTAGCTGTCAGTAGAATTCATGAATGCTCCACTGGTTAGAGAGTGATGTTTATTTCTACCAGTTCCTACAACATTTCAGACAGCGGGCAGCGTATTTCTCCACTGTGTGTGTGTGTGTGTGTGTGTGTGTGTGTGTGAGAGAGAGAGAGAGAATTTCTCACTGAGCCCCATGGCCCACATATACAGCAGTCATCTTCCTTGACGATCATCATTGCATGTTCTTCATTGTTAATACCAGAAGGATGCAACGTAAAGCACTAGGATTCCTACGGGGCACACACATTCTCTCCCAGAGGCATTGGAACCAGTAAGATGTTCTTCCCTGTCCATTTATAGCCTATAACCAATGTGGATCTACTACATGCCAGCTGCTATTGTGCATTAAAAGTGGAAGGAAGGAAAGAAAGAAAGAAAGAAAGAAAATCATTCAATTTTTTCCCCATTTTTGTTTTTTAAATTAGAAACATTTCAACCAGCAGCACAATTGGTCAAAAGCACGGGGGGAAATTTTCCTGAAAATGTCAAGAATTTTCCTGCTTTCTTTTCTTAAATCCAATAATGTTCAACTTGAGGGACAAGAAAGACTGGGAATGCCGTCTCCCACCCATACGACACTGGTTCAGATCCAGCCCAAGTGGGTAGTGAGTAACCAAAAGCCATTTACGTTTGAAGACTCTTGCAGAGAGTAGGTGAAATGGCTTTGCTGGTTCTCAGTCCAGTTCCCAGTGGCTAGCTTACCACATGGCAAAAGCCACCCCCACAAGTGGCACTAAATCTAATTTGCTACCTATATGACGATCACAACACAGGAGCGAAGACCAAATGGGCCATTATGATTTATTAGAAACTGTCCCTTCCTCTAGATGTACTGTCCCTCCCTCCTGGGCAGGCTGAAATACATTGGTGGGACAGAGAAGGAAGCTTGTGTCGCTGCTCCCCATGCTGTACCTGTTCTGAAGATGAATAAAGGCCATCAGTCTTCCATGCTGTAAGTCTGGGACCATTTGTCAATATAGTGAGGGAATGGATTTTGTGTCTGTCTCCCAAGAAGAGCTTGGGAGATGGGGCTGCATTGTACTGGATTTCCTAATATAACCTGCAATTCACAAAAACATCACTATTCAGGGAAGCATTTAAAACTAAAGCAGGTGCGTAAGTACTTTTCTGCATAGGAGCTATCAGGTGCTTAAGGATGCATAGCCAATCTTTGCTCTTTTAGATTACACCGAGAGGAAGAAGGTGTTCCTTGAAATGTGCTTGTTTCCTCCCATAATTCAGAGCTTTAAAATACACAGGATGCCTCCGATTATGTGATGAAGTATCCTACTCACTGTTAATCTGGGCTAGAATCTAATATCCTGAGAAGGAGCTGCTCATGAGAAACTCTTTAACACAACTAGAGGAACCCTCCAGGTACCATAAAATGGTATATTATCTTCATGTCACATTAAATAAATTCCATCTATTCTTCTTTACCCCTTCACTGGTTCCTGAAACATCCTCTGTTTGTCTCCTATAACTATATTATAAAGTCCTTACTCAGCTGAACTGAGTGGGAAGTTGGCGTGAAAAATGTAAGAACATAGGACTCACCATACTATATGAGACCAATGATCCATCTAGTCTAATATCCTGTTTCCGACAGTGGCCAGGGCTTCAGAGGAAGGTGCAAGAAACTCTACAGCAGTCAGTTACAGAATAGCCTGTTCATAGGGAAGGCTTATAGGGAAGGCTCTTCCAAACTTGATTTTGAATCCTTACTGATATATAGGGCCCTACCAAATTCACGGCCATGAAAATATGTCACGGACTGTGAAATCTGTTTTTTTGTGTGTGTGTGTGTGTGCTTTTAACCTATACTATACAGATTTCACAGGGGAGACCGGCATTTCTCGGATTAGGGGTCCTGACACAAAAGGGAGTTGTGGGGGGGTCACAAGGTTATTTTAGGGGGGTCGCAGTATTGCCACCCTTACTTCTGCGCTGCCTTCAGAGCTGGGGGCTGGAGAACAGTGGCTGTTGGCCAGGCACCCAGCTCTGAAGGCAGCACCATGCCAGCAACAGCTCAGAAGTAAGGGTGGCAATACCATACCATACCACCCGAACTTCTGCATTGCTGCCTTTCAGTGGTGGGCGGCCAGAGCATGGTGGCTGCTGACCGAGGGCACAGTTCTGCAGGCAGCATCACAGAATTAAGGGTAGCAGTACTGCAACCCCCTCTGTTAGACCCACAATAGAGGTCTCCCTACAGGACGGGGAGCAAGCAGATACCGGACATAGTGTTAGTATATAATACTCTAAATGCTCTTTATCGATTACATAACAAACCTTACGCACTCCACAGTCACACCCCAAACATACTATACCAAAGTCTAGAGGTCAGAATGGTCCCGATGGCCAGTCGAGGTTCCTTCTGTCAGGATAAGATCATAAGGTGCGGGGAGCCGTCAAAAACTACATCTATAGCCACATGGGACTCTGGATCAATAAACGACTCCAATTTGCTGAAATCAGAGGCACCCAGTTATCGTCCATTTTGTCATGTCATCGGTTCTTTGCCTTTGTTTACTAGGCCTTCTACCCACACAATTCCAAAGAGACAATCCTGGATGGGCTGCCATGATGCAAGGTGTGCCATTTTCTCCATTTATATCAGTTCAGCTGGTGTTATTTCCTTTTCTGATGATTTTCCGTATTTTGCTCAGAACATAAGATTGCCTTTCCATTCTTCCCTTAGAGTGGGTCAATATCAAAAGAGTTTAAAACTCCAGCTCCAGCACCAATACTACCTATAATATATTCCCCTGTGCCTCTATTATTTTGTATAGTCCCATCTCCCCATTGTTGTTGCCACGCTTGTAATAGAGGCAAGGCATATGGCATACACTCCAGATGTTGTGCACTTCTGTTTACTTGTGCTCCTTCCAATTAGATTGTTCGATCCACAATAGTTGGGGCTTCCATTACTTCTCCCCTCCTATATGGGTGCTCAGCTGCCATGATTCTTGGTGCAATCTTGTTTACTAGTATCTGATTAATAAACATAAAAAAGACCATATCCCTCAAAATATATTCCCCCATTAATTTTCCTAAAGCAACTCAATCTTAAATTATGGGAATATGGTGTAATGGCAAATCCTTCCATAATGATAAGAGTCATTGACTCATTCCAGCCAATGAGTTCTTAGCCAGTTCTTGTTCATTAGTCACATCTAGGGTAGCCACATCAAATCCCAAACTCCAAAAGGTACAGTTCAGAGTACTCAGGTTCAGATTGTTCTCATCATAACTAAATTAAAAGTAGCAGTACTGCAGCCCCCTCTATAATAACCTTGCAACCCCCCCCCCAACTCCTTTTTGGGTCAGGATCCCTACAATTACAACATTGAAATTTCAGATTTAAATAGGTGAAATCATGAAATGTATGATTTTTAAAATCCTATAACGGTGAAATTGACCAAAATGGACCGTGAATTTGTAGGGCCCTACTGATGTAACTATGGGTGTTCTCAATAGCAATATAAATGCCCATAGCATTTTTAAAAATTCTGCAAGGCCCATAGTCTCAATATATATTGTGGCAATGAATTCCACAGGTTGATTGGTATGACTTTCTCATAAACAAACTAGGGAAATGCAACCTAGATGGAGCTACTATAAGGTGGGTGTATAACTGCTTGGAAAACCATTCCCAGAGAGTAGTTATTATGCCCTTCCAGCTTGACTGTGAACCACTTATAAGTGGGGTCCCGCAGGGGTCAGTTCTGGGTCTGGTTCTGTTCAATAATTTCATCAATGATTTAGATAATGGCATACAGAGTACATTTATAAAGTTTGCGGATGATACCAAGCTGAGAGGGGTTGCAGGTGCTTTGGAGGACAGGATTAAAATTCAAAATGATCTGGACAAACTGGAGAAATGGTCTGAAGTAAATAGGATGAAATTCAAGAAGCACAAATGCAAAGTACTTCATTTAGGAAGGCACAATCAGTTGCACACATACAAAATGGGAAATGACGGCCTAGGAAGGAGTACTGCAGAAAGGGATCTGGGGATCATAGTGGATCAGAAGCTAAATATGAGTCAACAGTGTAACACTGTAAAAAAAAGCGAACATCATTCTGGGATGTATTGGCAGGAGTGTTGTAAGCAAGATATGAGAAGTAATTTTTCCGCTCTACTCCATGCTGATTAGGCCTCAACTGGAGTATTGTGTCCAGTTCTGGGCACCACATTTCAGGAAAGATGTGGACAAATTGGAGAAAGTCCAGAGAAGAGCAACAAAAATGATTAAAGATCTAGAAAACATGACCTGTGAGGGAAGATTGAAAAAACTGGGTTTGTTTAGTCGGGAGAAGAGAAGACTGAGAGGGGACATGATAACAGTTTTCAAGTATGTAAAAGTTTGTTACAAGGAGGAGGGAGAAGAATTGGTCATCTTAACCTCTGAGGATAGGACAAGAAGCAATGGGTTTAAATTGCAGCAAGGGAGGTTTAGGTTGGACATTAGGAAAAACTTCCTAACTGTCAGGGTGGTTAAGCACAGGAATAAATTGCCTAGGGAAGTTGTGGAATCTCCATCATTGGGGATTTTTAAGAGCAGGTTAGATAAATATCTGTCAGGAATGGTCTAGAATAAATAATCCCTTAGTCCTGCCACAAGTGCAGGGGACTGGACTAGATGACCTCTCAAGGTCCCTTCCAGTCATATGATTCTATAAATATGGGCTGTATCAAAAAGCACTAGCATATTTACAGGATTGGGTTCTGAGTCCAGTTCCAGCAATGCTTTGTGCTAGCAATGACCATCCTAGTTAATGACTCTGGTATGAGTCTAAAGAGGTTGAAATCTGGCAGTGAGTCCTGTTGTACCCGTGCTGTATCTGTCCCACAAACCAAAGTGAAATGCTCAGAACAAGAGTAACTCAGTTTAATTGTGTAAAAATGGTGATTGATTTTTTTTTAGTTCATTTCTCAGCAAGTTATTTTAATTAACACCATCTAATGCTGTTTGGGATGTATTTTGCAAATGTAGCACTCCATTTTTTTCCCCTCTAGACTTAACGTGGGAAGCCAGTGCAAAATGATTTGAGTTGATTTAGCAGCGGGAAAGTGAGTCACGAGCAAAGGGCTTTATGAAGCTAAAAAAGGATTTAAAGTCCTTTATAGGGTTCTTGGGGGAACTGTTTGTTACAAAAAATTGTGCACTGCACTATTCTATGTTGAACAGCTACAAAGGAGTAAATAAATAACTTTAAGGCTACATAATGTCTTTAATTCAAGAATGTTGCTCCTATTGAAATCAATTCAAAGTTTGGATGCTGATTCAACCTTTGCCACTTGTGGCCATTGCTACACAGAACTAGGGTGACCAGATGTCCCGATTTTATAGGGATAGTCCCGATTTTTGGGTCTTTTTCTTATATAGGCTCCTATTACCCCTCACCCCCGTCCCAATTTTTCACACTTGCTCTCTGGTCACTCTACACAGAACTGAGTTTCCTATTCAGCTCTAAAATCACATCATGTTATCAGTTTTTATGCAGAAATTTCTGCTGAGACCAATAGGGCCTTCTGCTTAAAAACTCAGGGTACGATATAGCCCCTAATTAAGAGCAATAACAAATAGTAGCCAAGTCCAGCTCTCATTGTTTTCAGGGAATGCCACAGCAGACATTGACTGCATGATCCTGGATCCCACTGAAGTTAATAGCAAAGCTACTAGTAAATTAAATGGTGCAGGAGCAAGATTTGAAGAGCAACTTTGGTCATTCTAATTTTTGTTGAAAATTAAATTCTCCTCTCAGTTTCACTGATGCGGCCTCTTACCATTACCAGGAAGGAAAGTTTAGTTCAGTCTGTGAAACGGGTGGCAGAGTTTGCAAACTGTGAGAGGAAATTCCCAATCTGTAATTCTTGTTAACACATTGAAGCCCAATGCAAATATGCACAATCTTGGGAGAAAGAGGTTGAGAAATAATTGCACAGACTTGTCAAGAGGCTGAGAGAGAGAGAGAAAGTGTGTGTGTGTGTGTGTGTGTGTGTGTGTGTGTCTACAACAGCTAAATTTGAGCCCTCTAATATATCCCTTTAATGAGTAATGCCTCTGAAAAAATTGCACCTTCCTTTTAAAAGTTGTCCAAAGGTTTTACTTGCAAGAAGAAATTTATGG
Source organism: Chrysemys picta bellii (assembly GCF_011386835.1). Taxonomy (NCBI): domain Eukaryota; kingdom Metazoa; phylum Chordata; order Testudines; family Emydidae; genus Chrysemys; species Chrysemys picta. Next base: position 19,181,732 of record NC_088808.1, read on the forward strand.
CAGCTCCATTTACAAGGCAAAAATATCAGAAACTGTACAATGTACTTGGATAGTCACATTGTAATTTAAATTGGGGGAGGGAATGTGGGGAGTAAAGAACATATAAAGGTATTGCTATGAGAATTCTTTTTCTGAGGAAATATACTAAGTAATTTGCTATGTCCAGGCACGCTCAGAGCTCCCAGATTTAGTTTGATGAATAATAGTCAAGTGCAGTTTTCAAAGTGCACATTGATAAACTATTATTTTCTCGTAAAAGATTCCCTTACCCATTAAAGCTGTGCAACCGACTAGGCAATGCTGCCAGTTGGCGCCAATAAACCTCATGCACAGCCTCATGTGGCTAGCTATATTTCCTACATGTTTCTCTTCTACATCCAAAATATTAGGCCTATAAATAAAGTACACTGGGTGATGTAGTCAGTATAGTTTCCTCGTATCACACAACAGTGTGATGTGTAATAGTTTAAACCTATTCAGTGAACATGATTTAATGTGTAACTTCACTGACTTCAATTCTAACTTCATTAGAAATGACTATTATATACAACAAACAGGGATCTATAGTGTATGATGAATTATAAAGGCCTGAAATTACTCTTGATTTGCACATTCTTGTTTGTTGTACACGGCTACTGGTATATCAGTTCTTCCTTTTCCTGTGGAGGGCATGAGGGCTGTATTAATTTATGAATACTGTATGTCACTGGGTCCTGGGAAATGTTAGTGTACACTATCTTGGAAGGTTGACTGTATGGACTTGGGGGCTTAGCAGCAGGAAAGTAACACCTTAGATATGTATGCCTTAGATTGGTATGTCTTAAACAGTACATCTTAGATTGGCTTCCACCTGGAGGGAGGAGAAGACGTGCAGGACAAAGAATGACTAATCATGGGATGATTGAAAAGGATGCTGCTGTCATGGAGACAACTTATGACGGCGTCAAGCATCTTGCTCTGGACAGACAGCAATGGGAACAATTGTTGCCTCAGGAGAGTCTAAGCCTACACAATGGTACCAAAAACACTTCCTGGTGAATAGGTCAGGAGATTAGGGAACAATACCTGTGCTAATAGCAGTAAAGATGTTAATTCCAAGGTCTGGCCAAACTCAGACCGGCTGGGAACTAACAGGTCAAAAAGATACAAAACAGTTAAAAGGTCTAGAGACAGGTAGGGGCTGTTTTCAGTGAGCTCTTCCAGGAAGTCCAAGGTCACACACGAAGGTTGTAGCAGAGCAGAAGTTTGCATCCAGGTCTTCCAAGTCTTAGGCTAATGTCCTGTCCACTGGATCATCCATCCCTGCTTTCAAGACCTCTCCTTTTGTATTAACAAGGTTAGGGCTCATCTGAATTGTTCCTGGTCACTTGAAGTAGCCTACCTCTGTCTCTCTGCTGTGGCACACGAAGTTCACCGATATCGAATAGACTAGAATCGAGGATATACCAAGGCCATGATCCTACCAGTCCTTGTGCAGTGTGTAGCAAGGAGAACAAGGTTACCGCACTATGCCTCGCCCTGCTTGCTGAAGGGTATTAAATCTAAGTCGCCCCATGGGCCTCACAGGAGAATGGGATGGAAAGGGAGCAGGCTGTGAAGGGAGAATGGGCCTCTCTGAGGAATTGCGGGTCTAATTCATTACACGCTCCCCCTCCTTGGCGTTGGGCACCCTTACATTCCCCATCCTGCTGCTCTCTTTTTATCATGCCCTTGCACACACAGCTCTGTTCAAGATCAAGCCTGAAGGAGTCTGTGGTGCCAGGGACCTAGACTCTTCCAACAGCAATTGCTCCGAAGCTGCCCCTGTCCATTTGCTTCCATCTCCTTTAAAAGTCCTGGATCTACACCTGCCCCTCTCCAAGCACGCACAGGTCTGATCTATGTCCCTGTGTCCCAGCTTCTCGCTGTGCTTGTCAGAACACTTTGGCAAGGTAATCTCCAGTGGGTTCTGTGATGTCTCTTATTTATTTGGCAGTACAGAATCAACATAGATAGAGTTGCTCCTTATTCAAACAACAGGCTAGATAATTATATGCGAATTAAACAGCAGAGGACACGTTGTGTATTCTTGTTAACCAAAAGATGTTCCAGGAATCAAACAGCTAAAAGCTCTCCAGAGACTTATGCCTGTACACCCCCTTTGAAGACAGGGCAGTTGCACGGGTACCTGTGATAGGCCTAACATGGAAGGCAGGACTTTTATGAAGGGTGATGATGTGTCAGGTGGAAGGAACCCAGCTTGACTCTGAGATCCCATGTTCAGCATCCAGGACCGGCAGAAAAACCACAGGAGCACTCTTTAAATTGCTAACTGAGCACATGCAGGGGACTGGACTAGATGACCTCTCAAGGTCCCTTCCAGTTCTATGAGTCTATGATTTGGTAAGGAAATAATTGAGAAACAATAAACACAAAGCCATTTTTGCCACGTTGTTTTCCTCACATGGAATTGCCCTTTAAATGTTTCTCCAGCAAACTCCCAAGGTTGTCCCCATGGTATTTCCATCTTACTCTCCCCACAAGGTATTTTCTGTCCAGTTTTGCAGTCTTGAGGGATTTCTCATAGTCTGGGAAGATCTGGCTGTGCCGTGAAAAGGCATGTTCATTGAACAGACCATAATGGCGATCAGGTCCTTTACCCGGGTGGTGATAGTTACTTGGGACCCCATCAATTTGTGTTTGAGGATTTTCAACTCTAATTTATGAATTATGAATTGTCTGCTCTAAATTAATATGGTCTAGTGGATAGCACTGGAATGGGTTACCTGGGGAGGTGGTGGAATCTCCTTCCTTAGAGGTTTTTAAGGTCAGGCTTGACAAAGCCCTGGCTGGGATGATTTAGTTGGGGTTTGGTCCTGCTTTGAGCAGGGGGTTGGACTAGATGACCTCCTGAGGTCCCTTCCAACCCTGATATTCTATGATTATAGGATAGAGCACTCAGAAGACCTGGGGTCTGTTTCCAGAGACCTTGGGTAAGTCATCCCCATTGTACAAACGGGGAAACTGAGGTGGAGAAAGGTGATATAATTATGCTTCCTTAATTTCTAAAGCACTTTGAGATCCACTGATGAAAAGTGCTATATAAAAGCTGGGTACTACTGTTGTTGTTTTTATTATTGAAGGTAGAGAAGTGATCATGTCAGAGGATTAGGCTAACACCCCAGTAATATTCCCCAAAATGACTAGGACACCTACAAGTTTAATAGCCTCATTTGCCAATACTATACTTCTCATAGTTTAGATATTATTTTAAGGAAAAGGTAAATCCCTTTTTCCCGTCTCTACGCCATCCCTCACACTTTCAGCATTGCCATGAAGTGTTTGTTTTTCTAGTCAGCAGTCCCATCTGAATACTCAGACTCAGGCAGCTGTCACGTACAGCATGTGCTTTTATCTCTTAGCTACATATTCAGCGTCTTTAATGGGGTAGCTATGTTGTACTGCAAGACATGTCAGCATACGGCCCACGCTGGAGATGTACTTGACCTAAATAGAGGAGTCTAAACTTTAATCGTCATTTGCTGCTGTACATTTGCATGTTTGCACCTGCAAAGCTCTTACCGCGGATAACCTGGAAGCCATCTCTTCCTAAATAGTTTTCCTAGTATCATGCGCTATGAACTCATGATTTATGTTTGTCATCTTTTTCCACTCCTGTTTTCCCATCCTTGTTAGAAAGATATGGTGAAGGTGTAGTTATTTTAAGAAAGCACGTGGAAGGGAAGGTTAAAAATTGAACAGTATATTTTTTTAGAAAATCAATTCCTCTGTTCTAGCAAATGCCGTGGATATTAAATTAATCAACATGTCATTTTCTGCATTTTCTTTCATTGCATTTACTTCCACTTGGCCAATACAGATAGATTAGTCAATTACACATTTTGATTTCTAGTCCGTTTCAAGTTCTGGTTTTCATGCACTAACCCAAATCTGCAGTGGGTGGGATTGCAAATCCTGTAGAGAAATGGTTACTTGTGGGGTTTTCATCAGGCCGCCACAAAGCTGTTTCCATTGCAATAAACTATATTGATTATGGGCATATTTCCATTGATTTTAGAGTCTGTGAAAGCTTATTTTTACAACAGTTCAAGGGAATGATGCACCAATGCTAGTGAAATCAGGGCTGCTGATTACTGTGATGTCATTTCTCAAGTGCTTTAAGATCTCTGGATGAAAAGAGCTAAGTATTATTATTATCTTTAAATACCTTGCTGGAAATGTTCCTAGTGATAATTTAAAAAAAAAAGCAGAGAGAGAGAGAGAGAGTTGAAATTCATAAAAGAACAAAAAATTCTGATAAACTTTATTTCTTTGTCAGCATTTTGAGAGTAGGTGGATGAGACATGCAAAGTGAGATTGATCTGCCACATTTTGTAGTTCTGGGGGGAATCTGATTTATTGGATTTATTCATAGTCATTTCTATGGCACTCACCACACTAGTAATGTGCTGATGTGTATAATATATTCCCGTGCCATTAAATCCCAGGAAAGTTCGTTTAGTAGGTTACGTTGTAACTTTCAGTGGAGATGTCAGTGAAAAACACCCCCACTGCGAGAAACACGTGGTTTGGTTTGCAACTACCTAATTCAGATTCTGGTTTTTGTGGGGTTTCATTCAGGGACAGAAAGATTTAGATCCAGATCTCACTGCAGGAATATCAAGCCCACCCTCAACCCTCTTTTTACTTCCTTCTTCAAGGCAACAGTCAACCACTAACTTCCTGAGGTCAGAAGAAAACTTCCCTGTGGGCATACTATTCCATAATTATCCAGGTTCTTTTTCCTTCCTCTGAAATGGCTGGTACTAGTCACTATCAGAGAGCTAACTGGGCTAGTTGGACCACTGCTCTGCTCTAGGATGGCTATTTGACCTAATCTGTCCATGTAGTTCATGTTTTTCATTGTCCCCATTGATTACAGCATACAGCAGGCTGGTTGCGACGAAGCAAAATAATGAAGCCATAAAAGACCGTACACCAAAAACATGGGCATCCATCAGGGACAGACTCTGACATCCATGATTTGCCAGGAGGATGTTGATTATAAACCAGGTCAAGACCTGGATGTTATGTCCATGCATCTAACAACAGTGTAATGAAGAGACCAACTAAGCATGCGGCACACTTGGGAACAGAAGGCCCGTACTGGAGGAAAGACCAAGAACCAGCTTGTTGTTAGTAGATGGGATGGAATGAGTGTCCCGGCAGGGAAAGCGTTAAAACGTCATACCCTCTCTCCCCCCCAAAGTCAGTGGCCTCTGCACCCTGCTAATGGGAAAGAATGGCTCTGCAGGTAGTTTGATAGGAATGGTAGGGAGTCTAATTGGCATCAGGCAGCTAATTATCACAGGGTGGCTATAGAAGACTTGGCCAGTGGGGAAGGAAAAGGAGTTGGGGCTGGGGGACAGGTTTTCTGTGTGCTTAGGCTGAGTAATGGCTGAAACAAGGCTTTTATTGTTTTGCTTCAGGAACCAGGGCAGCCGCAAGCCCTTTATACGTCTGTGTTTGGGACTCAGAGGCTAGGAAATGCTTTGCTATTATTGCTCCTCTTTTGGAATGCATCCCCGTGCTTAAACTTGAACTCAGCCCTGAGGTACAGGGTCCTTCTCTGGTTTCCTTCTGGAGAGCACCCACGCTGTATTAAGTAGCTCCCAGACGGTCTGCAAGAATGGGCCCCCTGCAGGAAGGCATATGATCTAAAGGGAGTCAGGATAACTGAACCCAAGTAAAAAGTTAGGGGGAGGGGAGGGAGACCAAGGATAGGGCAAGAGGAGCCCCTTACTGACTTGTGGTGTCTTCCTCTCATTTATCATAAAACTAAAACCTAAGTCAAACTCCTGGCTGAGTATCCTGCATTCTTTTCCCTGCATATCTTGCATTTCCATGCACGTGTTTAATCAGAGCAGGGTCATTACTTAGTTGTAGGGATCAGAGCCTATGCAGGCTCAGGGGCTCTGTCTGTGAAGAGCTCATTGTATGGTTGGGGCCTGGCTATTTAAGCGAGCTGATGAGACCCCACCATGATTTTGGGAGTACCTTGTTGGGGATTTCTTAAGGGGGGGTGTTTTTCCATAACACAAAGCCAGCCATGGGAGGTACTGTAAAGTGAACCCCTTGCTTGTTCCAATTGCCTCTGCTCACACAACGGTGGTGATTTATTCTATAGCGGCAGGGCTGTCTACCTCCCTGCACCTTGCAAAAATAAACCGCTAAGCACCGGACATCCTCTGCAATGTCAAGAGAGGCTAGCCTCAGTCATGAGGGAATTCTCTCACCTTCGCATGCGCGGATAATCCTGCAGCGCTTTAGGCTTTAAATCGGTGGGTTTGGTGTTTGTTTAGAGCCATTTTATTACATTCTGCCGGCCTAAAATTCCCCCTGTATTTTAATTGGATTAATTCTTCACTTCCTCGCCTTAATGGGGAGAAGTTGGTACAGAATGGCTGGTATAGAATGACTGCTGCCTTCCACCTCACAGGGGGCCTGTGATTGTCTGTAGCTATCAAGCACTTTGGGATCTTTCTGGCTGAAAGGTGCTAAACAACTACTGGTGGTTATTCTAGGGAGGAAGGATAGTTTTGTGTTTAAGGCACGGGGCTGCCATTTGAACTGCCTAATGGAAAGTAAACACAAGAGCTCACACACAGTTGCAGGCTTCATGCTGGGTTTTTTTGTTAGCAAAGCTCCAGCAATCTGCTCCATACGTTCACTAATTTTGAGCTCCTACTCACAACTTGCCACACTGGTGTTCTCTGGTTACAGCCATACAAAGGCACGGAATTGCTCCTCAGACGTGCCATGTGACTTTAGGCAAGTCCCGAGATCTTGATTTCTCAGAAGTGCTGAGCATAGTATGGCCTGCTCCAAGTGCTTAACACTCATGAGTCACCCAGTTGCCTTAAAAATCAGGAGATTAAATAAATAAATACATGGTGGGTTCTTCTTGTTTCCCTTTGGGTGTCAGAACCTTTAGGTTACCCTCAGGTCACGTTCTCCACCTTTTCTTTGCAACCATGAGGGCTACAAGTGTATTTGTTTGTCTAAATGACAGTTGGGGTTGTGATCATCTGACTCCAGGAGCTGAGGCTGTGACAAAAACACCAAATATCACAATAAAATAGCAAGAACTGGCAACACCAGGTGCACCCGCTGTCTCCATTAGTTGCATTCGGGGTCTTGAACACCCAGTGGTCTGACAATCAGAGTTTCTGTACCTGCACCCACAGTTAAATGTAGATGTTGGTTCTGCCAATTAGAGATTGAAGTATTTGATGTAGGTGTGTAATGGTGTGGCATTTACACCCACCACTAATCTCGCAGGTTCTGTATTCTGCGCACAAGCAATTCACCTTGATCACCTTGATCGATCGGACCTTCAGCCCGCGTATAGATTGTGCCAATCACAACACGTCTTCCATTCTTCTCGTAACCTGGCCTTTCTTTTCCATGTGCGGCCATGTCTTTTCATGATAAAATCTTCCCATCTCTTTGGAGGTCGGCCGAGTGGTCATTTCTGTTCCCGTGGGTACCACTCGGCGACAGCTGCAGTCCATCAATTGTTGGATGAAGAGTTAAGCAATCGGGGGAGGGATAGCTCTGTGGTTTGAGCATTGGCCTGCTAAACCCAGGGTTGTGAGTTCAATCCTTGAGGGGGCCACTTAGGGATCTGGGGCAAAAATCAGTACTTGGTCCTGCTAGTGAAGGAAGGGGGCTGGACTCAATGACCTTTCAAGGTCCCTTCCAGTTCTAGGAGATAGGGTATCTCCATTAATTTATTTATTTTAGTTAAGCACCGAAAATTGCACCTATAACACTAGAAGCCATTTCTCCCCACTGAGCCCTTAATCTCTTTTGGCCTCCGTTTTTTTATGTGCGTAATAGAAATAACTATGTTTACTTACCTGCAAGGCTAAATTCCTGGAATAAATGTTTGTGAAGCTCACTGAGATCCCTAGCTGGAAGGTGGAGCGTTTTATTCTGTTTTTATTATATTTCATTTGCACTGATCTGTGGCTAGTGGTGTGTTTGAATCTGAGAGGAAGGATTGTGGTTAAGGCACTGGACTGGAACTCAGGAGATCTAGATCTTATGATTTGCCACAGGCTCCCTGTGCGACCTCAGACAAGTTACTTACCCTCACTTTGCCTTGGCTCCCCATCCTGACAATGCTCCTTCCTTTCTCTCACATTTCATCTGTTCTGATTGCATGGGGCTGGGACATGGTACGGGGGTCTTGCAGCACAATGGAGGCCCAATCGTGGGCAGGGCCTGTGAGGGCTTCGGCAACACGAACAATTAAAGCTGATGAAAAGCCTGAAAATTGTCTGTGCGTATTTTTGGTGCAAAAATCAAACTTTCCAGGAACAGTTTCTTCAGCATTTTGAAACTCCGCAAACGTTGACTGGCCGGCCAAAAAATACATAAATGGGGATGATAATTGCACGATTGCCCCCTCCCCTCCATTTCTGAGGGGGCCCAACAGCAGAGATCTCAGCCCTGACTAGAATGACAGCAGAATCTTTAAGTTGCCCTTCAAAGAATAGGGGCTCATTCATTCAGTGCTCAGGGGGATTCAGAGATTTCAGCTTGATCAGCTGCCTGCCTCTCCATCCATCTGATGAGCAAAGGCAGTGGGAGGGAAATAAATTGAGCTAAAATCTGTACTAATGAAGCCTGAAGACTACGCTTTCCACGCTTGCTCTGCCCTTTTCAAATATTTATTCCCCGGCACTATCATTCTTCACTTTCAAAGAGGGGCCTGTTCCTTAAAATGCGAGCTTGATTTAATACTAATAACGGCAAATATCTAAACCAGGGCCGGGGCCGACTTTAATTAAAATGACAAAGAAGGGGAGCCACGGGGATGAATTACGGAAGGAAAATGTTATATTTCCCTACAGCTCGTTTAATTAAAAAAAGCAAATGCATCAGGCCTGGAGGGACTGCTTCCCCACCGATTCAGTGGGGTCGAGGCTGGCGCAGATGGTCTGAGATTGAATCGCAGTGTGAACGTTTTGTGGGAGCCACTCACCCATGTTGTTAAACCCAGTCCCAGAAGCAGCTCGAGTGGGTCCACTTACTGTGGTAGATGCATCTTTTCCCCTGCGTTTGTTTCAACCAATGCACCCAAGGGCTCAGTCAGCAAAACGTTCTCTGAGTTCAGCCAAAAGGGGGAAACCAGCACAGCTTATTTCCTCTTTCCAGGACACAGAGAGGGCACACTACAAGATCCTGCCTTCGCCGTGTTTGGCTTTGTGACTAGCAGGGCCGGCTCCAGGGTTTTTGCCGCCCAAGCAACCCAAAACAAAAAAAACCGTGATCGCGATCTGCAGCATTTCCACCGCCACTCTACTGCCGCCGCTTCATTCTTCAGCGGCAATTCGGTGGCTGGTCCTTCCCACTGAGAGGGACCGAGGGACCCGCCAACGAATTGCCACCGAAGAGCTGGATGTGCTGCCCCCTTCCATGTGCTGCCCCAAGCACCAGCTTGCTGTGCTGGTGCCTGGAGCCGGCCCTGGTGACTAGCTCTTGATACATGCTGGCACCAGGGAAACTCTGTAGTGAAGGCTTATCTGGTTTGTGTGCCTCCTCTCCCCCACCCGCCGCCACTTTTTGGCATATTTTAGGATTTTTAAAGACACGGATGAAGTTTCCGGAAGCCAAGGTTCCTTCTGTTGTTCTCAGGTGGGCAGCCAGTGCCCGCTTGTGGGGGGTGGCGCGACGGTGGAGTGCGTCCACAGAATCCAGTGTCTGCTTTTTGCTGGCCACCGGATAAAAGTATTAACTGATGCGCCTCTGGGGAGGTTCTTGACTCACGGTGGAGTAAAGTGGAGATAATGACCTAAATTCCATTTCTCTTTCGTCCTCCCACTCCTCACCCATGCTACCCATCCCTCCCAACTGCCACAGAATCAGAAGGAGGCTCGGGGCTACTGACTAGAGACTTAAACATTCAAATCTACCAGGAGATGCATGTAAAATCACAAATAAACTACTTGCAGCTACTTTGTTACTAGCTTTACTCCAGGGGCACAGATGGAGCCCATTTTGGAGTGGGTGACAAAAAACCCATGACCAATCCTTTCATACCCTTGCAAAGATGGCCTAGTCAGATGTGCTGGTAGATTTTAAGAACGGCCATACTGGGTCAGATCAATGGTCCATCTAACCTAGTATCCTGTCTTCTGACAGTGGCCAGATGCTTCAAAAGGAATGAACACAACCATTGAGTGATCCACCCCCTGTAGTCCCCTCCAAGCCTCTGGCAGTCAAAGGCTAGAGACACCCAGAATATGGGGTTGCATCCCTGACCATCTTGGTGAATAGCCATTGATGGAGCTATCCTCCACGAACTTATCTAATTCTTTTTTGAACCCTGTGCATTGGGAGAATTTCCTTCCTCTCACCAGTGACTACGGGAGGAGAAGCCTACTTATTAGACAGACATGTAGATATCATCAATCTGGTTTCCAGAGGTTTTCAGCACCTGTAGCTCTCACTGAAAATCATACTGCAAATACTCCGCATTGTCCAATCACCGAACTGGAAATGATTCCTGGGTCCATTCTCTCATGCTGAGTTGCTTGTAAGGGGGTGGAAGAAACATAAGTATCTTGAGTTCATCACTGGGGAAATACCAGTTGTGACGGGTTGGATCACAGAAACCCCCTTGGGGACTGCCGACTGATGTGCTAAGACTACTTCTGCTCCTGCTTTCCTGCCCTGGCAGCTTAGGACTCCAGCACCCTGTCTTGTTGAGCCAGACACGGCAGTCTGCTCCAACACAGATCCAGGGTCTGAACCACACACCCCAGAGCTGCAGACTTAACTGAAAGCCACTTAAGAAGTGTTCTTGACTTTAACACTCAGATGCCAAACTCCCAATGGGGTCCAAACCCCAAATAAACTCATACATTGTTCACCCTCTATAACACTGATAGATATGCACAGCTGTTACCTCCCCAACTCCTCCCCCCCCCCGTATTAATACATACTCTGGGTTAATTAATAAGTAAAAAGTGATTTTATTAAGTACAGAATGTAGGATTTAAGTGGTTCCAAGTAGTAACTGACTGAACAAAGTGAATTACCAAGTAAAATGAAATAAAACCCGCAAGTCTAAGTCTAGTACAGTAATAAAACTGAATACAGATAAAATCTCACCCTCAGAGATATTTCAATACATTTCTTTCACAGACTGGACGCCTTCCTAGTCTGGGCACAATCCCTTCCCCTGGTTCAGCCCTTGTTCCAGCTCAGGTGGTAGCTAGGGGATTTCTCATGATGGCTGCCACCTTTTCTCTCTTCCACCCACTTATATATCTTTTGCATTAGGCGGGAATCCTTTGTCCCTCTGGGTTCCCACCCCCTTCTTCTCAATGGAAAAGCACCAGGTTAAAGATGATCACATGTCACTGTAAGACTTCATTACCCACTTGCCAGCACACAGGTATACAGGGAGACTCACAAGTAAAATAGAGCCATCTACAGACAATGGTCCTGGTTAATGGGAGCCATCAAGATTCCAAACCATCATTAATGGCCCACACTTTGCATAATTACAATAGGCTCTCAGAGTTATATTTTATATTTCTAGTTTCAGATACAAGAGTGATAATTTACACAAATAGGATGACCACACTCAGTAGATTATAAGCTTTGTAATGATACCTTATAAGAGACCTTTTGCATGAAGCATATTCCAGTTACATTATATTCATACTCATCAGCATACTTTCTTAAAATCATATAGAGTGCAACATCACACCACTAAATGCCATTAGACTCCTTCTCATCTGCCTCTTACTGACCTCTGCTGTTTTCTATGGAGGGAGCCATAACCCCAGGAGCTAGTAACCCAAGGAGCAAGTTGACCAAATAGATTCATTCGTTTGTTCCAAAACCTACAAGGCCTCTGGAACCAGTAGGAACTAGATGTGAATATTCAATTGGAATTTTCACTAGGGCCAAATATCACAGGCCTCAGATCAGAGCCCATCAAAGCTGCTGGTTAATTAGTGAGACTAAATCATAGTTGTGTCATCTGAGGTGCTGCCTACCAGAAACGGAGTACATTGTCTTTGCCGCACCCTTATACCAGCTGGCCGGAAACATGGTCTTGCAGGATGATGCCTCTACCACCTAGCCAGCAGTACAGCCACAGTAAATTACTTTAACTGAAGTCACTGAAGTGGTTAATCGACATGAACATCAGGCAGACCCACGGGACCTTTCCTTACCTGACATTTTCCTTTAGAAGTACCAACGTGTGTCCAAACAGGCAGAAAAATTACTTAGCAGACTAGAAACTTACAAGTCTTTAGAAGCACTTTTCTTTATGTTTCCAGGTCTTCACTTTCCACTGGTATCATCTGCAAATGGGGGAGGGGTGTTACTGTCTCACACTGATGAGATGCATTTTCCAACCCAAAAGGTTTCTCCAGCTCCTTTAGAGACCATCACTGTTCCCTCCTTGCTCAGAGTGCTGCATGCAGCATTTCCATATTTATTTGAGGGTTCCCTTTGGGGACAGGAAAATATCTCTGGGTAAATAACTGAACTGAAGCTTCGGATAAAAATTCCACTAACCCTAAATCCACAATTTTCCTGGACCTTCAGAAATGCTTCTCTTATGAAAAAGCTCAACCCAACCTTGTATGCATTTTCTCACACCTCTGAACTCCATGTTTCCCTCTGGGAATGCATCAGCCAAAACCCCACAAGAGCAACATTTCTTGTGAGATCTCCCAGGCTGACCCAATGCAGGAAGCACACAAGAGCTTATTCTTCTGAGATTCCCAGGCCATGTCTTTTCTTTGTGCCGTGTCTCAGAATTCACTCATCCTCTGACTCGACACAGGCCTTTCTGCTCCGGCAGATAACCGTGCAAGCATGGGTCTTTTCAGAGCTTTGGGGCAGGTACTGTCATTCGCTGTATGTCTGTACATTGCCTGGCACAATGGGACTCAGACCTGGATGATGGATCTAGGTACTACTGAAGTATAAATGCTAAATAATAGTAATGATGATAGCCATGCAGGCGTCCAACTAGGCAGCAGAGAATTAAGGCAGCGTCCATGGGATTTGGGGCTCATGGTCACAGGAGGACCCCATGACAAGGTGGAATGGTACTCCTTCCATCCCAGCATGGAAGGGGTTACACCGAGTTCCCTGCCTTTCACATGACTGATCTGGGGCTATAAAAATAAGTTGTTGCAGAGCAGGCTATCTAAAAGAGGGGTGTGATCTGTCCCCTCCCTGCTTGAAGAAGCCAGGAAGACTGGTGCTTGTGACCAGATGTTTTGTGTTGCTTTGCTCATGTTTTGGGATCGTTTGTTTGGGTTAATAAGCCAGGCCTTGAATGTCATGTCAGTGATAACTACATTTCATGTTCAGTGGCTCGTCTATCTGTTCAATGGCTCACATACTCTCTTGCATGGCAGTGAATGAGTTAGAACAGGGGTCAGCAACCTTTCAGAAGTGGTGAGCTGAGTCTTCATTTATTCACTCCAATTTAAGGTTTCGTGAGCCAGTAATACATTTTAACATTTTTAGAAGGTCTCTTTCTATAAGTCTATAATACATAACTAAACTATTGTAGTATGTAAAGTAAATAAGGTTTTTAAAATATTTAAGGAGCTTCATTAAAAAGCAGAGTCCCCTGGACCGGTGGCCAGGACCCGGGCAGTGTGAGTGCCACTGAAAATCAGCCCACGTGCCACCTTTGGCACGCATGCCGTAGGTTGCCTACCCTGAGTTAGAACAATAAATGTCATCGCACCAGCAGTCATATTCTGCTAGCCCGTGGTGACATACCTACTGTCACTTTTTGTTTCTGCAGAATAAAATTTCCATTTAAAGACAAGACCAATTATACAAGACAGGAGCTGTGCTTCTTTACCATGGTCTGCGGTGAAAAATTACCACCAGCTTGATAACTCGGGGTACACGTGGATCATTGCAAGCTCCTCAGCTATGAATAGATTAGTCCCAATTAAATCGTAGGATCATAGAAAGGTAGGGCCGTTAAGAGAGCTTGGGGAGACATCAAGTCCATCCCCCTGTGCTGAGACAGGACCAAGTAAACCTAGACCATCCCTGACTGGTGTTTGTCCAACCTCCAATAGGTATTACAAACCTTCAATGACGGAGATTCTACAACCTCCCTAGAAAGCCTGTTCCGGCGCTTAACTGCCCTTAAAAGTTTTCCTTATTATCTAACCTCAATCTCCCTTGCTATAGATTAAGCCCATTTATTCTCTTCCTACCTTCAGTGGACATGGAGAACAATTGATCACTCTTCTCTTTCTAACAGCCCTTAACATATTTGAAGACTGTTGTCAAGTCCTCCTCTCAGTCTTCTTTTTTCAAGACTAAACCTGCCCAGTTGTTTTTTAACCTTTTGCCATAGGTCAGGTTTTCTAAACCTTTTATCATTTTTGTTGATCTCCTCTGGACTTCCTTCAATTGGTTCACATTTTTCCTACAGCGTGGTGCCCAGAACTGGCACAGTAGTCCATCTGAAACCACCACCAGTGCTGAGTAGAGTGAGACAAATACCTCCCAGGCCTACGTACGACACTTCTATTAAGACACCCCAGAATGATATTAGTCTTTGCAGTGGATAATACAAAAGGGCAGACAAACATATGAGGCTTATTTTAACATAAGGTTTAGTAGCAAAACCTAGTTCCTAGAGCTACTGTGGTTGGAAAACATGCACCACCCATTGATTTACCATTAAAGCAGCCAAGCTAAGCCCAGTCTATAGATAAAGAAACCGGGGAACCAGTGAAGTCAGACTCAGAAATGGACTTAAATAATTATTCTTACTTTCCTCAACTTCAGGATGAGCTTATTAAAGGAAAGAGCTGGATTACTGGCTGGCTGGCATTTCCCCTGAGCCTGTCTCCAGATTGGATTCTGCTTTTATCTCCTAATCCCCAGAGCTTTTTAATGTAGAAAGTAATGGAATCCAAAGCCAAATTTAATTTTGACGAGTAATCTGACTTTCTTTCACTTTCTGAAGGCAGGTTTTAATCCTGTTTGCTCTCTGAAGCTACTTAGCATGGCTGTATTGAACATCCTTAGCACTCTGAAATCTTTCCAATGGGGAGAAAATACGAGGAATCTTTGTCAGTCTAGAGTCAAGGAGCAGTTTTCTTGTCAAACACTTGGTGATATCTCCCAGTTTCTGCTTGTGTTTTATTAACCCTTTCACACATATTGATTTGAGTTCAGATTTGTTCTTCAGGTTTGGGGGAACAATTGCTAGGCAAAAGCCTTCATCCTGGGAAGAAAAACGGGGTGGAGAGGAAGAGGGGAAGGAATTAATCTAGGGTCTGATCCTGCCTCCATTGAAGTCAATGGCCAATACCCAAGTGACTTAAATAGTGCTGGATCAGACCTGTAACACTTCAGTAAGCCATTTCCAAATGGCTATGAGAAGATGTAGCCCAGTCCTCAGTCTTTTCAGTGCTGTGCCCATTGTGACAACACAAATTGAAGACTGCTCTTCTGCCCTTCCCCCTACCCCTAAAGAACAGGAAGGCAATTATGACCCCTGAAACATGTTCCCTGCAATTGGGTTAGCATTTTTCAGATGGAACATTTTTTTTCCACCATAAAATGCCATTTTCTCAAAAGCAAAACTTTCTGTGGAAATGACTCAGATTTGACAACATTTGGCTTGGGGGAAAAAAACTTCATTTGAAGTGTTTTGATAATGTTGAAATGTTCTGTTTTTGCCATTTTTGGAGTGGAACGTTTTGATATTTTTCATTTTTAAATGGTGTTTTGTTTAATAAATGCTAAACCAAAAAATCCAAATCAAAATGCAATGTTTCCGTTTTATCAAACTGAAACCTTTTGATATAATCAGAAAAAGGTCAAACTTTTTATGTCACAGGGAATTTTTGACATTTCCAGCAGAACTGAAAATCTGGTTCCTGACTAGCACTAGAGTTCATGACCAACAGGTTGACATTAGAATCTGTGTATTAGAGCACTATATCATCTTGCACACTTATGGTCCTTTATTTCATCTGCATTCCATAGCCGAAGAGAGAGATGTGTAAGGACTGATGGTGTGGCACTCATTCAAATGAGAGCTAAAAATATTTAAAAATTAAAACACATAATGGGGAGGGAAGGAAGAATAACAAACCCCAGCATCCTAGGGGTGTGCCTAACCGATGCAAAGAGAGGACGTAGAATTTTACCTATGTTAGGCTTCTTCAAATCCAGATCCCAAATAACAACGTCTATTTCTGAATCAATTGACCTAAATACTGAATATTTCCTGCATATAAATGTTTCTGCCGATGCCATTCTGCTTAGTTGACACCAGCTCCAGGTTGACCTGATCCCTTTAAATAAGATTAGCAAATAGGGGCTTGCCCTCTGGAAAAACTATACTTACCACCTGGGACTTTTTTCTCCAACAGCCATAAGATGCATTGTGTCCTTGCCACTTTGCACCAATTCAGCTGACAGATCATTATTCTGGCACATAAATACCTTCCTCTTGCAGAAAGGAATTACACAGCTTGAGGCCTTTGCAGTTTCTCCTTATTAAATAAAAATGTACAACATCTGTCTCACTCTATCTTGGTTTAAAACAAATCGCATTGGCAAAATAAGGGATTAGATTAAAATACGTATATTTGCAAGTGACATGCAGGAAATAGAAAACTTGCAGCAGCAGCAGCAGCCTCTAAGAGATGAAAATGGATCGGTTTTACTTAGCAAAATGTCACATGATCAGAGGTAAAGCTAAGTAAAACAAATTGGGACTTTGCTGCTGGTGCATTTGTGATGTAGCCAATTAGGATAATCTGGATCACATCCCAGTGTGCTAACTTGCTTTATTATGCTGCAGAACCAGAGGCCACTGGCTCTCTGTAGGAAACACACGTACTAGCAGGGTTAGCTAGCCGGAGAGCTCAACATTACAGCTACATTCATTTGCAGTTCCAGTGTTTTTTCCAAAGATGATGGTATCTAAGGGACAAGTTTCTTTGACCA
This sequence comes from Chrysemys picta bellii, assembly GCF_011386835.1. Lineage (NCBI taxonomy): Eukaryota > Metazoa > Chordata > Testudines > Emydidae > Chrysemys > Chrysemys picta. The sequence continues at coordinate 19,198,757 of NC_088808.1, forward strand.
GGGGATGGTTGTGATCCTTGGAAGTACCGCGTTGTCATTCTGGGATGTAGCACTGTGTGACAGTTCTGCGATTGGGGCAGCAGGGGTCCTACACTTTTCAGAGAGAGGAAATCCAAGTACTTCCCCCCGCAATTCTATGCGTCACTCACAGCGGTGTGTGTAATAGGCTGAAGATCCAGAATGGCGCTGTTGTGCTAAAGGCCCAGTCCAGTAGAGAATTTACATACTTCTTGACCCTGCACCATCCCTGAGGGATGTGTCACAGGTGAAGTGTCAGAAGAGTTGGCTTGAGCGCTGGTGGCAAAAGTCAAGCCCAGAGCCTGAAAGGCTGCATAATAGAGAATCCTTACGTTCCTCTACCCTTGCTGTGACACGGGCTGAAAGGTTTGGTTTGAGATTCGAGTTAATGGTCAGGGAGGGCCTTATTTTATCCAAATCCCTACTGCTAATAAAATATCAACTTCACAAGTACCCACGGGCCAAATTAAACTCAATTTGGGTTGTGCCAGTGTGGCAGGAGCTCTACAACTTATCCTAAAAGCCAGCCGGTGCATACTATTCTAAATGGTTGAGTTACTGATGCTTATGCTCATTGGATATATGTCTCTGCAGGAAACAGATCAGATCAACCCATGCACCAGATAGCCTCCGTGTCTTCCACTTGGCTGGTAACTTGGGCATTAAATATTGTCACTCTTTACTCTGTGGATGACTGATTCCAGACACATAACTCAGCCTGATGCTATCCAGTGTAAGTAAATATGATTTCTCCATAGCTAACGCAAATGATCTAACAATTACAATAAGAAGAGCCAATAAACAGTAGCTGATTTGTTTATTACACAAATATTTTCACAATGTTTTATTAGATGTTAGCCCAAGCTACACGCATCAGATACAACTTCTCCAAAGTTCAGGCATGTTTGAATTCAGTCCATATTAGGCAGGTACTAGCTATAAAGTTTGGATCCAGATGCAAACCGCCCCAGAGTGAGAGAGTGCTCAGATTTGGGTTTTTGATTTGGGTCCATTTCTATTTATTGCATACTCTAATGCTTACATTAGAATATGGCCACAGTCCTGAACAAATCATGGATGTTGGATAACGCGTTAAAGAGACAACTGATGATACGTAACAGCTCTTTCCAGTAATCTACATAATTGCAAGAAATCAATTCCCTTTTTTCGGTTGTTGACATTTTAAACCTGAAATATTAATGTTAGCTTTAGACACACCCATTTGATTCTTTTGTAGCTGAAAATAATAATGGATTTTTAAAAAATATTCTCTCACCTCTTTTGGTTTTTTTACATCTGATGCAAAAATAAAAATATAAATCCACTTGTTGGGATGATATATATATATATATATATATATATATCCCAACAATGCATATATAATCAATATGCATTGTGATTCATATATCCATGTAATATGTTATAGGTCATTGAGGCCTGGTATGAATGACACATGCTTGACATGAATGCATGCATTGCAAGTTAGCAACCGAAGCAAGGACTTAAGGTGAGGACTATAAGAACTCTGTGCAAAAACAATCTTATGCTCCAAGAAAAATACAGAAAATCATCAGAAAAGGAAATAACACCAGCTGGACTGATATAAAATTGTATAAGAATTGGAGGAAATGGCATGCCTGGGATCATGGCGGCACGCCCAGGATTGTCTCTTTGGAATTGCGTGGGTAGAAGGCCTAGGAAACAAAGGCAAAGAACCAATGACATGACAAAATGGATTATAAATGGGCGCCTATGATTTCTGCAAATCAGACTCGTTTATTGATCCAGAGTCCTGTGTGGATATAGATGTGGTTTTTGCTGGCTCTCGGCATTTTATGATCTTATCCTGACTGGCCATCGGGACCATTCTGACCTTTGGACTCTAGTTTAGTATGATTGGGGTGTGAATGTGGAATGAGTAAGGTTTGTTTTGTAATGAATAAAGAGCATTTAGAGTATTATATACCAACACTGTGTCTGGTGTCTGCTTGCACCCTATCCCGTAGGGAGACCTCTATTGCGGGTCTAACATACTAAAATACATTACTGCTAAAAATCCAACACAAATTGTCTGGAGGAAATCATTGTCAATTCAGTGATGGCTATTTCATAAAATACTCTTGTATTTTTTTATTATTATTATTAGCTTGTTTTATTCCATTACCACTTCCAGTCCCGAGAAAGAGAGCAATGGTAGATAAGCATTTAAGGCATCCCAAATTCAACACATCTACAATAATCATGTACTGCTGACAAAGCAATAAAAAGCAGAAACTGCAGTCCTAGTGAAGGAGAAATACACAGAAAATCAGGCAACCTTGCAAAAAGGAATGGGAAAAATAAACCCTTTACACATGCCATGCAAGCCAACTCTGAACACACGGAGGGAAAACAGAGTTGCATAAATACCCAGGCCTCTGGTCATTCTATAAAATTATGTATGTGTAATGTCTCTTTCTGGTGGCTGAAAATAAGGGATCTTCTATTAGTGCTAACAACCAGAGATCTCCTTTTCCTCAAATGGATGGAGAATTATATTTTTGAAGAGGGAAGACCTGGGTTTTAATCCCAGTTTCCTAAATTTGTGTGTGAGATTTATCTGCAAGTCATGACTTTTTGTTTCTTTCTGCTATAATCCAGCACTCCAGAGATTGCTTAAATAAGAAAAATCAAACTACCTTTCACTGATTTTTTTTAAACTGCTTGAAAATCTTTCTATTCATATTAGGCTTTTGTAAAAACCCTTTTAACAAAACCCGATGTTTTAACTCTAAAAGAACTTTATAGAATCCCTGAGACTAGGAAGTCAGGCCTGGAAACGTGTGTCTCGCAGCAGGCAGGCTACAAAACTAGCACAGATGCTCTTTCTAGCCGTAAAATATTCTGCTGTCAGGGCACACGGTCCCCTCTGCCTCACCCTGGAAACTAGTGACTGGCTACGGTTTACATGGTGCGTTAGTGCAATGGAGATAGGAACATGCACATTTCAAAATAAACTAGAGGGTTTGCATTTAACCTGGAACTTCATCCTCATCTACGCCTCAGGGCCAGAGCACTGGAGATATGCAGAGTTGAAGAGATTACATTAGTTGAGAACATTACACAATGCAAATACAATTGGACACAGCCATTTAATTTTCAAATGCTGTGAGGAGCCTGCCTTCCAAACCCCAGTGAACGCAATTTGCAACCCCAGTACCCACTGTGTCAATGGAGGCCTTCTCCTGCTGGGGAGGGCAGGTGGCAATTAGCCACAATTGCCTTCCCCAGGAGTTCTGCCCAGGGAATGGCAGTTTTAAATCCCACCAAGGGAACCCTTGTGGGAAGGCTGTTCTGAACGGCCATTGGTCGGCGGTGCCCTGGTCCTGCCCCCTCTCCTCTCTGCTGCTGCCCACTTTCCTGGGCTGTGCCACTGCACTGTGGACCTGTCTCTGGTACATCCTTGTCCCAGAAGCACTTTGTCTGCTTTCCACCATGAATGAATTGGACCCTGTGACTGTAAAGGTGATTTCCTCCCTGGGTTGGATGTTATCATAGAATACCAGGGTTGGAAGGGACCTCAGGAGATCATCTAGTCCAACTCCCTGCTCAAAGCAGGACCAATCCCCAATTAAATCATCCAACAGATTTTTGCCCCATATCCCTAAATGGCCCCTTCAAGGATTGAACTCACAACCCTGAGTTTAGCAGGCCAATGCTCAAACCACTTAATTGCTCCATGGTGATTGTACTATGTATGGCACTGTCTCTGCTAATGGACAGAGATACCTGTCAAACACCAAGAAAGGAAAGGTTTATTTGAATGGTTTATATAAACTTCCCCCATCCCTGCCAATGATCCCAATTTAACCTCTCCTGTGCTATAGGATAGACAGCTTATCCCCTGCAAAGCTGTCACTTATTGAGCTCTGCGCACCATCTGCATCTTGCACTTTGCAAAACAGAGCCTGACAATACAGTCAGTTGTGACAGCCAGAAGCTAAAGCTGAAAGCTCAGCCGCGAGGGAGGATATGATGGGTCTCGCCATCCCTCCCTTGGGAATGGATGTGATTCTCCAGCGTATCCTACATTCCGAATCAAGTTCTTCAGCGTCTGCAGATTCAGAAACAAAAGAAACAGAGAAGAATTCAGGTTAAGGAAGCCTTCAAAAAACCAAAACAGAAACTAGGGATAAAATTGCTGAAACACATGCCAATAACAACGCACATCAACTGTCTTCGATCTTTTGTGTGCTGAAGACGCCCAATAGCACCCATGTGGATTTCCTCAACAAAATGCTCCTCTGTAATGTTAAACAAGGAAAAGGCTCCCAAAAATAATAGAGACCGTGGGCTAGATTCCTTTGCTGATATAAAGGGGTGCAGCTCCTTTGATTCCAATGTTGTCTCACCCATTGACATCAGGTGAGAAATCGGCCCCCAAACCACAATCTAAATAACATAGAAGCCAGCAAATGCTTTTGTCTGTTCTGCAGCCATTATCTCTCCTCTAATTAATTCTACTAATATTATCTCTCTGAGGGCTAAAATGGCTCCAATAAGTGTCCTATCCGAGTTCCTCCCACATATTTAAAAACATAAATAACTATAACAATCTCTCTCTTCCTGGCATCCCAGCCTGCAGGAGAAATAGCCTGATGAGTTTTTAGGGCTTATTCAGTTGGTTGGTTGTGTGCATGAGTGAGTGGGGGTGTGTTGCAGGTCAATGAGTTTGGGTGTGAAGAAGTTATCGAGAGGAAGATATACGAAAGGAATAACTTTTGTATGTAGCTTTGTGGTCTTTCTTCCCTCCAGCAGAAATGAGCTTTCTCCTGTTGCTCACCTGTTTCATTTGTCTGCGAGAACGTAGCTATCTATGGAGGTCATGGCCCAGGAAGGAGACAGGTAGTTGGGCTCAGTCCTATGGAGATCTTTGAATATCAGGACAGGAACCTGGAATGGGACTCTGTATTCGATGGGGAACAAGTTCAGAAAGTGGACTGCCTAGGTGATGAGTTCACAGGTCAATGACAGCAACCTAGGTCGTCTGTGTCCTGTTGCCACCATTACTGCTTCACAGAGGGGTTGAATAATCCTAGTGGGACTGGGGAACAGCTGTTCGTAAGCGCTCTAGGTTCAGTCTGAAAGGAAGGATCTGAGACATTTCAGAGTATTCAGATGCAGTTTCTTGAAAGCCAGAATAGGAGGACTTGATGCTGAATTGCCTCACATTAAACCCCTATGGAGGCACGAACTGCAACTTTGTATCTTTTGTCTTTTCCAGCAGACTTCTAGTGCACAGGGATATAATAGGCCTGGCTTTCTTGTGTATAACAGTAAGATCAATAACTCTGGGAATATCAGAAAAATGATGTCCAACTCCCACAAATACTTTGCAGCACACACCTGGTAGACAACTGTTACTAGCAGTACAATTAGTATTGCCTGATAACCACCGATACATTTTCTTTCCTGATTTTAAAAACTGTTGCAAGGTCTGATGGAAATTAACATGAAGCTCATATCAGCTCATTCCTGGACAGAGAGCCAATCCAAGGAGAAAAACATGCCTATTTGCCCCACTGATTGCTGCTGGCCACTAGCCATATGGGGAAATTTTTCCAGAAAACAAAACAAAACAAAAAAATCAGCTGCAAACATTTGCTTTGGAAACTTCCCCAGTAGGATTTTCAATGGCATTTGAACAACACTCATCTGGCATTGTGCTGCAAATGCATTTAAAATACAACAGCCAGAACTGACCAATGAATGCTCTCTGCCAGCTTCATGAATCCCAGGAACTTTCAAACAGTGCTGTAACCTTGGCCCTTACTCAAGTTAGATCGTGGCTGGTCTACATCAGTTGAACCAGGTGCCGTTGACCAGCCAACCCTCCTTAGGACCCCCCGTTGGCCACAAATAGTCTTCTGTCCTGTCCGCATGTAGATGGGGACCTGAGAGAATCCAAATCCATTTCTACTTTCTTGTTCCAAAGCTGAAAGGACTTTAAAATAAACAATAGCATGACACATTAGTCAGAGGAAGGAAGGTCTTGTACTCAGAAGTTCTCATTTTAATTCCTGGTTCTGCCATAGACTTGCTATGTGACCTTATCAGGGGAATCTTGCAATGACTCATAGACTTTAAGGCCAGAAGGGACCATCGTGATCACCTAGTCTGACCTCCTGCACATTGCAGGCCACAGAACCTCACCCACCCACTCCTGTGATAGACTCCTAACGTCTGGCTTACATACCTACGTTCAGTATTTGGCCAAATACCAGATACTCACTGGAGTAGCACTCACCCGAAACCAAATCCAAAGCTGTGGTTGACATATGGTAGTAATAACTGATACAGCTACAGAGGTACTATGTATGAGCATTTGTCATGCTAGGGTGTTCAGACTAAAACAATGAGCCTGACTGACCCCGCTTCCACTGGTGCGACTTCAGTGGACTAATCCCATGGAAGCCTGTAGGAGCCAATCTTTCTAGTCACGTACCTGAGCGCTGCAGTTCATAAATGGAGAGATTATAATAGTCACAAAGAGCACTGCAGTAACTGGCCACTCTCTCCCCAGTCAGAACATATGGGCCCTAATGGCTTTTCCTGGTATCTTGCAATTCTCATTCAAACCCTTTGTTTTGAATATTAGTATTTATACTATGGCCCCATTGTGCTCGGCATTGTACGGACACATCACAAAGCGATGGTTTCTGCCCCAGAGAGCTTGCAATCTAGAAAAGCAGATGCAAACGTGAAAGCCAAACATGAGAATCTCAGCAGGCTTTTGGCATTGGAAGGGGAAACTCTCTACAGTGCTGTTGTTTGGCTATCCAGTGTATCCTGTAATGGTCTCCATGTAGGCAGCACCCCACTGAAATCAATGTGGTATAGCTGGGAATGGAGGCGCCTCACACAGAGCTTGTTACAGCAGCAGAGCCACTACCCTTGGTACAGAGCGACACTCAGGTGATGGTATCTGAACAATTCAGGGCACGTCAGAAGCAAAACATCCCATTGCGATATACTGCAGCCAGTGCCGTTCTCCCAGGACACAAGGCGATGAGGGACAGGCTTTGGAGTTGGTCTGTCTGCTCAGCACTCGGAGCTTTGATTGCTTTTTATATCATTTGCTTTGGCAAGCACAAAAGGATTTTTGTTTGAAGGGGGAGGGAGAAAACAAAAAGAAAAGAAAGGAGAAGAGGGCATCCTTAGCAATTATCCCAGAAGGAAAACTTTTAATTTTCATCTTCCCAGGTTGCTGGGATTTTGCAAAGTGCCACCTTTTGTGTTGTTGGTGCACTTTGAGCTTCGGGGTAGGAGGGGGTGGCACTGCTTTCATTGCACAGAAAACTTTCCCTTTTTCTTTCTTTTTTAAATATGCAACTTCATCAGAGAGGTGTTTTAAAACTCCCAACTCCAAGCAGATCTGAAGGGCCTTTGAGATCTTGAAAGGCTCCTGCCTCCTTGTCTTAATTTGGATGCTGTGTATTCCCTTCACTATTCTTCAGCTCAGAATCCAGCGTGAGGTGTGACCCGTGACATCTGGCAGCTGGTGTGCTCTCTGCCTGGCCCAGAGTCTATCTGGAACTGATGCGTGACTGCCAGGATGAGAGGTTTCTTGACAACTGTAAGTGCAGAATACCATTCCCTTCAGTTGTACATAAAGCGTTCCCCAGTACATAGTTTGCTAGCTGCTCCTTTCATCATAGCTGTTCCTTTAAAGTCATTGTTAGTGTTGGTGAAAGTTGTCGGATTGACGGCACAGGTGACACTGATGAAAGTTGTGCAGAAGATGCATAAAAAATCCAGTAAATTAGCTAGAGCAACATGCGGGCCAGTGGTGTGAAAGCCAGTGACATCTCATCGGAAAAAGCAGAGCATGCAATAATCTCTACTCTGCCGAGTTATCCTTAACAGCTGCAGTAATTGATCTCAGTTTTGTGTGTCAGTTTCACCTATTACCTTTCTGATTTCACTAACAGAGCTGTTTGGAAAATGGCAATTATTTCTCATGGGAAAGTTTGTTTTTTTTTTAATTTCTCCTCAAAATTTTCCATGATTTTTATAAACACCTGAAATAAATTCAGTTTTCTTAAAAATGCCAGGTTTTGGAAAACTGTTCAGTTTTCAAAAAACAAACATTTGTACTAAAAACCCACAAATGTTACTGAAAACCAAGTTTTGTGGTGGAAACCAAGATTCATTTATTTTCCTGAATAAACAGAACATTTCAAACAAGAATCAAAATTTTAACAAAAATGTCATCAAGAATATCAAATATTTGAATTTTTTTACCAGCTCTGATCAAAGCACTAAGTCAATAAGGCCCCAGTTCAGCAAACACATACACCCATATTTAACTCTTACTGTGAGTGATCCCAGGAGATAAGGGCTTAGTAGTAATAGTCAGTAAAGTTGACGAAAACAAACTTTACAAAGACATCATCATTAATAGTGTCACTTTAAGAGTAGCAAATATGTATTTTCTCAAAGCCCTTTCCCAAACTTTCATTACCGTTTACAATACCACTGTGTAATAAGTATTGTTATTCCCATTTTACAGGGAGGTAAACTGAGGCACAAATAAGGATTAATGAGGTGCCCAGGTTACGCAGTGAGTCACGGTAGATCTAAAACTTCTGGCTTCCAATGCATCCCTCCAATCACTCGCCCCCAATATTTTGGTCTTGATTTGCAAACCTTTTGCTTTCAGTCCTAGAATATACATTAACAGGAGACTGACCCTTAGCAATTAATTGAAGTTTCCAAAGGTCAGGTGTTGGCCATAAATATCCCATGCACACAAACTGGGCCTTTTAAACCTCCTTTTAAATATTTATGACCATGCTTCTGTGGCTACTGGAGAATCTTGTAATGTTATTAAAAAAAATCCTTCTGAATCTAAAAGCTCAGCGTGAACCATTTTCATATATTATGCATCGCTACGTGCTGTTTATGGCCATCTTTGGCAGCGTTTATATGGTAACAAGCTAGAGTTCATGAATTTTGAGCTTTGAGGGGACGTGGGTGTCTGCGGCGTTACGTGCGAGTATGTTCCTCTGGCATGGGAGAAAGGGCCAGGAGGTGTCCTACAAGCCATGGCCCAGCACTCTTGTTTAGCAAATGGGGGATGGATCAAGTGCCAGGCCAGCCTGTTGGCAGTTGCTGCTGGAATGTGCCCAGAACTGGCTTCTCCAGTGAGCTCAGCGTTGTCACTGTAACAAGCCCTTTCGCTGCCCACTTGGGTCGGAATCTGCTGCGAGTGGGATGCGCTTGAGTAGCTTTGTGGTGTCAAGCAGCACCATCGGCAATAAAGACACGGCTCCCATTCCCTCACCTTGGCTTATGGAGTGAAGGGCAGTCAATCAGAAGTAGGGCCTTTGCAAAGGCACTGTATTAGGTTGGTATAGTGTCCTCATAGCAGAGAGGAGAAAGGGCTCGACTGAAATGAATATAAAGGAAGGGGATTCTTGACTGAAACCACTGGGCGCAGACAGAACAGGAGTACTTGTGGCACTTTGGAGACTAACAAATTTATTAGAGCATAAGCTTTCGTGGACTACAGCCCACTTCTTCGGATGCATATAGAATGGAACATACATTGAGGAGATATATATACACACATACAGAGAGCATATACAGGTGGGAGTTGTCTTACCAACTCTGAGAGGCCAATTAAGTAAGAGGGGAAAAAAAAAAACTTTTGAAGTGATAATCAAGATAGCCCAGTACAGACAGTTTGATAAGAAGTGTGAGAATACTTACAAGGGGAGATAGATTCAATGTTTGTAATGGCTCAGCCATTCCCAGTCCTTATTTAATCCTGAGTTGATTGTGTCTAGTTTGCATATCAATTCCAGCTCAGCAGTCTCTCGTTGGAGTCTGTTTTTGAAGTTTTTCTGTTGTAATATAGCCACCCGCAGGTCTGTCATTGAATGACCAGACAGGTTAAAGTGTTCTCTCACTGGTTTTTGAGTATTATGATTCCTGATGTCAGATTTGTGTCCATTAATTCTTTTGCGTAGAGACTGACCGGTTTGGCCAATGTACACGGCAGAGGGGCATTGCTGGCACATGATGGCATATATCACATTGGTAGATGTGCAGGTGAACGAGCCCCTGATGGTATGGCTGATGTGATTAGGTCCTATGATGATGTCACTTGAATAGATATGTAGACATGTGGGCGCAGACAGACTCAGTGGTTCTCCTGCTCTAAACACAAGATCCCCCTAAATCCTGGCCTGAATTACTCCCCTGCCTCACAGGGTGTAGTGAGGATAAATCCATTAAAGATTGTAAAGCGCTTTCAGACCTACTGATGGAAAGTGCTACATAAGAACCAACCAGGAAACAGCCATGGAAGGGACTGCTCACTACTCCACAGCTGGCATTCCCTCAGGATACCTGGGTTTCAGCTACTCTCCAGCTAGAAGGCCCCCAGTGATGATGTGCGGTAACATTCATAAAAGGCTCGTGTACAGATAGTGACAGAAGGAATCTACCACCATGAGTAACAATGAGCAGCCGTGGCCGTTGTCTTAAGCGCCTCTCGCTAGCGTGTTGCTAATTTTTAGGCAAGGTACTGCATGCAGCTCTGTGCATAGGCTCCAGATGCAGATGTGCATGTCATGCCATTACACGGCGGGTTGCCCACGTCTCCTGGGGGGGCCTCTGGCACTTACTCCGTTACAATTCCACGGTTGGGAAGAGTTAAGGAGGTGAGGTCTTTCGGGCCAAATTCTGCCCTCTCCTTCACCCATGCAATCCTTTGGACTCTCACCAATTGTAAGCCAGCTCGGAATCCGAGCCGAGATGCTGACTACGGCGCTTTAGAAATGCAATCAGAACCCCAGGGCTCATGCTTCAGTTTCCCCTTATTTCAAAGCTGCTCTTGGTCTGGAACCTGCTGTAATTCATGGAATGTTTTCTTTAAATGTTTGCTGTTCCAAGGAAAATGACCCAAAATATTAGCCTGACTAAAGCCAAAGGCAAAACTCCCACTATGTCCTGTAGCACCCAATGTAATGTACAGCTTGCTAGGGCCTGGCCCAAAAGCTCATTGAGGTTAATGCAAAAACATACACTGATCTAAAGGGGCTTTGGATCAAACCCTTGAAGAGCCAATCTAAAAGCACTGGAAACGGAAGCTGTCTGGTTCTCTATGGGACAGATGAGGTATCGTGTAAGAGTGGCAGGGACCATGCAAGCCTCCCTACACCACCCCCACCAGTTTGCCTGCATCTTGTTGTGGAGGGACTTAGGAGCACCTCCAATAGTGAAAGGACAATGTAGTCCTTGTACCTCTACAGTCCTATGGCTTATTGGTGAGGAGACCAATAAAGATGATGGTGACATGTGCTATGGGTACCCATTTATTAGATATTGGTCTGAGGCCACCCGCCCTTTCCCCACAGGGCACCAAACACCCATCAAAAGATAATGTGAACCACTTCCGGTGGTTGGAGCAGGGTAACAGAACACAGCACTCCTGGATTCTGTGCCTAATATCATACCATTACTGATCCAGGAAGTCACTAAACCTCTCCATTAACTTGTCTCTAAAGTGGGTATAAAATATTTATTAACTTCACTCTGATGATATATTTATTTGCAGAATATTGTCCAGCCACTAGGTTTCTCTATGTGCTGTACAGAATTCCAAGCAGGGCATGGTCCTGGTAAACAAGAGAGACAAAGCTGGGACTCAAACTGTGTGGAATCTTGTTGGTTTGTGTCAATAGATATCTATTTCTTTCAATAAACACCTCCTGTTTAAGGTAGACTGTAATTCCATATGTCAGGGACCTCACTGCGGGTTTGAAATGCCTGCTGGTAAAATGCTTTAAGACCTTCAGGTAAAAGGTGGTAGAGATATGCAGAGTATTATTCTGTAACTGTGTAAAAACATGTTGTCCGGCCTTTACAATGTAATATACTTGTCCCCTTATAGCATGCCACCTTTAAAAAAAAAAAAACCTCCAACAAACATGAAGTGTTATTTCTAGAAAAAGGCTCTAAAAGTGCCACCAAAAGTGAGAGTGAGAAGAAATGCTTTGGATACAGCCAGCTGGAGGGAGTCAGTGTTGCTGCCAGATATCACCCCCTTTAACACAGCGTCGCGGGCTTACACCAACTCAGAATGATTCCCATTGTTGTTGCGAACGGGAAATTGATTGGTGTCACTCAAACACAGGGACGCAGAGAGAAGCTGGCAGAGAGGCCAACAAAGCTGAAATCACTTGTGTACTCTCAACGACTTCTAATTAACGCAGAGATGGGCTTTTGTCTCCATGCAGAACTGTATAATGCAGGCTGACTGATCTCTTTTTCCAGATGCTACTTGGAGAATGGCTTTATTATCCCTTTCTTTGCAATGTTTGTGTGTAAAATCATTCGTGGTTCTTCGGGAAAGCGCTAGGTGAGTTCTGCTTCCCAGTCCTTGTCATTTCTGCCGCTGACCGTTGTTCTTAACTCCAGATAAAACAAACGGCCCCCTCTTCCCGGACACCCTTCCATCATTCGGCATTGATTATGCCAGTCGTAAAATCAAATGTGTGTTGATAACAAAGGGTATGTCTACACTGCAATAAAGAACCCAGGACAAGTTTCAAAGCCTGTGTCAATTGAGTGCAGTGTAAATGTTCAGTCTCACTCTGGTGTCCGGGGTCTGAGACCCCGAGAAAGGGGAGGATTTCAGAGCCTGGGCTCCAGCCCAAGCTGGAATGTCTACACTGCTCTTTTTCACCCTGAGAGCCAGGGCCAGTTGTGGCTATGCTGCAGATCTCTTATTGAAGTGTCGATGTACCCTAAAGCATCACCGTAAAAATTCCAGTGTGGCTAAATGGGCACATAAGGAAGTAGGATATGGAGTTAGGAAAAAGAATGGATTGAAGAGCATTTAAAAAAAAATTAAGGCTAATCAGAGTTAAAAAAAAACCATTTTGGTTACTTTAAAGCAAATGATACTATAATGTACTTGGTATATTACATCTTCAGTTGCAAAGTAGCATCTGCTCCATAAAATGAAATGAGTGAGTTACCATATGTAGGTAGCATAATGCGGACCCAAATTAAATAAAAACATTTCAGGGGATATGGTCCAATATGCAATCTGGGCCTTGGAAAATGCTGAGCTTTGTGCTATAGTTGCTAGCAGTTGGCTAAAGTGTTGAACTTGCAACAACACAAACACGTTCCATTTTTTAGCAACATAAGCTGTCATCTGCGCATTCCCTCTCTGTGCGGCATTAGCACTGGAAAGTCAAGCACGTACTGTTTTAATTTATCGTCTTTTTTATTTCTTGCCATTTTTTTGCACCGGGCTGATTGCAAATTTCCATTTGCTGCGAAAGCTCTGCAAGTGGAGCCCCAATTCAGTGAATGCACCTGTTAAGATAATACACTTTCTATTTAACCAACTGCCACGACAGAAATACAATGGAAACTTTCCCAAAGAACACCCAGTGAAGAAATAAGCCTGTTAAGAAAATACATTGCTAATGTACCTAGAGATAAATTGAAATAGACAAAGACATCTGAAATATATCTGGCTGCCACCTTGCCCAATTCCCACCCTCTGAAACAAATACCTCTTAAAGGAAAAGGCTTATTAAGAGACCAATGTTTTTGAACAGCCAGATGTTATTCCTTTAAGAGATCAGTCTAAAGCTGCAAAGAAGAACCCTTCCTGCATGAGTCCAGCTCACTGAGACTGTAGCATTAACAGTTATTCTTCTCGCCCTCCACTTGTTTGACTTTGATGTGACGTAGAAAGACTTAAGAAACTGCAGGAGCCTCTCCATTGCTGGAAACCAGAAGCAATGATCCTTGTGTGAGTTCAAAGAGCTTGTGAGTCTTTTAAAAAGTGCTAGTGTGATATATTGTTTTCTTTTCAACGGGATGTATCAGATTGTGAAAAGGAAGGGGGGGAAAAGCCACATTGGAATAGCAATAAATAGTGGCGCTGGTTTGCATAATGCTTCATGTCTTGACGGCTCAGGTAATTATGCCCTCCCAAACCAGAATTGCATAGTCTGTGGTTTTACTCTGCTTGCTCGCATCCTAATCATTTGAATAATGAAGATGCTAGCGATGGCACCATTGTGCTATTTAAAAGCGATGACATAGACTCACCAACTGTGCAGCGTGAACTGAAGCATCCGATGAATAAAAATACAACCTCAATAGAAAGCAAAGGGAAATGCAATGTCTGCTCATGCAACTACCTGTGCATCCATCTGTAAACTTTGATACACCTGTAAAACCTGTAGGAAGTTACTTAGTAAGAAAGGCCATTTACACTGAATTTGCAGGCCATTTGCACCATGAAAATGGAATTCAGTGGAAGAATTATAGAGAAATAGTATTATAACAAAATTGTATGTGCCTAGGACATCCCAGTTGACAGAATGCTGCACACCAGGTTCATTTAGGACTTTATGTAGCTGTGGGGAAAGAACTGGAACCTTCTGGAAATAACGGGCTTCTACTGTTTAGAATCTCCTTCAGTACTCCGCGGTATCAGGTCTAAGACACATGTTGCAGTTCTGATTCCATTCATTAGTGGGCAGTAGATTCTAAATATCCACCACCCAGTTCATTCCAACGTCGTCAGTAGACGAGGTGGTTGAATAATGCCAAAAAAAAAAAAAAAATCCTGGTACTTTTTTAAAAATAAATTTGCTTCAACTGTTCTCAGGCCTCATGCCCACTATCAATTAGACTTCAGTCCATTTTTAGTATTATTTGTATTAAAGTTGTCCTTAAAGGCCCCAACTGAGATCAGGGCACCATTGTACCAAGTGCTGTAGATGCACATAATAAGAGACATTTACTGCCCTGAACCCTTATAGTCTAAGTAGACAACATGTTGGGTAGGAGAAAGAGTATTATTAATCCCATTTTACAGATGGGGAGCTAAGGCACACAGAGATCAGTGGCATGCCCAAAGTCACATGAGAAGTCTATGGCAGAGCTAAGAAGCAGATCCCCTCAGTCCCCATCACAGGACCTTTTCTCCTTTCAAGTGAATTTATTGCAGGAATGTCGGCCAAATCAGTAAGTTATAGTTGAACACTGCAGAGTATTCGTGGAAAGTGTATTGCTCATCAACATGTTGCTTGCTTGTAGCAATTCAATGTTCCAAGGGAGGGAGGTCTCCTGTCAACGTATGGGCCAAGTCCAGCTTTGCTTAGCTTATGAAGTCTGGCAAAGTGGCATGACTGAAAATCTTCTCTCTCTCATCTAGGCAGCCACAGGGTTAACACTGGAACTCAGTGGCTCAGTCACCAGCCACATCCAGTTTTGTTAACGCCCGTAATCGCCATTGGATGGGAATCCTCTCTATGCCATTAGAGCTGCCTTTTCCAGGTACCTTTTCTTATCAGCCTATCCACTTCCCCATTCCTTCAGGTGCCTTAATATTTGTTCTTTCTGAGACAAGAGGATGAGTCTTGTAGGTCCTCTGAGTCTTTCCAGGGCTATGATCTGCTCTTTCTTGGTCTCCCTAAAGCATTAGTGAATGGACTGAAGTCTTGCAGCATCCCCACCCCTCCCGTCCAAAAAGAAAGGTGATGTGCTGCAGAGAAAAAAAAGACACGTTTTCTAAAAATATAAGCAAGACATCTTTTCACAAGTGAGCACACATGGTTCCTTTCTCCTGTCTCTTTCATCCTCTGGCTGCATTCCACGCACGTAGTAGGCAAAGCTCAGAAACAGGCAAGAACACATGGAAAATATCCCTGTTCAACCTAGTATCTATTGCACCAAAGGGCCAGATCCTCAGGTGATGTGACTCCGTGCAGGTTGGCTGAAGTCAGTGGCCCTGTGCCAATTAGCGGTAATTCAGGTTTTGACCCTAAATGTTGTAACAATGGGATATGCATCTTCCCAAATGTCCCTGTATGTGTTAATCTCTGCAGCCTCCTCCTTACTGATGTAATTATGTTCATCCTTGGGACCACCGTCGGTGTCTGAGGTAGCCTGGGAGGTGGTGGGAGAGGCGGCTCTGCTCAGCATCCGGACCTGGTTGCTCAGAGTGGGGAGAGGCCCCGTCATGAGGCCAGGACCCTGCCCAGAGACTGGGACAGGTGGCACCATTGCCCTGCCCACTCCCTGGGAACCCTTTGCCTTTGGGCCTCTGTAGCGGGCTGCAACTCTGACATGGGGCCCGGGTTCTGGAGCCACAGGTAGTTTCTTGTGCAAAGGAGCAAACGCAGCTCTGCAGGGTGTTTTTGTGCCCCTGATTTCTGTGGGTGCAATTGACCCCACAAATCCCCACTAAAGCCAGCCCTAATCGGCTTCCTTTGTTCTTCTGGGTCCTGAAAGTCACTATCACAGACAGCTGCTCTGTGATGTGAGTTAATGAGCTTGAGGCCAAGCCCATCAAAGTCAATGGAAGGGAGGCAGGGGGATGTCAGGGATACGGCACTGGACTGAGATTCAGGAGACTTGGATTTGATTCCCAGCTCTGCCACTGTGCCTCAGTTTCCCCTGTCACTTTTGTGTGTCTTGTCTACTTGGACTGTGAGCTCTTTGGGGCAGGGATTGTCTCATGTGTTTGTACAGCACCTGGCACAGTATGGCCCCAAACTTTGTTGGAAAAACAATGAGGAGGCTGGTGGCACCTTTGTTGGGGCATCTAGCTATTATTACAATAAATAAAGACCGCAACGGAAAGACTCCTACTGACTTGAATGGTCTTTGGATCAGATCCCGAACTCCCCACAGTCCTGGGGATGACTGACGCTGGAAAGGCAGGGAGGGGAAAACCTGTACAAAAGTCACTATAAATAAACAGAGGATCTTTCACCAGCACTAAATTCACACAAAATAGAACACAAATGACAAATCCTGCCTTCACAGGGCACCCATTGCCTTGGCTGGAGTAGCCACTGGTGTAATTAAGCAGAGTGTGTCGCTCTAGGAATTTGTGCTACTTCTTTCTCTGAAGGCCTAGCACAGAATCTGCTGCTATGGGTTTTTTAATGCACTAATTAAATGGCCCCATTGTACGTTCGCTCTATCTGTTACCCTTATTGTTTGTAAGTCCTGTCCTCGTTTTCCATGTTCCAGATTTGAAAGACGGGAACAACAGGAAAACAAAAGTTGTTTTTGCAGAATATTCGCAGGAACTATTTGTACCTTGAGTCCAACTATGAATGCTGTTGAAACATGTCAAAATTCATTAGCTGACAAGTTGTTAATCCAGGCAGCCACAGACCAAAGCAAAGACAGGGGGGGCAGGTGTCCAGAATTTCTGAAGATCAGAATTAAGGCATTTCTCGTGTGAAGCGGCTGGCTCAAAGAATCAGTCCACTTTCTCTGGTGTGTGTCTATCATGTAGATACAAAATAGTTTGTATCTACATGATACACACACACACAATTGTTTTTCAAGGAAAAAGAGCCCATAAATGATTGCAACCCTGGAGCAGCACTAATATATACGCTGGCAATGTATGTGGGTTTTATTGCTTCATGCCAATTTACTTTACTATTCATGAAAAAAAAATGTTGGTGCTGTTACCTTAGCAACTGCCGCATCCTATTTTGGTGATGTTCTGCCCAAGGTACAGGAAGTCTTTTCTTAAAAAAGCATGCACTTATTTATTGATTTCTTTTTCCTTTTTCCTTGACAATGTGCTAAAAGTTGATAATGCCTCATCAGTGGCACATGTGCACATTCTGGTAATGAAACAGCAGGAAATGCAATTATTAATTATTTATGTTTATTATTTGTATTACCATAGCCCCAGGAGCTCTAGTCAAGAATCTGGACCCTGTGGTGCTAGGCGCTGTACAAAGACAGAACAACAAGATGGTCCTTACACCAAAGAGCTTACAATCTAAGTGTAAGATAAATGATAACAGGTGGAAACAGAGAGCTAGGGGAGCGCAAGGAAACACTGAGACAATATTGGTCAGCGTGATAGATGGTGGGCTCACTGCTAAACTGCTAGGAATAATAGCCCATGAATAGTGCTGGGTGATACTCCTGGAATCACCACTTTTTGCTTGCTTTTAGGTCATTACCATACCACTACACAAACGAAAAGAACAAACCCCGAGGTGTGGTGGTCTATGGATTACAATGAAGATCATAAACCACCTTAGTTTCACTCCAGACTGGGCCCAGTGTCATAACAGGTCTGTAGGTCCTGGCAGAGAAGATGCTCTGAGTTTTGGGTTTATCGTGGAATCTGGAGGTTTATGCACTCTTCTCTATTACTCTCGTGCCTATCACCCTTACTGAAAAATACTACATTAACGTTCCAAAAAATACTCCCGCTTACAATAGCGATAGGGCAGTGCCCTTGACTGTTGCTGAAAGATGCTATAGTTGTTTCTATATGAGAGGCCTTGACATGAGAACAGTTCTATACCTTTGCAACTGAAGGAGCAGCATAATGAGTTGCAGGAAGACTGTATTGTGGAAACCTTAAACACCTCCACATGTAATGATGGAACGTGGGGAGACTAGGAATCTAAATAGCCCAGAATGAACTCCCTCTGAACTAAAAAAGGGACACAAAAGTCACCATTGAGAATGATCTTTTTGACCTCAAGAACTTTTCTCCGCTCCTTCAGTGACCTGTGGCCATTGCCCTTATGTCCTCTTGTCTTGTCCCCCTTGCATTGGACGAATGCTTATGGAATACTGGACCAAACCACAGACCTCTTTTCCTCCCCGCCCAAAGTAGAATGGGTCCTTGCCACTACTACCTCCACTGGGGACCGATCACCAGGAGTTTCCAAGGTCATGATCTTTGAGCGGGTTGGAGCCTTCATTTTAAGATGACAGCTGGATTGGCAGCAGAGATTGTCATGTTGAATTTAGACTGAATGCTCTTCAGAGCAGGATTCCTTTCTCTGCTTGCTGTGGTGCCTTGCCCATTTTGGAGGTATCATGGCCAGTTTTACGTCTTCACTTGTAATTTTAGTTTTTCGCAATTGAGAAAGTTTTTCTAAAGAATATCTTTGCTTTGGTGTTAATGCTAGTTCTAGTTGTAAGTGACTTGCCAAAGGCCATACAATGAACCAGTGGCAAAGTCAGGAAGAGAGCCTAGGAGATCATTCCACAAACTCCAACAAAATAAGAGTCCTGGACAATCCTTGCTGCTGCCACTGGGAAACTGGGGCTTTACATCTACAGCTACGTCGGACACAATGCTACTACACAGCATCTCAGCTGAAACTGCACATCCAAATAGCCAAGAAATTTGGATCAGGAACTAACTCCAAACTTGACAGCTGTCTGCTATCTCTGTCAATGTCCCATATTCAAACACCACCTTCCACCACCCTTTGGAGAAGTTCAGATCCAAAATTTGTGACTTGGGTTTTGAGACCATCTGTAACCCAAAAGAAAAAGAGTGTCTCACTGCACAGGAAATGCAATTAGCATCTACCCCTCAACAGGAAGGGAATATGCTTTCTCTGTCCTGTCTGTACATAATGGAATACTCAGAGATATCCTATATGAGTCTACTCCAGGTTAGATCCTCCGCAGTTCTATGAATGTCACCACACACAGAGTGGTATCAAGCCCTACGTTTCCATGGGAGTGCTCAATTACCCTGTCACGGAGCATGAGGAACCCATGACAGCGCTGCTCTTGCCAGGCACTTTTCTCCTGTCT
The DNA here is from genome assembly GCF_011386835.1 of Chrysemys picta bellii. Taxonomy (NCBI): domain Eukaryota; kingdom Metazoa; phylum Chordata; order Testudines; family Emydidae; genus Chrysemys; species Chrysemys picta. The sequence goes on from NC_088808.1 coordinate 19,218,404, forward strand.
CTTGACACTTTTCAGATAGGAGATCAATAATATGGGTCAGCTTGGAAAGTCAATCGCTCTCTGGACAACCCTTAGCAGACAGCCTAAGAAATGTCAGCATAAATAATAAACCTCCAGAGGGGCCAGTAAGTATCTGGGGTTGCTTAATATATGAGGGTTGTGAGCCGGGGATGAGATGAGTAGGGTTTATAAACTACTATTCTGAGGTGGGTCCAATAATCAGTCTCCTTGGCTTTTTGTTCATCAGTGCCCCTGTATTGCAATCAGCAATATCTTACGTGTAGTTCAGATGTATTCCCGTGCCAGTCAGAAATATTTTTCAGCACACAAGATGGTTCTTGCTGCTTTGTGAATAGGACAGAACTTCCTTTGGGGGGCGGGGGGTGTGGAGGCGGACGGCTTAGGGAAATAACAAGTGACTATATAGAACCTTTTATCTTTTGGTTGCTTGTTTGAATCCAACCCAAGCCCAGAGACAGTGAAAGTTGGTGTCATCTAAGGAAGGGTGTCCCTAGCCTCTGTTTGTCAGAGGGTAGAGCTGGATGGCAGGAGAGAGATCACTTGATCATTGCCTGTTAGGTTCACTCCCTCTGGGGCACCTGGCATTGGTCACTGTCGGAAGACAGGATACTGGGCTGGATGGACCTTTGGTCTGACCCAGTATGGCTGTTCTTACGTGCATCTCATGGATGTTTTGCAAATGGCTTTGTTAGCCTCTGTTTCATCCAACTCACAAGCCAAAGGGTTGTGATTGGTCAGATGGTATTTTTCTTGTTTCCCTGATCTTACAATTGGGTGGGTCTTGGTGCAAATCCTTGTGGGAGGTGAATTTAAAATTTGCTCTGTGCGAGTGTTCCAATGTGCGAGCTTAAAATTTGGCCTCCCTGGACATTCATGAGGGTAAAACGTGATTGCATGATCTTTGGGGAAAAGTGAACGCAAAAGGGGCGGGAACACAGCAGAAGTGAATTTGCATAAAAACATATACAAATGGCCACAGAAAGGTTTGTGCATTTTTTGTTCAGGTCTGTAGGTAGCAAAGCCTTGGAGAGGTGGTTATCACCATGCCTGGAATATTCTTACTCTCAATGGGAGAAGAGAACCAAAATATGCACGTTAGCAGCAGCCACTTGGCTGCGTGGAGAGGCTGTTGGAGAGGCAGCTAAAGGAGACCGCAGGACCAGCTTTGAGGGAAGCAGTCAGTCTGCTCCTTGAGAGGAAAATAGAGGGTTTTATTTGTTTTGTCTAAAACACAAGTAGCAAAGGGGGAAAACTAGGCCACATGAATTAACAGCAGCCATGTGGCCAACTGGAGAAATACCCATACCAGTAGACGTGACTACTCTCCGTCCTTTAAGAGGAGCAAGATTGTTTCATATATGCTTCAGCCTACATTCAGCATGCAGGAGTACTGAATGGGTCAGGCACTGGTAATGCGGTAGAGAGCTTTTTACCTATTAGATGCTATTTGGAATCCAGCCCAGCGTGGGCCCTCACTTGAAAGAAATAAAATTAAAGGGGCCCTGGGGCTGCTCTTACTTATGCCACAGAACTGCCAGGTCAGGACTAAAATATGTTTCCCTCTTGCGGCTGTTTGGTGGCCGATGTGAAATGAATTGGGTGCTTTAGTTCCCAGCGGAAGGGGGTAGCACCCTCATAATTGATACTAATTGACGACTGATCAGAGATGCTAAAGGAATTATTGAAACCTTGAGCTACCCCCTTGTCCATCAAGACACTCAACTAAAGGGTGAGGAAGCTGCCACCGCTGTCAGCTTTGTAGGTGAATGAAAGATCTTTGTGTCTAGGGTTGGGCAGTTGATCCAGCACCTTTCATGAGCACTAATCCAACAAAGCAAAGTCCTCAATGGCCAGTAGGCCTAGCCTGCCAATGCTGTGAATTCCTGAATAATAAAGCGGCACATGCCCAGAGCCAATGGGCCACTTCATTTCCAAAGGATGCTTAAAAAGGGTTCATGGCCAACCTTTTAAAAAATGGAATAGGTAAAGAGTAAAAAAAAATATGTGAACATTGATGTACTTGCTGAAACGTCTTCTGATTCCAGCAAGACCGTTTGCATGCTGGCCTACAGACACCACCACTGGCACCTATGTTAGTTAAGTCTCTACAGATTGCTGAAGTATATAGACATTAAATTACCATCCCACTCCTTCAGGTGGTTCCTCCTAAACACGATTCATTCCTATGAGAAGGGTTTGGCAAGGGGATGCTGTGGGAAGGCAGCAATGCCTCTGCCCCGGTTGTACTTTTTCAGTGAAGCCATCAGTGCCCAGACCTGTCCATCTGGCACCCTTCACCAGCAATACAATTGCTTTAAAGAGGCAGCGTGGTCTAGTGGATAGGGCATCAGATTGATTCATAGATTTGGAAACCGGAAGGGACCAGTACAATCATCTAGTCTGACCTCCTGCATAGCACAGACCTGAGAATTTAACCAACGGCATCAAACCCAGCATTTCCGGGTGAACTAGAGCATAGCTTATAAAAAGACATCCAGTTGTGATTGAACAACTTCAAATGGTGGAGAATCCACCACCTCCCTGGCTAAGTTATTCCAATGGTTAATTACCCTTCCTGTTAAAAAAGGGTGCTTTATTTCTAGTCTGAATTTGTCTCCCAGCCACCGGATGCCTTGATGCCTTTGCTTGCTAGACTAAACAGCCTTTTGCTATTAGACATCATCTCCCCATGACGGTACTTACATCTGTGATCAAGCAACTTCTTTACTTTCTCTTTTGTTAAACTAAATAGATGGCGCTTCTTTAGTCTCTCACTCTAAGGCAGGTTCTCCAGACCGACAGTCGCTCTTGCAGCAGTTTTCTGAACCCTTTCCAATGTGTCAACGTTCTTTTTAAAGTGTGGACACCACAGTGTGGGAGTTGGTAGACCAAAGTGCTATTCCCAGCTGTGTCACGGATCTACTGTGTCACTTCCCCTCTCTGCGCCTCTTTCCCTTTCCCCACTTCATCTGTTTTGTATATTTAGCTCGTAAACTCTTGGGGGGCAGGGACTGTTTCTTACTTTGGGTGCGTATTGGACCTGGGACAATGGAACCTGGAGCTCAGTTAGGGATTCCAAGTGCTACTGTTTTACTACTACTACTACTAATAATAATAGAAAAAAGCAAACCAGATTATGGACCAGATTCTCCTCTCACTTATCCCAGTGTAAATCCAGAGTAATTCCACTGAGGTCAGTGGAGTTACACAGATATAAAATGTTAAAAAAGAATCCGCTCCATATGTGCCCCCTCACTAACTTTTAAAATGTGTCTTTGCTTTGTGCATGACCCAAAGTCTCCTCTGTTATTTGAGCAAATACAAACGTACCTAGCACAGAACATTGTGCTCATCTGCTGTTCTGAGATGCCAAAATGGGGGCCACACAGCATGGCTCCCAGCAATGTGAAGGGCAGGGTGACACCGCTGTCCTCATGTTGTGCCGCCTACATGTGGCAGGCTCACTTATTGCTTTGCTGATGCTTGCTTTAGGGTTGTGTGTTTTCCAGCTGTGAAGTGAGAATTTGACTTGCTACCCAAAACTCGTAAGTCGCAGCAGCTGTGCTGCAGCTCTTTATAGAAGGGTCAATAGGCATTAGACAGTTTCTGAAAGAGCTTTAGACGGTGCATATTGGTGCAGTTCCGGCGACAATACTGCAGCTACGTGAATAGCTGCTGAGGATCAGGCGCTGTGTGTTGAGGGTGGATGGTCTAGCTGTTAGGGCCCTAGATTCGGCATTAGGAAACCTCAGTTCAAATCCCTGCAGCACCACAAACTTCCAGCGTGACTTTGGGCACATCACTTGGCCTGACTAGATTGACTCCCCCTGTTGTGAGGATTATTATGCAATGCTTGGATCCTATGATGGTAGGAGTCAGACAAAGACCTTAGAGAAGGATAGTCCTTTCATTAGCTTTTATTGTTCATTCTAATATGAAGTGTCTCCAATAAAGGGCCTATCGTCACTGCCCTTGGGGTATTACCTCACTGCTCAGTGGTATGGGCTACCAAATTCACGGCCATGAAAAACGTGTCACGGACCGTGAAATCTGGTCTTTTGTGTGCTTTTACCCTGTGCTATACGGATTTCACAGGGGAGACCAGCATTTCTCGGATTGGGGGGTCCTGACCCAAAAGGGAGTTGCGGGGGGTCACAAGGTTATTTTAGGGGAGTCACAGTATTGCCACGCTTACTTCTGCGCTGCCTTCAGAGCTGGGTGGATGGAGAGCAGCGGCTGCTGGCCGGGCGCCCAGCTCTGAAGGCAGCGCGCCCAGCTCTGAAGGCAGCGCCCCGCCAGCAGAAGCGCAGAAGTAAGGGTGGCAATACCATTCCATGCCATCCTTCCTTCTGCACTGCTGCTGGTGGTGGCTCTGCCTTCAGAGCTGGGCTCCCAGCCAGCAGACACTGCTCTCCAGCTGCCCAGCTCTGAAGGCAGCGCCCCGCCAGCAGCAGCACAGAAGTAAGGGTAGCAGTACCTCAACCTCCCCACAATAACCTAGCAACCCCCCAACAACTCCTTTTTGGGTCAGGACCTCTACAATTACAACCCTGTGAAATTTCAGATTTAAATAGCTGACATCATGACATTTATGATTTTTTAAATCCGATGACCATGAAATTGACCAAAATGGACGGTGAATTTGGTAGGGCCCTAGCTATCAGGCGATTACTCCCTGCATTCATACTGAATCATATCTCTTCTGCCTTTGTGTTTTCTTCCATCCAACCATGCAGATGGTTATCAGTCCCCACTCTGCACGCACATGCTGTTCAGCCGACCGACCCATCTTTCCTCCGGTCAATCCAAGCATGTCCATTGCTCTTCTCTGATCTCTAATTCATCTACACCTTTCAAGGAAAGCCTTGTCCAGAACCAAACACAATACTCCTGTTGAAATCCCAGCTCAGGGGGACCATGACCTCTGTTTTTTGTGACATGAAGCCTACGTACAAACAAGCCCAAAATTGCATGGACCATTATTCCTGCCACAATGCATTGACAACTTGTGTCCCATTTGCTTACCGCTGTCACTGAGAAATCTTCCCAAATGTTCTTCCTTCCACTGAATTGCCTGTGCTTTGTACTACGTTAGGAACAGGAATTGTCATACATCAGATCAGTGGTCTATAGACTCTGGTATCCTGTCTCTGACAGTAATCAATATCAGAACCTTCTGAGGAAGGTAGAAACCTCATGTAATGAACATCAAGGGCTAAAATGCCCAGGAGGGAAGTTTCTTACTAAACCCAGGAAGCCGCTGGGTGATATATGTCAAAACATGCATCATAATAATATATAAATTGGGCATTAACTTTTCCACCTGTAAAATGGTAATAATAATACTGATTTAATTCACCAGGGTAACATAAGATTTTTAATGTTATCTTGGCATTGCTCCCCTCAGTGTTGCAAGGCCTAAGTGATTTAAATGGCTAAATCCCATTGATAAAAGTGACTTAGGTACTTAGACCCTGCGTACCATTCACTTTCAGAGACTTAGGCGGCTTAAGTCAATTTTGAAAATGAGACTTAATGAAGCCGCCCTAAGCCAACGGGAGAGAGCTCTCCTGTCAGCGTAGTTAATCCACCTCCCCTGGGGAGAGTAGCTAGGTTGATGGAACAATTCTTCTATCAACCTAGTGCTGTCCACACCGAGGCTGAGGTTGGCTGAAATATATTGCTCAGGGGGGTGGATTTTTCACAGCCCCTGAGTGATAGCTGGGTCGATCTCTTTTTTTAGTGTGTACCTGGCCTTAGGCTATCTCTACACTGTTACAGGGACACAACTATGGGACTGCTGCAGTGCCTCTGTATCGCTGTAGTGTGGACCCTTGCTACAGTGAAGGGAAGGGTTTTTCCACTGCTGTAATTAATCCACGTCTACAAGAGGCAGTAGCTAAGTTAAGCGAAGAATTTTTCCATTGACCTTGTGGGTGTCCTTTAGGGGTGTGAATTTTTCATGTCCCCTGAGCAAGACAACTACGTTAACCTAAGTTTTAGGTGTAGACCAGCCCTTAGGGTTTGCAATGCTGAGCAGAGCTACTTCTCAATACCTTTAAAAATCTGAGCCTTAATAATGAATACCTGTAAAGTCCTTTGCAATTCCTGGGTATTAGGCACTCTGTAAGTGTGTGTCTGAGGCAACAAAGAAAGGTCTCTCCCTTCCTATGTAGACAAAGTGTGTATGCCTGTGTGTGTGTGTGTGTTTCTATCTTGCTGTGTAGAAAGAAGAGTATTTTCACCAATTTTATATTGGTCTCAATACTTTGGATCTAAGAATTTTATATATATTGTTTCTAGCGCTGTCGATTAATCGCAGTTACCTCACGCGATTAACTACAAAAATTAATTGTGATTAATTGCACTTTTAATAGCACTGTTAAACAACAGAATACCAATTGAAATGTATTAAATATTTGTGGATGTTTTTCTATATTTTCAAATATATTGATTTCAATTGCAACACAGAATGCAAAGGGTACAGTGCTCCCTTTATATTATTATTTTTATTACAAATATTTGCACTGTAAAAATGATAAACAAAAGAAATAGTATTTTTCAATTCACCTTATACAAGTACTGTAGTGCAACCTCTTTATCATGAAAGTACAGCTTAAACTGTAGATTTTTGTTTGTTTGTTACATAACTGCACTCAAAACAAAACAATGTAAAACTTTACAGCCTACAAGTCCACTCAGTCCTACTTCTTGTTCAGCCATTCACTCAGACGAACAAGTTTAATACACAGGAAGCATTTATCTCCTGCAAATGTAAACATTTACCTGAAAGTGAAAACAGGCGTTTGCATGGCACTTTTGTAGCCGGCATTGCAAGTTATTTACGTGCCAGATATGCTAAACATTCGTATGTTCCTTCATGCTTCGACCACCATTCCAGAGGACATGCTTACATGCTGATGATGCTTGTTTAAAAAAATGTATTAATTAAATTTGTGACTGAGAATTGCATGTCTCCTGCTCTGTTTTACCCATTCTGCCACTTATTTCATGTCTCGGATGATGACTCAGCACATGTTCATTTTAAGAACACTTTCACTGCAGATCTGACAAAACAGAAAGAAGGTACCAATGTGAGATTTCTAAGGATAGCTACAGCACTCAACCCAAGGTTTAAGAATCTGAAGTGCTTTCCAAAATCTGAAAGGGACAAGGTGTTGGAACATGCTTTCAGAAGAGTTCAAAGAGCAACACTCCGATGCAGAAACTACAGAACCCAAACCAGTGTAAAAGAAAATCAACATTCTGTGAGTGGCATCTGACTCAGATGATGAAAATGAACACGCATCAGTCAGCGCCGCTTTGGATCATTATTGAGAAGAACACGTCATTGGCATGGATGCATGTCCTCTGGACTGGTGGTTGAAGCATGAAGGGACATGAATCTTTAGTGCATCTGGCACATAAATTTCTTGTGATGCCGGCTACAACAGTGCCATGCAAATGTCTTTTCTCACTTTCAGGTGACATTGTAAACAAGAAGTGGGCAGCATTATCTCCTGCAAATGTACTCAAACTTGTTTGAGTGATTGGCTGAACAAGAAATGGGACTGAGTGGACTTGTAGGCTCTAACGTTTTACATTGTTTTATTTTTGAATGCATTTATTTTTTGTACATAATTCTACATTTGTAAATTCAACTTTCATGATTAAGAGATTGTACTCCAGTCCTTGTATTAAGAGAATTAAAAAATACTATTTCTTTTGCTTTTTACAATGCAAATAGTTGTAATAAAAATAATAATATAAAGTGAGCACTGTACACTTTGTATTCTGTGTTGTAATGGAGATCAATATATTTGAAAATGTAGAAAATATCCCAAACTATTTAAATAAATGGTATTCTTATTATTTAACAGTGCGATTAATCATGAGATTATTTTTTTAATCACCTGATTAATTGCAATTAATTTTTTTAACCGCTTGACAGCCCTAATTGTTTCCCTTTTTGGGTGGTTTTGGCATTGCCATGACCTAGATTAGAGACATTCCTCCACTCCCACCCTCTCCAAAATCAATCAGTCAATTTCTTATTTGTTTGTAATCTCTGACACCAATGGAAAGTGCGTGGGGTATGGCAATATACCTGTGTTGAAGTTTAAATGAATTCCAGTCCCTCATATGCTTGCAATCCTGAGCCTCCTGAACAGGAAAAGAATGAGGGGTGTGTGTGGAGGGGTGCTGCTGTTAAATCCCCCCCTCCTCCCAAGGAAAATCCTCTTTGCCTTTAACATACTGGGCCAGGGCTTGCCTCAAATTTTCTGCAGAGGGACCTTCCCACATTCAGCCTCACTCCCTTTTGTCTGCTTTCCTCAGCTCCCCCTCCCCCCAGTACCAAATCTGACCCCTCCTCCTTTTGCATCTGGCTGCATTTTTGATCCTGCTGCTTTACCTCCCCCCCTCCCCATTCCCTTCTCCGTGTCTAGTTAAATTTCCCCCGCCTTTGTTGATGTCACATCCTGTTTCAAACATCCATCCCTGCTAGTAGCCCCTGCCTTCCAATTCTTTTCCTTTTTTTTTTTTTAAATCCCTGTCCTCCCTCCATCAGCCCCCCTTTTCAAGGCAAACTTTTGGCAATTGCAGAGATAATCATTTCGTGCTCCGCTGAATTTCTCCTCGCCAATGTCTTTCGATCAGGGGAGCCATTAAATAATAATAATAATAAAACAAACAACAAAAGCCAGAGAGAGCCAGATCAGAGAGAAGAGGAGAAACGGGGCGCTCACTAAATATGCAAAGTGAAGGCTGTGCTAAGCAGATTTCTTGCATTGCCTTCTCGGGGTACTGAGAGAATCATAATTTAAAAAAAAATCTAAGGACTCAAAAGCAAGCAAGGGAAGTCGGTGATCAACGCAGCAAAAGAAAATAACCCAGGAGGAGAGGGGGAAATCTGCATGCCAGGTACCTGGAACTGTGTGCAAGAGATGCAACCTACAAGCAAGCTTCTGGGTCTCTTCTTTCTTCTGCTGATGGGAACAGAACTCACTCAAGTAGGTTTCTCTCTCTCGCTCGCTCCAAACGCCATTTTCTACTAAAGCTGTAGAGCACAAAAGAAACTAGAGTAGGAAATTGCATCTTTCTGTCAATTTCACTCCCCCCCCCTCCCCCTTCCTTCTTTTTGGAACATGCAATAGAGGTCATTCATCAAATTCCTCTCCTGCGATGCAGGCAAGCAGTGCGGGGGAGCGCAGGGCATAGGGAGAACCAGGGTGGAGGGATAAAGGTGTATGTGTGTCTGGGGAAGAGGTCGTACTTAAAGGGGGATTTTTTTTTTAAGGTTGCCTTTGTGCCTTCAGATCTGCTGTAGATTTTTATTGCAGCCAGATCTGGAATGGGGTAGGGTGGTTGAATTCAACTCTCCCTCCCCAATTAAAAGTTGCAATTCAGGTAAGGTGAAACTGGTGAGTCTGTAATGTGACTGCCTTTTGTTTCACGAGGGGAGGAAGGGAATTCATCATCTACCACAACATTTCATCACTGGGGGGCTTGAGTGTTATCCTGCTTTTTTAATTCCTCCTTCTTCTTTGAGAAGTCCTCAATTAAAGATGAGGTTGCTACCATCTCAATGCAATTCTCAGCTGGTAAATGGACAGGAATTAGGGGGGTATGTGATAGCCTTAAAAATTCAATAGTACAAGTAGCTTGAAATGCACATTCTGTTATTGGTAAGCTAGGGGTTGCTCAGTCGGTCTGTCTACTTGTGTGAGTTCTATTTTCCCTTGTAAAATATGTAATTTCCACCTGCAATCACTTCTGTTTCATTCCCGCTCACCCCCTCCCCTGTATCTGGATAAACGACTGATGTGGTGCTCGCTTTCCTGATTTAGGGTGACATTTAAATGTCCCTCAGTGTTTCCAATTGTGGCATGCTTGGGGGCTGTTTCTTTCTTTGATTGCCTTTCTGTACTTCCAAGCCCACTTATTGTTGAGTTGGGGGGGGAGGTTGGGTTTTGGTTGTTTTTTTTTTGTGTGAGTGGAAATAAAAGTCCATTCCACTTCTTTGAGAAACAAAGGTGGTTTTGCTTTTTCTTAATCAGGCAAAAAAGGAGCAAAAGTGATCACAAGGGGGATACTCTATGTGGCGCGGGGGTGTGTGTGATAATTGTAGTGTTGCCTGTAAGCAATAAATAAATAGGAATGGACTCTCCCTTAGAGGCTGTCAGGTATGGAACCAATTAACAACTGGACTCTCCTTCTAGATATGTTTTTTTATTATTATTACACACACACATACACTAGCCTCTGAAGTCACTGTCCTGGGTACTGAAATTTAGTGGCTAAAGCATGTTTCACCTACAGAATATTTCTGAGCTGCTGCTGATAGGAAGAAATCTCCAAAGCAAAGTCTTAAAATGTTAGGACCAAGGGAGGGGCTTATTAAAAACAATTCCAAGTTGCCTGTAAAGTGGAAGGGCTGGGAAGGAATTATAGCTAAAGTGACTGACCAATGAAAATCTGTTGTGTGCATTGAGAGAGTAAATACCCCAGGGTATATACTCGCTCACATACACCCGCATGTGCTAAACTGGGCAAAGCAGGATGAAACGGACAAGAATTGCCCTGAAACAAACAAATAGTGCTCCCTGATGAAGCACCTGCCATCCTCCTTTGGCATGACAAACACCAGCGATCTTCTCTGCAAGCTTGTATCTTTCCTCCTCTCCCCCTTCTTGGTTGCCCCCCGGCGAGCATGAGAGTATCTGTTTCATGCGGAATTTGAATTTCTTGGCTGCATCAGACTCTTTCCCCCAGCTGCTTAATGGCTTCTTTCTCTCTTTCAGCACCCACCTTCTCTGCCTTGGCATTTTCCTGCAAGGACACCTTAGCAATTGCATCTCCTTGTGCTGGAGGCAGCTGCTGGTGTTGGCGGAGTATCAGATTCTGTTTTGCGGGTGTGTAAGAACTTTTGTCCCAACTTTAGTCCGGGGAAACTAAATCAGACCACTCCAGCGACAAGCTTTGGGCCAGAATAATCCCTGGCTGACTTCAGTGGCGCTATCCCAGAGCAGTGTTTAGCCCACTGGTTTTAAATAAAAACATATAAACCTTGGCTAGATTTTGAGCCAGGTACCCTCCTTGCTTTCTTTCACTGTCTACCTTGCGCACCTGGAGCTGGCGACACTGATTTAGGCTCCTTTCTCCGAACCGCCTTCCTGTTCCATGGGAACGGACAGCTCTCCCGCGGAGCTGCAGCATTGTTCGGTTCTGCAGATCCGTTTCGGAGTTTTTGCATCTCATGTCTGTAGCACAGCTGCCAGATGCAATCCCCAAATAGGCCTTTCATCCCTGACGCCGCCCAGTTCCGTGCCTCCCACGTGTAATTTGGTGCCAAATTAACATCTCTATCACATGCACTGGAGTCACACTCTCATCCGCATTCCCCTACCCCCTCCAGAGAGCCCGATGGGGTAGTCATGGTTAAGGGAAGATTCATTTCTAATTAGGCAGCTTTCAGTGACAATGCAAAGGCAGTTGTCCTCCCCCCGTTCCTCCTTTTAATAACATGAAGCATGCACATCAGCCCCCAAAATACTCCCCATAAGGGGTGCTAGTGCAGACTTTGCAACGGTAAGGTGGTGAGTACATTGCTTTTCTTTCAGGGAACAACTGCTGCTGCTCTGTGTACAGAAGGGTAACCATCTCCCGGTGGGAAGGGAGAGAGTTGTTTCCAACTAATCATATCTGAGCACCCTAAACGAGAGCTGAATTCTCAAGTAATCCCAGTCACAGCTGGCTTCTGAACAGGAGGGTTAGCTGAGCCCTAACCCTGAATTCTCTCCTGGAGCAGGTGGGACATTGCAAATGGACGCTGTGCATTAAATCCTGAAAAAGTAGCACATGCTTGGAATCAAGTCCTGACTAAAAGTTAATAGGAACCCAAGTCAAAATAACAGCAGTTGGCCAAACTTCTGCGTCACAGAGTCTTGTCATAGATATAACTTCAGCTTGCCCTTTGATTCCCCACTTGTAGTTTTATCCCTTTAGACTTGCATGTTATTGTCTTTTTAATTTCAGAGTTATTTCCATATGGAAATATTCAGAATATTAGAGTCCGAGGGTTATATCCTTAAACTGCATTTCGCATTTTTACAGGTCAGTGATCCAAATCATGAAATGATCAATATTTCAGTCGAATTTGAATGGACTGGATTTTACAGCAGCTACTAAACAGTGCCTCTAGGGTTTAGGCAGGAGGGCAGTCACTGGTACCTGTTGCCATTGGCAGGCAAAACCCCAATTCTTCCATCTACATGCATGCAGGTTTAGCCAATGTTCTTCTGAGTTCAGAAAGAGTTTTCTTTCTTTGGCAGTTGAAACCCTAGAAAGATAAAGGGTTACATCCTCAGATGACTTAAATAAAGCGATGGCAATTTATACCCCCCGAGGATCTGCTTCAAAAGGTTTATTATATGTGGCTATAGATGCAGATTTAAATATAGCCCCTGATTCTTGCACTGGGGTAAATCAGAAGTAACTCCATCTAAACCAATGGAGTTAGATGAATGGAAAACAGGTGTCAGATCACAATCAGGATTACAGACTCTTCCCCACACTATCCCCAATCCTGGTTTATAATGTATTTAGTCTCTCTTAAAACAGGGCTGTTAACTTCACATTGAAGTACTTATGAAATTGCCATCGCTTTTTCCAGAAGTTTTGAGGGTACATAGAGATGTAAGAAACACTTTGATATTTATTTTAACCAATAATAATTCAATCCACAGAAGAAATATACATTCCCTGGGGCAGGGAAGTTATTAAATATTTAGGGCTCCCATTTAAGGGTCTAAAGGGAACTTTGCCACTGATTTTCAAAATAGCATATCTGGTTCATTAGTATACTCTTTTCATCCCTGGGTGCCCTGGCAAAAAAGTGTGCACTTCCAATGGATCTGTAAAACCCCATAATTGTGAGTGCAAATGCACTGTCTACCTATCAGTTTGCACCCCTTGCACAATTTTCCAGGTGTCCAAAGCTGGGGGTTCTCTGGTTCATTGACACTGGAGTCAAACAGGAATAACTTCATTCGAGTCAATGAAGTTACACTGCTGGTGCAAAAGTGAGAGGAGAATCAGGCATGCATTTTTGGGATTACACCCGTTGCTTTGCAGTTGAAAATGTGGCTCTTAGATTTTGGAGCCAGAGAGCAGGGAGGGAGGAGAGTACTTCTCTGACTCCCCCTGCACATTGATACCCACGCAGCTCAGTTCTAACTCACTTTAACGCCAGGCCTTAGACTGCGCTAGTTTAGCTGTAGCTGTCGAGGTGATTTTCAAACATTCACACTGATTGCTAGGCTCCTTCATCCCCTATTGTGGAGCCACATTGGTGAATTAAGCTGCAGCCTGTAACATGAGGCAGATGCCTCATTTCATAAACCAATTAGTGTCTCGTTTCGCTAACTTCAGCTTTCACCAATAAAAAAGACAGGTAATTGTCAGCCTTGGGTTATATTTATTACTCAAGTTATCAGTCCTTGTAATCAGTATTAGCATCACTGTGTAAAGTAATACAAAACTAATTACTATCTAACTGAATTAGGTAGATGAGGACTGTAAAGCTGCATTGACAATGGAAGAAGCCAATTCTCAGTTATGAGTGATAAGCTGTGGCTTTTGCTTGCTATTATGAAACCATGAACCAAAGGGCCCTAGCAATGCTGGAGACAAACACTAACATGGCTGTAGAGATGCAGAGGCAGGGAAGGAAAGGAAAATGTTTCTTTTCCGATTTGTTATTTAATACTTATTAAGCTAAGCTTTTCATGAGGCAAGTGGGGTGCACGAACCATTGTGAAAGGGAAGAAGTTTGCACTTTGTTTTTGCACACAACCTTTCATCTGAGGATCTCAGAGAGATCTGCAAATATCAATGACATTAAGTATCATTACTCTTGAAGGAAGTGGGTTTTTTTACACACGGGTAAACTGAGCCACAGAGAGGCCATGATGAGTCCCAGGTCGCACAGCAAGTCGGTGACAAAGCTGGGAATAGTGATTTCTAATCTCTTACATGCTTTAACTATTATACCTCCCTTTCCTCTCAGAGCAGAGTCCAGGAGTGCTGACTACCTGTCTCCTGCATCTTCTCACTACTAAACTTCACTCCCCTTTCAGAACTGGAAGTAGAACTCAGGAGTCCTGACTCTCAATCCCTCCTGCTCTACTTAGTAGACAATACTCTAAATCTAGTGAGATCACAAGAGACCTTGTGGGAAGGACAAGAGCAGGGAGATTAAAGCAGGTGCTTTGCCAGACGTCAGTACTAATTATGATAGTATAAAGCAATTGACACACACAACAATGGGATATACTTATTTATTCATATAAAAAGACTTTCTGCACAGTAATTCCAAACCGACCTATGGAACTATTTCCCCATCCACACCCCAGTAATTAACCTTAAGGAAACATGCTCGTAAAAGATATGCTGATAATTGCTCCTAATACAAACCTCACGTATTGAAATTGTTGCAAAACTCCCATTAACTGTAAGGCTGTTGTACCGGGCTCGCAGACTTCTGACACATAGTGGCATTTGCTATGAGATTGTAGGTTTAGTGTCAAGAGCAGCTTTAGCTAAACACAGATTGAGTACAAAGCAAAGATCTGTAAAGGGGGATTATTCTGTTCAAATGTAATACTGAGAGCATGATCCTTCTGCTGCAAAATTCAGGGCCTTCTGCACTGTGTGTAGAGAGTAAAACTCACACGGCACTTACCATGTGCAAGGAATTGTCCCGTGTTCTGAGCTAGAATTTAACCTCCTCATGACTACTGTGCAGCATGCTGTGCCTCGCCCCAGAAGTGGCTGCATTTCAGTGCTGCTCTATGTGTCTAGAGCCAGTCAGGCATACCTTATGCAAAACTCCCACTGAAATCAATGGGAGTTTAGGGGGGTAAGCTCTGCTGAATGAGGCCCATGGTTTGTGCAGAACATTGGGATCTTTCAGGACAGCGAGGTGCAGTGTAAGTATAAAAGCGGAGACTCTGTTATAGGTGAAAGGAAGCTAGTAACATTTCTGTTGCTTCAGTGCAGTCCTGCTCTATTGAGGCGTTCCTAGTGCTATGAAAGCTCTTAGGCCCAGCTCCTCAAAGGTACTGAGGGGTCTAACGCCCATTGATCCCCTAACTACCTTCTGGGGATCTGGGCTCTACTGACTTCAGCTGTGGGACACAAAGACAGCAGAGTGAGGCCACGAACTTTGTATTGCTTTCGGTGCTCAAGGACTATGGAGGAAATAATGCTCCCTGCTCGCTGTCGATCCCCCCCCCCCACCAGTTCCTGGAGTCTCTTCTCAGTTTATTCACCTCCCTTGCATTCTAATGGGGCCATGCACAGGGGTCACAGTCAGTTGAAGCAGGAGGGGGTGCTCTCACTGCCACAGCCAAGGAGGAGGGGGAGCTGTAGGGGAGCACTGCTCTCCCACTCCTGGATGGAAGTGGGGGGAGCTCCCTTCTGCTATTAGCCACTAAGTGGGGCGTTGTGGTCCCTTTCCTGTGACTCCCAGCCCTGGTTATACACCACTATTGAGGGGAGAAGCACAGAATGCCCCCTTCTGTTCCCATTGTGCCCCCTTCTGTCCCCACTGCCTCAAGGGGCTCACAACCCAGAGGGAATCTGGGAGAACTGAGCAGAAACTTTGCAAAAATATTCTTTCTAATAGTAACTCTGCTGCCCAAGCCCCCACCCCACATGCACGTGCGTCTCTGGCTATCCACACACGGGTGGACGTTGATGTACAATATACTGCCATGTACTTATCACATTAGAGAGGTGCCCAGACCTGAACATCTCACCCATGGAAGGGTTTGAATCCAGACCAAGGTCCAGGGCCAGAGCTGTACTTTGCAAGCGGTCCCTGTCTGTGTCATAGATGGAACCAAAGCCCCACAGGCAAAGAGCCCCTGAAGCCTGATCTGCATTAGAATGTTGTCCTTTGCATCTGTCTAGACCGTCTGTAGTACACTATTATGCACCCACGTGCCCAGTGCGGTCCAGTCTGTTTAATGTGAACATCGGCTTCCCACCGCATTTTCCCCATTAGCTGGGGTTTCCCAAAGCAGAGGCCGGTCCACCTGACTTCCAGTTCTCAAAGCCTCCTTGTGAACTTTCTGCACCGACAGCTAGACAGTGTCACTTTAAAAGCAAATGACAACTCCTGTGATAAATGACACTAAGGGACAGATCCTTTTCTCCATTCCCCAGACCCAGAGGCACTGCTCACAGTGCAAGTAGTGTGCGGGTGTGTTGCCCAAAGACTGGGGGAGAGGCAAGTGGTGTGGAAACACACACAGGCTGTGTGGTCCCTACCGCGCCACAGAACACAGAGCTTGGGATTCCCCAGCTTGCAGGAAGTTGATTGGGGTGGGGAGGGAGGGACACATGGGCGTAATGCTGATGGATCTATTGCTACATGAACCCATCAGACACTGCTCCCCAGAGGGGCATTACTGTAGCCCCGCGGCACCACAGAATGACTTGGCTGCTGCTCAGTGGTCTAGGAGTATAAGGCCTGGGCTACACTAGTGGGGGGGGGTTCGAACTAAGATACGCAACTTCAGCTGCGCTATTCGCGTAGCTGAAGTATCTTAGTTCGACTTACCTGGCCATCCTCATGGTGGTGAGTCGACCGCTGCGGCTCCCCCGTTGACTCCGCTTACTCCTCCTGCTGAGGTGGAGTACGGGCGTCGATTCGGGGATCGATTTATCGCGTCTAGATGAGGCGCGATAAATCAATCCCCGATACATCGAACACTACCTGCCGATCCGGCGGGTAGTATAGACGTACCCTAAGATTCATTCTCCCAGCCTCAGTAGGCTACCCGGACACCCAGCCTGATTACTCTGGGCTGTGCTGTTTGGACAGGATTTGCCTTATGGGGCAAGTTCTTCCCGGTGCACGAGGCCTATATGCACCTCGTAAGGCTCATTTTGAGGAACTGAATGAGACTTAAATGGTGTGTATGTCTCATGCTGGCCCTTTGCACAGCGGTGAATTTCACCTTAGGGTTATGTGGAGCAGGCAGGAGGAATCATTCTCAGGTTTCTCCCTTCCAAAGGAGCATTGATGTGGGATGTCACAGAGCTTTTCCAGAGCACAGCTGCCACCCATTGCCATCCTGGTTTTGGTGCTCATCCTAGAACTCTACAAAACATACCTCAAAGAGATGTTTCGTTCAAACAAGGGAGTCCTGTGGCCTGTGTTATACAGGAGGTGAGACCGATCACAATGGTCCTTACAATCTATGAATCTATAGGGCATTATCACTGCTGACCTCAACCCCGCCTCCATATCTGCCCCTGCATTTATGTGCATGCACTTGTTTGTGAACCACAAGGAAGCATGAAAATAGTATGTGACAATAACAGTTGCGCTTGCCAGTCAGGCAGTTGCTGAATTGGCACATTGCTCTGCCATTGACATAAATACATGTTAGGCTCTGGATGGGTAACTGACACAGCTTGGGACACCGAGAACCTTCCCTGATAAAAGGATGAGCCTGTATCTCTTAAGCTAAAGAACAGAGCTAAAAATCCCCCTGAATCAATAGGAGTCTTTCTACTGCGGTCAACAGGACTTGGCTAGGACCCCAAGTCTCCACCTGTGGCAACTTCATAACCTCTTACGTGGGTGGACCATCCATTAGAGGGAGACAAAGATCTATTTTATTAGCGTGTCATGCATAAATACAGACACAAATTTATTGACCACATTTGAGAATGCTGGCCTCTCGGGTCAATTGCAGTCAACTGGGTTCATTTTACATTATGCATGCACAACAACTTTTTCATTAGTGAAATTTTCCATTAAGCAGTTTGCTATTAAGTGGAATCCATTCTATACCATATATTTTTATATCTTTCCTGCCTCATTCTTTATTATTAAGGATATATGCATGCAAATGAGATCTTTTGTTCCCTAACGGTTCATCTTTCCCTGCTGCTTATTATCTCATTACAGCAGTAATTCACTCATTGAGACATCAGAATTGGCTGCTCTGGAAATGATTGATGTCATGGAGACATCAGGTGTAGAATACACAACGGGAACAGATAATCTCAGAGACATAAGGAGCCTCTATTCAAGCCAGATAACCTGTGTGATAAACAAGGAAGCAGTCAGAAGAGAGGTGATCTGAGCTGTTGAGGCAAACCTGAGACTAAGAGAGGTTTTGTCAAAAATTCGAAGAGGTGCCAGTTTCTCTTTAAGGGCCAGATCCTGCTTTGCACTGGAAAGCTTCCCTAAGAGGATGGTGTCAGGTTGAAAACAAAGGGCCTGATTCTTCTTGCACTTACACCACTGTATCTCCATTGACTTCAGTGGCATTACTCCTGATTTACTTTAGTGTAAGTGAATGTCGGTTCAGGCCCAATGTATTTAAACATATGTCCTTGATGTCCTCGTGGCTTTGTTTTACTATCACCTTTTAGACCATAACAGTTGAAAAAACCTGCCGCTAATGTCCACTTGAGCAGTAACAATGAGGGTTTCATTTTTGCATTTCACTTAGCTTGGGCAAGGTCAATACACTGGTCATTTTCACTTCCTGGGGCTCAGGTCTTAGCATAAAGCTGCAGTGTTGGGGTTTCTAACCTTGCGTGCCAATATTTAAATCTGAACCAAATAAAAAACCTCGTCTCACTTAATAATTGCCATTTAAAAATAGAATAGAGACGTTACCATTGATCATGGATTTTGCAATGCCTCCATTTGGGGCTGGAATTGGTGTATCTGTGTGTGCCCCTTTCCGCTACATCCAGGTGGGACTGACTGTTTGGAGAAAGTGCTGTGGCGATTTGTTGAGCTATAAATAATGGAATTAGGGTCTGATACGGAAGGCTCCAATCCAGGAATCTGGAAAGACAGTAAATGCATCAAGTCATTGAATTGTCCGTGATGATTTCAGAGTCATTGTTCTCTGGATGTCCGGGCATAACTCCCCTTATGTTAACGGGCTCTTGAAAGAAGAGAATAGATACTCTGGAGCATATGGAAGCAAAGGAGCCTAAAAATTCAAATGGGTTTATTCCTCCCTTGATTATCCTATGCATGGCCACTTCCTCAGCTGTTGTAAATCAATGTAAGCCGTACAGCTATGCTGATTTACACCAGCTGAGGATCTGGCCCATAATTTTCATAAAGGGAAGATGGTTAGAATAGGAATCTAGGAGAGGGAATAGATTGGGAGCCCAGACTATGGGAGTCTGTCTTTAAGCACCTCAGGTCCCCGTGCCTCATTTGCTCTATCTGTGAAATAAGTCTAATAAGTCCTACCTCCCAGAGGCCCTGATCCTGCGCCATTAAAGTAGAGCTTTGCCATTGGCTTCCACAAGAGTAGGGTCAAGCCCAAAGGTGTTACAAAACTTAACAGTTGGAAAGCATTTTTCAATCCTTGGAGGAATGGTTCTGTATAGTACTATTACCACTACTGAATACCAATCAAAGTACCTATGTGTACTGAAGGGGAATGAACCTTTATACCTGCCTGGTGGAATAAAAGCTACAAAATGCATTTTTGTTATAGTTTTTAAATAATAAAGTATGTTAAAAATGTTATGTGGGTAGAAGGTGAAAGCCTAAAAAAGATGATAATTTCTTTATGCTTCTGAACTAATTCTTCTTCTATATATTTGTTGAAGACTAGCATGAGAGGTGTGCTTTAGGTCATACCCTGTTTCCAAATGAGCATTGAAATGATATAAATACTGCACTGGTAGGTGTCGTACAGGATCAGGCGCTCAGATACTGTGGTGATGAGCACAGTATAAGAACAGACTAGAATAGAACAGAAGGATGTGATTTCCTTTAAGAGCTTTCTGCAGATGGAGTTTTACCTTAGACATAAGCATTCACTGCTACCATCCTGGTAAGAACGGGGGGACAGATTTTGATCTCAGTGACACCAATGTAAATCTGAGTTGTTCCAATGAGGCCACACATTTACATCTAATTATTCGTTGGATATTTGCACCGAAGGAAAAATATTCTACCATCCACCAGTACTTGTGGCAGCCTTCCCTGGGAATTAATGAATCATGGGAATTCAGTATAGGAAATATCAGTAGGATTGGACACAAGGGTTTGGGATAATTCCCCCTCCCTCCCTTAGTAAAGGTCTTCTAATGGCAGCGGCCCCGCAATATGAGCCACCCTGTCATGACAAGCCATGGTGTGCACACACAGGGCCATATCCTCATTTTAATTCAGTTCGTACTTGGGCAAAGTGCCATCAAAGTCAATTAGAGAAACGAGGTGGGTGAGGTACTATCTTGTATTGGACCAGCTTCCGTTGGCGAGAGACAAGCTTTTGAGCTTACACAGAGCTCTTCTTTTGAAGAAGAATGTATTTTACCTCGTCCAACTTGTCTCTCCAATATCCTGGGAGTAACGTAGCTACAACAACACTGCGCGCATCACATCGATTACGGTTTTGCCTCTATTGAGGACTGAGTGACAAATGAGCAATGAGCTCGGGATTTGGTGCGGTAAAAGAGGTCAAGAGTGACAGAGAAACTTGAGTTAATTTCAGGCTTGCCAGGGTTATTGGGTCTGACCCAAAGCATAGTGGGAATTTTTTCATTGGATACGGCCCATCATGAACGACAATGACACGCTTCTACCCTGAGAGAGTCCTACTAGCTGTGGGAAGAGAATCATGTTTAAACTCTTTCAATCTGCAGCCATTGGGTGTATCCAGAGATTGAACCCAATCGTGCTCCAATCCCACTGAAAGCTCCCACTGCCGTCAAAGAGAGAGGCAGCAGGCCTGGAGTCCACAATTTCACATGGCCTCACCTCTCTCCTCTTAGGGGGGTCTTGTGAAGCGTCTGCTCTGTTTCTTAAAACTCCCCTGATCTCATTGAAGGGCAAGTCCTGCTTCTGCTCCCCTGCCCACAGCAAGAGTAGTGGGGATCCTGGAAGGGTCCAAAGTTAGGGCTAGGATTATGGTTATAGGTGATGGGATTGTGCACATGTGTAGACCAGCTCTGTGAGGGATGCTTCTGCAAACATGGCTCAGGGCAAGGTAGAGGCACCCCACTGTCTGTACCTCTTTTGAGACTTTGATCCAGCATCAGTGAAGTCAATGGGAGCTTTTCCAGTCATCTAATAGGAGCAGGTTGCAGGCAGGGTAGAGGTTACTACCATGAAATAGATCCTTTTAGCAGCCTGGGGGAGGAATCTAAATGCACACTCAATGGGGTTCTCCTGGGCAAAGCCCCCATATTCAACCCTGGCTGATCCCCATCACTGGCGGTTTTTAAGAACCAGTTGGACGAACACCTGTCAGGAATGGTCTAGTCCAGGGGTTGGCAACCTTTGGAAACCTGGGACTGCAAACTGTGGCCAGTGGGAGCTGCGATCGGCCGAACCTATGGACGCGGCAGGTAAACAAATTGGCCCGGCCCACCAGGTGCTTACCCTGGCGAGCGCGAACCAAAGGTTGCAGACCCCTGGTCTAGTCTTACTTGGTCCTGCCTCAGTGCAGCGGGCTGGATTAGATGACTTCTCAAGGTCCCTTCCAGCCCAATATTTCTAGGATTCTATGCATATGGGACAGGTTATCCCATTATGGGAAGGATGGAAATATGGTCCAGTGATTAGGACACTAGTCTGCAACTCAGAAGATCCGCTTCAGTCCCCTGCTCTGTGTGACGTTAGCCTGTGTGCCTCAGTTCCCCATCTTTGACACCGTGATACGGCACTGCCATACCTCACAGGATATATCCATTAAATATTGTGAGGTGCTCAGATATGACAGTAACAGGGGGCTGATAAGAATGGTAGATAGTGAATCTGTGAATGATTAGTTAGCTTAAAAGTTACGTAGCAGCAAGTTATTCCTACTTCCAGAAACAGATCCTTGTTTTCACCAGTAAATCTGACCTGTGAGATACCAAAAATTTGGATGACATCACCAAACTTTCTCTGTTGGTCTATATTTCATTGCCAATGTCTGCTCTTACACTGACAAGGGCAGACTGGGAGTTGTCTCTTAACAAATCCATTTCAGAGCTATTTAGAAATTCCCTAGGGGGGCAAGGAGTTATCAAAGAGGACTGGGAGTAGGATGATTCATTGCGCCACTGTATTTATTATCATTGATCCACTGTATTATAAAGCATCTTTTCGAAGGGGTACCTGCAATACCAATCTACGCTAGAAGGTGGCACTCGAATCCAACAATTGCAGAGGCTCTCTGGCAGCTGAGTTGCATAATATGCATGTCAGTCACTGTTTTGCAATTGCACTTCAGCAAGAAATTAGACCTTTTTGCAAATATAAAGTTAAACACCTTTAAATCCCCTCCACACACAAACAAAGGTGAAAACCAGTGTTGCAGTAATAAAACGTATGCATTGCAGATCCTTGAAAGAAGTTACAGACAATTGCATATAACTCTCCATCTTACCTTAATTGTTTTGCTGTTTCAAATCTTGAGAGGAGGAAAGTTTGTATTATTATTATTATTATTTTAAATGCTGTGATTACTTCTTGTTCCTCTTGAAATCTCAGGAAGCAGTGGGATAAGCCTCTGATTCCCCCGAGGCCGTCTTTATTACTGTGGAGCAAGAGATGTGATTTTTATTCTTTAGGGAATCCTGCACATGACCAGAGGATTAATTTTGTAATCTCTCTTCTGCATGTGGTATTTAAATGTTAACCTAGAAAAAGATAAGATGGACTTGTGAATTTCGATCAGAGGAACGCTTCTTTTCTGAAGTCATTGGGAAAGTTATATAAGCCCCTTAAGGAATTTTTTTTAAATCTTGAATGAGAACTTTTTCCTTATGGAGAAGCCACTTTCAGTGAAAATGTTTTGACAAAGCCATCAGCACAATTTGCAATGAAATGGCCATGCGGCTTCCTACTTACAGTTTGGTTCACTGCAGCGCAAGCAATTGCAATATGAGATTTTTCTGAAAAAGAAACCAAGAAGCCAGATCCTTTGCTGGTGTAAACCAGTGGAGCTCCACTGACCTCAGTGATTTGCACCAGATGAGGATCTGGCCCAATGTGTATTATATGATTTAACCTGCCAATTTTTGGCTGATCAGGGTTTTTTGACGGAGGCTTCAAAATCTCCTTTAAACAGAAACTTAGCTGCAACTCAGCTATGTAAAAACTGATGCCTCTCCTTCATTATTTAGGTCTGAAGTCCCAGAGGTCACATCTGAGGGCATGTAGTGATCCATTCATTTGTTCTAGATCATACAACCCCGGACTAATGGGACAGACGTGATCTGAAATGCATGACCTTCGACCACTCCCCAGCTGTTACAGAAAGCTGAGGGGGGAGGCTGAGGTGCTCTTGTTCCCTCATTGGACTGTTGTATCTAGTGGTCTGTCTCATCTTATATTTAGACTGTCATCTCTTTGGGGCAGTGACGGTCTTTTTGTGACGTATTTGTGCAATGACTAACACAATCCTTGACGGGGGAGCTATTGTAACACAACTAATGATGATTAAAACTGAGGTGCCTTACTCACCACCCATGGGAGACATTAGATTTGCTGGGGCTAAGGTAGAGAGGGAAGTTCATTTCCTCAGTGCTGGAGAACATCTCTCCCAAACTTAAGACAATGAA
Organism: Chrysemys picta bellii; assembly: GCF_011386835.1. NCBI lineage: Eukaryota > Metazoa > Chordata > Testudines > Emydidae > Chrysemys > Chrysemys picta. Next base: position 19,242,038 of record NC_088808.1, read on the forward strand.
ACAGACATGTTCAGAATGTAGCAAGCTTCCCATTCAGACATGGAGGATCGTCACTCTCCAGTTGATGCCCCTAATTTGCCACCCCATGAATCACAGCTCCTCCTTGGAAGATGCTTGTTCTCCATCACATCTTCCACCTTCTGCCATCCTGCTGTCTTGACCATTCTATAGAGAATCAGGGAGGGCTCTTTGAAGTCTGCCACTGCCGGATTGTTCTCCATTGGGGTGGGGTTGGACTTCCTTTGGAACTGGAGCAACTAAAGGTTAAGGAAGGAGAGGTCTACCTGGTGTGAATAAGATTTGATTCCACTACCTGGTTGTGGGCAGGGCTATAAACGAGGCAAGGAAATATGAGGGACTTTTCTATTTAATTTGTTTACATTTGCCAGCCAGGGCAGGTGGAGGAAGAGCCACCATCTTAGGCTTAGATTGCCTCTGGCCCTCAGCACTCCCATCCTATGTCTACACTGCAATAAAAAACTTGGGGCAGCGAGTCTGAGGCTCCAGCCCAAGCCCAAATGTCCACACTGCTATTTTACAGCCTCGCAGCCCGAGACGCGTGAGGCGGGCCAGCTGCGGCTGTGCCACGGGTCTTTTATCGCAGTGCAGATAGACCCTAAGTGACAGTGGCTCAGAACATCACGCAACAGCTGGGTCAGAGAAGAGAGAAAGTGACAAGAATAACAAAGCTGCAGATCCCCCACTTTGACTGTCTGGCCATCGCATGTAAGGCTGGGTCAATGGAAAACACACCATCTTGCAGAAAAGTAGGTAGCTACGAGTGGCATTAGCCTCTCTTATGGGGGATGGGGAAGAGCTCCAGTTAAAATGAGAGCAGATGGAGTGCCGTGTGAACAGGACAGTTAATACCTGGGGAAGGTAACCAGAGTGTCTGAAGAAGAGCTCTGTGATGCTGGAAAGCTTGTCCTTTCCGCTAGCCGAAGTTGGTCCAATAAAGCCGTGGTTTTCAAACGTTTTAGGCTGTGTACCCCTTTCCAAATAACGTAATCTACCCCATGCCCCCATCTGAGATAGGGTCAGAATATACCGATGAAAACAGGGAAAAAGACGGTCTGTACGGGGTAACACGATGTGTTGTCTGCTGGGACAGGATTATTCTCGCATGCCCCTAGCGTACAGGTACCCCAGTTTGATATAGCCTCACCCACCTCGTCCCTCTCATATCCTGGGCCCAACATGGTACAACAATAGTGCAGACGATTATTGTCTGGCTTCAGAACTGTACAAGGAAAAATACGGTGCAGGCAGGCAGAGAGCCCACTGCTCGGATTATAATCCAGTTTCTCATCCTCCTTATTTTCTTTCCAACTAATTGTTTGGGTTCTTCCTAATATTTGTGAATGCAGCTGCTTCTCTCTCTCGCCAACAGAGGCTGGTAAAAGAGAGGTTTGTGCCACACTTTAGCTCCCTGGCAGCTCCCCTGACTAACCAACCCTTCCTGGGGTTCACCGACGCCTCAGACCCCGGCCTGGGTGTGGTGTTGATGCAAACTGATACTCAAGGGGGAGCGACACCCCCTTGTGTACTTACCCACCTGGCCACGGTGATATTTAAGTCCAAAAAGGCTGGGCCTGTCTGTGCGAACGGCGGCCAGGGGGCGCTAAAGAGAAGCAAAAGGAGAGGGAAACTAAAAAAAAAATCCCCCCCCCCCCCCTTCTCCAGCAGTTTGACATCAGAGCGCGTTGTATTTCCCCACTAGCCGCTGGTCTCCTCCCCCCGCCCCAATCCATTTCATCCCGCCCCAGCGTCAGTTTCAGGCATGTGCATTGCACGTCCCAGGGAGACGCGGGGTTTTGGAGAACGGGCTCCTTCCACATTGACAAAAAGCCCCCCAGCACCCCTCCCTCTCCCCTCCCTTCCTCCTCCCCCCTCCCCACCAAAATCCCCCTTGCAATCCGCCCCGAGCGACTCCTCCGGGCGGCTGGCCGCTGCGATCCGCCCCCCGGCTGGTTTGCAAAGCTGCGCGCCCCGGGAAGGTGGCTGGGTGGGTGTCCGGGAGCCAGGCAGAGGAGACACCCCGGCGGGAGCGAGCCGAGATGTCTAGGAAGCGCTCGGCCGGCGGGGCGGTGCAGCGGGGGGCGGTGAGCCGCGGGCAGCCCCGAGCCGGTTCGGAATGAAGGGTGGCTGGAGCCGAGCCCCGCCGAGATGTCGGTGCCTTTACTCAAGATTGGAGTCGTCCTGAGCACCATGGCCATGATCACCAACTGGATGTCGCAGACGCTGCCGTCCCTGGTGGGGCTGAACACCACCAAGTTAACCGCAGCCTCGGGGGGCACCTTGGACAGGAGCACGGGGGTAAGTGTCGGGGAGGCTGGTGTGCAAGGCACGTCTGTGCACTTCGTGTGTGTGTCGGGGGCTGGTGTGCAGAGAATGTGCCCTTCGTGTGTGTGTGCCGGGGGGGGGCTGGTGTGCAGGGCATGTCTGTGCACTTTGTGTGTGTGTCGGGGGGGCTGGTGTGCAGAGAATGTCTATGCACTTCGTGTGTGTGCCGGGGGAGCTGGTGTGCAGAGCACGTCTGTGCACTTTGTGTGTGTGCCGGGGGAGCTGGTGTGTTCCCTGGTGGGGCTGAAGACCACCAAGTTAACCGCAGCCTCGGGGGGCACCTTGGACAGGAGCATGGGGGTAAGTGTCGGGGGGGCTGGTGTGCACTTTGTGTGTGTGTCGGAGGGGCTGGTGTGCAGGGCATATCTATGCACCTTGTGTGTGTGTCAGGGTGGGGGGTGAGGCCTGGAAGCACAGATCCTTAATTTGCAGGAGGGGCACAAAGTTTGCTCTGGATCGGGGCTAAATGCTGCTGGCCCTTGTCTCCTGTGCCAGGCGCGTTTCTGTTAGCTGTGGTGAGGGTAGCGCGGCTGATCACTGTCATGGTTGGTTTGGCTGGCTTGGCTTTGTTTTGTAAAGTCGAAAGGTCTGGCCTGATCGTCCGAGTCCAGGGAAGCGAAGTGGGTGGCAGAGGCCAGTCATTGGGGTGGGGAGGGAAGGGAATAGCTCCGCTCCCAGCTTTGGTTGGCTGTGTCCTGCACCTGTGCCGGGAAACTGACTGGGAGAGGGTGCGTGTGTGTGTTTAAATGCTGTCCTTAGAGGTTTCCCAAGGGCAGCTCTCTCATCTTGTAGAGCCTCAGGAATGGGCCGGGTGGAAAATCCCAGGGGTTTCTTTTTAGGGGGGCGGTGGCTGTGTGTTGGGGGGATGGGGAGGAGATGAAGATGTTTTGCAGTTGTGCTGGCAGAGGATTTGGTCTTAGAAAATCTAATTGTGCCATAGTGACTTGTCCCATTCCCTTCCCCCACCCCCTCCTCCTCTCTCTCTTTCATGTGACTGGGTGTTTCTGGGTTAATCCAGGAATCTTTTGGTTTCTCATTAAATAGGTTGTCAAGATGGAGCTATTGGGAATTGAGCTACAGCCTTCATTTGCATAGCAGTGGGGCGAGATTGCCATAGTTAGAAGAAGGGCATGGTAAAGGCACATTCCCAGCATGACGGATTGCTTGGAAGGAAAGGCACAGAGCTTGTGCGTCCTGCCACTCCTCTCCTTGCAAAGCTGTCTTTGTGTGTTGGCAGCGCAGCTAAGGTGCCCCTCTTAGACCGCTGTCCTGTTACATAACAACCTGTTAGCTAGGAGTCTGGAGAGCGTCCTGTGAGTGGAAAGTGGGTGTCTTGGAGAGGGGTTGGGAGTGAGGCTGGCTTCCCCTTTACATTTCCCTGACTGAAAAAATTTCAAAAGTTCCTGTGTCATGACATTTCCATATAGCTTGCTGTCAGGTGTAAGACCCACAAGAACGGATGCACTCAGATGCCTGGAATCAATAGTCATTATCAGGATAGAAAATGCATCAGGGAAGTTGCAAGTGCATTTTAGTCATGCCTTATGGTGCCCCTTGTCTTTTCTGAAAGGATACTATAAACTGGATTCTTATTTATTGGAAATGGCTGAGTATAACAATCCTTCTTTCTTCCCTTAGCAGGAAAGAATTGACACCTCTCACCTCCAGGCTGTATGCTTCTGTCTTAAAAAAATTAGCATTTTGCAGCCTCACTGTTTCAAGATGAAGAGTATTTGATATAGTGTCTCTGTTAATTGTGAGTGGATTTGGCAGTTTGTTCCCTGTTACAAGAATGTGATGTGACCCAAAATCATTTTAGCTGGAGTCTGTCTGTCTATCTATCCCCATACATTCCGTCCGTTGGTCGGTCTGTCTGTCTATCTATCTATCTATCTATCTATCTATCTATCTATCTATCTATCTATCTATCTATCTATCTATCTATCTATCTATCTATCTATCTATGTGGCTGTTTGCAAGGTTATTTATTGCATATTTAAGCACTAAACCAGCATCTTTCCTTCTAGCTGGTGAAATACTGGTCCCTTCAAAATGATCAGAGACGGTGATTAAATAATGTATTTTGCAAAATGTTGTGTGATTAAAGGGAAAGGAAGGTCAGAGATCCTGCAGGGGCTGGGGAATGTGTTTAGCTTCATTGCTGGACTCCCTTTCCACATATGCATTATGGAAGCCCAGATCATAGTGCTGATTATATCTTCAAGGTTGTATTCCTCGTTAGCTGGTGTGCTGTCTCACGACTATTCTGGGCTCTCTCTCCTCCTTGGGTTAACAGAACAGTTTAAGAAATATTGCAGTGCTCCTGAAAATCTCCTGGGACACTTTGAATAGCGGAGCAGGGAAAACCAGTAAAAATGCTGGTTGCCTTTTCCTCATAAGAGATAATTCCTGTTTCAGGACCTTGGAGAGCTCTGTAGATTCCCATTGATTGCTGCTCTGTTCCTGGAGTCAGGAGAACACTGACTAGCACATCAGGATGCACTTCATTCTCTGTGTGTCAAGGAGAAATTGAGTGTGTGCCTTAATAATAGCATGGCATCAAGTTTCACACAGGCTGGGTGTGCATCAGAACTCACTTGAACTAATGATGCCAACCGACCCTACTACCCCTTGATTTTCCATCCCACATATCCCCAATCTTCCCCATTGTGTCCATATTATCTGCTTCAACTCTTGCTCTCCTTTTCATGCCATCAAACTCTTTGTTTACCTGTCCCCAATCCATATTTTTGCATTAAAAATGCATCCGATCCTTCATATTTACTGGGCCCTTGGAGGAACCTTTCCTTTATTTATTCCATGGTTCCATTATGTTTCTATGTTGCTCTATTGCTGCTTGTTAAAAAAATGTTTTTGGTTGCACTGAATACTTCCCATACATCCATTTCCCTACACTCTCGCTATCCCTCTAAGTGTCCCTCGTCTTACTTAACCCGCCCCCTTTTCCATGTATCGCTTAGGTGTTGCCTACCAACCCAGAGGAAAGCTGGCAGGTCTACAGCTCTGCCCAAGACAGCGAGGGACGGTGTATATGCACAGTGGTGGCTCCCCAACAGACGATGTGCTCACGTGATGCCAGGACAAAGCAGCTGAGACAGCTCTTAGAAAAGGTAATGGGATGAACCATCCTGTGGGAAGGAGGGAGGATGGTCTGGTAGTTAAGGCAGGTGGGATTCAAGAGATCTGGCTGCAATTCATGGTTCTGCTATGGACTCCTTGAGCAATTCATTCTGTGCCTCATTTCCCCATCTGTAAAATGGGGATGACGATAATACCTGCCTACCTCACAAGGTGTGAGGATCAATTCATTCATGTTTGTAAGGTGCTTTGATGTTATGGCTATGAAGTATAAGTATCTAGATAGAGGGAGGTTTGTGAAAGCCTTTGTGAAATGTAATAAGATCAAAGATACATGATGTTGCCTATGTAATTCAGTTGGGGGAAAAATTCTGCAGTTGACTCTAATCACATTGGTTTTTATTGAATTAACACTTAAAGGGTGAGTCTCGAAAAGACAAGAGAGAAGCCCAATTAAAAATGAAGCCCGGGCTCTTTTAGCTGTATTGATATTAAAAAGGTTGGATAAAACAGCATGAGCCATCGACATCAAATAACATGGTCGTGAGGGCTTGTGGTTTTCTTCCTGACATTGACATTCGCATGGTTCGTTTTTAATAGTCTGCTGTCCGGAGAGATCAGAAGACACATCCCTGATATCAGGAAATTCTCTGGATAATGGATCCCATTGAAGAAACACCGTTTCTTGTGAAATAGTGCCATTCTTTTCTAAATCTAAGTAGACTCTTGTATTGGGGCATGTAATTATCCCTCGTGTCTAAATACTGTACTATGCCAGCATCTGAAGTATGTGACACAATAATTTTTATCCTGATACCTGGAGGAAATTGACGTGTTAGTCACTCAAAACATTCATAAACCTGCACGTAATGTGTTTTACTCTGCTCTGAGTACTATAAACTGACACATGAGGCATTTCGCCTTTGTTTGTAGCATAAGTTTCTGGCTTTTGTTTCCTCACATAATAAAGAGAACATGCCCACCAGAACAAAATCTGAAGTAGGAACAGGGGCAGCACTAGTATCAAAGACCCATTGGCTTTGTATAACTACTCACCTGAATAAGACAAGCAGGTTTTGACCCAAAGTCCTAGTCAAATGTAAACAGTGGGTGTGGGGTGAAAGACCTAAAATGTGATCGTTTCCAATGCAGAGGGTGTTGAAATATAAATGTTCATTGTTTTTCTTAGACAGCAAGCTGCTCTTGGGATGCCAGGGTATAAAGTAAGGGAAGAATGATGTGCAAAGTCAGATGCTCATGTGTGTGTTAACCTATCTATCTCTACACATACACCATCCCGTAAGAAAACCCACAAATAAAGGGGTGAGCCATAGAATCATAGACTTTAAGGTCAGAAGGGACCATTATGATCGTCTAGTCTGACCTCCTGCACAACGCAGGCCACAGAATCTCATCCACTTCTGTATCAAACCCCTAACCTATGTCTGAGCTATTGAAGTCCTCAAATCATGGTTTAAAGACTTCAAGATGCAGAGAATCCTCCAGCAAGTGATCCATGCCCCACGCTGCAGAGGAAGGCGAAAAACCCCCAGGACCTCTGCCAATCTGACCTGGAGGAAAATTCCTTCCCGACCCCAAATATGGTGATCAGCTAAACCCTGAGCATGTGGGCAAGACTCACCAGCCAGACACCCAGGAAAGAATTCTCTGTAGTAACTCCGATCCCACCTCATCTAACATCCCATCACAGGCCATTGGGCATATTTACCTGCTAATAGTCATAGATCAATTAATTGCCAAAATTAGACTATCCCATCACACCATCCCCTCCATAAACTCATCAAGCTTAGTCTTGAAACCAGATATGTCTTTTGCCCGCACTGCTCCCCTTGGAAGGCTGTTCCAGAACTTCACTCCTCTGATGGTTAGAAACCTTCGTCTAATTTCAAGTCTAAACTTCCTGATGGCCTCTGATCTGGATCTCCATTGAAACAAAATCCTTTTAGTAAAATGTAACTGCAGACACTTTTGGAAAACCTCCAAGCTCACAAGAAAGATCTGTTGCTGGCTGCAAGCATTCCTGCCCCTTTCAAGAATCTGACATCTTAACTCCCCTAGTTTTGTGATGAGAACTAGCCTCACATTTTTTTTCACCACAAATAGCAGAAGAAACATAACATGTCAAAGATGTAATTGTGTTTGGATTTTCCAAGGAGGAAAGCAACCATAACCTATTATTCACCTTTGGGGATAATAAAATGTTCCCAGATCTGGTCTGAGCAAAGCTGCATCTTTTCTTTTCTTTTCTTTTTGAAAAGTAGAAGAAATTTCTTCCTTAGAAATTGATGCTATAGGCTTTGCATAGCGGTTTTGGGAGTTAAGCAAAAGCTCAGGTTCAAAGTTGTAAAAAGCCAATCTATTCTAAAACACATTGACACCAACGTATGAAAATTAAGTTAGGGGGGCCAGTGAGTACCCCCATCTCATTCTGCTTCAAAGGACATTGACATCACTTGGCACCTCATGTTTTTTAAGCCCCTTTTAAAGCAAAGTTACAATAAAACTTGAAAAAAATCTGGGTGTGCCCCCCATGCTACCACAGTGTAGCTCTCTATCGCCCTCTAGTGGCGAGACCACAGATGGAGGAATTACGAGTCGTACTGCCTTCAAGTGAATGGACTGGTCCTTTGCCACATGCATTTAGCTCCAGACGGCCCAGCAGGGGTATTGCTCATAGACACTACCCCCAAAGGATAGCACCCACAGACTGGGATGGTCAGGATCTAGGAGATATTATCTAGCAGATGTGGTTTGCTAGTCACCAGGCCAAATTCTGCTCCCAGTTACACAGGTATAAATCCAGAGTAACTCCATCAGTGTCAAAGAAGCTGGCATAACTGGAAGCAGAATTTAAATCCCATCTTATTAATTTTTTGCTTCCCTAAGGTAAAATCAACTATTTTCCCCCTTGGCAACCGTTAGCTTGTCTATTTGCTGCAAAATGAGTTTTTATGAGCACTCGGAATATGTGAAAAAATACTCTTAACTAAGGTTCTTCAGGGGTTGTAAGTGACTGGAAGAAACTGAGGGAAATTGAAGACAGAGAATGTATTTCGGCCTCAAGTCCAGGAAAACACTTATGCACCTGCTTGACCTTAAGTCCATGAGCAGTCTCATTTAAGTTTAATCATGTGCTTAAGTGCTTTGCTGGATCAAGACCTTAAAATGCTAATGAGAATAAAAGATGTGGCTCTTTAAATTATGAATTTGACATAATTGTCAAAGATCAGGAATAATAGTAATTGATATTTTAAAATGGCCACCATAGGTTGCTACTTAATTAAAAAAAAACCCTTATTAGCAATGAACGGAATGGATTTGAACTTTACACCACACACGTCACTGAAAATAACTCGTTTCACTGTATGTCCTCACGTAAGCGCCCTTCTTTATTTGCCTTAAGTTAATTCGTGCACAGTTGGGCTTTTTATCGGGAGTGAGCACTGGCAGAATTAATTGACCCAGTTTTGGGCAACTTCAAACTTAATCCCCATTTCCATTGGCAGATGTACAAAGCGATCCCACTAGGCAGAGGCAGGTTTTCTCAGGGAAGGACTGGCTGGGTCAACACGATAAAAATGTTGTACAAGTCCAGGCTGTAACAGACATGCCACCCAGTGCAGGCAAAGCTCCTTAGATTCCTCCCCATCCATTGCAGGCAAATTACTGCCTTACTGTTGACCACCTCTTTTTCTCCTCCTCCCCATTCAGTGCAGTCTACCTAAAGGCCTGATTCTCGGCAATGGCCTAGGTGGGGCTGGGACAGTTGTTGCTGGGGGCGGATGGGTGGTACTGCTGGAATTAGGTACTGAAAAGTCTTTCTTCTCATCACAGTCCTGACCAGAGCTAAGAGAAATTTACTAGCCATGAAACCATTTGCACTGGTTGGACAATGAGCTTCTCCACCTTAGCATGTCACAAGCCATTAGACCTTGATGCATGGGTTCCCCTTAATTATTTGGATGTTACTTTTCATATTGTCCTTGTCATCAGATGTTAATTATGGGCAACCTCGATCATTTCACAAAACTTAGAGAAAAGCTGGCACTTGTCCCGTGGCTGGTTCCAGCAAAGTCCAAGAGGCCTGTGCTTCTGCTACCACACACATTTCCCACAGCCATGTTCAAGAGGAGTTAGACTGGCTTAATGAAGCTCCCTGGAGGAAATACTGAATGCCAGTCATCTCTTCCCTATCCCCCAAGTCCAATATTATAGCTTCACTGAGCATTGAATGTGCAAACAGGAGCTATTTGTGGTGGCATGGAACTCAGAGAGCTTCTTGGAATTTGTTTGCAGAGGAAGTTATGGGCAAGGTACAAAGAGTAATATTTCCTTAAGATTTGGGTTCTGATAAGAATTGCGTTAATTTCAGTGGAAGATGAACCAGGCTTTCAGTCCCTAGTTTAGCAAAGCATTTAAGCACAGACTTCACTTTAAGAACTGGAGTATTCCAAACTGAAATCAATAGGCTTCTAATAATAGTTGTTGTTATTATTGTATTGCATTGCATTGGATTTATTTGTATTGTGGTAACATCTCAGGAGTCCCAGGACTCCATTTTGTGTTAGGAACTGCACAAATACAGAACAAAAAGATTGTCCCTGTCCCAAGGAGCTTACAGTCTATTTGCAAGCTTCATTGCTTTCCTGAATTGGGGGTCATAGTTAACATCCTGTAATGGCAAAAATATTGGGGTGGGGGGGAATGGAATTTAGCGAATCAATTGATGGCAACCCTTCAAAATCAGGTCAGTGTTCTCACAACACTTCTCAAGGTGGAGATAAATGTTTTAAAACATTTGAAAACTGAGTTCTCTGGTGGTATCTAGCACTGATTCCAACCTTAAAAGTTATTGAGATAGTGGCCACTAAAATCAGAGGTCTCAAGTTGGTCAGCCAGAAATGCCAACCACCATAATCAGAGGCTACATTTGGAAATATTAGCCTTAAATCGTGAATGCATGTATTATTTGCCAGTTTATTCGGCATTGCCTACCTCTGAATGTATTCTTTGTGACTGGTGACATACAACTAGTAATAAAGAAAAGACCACGTTGTTTGAATAGTGAGGTTTTGCTAGCTGGGTCTAAAGCCTTCACTTAGGCAATCAGTGAATGTCTCCTTCTGTACATGAAGCAGTGATAATTCCTACCTGAACAGAAGTATTCCTCTTAGTCAAATATTCTTCTGTTTAACTAATAGTCTTTCCACCTGCAAAGGCAGGCATTGTACGCTGGCTCAGCCAATCAGAGACACCATTAAGACTCATACATTTTATACTTGACTACAGTCCTTATTTGCATTCATGATTGTTGGATTATTTTCTGGAGCCTGGCAGAATAAATGTTTATGAAACCAATTTGCTCTGTTTTGGAGCACATGGTCATAATACCATCAGATGCTGCTGATTAACTAGTAAATAATGTATCTGCTGATTCCTCTTTAGCTTTGTTGACTGAGTGGGAAAAGGTCAACGTTTTGTATTATGAGGCAAATGATGCTGCCTAGCTCCTATGAAAGCTTCCTCCTTTGACTGTATTGCCTCTTTTTATTTTTTATTTCTTTGGACAGGTGCAGAATATGTCTCAGTCAATAGAGGTATTGGACAGGCGAACTCAAAGAGACTTACAATATGTAGAGAAGATGGAGAACCAGATGAAGGGGTTGGAATCAAAATTCAAGCAAGTGGAAGAGAGTCACAAACAACACCTGGCAAGACAGTTTAAGGTATGTACATCCTCCAGCCTGCTAATGAGGCTACAGTGTCTCTTCCTCTGCCCCAATATACCGTGGGGCAAATGATCAGAGAAGACAAAAACAATTCTCCAAACTTCTATGTAGATAAACCTACTGTGTGGCACCACCCCAGGGTTCTATTCCCACTGCATTCTGGGCCTTACTCAGCAAACATTGATATCCACAAAAGTTTTGCCTGAATAGAATCATATCTTGAATGCACTGAATTTCCAGGAAGGAATTTTCAAGCATGCATTGAGAATAGGTCTCCTAATGTACACTCTTACTTTGTAAAGATAAGACCAAATGACCAGAGTGATATGGCAACAATGAGGAGGAAAAAATGCCGGTCAAGTGTATAGGTTGCTTCTTTTTCAGTAATTAGCCCAAAGTCCTCATGTTAAGTAACCTCAGTAAACAGGTAGGCAATTCCTATATTTGAGCATTAGTGTCCTCACTGAGTGAAACAGACCACTCATGGACCAAGGAGCGGGCAAGGATCTGGGGTGACATCCTGGTGCCACTGAAGTCAATAGGAATTTTGCTGCTGACTTCAATGGGGTCAGGATTCCACTACTGTATTTCACTGGGTTTGGGGAAAGATCCCATCCAGACTGACATCATGGACCCATTTATTCTCTTCTGAAACTGCCCATGAGTTGGAGCATTGCTACCATTTACGTAGCAAATGGAATCCAATACTACCGTGGCACCAGAGAATTTCCCCTTCACATTCTTCAAGAAATATTTTGATTACATTTTCTTGAAACATTTCCCCACATTTTTTAACAACTAGCGAGCTGGTTGAAACTTTTTAATTTCAAGATTTAACTGATGTTTTCAATTTTGAAATACCAACATGTGGAATTAAAAAAAATGGGAAAGAATATTTGTGAAAATTATCAATTTCACCCTCATTTTTCAACCAGCTCGGATCCTCAAGTTCAGTTCTTCAGCTTAGATCTAAGGTTAGGATCTGCTAGACTGAGACAACTTTCAGCTCTAACAATCTGATCTTAATCCCCCCCACACACACACACCCGCACACCACGGTGATACATCGGAGGGGAACTCATCACTTGAAATAGAGGAGCATGGAAAACAAATAGCATTTCACTACATGGGCTAGTTTCCAATCTCATTCATGCCAGTATAAATCCAGAGTAATTCCACAAGACACTCAGATACCATGGTCCTAGGCATTGTATAAGAATCTGAAATGGAACGGTCACTGGTGCTATTCTGGATTTACATTGGTTTAACTGAGATCCGAATATGGCCTATTATTAGGCTTGGTAGAATAAGATTTCTATTTTTAATCTCCCCCCCCCCCAGTTTTTATCAATTGAAATTTTCACAGTTGCTCAAAATTATAAGCATTTTTTTCTGATTTTTATCGATTTAAATTTTCACAGTTGAGGGACAGTATGAGGGGTCAGACGATGGGGGCACAAAGATCATCATTATTTAATGACAGTAGACACCGAGAATCAAAAAGTTAAAGCTCTATAACTGTTAAAACACAAATTGCCACCATCATATATTGAAATGTGCAAAATGAATACCTTTAACCCAAACTGTAGTGAGTTCTCAAGTTGATTTTTTCTTACTTTCCCTATCTGTAAATTTCAATTATTACTGATGGAAATATTTTTCCCTCGGTTTGTGTGTGTATGGTGAAATCGACGTTTATCAACATTTATCGATAAAAATCTAATCCTTCAAAGCCTACCTATTATGAATACTATCCAATGCTTCATTACATGGTAAGTGTGTGCATATTTACATGTGCATTGTTGTCTAAGGGATCTCAGCATCTTCAACAAAATGTTGTGTACCATGCCTTTAAAGACAGCCTTTCTTTTCATTAAAAAAACCAAAACAATTTGGCGAAATAATGGCTGTGTTTCTGGAGAAGCAAATTAAAAATGATATTTTTAGCATGATTAAATAGCATTAAAGAATTGTTCATAGCAATTGCTGCCCAGGCACAGGGCCGGCTCCGGCTTTTTTGCCGCCCCAAGAGGCGAAGCAGAAAAAAAAAACCGATCGGCGGCACTTTGGTGGCAGCTCAATCGTGCCGCTTCATTCTTCTGCGGCAATTCAGCGGCGGGTCCTTCGCTCCCAGGGACTGAGGGACCCGCCGCCGAAGACCTGGACATGCTGCCCCTTTCCATTGGCCGCCCCAAGCACCTGCTTCCTTCGCTGGTGCCTGGAGCCGGCCCTGCCCAGGCATGATTTGAAATCAGTCACAGCATTTTGTTTGTGCCAACGCCGGCATTAAAATGTGAGTGGTTTGGAGTTGCGTTTGGGTTTTTTCTTATCATAAAACTATTTGTTTATGAATGGATGTCTGTGTAAGGCAGGTTAGTGAGCTAGCTCCTCAACAGTATTTCATTTTCTTGCTTACAGGGCTAACTTAAAAGAAAGTTTTTTCAATGCTGCAGTGACTGAAGAAGCAGTTCACTCCCATGTAACCATGAAAAGAGGGTCACAGAGCATTTTGCACCATGCATTTATTTCTTTATTTATTATTTTCCAAATTAGTACCATATCTCACTAAGGAACCTTGAACCACAACTGAGATCTTCCTTTGCATGCAATTGTAGATGCATTTCATGAATAGTTTGAAACCCTTGTCAATGCATATATATATACATAATTTTTTTAAAGAAAAAAAAAAAACAGAACTCTTTGTGTATGTGATCTGAAGCATGTAACCGTAAGATGTTGCATTCTAAAAATGACAAATAAAGGCCTTTCCCAAATATTTTGGTGTTCTACAGACTGTTTAATATACTCTTTCTAATACAGCATTTGGACCAAAAAAATAATAATGATAAGAATAATTGTGGGGATAAGAACATTGCACTCACGTAGGAAGCAGCCAGATCAAGGCAGAGTGTTGCAGATTTTTGCACGCATAGCACTGAACCAAGCTTATTTTAACCTTGCAGGCAATAAAAGCGAAAATGGAGGAACTTAGGCCTTTGATACCAGTGTTGGAAGAGTACAAAGCCGATGCAAAATTGGTATTGCAGTTTAAAGAGGAGGTCCAGAATCTGACGTCAGTTCTAAACGAACTCCAGGAGGAGATTGGCGCCTATGACTACGAAGAGCTTCAGAACAGAGTGTCAAATCTTGAAGAAAGGCTCCGTGCATGCATGCAAAAATTAGGTAGGCTCAGAACAATATGGTGGCACTGGCAAAACACCAGCAATGTAAAGTACATATTACATCTGGAGGTAGCAGTGCTGACCTGGACATCTCCTTGTGCCTTCACTGCACTGGCTATAAGAAATGAGTTCACAAAGCAGGGTCCGATCCTGTAAACACATATGCACACAAGTAACTTTACTACCGTGAGTAGCTACTCACCTGAGTAAAGTTACTCGTGGCGCAAGTGCATGCAGGATCATATCCTCAGTTGGACATGAGACTTTGCAAAGTTAGCAGTGAAATATGGTAAATAGGCTATTTTAAATACTGCTTATGCGATGCAAACACTGGGTCTCCATTTAAATTATGTATCAATGTCCAATCTTTCTGCTAGCTAGAATTGGGACATACCATTTTAAATAATATGTATGTGGGGCATGACTTTTTACCAGAAAAGAGCACACCCTCACCAGTATTTGCTCACGTTTGTGTGTGGGCTGCAGTTCTATAAAGAATATAACACTCCACCCCACCCCACCCCAATCCATCACTTCCTTTCAGTGAAGGAGTAGAACTCTATCAAATCAGGCCAAGTAAATAGAAATTGTAAAGCACAGGCAGCCAGATTCTGATCTCATTGCAGCTGTTATCAATTGGCCATAACCCCACTGAAGTCAGTAGATTTCTTCTGGAGAATACACCACTGTAACTCAAATCAGAATCGGGCCCGAGGTAGAGGGTGAAAATGTTGGCCCTTTGAGAAAAAGAGGGGATTCTGCATTCTGTGTACTTGTTGCAAGACATTTCCCCAACATTTGTTGACCTAGCTCCCTCCTGATTTAATTTTCCACTTACATTATTGACTTGCTTGTTAAGCAATTTAAGTCATCTGAACACATTAACCGATCCACCAGTCTATTTCGGTAGCACATTTGAAATTATACTCTCATGTGACTTCAGTAAAGATCAGCTGCCTTCTCATCACTGTATATTTTTGGCAAGGTACCATTTTATTTTTCTACTGTCTATGCTACTGGGATTGTTTCTGTTTGTTTTTAGACCTTTCCACCTTTGTTAGGAAGCTTCCTCCCTTTAGAAATTGATTGCTGTTATTATTTTAGCCTGTTATCTGTTACCTTGTAACCCACCTGTCAGCTAAAAGCCCACAGAGGAAAATGAATTCATTTAGAACATTATATATGCACAGACAAATTTCTATGGGAGCTGTGGATAAAATTTGCAAAAGTGTTTAAGTGACTCAAGTCGTTAACACAGTCTCTAGAGTATAAGTCTAATTAAACGTCAAAGGGACTTAGGCTCTTCCGTGCCTGACTCATTTTGAAAATGAAGCTTGGGCTCGTAAGTTACGGACGCGCTTTTGAAAATGCCACCATCTCTGTCTGTTGGGGAAGGGAAAAGCCCATGTCCAAAGGAAACAATGAGATTGGCCAGGTCCTCAGCCATCAGCTTAGTCTAAAGGAATGAAGCTAGGCTGATTTACATCAACTGAGGATCAGGCTTCTTTTTTTAAAAATAAAAGAACTTGGAAAAGCTTCTTTCTCCCCCTCCCCCTGCTGAAGAGATGCATGCAAGGCATGCCGCTGCTGTGCCTTGTTATTTACCATGTACAATATTGCAGTGGTTTTTGGATTGTAAAGAAAAATTCTCCACCTCTGTGCTATAAAGGTGAAATTCACAGCAAAAGGTCTATGCCCCATTTAAGACCTGAAAGTATGGCTTCAGTGGCAAATCAGTGGTGCATAGACCTCGTACTGGGCCCTCTGAGTTTTATTCTAAATGTTTGAAAGGAAGATCGAACCTGGTTATTATTATTTACTATTATTATTATGGTAGTACCTACAGGCTTCAGATGGGATTGGGCCCAGTCCCTGCCCCCAAGAATTTACAATCTGGACAGGCAAGAGAGGGGTAGAGCATAGGAAGGAAGTATCATTATCCCCATTTTATAGATGGGGAACTGAGAGACAGAAAAATTAAGTGATTTGTCCAAAGTTACCTAGTAAGTCTGTGGCAGAGCCTGGAATTAAACACACGTCTCCAGAGGCCCAGTCGAGTGCCTTAGTCACAAGAGACTTCTGTTGTGAGGAAGCAGCTGTCTTTACTTGTCTCTTTTGACAGAAGAGATGGGGTTTCACATGAGGTAACAAATGGAGAGCAGTGATCTATTTTCTGTCCCACCGTAGAGAGCGTCTCTTCAAATCTACCATTTTTGGTTGTCTCTTATGTTCCCATCCTGTCTCTTGAGAAATAAGAGACTCTTTCTGTATTTCACTGCCAGCTCTCTGCTGACCTTTAGTCACTTTAGCTCTAGGAACCGAAGAGAGGGCATAGTAGGAAAAACTTAACATTCTAGAGCAGAAAGAAAAACATCAGAGCTGTACCTGAAAGTGGAGCAGTATTGTGCTGTCAATATTTTAACCAAGGGCTTCTGTAAAGATGCACCCAGAACATGTGATAAATACCACACGGACCAAAGGTGTGTGTGATTTCAAGGAGAAGAATGGAGGAACTGGGGAATCTAATTTGAGCTAAGCAAATAATTGGCAGTGAATAATTATTTAAACAACACAGCCCTCTTTGTCTATTGGCAAAAATTCCTTGGATCCAGTCGTTACCCTAATGTGTGTGTTTGTTTAAGTCCCATTAGCTAAATAACTTACCTAATTTTTGTTTCTTTTGTAGCTTGACCACAAACGCTCAACTGAGGAATTCAGTTGCTTAGTTAGGATTGGTCAGAGGTGTCACATCGGATTGTTCCTCTTCTTTGACAGCATGACCATGTGTAATCCTGTATGCAAGCACTTCTTAGCAGGAATGCTTGCGTGCATGAATGTAAAATTCAGTTTGCATGAAAACTGACCCGTGTAACTTTGAAATGAATTGTTTTATTAGGAGCAACATTGTCATACCTTGATGCTCAATGTTAGTCTCCTAAATCCCTATTTGGGAACCTAAATGCAAATGGACTGAGCATCACAAATCCTGAGCGTATACAAATCCCATTGGAGTCAATGGTACTTATAGGAACTCAACATCTTTGATTGTCAGGCCGCTTGTATTTAGGTGCCTGATAGAGTTTTAGAAACCTAATTTTAAATACTCAAGGTCGGCTTCCTCAAATGGTGTGAATCAGCACAGCGTCACTGACTTGTGTGGAGCTATGCTGTTATACACCAGCTAAGGATTTGGGCCCCAAGTTTGCAAATGTTAGCCTGTCATTTTAGCCAGTTGCTTGAAAAGAAAAAGGACATGGGGAGGAGAGGAAAGGGGGCATTGAACATGGCTGAGGTGAGCCCGTTGAAAAATACAAGTGCGTATTTGCAGACTGCTGTATTCACAGCTCTCCTCCAGGAGGACGTCTGCGGCACTTGGCAGACAAACGTGAAGTGTATTTGCGGGAAGCATTTGCACCTTTTTCCTGAGAACCGCCCTGGGCGCACGGAGACTGCAACAGCATGTGTGTACTGCTCCTTTGAAGGAGGAGGTGGGAGAGAGCCATTGCTGAGAATGCCTGCTCCGGGGATATGATGCAACAGGACCCAGAGAGAAGGGGCCAGCTCTTTTCAGTGGAGCTGTGAGGACTGACACCAGCTGAGGATGTCGCCCAAGGTGACTCCATCAGGTGCAGGGAGCCCATGTTGACCTTCCCTTGAGTTTAGTGTCAGAACTTTAACGAGTGGCTCCAGATCCATCCCAGTATATCACTGATCTCGGGTTCCCTGAGGGGGAGAATCTGGCTCTTTTGAAAATAAGCCTCTTCGCATGCTGCTGATTCTGCTTCCTATCTCACTATTACCACCTGTTTAGGACCAGACTGTGAGGCACTCACTCCAATTGAGTAGCACCCGACTCCGCAGGTAACCCCACCCCACTGATACCACTGGAACTATTTACCGAGTAAGGTACTACTCAACGTGAGTAAGAACCTGGCAGCCTGGCCCTCAGTGGAGTTTATTAATACTCAGCTCCTGGGGTAACAAAGAATTCCTTTGTGCACAGCCCCGGTCTCTGTCCAAGCGTTGGGGTCCCATTCTCAGCTAGGTTACATCAGTTTTACGCCATTGATTTCAATTGTGATAGGCTGCTGCAAAACTGGAGCCGCTCAGCAGTGGAGTGGGTCCTTTGATTTCAAGCCCTGAACATGCAGGATTTCTAGTACATTTCGGAGCTGGGTTCAGTCAAACCCATTGTATTCCCCTTGGAATGCTGCTGAGTAGGAATGCGTTTTGAAAGCTAAAGGTATGGTTGTCAGAGATGCTGGCAGCTGTAGTTCACTTCATTTCAGCACCTCTGAAAATCAGGCTATTGCAACACCGGCAGGTATTTTGCTGCTGGGGAACTAGTGCTGTAAAATGAGCACTAAGGCGGGTGTTAAGAATGGCAGGTCCTTCCCACAATCTACACCAATTATCCCCCCACTGGCTCAGCTCCACGTTGGGTAATTGCATTCTCCCTACATGTGCTCAGATCCTCTGCTGCTGAAAATCTTTGTCATCCCAAAGCGAACACTCTGGCCTGGCGCTCTTCACTATCTAGCCCAAACTGTTGTCGAGTGGTGCTGTGTGGTGTTTAACATGTTTAATCTCAGAGGTAGTTGCACTGCAGTGATGGATGAAGTGATTCTTTTACATAGGTTATAAATATTTTTGGGATCTGCAACAGGGTAAAACATTTGGGAAAGGGTTAAGGGCTCCTTGCCAGTTACGTGACTCAGCAGGGAATTTAAGGGAGAGTGTGGGCTCTTTTAGGGGGAGATGAGACAGGCAAGGGGGAAAGATTCTCTGTTGGTCTGGGGAATTGATTTATTTTGGTGTCATCTCCTGAATTTTGTGCTGGAATGATAAATGGGCTCAGAGGCAAGCACCTGAAACTGACTTAGGCATGGCCTTGATTCCTTCCTGAGCTGATGAGATAGCCCAGTAATTTACAGAACACTTTGGGATAAAAAATCCCATGTAGACCAGCCCAGCTGGTAAATCATGCAGGCAACCTTCTGCAACTAGGTATTGTATATTTTAAATAGGTTTGCATTGGCCATGCTCTTCATTTTTTGCTTTCTGTCGCCATTCATGGATCAGAGTGTTACTGGCTCAGATATTTGCAGGGAGTGAATTCTACAGCAAGCGTTTGTGGGACTAGATTTTGCAATTTGTGCTTGCAAGTATTTGCCCTGGAAATGCTTCTATGCTTGCCCTGTCATGTAGTTTAAGGGGTAAACTGCAGCTAACCAACATGGATTAAATTCCGAAGGTTCCTTGCTACTTCAGAGTATATAAAACGTGAACATAGAATTAATTGATTAAATTCATAGCAAAAAATTCACCGATATTCCACCAGCACAAAATGAACCCAAATGTGCTGACTAAGTTAGTTGTTAGTTATTTGCTCAGCTCTATAACTGGGGAAAAAAAATTGTATTGGAGACGTGCAAAGGAACCTCAGTGAAGGATCAGTGCTCTATTGTGGTAGGCACTATACAGACAATAACAAAGAAAACAGTCTCTGTCCAAGCCATGTTCACAGTCTAGAGGGTATTTACAGTATTACTAACTTAAAAAGCTACTAAATACCTGGCCCATATTGGCCTGGCCAGCTTGAAGGTGCTAGACTTGTGACAGAGACATCTCACAGTGTCTGAGGGCCTCTTCCCAGTTCCTTGGTATTTTTCCTCCGATAACCCCCATTGCTTTGAGCTCCATACTGCTGCAGAACGATTTGTTTTAGACAACGTCCCCCTCCCCCTATGCTTTTTTATTTCTCCTAAGCTTTACTGAAGAATCAATACTGAAAACATAGCCTGACCCTGGTGTGTGTGTGTGTGTATCTATCCAAAGGCAGGTTCCGTTTGTTGTTCCGTTCACGTTTTTTAAAGATCGCTATTTATATGGCGATGTGAAGGTTTCTATTCAGGCGCTGAAGAGAACTCTTGCAGAAGTAGCGAGAATATCACTCAGAATTGCTCCTTGAATTAGAGGACAAGTTTAAGATAGCAGCTGCTCTCTGCAGGTTTGGAATTCTCTCCCTTTCAAGCTTCCCCTTGATTCTTAAAGCGCTCCCTTTACAGGGATTAAGAAGAACGTGCACACCCTAATACGAAATGGGGCTCGGCACAGAATAGGGAGCTGATCCCTAAAACAAAACAACAGCAACAAAACTCTGCCCCACAACAGTACAATTTAGGGACTGGAGGAGTGTGTTCTCCCCCCACCCCTCACTACACACGCATTCATCCTTCCCAGCTGCATTTCGATTAGCAGTCAGATTAGAGGTCTCCCAGGCAGAAGACAAAGGCAAGATCAGTGCTGAGCTTTCTAGTTGCTAAAGAAAAATCTGTTTCCACCCTCAGAACTGTCCTTGCAAAGGAAGAGAGTCGATCCCGATGCCCCCAGTGTTACAATAGGGGTGTGTAAAATCACACTGGACTAGATGCGTCTCCAGTGAGTGCAAACGGAGGTGCATTGCTGGATTAATTCAGGGCGAAAGTCTGACGGCCTTGGGATGGATTGGGTAGTGGGGACGAAGACAAAGGGGGCTTCTCCCTATGCTTCCACACGGGCGCTGCAGCCTGGGAATCCGCTCCCTGGCTCAAAGGGGCATAACCCTTCCCCCGCTGCCACCTCCGTGCCCTGAGCTGCCTGCTAGCATCTGGGTGAGTTCATATTATTCCTTTAAAAGCAGATGTAAAGAGCTCGCAGTTCGGAGCACTTGTAACCCACACACCTCCGGGGTGTGGTGCTCTGTCCCATTTAGTGCCACCAAGACCACTTAGCTATGGCTGTAGCAGACTCATTAATTTCTAAGGGCCGTGAGGCTTTTAGCTTGTGCCGTAGAGGCTCATACACTAAGCTCCAGAGGTCTCAGGTTCAATCCTGCCTGTTGGCGACCGGGGTCTGTCGGCTCACTCAGGCCACACCAGCAGAGTGTCTGCGGCGATCGCTCCACCCCCCAGTAGAGCCCTGCCACTGTCCTGCTGCAGGATACAAATAATTTCCCTTGACTTCCATGGGACTCCCTCTGCCCGGGGGGGCAGAATCTATCCCCAGCAATGAAGCAAGGCCCGAACTTGGCCTGGCATGCTGGCGACTCACAATAACCGTTGAGTCCAAAATCGAACAAGCCCTTTGTCATGAATCTAAAGATCCTATGGCTTTAAAATGGCTGCTCGGCCACCACACCTCATGCACTGGCTGTGCAAAAAGAGGTGTTTTAACCCCTATTACAAGCCTAGTGAAGAGATGACAGCCGTAGCAGGAACCCATGTTAGCTGGCTGAGGTATGCCCTCGCCTCCCTTGAGGGTGATTTAGTGAAGGCAAGGTCAAAAGAAGGGATCATGTGGAACCCCAGTGAACTGAGCCTTGAAAATATCAGCCATAAACCATATTTGCTGAGCCAGCCTGGTGTTTGGCGTGAGTCTGACTGCCATTCTCTAGCCCTGTGCAGTCGGGCTCTACAGGACCCCAAATAAATCTGACATGGTATTTGGGGAAATGTAGGGCTGGAAGGGACCTCAAGAGGTCACCTAGTCCATCTCCCCAGGCTGAGGCTGGACTAAGTATGCTTAGACCATGCCTGATAGATGTTTGTCTCATCTGTCCTTAAAAACCTCTAGTGACTGGAATTTCATAGCAGTTGTACAGTCGTGTTTGTTTTTTCAAGCCCCTCCTTTTTCCCCCTCTGCATCCGGGAATAATGTGTGGAGACAACATAAAGCAAACCCAAGTCATTTTATGTGAGTCTCACCACCCAGTGACTTGAAATACCCTCCAAATGTCTGGACTTGCATCACTTAAGCACCATAAATGGTTCCCTGAAGCACTAAAAGAGTCTGAGGAAAAACAAGCAGAAACACCGAGCTATTGGGGGGTTATTCAGGTTTACCCAAATATTGGGATATTCAGTATGAAAAACATGAGTGTGAGTATAAAGAAGACCGTGACTGAGCCATGAGCATATTATTATTAATTATTTCTATTGTGGTAGCACGCAGGAGCCCTGGGTAGGACTCCATTGCGCTAGGTGCTGTATGAACACAGAACAAAGCGGTGGCCCACATATCCCTGCTATTTGTATTTTTTGAGCCCAGAAGGGCTGAGTTTGCTATGTAGGCAAATACTCTGCACCTAAGCGTTTGAAAGGGTTGCTCTTTGTTGCTCAAGAGTGAGCCCTTGGGTGTGATTAAGGAGCATAATTTAGGAGTTCCAGAAAGAAGGCCCAGTCAATGAGGAGTTAAAAATTAAAAGGCTCTACGATAGGCAGTATTGTTTAATGGTTAAATGAGGGGCCGCAGAGTCAGGAATTTTGGATTTTAGTCCCAGCTCCGCCACTGACTCATTGCACGGTATCTCCTTGAACAAATCAGATAATTTCTTTATGCCTCAACGTCCCAAGATGTAAAACGGGACGACAATCAAGAACCTTAACTAGGGTAACCAGATGTCCCGATTTTATAGGGACAGTCCCCATATTTGGGGCTTTTTCTTATATAGGCTCCTATTCCCCCCCCCCCCCCACCACCCGCTGTCTGGATTTTTCACCCTTGCTATCTGGTCACCCTAACCTTAAATCACCAGGGCCTTTTGAGGCATAACTCATTAATGTATGCAAAGCAGTTTGAGATCCAAGGCTGTATATGTGCAAATTATTTATAATAGACGGGCTATACAAGGATCCTATCCTGTGAGATGCTGAGCTGGGTTCACATTGAGGAGTCTCCATGCCTAGCAGAAAGAATTCAGCACCTTGTAGAGTTTTTCACAACACACAGTTCCTCACAGCTTATATCCAGCAATCACTAAGCACATGGCATGAAAAAGACCGTTGTGTAATGTCTGTAGTTGCTTCTTGGCTGGAATGAACAAATGCCACTAGAATTTCCCAATGCAGTGCAAAGATTGTAGCTGCCCCTCCAGAACAATAACACCTAATGACTGATGTCGTCTTACCTTAGATGGAACTCAGGTGGCTAAATCGATAATGCATCTGACTTTTAATATGAGAGTCCAGGATACAAGTCTTGTTCAAGTGGTAGGTTCTTAATCTACATGATAAATTTATGAATGGGATTGTATGATGGGGTTACCTGTGATAGCAGGGCCTGGACTCAAAGACCCAGGAACTTCCTTCCAGTCCTATGTTTCTAAATCCTGGCCGTGTAGCTCCAACTTTTTAGATTTTGCCCACTGGCACCTGCGGCTCATGACAGATTTAAACCATGAAAGAGAATTTAAACCATGAAAGAGACTTCTAGCCTGGAATACGATCAGCCCTAGTTTTCCACTGGGAAACTGTTATAAATGTGTCTCCAGCTAAATGCAAAGTGAGCTGTAGCCTAACTACTTGCAAACAACACCAGTTTACCGGTATCAGCTTTAAAAAAAAAAAAAATCAATGGGCTTTATACAAGTATTCTTTCCAGGAAAATAGAGGGCTAGTGAATAAATTGACAGCAATGTAGTGGTATGAGAATGGCAGGGAGCATTTGGAAGCCAAGTAGACAGAGGCTGGTCTTGTGCAGGAAAATTTGCAAGAAATTACTCGCATATTCTTTAACTCTTTGTATTCTTTCACCAATACCTCATCCGTGGCTGAGAGGGATTTAGGCTGAATTCAGTCCATGTCAAGAAGCATTCATCCTTCAACCTACATTCTGGGCTGCATGGACGCTCGGCTTTTTGGCCGCGCTCTCCTACATTTCCATCCCATCTCTGCTTGGGGGTGAGATCATGCAGAATAGCCCTAGTAGTTACTTTAGAACATATCAGACGTACGGTGGTAGGCTGAAGATGTGCTGCAACGCATGGAAGCAAAGAACCATATCTGAAGTGAGAGATTTTACTCTGGGAAGTCATGACTGGCTAAAGAATGGTATTGTTATTGGTGGGGGTCAGGGGCACACACTAGGACGGTGGTATTTTTTTATTGTCTAAGGCTTTGTCTTCATTGATACAACGAGGGGTTTTGTTGTTTGCTTGTTTGTTTTGACAGCAAGCTAAGAAACACCAATAGCTATGTCCCCGTAAAATCTTAACTTGGGACAAAGCACTTGTAGTGTTTTACTGCCAGGTAGCTAGGCGAGGTCAGTGCTATATCACCCACCCAGGGCGACTTACCCTAGTTTACCTTGTAACAGGAAAGTGCATTGCCTCCAGTGTCGTTTGACAGTGGGAGAGCTGACATGGCTTCCTGGCACCTTTTGCCTTCCTGATTCTAGGCTGTGTTGGGGACTCTGGTGTAACTTAGACAGCCCTAGAGGCCTAAGTTACCACAGCCTCGCTGGGCTGGCCGATGGGCTACAGGGCGGCCCAGAATTTCCACAGAGCTGTATGATGTGCCTGTGTCCCCGTCCCTGATGCGTTCCTCCCACCTTCAGCCACACCCGCAGCATGTCCCTCATGCCAGGGCTTGGGAGGGGGGCCTCAGAAGGCCGCTTTACGGCTCTCTTTCACAGCGTCTCTCAGCCACATTCAGGGCTTTTAGGGAAAATTTAGGGGCCTTTTTCACTGCTCTGATGCTTTTGCCCTGTGAAAAGGGGCTGGAGTAGAGGTAACAATCTCACCCACTACTGAATAGCTAAGAAGCCGTCCAGTTGGCTAATTAGAACAGACCAAATGGAAACTCAAAGAATAGATATCCCAGAAATCTTAGGCATGTACTTAATAACAGCTTAAAACCAAGGGCCTGATTTGAACTGCTGTAAACCAGCACAGCTTCATTGACTTCAGTGCAGCTACAGCCAACTTACCCCTGAGGGATCTGGCCCCGGATTTCCAGTTTTGGCTAAAGAAACCATGTTCGCTGCAGTTCAGTTCAAGCATCAAAATCCATTGCCAATAGCATACGCGCCACTTTACTACTGAGACCTTCTCCTTGACTGAAGTGTCACAGGTTTAACAACCTAAAGATCAGAGCCAGCGAACACCTTCCCAAGTTCAGTTTGCATTGTTATCCATATTCGTCTACCCTTATGTCAGCTTATAAAGGACACGGATCTACAAGAGCTGCTTTGCAGAACGGGTGCGAGGGTTTTAAACGACTGCTCCTGTAGCAACAGTACGTTCAGTCTCAGTCGGCAGATTCTTCTGCTGCAGCTTGCTTTGACTTTCCCCTCGTCGTTCTTTAGTGCGTATATGCAAGTGTTTCAACAGCCTGGGATGGCAGCGTTACTGAAACTTGGGGGTATTATTGTAAATATGAAATCACCATATGGCTATATTTTAGACACTAAAAATGAAGCGCGGAAGACATTTATTGGTGTGAATCCTGAGAAAGAGACAAGATTATATTTTACTGTGTGGAACCATGGAAGAGATAGATTGATACAGAAAATTGAAGGAGCAAGGAGAATGGATGAGTGGTTAAGACATCAGAGCCAGATTTTTAAAGGTATTTAGTCACAGATAGGTGCCTTTTCAAAAGGGTGTAGGCATGTAACTCCCCTTGAATTCGGGGAGTTTGAAGTCAATGGGAGTTAAGAGCCCAGGTGCTTTGGAAAATCTTATCCAAATCCTGAGGAAGCTAAATACCTTTTAAAAATCTGGCCCTTAGACTTTAGTTCCAATGCGCATGTGTTCAAATCCCAGTTCTGGTAAGCTCACTAGCTTGGGCAGTGCTTATATCACTAGACTAGTGATTGGGAGATCTGGCCACAATTCCTGGCTCTGCCACAGACACACTACATGACCGTGGGCAGATCACTAAGGCCAGATTTTCGGAGATGCTGACCACCCAAAACTCCAGGTAAAGCCAGCGGCAAGGGTGCCGTGCCTCTAAAACTCATGCCCTTAATCGTGTTGTGTTTCAATTGTGTAGCAAGAATTCCCTACCTCACAGGGCGTTGTGTGTGAGGAAAAGACATTACTGTTTGTGAGGCGCTTAGATACTATGGTGCTGGGCACCAGAGAAGATGACAGATAGGTACAGGTAGATAGTTTTGCTGGGAAGATAAGTATATTTATATATAATACCCCACCTTTTAACCTGTCCGAGGAATGTCTGGAGACTCAGAATGAGCATCACCAGGTCTGTTACAGCAAAACTGAACAGTCACTATTCAGGCTAATTTCTCAGGCTAACGCTGGCTAACTCTTCTCCTCATTTGCTGTTCTGCGACATTCGCAGCACGTTTGTTTTCGGGAAAGTTCATTTTCTTAGGGGCACTGTGATAAGGACAATTGTTATTAAGCAGAATGAAACAAACAAAAGCATCCGACAGCTGTTCACAATCTAATTGCCCTTAATTAAACTAGCTCCCTATCAACTGGAGAGAGGCAATGTCACAGCAACGTGGGCGAGTCTTAATGCCCGTGTCACTCCTCAGAGCTGCTAAGTTCTGAATGTCTCAGGTCTGCCACACACGCTGAAGCCTATTCACTCATTCATCGCATTGCTCACCGACTTTCCGCTTTTTTACAGCTTGTGGGAAGCTGACAGGAATAAGTGACCCAGTCACAATAAAAACCTCTGGATCAAGGTTTGGATCATGGATGACAGATCCTTTAGCTCCAGAAGGTGAAAACAAGGTAAGATTACAATGTTCCCCTCCCCCCGTCCCACACACAGCATGTCCCATGTTACTCAGAGCTCTTTGCAGCAAAGCACTGAGACTCTGAATAGAGGTCCACCATCAAATCTCCAGTCCAATGCCCACTGAAGACAGTGGAAAGACTTGATGCGTCTGAGCTTTATTGACCCTGTCTGCACTGCATGCATATCCACACAGCACTTATTAAACTCATAAGGTCCTGCTTAGCAGGTGCTGAGCTACATGTCAAACCTGGAATGGATTCTCTAAAGGCTCTTCTTTGATTGGCCCAAAGGCAAGGGAGTCGGAGAGATTGACCACAAGTCATTACAACCCACACACATTGTAGCGCTTCTTGAAGCTTTGCCTCTTGGTTGTTTTTTTTTGTTTTTGTTGTTGGTTTTTTTTTGAGAGGGGGAGGTTTACTTATTTATTTTATTCCTGACATTTTTTTATGTTAATTTTAAAAGTTCCAGACTCACAGCCACTGGAGTTCTCTCTTTATCCATTGGTAATGATGGGTCAAGTTTCCCCCCCGCCCACCACAGGCTGCCTCACCTCTGGCATGCAGGCACTGCCCCCATGGAGGGGAGGATAGTACCATCTCCATGGGTCAGTCCATCCTCAGCCTGCCAACCAAGTTTCCTGTTATGGCCGATTACAATTGAGTTCTTAATGGAGAAGACATGAGTGCACTAGGAACTGGACCGAGACCCATCAAACTCATTCTAGGCAGACTACTCAACATCTGTAATTATTTTTATTAACTTATAAAGCACATTCCTAGGGGGCTCAGTAAAACAGTGGCCTTATTTCCGGCTGGATATCTGAATGCAAATTCCAAGTACGTTACACGTGCAAAACGTGCTCTAGTTGCTTCTCATTATCAACTGTGAGTTAAAATCCATTTGCTGTTTATTGGTCTGATGAGTACACATTTCTGTTTAGCCAGCTAATGGTAACAGCCCGCTCTCTATAAAATTAATGTTCCCTTAGATTTTTTTTTAAAGGCTTCCCTGTCTGAAGCTTCCCTGTTTTCTAAAGCATAATGAACAGGTATGTGTCCTCTACAAAGCAGATGAGAGGGAGACTCCAATATTTGGCTTGTGGTTCAAGTCTAGATTTATTTTTCATGCTTTGACAAAATTCACACAGGTGTAGATGACGGCTCAAAGTGCAGGTCCATATAGAATCAGGCCGACAGTTATTAGCCAACAGGAAGGGACATCGAAGTCCCATTCATTTCTATAACATTGCTGCTCATCTCTCAGATAAAGTCATCTGACCAAGCTACATCTCCCCTCCTCCTCCTTCCTCCACCTTCATTGATGTGTAGAATTAATTTGCTGCATCAAGAGAGGTTTTTGTTTTGCTCTGTTTTGGTCTTTTCAATTCAGACTATGCGGCTCTGCTCACAAGGAGGTACAAAGCCAATAACTCGCTGAAAATCAATCTAGGTTTCCAATGAGTGATGGAATGGAAAATATCTGAAGGCATTTGCTGAGGACATTATAGGATGCAAAACAAACAAACAAAAAAGCTTGGCTAAATGGAAATTCACTATTGTTTAATGCAGCCTTAGTCAAAAGAGGGGGAGCAGCAGCACTGTCAAGGCAGGGTGGGAGGGCAAATTAATTTAATAGCTTACCCTTTGTTTGGGTTCTCTGGCTGAGACTGGGAGGAAGCCTACTAGAAAGAAGATACCTACTGATGATTCCAAAGTCAATTTCAGTTCAGGGATGCTTCTTAGCTCTGAACATGCGCATTAAACCAAGGGCACTATGCAGAGGGAAAGACAGTCTGTCCCTTCCTCTCTCCAACTTAATCGGTTGAGTTTATTAAAAAGAAGAAGGGGTGTCATGATTATAGTGTATAAATATCTTCACAGAAAGCCAATATTGGATACTAAAGGGCTCTTTACTGTAGCAGAGGGAGGCATATCAAGAACTATTGGCTGAAAGCGAAAGCCAGACAAAGTCAAACTGGAAATAAGACAGCAGGATTTTTAACAGTGAGGCTGATTAACCAAGAAGAGTGGTGGATTCTGCATCTCTTGATGTTTTCAGATCAAGCTGGGATGCCTTTCTGGAAGAGATGCTTTAATGAACAAACAAGTTATTGAGTTCAGTACAGGGGTAACTGGGTGAAATGTACTTGCCTGTGATATATAGGAGGTCAGACTAGATGACCTAATAATCCCTTCTGGCCTTAAACTCTATGCGTCTGTGAAACGCCCCCGTTCCTTGCCTGCCCCTTAGTGGCCTTGCCCAAGAGACTCTGAGTCAACCGCAAGATCCAAAATCCCGATGGAAGGGGTTTTATTTTAGTCCCAGGTATCCCTCTTACAGGCCTCAGTGGTACAAACCTTAAGAAATGATGAGAGATTATGTCAAGAAAACCCAAGCCTCTGTTGCCATATAATGAAAAATGTCAAAGTGAAGCTAAAATGCTTATTTTCAAGGCTGGGACACAGTGATCTGGTGACAAACTTTCATGACAAGTTTATTGCTGTTGTACCTTCTAACTGATGCAGATTGAATCCCTTTCTCTGATGGAGGTTGGTGCAGCAGAGTGACTTTATCTCATTGCTCATTATTCTTCTGCGGTGTGCTGTTTGGTTCTCAGAGCAGACCTATTGTATTCTGCCGTCAGTCCGGGCCTTGCGTATCCATAAGCTTACAGGGATTTTTAAAGTACATAATCAATTAAGTTGGCTGGCTGGCTTGTTAATTTAAGTGCTTATGGTCAGCTGCTCAGTAACAGGATTGGCTGCACAGGATCCGTCTGATATGACTTCTGACAATAATTAAACCAAACTTTATGCTCATCATCATTAAAAATGTAATTTATGGAGCAGAACCAGAACCCTGTACCCATATCACTTCTCTTTTCACTCTCAATAAGACACAGGATTATTCTGCTTGGGCTAAATTTTGGAGTATTTACTCAGTCTGTTGATGTTAGTGCAGCTGATCCAGATTTACACTGGTGCAAGAGGAGAATCTGGCCCATTACATCTTCAAAACAAACTCTAATTGGCTGATTGCATTATAAGGGCCTTCCGTGGTTCCGAGCATCTTCAGAAAGCTATTTGTCTATCGTTATTATTAATTATTTTTATTATCTTATCATCTAGGAGCCCTCTCTTTAATAGCTGTCACACATAATTTCTTTTCTCCGGTAGATGATATTTTTAGGTAGGAAGGGAGCAACAAGGTTTTGTAGGGACTGTAGCTCTAAGTTTAGAAGTACATGCATTATTTACAATAGATTTTATTTGAAACATACACATTTCTGAATTTCATGGGTTAAATGGCAGAGTTTGAAGTCGATGGTGGGTGGTGCCAAAGTGTTGATCACCTCCGAGTTACATCACAACACACAATACGTTTGGTGGGTATTCTTCTGTTCAGGTCCCTAAATGAGTCATTGGTTCATGTCATAATATCACTGAAGACAATTGGCCATGATTGTGAGTCTCTCCGGAGAAGTCCGGCAACGCAAGGGCAGGCGGCTGTTGAAGGCTGGAATTGATGTGTGCTGGCAGAGTTGTGTGTGGAAGAAGCTAGCTCAAAGCCAGATTGCACTACACCAGGCTCGAGACAATGCTATCAATCTCTTGTTTTCTGAAGCAAGGAATCTCATCAGATTCAGCCACCCTAAAATGTTAGCATCATAGCAAGGTTTTCTGCTTTTATGGTTTTAAAAATACCCACCAAGTTTGGCATGTATTACTTTTTAATGCCAAATAATGAAACAGGAGCAGCAGAGCAATACGATGGCTCAGTTTTGATTTTTGTAAAGCATTGTCATTTCCTGGGTAAATTCAGTTTAAGGTAAAATGTTCTTTAACCCCAAATTGGAACCCTAATTCAATAAACTCCACCTTTGAAGGGGGAAACTCTACATCCCTTCTCCCAAGATGTTCTGTCTCTACCATCTTGCCGAGGGCTCGGGATCTTGTTCCATCTGGGACCTTCTGACGCCCATCTCAGGCCTATCAAAGGAGGGGCGTGGAACACTGCAGTTGTGGGTCCATCCTTCATCCATGTTTGCAGAATGTTTCAAACCTGGGCTGTGTTTGAAGTTCAGTGCAGATGTTTTGCAGAGCTCTAAAGTTAATTTGCCATTCTAAGATAAACAACCAAACACAATGTGTGGAAGTTTATAGCCATATGAGAGCAGATGACTTCACAGGACTCTGGCAATGATGGCCTGGTGGGGTTCTGATCCGTGGATGTTTTATGCATTTACAGTTACATCTATTGTATCTTTGGTTACACAAAGCAGTGCAGCTTCTTCTGGAAGTAGCATAATTATCTTTTACATCTTTGATCAAAACAAGGCCTGTGTGAAATTGACAAATACTTCCCAGGACATTTTTTGAGGATAGCAAATCAAACTACTAGAGATAGGCTCGAACCAGGGGTTTCAATCCAAACCCTTTCAAAATTTCAGATGGTGATGGAGATTAGATTAAAATCTCTGGGCTTGATTCCACCCCTTACAGTTCTGATTCCAGGGCAGATCCAGAACCAAAAGGTATCTGTTTTCCAGTTTAGATTGAGTCAAAATCTCATGAGATCAGTCAGTGCTCTTCAGTTTAAGCCTGAACTCCTGGAGTGAAATCCTCGCCCTAGAAGTTCTGTTGTTGACTTCACTGGGGCCAGAATCTCAAACTAAAATCTGAATCCCAAACCCTACTCTAATCCAGATATGGGTTTTAACACTGTCTCCTTGGCAAGTTCTTCAAAAAAGAACTAGATAAATTCATGGAGGATAGGTCCATCAATGATAATTAGCCGGGATGGGCAGAGATGGTGTCCCTAGCCTCTGTTTGCCAGAAGCTGGGAATGGGTGACAGGGGATGGAGCACTTGATGATTACCTGTTCTGTTCATTCCCTCTGGGGCACCTGGCATTGGCCACCGTTGGAAGACAGGTTACTGGGCTAGAAGGATCTTTGGTCTGACCCAGGATGGCCGTTCTTATGTTCTTATGCACATCTGTGGTTAACATGAATTTTCCCATTGATACCTAAGTGCTCAATCTTCCTGCACAGAACTCGATGGAGGTTTTGCAAGGACCATACAGACAAAAGTTGTATTTGTTTAAGACGTGCAAATACATCTCCTAAAAGTCATCTCTACTCCTATTTCATATATTATCTCTCCTCCAACTCAGACAATTTCTGGTCTAGAAAACAGCTGTCTTCTTGTTA
Source organism: Chrysemys picta bellii (assembly GCF_011386835.1). Classification (NCBI taxonomy): domain Eukaryota; kingdom Metazoa; phylum Chordata; order Testudines; family Emydidae; genus Chrysemys; species Chrysemys picta. The sequence goes on from NC_088808.1 coordinate 19,274,157, forward strand.
GGCAGCTGCATACAAAATGTCATCAGTAGGACAGATTTTTTTGTCTCCTCGCTAACTGTATTGCTTTGTAATTTGCTTCAGTCTTGGTTGCAAATGACTAAAGCATTTTGTAAGGAGTCTAGACAGTGTCCTTAGTGAACTGGCATTTAAGTAATAATCTAAAATATCTCCACCATCAACCAATAATCTAACAATAGTGAGATTTTGATGTCTTTATCTATTGTGTTGTAGCAGCCTCGCTTTGAGCTTTTGATGCAGGAGAGCATGATTTTTAAACGGATAAGGACTTTCCAATGAATTTCCATGACACTGAGCTATTGCATTCATATTCTTGTGTATGCCAAATTAATGGAGTTCCACACAGAAGATGATATAATTTAATACATGCTGCCCTGATGAGGCCTACAGGAAGCAAAACAGAGGCATCAACATAATATACTGTTTTTATCCAGGCAGACTGAGATGTTAATTGCCCTTTCAAAGGACAAAAACAACCACCCGGTACTTCAAGGCAACAGTTTAAACTACAGAGCTGCTGGAAAGATGTTAGCGTCCCCATCTTGGAAAGCTTTTGTGCGCTAGTTAATTCAATCAGTTGCTTTTTAGACTGTGGACCTATTTTTTTGATCATTGGTAGCATCCTCCAAATACATCATTTTCAAGCAGGTTGCCAATTACAACCTCTACTCCTAGCAATTTGCTCTGGATTTCTGGTGACCCTTGGTGTCTGTCCAAGAGAAAACCTACCGTTAATAACTGCAGGCCTCCATGTCATTCTCTGAATAAGCAGGGTCTTGGAGTGTGTGTTCCGGTGATGAGCTAGAGGGCAACACTTCTAGAACCAGTGAGGCCAGAAACAGTCTGTCCATTCCTCATGGGTATAATGAGACACTGTGGGAAAAGAGTGACAGGCTTTTCTCCTCAAAGTGAGGTTTCCTTAGTTTAGTCTTCAGATTGTTCCCTTTTAACATCTAGTTTAATTTCTAAGGTAACTTATGATGCCGTCGCCCTACATATCTTCCAGAACTGTGTGTGTGTGGGGGGGAATCTCTCTCTATTGATCATTTGTTATGGTGGTTCTCTGCTGTCTTCTAACATGAAGTGTTTCCATTGTTTGCCTAGGTCTGGTACATGGATAGCTACCACAACAACCGCTTTGTCCGAGAGTACAAAAGCATGTCGGATTTCATGAATACAGACAATTTCACCTCTCACCGTCTCCCTCACCCCTGGTCTGGCACTGGCCAAGTGGTCTACAATGGCTCGATCTATTTCAACAAATACCAAAGCCACATAATCATCAGGTTTGACTTGAAAACAGAGAGCATCCTCAAGACTCGCAGCCTGGATTATGCTGGCTACAACAACATGTACCACTACGCCTGGGGTGGCCATTCTGACATTGACCTCATGGTGGATGAAAACGGCTTGTGGGCTGTCTATGCTACCAATCAAAACGCAGGGAACATTGTTATTAGCAAGCTGGACCCCAACACCCTGCAGAGCCTGCAGACCTGGAACACCAGCTACCCGAAACGCAGCGCCGGCGAGGCCTTTATCATCTGCGGTACGCTCTACGTCACCAACGGGTACTCAGGAGGAACCAAGGTGCACTATGCTTACCAGACCAATGCCTCCACTTACGAGTACATTGATATCCCATTCCAAAACAAATACTCACACATTTCCATGTTAGACTACAACCCGAAGGACCGAGCCCTCTACGCTTGGAACAACGGGCATCAGATACTTTACAACGTCACCCTCTTCCACGTCATCAGGTCTGATGAATTGTAGTCCACTTTTGTCTAGAAACTAATTAAAAAAAAATACTAATATCAAGGAAACACACTTATTAAAAAACAGCTGCCAAAATAAAGAACAACTTGACAGAGGATTATACAGCATACCCCTGACATCAGCATTACCTCTACATTTCTAGAAGTCCAAGCCTGTGTTCTATAGACTTAAGAATAATCATATACTTGCAGCTGGAACTGCACTTAAAGAAACACTGAAGTTTTTGTTTTGCTTTTGGTTCCAATAGCAAATCTCCAGTACATGCTAAAGAAGTAAGGCAATGACTGTTGGAAATTATCACTGGGGAGTCTCTCTCTCTCTCTCTCTCTCATGTGAGTTGCATGGACATTTTCCTACATCACGGTCAGCTATGATGGATGTGTGATTTGTATTTCTAAGTGGAAAAGATGGCCCTCTCCAGGGGGTGTTTGGTTAAGACTAACACTGGTTAGTTTTACTTGCATTCCATTGCAGCTACTGTCTCTCAACTGTGTTTTTGTCTCTTAGATTAACTGTGTGAGACCCAAAGTAGCTCATGGATCTGTGTCTTAGTAACTATTAAACACGATGGTTTAAGTACGTATTATGAACAAGTTGTTGTACCCATATTGTTTGAACTTATGTATTCAGCAAATATACTGTATCATGTATGTCTGTTATTTACCAGAGGTGGCAAAACTTTGTATGTCTAGTTTATGCAATGAATGTTGTAAATGCAATGATGTAGTTTGGATTAATAAATGATGGTTTCGTTTCTTAAAAAATGACAATGAATCAGTGTTCACCCCTTATACACAGGTAATCAATTTCATGTTGCTAATTTAAAAAAATATTCTCTTACTGTTATAATATCTACACAGCATTATGATTGATGGAAATAGCTTCTGTGGATATTCTGTGGCATCAGATTCCCATATGAAGTCTTAGGAGGATGGACTTGTGAAGGAAATTAATTTTTTTAAAGAGGAAAACTTTGTACTATCCACAGTTATCTAAGGAACAATAAAAATATTAGGAGACTTCCCTGTTTTGTTTATTGTGTGCTGGCTCTGTGTATGTAGGGGGTGGAACATTAGTAAATTATAGAGTTACTAATTCTCAATTATATCTCTGTGCAACCATCTTGTGTTGGGGATGACTAAAAGGGAAAAGTGGCCTACTGTGTACAACAGCTGGCACCGGGCAGCAACTTCGGGAATTTCAGAGGACTGTCTGCTTTCCAGTGTGCGTCATTCAAAGAATCAGGTGGATGCTGTCTCAGTTGCAGGACTTATGCATATGTTTAGATTATAGTGTATGCATCACTGCCCATGAGCTCTGCCTGATGTGTACCTGCCTTTCACTCAGCCCCTGGGATTTGGGCAGTGAAAAGCAGGCTGAGTATCTTCTGCTTTAAGGAGTTAAATTCCTCACTTCATTCATCTAAACAGTCTCTACTACAAAAGGAAGCAAAGCCTTGATGCTGTATTGATTCACTGCCAGCAAAGACGGCCTCTTTTGCTCCCAGCAGGGCCGAGTCTTTCCTGTTCTACATCCTGACTAAACCCTTTGGCTTTCAGAACAGCATTTGACACGTGGCCTCTCTCCACCATTTTCATCAGAGGTGAAGACACCGAGCCTTGGACTTGAAGACGGAAACTACAGTGTTTTCATACCCTGGTAATAATTTGAGAACATTTTAGAATGATGAAACTGTCCTCCTGCTTGAAAGGCACCAAACCCCAATGTTTGTAATGGCTCACCATTGCCTCTGATCATCCTCGACCCAGTATCAGAGATACTAGGTTCAAGTCAGCGTAAGACTGTCTCGTCTTGTCTTTGCCCATTGTGAAGAGCTCATGGGGCTGAGGAATGTCATGGCATACCAACCCTTGCCTTCAAATAATCCCAGGGTGGCCGACAGCTGAATCTGCTAATGCTCTGTGGGCCCTAAGGCCTTGTGCTGCCAATATGCGCCCCCTAACTACCTGTAAAACCATGATCCTTGGACACCCTGCCTCCCTGACCACCAAGGACACTTCCCCTGTTGATGACTCATCACCATTACCAGATTCACTCTCCTGCCCTCTGTCGACTGATCACTGCTCAGCTGATCCAACACACCAGGTGAAACTCAGGTGTCCCATCGCCATTTTCTCCCCAAGGTCACGTCCCAGTTGCCTCTGACCATCAGCAATAATGTTAAGGCTTATTGCAATGTACTGGAGATTAGTGCAGGAGAGGGACAAATCACAGATGATCCAACACTGGCGTCTGAGATCCCTTTATTGAATCCATATAGGGCAGGCTGAGAGAGTGTTCGTGTAACAATTAAAGAACCAGTCTTGCATTTCTTACACATGTGAGGAGCCCCATTGAATTCAATCCCCAGCCTGCCCTTACACAGACTGTAAGAATGCTTCCTTTCATTATCATAAACTAAGCTTACATTCTTTCAAAAAGAGAGAGATGCAGATAAACATGTCTTGTAGCACCAGCAATCAGGCTTCTCAGCTAAGGCCGATGAGTGCAGATACGTTGCTTTCTCCTAAATAAGGCTTCTAGCAGAGAATTCCATAAAGGGATTTCCATGTTAGTCAGTACTGACCACTTCAGAAGTAACAAGGGCTCATCAATCGTAGGAAATTGAACATAATGAGAGGTGCAATCAGCAAACTGAACATACGGGATTCGTCCTCTTGACCCTAATGCATAATCCCTGAAAAAATGTTTCAGCAGAAGATGAAGGGGGAAAAATAAAGCATGACAGAACACTGTTTCCTCACAAATGGATGGCATCATGGCCAAAGAATGGTTCTTCACAACTAGATTTCTGAGCCAGTTGTGTAAATCTTGGAATCCCACCTGGGTGATGACTTACTGAAATGAGAGCTCATATCGGGAACGGGGACTGCTTTCTGGGGATTTGATTATATATCACGCAGCACATTTCTAATGCGCTGAATTGCTACATTTATGGGTCTCCTAGATTTATAGCAATGGTTTTCCTTCCTAGAAGCTAAAAAAGGGAAGAAAGAACCATGATATAATTGGCAACAGTATCGATTTTCAATGTGCAGTAAAAAAATCTGTTAAGCGGGGAGCCTTTAAAGCACCTGCATTGTATCCACTTAACAAGTGTATTCCGTGAGCAGGGACTCATTTAGGAAGAGCTCAGCTGTTCTTTGAAAGATTTAGGGCCGGATCCAAAACCCATTGAGATCAATGGAAAGACTCCTATCAACTTCAACAGGCTTTGGAGCAGGTCCTCACTGCATAAAGAACACGAGTTGCCCAGCTATTTATGTGTATCACAACAGATCTTTCTTTGCCTCTCTCATTCCCTTCATAGATTTGAATTCTAGTTGTTACCATAGGTTTATTATAGAATATTTCTCCAGCATTACTCAAGCACCACACATAATACGCTGGATTGCCTCTGCATAGACACTATATTTAAATTCCTTTTTCTAGTCCAATTCATTTAATACAAACCTGAACCAACCTAGTGTCCTTGAACATTACAAAGGCCGAACAGCTTTCCCCATAACATGTGCCAAAGTTAATGAGGTGAGAAAAGTGGTCAAATTGACTGCACCTTTGTCCTATTAGCCTGTTGTGCGTATTCTATAAACGGCCACCATATGGTAATATATTTTTGGTGTGCATTATTTTTCAAGTGGATGAGCCATTCTGAGGCAAATGTGTCCCAGAAGGATTCATTTCTATCACAATTGACTTATTTGGTGCATGAAGTACACTGGGCCAAACACACTGCTGGCATTTCCCCAAGGAAGTCAATGAATTGCAGTAATGAAAAATTTGGCCCTGTGTGTGTGTGTGTGTGTGTGTGTGAAGTTAATATTTTAGAAGGTATTGCTTTAAAAGGTCTTTGCTAAATATTTGTGTGGGTTTCAGAGACTGCATTGTGTTAAGTGGATTCCAGAGCCTAGATTCTGCATTCACTTACAGCAGCAATATTTAGTCCCAGGTGACGGTTTATAGCTGAGCAATAAATTTGCCTATATTTCAAGTCAGCACTTAGCCTAACATTGTCATTTGATTCATTTGACCCATTGAGCTCCAGCTGGTTCATCTGTAGTTCTGGATGTGTTGGGTGCCAGTTAATGGAAAGATGAGCGAGCCATTCACATGCTCATCAGATGATTCTACAGAGGAAAGAGAAATAACCTCAGCAAGACTCTGATCTCTTTCATGCTTGGGCTTCACCAAGCCACGGTGCTTTCCTGCCTTTAGTAGATTCATTGGCTTCCACTGCACTGTACCACGTTACCTCCCTCTCGTCTATGGGGTCACAATGATCAGATATACAAGGGACCAGGAGTATCTATCACTCCTCCTCCCACTCAGGGAAAGCTCTCACTGGCAGCCCTCTTTCAATAGGTTTTGAGTGCACTGTGCCCTTGTCTACTTCAAAGCTGCAGAGAGAAGAACATGTGTAATATGTGAGCCATTTTTTTTAGAATGGTCCAAAGCTCAGAAACCAAGCAGGGGAGATCAGCTCTGACTGTTCTCTCCATGCAATACCCCTTTCATCTCTCCTCTTCTCCTCTTCTCCCTTACTTCTCATCTCCCACTGCTTTCTGTGCTGCATCTTCCTTCTGCCCAAATCTCCCTGCCCAATTCTGTGTCTCTTTTCTCTACTTCTACTCTTTCTCTTCACCCTTTTATTTTTCCCCTCTCTCCCTTGATTTCTTTTGCCCCATTCCTTTTCTACATCTTCCCCTTTGAGTCTTCCTCCCTACCTTTCACTCACTCCCTTCCCTCTTTTCACTTTGTTCACCCTCCGAGCTCTTACCTTCCTCTCCCTCTGTCCAGTTTAATTCTCTTTTTCTCACATATTATCCTTGCTTGGACGGCATGATCCAACCAGACTCAAGCATCCCATCATCCCAAGAGAGGATGTAGGCACAAAGCAAGAGATTGGCTTGAACCGACCACCAAAATTGGAGGTGTTTGTTAAATGTTCGCCTGTGGCTTGGTTCAGATTTCAAGCAGCCTCTGTCTTTATAATGGGCTGAACCAAAATCCTGTATTGGAGCACTTTGAAACCAGAAGTGAACTTTTGTGATTAAGGCTCATTTGATTCTAAACTCCCTATCTGTGTGCACAGATGGTTGGTTTTGTATCCATAGGGGAGCATGACCACTTTTGAGGGCTCGGTCATAGGCTGGCATACATACCTGGAGGCCAAGGCTGATAATGTGACACACAAGTTGCAAAGTCCGTGCTCAGTGCATGATGGCTAGTGAAATGCATGCATCTCCTCAGGAATGTGTTCCACACAAAGATATGGAGAATGATTCCATATCCTCAGGTTGAGCAGCAGTTACTTGACTTCAACAAAGTTCATGCAGCATCTGGCCCTGACCCAGAGGTCTGTTTCTTGGTAACACAAAGATTGATGCCTCGCATCATCATTGCATTAAAAGCTAAAAAAAAAAAATATTTTTTCTTCCCCACTACTTGCATGACCTACATTAGTTCTGCAAGCAGTGAACTCGGAGCCCATATGGAGGCAGATATCATAAAAAAAAAAGAATGCTGTCCCCTTAATTAGCTCCTCATTATCTGAAAGCTCCATACTGAAGTATAAAGATGTTGCAAAGCAATTTGTGGAGTTTCCAATTAAAACTTTTAGAACTGTTGAGCCTTTTAATACTTTATGTTTACAAATTACCTTGGAACTAGACCAACGCACACATTTCCTTCACTGGGGAAATATGGGTGTGGATCCTAGAATTATTAATATAAAATCCCCACTTTTAATAAAGTCATAAAGTATGTTGATATGGCTTCTCTTTTTATAGCTGATACAATAGAGATGAGTCTCTTTTGAGTGAGTGCCGAAGCGTAGGAATTATTAAGAGGGTAATTATAGGCTGATTTCACAATAAATCTACTTTTACAACATAGTAAAAACAAATATACACATCCCTTTTTACATTATGTCACTTTGGGGCTGCTCCTGCATGATGCTGTTAGGTGCTGAGTGTTTTCAGTTCCCACTAAAGACCCTGGGAATTAAGAGTGTTCAACGTTTCCTGGGAGATGAATAGCTCATTGCAGATTCAGGCCTTTTATGAATAAATTATGGTCAGCTGGGCATGGATTATATTCGCTGTATTGTGCAAGCTGAAAGCTGGGGGAGTGGAGCAAATAGATAATAAAAAGGAAAATGGATTCCCTCTACGAAGCAATGAAACTCGCACACATCTCACTAATACTTCTCTGAAATTTCTGCCGCCGGTTCTAACACTGGGCTGATAGCGAAGGGGAGAAAAAATTCATCTGTGGATAATGTTCTCTTATTGAAAGTGCTTCAAGCAAAGCGGCATACTAGAGCTGTGTGAAAGTCTAGGTAACAAAATTCTGAGTAACTGTCATGGGGTTGCTGGCCCTGAAAGGAGAGTCAGGGCCCACTCTATCCATGACTGGCTTCGTTCAAGAGATCAAGCCCATCTTGGCATACCTGTTAAGTAATTAACTGCCTAGGTGGCTGCTTGGCAGTTGAATTGATCAGTGAGCACCTGGCCCTATTAATAGCCTACCAGAGATTAGTTAGGGAGGTGCTTCTAGACACACTAGGAGAAAGAAAAACTCATAGGCCCCAGGAAGAAGAAGGAGGCTGCGGTTTCCTGATCCAAGGAGAGAATGACTGCTAATAGCCCAGCCTCAGGAAAAGTGCTGTGTTGCTCCTGAATACAAGGAGGGTAAGCCTGCCTGAATGATCACCCAGGGCCGGGGAAAGCTCTGGGGTTCCTGAACTGGGCAGGGGAGGCCTGCTGGCAGTGACACCTGGGCTCCCAGAAGAAGAGGGGGGGCTAAAGAGTTTGTACCTTGAATAAGAGTTAATGAATAAGCCTCATGCAGGGGAATCTTGATTTAAGGAGTCTGACGTGGGAGTAAATCATTGCAAGTTTAAATCCCCTCACTCTCTCTTTCAGCTATTTTCACCCACTCAGCTGAGTCCAAATTGCAGAAACATACACTGAGGAGCCCGTGGACAGTTAAGGTTAAAGTAACCTCCCCTCTGTTAACTTATATCTTCTTCAGGCTCCTTGGTGTTTATGTTGCACCAACTTTGACTCTTGGAGACATCACAGGGGAGTGAGTGCAGAGCTGTCTGGGAGTTTAACTTGCCTGTCACTTCTGCTGTATCAACCTGGACTCCTATTGTCAGCATGCGCCTCCAATGCTTCAAAGCAACTCACCAGCCCTTTACCCTGCTCCCACCCAGGTCTTTGGTGGAAATTCAACTCTCCACCAAGCTAGCCCGGTCTCCCACAAGTTTTCTTGCTGTCTGCAATAGGGGTCAGGTCTCAAAGAGTCAACAGATTCCATCACACTTGCTGGGGCCTCCCCTGTCAAAGAAAGGAAAGGAGGCTATTGGCAGAATTCCCCATATAATTAGTACAGCATTGCTCTCAGCACAGGCAGTGCAATCTGGTTCTCCCAGGGACTGTAAATAAAGGAGCTTTCAAGGACACCCATACATTAGGAAAACATGTATGCTGGTGCCAGATCAGAAATCCGCTTGGCTCCTCTTCCAGGCAGCTGGAAAATTCTGGTCCCTGGTGAAAGCAACAGCAACAAACAGAGCTTCAGTGTGTTGCCAGAACTCAGTGGATGGCTACTGCTCACTTCCTTTTGGCTGAGGGACTGGTAACAGCACAGACGTTCTTTCAAGACAGGAGACAAAGGAACGTGTAGGTTCTGTAATAGGACAGGCTTTCGCTCTTGGCGTGCCGCTGGTGGGGTTCCGTCTCGTCGTTAGTCTGGAAATTGAGATCCTTCAATGGAAAGTCCCCCAGGAGGGAAAATTACTAAGTGCTTGGCAAAAATCTTAATTCATAGGTGAATGTTGCTACAATGGCTTTAGATATGGGTGAGCTGGTGGTGGGATTAAGTCACATACCTAAAGCCTCTCGGGGATTGATCCCATTGGGAGTCAATGGGAATCTTGGCATTGGATCCGCTTTCTAGTCAGTCAGTGGCACAGCAGAAGTTGGAACAGAGGACTCACAATCCCCTGCACTATGCACTGAACTGCTTCCTCCCCCTGAAAAGTGGTCCCAGAGCCAGATTTGATAAGCGCCTTGTTATTAGAAGCCATTGCAGAATCACAGGAAGGGGGGTATTGCTTAGGGGAGAAAAATGATGGAAGCAGCTTTGGTACGTAGCAGGGATGGAGAGTGATCTGTGGAATACATGACAAACAGTAGCTCTTGGATGCTGCGTGCGTTAGGCTTCTGGTCTCAGGCTGTGCCGAGGACTTTTGATGATGTGATACTTATGTTCTCTTGGATGTTGTAAAACCACGAGCTGATCTGTATTGAACATGTCATTTATATTCCCACACTGTTTTTAAGTGAATCTGTCAAATAAAAGTTAAATGTAACCCAAAAAAAAAAAAGAGAGAGAGAAGCAAAGGAGAGACTATGAATGATTCACTGCACTATCATCCATGGCTGATTAGGGCAAAGGCAGCTTGATGCTTTCATTATCCTCATGGGGAGGGGAACTTGGTACTTCCACCAAGTAGACAGGGTCCAGAGTTACAAAGGTAGCAGTCAGATACATTGGATGGGAGTATTTAGAGCCAGTGTTTTGGTTCAGAGCCATCTCTATCCACTTTGACACCTGACTTCTCCATCGGCTTTGATGGATATGTGTCTGTCTCCTCACCTTGGCAGTACATGCTGTGCAATCAGCATCCTCTTAGCTCCTGGCTGAAACTACCATGTCAATAGTAGAACCTTCCCTTTGAGATCTCCCTCTCTTTTCTTAAAGGCACTGTAACCTACATACTGACTAATTAATCCCTTACATGCATACGTTCCTATTTCCGAGAATCCCAGTGCTGGGTTTCCAGATGAGAGTGCCCACTTTGGAAATCTGCTCTCTACCGATTTATCCGTGTATGCACCCAGACTATAGGTCTCTTCCCAAATAGGTACATCTAGACCTCGAAGATGAACAAGTGACCTTGGGGAAAGAGAACATAAAGCTGCCATCTCTGGCAATTTAGCATTCATCAGTTGCATTACGCTACGGCACTTGTCACCTTTAATGAATGTTAAAGTCTTCCTATCACTAGATCACGCAGTTCATTTCACTTAGGGCAGTCTCCTTTTTTCTATCAAATTGGCTATGGTATGCAATAATAAAAAAGAGAAACTATGGCTGTAAAGGGTCATTCAGAGGAGCTGACATTAACTCAAGGAGGTCCCTTCTTGAAGGAGACATTCAATTAAAGTTTTATTGCAATTTGGCAACACAAAGCCATGAGTGTGAATCTCAATAGCTGGGTTGGGATTTTCGATTACAAGCTGAGTAGTAATTTTCTGGAGATCCTGACCTCTAACAAAGGGTGTGCAGTCGTGCTCAGGCTGGGAAAATCCTTCTCTGGCACAATGTGGTTTTTTTTAAATGGGAATCACGACTCTGAAGTATGAGTTTGCCTTCCCTGATCGTCCTGGCCTTATGACCCAGCCTTAATGGCAATGTGGTATATGGCCCAGTTCCTCAAAGGTATTTAATTGAATTCAATGAGTGTTAGGTAACTAAATAGGCCCAGCTCCTCAAAGGTAAGTTCTTAGAGCACTGAACTGGGACTCAAGATTTCTGGATTCATTTATTTGCTATGTGACCTTTGACAACTCATGCTTATCTCTGGGCTTCACCATACCCATCAGTACAATGGGTGTGATAAATTACTTACCGGCTGTACAGAGGGCATTGTGTGGCTTAGGTAATTAGTGACTTTGAAACCCTAGGATGGAAAATGCCATCGGGCCAAATCCTCCTATACAGTGAGAAGTCTTTGCCTGTCCATAAGCACATAGTACTATTGTTACTTCAAAGCAAGCCCTGCTGCAAACCAATGAGACAATGCTGCTGTGTTTCAGATTACTGACAGCATCTGTTACAAATTAGTAGACCATGACCCATTATTAATAGTCTACATGTACAATGGTTCTGAAAACAGAGAGCTGAAACCAGGGGTTCCCACAGTCAGGCATGGTTGCTGTAATGTATTCATTAGCATTAAGTATAATGTAATATTTGCATTACAGTAGAGGCAACAGGCCCCACTCAGCACCAGGGACCCTACTGAGTTAGGTGCTGTACAAACATAGAGATAGACCTTTTCCCTGTCCCAAAGAGTTCACAATCTAAGAAGAGCAGCTGTGTGCCCTTTTTCCCTCCTCTAATGTATCTTCTAATCCAGTGATATACTCTAATTGAGGCAATGTAATAGCAGTGAATTTCTGGTTTAGGCAGCAAACTTCAGTTACTGGTCATTTCACTGGGTCAAATCTTGTGTCCTTGACCCAGTTTTCACCCAGGCACGTAGGAGAAGCTACATCCTCCTACGTGTCTGCAGGGCGGGGAGTGTAACATTCCCAAACAAGACAAAGCCAGTGTCTTAGATGAGTGTTTTGGCAGAGTGCGAGCACCAGGACTTGAGTCAGTGTCTGCACTTTATTTAAGACATGTCGATCACTCTGCCTCTTATGTTCTTCAGGCAGATTCTCTTTGCAGGGGGTTAAGAGGTGGCTGGATGCCACGGTGAAACTTCATCTTCCTGGCTAGCATTGATTTGTGGTTACTGATGAAGTAGCATCTACCTTTCTTCGCTGCTGCAATAACTAGAGGTCAGTATTCAGATGGCAGAAGTGACAGGCTCTGTGGATGTTCCCAGTAACCTGCAGAAATCAGGCGAATCTCATTCCAAGGCCAGATCATTAATACGTTTAACTGACAGCTGTGTTGTCATTTTGAGTTAACGTTCCAGCTTACTTGGACCTGCTTCCAGAGCTAGGCCTCGATCAGAATTCTGGATCCAGAGCCAAATTGTGAGGGTCAGACCCTCTGATTTGGTTTTTTTTTTAGTAGCAGAAAAACATGCACCTCTATGCAGGGTATACTGCATGCAGATGTCCACCAGGAACTCAGAGGCTTCTACGGTAAGAACAGCCTAGCTTTTTATAGCGCTTTTCGCATTAAAAGATCCCAAAGCACTTCACAAATTATAGCCCGACAGCACCACTGAAATGGAGCTGCGTGTGGCATTTCCCTTGAGAGAAGAGTCAGGATTAGCTTGTAATAAAGGGGACTCTTTCTTGAGGCCTCCGAGTGGCTGAGTATCACAGATCCTGTCAAGTGCCCCTCTGGGCCACTCACCAGATAATTGTGAGGGGATCCTGCCACCGGCTCCTGTGTGTTTTTAAGTCTCTGGGGTCTGAACAGTGTCCCAGTACTGTCTTTCTTAGCGACTCCTCCCTGGAGGCTTCATCTAGCACCCCCTTCTGAGAGCTGTGACCATAGGCCCACTACCCAGCCCCTGCAACCAATGGTGTTCCCCTCAGACTCCCCACTCCTCCCCATAGCTTAAACATACCCTCTCCCAAAACTCCAGCTGTGGGGGTGTGCTGGCCCACAGTTTACCTCTTCAAGGGGCCTGTGGTACATGTAACATGCAAAACACACAGACACTTTGTACAGGCTTTTGACACCATTGATCTTTACATAATCACTCAAGAATACACAGAACTGTACCAAAATAATAAACCCTGCATGCACTTCCCTGCCTCAGTTTCCTTAGCACTCCAGGGCTGGGGTCAGAGTCCTCTGAGGCCTTCCAGTGTCCCTCTGTTGCACGCATGACTTTCTTCTCCCACATGGAGTGTTCTCTCTTCAACTTGCCTTCTTTGACCTTAGCTTGTCTGTCACCTTTCTTTCTACTGCCCAAAACTTACTGTGTGGCTCTCTGAGTCATTCCCCTAGGCGTCCTTTTTAACCCCCTGCTTTGTCACCTTTCTCTTGTTCTCCCCTCACCCCCTGCAGACAAATAAGAGGATGTAGCTTCTCCTAGGCTCCCGCTAACCCACTGTCCCAAGGTTCTTCACCCTGACTGGGCAGTTGTTGAGTTCTAACAACCTGCTATTGACCCTCAGAGGGAGATTCCAAAGGCCTAGCTAGCAATGGTGGCTATACATAGAGAGGAAGTCCATAATACAGCAATTTCATAATAGCAATTGCACAATAGCAGCTGGAATTCCTAAGCTGTAGGGACAGATTTCTCAAATGTCACACCGGGGTTTCAGTTCTACAGGTCCAGATTTCAGCCCATAACACTTTATTGTAAGTACCTGAGCTTAAAAATCTCAAGAATTGGGGCTTTCCACTGGAAAAGCTGACCGATTTTTAATTAATAGCCATTGTTAGTGAATTATAATAATGAGAGTGAATGAAAGCTCCTTCCAGCCTGCCAGATGTTCTTGTTTTGTGAAACATTCACTCTTGTTACATCAGTGACGTGACTGCAAATATATCCCTTTCTGTTCAGGAGCTCAGAAACAGGGCATGCTAAATTCAGCCCAGTAGAAGTGGACAGGATAAAAGCTGTGACACACCAGTCTTCATGATAAAAATAGCCTCTGCAGATAAACCAGCAGTGATAAAAATTGCATAAGGTCATCGATCCTCATGCATCAGGGCACAAGAGGATTGTTCGCTCTGAGTCAGGAAGAAATTTCCCTATGGGGCAGTTACTACCTGTTGAGTATATTATGGAAGTTTATCACAGTATTCGGAAGCATTAGCTGCTGTTGAAGGAAGAACACCAGACTTAATGGTCCGCTGTTCTGTTTCAGTGTCTCTTATGCACATGTATCTTTGGGGATTCTGAGGTGCAAAAGGCTACCCATGGAGACGCCCCAGGCTTTTGCTGCAGCTCTGGCACCCTGACAGCATGTCTCCATTGGAACTGCATTACCAGGAACTTTCCATGGGTACGTCGCCCAGCACCACAGGACCCAGAGGGCTTCTGCATAGTATTATCCTTTCCAAAGATTCTCCATAGGGACATAGCTCACTCATTCTCCACCCTTTTCCCCAGTGTGGACTCCAGAATCACAAAGACACCTGTAGAACCTGAAGGGGTGTGTGTGTCAGATATGGCTCCATAGGGATGGCTAATTCTGCACAGAAGCAAGGAAGGACATGCATTTAGAACTCCCTCCCCATGTCCAGCTCTGGGGGACGATCCTGCCCATCGATGGCAGTAAACCGGATCCTTAGCTGGTGAAAATCAGCATTGCTTAGCGTCAATGAAGCTACGCTAATTCCCATCAGCTGAGGAGCTGCCCCAGTGCAGTTACCCCAGCCTGAAGCTGGTATGAGGGGAGAATCAGGCCCTGAGGAAGGCGTTCAAGATCTGACCCATGGAAAGGAAGCACACTTTCCATGTTTGTTGGCATTCATGTATCTGAAACATGGAACAAACAAAACTGAGGGAGGGTGAGATATGGAAGCCACAATGACTGATGTAAGGCTTTCGAGACAGGGCATGTTTCTCACTAAGTGTTTGTACAGTGCCTGGCGAAATGGAGCTCCGATCTGTACTGGGGCCTCTTGGTGCTACTGTCTGAATAATGGGTAAGTAAAGGGGAGGAGAGGAACAAAAACCTGGGAAATTGGACAGCTTTATCCCATAGCAACAAGAGTGCTGAGAATCAAGGCAGGAATGTACTCACAGCAGAACCCTAAAAAAGAACCTGTTAAAATAAACACTTTGGCATATCTAACACCTCCCTCTTCAAATGATGTGTGCTGTAAGCAGCTGTGGATGCATTTGAGAAGGGACGAGAAGGAAAACACTGAAGAAGGGGAAGATAAGAGGTACTCTAATTACATGTTGAAATTAATCCTCTGTTTTCTTTCAGTATCTAATATGTTTAGTCATTATGGGTTCTCTGTTGTTAGTTGATGAATCCAGTCGTCTCTTTTGGAGCATTTGGCTTGTATTGTTCACTTGCTTAATGACAGGAAAAGAAAATCAGGCATTTTTCAATGAAGTGTTTGTCCCGCATACAGAATGCCACCTTGTATACAGGTAATGAAGGGGCCCAACAACTAATGGATTGCAGCTTCCTGGGTTTCTGGGCTTAATACATCTTGTGTGACAGGTTTGTGTAGGTAGACATTCTAATATAGTAGTCCAACCTTGCAAACTCTTCACCACAGCAGTCATTGCTTACTCATGTGACTAGCTCCATGAAAGTCAATGGGACCCTGGGCATAAGCAAGGACTGTTTGCAGTCTTGGTGGAGTAGAGCATTCTTAAATGGAGAGTGTACAGACCAGATATTGCCCTTTGTAGTCTTACATGAGCTGAAATCCTGCTAAGGTTGAGAGGCAGTCTGCAGGCAATCGGAGAGTACTCACAGTTAGTTCACTAGGGTGTGAGGTGGGAATTCATTTCCGGAAGAGTTGGAAGGAACGCATGAGCTCTCTTTGTTTGGAGGGATGATGGCTGATTCAGAGGCCTCTGCATGCTGTCTGTTAGCTTGCTGTACTGGGGGAAGAGGATTCCATCTTCCTTTCAATAACCACGATGAAATGCGTACAGCCTTCCAAATAGATGATGTTCCTTTTCACTTTTTTTCCGGAGGACATCATGATAATGTCATATGTATGGGCTGTAAGCTCTTTCCAGCAGACACTGTGGCCTGGATACACAAAGGGACTTAGGCCCTTACCTGTGCCTGGTTGGAGGATTGTGCTGGGGCTTAGGCATCCGGACACCTGCCTGAGGTAGCGGTGTGCATGCCCAGAGGCAGAACCTTGGGTGCCTTGGGCACTTTTCAGCAGAATATTAGGCAAGGGTAATGCCCGTGGGGTGAGGTGGTAGCCGAGTGGGGGTTTTGTGGATCACAGTAGCAACTGAATCAGGGATTTAGGCACCTAAGTAAATCCCCATGTGGACCTGGGCTTGCATGTACAGCGCCTAACACAATGAGTGTCAATCCCTGACTGAGACATCCTAGCTGGTTCTCCAATACAAACAAACAGTAGCCATAAAAATGATAGACAACCAAAATCAAGTGATGTTCCAGGGACACAAACCTGTCTGCACCTGAAGATACTCAGTTGTGTTTAAATATTACAGGCCAGATCCTCCACTGGTGTAAATCAACTATTGGTTTCAATGCAGCTGTGCTGATTTACATTGTCTGGAGGTTGTCTCATTCCTATAGGTTATAAAATTTGGAGCTTTTTAATCACCAGTTCACATCTCTAGTTCAAAGCATTCCTGCTTGGAACACAGTGTGCGTACTGACCTGCAATATGCCATACTTGCTCCTTGGTAAATCCCTGGACCTACAAACACACCTGTGTAACTTTATACACAGCACTTCTAGGATGCTTCACGTGCGCAAAATTACATACTTGATTGTTTACAGCATTGGGGTCTTCAGATGGGATCATACATGTTTAAGTTGCCTGTTTATTGTACTATTGGTCATCTCTGGGAAACAGCAAATAAAATGGGAGGCACAGCATGAAGGCGTCAGGAGAACTTTGTCTCATTAGCTGGTTCCCTGAAGAAAACAGAATAATTTTATTTTGAAGTTGGACTCACACACACAGATTTTTAATGGATTTCGCCCCCCCCCCCTTCTTCCTTTTTTATTATTATTATTATTTTTTTGTATAATAGTAGGCTGAAATACAGAAATGTCACCGCCACTGAGAAGAAGCTCCAGTAATTGAAAATGTGACATGATTAGAGATCAGGACAATAATGAGATAGTTTATCTTCCCTACACATATAGTACTGGATAAACCTGTGGGAAATAAAAAAAGCATCAATAAATCATATTGTCTCCGCCATGAAAGTAATAACACAGGCAACTACAGGTACAATAAAAAGTTTGTTCCGACACCGGTCCTCAGACATCCCCATTAGGTACAGTAGATGAGACAGTGAGCAATATACCACATTACATTTTCATGACTCTGGGTTCTTGGAGCGCCCCCTCTCATGAATTAGGCAGTTAGGGTCAGCCTCAGTAGTAGATGAAAGCCAATAGCCGTGTATTTGGTATGTGTGAGATCTCCAGAGCCAGGCAGGGGATTTAGAAGCCTCGTTCTCATTAAATTTACAGGGAGACTTTGACTCTTCCAGCCCGTATCTACAGATGGTGGACCACTGTTTTATTCTGAGGAATACTATTCAGGTGAGTAGCTAGTTGATTTCAACAGGATTGCTTGTGTGAGCCGGTGAAATTCACCTCTGGGCAGAGGGCCAGCATAACCCATAGCTTTAGAGCTGGTCGGGTTGTTTTTCTTTCCCCAATGGACAATTTTTCAAAGAAAATTTGAATACCAGAATATTTTGGCTGAAAACCAAACTATTTTGATGTTGATGTGCTGCTGTGGTGCCCCATGGGAGTTGTAGTTTGGATATATGATACTCCTCTTCTCTATATGGGGCTGGGTGCTCTCATTGGCCTCCCTGGTTGGACTACATCTCCCATGGTGCATCACAGACTTCTTTTGGGAGAATAAAGGCTGTCCATTATGGGAGTCCTTCACTGGCGTGCATCATAAGAGATGTTCAGCTGGAGACAATGTCGCAGAAAGGAGAGTGAGAGACTGAAACAACTAAACTACAGCCCCCAGGAACACTGAAGCCATATAGAAATATTTGGGGGTGTATAGGTTCTGTTTTTCAACACTTGATTTAGTCAAAAACCCAATTTTTTCCATCATACAATGGTTTAAATGGAAATGTTTTGACCATCCCTAATAGGAACCCGTTAACGGTTAAGTCTTCAAAATAACACTATAAGTTGGACTTAAATAGTACATAGGCCTTGCGCTAGCCCATTGCACAGGGGAGAATTCCAATGTGAAAAAAGTTTGCACAAACTCACAAAACTCCAGCTGAAAAAGTCATCTTATATTAATGATTACTGATTGGCAACATTATTATTATTATTATTATTATTATACACACACTTTTGGTGCCTATTAACTTTGTACCTGGGTGCCACTAAATAATTAAACATGGACATTAATACTATCCGTAAGTCAGCATTGCAAAATCGTCCTGTAAACTTAGCAGCTCTGGCTCAAAATCTTCTCTTTGTGATGACAAAAATCAAATAATAGGGATATTTCATTTGCAGGTCCAATCTTTTCCAAATAGCAACTTTCCCTACTCGAGTAGAATATTGTGAGGCTGCCATAAATAGGTAGTAAACAAATAATACTGCAACCCACTGCCATCTGCTAAGAGACTAATTCTATCCAGCTGAAAACTGAAGTAAAGGAAAAGCTATGGGAATAGATCCAGCCAGTCTAGCAAAGGACTAAATGCCCTCAGCACCTATTTGACAGGAGCTGAGTGAGTTCAGTGTGTGGTCGATAATATGCCTTGTATAGGCTTTGCTGGATTACATGGATGTGCCGTAGCACACGTGAGACAATTTGCTTAAAGAGTGTTTAAAAAAGAAACCCCTCCAGCATAATATTTACAATGTTATAATTAGGCCTTGATGGAAAAACACAACAAATGCGTGGGAATTTTCAAAACTTCTAAAAACTTGGAAATTAAAATGTTTTTGAAAGAGACCTGATTTTGAAAATGTTCACAATTTTTTTTTAACCTAAAATGTTAGTTTTGGGGGGGGGGTTCCCCTCTTACTCCCCCCCTCCATTTTCAATAAAACAAAACAACAGTAAGGAAAAAGGGAGGGAGAGTAAAAACTGAGACCAATGAAGAGGGGAAAAATTGGTTTCATTGGGGGGGGGGGGGGGAATCCAGAAAAATTAAAAAATATTTGATGTATTTGTGTGCAATTTTTAATTTGGGGGGGAAAGCCACTTTTTTAATGAATTATTTTGACCAGCTCAAGTTTTATAATATGTATTGTAGTCCTTGATCAAACATTGAAAGTCAGATCGTCAGTTGATGTAAATCAGCATACCTCCTTGAAATCAATGCCAATTCACACCAGTTTAGTATGTGGGCATTAATTTTCCCCCCAAGGATACAATGCATGGGTAACAATCAGGGCCGGCTCCAGGCACCAGTCTGGCAAGCAGGTTCTTGGGGCGGCCGCTCCGGAGAGAGGCGGCCGCTCCGGAGAGGGGCGGCACGTCCAGGTATTCGGCGGCAATTCGGCGGATGGTCCCTCACTCCCGCTGGGAGCAAAGGACCTCCCGACGAATTGCCGCCGCAGATCGTGATCGCGGATTTTTTTTTTTTTTTGGCTGCTTAGGGCGGCCAAAACCCTGGAGCCGGCCCTGGTTACAATGGAACTGCACTGATTTACAGATGATGGCTGCAAGGAACTAGTCCAGAGAGGCCTGCAGCATCTGCCATTGCTGCTGAAGTCGAAGGGGCTCGTATATGCTCAGTACCTTTCCGGGTCTGTCCCCAAGTGATGATTCACAGCAGTGACAGGATGCCTTGCGTTATTCAGTCTTCCAGTGAGCACAACAGGAGTGAAATTAGCTTTGTAATAGATCAATATTTCTGCCCCCCAATTTGAGCCACAGTTCAAAGCCAGACCTAAACTTCAACCAAAGCTGCTCCACTGGCATTCATTGCAATGATTTTCCTCGGCGCACTTTGAAGAACACAGGAGAAGGGCAGGATTTTGACAGAGAACAGGAGATGAGCAGAAAGCTTGCGTGCTATACTGAGCAGAGTCACATATGTGCTGTTCTGCACTTGTTTGCTGCACAGACAACAATGCTGCTAAGCTGCCGCGATAGACTGATTGTCAAAGACGCTGAGCACCTACAGCTCCCATTGACTTCCATGGGATCCGTGGATGCTGAGTGCCTCTGAAAATTAGGCTGCTGGCCTTTATTTCTTGGCTCCATACCTCCACGGGGATCAGGGTTACAAAAGGTAAGACCCCCTTTGTCTTACAGCTGCACTCACCCTGATGCCAATGGCTGCTGTTACGTGTGTGTATCTGATATCTTCTGGTATCATTACACAGAGGAATAGCGGAGAGGTAAGAGAACTCTCTCTGCACAAGTCTTTTTCCTTAGTGGACCAATTACCAGAACTAAGAGGGAAAAGAAATCCATCTTGTGCAAGTAGGATTGAGAATCCAGGACCATATGTTCATGTAGTTGCATGCAGAATAGGAAGGAAATTGCTCTGTTTTACAATAATCAGGAAAGGAGGGGAGGGGGAGAGAGAAGGTTAATCACAAGACTCCGCTTCATCTGCTTTCTCTAGCTCTTCTGATTGACAAGTTGTAACAACACAAGCTTCAGTTGATCTATTGTGAATCCCACAGATGAGGGCAGAGGAAAGGGATGAATTGCTAGCTCCGCTCCCCTCCCACCTTTGAACAAACTGATCTTTCTCAGGGACACAAAGGGCCTTGGATTCCTTTGGCCCTAGACACAATCAATAATGTGATTATGACCTTGTTTTTAACTGCGAAGAGTAGAGATGTCAAGGAGACACTCTGGCTGCCGCTGAAAACAAGGTGAGAGAACAGCAGGCCGAGTGTGTGTGTGTTGAATGACTGAAATGTTGTGAGGGGGCTTACTGACGTGGAGATGAAGGTGAAAGGAGTGACCTACGTTACCAGAATTAAGGTAGCTGGGAAGCACTTTTCATTTCTAGGCCCTTATGTAGTTTTCAGAAAAATTTGACTGCTTGACTCTTGGGAGTTAGTGCTGATCTGAGACCTTGCCAAAAAAAAAAAAAGAAAGCTGATTCATCTTGCTGCCACTTGAGACAAAAGAACATCTAATTAAGTCAGTGGCATAAAAATAAATATACAAGGTGCAACCTCAGTTGCAAAGCACATGACTGGAAATTTGCACTCATGTCCAATATGCTTTACCTCACCCCCAAACAGGACTGAATGCACCCCAGGGATTAATCTGCTGTGGAGAAAATGACGGCTAAGTTTTTGTTTATATATTAAGCAACTTTCTTTTTATCACAGTGTGTGGTATATCACAGGATGAGTCAAGCTTTTAAGAGAGTTTCATAACTTAGCTCTGACTTGTGCCTGGTTTCCATCCTGATCAAGGGATTTCTCAGGTCTGTAGTCTATTTGGGTGACGCAGGCCTGAGCGCAAGGCCTGCTGGGAAAGGAAGTGCTATAAAAGCAAGCCACTGGCAGTGCTCTCTAGTTGCTGGGGTCTGATCAACCTGTGTAGTTGGTTTCTCAGCTGAGGAAGGACCTCCTGGCAGATTGTGCTGAAGAAGCCTGTGCAAAAATTGGGCGAAGGTTTGGAGGCAAGCAAGCACAGGAAAGAATCCTGAGGAAGGAGTGAAGTGAGCATCTGAGGCAAGAGTGGACAGTCTCAGTCTAGTGTCTTGGGGTTGGAACCTGTGGTAGAGGAAGGATATGGGCTCCCCTTCACTGTAGCCAAATAGTCAACAGGGATGAACCCCTGATAAAAGGGGAGAAGGTTGAGGTCACGCAGATGGTGGCGAGAGGGCTGTGTATTGAGATGGACTAGGCCACAGGCCATGGGTGGAAGGTCTGCATTTGTGGTGTTTTCTCCTGGACTTCTCTTTACCCCAGAAAGAGAGGCCTCTAGTTTGGCTGGAGGACTTAAGTACCCTACCAGCCAAAAGAAACTGAAGCAGCAGCCATCCCCGTTTTCAGAAAGATAAGGAACCATCCTGGCAGTTAAAATAACTCATAACAATTCATTACGGTGAACTACATCCAAACCCTTTAGCTGGGCGTGGCCCCTAAACACCATAAACTGTGATGAGATGCTGAGGTTATCAGGGAAAGGGTAGGCTTCCTAAACACTTATGTAACCCACACACCTTCTGGGTGTGGTGTTCTGTCCCTTCTAGATTCACCGAGACCACTTAAAGAGAGAGAGAGATTAATGAGTTTGCTCTATGGCTTTTAGCTCATGTAGTAGAGGCTCATGCACTAAACTCCAGAGGTCCCAGGTTCAATCCCACCCGCTGATGACTGGGGTCTGTCGGCCTTACACTTGAGAAAATCAGTCTTGGGTCATCACAAAACCCCTACAGATTTCCAAGGGGTTCTGTGTGAATGTTATTGACAGCTGTAAACCTCCAGGATCAATAACAAACCCCAGGGAGGTCCCTGGTGCAGGATGTTCCTGAGATACATAACTTAGAAGTATTCATAAAAGGAACAGTGGGAAGGGGAGAGATGGGAAGCAGTGCTGGCAATATGAACGGACAATCTCCTAGAATAAAACCTTATTTTCAAGCCTTTAAGAAGGTCTACGAAACTGCCAACACAACAAAAATGAAATAATTAATTGACCGTGTTGCTTCAATTGCCAACAGTCTGAGTTAGTTATTAATGGCAAGGCCAACAGACCAGTAACTGCTGCATGGAGCTTTGAGTCTCCACATCCTAATTAGTTTTTGTTAAATGGATTTTGCCTTCTGCTTGGAAGGATGTCAGGTTGCAGTCTCTCCTTTCGCAGCAACTCCATGGAAACAAAGAGCATAGGAACAACGATCCAGAGTTTGGGAAAGTGCCCAGCCCCTTCAGCATTTCCACCTTGTGCTCACGCTGGAAAGCCTAGAAGCATGGAAGTGCCCAATAACTAAAACGTTAATGGGCATTATAGAAACAAACCATATGTATTTGCAGTTTTGAATGACTGCCCCCTGCATTATAGTTGAATTCTACTAGCTGGCACAGCGGAGGGTGGAGTAACCACTCCATTCCCTGGCCACCCTTTCATTGGGCAGGGGAACAACAGT
Source organism: Chrysemys picta bellii (assembly GCF_011386835.1). Lineage (NCBI taxonomy): Eukaryota > Metazoa > Chordata > Testudines > Emydidae > Chrysemys > Chrysemys picta. The sequence goes on from NC_088808.1 coordinate 19,297,507, forward strand.
AAATAAATGTGCAGCAACCTGTTCTCTGAGACCCCAAGTCTGGATAGTCTCCCCTGAGCAGTAAGGGGAGATTTTATTCCCCTGCCTGGGTGTACAGTTGAGAATCCAGCCCACACGTTGTATCCCTCCATGGCAGGGCCTGCGTCTCTGGTTTGTCTCTCTGGTGCCTAAGTCTGTCCTGGAATTTAATTCCTTTGGCGCAATTCCACATTACTTCCTGCACCAAATCTCTTCTGAATCTAATTATCCCTCGCGGTGAGCTTCTTTATTCCAAAGAGTTCAATGACTGACCACCTGGTCGTCCGACCAGGTCAAGTTCTTCAGGGCTTGGTGCGTGCAATACCGTCAGCTTAAACCCCAGCCTGCAACTAGCAGAAAAACACAGATAAACCCATCTGTCTGTCAGTCACGGTATCCACATGAGACCCATAACTACAGAGCTAGAACATACCATTGTCCGTGGCAGAAGAGCACTTATCTGCATGGGAGAACCACATGGTAGTTGAACTCTCATGTCCTCAGACCAGTGAACCATCAGTCTCCAAAGTGTTCGAAATATACAATATGCCAGAATTGTGAAGAACATTCCTAATTCCCCTTCCCTACACCCCCACCCCTTGCAAACCAATATGTCTATAGCCTGGATGCAATTTTTGTCATTCTCAGTGTGGAATCTGAAGGATAGACAGAGATCCTGAGAACACTGACCCATTTTTCCCCAACTTGATGGATGCAGGCAGGGTGAACAGACGCTGGTCTGAATCTCCATGGCAACTAGACGTGCACGCACTGTACATCCTCCCTCTTGGACGTTTCTGTTTATAATAAATGTATAGTTCAATATTTTTATTCCCCCTCTGCTTAGAGCAGTTGCTGTTAAAAATACAAAAAGGAGGCCTCTGTTTATTTTTTCATGGATGCTGGAGAGCTCAGAAGCATTCAGCCAATTTATTTTTACAGCACAACACCTTTTCTACACTACACCTAGGTGAGGACCTTTGAGTATTTGTCAGAGAATAAGGCTCTTGGCTTTCCCTCTATGTACACAAGGCTGTCTCAGGGCCCCGGGTGGTGATGTGTTTGCCCTAATATAAAAACAAGCTGATTTAAAATCACCAAAGTGGGAGGAGTCAATCTGGTTGAAGCCAACTGAATAGACCCTCTGGAGGAATCTATCCACTAGCCTTTGCGTCAGGGGGAATTGGCTGGTCCTATTACCGAGGAACCTGAGGAACTGGGCTTCTAACAATTCAGATGAATGAGTAATGTACCTCAAAGCATGGCAGAGGAGCAAATTCCAAGGTCAGGGTTTTAGTGGGATAAGGCAGATGAACTGATGCAACAGTCTCCAAAGGGTTTAGCATTTCCTGGTGCATGACAACTACTCACCCGGCTTGTCTGTTCAGGGTTTGTGTGCGTCGGTGTGGTGGGGTTTTATTTTTATTTTTTTGGAGTGCTCATTGCAGGTTTTCTCCATGATGTGCAGGAATCTGGGAAAATGCTTGTCAAAGAGCGTTTGCCTGAAGGACTCATTTCCCTAAGTGGATGTGTCAGAGTAGTCAGTGGCAGAATTTCAGTAAGTGACTTCTATAATCTCTCTCCTCCCCCACACACCTACTTTATTAATTTGGAACGATCCTATTCTATTGAGACCTCTCTTGGCACATTTTTGAGACAGCAAAGCACAAACCATCTCCAGTGGTTCAGCTGATTATTATTTTTTTTATTAAAGTTATTGCAGTGAATGTGGGTAATCATCTACGCCTTTTTCAGCTTTACTGGATGGGTGATCTAAGCAGAGTCAACCCACGCCTGCTGACAGAGGGGGTCAGAGTGAGGGCAGCCAGCTTCAGCAGTGTTACTGAGCATGCTCAATACAAGCCAAGCAGTAAATGGGGTGGGGGGGAATGTGACCCCGCATGCCACGACCCCCCCCATGTATCACCTCTGGAAGTGACTTTAATTAATTGCATAGCTTGTGTGTGTACCACTGTCTCCTGTGGTTTCCAAACTGCTTGCCTATTTCATAGGCCCTGATATTGTCCAGATTACAGGAGTCTATACGTCACCCCAAGTTATATGGTCCTTGCTTTTGTGCAGTAGGATACAAGTTTTGTTGCTCTGATTTTCCAGATAGTGACTTCATCCATGTAATGTGCATGAAGCGCTCCAAGGCCCTCCAAAGTAAGGGCTACCGAAGAGCAAAGTATTATAAGGCATTTAAAGAGAAGCCATTCGTGGAGCTGAATATTCTGGGAAATGTAGACGACCTAGTGATTGCATTCAGAGATGGACTAGCCCCAACTGGAGACCAAACGTCTGTGTGTTGAGCCAAACTTGTATGCATCTGCCTAATTTTTCTGGAAATCTCAGGGGAGCAGGCTTTCTCCGGTTTCCTGCATCGGGTTGAAATTCCTTGAACAGCGGCTTTTGTGAGTATTTTGGCACTTCTGGTCTTTTACAGCACCAGGAGGGGCAGAGCGGCTCGTGATACTTGTGTTTTAAAAACCAGCTGGAGCTGGTCAAAGAATTCAAGTTTTTTTGCTAAATACACTTACAATGAAAACACTGACCCTTTTTTTGTTTTGTTTTGTTTTTTTATATGAAACCTTTCAAAACTTGGAGGGTAGGGGAAGGGAAGGAAACATCCGTTTTTTGTTTAACTTTTTTTTTCACTGAAAAGAGGCATGGGGAATAAGTGAAGTGAAGTGGGGCGTTTTCCCAACCCAAACACAATTTTTCAAAATTTTTAGTTGTTGTTGAAAAAAGTATGGAATGAAAATGTTCAGCCAGCTAAGCAAATGTTGTGGGGTGGCTTTGTTTGGTTTGTTTTTAAAAGCCCCCAAACAGTTTTGGGTGAAGACGGCAGTTGAGTCCTGCTGATGCTTTTGATCTCAGGGGACATCCAGTGGGTGTGAGAGCATGGTTAGCCTTAGGATGTATGGCTTAAGGCCTGAATTTTTGGGATAGTACTGAGTGCCTGCAATTCCCACTGATGTCAATCCTGACCTCACAGGATCAGTCCTTTATTGTAGATCTGAGTGAATCAGGATCCTCCTCTATCCAAGGAAAAACTCTGGGCCTGATTCGCTTCTCACATGCCCTGGTGCTAATCACTGGATTAACTCTGCTGAAGTCAATGGAGTCGCATCAGCGTGAGAGGAGACTTGAGCCCGGGGAAGTCTTATCTACTAATGAGGAAGAGAAGAGGGGGAAGGGTTGATGTGTCTTTTAATTTCTCGTGAACCAAGTGAATGTGAATAGCTACAGAGTTGAACGCGTGACCCAATTTCATCTGGGTGATGGATACAGGCATTGGTAAGAGCTCCATAGCAACTGGATGTGCACAGTTTAATTATTAAATCCCCACGGTGCTTTCTTTCAAAGATAAATGGGTACAGGATAGTCTCACCTTTCACAGCCATTTGGAAGGAAAAGCATCTATATTTAGAAGATGCTGTTCCAATTCACTGTGTGTCACGTGGTAGTATGGCCTAAGGAAGGGCAACAGCTAGATCAAATGCAGCTGGGGAATGAGTGCCTTTTCAGGAGCCTTGAAACCTCCAGGGCCCTTGTTCTCTATGGCCCTGCACTTTATATAGTTATTTACACCAGCGCAAAGTAGGTGTAAAATGCTATGACTTCAATGTGGTAGCACATTCGACTCACTTTGCCCTGTACACATGACTACACAAGGTGCAGGGCTATAGAGAACCAGGCCCCCCAGTTTTTATCACAAAGGGGAGTCTGATCCAGGAGTGACAGCTGATTCATGACGAGTATTGGATCTTGGATGCACGTGAGAAATGTCCCGCATGTACAGAGTGCGAGTTATTTTCTTATGTTCATAGTGCTGATGAAAGGTACTGAACTAACAACCCTAGAAACTAAAGTCCTCTGTTTATCTACAGAACAGGTACAACGTAGTTCAAAGCTGACCAGAACAGACCATCCTCATAGGTACTTCAGTCTTCACAGTCCATTCAAGTTTTTGATTTTCTGCTAAGTCAGCCGACAAGAAGCCGCTATTGCCAGTCATTTTGGTGGCTTATTTTGTGACGTGAATTGCACAGTGTATAAACTTCAGACCAAAGCCAAGGACTTTTACAGGCAAAAACAAAACAAAAAAACCCTCATATGATTCTCCACAATGAACTGGAAATCTTGTAGGTCTCTAACTACACTGTAGAAAAAGTTGGGCCCAGTTATATCTAAAACAGCACAAGGTTGCTCTTTTTTTTGGCTTTCAGTTTGCATTTCGTGTTCGATATAGTGCTGGAGTAAATCTCACTTTCTTCTTTAGGAGGAAAGTTGATCTTGTGCTCAAGGCACTAGACTGGGATTTTGAAGGGCTGGGTTCAATTCTTGGCTCTTCCACAGACTCCTTATGCAATGTTGGGTAAATCTTAGTCTCTCTAAGTTCTCCAGCAGTGACTGTTAGAGAATTATTTGTTGTCTTTGGGGCAGGGACTGTCTTACTCTGAGTTTGCTTAGCACTTTTCACAATGGAACCCTGATCTCAGTTGAGGCCTCTTAGTGTTATTAGAATATTCAAATAACAAAGGTCAGAAGCTTCATTGTGAGGTGCAATCTAACTTGAATGCTCATAAGAACTTGGAGATACTCTGAAAACAGACTCATTCATTATTTTGGATTTTTCTCTTCCTGTTCCAGTCAAAAACCCAAAGTATGAGGCAAGCAGCATTGAAAAACAGTGAAGATCTGTAGTATTCAGGCTTTTTATAATCCTCAGAAAAAAGTTCTGTTCCAGTTTTGAGTTCTGAATGAAGTGCCAAGTTAGTTCTTCTTTTGTCCCAAGGGCCGCACTCATCACAAGGTGCATACAATAGTTTTCCACATAAGGAAAGGACTTCTAGATGGAATAATAAATGAGAGATGTTGTTATTAAAGCATTATCCCATTTTCTGCTGCCAAGGTATTTCTCTCCCCATCTGACTTATTGGTAATGTCTTGCGTCAGCCCAGCTTGACTTGCTTTGGACGTTTGATTTATGGGCCGGGGACACAGAGTAGAGACAAGTGGAAATTACAAATTAGAGGGTTGAGAGCAGCATGGCCAGGGAAGAAAAGTGGAGATGACAGGAGCTCGAAGATAGGCTCCTCCTTCATCATAAGGAAAGAATTTTCAGGGAGGGGGAGGCTGTGGGTATGTCTCTTCCGACGCTGATTTCTGACCAGGTTTGACAGAATTACAAGGATATAACAAGCTACAGCACACAAATTATTGTCTCCGAGGGAATCTTGTCTTACTGTGGCACCCAGGACTGGGACCTCAGACATGGAACTAACAAAATCTGAAAACAGTCCACATGCAGTGCTCCTATTATACAGGGAGACACCATGGAAAATGAGCTTCCAGCCTACCCATGAATGACTCTAGGCAGGGCCGGCGCTTCCACTAGGCGACCCTAGGCGGTCGCCTAGGGCGGCAGGATTTGGGGGGCGGCATTTTGCCGCCCTCAGCGGAAATTTGGCGGCGGGGGGTCCTTCCGCTCTGGGTCTTCGGTGGAAATTCGGTGGTGGGTCCTTCACTCACTCCGGGACCCGCCGTCGAAGTGCCCTGAAGACACTGAGCGGAAGGACTCCTGCCGCCGAAGACCCCAGGCCCCCTGAATGCTCAGAGGAGGAGCGCTGCCGCCTAGGGCAACAAAAACCCTGGTGCCGCTCCTGACTCTAGGATAGTACAGCACCTGTTGTTAAAATCAAGGGTGTCATTTACACAGTGTAAATACAACAAAAGGAAAACATACACTGGGGCCAGATCCTCAGCTAGTATAAATCATCGTAGCTCCTTCGGCTGCAAGGCGCCCATTCTCTTCCGCCTATGCAGAGCGAGAACATTAACAGGAGTTATATGACTATACTTGGGAGGGACCCCAAAGTGCTGAGTGTATTCGAAAGCTGGCCTTGCTGATAGAGGGTGTAATCTCAGCAGGATTCTTCTTTCATTATTGCTTTTATGGCTCATGATAATTAAAAGCTGGCCCACTCGCTCCTGCCTCACCAAGCCCTGGGCTCTTTCTGCCCTTCCTCCCCACCCTGGCCAATATCAATCCCTAGAAGAATTTCAAATGGGTCAGTAAAAAATGCCCTCTGATTTACAGTGACTGGTATTCCTTCTCCCATCGCCATTAATAAAGGGCCATTTTATTACTTCCTCCAGCAGAATGGGATTAAAATATCTCATTAAGGAAAACAAAGAGATATGTTACCTTGGGAACGATTTGTAACTCCAGAATATTTTCTTTCCAAGGGCCAAGCATAGTATTATTCACTGGGGATAAGGGTTGCGGAATCAAGTCTCAGCTTAATAGTCTCAGTGAACACTATTTGTAGAAGAGCAGCTCCTAGAAGCCCCAGAGTGTTTCTATAATAAGAAAGAGTTTCTTCCTCTAAGAGTTTACCATCTAAATAAACAAGACGGACAAAGAATGGGAGAGCAGACATATTCCCGAGGCCATGTCCACACTACAAACTTTGGTCAATGCAAGTTTCCTCGGCGTACGTCCGCTGAAGTTTGTATATTTCTTGGGTGCACTTATTCTTGGCTGCTTGAGTCAACACTGCGAATCCTCACAAAGAGTGCTCGTGTCAATATAAAATGTAGTGCACACTGGGTAGGTTTCCCAGGATGCCCCACACCACAGTCAGGCGCAATGCCTTTTGGGAAATCTGTGTGGGATAGTAGTGACTTGGCCAGGGGTCTCTGCGAGCTAGGGGTCATAGTCCAGCATGCCACTTTCTCCATCCCATAATGCCACCCACATCCCATAATTTTTGTGCCTTTTAAAAAAAAATCCCACAAACCCATGCAGCACTTTTTGGTATCTGCCATCTATGGCAGAAACATGGAGGCTGTGAACTACCAATTAAGGGCTAGCTCCTCAGTTGGTATAGACAGGAATAGTTCTATGCACAATAAAACTTTAGCATTTCACGATATAGCTGTAGGCCACGCAGGGAGTTTGTGATGGAACCAGAAAATGAACCCTCATCTCATGAATCCCAGCCCAGGCCTTAACAACAAGGCCATTCTTGCCCTCCTGTATAATTGCAATAAGAAATTTGGCTCATAAAAATCAGTTAAAACAGAAATTTGCAACTCTTTTCTTGGGGAAGGAAGGTTGTGAGTGACCCAAGATGGATTGTGGCTTATGAACACCTTTGTGAGGACCCACTGAACAAATTCACTTAGAAATGCAGGCATAGCATTTTATTTTCTACTATAGTTTTATGTAAAGATTTCACAGATGCTGAACTGTTCAGGGCCATTTGTGTAATGATCGCTATGGATTTCAGTTCCAATCGATTATATCCTTGAGAAACTAGCAAAAATCTCAGTCAGGTTAAGGTAACTATCCCTTTACATTTGTTTTAAGGCAGATGTAATTTAGGCATGCTCACATACATGAATTTTCCTTGCACAATTGCACCTGCAGTCTAATTCTGGAAATCAGCCCCTGCAAGAATATCAGTTTGCATAGTACTGCGGGATCCTTCACAATGAGCGACTGGTATAAATTTCATCTGTTCTGTTAGAACATTAAAAATGGATTTAAAGCACAAAATTTCTACCTGCATTTCAAATGCCCCGAAAGTCAGGAGTGTTCAAACAAATCTGTAAATCTTGGATCTAGAAGTGGGTTTGGATTTTCAACATCCACCCAAAAATCAGACTGAAGTTAAGATTAAGGAATTTGGTTTGATTAGGAATTAAAACAATAAACATCACCTCACTTTCTTGCATTAAAAGGTATAGAAATTCTAAAGAACATTTTGAGGCAGATGCAATTCCTTCATCTTGTATTTTGGCCAGTTACAGACATACACATGTACTAGTCCTAGTTGGATTACATTTTTGCATCCAGGATTAGAGTTCCAATCCAACATTGCCTTTAATGCTTAGAGCCAGCAGGCATGCCAATGTTAATAAATTCCCACACTGCGAGAATACAGCCAAAGGGTCAGGGATTATAAACTATTATTGAGGATAATAATGTAGGCTGGAGAAATCACCTGCACTGGTTAGTTTCCAGCTGTTCGGTTATCTTGGGCTATCTCATTGCTGTAGTGCACATGGTCTGGAGTCTAAAGAACTATTTCATTTTTCTTTAGAGTTGATCATTCCATTGCAGGAGCTACCAAAAACCAAAGTATGGGAGCAGTGATCCGCCTGCCAGTTCTCCTAAAGATGTTAATTAACAAATGCTAATCCCCAGAACAACAGTCAAGATTTTCAGACGTGACTAGTGTTTTTGGGAGCCCAACTTGAGACATCTTTTAAATGGATGTTGAAAAAAGGAGTTCAGAGAAGAACTGATTTGAGATCTGGAAAAAAAACCCTGCCTTATATTGAGAGATTTAAGAGGCTTAATCTAATTAGTTTATCAAACAAAAAGTTAAGAGGTGACTTGATCACAGTTTTTATAAGTAGCTACCTGGGGAGATTTCTGATAATGGAGGTCTCCCTAATCTAGCAGCCAAAAATATAACAAGATCCAGTGGTTTTGAAGCCAGACAAATTCTGGTTGGAAATAAAGTGCAGTTTTTTAAACAGTGAGGGTAGTTAAGCATTGGAACAATGTGATGTGGGATGTGATGCATTCTCCATTGCTTGAAGTGTTTAAATCAAGTCTGGATGCCCTTCTAAAGAAAGGCTCTAGTTCAATGAGAAGTTATGGGTTTGATACAAGAATTACTGGGAATAATTGCATGGCTTGCATTTTGCAGGAGGTCAGACTAGATTATCATAAAGATTCCTTCTAGCTCTAAAATCTATTAATCTAAAGGGACCTGATTTTCTGCCCTCTGAAAATCAGGGGCCTTTAATGTTAAGGTCTCAAATTAGACACCCCAAATCACCAGCCACTGCTGAAATTCTTGACCCATGCCTATTGCTGTCTGCTAACATCTGGTGCAGAGACAAAGGTCCTGTCTACATGGGAAAGTTGTTTCACTATGACCTAAGATGTGAATGTAAACTGATAGTGAGTTGTTACACTGGTATAACTCACCATGTGGAGAAACGTATCATAGAAGTGTGGCTTTTTTGTGTTTTGGGAAGCTCAACTGAATGAAGACCAGTCTAAAAATGGAATAATAGTGTTTACATGGGGGATTATAGTTGTATAATTTGTGCAGCTTTGCCATGTAGACAGGCCAAAATAAACCAAAGAGAAATATAACCTTCAACTACCAGTAACTTCAGTGGAAGTTGAAGGAATTCAACACCTTCAAGATCAAATCCTGTTTTCAGCAGTAGGAACTCGTACAGCACCTGCTAAAGAGATGGATGAACCAGTAGGAACTCAGTTGTTTCCTAAGTGCTGGAGAGGCAGCCCTGGAGCATACCCTTTGCAATCAAAATACTAGTGAAGCACCCAGGAACTACCATCCTAGATATGGACCAATGTACCAATCAAGCTGGCACTCCATGGCTTTATTGTAAGGAATGGAATTTTCCTAGCTGTGGTCTAACACCATCCTTCTTCGCTTTGTTTCAGTGATGTGTTAATTCTCTGTTTGTTTCCAAGGGTTGCTTCTCTACTCCTTCCCACTGGGGAGAGCGCATGCTAATTGGGCACGCTGGATGGTCCAGGGATTCGCAAGTGGAACAGGTGAGAAAATAGTTGGTGAGACTTGAAAGTTAATTATCGCTGACAGGCAATTAGGGTGACCAGACAGCAAATGTGAAAAATTGGGACAGGGGGTGGAGGGTAATAGGAGCCTACATAAGAAAAAGACCCAAACATCAGGACTGTCCCTATAAAATCAGGACATCTGGTCACCCTACTAGCAATAGGCCACCAGGTTTTCTGAGACAGGTTGTCTTTGATGTTGTCTCTCTAATGCAGTGCCTAATTTTTAGTAACCTAGAAAATCACTGGAACACCAATAGGATCCACAATGCCCGACTTAGGCACCTGGCTTCCTATACAATTCATGGGCGAAAGACCAGCGGCTAAGTCTCTGTGTCCCTTCACATCACTCTCTTTCTCAGCTTACCCTCGCTGGAAAGGGTAATGGGGATCATCCCTACCTGCTTCTTGGGGCTCTTGTAACTAAAGCAGGGCTCTTCTTAAAATCACTTCTGTCCTCTGTAGCTCATGGTGTTGGCTGCTAGTGCTGATGTGATCTCCTGGCAAAGGAAAATGCTACCTCTTGAGTTAATGAGCAGACAGATCTCTCCCCAATATTGGAGAGTCTTAATCATCAAGGTGATTAAAACACAAACCCACCAGATGTTAATACGTGGCAGTGATGCAAACTGTAATGAAGGGTCCTACATCGCTGCTGAGTCATGCTCCAAGTCTGCCAGTGACAGGCTGCATTAAATAGAACTCAGCTTCCCTGGGTACTGGTAAACTAGAGACTGTTATTAAACTGTCTCATTGAGAAGTAACTAAATGAGGAGGGATAGCTCAGTGGTTTGAGCACTGGCCTGCTAAACCCAGGGTTGTGAGTTCAATCCTTGAGGGGGCCACTTAGGGATCAGGGGCAAAAATCAGTACTTGGTCCTGCTAGTGAAGGCAGGGGGCTGGACTTGATGACCTTTCAAGGTCCCTTCCAGCTCTAGGAGATCTCCATAAATTTAAAATTTTAACCCTTACTATGGACATAGTAATAAAGCTAGATTCATATTAAACAACATCTGTAGTGTGGTTGGCTTTGTAAGCATCTTGGTTAAAACATTTCATCCTTCTCTAGTGGTTCTGTAGGAGACTTGGAAGTAGATACAAATTAAGTTGTAAATAATGTCATGCAGTCTCTCTGGAATAGCCAGTCTCTTCTGGTGGAGAGCATGAGAATCATGCTCTAATCATGTATATGATAAACACTGATCAATTGCCCCCATCTTTGGCTGTTGGAAATTGATTTAGATCCATTGGCTTCAGTGGATCAACTGAGAATTTAGCCCTTTGATTTCATCTGCTTTTGTAAGTACAACAGTCTAAGATGGCTATTCTGTTGCAAAATAAATCGAGTTCAGTCAAGGACTTTGTCTTGTCATCTTGGCCAAAAAGCGCTCTGGGAAAACTTTCTAGTTCAGTAGATTTTGCAAAGCAGCATTTAAACTGCTTGGGATTTTCTCTGGTGGCAGAGGATACTAAAATATTGAAGATAAATACCATCTGTAACTTACGGATTGATGGAAGAGCTGAAATATTGACGGGGCAATTTACCTTTAACTCTGAAAATGACAGGGATTGCTGTTCTATTTCAGGTGAATGCCCACCTGTTGGGCACAGGATAATGAAATTCAAACGGAAGGCACACCTGTAACCGATAGATTGGTGGAGCTTAATAAAATACTTAATAGGGCAGACATCTGTGTCTGTGTTCATCTTTTAGCTTGTCCATTTGGGGTGACCATTTAATATTGTGCAGGTGAAAAGCAGACAATGGAAATCCCTACGGAGGTGGCATAACACCTGGAGCAAGACTGCATTCTTTTCCTTGACATAGTTTTGACTTAAGTAGGTTGCCTTAATAAACACTTAAACTAAAAAATGAAATTTAAGAGGACTGTTTCCCTATTGTTTAAATGCTGGTACAGAACTAAAGAAAATATTGTACCAAAACCATGCTCATAGCTGTGATGATGCTATTCCCGATGGTCACTAGGAAATTGTCTGTTTGGCAGTGGGGATTAAACTCTATTCCTCCTGCTCCAGAAGCACAAGCCCCCACCACTTTTCCTAGAGGAGAATCTCCATTAGCTGTTAGCAGTACAAGGCTCATGACAAACAAAGATGAGCAGGTTTTTGATTTCATCCAGTAGAGGGCACTGGTACAATCACAAGTCAGACGCTATTGTGAGATACCGTATACCTTCTAATTGAAGAGAACTATTGACCTATTGAATCATCTGTGACAACTCAAAGCAGTGGCAAAATGTCTCCTCCCATTCCTTCCATCATTATCTTGTCATAAGGCCTGATTTCTGGAGGATGCTCAGCATCCCCAACTCCCCCTGATGACAATGGGAGTTAATAGTGCCCAGCTCCTTGCAGGAATTAGGTTCATTGTCCCTGAATGGTTGCCTCTATTCGAAGTTAAAAGAGCAATACAATCGGAGCGTTTGTAACACTGGAAGGATACCTTTTAGTTTATCCTCTTGCCTGCTGTGGCCCATAGCAAAGGATTCCTGATGCAGCTGAAGTATCTGATCAAATCCTCCTAGAGAATAGAACTATAAATAGAACACTTTGATGTATAAAGACATTAAATGGATGACAAAAGGGGGAAAACAACAAATACAGCACTGAAACAGTTGAAGTAGCTTAAGGCTTAAAGCTTCTAAATGCACAGCGGAGTAACAAGAATGAACCTTAAGCATAGCTGCATGCCATAAAAGAGAGCAAAAGCCAGGAGAGGGATTCTAATAGCCAAGGATGAGGAAAATAAAACCTCACGAGACCCTGTTCTTCTTTTTCTCTTTCTGGCTCTGCCTGAAATGGGTTTGGAGGGGGTGGGGCAGCATTGCAAAGATAATCATCAGCCAGATCCCCAACTGGTGTAAACGGGTGACATTCTATTGGCTTCAAACCCAGGCTGATTTACACCAGTTGAGGTTCTGCCCTATGTATTTGTTAAGTGGCTGTGCCTGTGTTATTGATCTCCTCCCAGACCATTAACACAGAAAGAATGTTCTGTTATGAATCTAATTCACTTTTCACTGCTGATGCTAGTTGTATGTATTCTCCACTTCCCTTGGACAATAAGCCGAGATTTTAAAAAGTGACTAGCAATTTTTAGGTGCCTCAGTTTTATGGTGCCTAACTTGTGGCACCGCAGAATTTGAGCCCCTTCCAGTCATGCAATATGACTAAATCTGCCATGGGTGGTTTATTCTTTCATCCTCTCCCCTGGCAGAGAATAGTATGTGAAGTGGAGTGTTTTGTTTTGGTAGGGTTCTTTTTTTTAAGCATACATTGCTCTCTGTTTACATTATAGATTCCAAGGCCAGAAGTGACCATTCTGACCTTCTGTATAACTCAGGCCATAGGACTTCCCCAAAATAATTCCTAGAGCAGATCTGTGAGGAAAACCTCCAATCTTGATTTAACAATTGTCAGTGATGGAGAATCCACCACAACCCTTGGTAAATTGTTCCAATGGTTAATTACACTCACTCTTAAAAATTTACACCTATTTTCAGTCTGAATTTGTCTAGTTTCAACTTCCAGCCATTGGATCATGTTCTACCTTTTTCTCTGCTAGACTGAAGGACTCTTGTCAAATTTTTGTTCCCCGTTTAGATACTTATAGTCTGTAATCAAGTCAGCCCTCAACCTTCTCGTCATTAAATAGATAAACTCCAGGAGATCAATCACTGTAAGACAGGTTTTCTAATCCTTTAATCATTCTCAGGGTTCTTCTCTGAACCCTCTCCAGTATATCAACATCCTTCTTGAATTGTGGACACCAGAACTGGACACTGTTCCAGCAGCGTCGCACCTGTGCCAAATGCAGAGGTAAAATTAACCCCCTACTTGATATTTCCCTGCTGATAAATCTCAGGATTGCATTAGTTCTTTTGGCCACTGCATTGCATGTGGAGCTCATGTTCCGCCGATTATCCACCACAACCCCCCAAATCTCTTTGAGTCACTGCTTCCCAGGATAGAAGCCCCCATCCTGTAAGTATGACCTATGCTCTTTAGAGAGAAGGCAAGTCTAAGAAGTGTGCCTAGAAGGTGTGGTGTGTCATTTAAGGGAAGATTGGGGTGGAATGGGTATGATCTTTGAACTGGTTCTTCTGACCCTCTTGGGAGAATTAGCCTTGGCTCACTTGTCTATAAAGTATTCTTATAGAGCAAGACTCTGCAGCCCTTACCCAGACTGGGCACCTTTTACTCAAGTGGTTTGTTTCTGGTTTAAGTAAGTGCTGCTCCAATAGACTTGATCCCAAGCCCATTGAAGTTAATGGAAATATTTCAATTTTCCTCATTTTCTTTGCATTATGATGGAGAGTCCAGGAAATACCCTTACACGTCTTAATCACTGGATTAGTGTGGATGGTTTGGCCATATTAAACAGGTCACTGGAAAACCAGGTACAATAGGCGATTGAGACTGAATTTCTAGCTTTCCTATAACTAATGCATTGGTTAGGCAATCGACTTAGCTAACAAACTAGCCTTGAACTCATACTTCATCTTCCTGGTCTGCCCAACTATCCATCTGGGTGTCACTTAACTGAAAAATTGATTAATTGGCCCTATTGATTACAGACTTTCTTTCGTTGTGGATTAATAGCATTTGCATTAGCACTCTAGTCTTACCACACTGGATCCTTTGCCATGAATCTAAGCTTTACAAGGTGACAATAATCTGTTTAATCACAAGAATGGCCTTGTTTTCTATAGGCTGGCACCAAGAATAAGACAGGCAGAAACCCCAGGTACAGAATTAGCCGTGGTGTGGCTCGTACTTCCAGGATACTTCCATAGACGACATGTGCACGCGATCTCACCAGAAGCCATAAGCTAAGTTGAGTTGAGCTGGGTGGTAGTTGGACGTGCCAGTCAGAGAGAACAAAGCTCAACATTCAGACTTAAAGTGGAGCGTAAACTGAGCAAATCAGATAGGGCAGGCATTGCCTCTTATTGAACAGGGTGCCCCATAGATTCACTGGGCAGAGTAGAACCACACTTCAAAGGGGGGAAAAAATGAGTGTGATATTCCCATGCACTGGGCCAAACTGATCCCAGGTGGAGTGGCACTGACCTGCGTGGTGTTAGAACAGGGCAGGAGTTCTCTCCCTGTTCTTTCCTTGCAGTACATTAGGGTTGTTACTGTCTGATTGCCATCTTTGGCAGGATGTATAATGAAACAACTAATGTGTTATGACAAGCAAAAGACTGCCATGGGGTAGTTAACATCCTTGCATGGTGGTGATGAATCTTTTGGAGGGGGGTGGGTCCCTATCAGAATATATGGTTTCTGTGACAGGGATGCTGTTCCTGGCATTTCACTGTGCAGCTCGTTATTATAATTATTTAAAATTAGAGGGTGAGTTTAAATGCGCCTGACAGGGAAGGATTATTAGTGCTGATTAAAGCCAACGACAGTACAGGCAGGTATGATTCGAATGTTCCCCATACGTTTCTATCAATGCACCTTACTCCTGACTCGCAGCCATCGCAGCAGTTCTAGTCCTGCCAAACCTCCACCGCAGCTTTGCTGAATGTGGGCCTCGGCACCTCTCGCTCTTCTAGCCTGGGGATAATTCCTGAGTGAAGATCCAATGTACTGATCTGACGGGTGAATGCATGTTACACGTCATGCTGTGTACTGATCCACAGAGGACATGGGTCTGTTACAGCCTTAGCTAGCGAGGGCCATGTTTTCATCTCAAGCGGTAGCAGCTCATGCTTTTAGTTCTGAAGGTCTCCGGTTTAGTCCTTGATGTGTTAGCCAAGATGACAGCCATCTCTCTTGCACCGTGGTCAGAAATTCAACTGGAATGAGGGTGAGGCCACCAAACTCATTTCACTTGTGATCTGAACCATATTTGAATTGGAGCTCGGCAACGCTGCTAAATTTTCTCTAGCAAATATTCCCTTGAAAGAGGGTCTGATATTTTCAGGAACACATCTGCTTGTGCAAAAAGAAGAACAGGAGTACTTGTGGCACCTTAGAGACTAACAAATTTATTAGAGCATAAGCTTTCGTGGACTACAGCCCACTTCTTCGGATGCATATAGAATGGAACATATATTGAGGAGATATATATACACACATACAGAGAGCATAAACAGGTGGGAGTTGTCTTACCAACTCTGAGAGGCCAATTAATTAAGAGAAAAAAAGTTCAAAAGTTTTTTTTCTCTTAATTAATTGGCCTCTCAGAGTTGGTAAGACAACTCCCACCTGTTTATGCTCTCTGTATGTGTGTATATATATCTCCTCAATATATGTTCCATTCTATATGCATCCGAAGAAGTGGGCTGTAGTCCACGAAAGCTTATGCTCTAATAAATTTGTTAGTCTCTAAGGTGCCACAAGTACTCCTGTTCTTCTTTTTGCGGATACAGACTAACACGGCTGTTACTCTGAAATCTGCTTGTGCAGTTGCCCGATTTGAAAGTGCAATTGAAGAATTAGCACGTACACATTTTGCGCATACAATTGCAACCCTAATTTGCTGGAGGTTTTTTATATCTGGCCTTTAGAATTATTCAATCAAGCTTAAAAACCAGTAACATATAAAGAAGAGGCATCGATTATGGAATGTTCTGATCTAGTAACCACCTTTCCTCCTCCCCCTCCTCCCCTCAGTTATGTCATCAGAGCAGAGAAAAAAGACTGTCATGAATGAAAGGCTACAGACCTGTAAAAGAAGGTGACAAAACTGTAGATGTGTATTTAGAGAGAAATATACAATACAGTCATTTTGTAACTGGGCTCTTAAATGAAGGTTGGGCTACTCAATTACCTCCACTTGAAATGTGTAATAAAGCCAGACACACATGTGAAAATGGTGTACACTGGAGCTGGGGGATGACAATATGCCCTAGAACAAAATGACAAGTGCATATGTAGAGGATTTAGATGAAAGATGCAAATAGTAAAGCATGATTATAGGCAACTATTATAGGCTTCAGGGACAGAAAGAATGAGGATGCAGATGAGGGATTGCTGCAGAAAGAGCTACTTCATTCATCACAAGGGATTTCTTTTACCCAGCTAATGGAAGGAATATCAAATATGCAGTGACCTGGGTGGATGGTGGTGGGGAGGGGGCGTGCTGTGGCAGTGAAGGTTGGAAGAGGTCACTATTCAGAGAAAATGAAGAGATCAGGAGGGTTGGAGAGAATTCCTATTCTATTGCAATTGAAACAGAAGAGGATAAACCTCAAGTGCTTAAAACCAGACAATTTTCAAAATACCGCACAGAGAAAATCTATGGGGAAATAACGGTGCGTGTGTGTGTGAGAGAGAGATGCTGGGTCCTCAGTGCTGCTTTGGAAAAGGTGCCCATTGTAAGGCCAAGGCAGAACAATGAGACGAGTTGAGTGGAGGTTCAGGTGTAAATACAAGAATTGCCTTCTCCATGTAGGATCTATTGTAGGGGTGCTGGATTAACCCTAACTGGCACCAATTTGGTAAGTCTCTCAGCTGCACTTCCTCCCACACCGATTTACAAGCAGTAAACTCCCAGCACAAGTCACTAAGTATGGGTTCATTTTTCTCCCCAGAGATCCCTGCGCTGTCTTCTGGTCAGCCCAGTCTCTGTTTCCCCACCCCTCTGAGACAAAGGCACTCTTTTTCTAAGGTGCAAAGCCTAAATAAACTCAGCTGCACTTGATTCACTTCCAGCAGCTGAGTTGTTCCTTTCTGAATGCCGGCTAGGAATTAACCACCCAAGGTCCAGGCTGTTGTATAGCTCAGAAAGGTCTCCTCCAAGGGACACCTGTGGGCCAGGGAGTATTAAGGTTTTGGGACCATCTCTAGGGCCTTGTCTTCACTAAGGATAAAGATGTGTTCTTAGCTTGAGTTAACGGACACCAGGTAAATTCCTAATGCCTCTGAACCATCAATGCAGAGGTTAAGTGTCTGCCTATGTCATGATGTGTGGGGAGAAGAGGAACATTCTAACTGCAAATTCTAGGATTCCCAATTTCAAAAAGCTTTTTAATTTGGAAGCTACAGTCCTATATCAATGTAGCCTGACTTGTAGGAAATACAATGGCGTTCTCCTCTGGTTTGCTTTTATTTCCCTCACCCCCTTGGTTCCTGGCTATTGGTGCACCGTCAAAGAGGGCTAGAAAGCCATCCATCATCATCATCTCAACAGAGAAACCTCAGGTTTGAACATCTGAGATCACTTGCTGGGTCAGGAAGGGAGCTGTGCATTGGGGAGTTTTTTCTGCACCTATAGCATACGTGATGAAGCGCTTGTTATTGCCTGGAGACAGAGGACATAAATCTCTTGCGATGTAGGGTCATTCATTCCTTGCAACAAGGAAAGGGTTTACTGCAGGCCATAGACTCAAGAGGCTGCAGAGGAGCTTAATGGGAAACTGAAGCTCAGCGTGGAACTGTTAGGGGATATCCTTCAACTTCAGTTTTCCGTTTCTCACATCCGACGAAGTGGGCATTCGCCTACGAAAGCTTATGCTCCAATACATCTGTTAGTCTTAAAAGTGCCACAGGACTCTCGGTCTTTCTGTGTGCCTTTGGGCAAGTCCTTTAACTCCCAGTGTCTGAGACTGCCCATGTATAAAATGAAGAACAGGAGTACTTGTGGCACCTTAGAGACTAACTAATTTATTAGAGCATAAGCTTTCGTGGACTACAGCCCACTTCTTCGGATGCATCCGAAGATGCATCCGAAGAAGTGGGCTGTAGTCCACGAAAGCTTATGCTCTAATAAATTAGTTAGTCTCTAAGGTGCCACAAGTACTCCTGTTCTTCTTTTTGCGGATACAGACTAACACGGCTGTTACTCTGAAACTTGTCATGTATAAAATGGGGAACTTGCCGCAAGGTTTAATTAACTAACATTTGCAAAAGGCACTGAGACCCTGGGAAGTATGGTTGTTCCTAAGCACAGCTCTTGGACGCTGATCAGCTTTGCTTTGCGGAGGCCAGCGCAAACATTTTCCTTGACTTCACTCCAAGTGGGCTCAATCATCCTGAGCTTTCATTAGACTTTTGGATCAGAAGGAATCCACCAATCCAAAATTAATCTACAGCTGAGTTTCCAGGTCAAATCCTTCTCTCTCTCTCTCTCCATTCCTTTGTCTTTCCTTTTAGCTAAGCCTCTCCCAACGAGAGCTGGACGGGAAAAGACTTGCCCATCTCATGCCATTTTTTTCAGATTTCCAAGAGCTTTCCAGTTCTGCCTCAGGACTAAACTGAGTTTTTTCAAAAATGTTCACGAAAAATGAGAGAGGACCTTACCCCCACCCCAGAAAAGCCAATAATAGCCCAGTGATTAGGGGACCCAGAATGTGGCAGACCCAGGTTCGAGGCCTTGCTGTAGATCAGGGACTTTAATCCAGGTCTCTCACATCCCAGGTGCAGGAAATATTAGGCTATTGTCTCTCTAGTTTTTACCAGAAATTCCACAAAGGCCCTAAGAAACCTCCCCAGCAAAAGTTTTTCATAGAAACTGCTATATTTCCGTGAAAAGTTTCAGTTTTGACAAATCAGCATTTTCTGACCAAAAAAAATTCCCGACCATCTCTACTCCCAATACAACCCACTCAAAGAATTAAACACACATGACCCCTGGGGAGTGAGGGGTGGGGGGAATAATGGAACGAACATGATGTTTACAAACTATTCTATCCTTTTCCCCCACCCTTCGTCTCTCTTGTCTCTTTAGATTGTAAACTCTCCAGGGCAGGGACTGTCTATTGCTCTATGTACGTACAGCACCCAGCACAGTGGGGCCTGGCTCTCAGTTGGCCTGGAGACACTATTGAAATACGAACAACTTCAGGGCAAATGTTAATATAGGTTTTGGCATAGAACCTTTAATTTGTCCCAGGTTCATTTGAAACCAAGGCCAGCCGTAAATAGAACAGTTCATTAACTTTGCATCAAACTTGCTCTGCGCGTCCAGTTTGTAACAAAACCCCCTAAGCCAGGTGATGCTCGTGTGGTCTCTTGCTTAAGTTGCAAACACTGTGGACAGCTCATTGTGCCAAGTGCAGCAGAGGAAACTCTGGCCAAGTCTACACACCAAGGTTAAATGGACCCAGCTTTGTCACCAGGTAGAGGAGAGGCCCAGATTGCAGGTTTGTCTCTTGCGTCCTGTGGGATTCCAGCTGATAATGTCAGGGAAATAAATCGCCAATGCACTAGCAGGGAAGGAGGCACCAGGAACCTATTCAGGAGCAGACGGCAGAATCATTCTTCTTGTTGTTTTTATTGCCTTCAAAGTGGAGAAAAATGAGTGCATTAGGGACTGAAACAGTGGCAGGGCTAAAGATTTGGTGTCCGAATCCTTCATATTTTAACTGGCTCCTAACGCCACCTTCGCATGGGAAGGGATGAGGTGAGATGAGTCATGTCACAACACTAACTTTAGAAACTGGGTGCTAAGTGGCTCCGTGCAGGAACTCTGCCTGCTGAGGAAGGGGTCACTCACAGAGGTCAGCATGAGCCTGTAGAGAGCAGAGTGAAAGTCAGTAGAAATAACTCACAGGCCAAAGACTTAAAGAGACGACTCAGGGAAGCACTGATGGTGCTATCTTCATGGCAGCTTTAAAGGGTCAGATTTGCACAGATGACTCACCCGCCTTCTAAATGTGGAAGGCAGAGTGGTGTAGAGCAGAAGTTTTCAAACTGTGGGTCTGGACCCCAAAGTGGGTCACGACCCCATTTTAATGGGGTCGCCAAGGCTGGAGTTAGCCCGAAGCCCGAGTCCCACCACCTAGGGCCGAAGTCAAAGCCCAAGGGCTTCAGCCCTGGGTGGTGGGGGTTCAGGTTCCAGGCCCCCGGCCTGGGGCTGAAGCCCTTGGGCTTTGGCTTTGCCCCCACTGCCTGGGCCAGTGGGGCTCGGGCAGGCTTAGGTTTCACTCCCCCTCCTGGGGTCATGTAGTAATTTTTGTTGTCAGAAGGAGGTCGCCGTGTAATTAAATTTGAGAACCCCTGGTCTAGAGGATAGGGCACCCAGCTATCCTGGGTTCTGTTGCCAACTCTGTCGCTGACCTATTGCGTGAGCAGGGGCAAGTCACATCATTTCTTTGTGCCAATTTCCCCTCCCGTTCTGTTTGTCTTGTCTGTTTAGATTGTCAGGTGTCTGGGGCTAATCACTGGCTCTCTTACTATGTATGTGTGCAGAACCCAGTACAATGGAGTCTGGATCTCAGTTCAGACCTCTAGGTGTTATTGCAATACAAATAATTAATAAGCGTTCATGCCCAATATGACATATGCAAGTAACCCAAACCACTCGGTTTTGTACCTGCAAATCAGGCAGTTGAGTGTCTATGCTATTCAAATGCACAGATACAATTTGCACAATGCAGATTCAAATATTTGAGCATGCATACATCTGAGCACCCAAGCAAGTTGAAATGCATCATTTGGGAGGAACTACTAGCTTAGAGACTGATTTTCTGAAAATTTGACCAGCCAAGACTCCCTCACAATATGGCAGCTGTCCATTGCTGATTGGCCCCTTAAATGTGTAAAGGGTGCTATAGAGAGAAAACGAAGTCACAACAATTACAGCGACTTACTTGAGCTGGTTGGAAATTGATCAACAAAACATCCATCAAAAATGCAGACTCATCAAACTGAAACTTTTTGCAGGAAAGGATCGGTTTCAACAAATTGCCAAAAAATAATTGGAAAAAAGTTTTGAAATTTTGTTGAAATATCTTGTTTTGATATTTTTAAATGAAACGTTCTGTTTTCCAGTTCAAAACGACTTTTTGTTTTACAATTTGTTAATTTATAGTTTTAAAAAAAAAAGTAAAACATGAAATCCTTCAAACTATTGAAACAAAATGTTTCAATTGACATGAACCAAATGTTTTTCAGGTTGTTGTCATGAACATTTTCAAGATTTCAACTTTTTGTCTCAATTCAGGATGGGAACATTTTTTGAAATCTCACAAATTTTCTCAGGACGGTAAAAACATTTCCACCGGAGTTCTACTTCTTATTCTTTTCCTATCCTTTGCATTGAGATACCACCTATAATCTGAAGGACATGCATATGTGAATGGATTCCTATGTGTGCACAAAATTCTGAACTGGGATTCTGAATTAACAGTTTATTTCCCTTCATCCCAACCATTACATGATGAATCATTAAAAGATGGCATACAACTCCCCCCTCCCTCTGTATATTCTTTAGTGGCGGCCTGAAAATTGCATGTTACATTCAGAAATTAAACCCTTTTTTGGAGTCTTTCATCATTAGCTGTTCATCACTTTCAAGTGTCTTCTAGGGCGAGAGCATTTCATCAGAACCATTCATCAACCAGGCGTTTGATGTATTGTGTAGGATTGTCTCTCAGGGAAGCAAAGATCATACTGTAATACACCAGTGAGGTGCCCCACTCATTATTTTTGGAAAGGCTTTTTGTCAATGAACAGCCCTAAGTGAGCCTTTAATTTAGATTTAATAAGGCATCTAATGTTTGTTAAAAAGGACACTACACCTTGAAGATATTTGTCATAAAAGGAAGGATTTTTTTTCTCGCTCTTTATTAATGAACCCCCTAGAAGATGGAAATTGTAATCAGTTTCCTTAACTATGTTTCTCTCCCTCCACTTACCTTCAATGCTTTTTCATGGAAATGGACTGGCCTCCTTTTCTCCCAAAGCAAAATAACGCCCACCACATCTAACGCCATCCTACAGTAGGAGGTCTGGAATCAGAACCAAACTTTTTGGGCCAAACCAAATCTACTGATTTAAATGTCCCTTGAATTTATAGATTCATGGATTTTTAGAACCAGAAGGTACCATTAGATCCTCTAGCCTGATTCCTGTATAGCACAGGCTATATAATTTCATCCATTTACCCTGTGTTCAGCTCAATAACTTCTTGTGGCTTCAGTTCTGGGTCCAAGCATTACCCTGTGGCTCATCTCTAGTTTGTTTTGGTAGGGTTGCTTGTGATTTCTCGAGTTGTGTATGGTGATTGATTGTTATAGGATTATTTATATATGCTGTGCTAACGAGTGTTGTTGTAGAAGAGATTATCAGCACATAGGGTTGTTAGTGTTGGGTTGCTCATACCTGCTAACTTTTTAAAAAAAGAGTACCCAAGTATTTCTTTGGAATAGGGAGAATACGTACACTCTCATAAAGAATTGCATGGACCAAGAGGATGGGAAGAGCTGCATCAGACCTGGTGCTTTAGCAATAAAGTGAAACCTGTACAATGTAAATGATCACCACACTTTTGCCCTAAGGGATAACCCCAAGGTATCCACACCATACTGAATACAGTTGTCTTCCACCTTGAGTAGAAGACCAGCTCTGTTACGCAACCATTTTCACTGGCACCTGGAGTGGTCCCTTATGACAGATTTCATTGTATTGTTGTTAACACACATCAGAACACAAAATCTTCCTCTTTCCCCAAACCCATTACCACGGGGCCTGAATGCATCCGCCTTTGTGATGTGTCTATGGCTCAGCCCACTCAGGGTATAAAAAAACCCCTACATGTGTTTGCACAAGAAGATCTCCCATGGCATCCTATGCAAAATAACCTCTTGTTTTCCTTCCATTTGAATGGGAGCCTAACAGCACGAGTTGTGCTGTGACACCACAGAAAGCAAATAATTTTTGCAGAAGATATGCAACAGATTCTCAAAGACTTGGCATCTTTTAATTCCTCTCCGACCCTGGAAAACTGCGACTTGGACACATGGGAAAAAAATGCCTTCATGTACCTACTAACCTAGCATCCTTGACAGATTTGTGTGTAGAAGGAAGACAGCAGCATCAATGGCCTGGTTCAAAATAGCGCACACTCATTAGGTGGAAACATAGGCTGTGTGTGCAAACTGGAGTGAAAGCATGGCCTGGTGGATCAGGCACCGGAATGGGAGTCAAGCGACCTCACTCTGTCCCTGATTTGCTCTGCAACGTTGGGCCAATTACTTGACCTCTCTGAGTCTCATTTCCCCATCTTCAAAACAGGGGAAGTTAAGATTGCCCATCTTTGAAAAGTGCTTTGAGATGCATGAATAGAGAGTACTCGCTAGTGTTCTCTCTAACTATGATTTGCATTACAATAACTCCTAGCAGTCCCTATTTCTCAGAGCCTCATTATACTGAGCACTATGGAAACAGACAGTAAGATAGCCTTTCCCCACAAAGCTTGCAGTCTTAGGCCCTGGGCTTGCAAGTTGTCCCCCACAGTTAGAAGCTACAGTCACCCAGAGCAACTTGTGGAATCAGCGTCTTGGATATAGCCACGCGATAGCAGCCCCAGCGCTGTGCTGCTTGTGAAAGTGCTTCCTACATCCACAGAGGGGATTCTTCCATCACTGTCGTTAATCCCCCTCTCCCAGAGATGGTAGCTAAAGCAGCAGAAGAATCCTTCTGTCAACCTACCCGCGTCTACACCCAGGGTTCGGTTGACCTAACTACGTCATGGAATTTTTCATAGCTTGGCGCAATGTAGCTAAGTGGATCTAAATTTTAAATGTAGATCAGGCCTTTGGTTAAGATAAGACACAGCAAGAGGGTGAAATTAACAAAAGTGGAGTGGTAGAGACAGAAGATTCAATAAGAACATAGTTCAATTTTGTTCATAGACTAGGGGTAGATCCTCAGCTGCTGTAAACTGTCCTAGCTGTCAATGGCTCCAGTAGAGTTCTGATAATTTACATCGGGTGAGCATGTACCTTTGGGTCCCCTGCTTTTCAATATAAAGAGGGGTTTTGTTTGTCAATGGAGATCAATAATGAAAATGCCAGGAATCCATTTTCCCATAATATTTCACTTTGTTTTAATGTGCAAGCTCCCAATGTTCTGTGTTATGAGTATGTTTAAAAAAAAATGTCAGCTGATGTTTAATTCTAAAAGTATATTGCAAAACAGGAGAAATTCATTTTAAAGTCCATTAAGAAGAGCCTTAAAATGAAATGGGCTAATTTCACATTGAGTCTCTTTGTTTTGTTGTTTGGGAAGAGCTGACAATGAGATAGATGTCAGCGCTAAGCTATTAGAGAGAGCAATTCATTTTTAATCCGATTACTTTGACACACATCAGTTTTTAAATCAAGGGATATAACTTTCCAGATGATCCTGCTTTTATTAGGTACTGTCTCTTGCTTAAAAAAAAAGTACAATTAATTCTAAATAGAAGCCATAACATGAGATTGATTTCTTTATTAGCACCTTTTATAGTAGTTCTCTTCATCGAAAAGCTCTGTCGTATCTCCTGCTGACATAAAAAGACAGCCACGATGTCTTAAAATGAAGCCAATGAATGTATAAATTTGTGAACGTAGGATATTTAACAGCAAATCATTATATATTGCCCACCAAATTGGGGAAGCAGAGATTGAATTAAGCCTCTTGAGAGCTGACATCTTATTTGCAAGATAAAAGGCACCAGCAGAAGCCTGACCTGGGCCTGATGAATAATTCTGATGTTTTATGCTACCCTTCCCAGCTTTATAATGACTCCTTCTGTGGAGTTCTGCATTGTTTCAAATTGATGTGTCACTCCAGAGTTTCATGTTCCATCTCCGGCTCAATAAGTGGGTTTCATTTTAACCTTTTTCCTCAACCAGCACCAAAGAAACACAGTACATTCCTCTTGAAAATAAGCTTGTACCCATCAAACATCCCAAAGGTGAAAAAGCAGCTGAAATTTATGATCAAGTCCTCTGTCTTTCTTATGAGACACATGAAAATATTACTAACCCATCTCCTCTTCCACATCTTTAACACAGGGTTAACCACAAACATCTGCTAACTGGAGCTGAGCAAAATTTGGAATTTCCATCCCCTGGGAAATTCCAACATTTGTTTCTGGCCCAAATCAGGATGGAAAGTTGAAACTTTCTGCAAAATGGAAATTCAAAAAGTACATTTGATTTGGAAATGTCAACATCTTTTTTTTTTCAACATTTTCGACCAAAATGAAGCATTTTGACATTCCAAAATCAAAATGTTTCATTTCAGTTTATTGAACTGTCCTGAAATGGTTCACCCTGAGGCAGTTCAATATCAAATAGTATTTTCCCATATTTTGATACATTGCCTCTGGGAGTTCTTCCCGATGAGCCAGACTACATCTCCCATAATGCACCCAGCATTATGTGACGTCCATGATGCACCACCCTGCTCGGACCTGCATTGTTTAGTGGGAGATGTAGGCCTCCGGGGAGCCTGGCCTGTAGCTGAAAAAAGGGTCTCAAATTACAGCTCCAATAAGGCAATGTGCCACAAGGGAAATTCAAAGCAAAATGTTTTGGATCAGTTCAAACAATGAAATAATCTGATTCAGGTTGAACCAGCCCCAAATGAAATTGCCTCTGTTTGTCTTTTTCATGTCATGGGACCAACACAGCTGCAACATTGCAAACAAAATGAAACTGTCATTTTAATTTTCCCGACAGAAAATCATAAACTGGCAGCAAAATCAAAATTTCCCACATTGAAAATTTTGATTTTTGTAGCAACTGCTGGAAAATCATTCCAGTGGGAAAGTCCTCACCAGCTCCACTGCTAACTGAGACCCTTTTCCTGCAATGTAGGCAAAATTCACATGGAGACCCACTGACTTCAGTTGCCATCTGTGTGGCTACAATAGTTAGCCCCCGTGCTCTTAATTTCAGGGGGGGCTAACTTAAAAGCATGAACTTGGATACAGGTATATAATATAGCTTTGTATTGCAGTAATGTGTAAAAGCCCCAATGTGTAAAGGCTCCATGGGGCAAGACACTGTGGACACATCAGAGATAGTCCTTGCCTTGAAGACCTTACAATGTAAATAGACAAGACAGACAAACAATAGGAGGGGAAACAGAGGCACAGGGAGATGAAATGGTTTCCTCCAGGCCACACACAGCACAGCAGTGGTAAAGCCAGATGCCGAACCCAGGTGTCCTGGCTCCTAGTCCTGTGTCTTATCCACTAGGCCATGCTGCCTTTCTACACAGCTAGTTGTTTTTCATTTCTGAGCCTCTCCCAGTGGATCTGACACATTTTCCAAGTCCAAACAAACTCCCTTGATTCATGAAAGAGGCATAATGGAACATTTGATCTGACCAAACATCAAGGACTAGTTCAGAATCGCAACAAGGTCTCTCTGCATAGAGACATAGATCTTCATTAACAGAACTCTCCACAGAAACTCATACTGCAAGCCAGTGATTAAATTCTTATCGTGGATTCCCATTCTGCAGTAAAAGGGTGGTTACACTTCTGTCAGCAGGCCATGTGCTGAAAAGGACTGGCTCTTTGGGGCAGGGATGACTTTACTGTTCTTTACAGCTAGCACAAAGAGGTCCTGGTCCCTGGCTGGGGTGCCTAGGTACTACCAAATACAAATGATATGATAAGGTCTGATTTTTCTGGGAAAAGCCTTGTGAATTTCTGGCTTTAAAAGCAAACAGCGGGCTAGAAACTAGAACTGAGCAGAAATTTCCATCCAACTTTTTTTTCAACGAAAAAATGGATATTCGGTGCCACGGAAATATTCCCCAAACTTGAATCAGTTTTGCTAAATTGTTTTGGTTGGGAGAAAAATTGGGGCAAAAAAGTTGAAAAAACTGAAACTTTTCTAAATGTTCTTTAATTTTATTTTTAAAAATCTAAAAGAACATTAAATGCTCCAAATCACAATGAAACATCTTTGACCCAAAACAATTTAATTTTCTGGAACTGCCAGTCAAACAAACAGCCTTTATTTGCACAGCTCTACTATCAACCTTACCAGTTCTTGCTTTGCCGTCAGCACAACCAGGCCTTCTTTTGCTCAGTGTCCTGTAGCATAGACTATTGCCACACTCTTGTCATCGCATGAAAATTGCAATGTCAGTAGTATCAGCATCCTGCAGTGCGGTGTCAGGATATGATGGGGCCGTGCCATCCCAGTCTGAAACAGCTTTGTGCACTCTTCAGGTAGTTTGTTAGGTCTTGTTCCCATTTAAAATCAGCTATCCTAAGATCTCCCCCCACACACACACACCCCAACCTTCTGATTTGTGTCCCTTCCCTGGTGAGGTACTGAGGTGCAGACAACCTTTCTGGCATAGGAAAGTATAATTTACATCTCCCCGTATGCACTAGTGAATCTGGCCCATAATGTCTAGCAAGACTATGATGACATGCACAGGTCTTTCGCTAATCCCTGGAAGGGTATGTCATGACACACCCTAAGGGAGAGGCTGCATCAAGCTTTCAGAGTTAAACTGCAGCTGGGGAGTTCAAAGAAGAACAGGAGGACTTGTGGCACCTTAGAGACTAACAAATTTATTAGAGCATAAGCTTTCGTGGACTACAGCCCACTTCTTCGGATGCATATAGAATGGAACATATATTGAGGAGATATATATACACACATACAGAGAGCATAAACAGGTGGGAGTTGTCTTACCAACTCTGAGAGGCCAATTAATTAAGAGAAAATTTAATTAATTAATTAAGGGAGTTCAGAGGCTCTGCCAGCTGGGAAGCAATCAGATACAGCTGAGCCTGGCTGGGCTCAGACCCTTCAAAAGAGGCTTGGCTACTTCCTGGAAGGGGGAGTGTGAAAGTATGTGACTGTGGAGAAGCCAGGGTAGGGTGGTCTAGTCTCTGAGGAACACTAGCTGTTTGGGGTGGCGTGGAGGAAAGAGGTTATTGATAGTTGCTCTGTGTGCATGCTTTAAAGATTTAACATTCTTAAAGAGAGTATGGCATGGCCTGTCCTGTCCTCTGATTGGATTTGTGTGAATGAAAGAGAGAATTAATTTGATTGCCCCAAGGGGAGAAAAAAACTGGAAAAATATGCCTGTAATCCTAGAACAGTTCCCACCCCCCAAATCTTTAGCATAGTTTCTCTCCAGGTGCACAGACTTTGGCCTTGCTACTACATAGTGAATTTGGTCAGATAAACTCTTCGTTCCCCAATACTAAAACTGAGCTCCTTCTCCCCCCTTTTGTATTTATTTGGTAAGTTCAGAAAAGTTTTGGTAACTTTTTATATTGCTTTTTTTTTTTAATGTCCCCATTTGTCTGGGCATCTCTGCATTCCCCAGAATGAATGGTCATGTTCAGCTTGCCTTGAACTGCATATATTTATTCTCTGTCAACCATGGGCGAAGCATATTCATAGCTGAATCAGTGAGGCTGATGGTACGCAACTGCAGGGGTAGTGGGGAATTGCCATCATGGCATAATAAAGTGATTGGACGTGGGAGCCACTTTTCCAGAAAGGAAGCATTAATGCTGTTAAATCAGGCACAAGCAGCAACTAACTTTCCCCATTCCATTTCGATGAAAAGGGCTGGATGTCAGCTAAACGTGGCACAGAATAGGGTAGACCCAAAAATAGGATTCCTAAGAGGCATAAAAGCTTCACAAAATCCAGAGCCCTCATGGAAAAGCAAAGTTGCCAACTCTCTGCATTTTATCACAATTCACATCTCTCAGTAAAGTTGATGGAAATATTTCAGTATCCATCACTGGGGGCTGGATCAGGCCCTGACATTGCTGCTTAAGTACCAGAACTTGTGTCACTGAAGTTAATAGAATTTTTGCTGTTGGAGTCCATAGGAGTAGGGGAAGGGCCAAAAGCTACCATTTTCTCTGCTGCTCTGGCCAATGCCTCTCCACCCCTCTAGAACTCCCCTTTCTGCTCCCCAGCCCTGCAGCACAGCAGAGATGCATGGTATTTACACTGCACAGTCTTGTTCAGGGGCACTTACCCTCTTGAAAAGCTGAATTCTGCTTCTCTCTCTCACATGCAGCCCCTTGGGGCGATCAGTAAGATGAGCAGGAGTTAGCCCCTGTTAAACTAATCACAAATGACACGTTTTTGATGGGAGCACCTAAGTCACTGAGAAGCCCCCACCCCCTTGGGTCTATACTTAGACTTGTTAATAGAGTGGCTCTATGGGTGGATAAAATAGAATAAAGTGTCTGGACTTGGTGCTTCAGCACTGGCCGTGGGACATGTCAGCAGAGAGCAAATGCAATCTGGAACTCTGGTTCCCTGCAAGACTGATAAGGGAGACAACTGAAGAGGGACAGTTCCCCAATTGCTGGGCAGGCTGCAGGAGCTAGTGAAACACACTATTTTGTCATCTGTGTATTTGTCATGTAAATTAGTGTCCTTATAGGGGTCCAACATATGTCTGAGGTTTTTATTCTGGTAACTAACAGCAACATAGAAGGAAAGGACATTCATCATTTTGAGTAATGGGTTTTCTATGACTAATATACTTGCCACTGCATTCTTCAAGGGCAAAGTCTTGATTCTCTCCCCCCTCCCCCCCCACCCCCCCAGGAGTTGAATACTACGGATTTCCAGAATTAGCAGGAGCAACATGGTTTACATGGAAATGAGATTACAGTTGTTTTTCATCCCAGTAAATAGGGATACAGCAGCAATAAAGCTGTGAAAGGCACTAGGGTTTCTTTAATACTCTGAGCAAGGTGAAGCCCCTGGGGAAGTAAGGAATAGGTGACACATTGGGTGATAGCACCAGCCTCTCTCATACCATCTGGTTGTCTCCTATCTCTGGGCCTGATTCTGCAAAGTTGCAACATCCCTTCGTCCCATCAGCGTCAATAGCAGGCGATTCATCACTTGCAGGGTTGGGCTCATAAATTGATTCTACCCTCTTTTAATGAACAAGTAGCAGGGGAGTAAAATTGGGCCTGAAATTATTACTCCAGTAACATATGTCTCCCTCCATCAAAGCAAATTCATTCTCAGGAAAATGCACTGGAGAGAAAAGTATTGTATGTTCTCGTGGTGCTTTGTGTGAAGCATTGTGTTCTCATGGCATTTGAGGGGATTTAATTGGGGAGATGGGTTCCAACACCCACGTCCCATTCCTCCACCCCCCCATACCAACAGGAGTTAAACTGCAGTACCATCACTATACTCTGAATTTGGGGTCAGTTTCGGGAAGGCAAAAAAGTTTGGAAGGAGCATAGCCATTGACAGCAGTGGAAGCAGGAATAGCCCATTAATTGGTGGTTAGGTCAGAGAGCTAGAAGTCAGGACTCCAGAAGTCACCTACTACAGGACAGGCACAACAAGGAAAATAACAGAACACCACTGGCCATCATGTACAGCCCTGAGCTAAAACCTCTCCAGCACATCATCGACGGTCTACAACCTATCCTGGAAAACAATCCCTCACTCTCACAGACCTTGGGAGGCAGGCCAGTCCTCACTTACAGACAACCCCCCAACCTGAAGCAAAAACTGACCAGGAACTACACACCACACCACAGAAACACTAACCCAGGAACCAATCCCTGTAACAAACCCCGTTGCCTACTCTGTCCCCATATCTACTCTAGCGACACCATCAGAGGACCCCACCACATGAGCCACACCACCAGGGACTCATTCACCTGCACATCTACTAATGTGATATATGCCATCATGTGCCAGCAATGCCCCTCTGCCATGTACATTGGCCAAACCGGACAGTCTCTATGTAAAAGAATAAATGGACACACATCAGACATCAGGAATGGTAACATACAAAAGCCAGTAGGAGAACACTTCAATCTCCCTGGACATTCAATAACAGACTTTAAAATAGCCATAATTCAACAAAAAAACTTCAAAAACAGACTTCAAAGAGAAACTGCAGATCTACAATTCATTTGCAAATTTTACACCATTAATTTGGGCTTGAATAGGGACTGGGAGTGGCTGGCTCACTACAAAAGCAATTTTCCCTCTCTTTGTATTGACACCTCCTCAACAATTATTGGGAGTGGACCACATCCACCCTGATTGAATTGGCCTTGTCATCACTGGTTCTCCACTTGTAAGGTAACTCCCTTCTCTTCATGTGTCAGTATATTTATGCCTGTATCTGTAATTTTCACTCCATGCATCTGAAGAAGTGGGTTTTTTAACCCATGAAAGCTTCTGCCCAAATAAATCTGTTAGTCTTTAAGGTGCCACCAGACTCCTCATTGTTTCTGTGGATACAGACTAACACGGCCACCCCTCTGATACTTGACACCCGGGTTATGTTCCTGGATCTACCACTGCCATGGGCAAGTCACTTAATTTCTCTTAGCCTCAATTTCCCCGTGGGTTAAAAATGGGAATGTTAATAGTTACCTGCAAATGAATTAATATTTGTAAAGTGCTGCCGGCGCCTTGGATTAAAGGTGCTAGTGTAAATCCAAAGCAGCCCTATTATTATTAAGTGGCAAATTAAATAAAAGCCTTTGCTAAATTAACGGTGTTGCAAGACATTGCATTTCTACTGGTCTTTGTAAAATGAATCCACTTTTTAATGTTTCTTGCTGTAATCCTAGTTCTTAAAGAAGATTTACAGTTGTGTGAAGTCAGGAAAGTCAACGCTGAATTATTGTAATTTATGCCACATTATGTTACATTAATACATGTCACATATGGTATGGTATGCTAATTTAGGTAATTTATGCTAATTTAACGCTGAATTTATGTTGCGGTTCCCAGATAGTATGGAGATTGATGCTGTAGAAATTCAGGTAATAATAGTAATAATGAATAGTGATAATACAGCGGCTCTGTTTGCTGTGTTGGAATCCCTGAATGCTTGGATCGGGTTTATTGTACTTCTGTGTTTAGGATACAGTAGCTACATGGAGAGAAAAGAAAGGTCTCTTCTCTTCATAGGTTCACAGTCAGTCCCATAAAGCATCAGCCCCATTCTAGATTCCCTCCATCCAATCAACAATAGTGTCTGAGGCACAGGGCCTCTGAGCACAATAATCTTTTGCAACTATAAACTCTACAACATCTGGACTTTAAATCTCTGGATTAATCCAACAAGTTTCCCTGACTCACTTCTACCAGCAAATAAAGAAGGTGCTTAATATTTAATGGAAGAGCATGAAAGGAATTTCTTGTTTTTTCCCCCCCACACCTCCACTGGGAACTCTGTACTGTGTAACTCAACAGAGTTGAAGTCTGGTGGCTACTAAATGAGGGAAAGCCAGCAATTACAGTGGATCAATAAACTTTCCCTAGCTAGAGTAACTTTTTTTATTTTATTTATTTATTTTACTTCTCAGCAGCTCACTGTTCTGAAGCCTGTCTCCAGGCTCGGGTTACTCAATTTGCCCCAACATTGGGGTGTGACTTGAAAATGAAATTTGAACCTCCATTGCTTTTCCCACACTGCTATAATGCTGGAGGAGAATATACCACGCAGCACTGATTGCAATTGCTACATGCATTGAGGGGAAAGCTATGTCTCAGCCACCCATAGTATAACATCCACTCTTTCATGCAGAAAATAACTCCTGCTTGCTTGTACATTCCAAATGTTTTTTTCCCAGCACATTGTACATGACAATCCAAGCATTGTCATTTTTCTCCTGTTTGAAAACTGCTGTTCTTTATGGCAAATCTCTCTCACTGTAAACAAGTGTCATGCCATGCATGTTGTATCAGGGTCTGATCTTGGGAGGTGGAATACTCTCAACTCAAAATTCAATGGGAAACAATGTGGTCTGGTGGTTAAGGGAAAATACTGGGAATCAGGGGGTCTATGTTTAATTCCTGGCTCTGCCACCGACTCACTCTGTGACCTTGGGCAAGTCCTTTCACTTCTCCCCATCTGCGAAACCTGGATAATGAGATTCACTGTCCTTTGCAAAGTGCTTTGAGAGCTATGGCTGCAGAGTGCTATATCAGAGCTCAGAATTGTTAATGGGAGTTGAGGGCACTCACAATATTGCAAATCACTAATGTTCAAAAAATCATGATATTGGCTTCAAAGTCATCAGGGTTTTTTTAAGGTGATCAATTTTGGGTTTTTTGTTTGCTTTCTGTTTTTTGAGCCTTTAGCATTCACATTTCCAAGCTTTTCTTTGCAACCATGAGGCTTTCTTTCTTTCTTGGAAAGCTGCGATTCTCACTTACAAGACTCCATCTTAAAGCTGCTTATAAAACCTTCAAATATCATGAGACTCATGCTAAAATCTAGTGTTAATGACTTTGTAGGGGGATTTTGGCAATTTGTAAGGATGGGCCCTCTGCCAGGAACCATTTGGAGTTGTATTTTCCTGGTGAAATTCCATTTTCCCAGTTCTTCATATTAAATCCGGGCTGCCTTTCAGGAATTTTTAATGTATACATTAATAAGAAATTATTTAATTAGAGGAGTAGACTATAAAAGCAGATTAACATCCCCCTGAATTCGGCTTTTACGCAAAATTACGTATACACCAGCTTAAAAAAATAATAGTCAGGACAATAATAAAATAAACCCTCCTCCCTCCTGTAATTAAAGCCCTAACCCTCCCCCCGCACTCCCCCTTTAATCTCATGGCTCATTTTTTGGTCTTCACTGCAGATCAAAAGAATGTCATCCGTTATTCTAAAGGTCTATCTTTTGTTGTTATTATTTAAGAATATGTAATCCCAAGGCAAGCACATAAATATGAGATCGACGCTGTGTCGTTTTGTCCTACGTCTATGGCTGAAATGTCGTTATTACAGTTATTGTGATATATAATGAAATGGAAATATTGTTTCAGAACTAAAAACTCTAGCAAATCCGCCATTGTTATAGGAAAGCGGCACTGGGATCAGTCGTGATTGTTCTTACATGCACTTGTGCACAGGAATAAGGGAGGTAAAGAAACGTTCCTTCATAGGCTGCCACCTACACAACTGGAAGCATCAGTCCTTAGGCTGCTAGTCCCCCATCCCATGTAGGTGAGAGGACAGGGTGGAGACTCTCTAGGCTCCTTCTTCCCAGTGCATCAGCCCAGGCCCAGAACTGGTGCAGGGAGGAAAGCACCAGACTGTGACTCATAAACCGGCTGTTGACCTGCTGCTGGGGCAGTGCAACTGTGGGAGTACGTCTTCACTACCCGCCGGATTGGTGGGTAGCAATCGATCTATCGGGGATCGATTTATCGCCTCTCGTCTAGACGCAATAAATCGATCCCCGAACGCGCTCCTCGTTGACTCCGGAACTCCACCAGGGCGAGAGGCGGAAGCGGCGTGGACGGGGGAGCCGCGGCCGTCGATCCTGCGCCGTGAGGATGGGAGGTAAGTCGATCTAAGATACGTCGACTTCAGCTACGCTATTCTCGTAGCTGAAGTTGCTTATCTTAGATCGATTTCCCCCCCTCCCCCCAGTGTAGACCAGCCCTCTTCAGGCTGGACTATCCAGTTACAATCCAGCCCATTGTGATCAGAAAGGAGAACATCTAGAAGCCATGGTCCTGAAACTCCACTCATTTACATCACTTGTACACCAGGGGTTGCTCCGTTAACTTCAGTGGAGCGACTCCTGATTTACATGGGTATAAGGGAGAAGAAACTCCAAGTTTTCGGGGAGGAGGAGGGAGAAGAGAAAGATTAAGATGATTTTCCTTACAAAAGACAAATCAAGCTTCCTCACTCTGCCTTGAAAGTGACCTGAACTATAGCCAACTGGGCCTGTCATCCCTTGACATGAACGTTGCCACGTTCCCGTGTTGCTGCAAATCTGCTCCTTCATAGACACATTTTTAAAAAAGAGGATAAATGATTTCTCACTGTGTTTTGGTAAACAGGTTATACACATTATCTGGCTGGCAATGACTCACATAATCCCTGCATAACTGACTTGCTGTATTTTATTTGCAAGGGCTGCAGCTTGCTGGATGGTAATTATTATTGTGCCGTTTTATGGTTGCTGGGTGGCCTGCGTTAAATGAGTTTGGGGGTCACCATTCAGGTCCTGCTGGGTACATAAAAACAAAAATGACAAAAAAAAAACCAAAACCTCCCACTACAACTAAAACTAATTGGCCATCAAAGACCATGTGGCCCATGGAGAATGAAGTACTCCTTACCTGGCAGTCCCAACAGATCATGGTAGAGGAATACTGGTGGAGTTTACTTCTGATGCCATGTTAAGAGCTGATGTAAAGGGCAGGCAGAGAGAGCCATTTGCAGCATACAATCAGTCTTTTGCTCTCCCCAAACCCAAGGACTATGTTACATATTCTTGACTGCCATCTGTTAGCACTTGATCTATCCACTGTTTACATATATACATCTAGGGCTCACCAGTAACCTTATCTTTCACCAGTATGAAGGGGTGGAACATACCACGTTCTGATACTACGCCTCTTAGGAAAATTGTTGCAGGATGGTCATTCGAGGAGCATAGTTTCCCAGGACTAGCTAAAGAAGATGGCAAGACCCTCTTATTGCTAGGAGCGTGCTCCCACCGCATGCATAAAATCACTCTTATTTTTAGAGGAATCCCACCAGGCCCCAGGCCTCAACAAAGGCACAGAGCTGGTCGCTATTTTGTTAGACTCAACATGACCAAAAAGAAGAAGCTGACTGATATTTTGTCAATCTCAGTCTGACCCAAAAAAGTCAATTTATTTGCAAAAATTTTCTTGCCAATTGTCTACTAGCTGTGCTTTAAAGCCTCCCTTAGAGCTACCCCCAAAGCTCTGAGACAGGGTCCACCCTCCGCTGAATCCGTCTGCCTCAACTGTAGTTTTATGGCTCACTCCAGTGCCCATGGGAGTCATGCACAGGCCTCCTTCCTTCACTGGGCACTGGATCAGGTCCTCAATGCCAAGAAGAAAACCAACAAAGCCACAAACCTCACCGCCCAATCTTAGTGTTAGAGATCTGCTGAGCCGTAGAGTCTGTACTTCCTTCCTAGGAGGGAAAGAAAATGCATTTACTTTTGCAAAACATTGGATATCTGCTTCCCCAAATCCTATTCTTAAGTGAATAATAGATTTTGGAAATTCAGTGCAGGCAGCACAACCATGACTGATGATGAGGAAATACAACTTGGCATGAGGTCCATTTTTCAGGAGCACTGGCGATACTTTGCTCAGTGACAATAACGGAGATTTTATAAATGAATCTACTTATTATTGGCAGGCAGGCAGCCCTTTATAAGATAAGAAAATTAGGCTCCCTTTATATGCAGCCCTTGCCACGTTCCCTGACAATAATATTGTTTTAAATATGGGCATAGGTTTGCAACATCTTCTCAGAGTTGTGCCCAGCCTTCTAACCTCCTTCATTTTAGGATCCAGGGATATCATCCACCAAGTTCCTAAAATCCACTCCAAACACCCCTTTATTTCTCTTTCACGTGTGCACTACATTTTCTTTAAAGAATAGAACTTTAAAAGGCAACATTATGGCAGACTGAGTGGTTTGATGTGACTGTGTGTTTTGAGGAACCGCAGGCTGTTCACAGTTCTTGAGTTCTGCTTTGGTTTCCAATGGGAGACCCCCATCCCCCATAAGTCAGTCCCTGAGTTTAACCTAGGTTTATAAATTCATAGATTTGAAAGGCAGAAGAGACTATTGTGATAAATTAGTTTGATCTCCTGTATGGCACAAGGTATATAATTTCATACAGTGGTTCCTGCACTGATCCCAATAACTTTTGGTAGTATCTTTTAGAAAGAGATCCAATCTGATTTAAAGAATCCAAGATATGGATAACTTATCATATCCTTTGGTTATTTACCCTCATTGCTAAAAATATGCATCTTATTTCCAGTTTGAAACTTATCCAGTTTCAACTTCCAACCATGGACTTACAAATTTGCTGGGTTTGATGGCAAAACCATACATTGACAAGAACTAGACCGAGTTTGCTGAAAACCTTATCAATCATTCAACACATCTGGGATGAGGTCCATGTTTGTAATGAAAACAGTAACCGAGTGTCAATAAAAGGAACCCCAGAATTTCTGATTTCAGGGCTATGGTGTGACAAATTCCTATCTATCCAGATTTCAGTGGGACTATTCATGTGCTTAACTGCTGTGCTGGATTGGGGCCTACCTCTGACACTTTAGCCATGCAGACTCTTGGTTTGGTTTATTATTTCCATGAGTACATCATAGGGGATCTCCTGAAAATGCTAGAGTCATCTTGGTTCAGCTTTCCCTTAGATTTATTAAAGCACTTTACAGATGGGATGAGGCGTTCGAGATCAAGCGGGGATATTTCTCTCTGACGGCAACGCTGTCATATTTGTGGTAACAAGGAGTGTTTCTACTGTGATGAAAATGGGAATGGTACAATGCGGGGGCCCAGCTCAATACAACAATCTGCTTCTGACCTCCCAGTGTAAAAGAACAGACCCTGGGTAACACACACCTCATTGCAACGAGTAAAAGTCCTGGCTCCTAACAATGTACCCTTCAGATAGCTTCACTGAGATCAGGGGTGTAAAAAGAGGAGGAATCAAGTATCAGAGGGGTAGCCGTGTTAGTCTGGATCTGTAAAAAGCAACAGAGAGTCCTGTGGCACCTTTAAGACTAACAGATGTATTGGAGCATAAGCTTTCGTGGGTGAATGCCCACTTCGTCGGATGCAAGAGGAGGAATGTGTCCTTAAGCATTCTGTGGGAAGAGCTCAATACTCTTCTATTCTGCATCGCTGGGTAAAATCATTCACTGTGATTGGATGTGGAAAGAAGTGGAAAGTTTATTAATTTATTTCTCCTTCCGATGGGGGTGGGGCAGAGAAGACGTAGCCCTTGCAGCTCAGCCTTCACTTCAGAGCATGTCAGTCTTTCTACTGATGTCTGATCACCTTGTGCCAATTTCTGGGTTTTGCCTTTCACCCTAGGTTAGGCATGTGAACGCTACATCAAGGCCTCACACTCAATCCCTTTGGAAGGCGTCTGTGGGCCCCTCTCTCCTGGGTCTGTAGTATGTTGTTGGTGC
This sequence comes from Chrysemys picta bellii, assembly GCF_011386835.1. Taxonomy (NCBI): domain Eukaryota; kingdom Metazoa; phylum Chordata; order Testudines; family Emydidae; genus Chrysemys; species Chrysemys picta. The sequence goes on from NC_088808.1 coordinate 19,335,870, forward strand.
CAAATGGATTTTTGCTGTTTAGAAACTAACTCGGTGTTCCATAAATTCACTGCATTTTGCTTCCTGGCAAGTCCTCTTCTTGAACAGATTTCAGCAGCTCCTGCCCAGCTGGAGATTTGAACCAAGGGCCTCAGATGGAAACTGCCAGGGCTGAATTTTTAACACCATCGTCCATTTTATTTTTCTCCAAGATGTGTTGCAAGATCAATATAATATAAAAGCAATGGCCTCCTCCGCATGCAACACTTGGAATTTGCAAGTGGAAGACAGGCTGCCCTCTTGGTTCTTTCTATACTAATTACCATCATTATTAGCTGTATCGTATATGTACATGGCATGATTCATCTCAAAGGATCGCTGTATCAAGGGCCTAGTTCATCCACCACTGAAATGCAGCCATCTCTAGGGTGGAAAGTGCCAGCTCTAAAGAGGTTGAAGCTGTGAGCTCCGGAGCTCCTGTTTTTGTTACAGAGTGTCCTCAATTCCCATTCGAATCAGGATTCTCATCGATTCTCAATATTGGGCCCTAGCAGTACTAGCTACACGATGCAACTGGTTAGCAAAGGAAATGAAGAGAAACGCTTCATCTAATTGGAATTGCTTAGCAATCTAGTAGTTTGTGCAGCCAAATGATAGAGGCACCCCGGGGGAGTTTTGTGAATAGGTTAGTACCTGCTGTGTTTGTAAGCTGTCATGCAAAATCACTTCACCAAATATTGTCTACTGGAGAGCACTACAAGTAATGTCTCATTTGATACCTTAAAAGGGGATTTTCATCCTGAGTTGCACTTGAGGTAAAAGGACATTTATGCAAAACAACAATCTGGTGTTTGCTAGTAACTTTTCTGTATTCCCCTATCACAGGAGATATTTGTGCTTGAATAAAGGCTCCTTCTGCTCTTTGATCCTGCCATGAAGTCACACTCCTGTGTTTATGACATCAATCCATTAGTATGAATGCATTGTCAAATAATCATTGTGTCTTTTTATTATTATTATTTAAAGGGAATTATTTAGTGCTCAAGAAAATGCTAGATCAAAATCACTGGAATCTAAGGCTATACTTCTGAGCTCCAAAGGAATCCAAATAAAGACAAAAATAGCAATATTTGGGTAAACCTGAATACTGATGAATATCTCTGTATTCCTGGTGATGTTTACAGTATTCTCTGTCTTTTGAATGCTGCGGGGAGCTACTTATGATTCCAAAATAACATGACTTCCCATCGTCTCATGGAATTTCAACTTCAGGATCATTTGGTTGGTTCTTATAATCATCCTGCAGATTTACAGACTAAGGGATAGATTTTGAAAGGCACAACTGGCAGACAGGGGGATCCTAATGTCCATGGTTCCTAGGTGCTATAATATTCATAATTCATAATAATAATATTGACTTTCAGTGGGAGTTGGAGACTTTTTTTTTAATGTATCCCTTTGAAAATCGCTCCCTAGACCCAGATGCTGCAAAGACGTACACATATATTTAACTTTACACACGTGAGTAGTTCCATTGACCTCTATGGGACTACTCACGTGCATGAAGTTAAGCTTGTGTGTACGTTCTTGTAGAATCTAGGCCTAAGTTAAGAATGAGAGAGGGCAATACAGCCCTCAAATTGTGAGAAGTGCTGCTCCTTCTGGAGACATTCCAGCTAATGGGTAAAGACAGCATTATTCTACAGATCAGAATGAAATGCTCTTGACATCAGCCTATTTCTCTCACTGCTGACGTCTCGCTTGGTACAGGGTTCCAGTTTCTGAGTGTTTGATACAGACTGGCCTCTTACAATTGGCATGAGTACTTCCACCTTTTCATGTTCTCTGTATGTATAAATATCTTCTGTCTGTGTGTTTCACTCTGTGCATCCGAAGAAGTGGGCTGTAGCCCACGAAAGCTTATGCTGAAATAAATTTGTTAGTCTCTAAGGTGCCACAAGTACTCCTGTTCTTTTTTTCTTGCTACAGAGTGAAGGCCATGCCACAGCTAACCATCTCCCACGGATTCACTGTTCCCTTTGAGTTGGTTTCTCCATCCTCTCACCAGGTTCCCTTCATCTCCTCTCCAAGAAAACTCAGCTGATATTTTGAATCAACGTGACTAAGCCAGACAGATGCCAATGGAATGGATATTTCACAGCTCTCTCAAGCTCCTGACCCATTGATGTCATCTGGCTTTTATATCAACACCAAAGAGATCTCTGAAACAGCTGGGATCTCTCACCACTGCAATATGTCTCATCTTCGCATACCAAAGTGTGCTCTGGCGATTTTAGTAATCATCAAACCATTTTGCATAAATGAAAGGGTAATTTCTCAGCAGAATAAACCTTGCCCGCTAGGAAAATCCTGTTTAATACTGCATGTAAAAAACCCAAGTCCAAATGCTGGAATTACGACTTGTCATAAAACATTGGAAGCCATGTGTCAGCTGCATGTGAGAAAATTGCCATTTCTTATTGAATATATTATTTACTCAAAAAATAAAGAAGAAAGTAAATAAGGAGCTCGGTAAGATAATAATAATGACTGCATCTCGGGCAATTTTCCTGCATGCAATCACACACACCACCTACACTCTCTGCAATAAATTGTAATCCTAGTCACTTGCTTCCTTTCTCATGTCAATATGTTATTTTTTTGCTCGGCAATTTTGACTTCCTCCCACTTTTGTTGGCTAGTGGGAGGGGGCAAAACCCAAGATTTTCTGAGTGACAAATGACAGTTGATTTTATTTCTCTCTGGAATGTCCAACGATGAAGAATGTGTTTGCGTTCCTGTTTAGGTTGTCCATGAAAGGCCGGAGGTAGCCAGTGAGTGCATATTTCATATTCCTGGGTACTATAATCAATCTCTACGATGAAGCACGAGCCATGGAATGGAAGCCTGTCGAGAAGGGATGGGGCTATATACATGGGACTGTTCTACAGTACCGTTGAGAGAAGCAATGGGCTGCCGTTGAATGTTGATGAGGGTTTCTTTTTTTAATCTTCCTTTCGCTTAATCGTGTCATGTAAATTAAAGTGATTTTCTGCCCGAGGAACCTCTCTGGGCTTGTCAACACGTACAGTGCTGCAGCTGCGCTGTTGTATCGCTTTAGCGAAGATGGGAAAAGGCTCTCCTGCCGGCGTAGTTAATCCACCTCATCGAGGGGCATTAGCTGTGTCAGCATAGCGCCGTCTGCACCAGACGTTAGGTCAGTATAACTATGTCGCTCAGGGGTGTGGATTTTTCACATCCCTTGAGCAATGCAGTGATACTGATTATAAGCATGGACGGTGGGTATAGTAGGCCAAGGAAGGCTAAACCTTTCCTGGCGCAGCTGCCACCAACCCGCCGCCGGACACCTGGGCCGCGGTGGCCCTGCCCCTACCCCTTCCCCAAGGCCCCCACCGTCTGCTGCTACCTGCCTGCCTGCCGCTGCTTGCTGTGTGGCGGGGTAGTGAGGTGGGAACGCGGCGAGCCAGCGGTGGGCAGGAGGGTCTGGCGGGGCTAGGAGGTGGCTCTGTGCGCTGGGGCTGGCCAGGAGCGGCCCGGCGCTTGGGGTGACTGGTGGCTCGGCCCGGTGGCTCGCGGGGGCTGGCGTGGCTCGGTGGCTTGGGTGGTGGTGGTGGTGGTAGCTCAGTCCGGCGTGCCTGGGACAGGCCTGGTACTCGGGGTGGCCAGCAGCTCAGCCTGGCACTCGGGGGCCTGGAGGCCGGCGGCATGGCCCAGCTGGTGGCTCAGGGGGGTTGGCATGGCTGGGGCCAGCCGAGCAGCTCGGCGTGATGGTGGTGGCTCAGCCTGGTGTAGCTGGGACCAGACTGGTGCGCGGCTGGGGGACGGCCTGGTGTGGCTGGGGTCAGAAGGCCGGGGCTCCTCCAGTCGTAGGGGGGGCCCTCAAGTCTCCTCCTGTTGCGGGTGGGTTCGGGGCTTCTGCGTGCGGGGGGCAGGGCCTCGGGAGGAAGGGCTAGCCTCCCCAACCGCCCATGGATATAAGTTTGTAGTGTAGCGCTGGCCTAAGAGAAGGCATCGTTACCTGCTGAATTAGGGGCCATTCTCACTCATGGAAAGAATAGTCCTATTGCCAACAGAGCAACTCATGTTAGTACAGCCTGCAGCACTGTGCCTTTGAGTTAGAGCAAATAGAAAGTCTCTGCCATCATGTACTGCCACCAAACAGACATTCATTGGGCCCGATGTTGTTTAAAGCGACCTTAAACCAGCCTCCCTTTTGTCCCTGTACATAACTGTTGGCACAGTGCAGGAGTTAGCTCTTTACAAGCTCTCACGCCAGTACAGATGTTTCAGCACCGGGGCAACGTATCACTTATGTCTCATACACGCCGACCTCTGCGCAGGGGTGAATTTTACCATGTTGGCCTGAAAAGGAGGCTGAGTTTTCAGCATTGGGCCCTCAACGTGAATATAATGCTAGAACCTGCAGGCCACAAGCAGCAGGCATATTTCCCAACTCCATCCCATTGACGTGCTTCTCCCTGGAAGGCTCCCCACCACCTCTAGGGTAGAGAGGCTAACAAAGTCTCCAGGCCAATTCAGTCTTGGGCTTCTCTGCTTTTGAAATGTAATTCTAATGAAGAGCATTGTTATTATTATTGATTTGTGTTATCAGAGTGCTTAAGAGCCCTGGTCATGGTCCAGGACTGCACCGACAGAGAACAAGAAAAGATGGTCCCTTAGAGCTTACAATCTAAGTATAAGACAAAAAAGAACAGATGGATACAGACCGACCAACAGGAGAATACAAGGAAAAAACTTTCTTATATCCAGACCCTTGGAGCTAGATCCTCAGCAGGTGCAAATCAATATATTACCATTGAGTCCATCAGCTGAGAAACTGACTCTTGAAATGTGTTGTCTTCTACTTTGCAAATATATATTTTAAAATCACTAAATGCAAAATTCTGGGGTCACAAAATGGCGGGGCGATGAAACTGGTGGTGAGACGCCTCCCAGAATTGACAAGAGGTTGCTGGGATATAAAGGGATTCAAGTCGCTTGTGCCCTGGCTACAAACTCTGAAAAGCTACCCAAGTTAAAGAAACGTTTCTTAAAATAAATAAATAAATGGAACGTCAAGAGATCTTAAGAAGTTTAAATTGAAATACTATATATAACTGCGCTAATCCTCCCCCACTGACAGATTTTAATTACCCAAAGTAATTAAGAAAGCTGTGCTTGTTGTCTTTAAATACTTTTTCGTGTGTCTTAAAGGTGTGCCAAGAAAGGTGCTTAGATTAACCCACTGAAGGTGTGAAATGAAAACCTATTTTCTCCCCCATTCTTTTCTCGATTCATTGCACGTGTACTTGTTTTCATATAGATGCTTCTTGAATGAGTATTGAGCTGCTGGCATTGATTTTTTTAATGGGGGGAACAAGAACATTGCAGCATTTATTTTGAAAGGGGAAAAAATGCCACCTTTGGGGAAAAAATTACAAGGACATTCTAACAGACTAAAGAAAAAGTGTTTGTATTTTGGGCAATTTGACCTTGGCAATGTTGATATCATGGAATTGCTCCAAATTTATAAGAAAGGAACTGACAGCAGAACTGATCGTTAATTATTTGTAATACAAGCAAGATCAGGGTCCCATTGTGCCAGGTTCATTACATACATGTAGTAAGAGACAGTCCTTGTCCTGGGAAGCTTACAGTCTAAACAGTGAAGACAGACAAAAGATAGGAGAAAGCGGCATGTCTTATTCCCATTTTACAGGTGGGGAACTGAGACACAGACAGATTAAGTGACTTGAACAAGATAGCATAGGGAATCAGTAACAGAGCCAATAATTGAACCCTGATCTCCCAAATGCCAGTCCTGTGCCTTAATCACAAGACATCCTTCCTCTTGATTAGTTGGGCCACTGTCCTGGCTCTGTGCATGTCTGTTTTGCCATTGACTTCAGTGATAGCAGGATCACACCTGTAAGTGCAAGTTAGTTGTAGTGGAAAAAATGGTTTCTTAAATATTTTGGCATTGGGACTGATGATTTCCTGAAGCTAAAAGCAGATGCCAAAAATATATTAGTGCTAAACTAACTTAGCGATCAGCCTTTGCCAAGGGGTTTCATGCCAGTTAGATCTATTTTATCATAAATATATTTCAACCCTATCTCTAAAGCATATTGCAGCCATCTGCACCTGTAGATGGGTTTGGACTGGAATTAACGACCATCTGCCCAAACTTGTCATCCCTACATAATGCCCTATTATCTACAGGTAAACTGAACAGCTTTTGGGTCATTACTCCTTCAGCCATGCATCCTTATGTTTTATGATCCTGACTGCTCTTGCAAAGTAAGCTGGGTTAGACCAGCTCCATAGTTGGATCAGATCGGAGACTTCTCAGGCAACCAAGCAGTCAGTGTGCTGGAGGACGTGGTGCTGATGTTTCGGGGGTGGGACAACACTCTGGGGAAGTATTCTGAACCAATCCCCAGCAAGTGCGTTCGGAGGCAATGAGAGGCTAGAGATATTTCTGTGCACAGTTAAACAGCTGCTGCATTTCAGTGTTGGGTGAAGGGATTCTTGTATAAAGCTGGCGTGTCAGTTTCAATGTGTTAAAAGGTATGGGATACTTGGGAATCAAAGAGGGACACTAAGAAACACTGTATTATTAGTCCTCTTTCACTCTTTCTGGGAACAGTGCTCGAAAGGCGGTAGTGCCTAGTCAGTACAGAAGGGTTTGCAATTACCCATGGCGGCTATGGGAGCACAATCTCTACCACATACAGCTCTTTCCTCTGAAGTGACTTCTTTAAGCTACACCCAGCGTGCTTGGCATCCTGTATCATCCTCCCCATCTTCTGCAGCAAGGCGTTAAAAGAGGACCAAACATTCCTGGGCCTCGACAGATTCCCATTGAGTTTGGCAGGCACTGGATTAGGCCATAGGTGCTGGAACTTGCGGTGTGGGGGGAGGCTGCCACACCACCTGGCTTGAAGTTTGGACCGGGTTTACAGTTTGGTTCAATTACTCTCTGCGTCCCCACTATAAAAATTGCTCTAACTCCCCTGAATTAGGCCCAAAAGATAGAGGAAGACACCAAAGTGCTTCCTTACGACCAAAGACCTCTCCTCTCAAGCAGTCTACACAACATCCTTTACTGTTCTGAGCGGGAGCCTTTCTGGGTTTGATCAGTGTAGATGGATGTATTTGACTGATGGTATTTAATGACCAGAGTGGAAATAGCTGAGAAATATTCCCTAAACATAGAGGACAATGCTCTCACAATAGGGTTTGGGTCAATACTAAGAGGTGCAATCTCCTTTTTAGTTTATTTTGGCCTGATGTGAGATGGCTTTTGCATTTGGTAGGGGACTGACAAGGCCACTGGGGTTAACTTCTTTGGCGCCCTGAGGTCATGGGATATAGCCTGGTGAATGACACCGATAGATGGCTCTCATGGTGCAAACGAAATATTGTGTAAGGTGTGTCTGAAACTGTAGAGTGGGAATTTAATTTGCAGGACCAGCAGCCCAGAACCAGAATTTTACAGTTTCAAGCCTCAAATGGTTCTTCTTATTTACCATAAAGATTTTCCAAGCCAGGTCCAAAATCACTCAGAGTTTTATACCTCTCTTAGTAATATAACACTCTTTCAGCTCAGGGTCTGCCTTGGCCTGTCATTCCAGCCTCACCAACAGCATCTGTCAAATCCTGTTCCCCACTTATGGGCATCTCTAAATGTGCTGGATGCTAAAGGAATTGCAGCGTTTCCACCTTGCAGGAAGTGAAGGCGAGGGTGGTAACTCACGGGGTAGAGACTCAACACAACCCGTGTGATGCTGGTATTCTCCAAGGGTGCGTGTTGTTTGTCAATAAACCCAGCCCCAATTCTCACCACAGCATGGCCTCGAACCTGCCAAAGCGGGTGCCAGCATGGACTTTTACCTGGACCAGATGTCCGTGATTGGATGGCTCCACTCTGGTGGATCCCTTTGCAGGGTAGGAGCCCATAGCACCAATCTAATCAGAAGTGTTGAGGACCAAATTTGACCTCTCAGTCACAAGAAGCTAAGCTGTGTGTGTGTGTGTGTGCGGGGGGGGGGGGTGTTATAACTGCTATTTCTTATTGATTATTGGCTTATTGCACCAAATGCTGATTTTCCCCCCAGTCCTACAAAACTCTACTACCAGTTGTAGTTCCTGGTACAATGCCTATTGAAGTCAATGGGAAGCTTCTTATGGGTTTCAGTGGGCTTTGGATCCAGACCGTAAGTGCTTACTTCAGACTTCCTTCACTTTAGGGCACTACTCACAGTAGAAATTAGGTTTGGTTGTTGCAATGCTGGGCCTTAAGTTTTCACTCTCTAATTTACTCAGTCCCTACTCAGGCAAAGCTCTCATTAACTGAGTAAGGACCTCAGGATTTGGCTTACGGGTTATTATTTTATGTTGTTTCATTAATGCAGAAAGTCCCCCTTTTCCCAAACAGACACACTCATGCATACACAGATAATTCTTACGCTAAGCCCCTGCATCCCATTCTGCAAGGACAGTTAACTTTCCATCTTAATTGCTTAATTAAGCTGTCATGATCCATATAATAATTGCAGACTTCCTATCTGGAAAAGGTTGGCAGAGTTAAGCAAGAAGTGATTAAACCTTCACGCTCCTAAGAGAGCTGTCTGTCCTTTTTTGTTGTACCCCTTTGCTGTGGAAAGTCTCTTGGTAGCTATCCAGGTACTTTCCTTCTGACAAGCATTATTTCTCCCAGATATAAAGGTGAAGAGAAACCATCAACCCACAAGTCAATCAATGACAGGGAAGTGCACAAAACAAATCCAGTCATCACAATTTTCTCTGCCCCTGGAAAACAGGTAGCAATGGAGGCCGAGCAAGAAATACAGTCAGCCCTGGACCTGCCTTCATCTCCGAGGGTAGGAGACACTTCGGCAGCAATAAAAATAGATTTAATAGCTTGACAGCAAAATTACAATTTTGTTTTAAACAAGGCAATACGTATTCATTTGATGATCCTTGGAGTGTGTTGGGGTCAAGTTTTAAGCATAGATCAAACCCCCTTACAGAAGCTTTCCACCTTTCTAGAGGAAAACATTGATTCTGGATTATAGTGGAATAAAGGGGATGCCATCAACTTTACGTAAACATAGCACGCACACACATACATGTTGTAAGACTGGAATTATGGCTTACGATCTCTTTTCCATCTTTAATTTTTTGATTCAGTACAACTTTAAGGCTCTGTCCATTGAAGATTTGTGGATCGCACCTACCACTATAGTATGTAAGCATAGCATAACATTAAAGCGTTCAAAATTAGAGCTAGTGGGAGTTTTAGATGAGCAAGTATCACAGGACCGCATCCTTCTTTTTTGAAATATAGATCCCAAAATGCTTCAGAGGTAAACAATGTAAGCTGGCAGACAATCTAAAATAGCACTGTTTTAGTAAAAAGCCATTGGGCTAAATTGTGCTTTAATTTAAAACAGTGGAACTCCATTAACTGCACCATTGTATGTTGTAGTTAATGCAAAATAAGAGCTTTGGACAGGAAAATAACTCACCTATCAAGGGCTTAAATCAGTCGCTAACTACAAGGGATTTGGATGAGACTTTAATAGGAGGCAGGCTATATCACATCTGCCTACAATGAGTTTTCTTTGCAGCATCTGTCATTGGCCACTGTGGGAGACAGAATACTGGACTAAGCACACCGTGAGTCTGAGCCGCTGTAGTTCCTGTTTCCTATGAATAGATTAAAGCGTCCGATCAAAAGGCTAAGATGGTGTTAAAAAATGAACAAGTTTAGGCATGGGCAAACGCCATAGTTCAAGATGGAGATTTGAAAAGAGAGAGAGCATTTTTCCACGAAGTATTTCAGGGTAAAATTCTCTCTCATTTAAATTAAATAAAGTCAAATCCAGCCCTAAAATGTGTGTGGATTTTTCCAACTTTGCTGGAAGACGTTTTGAACTTCCAAGGGGAAAATCTGACTCTAGGGATTCTGATGTTGAAAGATTAAAAAAAAAATAGGCTTCAAGATGAAATAAAATTAACAGGACAGAAGGATGTATGATTTGACATTTAAACAAAAAGGGCTCCAGAAACCCAGCACAAACTTTTAGATGTCAAACCAGTGATGACAGAGCTATCCAAAGGACAAGGCTGGTAGGTTCAATTTCTAGTAAGCATCCAAAATGTTGACTTACCTGAAATTCTTTCATCTCACCATTGGGCTGGAAATCTCACACTGATGGGTGGACGAGCCACACAAAAAGATTTAGGCTGAAATTTCCACAGGGGCTAATCATTTTGGCTATTGCAATTTTGGGGGCTCAGTTTTCAGAAAGTGCTGCGCACCCTGCCTCTGAAAATCAGGCCCCTGTAAAGTGCTTCAAGCTGAGTGCCCCAAAATTGGGCATCCCAAGTCACTAGATAGTTTTGAAAATCGTGACTGCACTTTACAAGAAGAAATGTGAATTTCATACCCCCGGGGATTACCCCTCAAAATTCCTGACCAGAATTTTAGAACAAATAAAGAAAAGACTGACCTGCTCACTACATAATCTATCCCAGGTTTTCAGAGCCCAGTGCACGCTGGGTTGGGAGCTTATCAGTTGAGTCAGTGTGGTGTGAATGCTGCTACAGTGCAGACATGATCAATAAAGTTCATAGCTATTGATTTTTACACTGTCTTTACTTACACTACTTCCAATAACCCAGGACATGAGAGCAAAGTGGCACCACAACAAGCAGCCACTTGGCAAATTTTGCTGTCAATTACATAGACATAAACTCATATTAACTCAACTGAAAAAACTCCAGGGATCAATCTGGTCCCAGAAGAGTATTCTGCCAGTTCAGCTCTAGCCACCAAAGACTTATTTGCTGGAGTTGGTTGAAAAAAAAGAGACAAATTTTCACCATTTTTTAAATTAACTTTTTTAAATTTCAATTTGTTTTGAAATTGAATAAAAAATAAAATAAATTACCCAAAACGCCTTGCAATTTTTTTTATAACAGCCCAGCCTCCCACAGTCAGGTTTTAAAACATGAGCTCTGCTCTATTCTATTCAATCGCACCCATTACTCTGTCAAATGAATGTTGCCTTCTGCTGAGATCTTGAATCAGAAAGAAACAATGAAAGGTTGTTGAATCTGCCCCTTTGACTTTAGCAGATTGTGTAGGAATCTGACCTTGAGCTTCTTGTGTTCATCCAGCAGCACTTCTCTTGATCATCCCTGGCCTCTGAGATGGGCAGTGCATTGGAAACGGCTCTTCTGTGTTTTTCATGATCACATTTAACCATCAGTGTCATGAGTTACATTTGTTTCTACAAAGAGGAAGTTTAATTTTTCTGCTACTTCCAGATTTTTGTCAGGAAACAACTGGCTGAGGTTTATAATGCGATGTTCCGATTTTCATGGCGCCTTCTGAATAAATTTTCTTTTATTAGACACAAAAGCTCCCATTACTGACTCTTTCCCCTCATTATTCCTGAATAAGCTTCTGCATAATAGGCCTCAAGTTCCGTTTTTGTATTCAAAGTCCCAAGTCTCTTACGGCTCCTAGTCATGCATATGTAAAAAAAGGAAGGAACAAAAGGCATTTGGAAGGTTCTACATCAACCACCTAAGCTGTGTATATTGCTGGCTCTGTCCCTGCGAAATCATAGGGTACCATAAATTACAACTGGGCGATAAATTCTCTCCCTGTGCTTTAAATGAAGATGGGGTAAAATGTTCTCCAAGGTGCATACGCAGGGAAAGAACACATTTCCCAGCTGCGTGAGATCAAAGAAATGTTTTTAATTGTCACCTAGTGTTTTTCATTGATTCTAAGGCCAGAAGGGACCACTGTGATGGTGTGTTACAAGCCAGAGAACTGACCTCTTGTCTAACACAAGCCAGGGAACTTCCCTGAATGAATTCCTTGTAAAAGTCTCTTTTAGAGCAATATCCAATCTTGTCTTAAAAATTGCCATTGATGGAGAATCCACTGCAAATTTTGGTTAGTTTTTCTGATGAATAATTGCCCTAAGTTTTCATTGAAATTATCCCATTTTCACCTGGGAAAACCATGCTTGCTGGTCGAAATAGTTGAAATTTTGTCCTGGCTCATAGGTGAGAAGAAATCTGCCCCCACCCCGCCGCTGCCAAACATCAGTTTTTACATGTGAAATAATCACAAAGCAAAAGTAGTTGGATTAGTGAATCTCAGAATAGACGAGCCCAAGTCGCAATGTTATGACAAGGGGGCTATGTAGGGTTTGACAAGAGCTACAATCCCAATTAAACAGCAACAAAGAGTCCTGTGGCACCTTATAGACTAACAGAAGTATTGGAGCATAAGCTCTCGTGGGTGAATACCCACTTCGTCAGACATAAGCTTTCACCCACGAAAGCTCATGCTCCAATACTTCTGTTAGTCTATAAGGTCCACGGGACTCTTTGTTGCTTTTTATAGATCCAGATTAACACGGCTACCCCTCTGATACTTAATCCCAATTAAAAGCATGCTAATATACCACATGCTTTTCTGAGAGACACAATGAGAGAACTGATACTAAACATAGGAGTGAGATCCTTAGCTGGTATAAACTGGGGTTGCTCCACTGAAGTCAAAGACTGTCCCTGCTACCTAGGAACAGCTGGCAAGTAAAATAACCATTGCTGAGAGTGAAGATTAAATGAGCCTTGAGAGGGCCTCTTAGATACAGGGAGCAGGGATTTCCTTTGAAATAGCCCAACAATGATTTCAAAATGCTAAACTTCCCTTTAGAATAGCTAGCCCTTATTGTTGCTTTAACTTCATGGTACTTCTTTGGTTTCCAGCAGATGGGCTAGGGCTAGGAAGGAGGAGATAATTGCTGTCCGTGTTGCTCATTGAGCTTACTGGGTGTTGTAGTAAATGCAGGGAAGCTGTGGGCCTAGTCCAGTTAGCCACTGGTAGCTGAGTATGGGGAAGGAGTCAGAGTGGGGGGGTCAAGAAAGTGCACCGGAAAAACATCAGCAGCCTGAGGATATCACCTCCGCCCTGTACTAAAATCCTGGAGGTTGGACACCACCCCCAAGGAAACCATTTAAATTCTGCCTATTGAGAAATCTGTCTAGCTGCAGAGGCATCTCAGAAAGTGGAATAGATACAGTCATCAGAATGTATTGTCTTTTTTTTAAGGCATCCTTTGATTCTTGCCTTGCCGCCCCATCAAAATCAAGAGCCACTCTGAAGTTCTTAATCCCATGAGACTCTGCCTGTCCCCATCCCACAAGGAGAAAAAGGGGATGTGAGAACTGAGTAATTGAAAGGATTAAACAAAGAGGAAGGCAAATTGCTTAGAATGATCCAGGGGCTATCATTAGACGTAATGGGAAAGCAAAGGAAAATTTAGGCTAAATATCTAGACACATTTCCCAACACTGAGGTCTATTAGACGATAGAATTGTTTCCTGAGGGAACTGATGAGTGGTCCAGCACCTGAGTCATTTAAAAATGGATTGGGCAGAACACTGGAATATAAACCGTGTGGGACAATAATATAATAGCTGGTCACTAACAGATCAGTTCCATCTCTATTATTTTGTTCCAAGGAAGGTAATGTTTTTCAGTGCAGAAGGCTTAGCATAAAAATAGCCAGGACTGGTTAATTTGGTTATCTTGCTGTGCATTCCATGTCTTGTAATTGCAGTAACATCTGATGATCAGGCAAAGTTAATCACCGTAACATAGTTTCACCCCCTGGGTACAGAGAAAGTCAAATGCCAAAAAACAAAATCATTGCATTTTTAAAAATAACTGAGTTTCAAATTGTTGAAATTAGATTGACAAGGGAAATGGGAATGGGGGGAGTTATTTCCTTTTTGGCAAGGCCTTTCTTTGCAGGCGGAGAGAAGTTGGCTGAAATGCATGCAGAAGCATGAAAGAGCTTGAAGAAAAAATATTGGATTCAGATCCTGGATGAAAAGAGGTTGGAAGGGGGGGAAATACAAACAAACCCTGTCCCTTCTGCTCAGCTCAGCAATCTAACACTCCACAAGGTGAAAAGCACTTTGCACCAGGAATGGATCGTGCAATGTTTTTTAAAGGGTTAGAGCCAACCAGCCCGGGTCTGAATCTGGGTTAAACATGGTTGTGATTGTGGAAAAAGCTGCTGCATTTCTTCCCACTGCGAAATGGACCAAGCAGAAGGCATGGCCCAAGAAACATAGATAGCCTCACCATTGATATGAAAGTCTCAGCCAGAATGAGTGGATCTTAGGACCTCTGTACACATCTCTAGTGCCCTCCATCCAAGCTCTATCTCCCACGCAGTACTGTCACTAGCTGGCTCTTCCCCCCCCCCCCCCATATGTTAGTGTGTGGAGGGGAATAAATGATATACCTGCCAGCTTTAACTTCTCGTACTGTCCAGTAACTTACAGTGTGGGTCCCATGGGTTTGTGCCTATTGATAACAATACTTTGCATTTCTATGTCCCCTTCATCAGAGGATCTCAAAGCACTAAGGAATTAAATCGATAATACTCCTGTCTGATAGGTGTCCCCCTTTTTTACAGATAGGGAAATGGAGGTAGAAAGCAGTTTTGTTTCACGAATTCACATGGAGCATCTTTTGATTTCAGGAGTCTTCCAGATTCCCAGTCTCCTGCCCTATCCATTAGACCAGAGGTCAGCAACCTTTCAGAAGTGGGGTGCCGAGTCTTCATTTATTCACTCTAATTTAAGGTTTCGCGTGCCAGTAATACATCTTAACATTTTTAGAAGGTCTCTATAAGTCTATAATATATAACTAAACTAGTGTTGTATGTAAAGTAAATAAGGTATTTAAAATGTTTAAGAAACTTCATTTAAAACTAAATTAAAATGCAGAGCCCCCCCGACCGGTAACCAGGACCTGAGCAGTGTGAGTGCCACTGAAAATCAGTTCGCTTGCCACCTTCGGCACGCGTGCCATAGGTTGCCTAGTCCTGCATTAGACATTGGAAGGAGGCATGGAGGATCCCTGTACTGCCATCACCTGTTCTGTGAGGGTAGATTTTACCCCTGAGCAGGGGAGCCAGAACAAGACTTATGTGCCACCATAGCCCTTCCACTTAAGTCCCCAAAATAGGATTTAAGTGGTGAAGAGCCTTTGTGCTGACTCTCTTCCCGGGATGAACTTCATTCTCAATAAATAAAGGCCTGTGAGCTCCAGGCAGGACCAGCTGACTGATAAAGGGATACGATCACATTACGTTCAACCACCCAAAGAGAGGGTGATGGCTTACCTTTTCATTTCCTGTGCAGTCTGGGTGGCAAGCAGCCTTCTTCTCATTTTGACACATTTCCACAATTACATTTTCCTGACATTTCCTGTTTTCTGGTAATCGTTTCAAACCTGATTACTCGCCCCAGCACTCAAACCAAAATGTCACATCAGCGAGTTCTTGACGTTTTGACCAAAGGAGGGTTTTGTTTTGTTAATAAAGCGTCACTGAAAGCTCTACACACCTGGCCTGCAACCATAAAGGTGCGAGCCTGTCAGCTCTCATGAACCGAGCAGCATAGGGCCTGGTCAGGACCTGGACTGGGAACCCCTCCAAGTTACACTATGCTACCGCGGCACAACCATGACATGGCAGCTATGCCACAGTAGAGGCTTCCTGCGTCAATGTGGGTAATCCACCTCTCCAAGAGGCAGGAGCCAGGGTGACAAAAGAATTCATGCATCCACCTAGCTGCCTCTACAGTGGGGTCAAGTTGACCTCATTGCATTACACCAAGTGCAAAACAATTTGGCCTACATGGTCAGTGCAGACCAGGCATTAGAACTATGCGGACAATGGTGTCGGTGGCTCAGCTTCCCCTCAGCTCAGCGTGCCGTTTACCAGCGTGCCATTAGCACACACCGTGCTGCTTGACATGCCATCTTTTCATATGAGAGGCAGGGCTAAGATCCTGACTGTTAATAGCCGCATAGAACTCTCACACACAGCGATAACCATCAATGACGTTCTGGCCAAATTCCAGCGTGGGTAGTTCAGTTCCACTGACCTAGCCCGTTCCTGTCAATTTGACTGGATGCAATATTCCCCTTCACTTCCAGTCCTAAAATGTTACTCAACACCTTCTAGGTTCCATACCAGAGCTGGCTGCATTTTGGGAGTGGATGAAATGAGTCACTGGTATCTTTCTACCTGAAAGGGATGGAGCCCCATCCCAACCCTGACTCATCCACGTCAGCTCACTGAAGTCCTACTTACTTGTGCAAGGTATGCGGGATGTAAGGTGACCAGATGTCCTGATTTTATAGGGACAGTCCCGATTTTTGGGTCTTTTTCTTATATAGGCTCCTATTACCCCCACCCCCGTCCCGATTTTTCACATTTGCTGTCTGGTCACCATAATCTGAACACCTATTCATTTGCAGTTTCAGCCTCTTCCAATGTAGACCATTGGTCAGGTCTTGTGCACTGCAGCATCTGGCCATAAAATCTCAGCGAGTCAGTGGGACTATGCTGATTTAGATCTGCTGAGGATCAGACCTTGAATGTGTAACTACAAGCCTGGTATAAATGTGTTTAAGCAATCCAAAGCAGCTGTAGCCTTTTCCAGTCGTCCAGGTATGAATCTAATCTGTATTCTACCCAAGAAACTAGCAGAATGACTTTTGACAGCTATAGAAGCTGCAAGCCCCTTGGCCTTTTAGGCCTCAAGAATACAAGGGCTAACCCATCCAGAGATGGTCATTTTATTAGCCCTTAGGCCTTTCCTGTTAGGGTGGTGGAAACCGACAAATTCTGCAGTTCTACAAAGATAAAATTTACTCTAAGTGCTCTGCTGACATCTGAAGTGTGGTCTGCTCCTCTGGGGAGCTCTTAAGATTCAGACAAAAGGATGTCTGAGCTAGTTCTCGACTCAAACAAAAAGCTAATGTTAACCTTAGTGAAGATCTCGGGGGCTATTTTAAGACCAATCAGACCTGGGGTGATACTGGATGTCTGAAGAAATTATGGGCTCCCAAATAATTAAGTCTAGAAGCTCTATCCAGTGGGGGTGAAGGAAAGCAGGCTGCTTTCTGCATGCAGTAAGACTGTGACCAGAGGGAAGAAAGAGAGACTCAGACACAATGCTGAGCTGTAAGATTGCAGGGGACCATAATGTCTTGTGAGAGTTTAGGCCCCGGCATAATCCAAACCATTTAGGACAAGTTTTGAAGGCTCCCTCCAGAAGTTGACAGAACTTTGAACTTAATTGAAAGATTAAAGCATGTTTCCCTAACATCTTGGCCCCCTTGGTCTGAGAACTACCTAAGAATACTTTGAGAGCTCAGGCAGGAGACAGGAGAGAGAGAAATCTCCCAGTGGCTCAGTGCAGGACCCTGCACAAAGGTGACAATGGTGACTGTACTGCATGACCTCACTTGTACTCCCCCAGTCCCCAGGGTTGCTAGAATTTGTTCAATCTATGGCATAAATTATGCCAGTTGAGGATTGCTGGCCATGCCCCGCTACTCTAAGCATATACCCACAATGTCTCCTATGCTATAAGGGACAGGGAGGGGTGGTGTACAGCTGGCTACCTTTGGTCTGTGTCAGCCTGGGTTTCCCTAGGCCGTATTATGGCAGCCTGGTCCCTTTGCATCACTGTGCCTGGAAGAGTGAGCCAGGTAAGAAGGCTGCAAAATGGGCCAGGGTCTACCATCACCGGTAGACTTCTTACAGTCAGTGGGCCCAGGGGACAAAGCAGGAAGAGAAATCATTTTATACACAGGGAAAGAGCAGCAATGACTCCCCCATATAAGAAAAGGTTTGGAGACACATTTTAAATCTCTGTTGCTGGCTGAACTAACCTGTTCTCCTTGCAGCTCTGAAAGGCAGGCAATCTCGGTGCAGGTGAGTGAGTACTCTCCATGACAAAAGCTCTTGTTCTGAAAGCGACTCCTCTAACAGGTAAGCTGAGTAAAGAAGCAACAGCCAAAGAGGAGCAATGAGGATTTACTTCTGCTTTAACTTGTCTGATCTCTTAAAACCCTCTAATAAAGAAGGCAGAGGAGCGAACATGTGCATCAATTGAGCTTTCCATGGAACCGAAAGGGGCGGTGGGCAGCTTTAATACCCATCACAAGCAAACGGATCTTCTTGGAAAGAAAACGTATAGGAGATGTGCTCTGATTCTTCATGCTGGCAAAGGAAAAAGATTAATGGGGCGGTGGTTGGTAGCAAGGAAGGAGCAGATGGAGCGGGGGTGGAATCATCTCTGAATAACTGGCTGGTATAACATTGTCTGACTCCAGTGGAGACGGAACAGGGTCTCCTGGGAGGCTGTGTCTCCAGATTTGCACCCCTTGGAATACCATTAATAGAAAAAGTGATGGGGCCTGGTATCCTTCTGGGTGCTGAGTGAGGACTGCTTCCACAAGGTGCAATTCACCCTTGTGCAGAGAACCAGTCCAGGCCGCTACCCCACCCCAGCCCTGTTTGAAGTGGGACTCTGGCTCTGCATACACGTCTGCAGGAGGGCAAAGCTCACCCTGTGTGTAAAGGAAGGCACTTCCCTTAGCAGGTGCATGAAGAGCCTTGATAGATTCAGCTGTGGCCTGACTGGACCAGGGAACTCTGCAAAGACCTCCACACCCTGCCCTTTGCGATGCCAGCGGTGTTGTCTGTAACTGGCTGTCCCTCTGACTGACCTTGTTGCTGGCTGTTTGCCCTGTCCAGCTCCCGCTGCAGCCTCGCAGACCTCCCCGGGTAGCCCCGGTTGGGTTCTAGAGAAATAAGCACATGATGCTGTTGAGCTCCACAGATGGGGAATAATTAGGCAGACTACACATCTCTGAACTCATCAAGGGATTTTATGGTCACTGCTAGAACAGATCAACTCCCCCGATTCCTTGTGAATAAATCATCCGGTGACTCTACCCTCTTTGCTTTGCTCATGAAGGGCTGGCGCACTAATCCGCATTCATTATTTGCTGAATCGTTTATACGGATGGATTTCGGCTTCTGGGTTATTCTCTCTGTCTAAGTACTGTCCCCGTGGGATGAAACCCACCCGGGCACAAGGCCTATGCACTATTTAAGCCCTATATTGAGGACGTACACAGGTCATAAGCTCTCTGCCGCCCCTCTGCATGAGGGAGAATTTCACCCTAAGTCATTGGTCACTCTGCCCAGGTACAGGGTGATCCCTGGAAAACCAGAGCGTCACTCCAGTTTAGGTTCCCCCTCCTCTTACACAAGTGCTCGGGGGAAGCATTGTAGGATGAGCAGATTGGGAGGCAGAGCACATTTCAGTGGTAATTTATAAAGAACAGCTGATGCTGTGGTATAAATCGTCTATTGGCACAGCCACATCACTTGCAAGTGTGCCCAACTCCGTGGGAGATGAATGATCAGTGGCAGTGCACTAGAGTTTAACTAAATGGCCACGTGTCAGGTACCACCACCAGGGTCTCAGAGTGACTCCCAACTATTAATGCATTTATCCTCCCACACCTTGATGAGTCAGGAAGTACCTTTATTCCTGTTTCACAACTGGAGAAGTGAGACACACAGAGAGAAAGCGACTTGCCCCAGGAAATCGGCGGCAGAGCCAGGAACTGATCTCTGATCTTCCTTGCCCTAGATCAGTGCCTCAATCGCAAACCCATCCCTTTGGGGGGCACAGTCTAGAAAACCCAGAAGCACCAATGATTGGGACCCACAGCCACACAAATTGTACCACCTGCGGTAGCACAATGGTGGCTGTGAAACGGAAAACTGCATGTTAAAATCTAGGAGTATAGTTGCAGTGATATTTACATTACCAAATACCCTACGGGACCAATCAGATCAGCACCCGATTGGGCTGGGCACTGTCCAAACATATTGGAAGAGCAATCAGACAACCTCAGTTGGGCGGGGAGGGAGGGATCCCAGACTTCTAAGGCCGTTTCCTAATTAGTTCATCCATCTGTGAACGAAGAAGAAAACGACTTTTGTCTCCTGTCGTAGCTGTTATCCAGTCAGGTGAGAATTGAGTTTCAAAATCAAACCTTCAGCAATAAAATGCAAATGGGGACACGCGGGGCCAAGAGTGCAAGGCAGAGGAATGAACTGCTGCCTTTGATTGTTTCTGCTTGGGTCTCGTAAATCATCTCCGCCTAAATCCCACATCCTGCTCTCTAATTCCTACCATCGCTGCTACGTTTATCCGCTCGTGTACTTGGTTTGAATTCAAAATGTTGGTTTAATGTGCTGTTGATGAGACGGCATACATTTATGAAGAAGTACAGTAGCAAACTGGTGTGTAGAGGATAAGACTTTTACAAGGGGAAAAAAAGAAATCTGTATTATAAAAATCTCTGGCTGGAACTTCAAAGGAAATTGGAACAGTTTTGTGAAAATGTGCTCTCTCTTGTCATTTACCTACTTTTATTCTTTTGATTTCAGCTTCCCTTCAATATTAAACCCAAAAGCCCTAGCACTTAGTAGAAAGCCTGCATTTTGGGACATGGTCCTTGGCCCGTTTTGCATGCTGAGATTATATGTTGAACATGAAATTGAAATCTGGTTTAAGGTGTTCCCTTGTGTGTCTGGGTTTATTTATTTTTTTTTAAATGCATAGGGTCACATGATGTGATCCATACCAAGGTCTTGTGAAATACACAAGGCCACATTTGTTCCTGGTATCAATGGAGATATATACCACGGTTGAACAGGATCCATAATCCCTCTGTCCAAATTAAGGGACATGAAGAATAGAAAAATACCAGCAGGGGAAATGCGATCGGAACCAGATTCACAAAGGAAGAAATTCAGCTGAAGCTTGTAATCAGGGATTTGAGTTGGTTCTTGTTTTGACCAAAATGTCTCCTGCTTATCCCTAATATATACAGTGCATCTATATATTGCTGGCTGGTTGATGAACTATTCCCTCTGCTTCTAAGAATGGTGGACAAAGACATTTTAATTGTCTCGTGCCTAGCCGCTGATCTCTCCTATTGCCTCTGAGATGCACATATCTGAATTGGGTACTAGCAACCCACTACATCGTTAGGGAGGGTTGGCAGATTTTAGTATTGTGTGTGATGGGAGGGACAGATCCAAAATATAAGGAAAGTTCATTCACATGCGAGTTGTGTGTGAATACAGGGCTAGTGAAAGCTGCTAGATTGATGGCCTCTTGCCTGAAGGATTCTTCCCCTCCCAGGATAGGTACAGCATGGGAAGCGGCAGTGCAAGATTCTATTACAAGGCCCTCCCACTGAGTCTCAGCTCTGAGCTCGGGGCGGGGTGGGGGGGGCGGAAGGCGGCTCAGTCTTCGTATCCCCAATCCCACTCCGATTTAGGCTTCTCTGCTGGGATGGCCAACTGGTTGCCAGTTAGCACCAATTATGGTGGTGGATTTTGTGATCCATCATCCACAGGAGCTGGCATGAGATCATCAAACTCATTGCATTGGATGGGTAACAAGTGTCAGTCATTACAGCCTAGTGACCTAACGACTCTGTATCCATTTGCCAATCCCCTGATCCATCCATTTTAATCTTTAAACAGGTGAAAGATTTTTGTGGGCATTTATCCATCTGAAATTCTAATATGGCCCTCCATTACCGCAATGTCTGAGCACCTCATAATCCTTAATGTATTTATCCCCATCACACCCCTGTGGGGTAGACCAATACTATTATCTCCATTGTACACATGGGGCATGGAGAGACTAAGTGACTTGCCCAAGGTCACGCAGAAAGTCTGGGGCAGACTTGAACTAGGACCCCAAAGTCCCAGGCCAGGCCCCCAACCATGAACTATCCTCTTCTCTAGCCTCCCAGTTTTCAGTTTGCTGGTACTGCTACAGTTCAACAGGAAGAAGGTAGCTTGACATTTTTGTGTGTATTGGACTGAAGTTTGATTGAAAAAATATAACAGCTGGGACCAGACCCCTTTTGATGTCACCAGGGCAGCTGAGAACATACCTATTCCAGTGAGAGAGCCCCCTTCCCGCTAAATAAATCAGACCTTAAGCACAGTTAATCAATTGCTGTCAGCAAGTTCCCCCTTGGTGTCTCCCAAATTAACTAAAGGCTTTTGATCAGAAATGTCAAGAATTCACATCATGCAGAAGTGCCAGAGTTAATCTTCTAATATATTGATCGCATGTCCAGCCAGCGTGGCTAATTCCACTTGGAAAGGGGTGGCACAGGGGATTATTTACTGAACACAAAGGTTGTATGATTTGATTGAGTGTTTATATGAACATTTTTTTAACATGTAGCCGAGGCTCCCTAGGTTGTGCTATGTTGCATTGCCCCTTCCTTCGGCTAGTGTCTGAAGGGCTTATCCTCATATGCCCTGCCTCCTCTAGGGAAATCTTCTAAACATCTCCCACCTTTGCTCACAACAGCTCAGCCATGGAGAGGGTGGTGCCACTAGGGAAGGGAGGAGGAGGTTGGATTGCATGGGAGGATTTGTCGTGCGCTACAGAATCTTCCGCCCATTTAGCTCATTAGCCGTGTCTCCAGTCACCAAAAGTTGTGGCCATTTTATGGCCAATGGCCTTGACATTGACTTGTTGCAACAATGGGATCCAGCAATGAGTGTCCAAGCAGGGACCACAGCTTAGATGCAAAACGTGGCTAAACCGTGTTTGGTAACATATCCGACGCTGCTGTCCTGGGCTGCTCCTAGGTCAGCCACTGTTTCTAAAATAAACATGGTTTGGACCTGTCTACGCTCGCAGCTAAACTGTGTTCTCCACCAGTTCAGCTGCACCCATTGTAAGTAATGGATAAATCTCGTGTGGACACCCCCCAAAGGGAAATATATCTGTGGCTTCAGTATAATTTCTAGTAGAAAGGAGCTACACCAGAGTGGGCAGCTAGTTGGAATCCTTGCTGAAAATCCCAGAGGAGACCAGCAACAGAAGAGGGCCTCTCGTATATCTACAGGTCAAGGTTGAGTCCTTTAACCTGGGACCAGTGTAGGGGAAGCTGCTGCTGCCATCACACGTGCTTGGTAAATAAATTGGGCATCCGTCCTCTGGCACTGGGACATTGGACACGGTAGGACAGTGCTCTGCGGTGGTACTGAGCATTCTCTGCCTCGGGTGCTTGGTGGTGGGTCTTGCACACATGTTCACGATCCAACTGACCACCATATTTGTATTGGGGAAAGAATTTTCCCCCAGGTCAGGTTAGTGTGCGGGTGAGGGTGGTGTTGATGGCCTGTGATATACAGGAGGTCAGAGTAGGTGAGCTGGTGGTCCCTTCTGGCCTGAAACTTTATGACTATGACTCTATCCCCAGCACTAAGGAGATTCTAAACATTAAAAAGAATATTATTGATGCCTGATTCCAGGTCTTGTGCCATTCAACTCATGCCCGCACTACGATAAGAAGGGACAGCATTTCTCCTACACTGCTGTGATCCCTCAGATCCAACCCACCTACTTTCCCTGTCACCAAAAGTCGAGTTTGGTTTTGTTTTCAAACAGCAACAAAAATAAATTTGCTGGAGGCCTCAGAAAGAAAAACCTAACCAAACATTTACATTTCCCTCTGATGTGTCACTTTTGGTGTGGGTTAGTCATAGCCCGCACTGTGATGGCAGGTAACACAGTGACAAGCAAAGGAGCTGTGAGTCATCGGTTGGGCTATCTCCTCCCAGCGTCAAACATGGGAAGTGTCAGGTTAACATTCCCACAGACAAAGATATAGAGATAGACACACACAGGGATTATCAAATGGTACGAAAGTTAGGTGCCTATGAGAATTAGGCACCCCGTTCCCACACACTTTCACTTTTAGGTGTCTAGGTCTCTTAGGTACTTTGGAAAATCTCACCCATATTTCTTGATCTGTGCAGTGTTTAGTAACACCTTGGGCTAATCAAACTGACCATTTTAGCAGTCTACTTTTCACCCCAACTAGGGGTGCCACCTGACCAGGTTTTCTCAGGATCACCCCTTTTTTGAGGTAGCTGTCCCAGAAATCTGTTAGAGGGCTCAGGACTCACTGACAACTGCCCCCTTCCATGGGCTCAGGATTGTCCCAGATGTCCTGTTTCTTTGTACCTCAGAGGTGGCAACCCTAACCACAACTGATCTCCATTTGCTGTGTGTGCAGTCCGTGCGACTAGGCCATCCCCTCCCCCCATGCCCTGCAGTAGCCTGGGGAGAGCGAATGGCACAGATCCTGCAGAAGAATCCTCCCTTGCTCCCTTAGGGCAGCTTTGCACTGCTAAGGCCGGGAGTTCTCGAGCTGAGAGTTGAGCCCTGTATCTCTTTTCCCTGCTACCATCTAAGCTGGCCATGAATATTGCAGCCTGAGAGGCTTGTGTACATCAGCTTTCCAAGCCTGAGGCCTGGTCTACACTCCAGAGTTAGGTCGAAGGAAGCCACCTTAAGTCGACCTGTTGATGTATGTGTTTACACTACCAGGTCCTAAGTCGCTTCTACTGTTGACTTCTGTCATCCACCTCTGCGAGAGGCGCAGCACTTAATTCGATTTTTATGGGCTGACTGCGAGGTAGTGTAGACACAGCATTGTGTAATTTGACTTAATTGGCCTCCAGGTGGTGTCCCACAATGCCCATCTGTGACCGCTCTGGAGATTATTCTCAACTCCGCTGCACTGCAGCCAGGTACACAGGAAACAGCCCCTCCCCTGCTAAAGTCCCAGGAATTTTTGATTTCCCATTTCCTGTTTGATTAGCATTGGGAGCATGCCAGCTTGATCAAATCTGATCATGGAGACTACACGCCCCAATCGCGCACCGGAGGTGGTGGATCTCATCGCGTGTGGGGAGAAGAGTCTGTGCAGGCAGAGCTCCAATCCAGCAGAAGAAACGCTGACATCTATGCAAAGATCACTCGTGGAATGGGGAGAAGGGCTACACGAGGGACACACAGTAGCGCCATGTGAAAATAAAAGAACTTCTCCAAGCGTACCAGAAGGCAAGGGAGGCGAACAGTCGTTCTGGTGCTGAACCCTACACGTGCTGGTTCTACAATGATCTGCATGCGATTCTCGGGGATGACCCTAACAGTACCCCCACAAGCAACATGGACACCTCACAGGTGTGTGAGTCTAGGGACAACAGGGAGGAAGATATGGTGGATGAGGAAGAGGAGGAGAATGGGAGACAGGCGAGCAGTGGACCCATTCTCCTCAAGAACCAGAAAATATTTTTAACATTGGAACCCTGTGGGTTGCAGGACATCACAGTGGCCGACTGTGATGCCGGGGAAGGCACCGCTGATGAGTATACAGTTACAATTAAAGTCCAAAGGGCACGCACATTCGGTGGTATTGCATGTTTAACTGAAGAAAAAGCGAGGTGCTGTGGTTCTCTGCTTACAACAGACCGCTCCAGCTATGCAGATGGTGGCCCCCGGAAAAGACTGTTTATGTGAACTGGGATAGCCCGGGAATCCTCCAGGGATATCTCTAGGAAACTTTCATGGAGGTACTCTGCAATCCTTTGCAGAAGGTTTCTGGGCAGGGCAGTCTTATTTCTTCCACCATGGTAGGTCACTTTCCCACGCAGCTCCTGAATGAATTCTGCTGGCATCATCGTGGTACACAGCATAAGGAACGGGTCTATACCCAGACGCTTGCATCATCTCCTTCCTTTCCGCCTCAGTTACCCTTAGGAGACTGATATCACATAGAGTCGCCTAGGGGAAATGGGGGAAGTTCTCATTAAAACTGCTCTTACAAGAAAAAAAAGAGCATGTAGACCCACCCCCCACATTCCAGATCGCCAAACCATGTGACTGCTAATGTGCCTTTACTATGCTCGGCACGGGTCGGCAAGTAGTTTAAGTGGCGGATAGGGGCCCCACATGTGAGATTCCGCAATTTGGGAATGAAAATGTTCCCCCCACCCCGTTCATAAACAGCTTCCCATGGTGTTATGGGGAAGGGCCATTGTTCAACTCGCTACCTCTGCTCCTGACATGAGCCTTCCATAAACTTCATTAAAAGTGTGATCATCCATGAATGCTGGGTGGGGGGGCTACTCACCTTGGCTGGAACAGCAAAACGGGGCAGTGAACGGTTATGGATTCTGATTATGTTATGTCTTGTACCCAGTGTAATAAGGGTTGTTGTTTTTTATGAAAACAGCCTTGCTATGGAAACATTTTATGCATGTACAATCGTCCCTTTCTTTTTTCCCATGACTGACAGCTAGAAATGTGTCCTTCAGCGTGTCATCAACACCTGAGAGCAGACTTTCGCTGATTAGAAGGAGGAGAAAGAGAATGCGGGAGGACATGTTCACCGAGATAATGAACGCCTCCGGGACAGCTGACACAGAGCTGAGAGTGTGGAGGATTTCACTGTCTGAGAAATTAGACATAGACATGGAGAGCAGAAAAGCTTCCCATA
This sequence comes from Chrysemys picta bellii, assembly GCF_011386835.1. NCBI lineage: Eukaryota > Metazoa > Chordata > Testudines > Emydidae > Chrysemys > Chrysemys picta. Next base: position 19,362,193 of record NC_088808.1, read on the forward strand.
AGCATGAGTGGGTGGTGCAGGATAAGATGCTTCGGATTATGAGGGACCAATCAGATGTGTTCAGGTGTCTGGTTGAACTGCAGGAACAGAGGCAGGAGGGTAGAGTCCCTCTAAAGACCCTGGTGGGCAGCTAGCCAGCATCACCTGGCGCAGAGTCACCCTCTCCAAAGCGTTCCACGAGGAGTGGGAGAAAAGTCCATTATCCCTTTCACTTAACTCAGGGGGAGGGTTCAAGGAACAGAAGATGCCCATTCACAGATTTTTGATGGTCTGGAATGTGGTGTTATGTTACACCGCTGAAAATGTTTCTCCAGTTCCAACTTTGCAACCCCTTTTCCCCAAGGCTATCTTTTTTTTTCCTGTTCTCCCTCTTTATTTATGTTTGTAAAATAAAGTCAATGGATTTGAGAAATAAACGTTCTTTATTGAGTAGAAGCAGTGGGCTTGGGCGGGGGGTTGGCTTTACAGGAACAGTGATATAAGCCAGGTGAAGCTTTGGGAACGCAAAATGCAGATAAGCAGCTCACATTACTGTGACTCATTCTTGAAATGGCTTTTCAAAGCCTTGCAGATACACAGTGCCCCTTGCTGTGGTCTTCTTATTGCCCTGGTGTCTGGCTGCTCAAAAATGGCTGCCATGCGATCTGCCTCAACTGCCCACCCCTGCAGAAAAATTTCCCTCTTTTTTCCCATAGATATTATAGAGCACACAGCAGGCAGCTATAATCATGGGGCTGTTCTCTTCACTAAGGTCCAACCTTGTTAGTCAACTTCTCCAGCGCCCTTTTAAATGACCAAAGGCACATTCAAAACCACCATTCTGCACTTGTTGAGCCTATAGTTGAACCGTTCCTTACTGCTGTCCAGACGGCCGGTGTATGGCTTCATGAGCCATGGAAGCAAGGGATAGGCTGGGTCCCCCAGGATAACTGTAGGCATCTCAACATCATCCATGTTCATTTTGTGGTTTGGAAAGAAAGTCCTGGATTGCAGCTTTTTGAACAGACCCGAGTTCCTAAAGATGTGCGCATCATGAACCTTTTCCAACCATCCTACGTTGATGTCGGTGAAACGTCCCCTGTGATCCACAAGCGATTGCAACACCATTGAAAAGTATCCCTTTCACTTTATGTACTCTTTGGCAAGGTGATCTGGTGCCAAAATGGGGATATGCGTTCCATCTATCGCCCCATCACAATTCGGGAACCCCTTTGTGGCAAAACCATCCGCTATGTCCTGCACATTTCCCAGACTCACTATCATTCGTAGCAGAAGTCAATTAATGGCCCTGCACACTTGGAGCACAGCAGCTCCCACGGTTGATTTACCTACTCCAAATTGATTCCCCACTGACCAGTAACTGTCTGGCATTGCAAGCTTCCAAATAGCGATCGCCATTCGCTTCTCCACTGTCAGAGCAGCTCTCATTTTTGTGTTTCTGAACTGCAGGGCAGGGGAAAGCGCTGCACAAAGTTCCTGGAAGGTGGCCTTCCACATTCGAAAGTTATGCAGCCACTGCTCGTCATCCCACACCTGCAAAATGATGCAGTCCCACCAGTCAGTGCTTGTTTCACGGGACCAGAAATGGCACTCAACAGAGTGCAGCTGCTCTGTGACTGCCATCAGCAACTGTGAATTGTTTTTTTTTCAATGGCTTGCAGCAGGGCTGCTTGCATGACATCTCTATGTTCCGTGTGGCAGACCCTACTTCGGCTCTGGAAATATTGCAGGAGAAGGTGCGAGATGTTTGAGATGCTCACAGCAAGAGTGCACAGTTCAGCAGGCTCCATGCTTCTGGGTTGTGGCGTATGTGCGGCGGTTTTAAGGCGCAAAAACCACTGGGTTGTTTGCCGTTGATATGATGAGGGGAGGACAGTGCATCATGGGATGCCAACGCAATGTTCCCATTCTTCCCTGCGACAATGTTTTGGTCCCATGAGGCATTGCACAAACTTCCCAAAACACACTGCAGCAAGTTGCATTTTGGGATAGCTACCCACAATGCACTGCTTTGTGCATCGATGCAGGCGCTGCTAGTGAGGACACACTCCATCGAGACAATGAGCATGGTGGCTCAATTCGGAGGCTCGAGGTCGAATTAGATAAAGTCGACTTAATTTTGTAGTGTAGACAAGCCCTGAGTGTCCACACGGCATTGTATACCTAGGCTTACAATGGCTGGACCTGTGTCTCACAGCCATACTAACACGTCCATACTGCCCTACACAGACCGTCTGACTCAGGTCTGTGACTTGATCTGCGTCTACACTGCAAAATGACAGGGCTTGGACCTGACTCACAGCGGGACTTGGGCTCTGGCCTACCCCCATAGCAGGGTCCTAGGATCTGGATCCTGAGTGTTTGCTGACTCGAGTCAGATTGATGTATGTGTGGACAGAAGGGAGGCTTGGGCTCAAACCTGAGTCAGAACCTGGGTTTAGCATGCAGTGTACACGAACCCTAGCTCACGAAGCTTTTGACCTGAGTACATAGAGTACACAGTCTAAAGGTGTGAGTGGGATTTGAGAAACAGCTGGTTTGCCTGACTTTAATCATGGGAACCTACCTGCCAGCTATTTGACTAATAAAACATTATAAGACAGGGACTAACATCCCCAGGGTTCTGCCAATAACTTGAAACTAAAAAAAGAAAACTATGGTGATGGTGGTTTATTTATTTTTCTTGGTCTGATATTTTTCCAGCACAGATATAATCCTGACGCTGACACTGATTGACAGCATTGTCTAGAAGGCTGATGGATGAGAGATGTCTATTGGGAAATTGCATATTATTGGCCTGTTAATTGCATGGTGCTTTCTGGGCAACACTGAAAGTCCCAAGTCTTTCAAACCCAGAACTCAGAGAGCAACCACATGCCCTGTCCTGTGATAGAAGAATCTGCTTGCAAATATCATAGTGACTGAACGCTCGTTCTTATATGGAAATGTACACAATATAGTTATATAGCTACATATTTGATCAAGTATATTGCATCTGTGTGTCAGATATCTCAGATCCATGTGCAACCGATTAGATATTCATATCCGCAGTGAAAACGGTATTCCATAGCATATGCTGCAGAAACAGACAGACATAAAATAACATTTCATTCCCATCATTAAACCCTGCTGCCATGTAGATCAATTTGAAAAAATGTCGGCTGATGGCGGAAACGTTCTGGATAACACTGGGCCAAGTCACTTAGGCAAAAAAAAATTCCAAGATGGCTTGGAACTGCTTCTGATTTGGGGTGTCTCTGTTTTCTGGTTGACCACTGTAAGAAACCTAGGGCCAGATCCTCAGCTAATGTATATCTGTGTAGCTCCATTGGTTTCAAAGAACCTGAGGATCTGCTCTGACCCCTCCTACTGACTTTCCAAAGCTCTCAGGACCTACTTCAATTTAAGGCAGTGGGAGCTAGAGGTGCTCAGAACCTCTGAAAAATCCAGTCATAGAGGGTCTAAACCTAAAAATGGAGGCATTACAAATTAGAGGCCACTCTGAAAATTCAGGTCATATTCTCCTTGTGCCTTAGTTACCCTGCCTTAGATACACTTACATATGAACCTTGCAGTGGTGCTGTGATGTTATGCTGATTGTTTGCAAAGTACCTTGAGATCATGGCATGCAAAATGCTATATTAGTGCCAGGAATGATTAATCATTATTTGTCTGTTATTTGTTTTCTCTCAGCCTCCCTGCTCTGCTCCTCTTCTGCAGCCGAATCCTGGAGCCAAGCGGAGATATTTTAGGAAATGCAGGTTATATAATATTTACATCTGTCCCACTTGTTTATTCCTCTCTGTGAGTTAATTTTATTACTGCATCCCTCTCCCTAAAGCCGTGATTTGCAAAGCTGAACCCATGTCATTGTTTTTAAGGAAGTATGAGTTTTAATCATTGAAAAGCTGTTCCATTCCATCTGCCCAGACAATGCTGAGGGATGGCAAAGGGGTTAGCTTCTCTCATGTTGTGATGTGCCAACCAAGTGCCAAGATCTAGTCTCTTGTTAAGGTCACTGGGTCAAAATGGCCTCTTATCTGATGCAAGACACACATCTCCATCTAAGCGGCAGTGGACTTGCAGTTGAAGCAAGAGCGACGCTTAAACCATCTCTCAGATTGCAATGCTGCAAGGCACGGAGTCTGTACTCTCGCCCAAAATGGGCAGCACATTCAAGACATGCCATTGTGGTTAAAGCACAAGAATGTGGGAGTCAATAAATCTTGGTTCTGTTCCTAGCTCTGCCACAGACTTGCTGCGTCCTTGGTGAAACTGCTTAACCTCCCTATGCCTGAGCTGACCCCTCTGTAAGATAGTGATAATAAACCATGTGTTGGGAAGCATGACGTGGCAGTCAGGAGGCTGAATTCACTAGTGTTTGGGAAGGGCTTGGAGATTAGAGCTGTTTGAAAAATAGTCTATATTTTCTGCACACACAAAAATACTCAAACATAATGAAAAAAATTGAGTTTCATTTGAAATTTGTCAATCAATTTTTGTTTCTTGATCAAACAAAAACTAATGTTTCGGGGGAAATATTTTGTTTGGTTATTGTTTTCTTTTCTCTTTGTCTCCCTTTTCTCCATTGGAAAGGGGAAAGGAAAAAATAGACTGAAGGGGAAAATTTAAAAAAAAAAAAAAAGAAAAAAAACTGGAAATCTTTTAGGTTTTTTTTTTTTAAGTTGAAAAAATAAAAATTTAAACTGAAATGAACATTTTGGGCAATACACTGTTTTGTTAGGAAAAATGTTTAAATGAGAACAATGTTGACTATTTTTGATCTATTTGAGATCACTAGACAGGAGGTACTGTAAAAGTACAAAGTATGGCTCTCCTATTGTTTTGTGTGTCTGTTCTATATGGAAACATAAGGGAAAAATCTTCAGAAAGAGCTGAGAAAAAGTCATGTATGTATTGATGGCAGATTACTTTCAGTCAGCTTGGTTCAGAGTCAGATCATTGGTTTATATAACCCGTCATTAGTCCCTTGATCCACTCCACTTGTGACTTAAGTCAAATTGGATGTTGGGTTCAGAGCAGTGAAAGGAAGCTGCCCACTGAAACCTCTTAGCCCATAACACGGAGATGTTATAAACAGAGACCGGGCACATTTGGGGCGTGCCCAGCTTAGTAACCGGGAAGAAGTAGGGATAAAATACACTTATGTCCTCAAAATAGGGTTAACATGGATCTTAGTGGTGTATAAACCTTGGGCTGGACCTCGGCACAGGGTTAACATTTCGACTCCTAGAACAGTTCTGGGTTAGTTGCAGACAGCACTGTCTGAAACTCGTCTGGTTTTGTCACTTTGTAGATGAAGATAGAAACCATCTGGAGAGGAGGATGTTGCAAAGGAGTTTGCTAACTGGAAAACAAGAGCAACAGTTGCCAGGTCTCTGTTAGAGTGGCTGGGTCACAGAGATAAGAGGGTGAAACAAATGGCAGATAAGCAGGGGCTCTGGCAGAATGTGCTCCGAGGGGACAAACTGCTGACAACTGCTGTGGTGTTGCTCGCGTGCACAAGTTATGACATAACACCACATTGTGGCCCATCTTCTCTCATGTGTCTGGGGCACTTTTTGCCTCTGGAAGAGCAAGCCGGTTACATGAACAGTTGCGAATGGTGTATAGATCTGGGATAAAGGACCATTGTTTTCCTCACTTTTCTTGCATCTGAAGAAGTGGGTTTTTTACCCACGAAATCGTATGCCCAAATAAATGTGTTCGTCTTTAAGGTGCCACCGGACTCCTCGTTGTTTTTGTGGATACAGACTAACATGGCGACCCCTCTGATACTTGTCACTTTTCTGAGTGGGGCAGCACTCAGGAATGAAGTGAGTAATGCAGCTTCACGGCAGTTTGTGCAGATCTGGGTAGCATAAAAAGCATCTACAAGTTCAAACAAGCCCCTGGTGGTGAACATGTGTCGGTCTGGTCCAAACCAAAGCTGATTTTCCGCGCTTCAGTAGACCACGTTGCACAGCTCTAACTGTGGCCATAAAACACTACAGAAAGAAGCGGAAAGTTAGATTCTCAGCTCTTTGAATCTTGCATGCTGGATCATGGCAAATGCAAATATAAATCAATCAATTTGTCTTCTTTCAACCTTGCCTCTCCAGACTCCAGTTGGGCTCTTGCTTGCTTATTAAACCAGGTCTTTTCTGTTTTAAAAGCTTCAGGCATTAACCTCCAGGACTTAAGACTTAACACAGCTGCTCATTACCACTACAGAGGCCTGGTAGATAAGACATCTCTCCCTCCACCCTGCCTGTACTCAGAAGATGTGTTTGATAGCAGTCCCGCAGGATTCACTCTCTGATAAAAAAGAGATATCTGTAGCACATGGGAATTTATAAGACAAATAATAGCAAAAGGTTAACAGCATTTAGTAATAAAAAATGGCATTATTATCACATCTAGGCAAGGAGCCTGACTAGCATAATCCAAAGAACATATGAAACATACAAATCAACATATACCGAAAGGACAGCGGGTCATATGGCAAAAGCTATTTCTCTCTGGTTTAAGTGCTTTGCGAGAGGAGCAGATGTCTTGGCTCTAAGAAAGGGGAAAGGGGGCTTTGTTTATTAAGAAAAATAATCCCTTTACTTTGGCTTTGGGCCTATATCAGAAAAAATATACACCTTTACCCCGATATAACGCTGTCCTCGGGAGCCAAAAAATCTTACCGTATTATAGGTGAAACCGCGTTATATTGAACTTGCTTTGATCCGCCGGAGCACGCTGCCCCCCCACCCCTCCCAGAGCGCTGCTTTACCGCGTTATATCCAAATTCGTGTTCTATTGGGTCATGTTGTATCGGGATAGAGGTGTACTCAGAAGGGTTCTGTCTGCATTGAGTCGCTCCTAGCTGAGGAAATAGCAAAACCAGGCCAAATCCTGCTTACACCAAAATCAATACAAGTTTAGTACCGGTAATTACCAGATAGTGCAGCTTGCTGTGGGATTTAGCTGCAGAAGCATATCCTGATATGACAAGCCTCTGCCAACACTTAGAGCCAAGAGAGGGGCCTTTAGTGGCTTTGGCACTATTAGCCGGGATTATTATTTTCTTTTGGTATCAGTGGTGGGTAGGTAGCCTGGGGAATGTCCCCAGCTCTCAGGAGTTCTGGAAACCCTGGGATCTGCAAAGGAGAGAGTTTGCCTTTGAAGACCTTAAAAAGCTACATGGGGGAAGCCACGGGTGATAGGGAAAAGGCAGTGTGGTCTAATGCGTGAAGCAAGGGAGCCAGGGATGTAGGAGGTCTAATTCTCCTTCCAGTACAGCTTTCCTCTGCGGCCTGGGATAAGTAACATAAGGTTAGAGTCTTCCCAGTCCTTGAGTAGGTGTGCAGTGTGGGGGATGGGAAGAAAAGAGCCTCCGCCCTTATACGGAAGAGCAGATAGAATTGCATTTCCTTTGCACAGGAGGGAGCAGAGAGTCCGCCCTAATTACTCCCTCCAGTAGCACATGATGCCCGAAAGGGGGCAGGGAGGGACTGACAGTAGGCAGAGCCTTGGTCATGAGTAGGAAAGAGAATGCCGCTTGTGTACCTAGGAGCATAAGAACGTGGTTTTCCCTCTGCAGCAGTTGAGCTCCTCTCCAGCCCCAGCACAGGGCTATGCTGAAATGGTGCAGTCTAATCCTTTGTCTCTCTGGCCCAAATTCATCCCTGCTACGACTCCGTTGACTTGGATGCCTTTGGCCCAATGTCCTTCGAGGTTCTTCGGGATCCTTCTGGATGCAAGCCCTGCAAGAGCCGTACAAGGTAAAGTTGTTATGGTTGAATTGCCAGAGGAATGTATAATGGGTTCCCCACCCCAGGGTGCCCCTTGGAACTGAGGTACCACTGAGCACCCCTGACTCACCAGCCTGGGCTCCCTTTACACTGTACTGCTGTGACCAGCCTGCCAAGCCCTCTCCCAGGCTCCAGCACACATACAGGGAGGGATTCGCCCAGTTTCAGTACATACAGACGCTGTGATCAGCTCTGCATGGGGAGGCTACAGCGAAGGAACTGCCCAGCTACTCAAGTGCACACCCGTCTCTGGAGTGCAAACCCAAAATTATACCGACTTGTGCTGCACAGAGCTCTGTACAGCGTAAGCTCATGAAATTCGCCCCCTCCCTCAATGTGGAGAAGGATAGGCAACAACTTTCTGCCCCCAGTTATGACTCCCACACACTGGTTTCAGACAAAGCAAAAATAAGTTTATTTACTGCAAAAGATAGATTTTAAGTGATTATAAGGGATAGCAAACAGATCAAAGCAGATTACCTAGCAAACAAACAAAACACGCAAACTAAGCTTAATATACTAAAGAGATTGGATATAAGTAGCAAATTGTCACCCTAAATGATGATTCAAGCAGGCTGCAGAAATTCTTAAGGGGTCAGCTGCACTTGCTTCCAGCTTAAAAACCCCACCTGTTCCTTTCCTGGGCTAAAAATCCCTTTAGCCTGGGTCCAGCACTTTCCCCAGTTCAGTCCTTGTTCCTCAGGTGTTTCCAAGAGTCTCTTTGGGCAGGAAGTCAGTGAAGAACCACGATGATGTCACTTCCCTGCCTTAATATAGCTTTTGCATCTGGTGGGAACCCTTTGTTTCAAAGCTTGGTTCCCACACCAGTCAGTGGAAAAACACTGGTATCTCAAGATGGAGTCCAGCACCAGGTGGCCTGTAGTGTCATAGCAGCCATGAGTCAGAGGCTGTTTGTAGCGTCCTCAAGAAGGCCCCACTCCACCCCTGTGGGAGATAAACTTCTTCTAAGGCCTATTTTTCTGCTCTAATGGCCCTTCCCAGCCAGCCATCTAGCCTGAGTGCTTTCTGCCTAGTGGGCATTGCCAATGTGTAAACATTTGTACCACAGATACATAGTCAATATTCCCAACTTCAGATACAAAAATGATACATGCATACAAATAGGGTAATCACATTCAGTAAATCATAACCTTTCCAATGATATCTCACATGACCTATCTTGCATAAAATACATCAGAATTATTCCAGACATATCATAATAATATCACTGTGAAGACTATGGGGTGCAGAGTCACAAAGTGTGTGCCAGGGCCCAGGTATGCCCTCCCAACCCTGGAGACATGTCTGAGGCTTCAAACAGAGAGGCATAAAAAGATCGAGCATGATGTATTGCTTCCATCAGATTTGAATCATTTCCATCCTACGGGCCTAGGAAGTGCTCGCTTGCAAGGAAGAAGGAGGTGCTGCTAAGTATAGTCAAAAATGTTTTCTGAGACAGCAAGGTGATAATTACATGCAATGCTAAGTGCAGAAGCAGTTCCAAGGCAAAAGAGCAGATTGTTTTAATTGAAAAATGTACTGAAATGTAAGCAGACATGTTGTGTCCCTGGGAAGAGCAGGACGATGCTGCAAGTCCGGTTGCTCTGGCAGTCAATACTTGATTGTTACAAATGAAGCAAACTGTGTTGTCTGCTCCTTGTCGCACAGGTAACTCAGCCAGATGCAAAATGTTCTGCACGGCAATGTATCTTACGCCCAAGGGAAGTACAGCAGAACGGAATTTGCTTTATAGCACCTTTTGTGTGCCAGGAATCTCCGGGCGCTTTTGAAAGACTTGACTTTGCCAAAGCACGGTGAAATGCTTGAATCGTTACCCCTCACTTTCAGATTGACCTGTCCTTTCCAATGAACGCGCCATGATAACAAATTTCAGCCTCTGAGCAGCTTGTGAAAAAAATCTCATTTGACCAAGCTCTAGAGTCTGGTCCAGAGTCCCACAAGAGGGTCTCTGGCAGAGCCAGAAATTGCATCCACATTCCACCCATGGTTCTTCCTCATAAGCCCATCCTTCCTCTCCCCATTAAAACACCCTTTTCCTCCTACAAGTCAACAATGATGATGAAGTTGTTTGTTTATTTTTAAGGACCATCGCAGCTTGCATTGGCTCCAGGTTCTTCCCGTCCTTTTCCTGCAGCTTTAAACACACTTCATTCCTGGGAGCTGACTTGAAATGTAGTTCCATGGCTTTATTAAGGTAAAATTTTCTGTGTATTGTTTGACATTTGACAGATCAAATGAAGTGTGCCTTCTGATACACTCGCTTGTCATTTCATATGAGCGCACTGATCAAAATTACTAGTTCTGCTGCAGCACAACACTCAGAATAAGGTAGCAATTTCACGTTAGAGGAGATGATTTAAAAAACAACAACCCCGTGACTTCAGATCGCCCTCTTCATATATATTACATGAAAAATAAACTAGTCTCTTCAACAAGAAATAACTGTAGTTGACACAACACTTTAGAGACTGCTGACTACATTTCTCAATATCTTCTAAAAACCTACAGAGCTGTGTGGCAGCAGGGGCATACCCAAAATCTATGCACACATAGGGAGCGGGGGTGTATTTCCTGCAACAATACTCCCCGTTCACCCTCCCAGTTCTAGATTAAAAAAAAAAAAAAAGCCTGTGGGTGGAAGCTACCAATGCAATTGGCACAGGCAGGTGTGAAAATATGCAATACGTGAAGAGGTGATGTCTTATTCAGGCAAATGATGCATTTACTTATCACTCACATTTGACCTCTTTACCTGCTTTCTACCTACTAAGTCAGTTGCGTGAGATCCAGACTAATATTCCAAACAAGCCAACGGCCGTGTTTCAGGGATTAGCTGTGTAACTCACCAGCCAGGATAGCCTCTATACCGCACCATCATGTGTTCCCCATATCTGTATGGAAGCAGTGTGTTGTCTAGTAGACACAGTGCTACATCAGGAGAGCTGGGTTCTATTCCTCGCATGGTTGCTGGGTCACCGTGGGCAAGTCACGTCACCTATCTGTGACTCAGTTTCCCCATCTGTTTAAGTAGGGATGATAATATTGACCTCCATTGTAAAGCACTTGAAATCTACTGACGAAAAGTATTATATAAGAGCTGGTATTTTCATTATTATTCTAATGTATTGCGGCCTGTGGATTTATCTGAATACACAATTACTTGGCTTCTACTCCAATGGATGGAGATTCGATATTGGAAATAGGCAAGTCTGGCCAAAGTCCCTAGATAATAGGCAGCTCTGAAGAAGTTTTAATATAGCACAGCCAAAGACTTCTTGAACAGGCAGAAGGAGCCTATCTCTTTTCCCTGTGACCTTTTCATATATTTGTTAAATGTCTGATCAAGTGTATTGCAAATATATTTAAAATATTCATGTCCATCTGAAAATACTCTCCCTCCCTCTCTCTCTCTCTAATATTTAGAGATGATCCAAAGCCATGAGTAAGTTAAAACTAGATCTGAAATGTTGGTGTATTCACACTTAGGGGTTTGTGCTGACCAGTTACAGGGTTAAAATTGAGCTGGGAAGTCAGGATCTGAATCTGGATTCAAAATTCCTCAGAGTTCTTGGGTGTTTGGGTCCAGGAATTTGGTCTGTTCCCATTATACTTTGTGGATTTTGCAAGCCATGAAAATTGTACTAGAAAGAAAACAAACAAACAAAACCAAAACCATTAAAGAAACATTATGGCAACTGTTGTATTTATAATATACACCTCTACCCTGATATAACGTGACCCGATATAACACAAATTCGGATATAACGCGGTAAAGCAGTGCTCTGGGGGGCAGGGCTGTGTACTCTGGTGGATCAAAGCAAGTTCGATATAACGCGGTTTCACCTATAACACGGTAAGATTTTTTGGCTCCCAAGGACAGCGTTATATCAAGGTAGAGGTGTATTTGCATATTAATCAATGATTGGAGTTTCCCACCTGAAGAAGGGGCACATAAATAAGCTACATTTTAGAAATGAATGAGTTATATTAGTTGACTTTGTCCTTGCAAATTGATGCAGCTCCAGAAAATCAACAACAAATCTTAAATTTGTTTGCAGATAATCTGTGCGATTATATCCCATGGCAACAGGGTCATAGCGTAGTTCAGATCTATGGTCTTATTTCTCATCTAGGGAAAACTACAATTTGAATGATATACAGCATGACTTACCTTAACTTTAGTGAATACAGTATCCCTCTTGCTCTCTTTCTAAGGTACCCATCACCTTGGTATCTGGTCTGATTTGCATAACCTCATGTAGTAAGTGAGATTTCAAAATCTAATAATACCTACCTCTTATATAGCACTTTTCACCAGTAGATCTCAAAGCGCTTTACAGGGTCAGTATCATTTTACCCATTCTACAGATGGGGAAACTGAGGTACAGGAAGAGGCAGTGACTTGCACAAGATCACCCAGCCGATCAGTGGCAGAGCCAGCAATTGAAGCCAGGTGTCTTGAGTCCCAGCCCAGTGCTCTGCCCATAGGCAATAAGCTACCAATACACTCAACACTTGTCTGGTTGAAAATAAATGTTAAGCTTTGAGAAAAGAAATGGGGACCAACTTCTCAACAGATGTCAGTGAACATGAATTCTGATTTACACCAGCTAAGAGTCAGGCCTTACAAGAGGTGCATTTGCAAGAACATAATGTCCAGTTCACCAGCCATTCCCGACAACTCATGAAAGGGACGCTCCACTTAAGGCACAGAGCAGTTCCGAGGCCAATTAGTAGGGGCTGACCTTTAGCAGGGCAATTAATTGAAGACAATTCGAGGACATTTGCCAGAGTCAGGTAACAGTTTTGCCTAACCTTGAATCACTGGCACATGCTGAATGACAGATAATGAATTTATAGTAGGTTTGCTTATCCAAAAGCCACAGTCCCTTAGGATTTTTACATTTGGGAAGTTTTCAAGTCAATGTGTGTCCTCCATGAACTGCTGCTCTGTGTGTGTGTGTGTGTGTGTGTGTTCATTAACTCTCTGCCTAGTAGCGTTTATAAGCTAGCATCTCAACGTAGCTGTATCATCAGCCTCTCAGTTGGACTAGCTGCTGTCTGTAATAGCCGTCAGGGTCTTACTGCATTAAAAAATAAAAAACAGCAGCCTCTGGGGATGCAAATAAGGAGAAAATCCAATCTCATTCTAAAATAACATGGGGCTCCTTTTCTAAAGTACATGGGCCTAGCAGAGGCGTGTGAATGACTATATCAAAAAATTTGTTAGTCTCTAAGGTGCCACAAGTACTCCTGTTCTTTTTGCGGATACAGACTAACACGGCTGCTACTCTGAAATATATCAAAACAGACGTCTAAACGGGGCTAGAATATAACATCCTCTTGAAGAGATTTTCTTTTGATGAACCATTACGTGAGAGTCCATGTTTGTTCATCAGAGTGCATTAGAGGGACCTGTCCATATCACAAGCATAGTGCTGGCTTAGCACAGTTCTCTGCCACAGTTAGGGGCTCTGCACTCTAACAAGGATGTTTGTTGCTAGTGTGGACATGTAGTTCTATGCTTATGTTAGTTAGGGCACCGAGTTATAGCCTTGGTCAAGACTAGGGGCAGGTCCTTTGCTATTAACTGTCCCACCTCCATAGCAGTTTCCCACACTTGCTCACGCTGTGCAGTGCCTTGTCCACAAGTTCTTCTCATTTGTCAACCTCAAACTATTATACAAAGGAAGTTATGTCTCGTTATCCATAGCTTAATGATGGGGAAACTGAGGCATTGAGCGGCGAAGTGACTGGCCCACGGTCACTCAGCAAATCATTGGCAGAGCCAAGAATGGAACTCACGGCTTATGACTCCTAATTGGGTGCCATATCCATTGGATGGTGCTGTCACAGTAGACCTGCTTGTGGAGTAAGGGCGCTCAGTGAATATAGGGGCGGCAGAATCAGGTCTTAAAGATGCCTGGTGTAGTCAGTGAAGATGATCCTGAAGCACGAGGAACAGGGGGACATCCTTTGAAATGGCACTGTGGTTAGTACAGAATATCCCGGTTTGCACTGGAGCCCAGGAGAATACTGGCAAATGCAGCTCAACAGGAGATAATGAAACTACTGCAGCTGAGATAGGAAAGGCAGCATGCAGAATGTCAGCCCTAGCACACCAGCAGGCAGAGAGGAGGGAAGGAGAAAGGATGCTGTGGATGGGGGGAGGAGTTGCTATTCCGTCTCCTCTCAGTAGATTTAAGGGTGTCATGAATTAGATAGCAACTTCAATTTTTGACTTATGTCAAAATGTTGCCCCTGGGCATGGAAAGGGTCCTAGCGGGCAGCCATTATGCCATCAGCGTTGATGGTTATAGCCCATTGTCGCTTTTGTCAACTCGCATGTCAACGTTTACTTTTCCATTGCCGCCCCTGAGCTCCAAGTCAATACACGCTAGGCATAAAGCGAAGAAAGAATCCGAGATCCCATTGATCGATGTGGTGAAAGAGAGAGAGAGATCATTAAGTATTTAAATGGAGACAAATGAGTCTCCTTGGCTTTGACATCCAATAACCTTACAGCCAGCAGCCCTAATTCTGCATAAGTACAAAAAAAAATCATTAGTTCAATCAAAGTCATTAATGAAGCCATAAATCATTAGGATAATAATTCCTCCTGAATTGAATTGCTCCTTTCAATTATTTTGCTTTTCTTCCCTTTTTTCTTTCATTTCTTTATCCCTCAAGGAGCCAGGCACTGTCAAAGCATTGGAATTAAGCTCAACCGGGTTGATGCTGTTAAGTAACTTTTTCTTTCTTTCTTTCTTTATTTCTTTCTTTCTTGATAAAAAAGACTGTGGTAGAAAAAACTGGAAGCCATGATTTCAAAGCTAAGGATTCTCTCTTGTGAATTGCTCGATAGCTATATTTATTCATTTATTTTTATATTATGTGCCCTGTGGAAAAGCGAGCGAGAGAGAGAGAATGTCTTTGATTTTATCTTAATGAACATTACTGATCCAGCAAGCGCTATCTTGCCAGCTTTCAAATCTTATCATTCAACAAAGCCATATACAGAGATGATGTGAAGCCACAGTGAGACAAGATTTAATCTGTACAACGTTTCTGCACTAGTGCATCATCCCTAATGTAATCTAGAAACTGTTCCTTGCTGACAGTCCAGTACAAACAAGGAATGTACAAGTAGGCAGCTACAGAATAAAAATCCTTCCCAATTCCTAAAGGGTTACATTGCTTCAAATCATAGGCAACAAGATCAAAAATCTGCCTCCCCCCACCCTCCTTATTTTTTTTGGTAGAAAATTCCTGGACTAATTTTAAGAAAGAAGATTATTATTGTTGTTGTTTGTTTGTATTGCAGTAACACCTATGGAGGCTGAGGCATGGATCAGAACCCCGTTGTGCTAGGCGCTGTACAAACATAGAACAAAAAGATAGTCCCTGCCCCAAACTACTTACAACTGCAGTGGTAGCAAAATGCCTATTCCTGTGCCATTGAAGTCAATTGGATAGTACCTATTGACTTCAATAGTGCAGCATCAAGCCCTGATCTGCTGCTTGATAAACAAGATAAATGAATGGCTTTGTTCATAGTTCTCAGGGTTCCATTTCCAGCTATGCCACTGACTCACTCTGTGACTGTGAAAAATCATGTCTCTGCCTCAGTTTCCCCTCCTGTAAAAGGGACATAATCACAGAGAGGTGCTGTGCAGCTTAATTAATTTATGTTTGTAAAGTGCTGTGAGAACCTTCAGTGAAAGGTGATAGGTGTGCAAAGTATTAGAACAATGCAAACCTTAGCACACCTTTCAATGAGCCTGGCTGGTTTGGAACTCTTTAATTTACATAAGACATGTCAGAGGAAAAAGGATAATCTAGTGAGGTATGTCCTTTGCTCCTAGGGACCTCTGCCATTCTTGTGGGCTTCTTTCACATGAACTGGTTTTTGTTCAGTTCTCTATTTGCTCCCCATTTTCTAGTGTGTGGATTATAAATCATAGATTCATAGAAATGTAGGGCTGGTAAGGATCTTGAGAAGTCATCAAGTCCAGGGCCAACTAAACCTCAGGAGGTCATCTAGTCCAACCCCCTTCTCAAAGCAGGACCAAGAATGAAACCTCCAGAGTAGGACTGATTTCCTTCAGGTGCCAGAGGGAGAAATGCTGTCTTGATATGACAAAACGGGGTGCATTGCCACACAGCCATTACATTTCATCCAGTGACCCTCGGATTGCGCTAAAGCATCCCTTCCAGGCAGGTCTTCATTTGAAGACATCAAGAGATGGAGAATTCACCAGTTCCCTTGGAGTTTGTTTCAATCACCCTTACTGTTAAAAATGTGTTTTGTTTGAAATTTTGAATTTTCCCATTGTGAAAAAAGGAGATCATTTTGGAGAGAATGTGTGTGATTTCCTCAACACTATTTTTTTTAAATAATCAGCTTTATTTATCACATAGATATCTCCTCCCCAATGTGATGTTCTGTGTGGGTGTGTACGCTCCTGTGTCTACACACAAACATGCTAGTTTGGCTTGTGATCGTGCTGTTTAGAGAGTCGCAAAACTGCTATGCTCTCCCCAGCCTGTAATACACACATCAAATAAATGTGTAAATACAGCTCTACCCAAAAGAGTAGAATGGAAGAGTTATTCCAGTCTTCTGGGTAAGTATTACCCATCTTAATAAAGTGTGTAAATACATATTTATTTGCTAGGCTGGAACCAAAGAGGCTGTTCTGGTCTGTTGGAGGAAAGAAATACACATTCTAAGACTGTGTAGGTACATAATTACCTTAGACAGAGAGTGAAATAAATCATAGGTCTCTTATTACTTTCCATGTAGGATTTTATTTCTATCCATCTCTTTTAAATCCCTCTCCTCTCACTAACACATCCCTACACATTCTGTGCAAACCATCCCAATATTTAATGAGAAATAATGTTGGAGAAGGAAATGATTAAAACCCAGTAAATACAACGGTAAGGCTGATGCTTTTTCATACTCTGGAGACACATCTGAAAATGGTTTGGCCTTACGCACCATGGGGCATAGTTGCTGCTTGGTACACACTTAGCTCCCATTAGTCTTGATGGACTGCAACATCTGCAGTAAGAAAACGGAAAGCGGGGGTGAACTGAGTCTGATTAAAAACACAACTGGCCCAAACTAACTCATGAAACGCAGATTGTGCCTCAACTGAAGGAAAGGAAGAATAGAGGCCATGGACTGGGAATCAATAGACGTGGGTCTATTTCCGGGTTCTGCCACAGATTTCCTGTGTGGCCTTGGACAAGTCATTTTATCCCTCGCGAGGCTCGGTTCTCCATCTGTAAAACGGGGGCAAATAATCCTTCCCTACTACAGAAAGGGGATTGTTAGAAGAGTCATTTCAGGTTTTGGCCACGCTTTATATTAAGATTCCATTGATAAACAGGCTATAAAGGGTTAAGTAATAGATGTTTTAATAAATGGTTCATCAATTAGTATAGATCATTACAGAGTCCAATAAGTCGCCTATAACCATCAACAGTAACCTCTAAGGATGAGCTTAAAACCATCTGCAACACAAACTGCTCATGCTGATGACTTCTGTTAAAAACTTATTAGCCCTTTATAAATCATTCTACTCAATCACCCCCACCCTCCTCATTTTTAAAAACCCCGGACCGGGTCCTGTGCTGGTGGACATCAGCATAGCTCCATGGACTGCAGTGGAGCTCCACTGTTCTCACAAGCTGAGGATCTGGCCTCATGTTTGAATTACTCAAGGAAAAGAACCAGAACGATGCAGATGTGGATGGATGCTGATGCTGTAGCACGTCAGACATTACAGATTAACAGCAGTGCCCTGCTGTTCAACTCGAGATCCCTGAAGGGAAGGGCAGGGAAGACAGATACGCAGGAGAGGAATAAAAGGAAGGAGTCCTCTTCACCCAATGAAATAGGAACAAGATGGGGCAAAAGACTCTGTACACTGAGGACTCTCTAAACTCCTCTGAATGTGTAGTGGTCACAACCAGGTTATACCTCAGATTTTAGTGGGGAGTTATTTTCCGACTCAACTCTGGTCTGAGCTACAACCTCTGAAAAGAAAATGAATTATGTATTGAGAACTGAACCAGGAGATCACTGGTAATAAATAATTATAAGTTACAGTTCCATTAGTTAGCTTCACAGTTCACTCACAGACCTACCCTGTTGGTTTAAAAAAAAGGACCTTTTTTTCATGCAAAATGAAAGACGAGGCGCCCAGAGAGCAAACTGATATGGAAATAAATAGGCTTTGCAATTGTCCACGAAGCTGATAGAGCAGCTTTGGTGACATTGTTTTCAGGGGTTCTTGCAAATAGTTCTTTGATTTTGCTGCAGGTGAGCATCTCTTCACATCTGAGCTTTGGATCAGAACGCAGCCCCAGAAACTCATAGTGAATGTCCTCAAGTGTGCTGAGTTTCACTGAGGGCCATGTGAGGCAGGGCAGTGCTATTATTTCCATTTTACAGATGGGGAACTGAACTACAGAGAGACTAAGTGACTTGCCCAAGGTCACACACAGCATCTGGGAGGCTAATATGAGGGGGAAAGGAGTCCAGGAGACCTGGCTGTATTTTAAAGAAGCCTTATTGAGGGCGCAAGAACAAACCATCCCTATGTGCAGAAAGAATAGCAAATATGGCAGGTGACCAGCTTGGCTTAACATTGAAATCTTCAGTGAGCTTAAACACAAAAAGGAATCTTACAAGAAGTAGAAATATGGACAGATGACTAGGGAGGAATATAAAGATATTGTTCGAGCAGGCAAGGGTGTAATCAGGAAGGCCAAAGCACAACTGAAGTTGCAGCTAGCAAGGGATGTGAAAGGTAACAAGAAGGGTTTCTACAGGTATGTTAGCAACAAGAAGGTCAGGGAAAGTGTGGGACCCTTACTGAATGGGGGAGGCAACCTAGTGACAGATGATGTGGAAAAAGCTGAAGTACTCAATGTTTTTTTTGTCTCGGTCTTCACAGAGAAGATCAGCTCCCAGACTGCTGCACTGGGCAGCACAGTATGGGGAGGAGGTGAGCAGCCCTCTGTGGTGAAAGAACAAGTCCCTGGGTCCAGATCTAATGCATCCGAGGGTGCTGAGGGAGTTGGCTGATGTGATTGCAGAGCCATTGGCCATTATCTTTGAAAACTTGTGGCAATTGGGGGAGGTCCCAAATGATTAGGAAAAGGCAAATATAGTGCCCATATTTTAAAAAGGGAAGAAAGAGAACCCGGGGAACTACAGACCGGTCAGCCTCACTTCAGTCCCCGGCAAAATCATGGAACAAGTCCTCAGGGAATCCATTTTGAAGCACTTGGAGGAGAGGAAGGTGATCAGGCAGTAGTGTAGCTAGGGTGGGAGCAGGGGGAGCGGCCACTCCCCTGAGCACTCACTCGGCACTTCCCAGCACGTCCGGGTCTTCGGCGGCACTCACTTCAGGCTCCACTGCGTGCATCTTGCAGTGGCAGCTCCTGCGGCCGGTGCATCTCCTGCTCCCCCCGCCCTCACTTTGTGGCGGTCAAGTGACACTCCTCCCTGTGCCCGGTGGGGGGCGCCTGCTATCTTGCGGCTCCGGCTGCGCTTGGCTGAGGACTAATCCAGCATGGGTTTCCATAGGCAGCTCCGGGTCTTCGGTGCCAATTTGGCAGCAGGTGCTTCAGTCGCTCCGGGTCTTCGGCGGCAATTCGGTGGTGGGTATTTCGGCGCGGTGGGTTCTTCAGTCTTCGGTAGCAAGACTTGGGTTTTTCTTTTTCTTTTTTTTTTCTTCGCTGCTTTGCAGCGGGTGGTGCCTTTTTTTATGTGTTCGGTCCCCCTGCTCTTAGAACCTGGTTATGCCACTGTGATCAGGAACACTCAACATGGATTCACCAAGGGCAAGTCATGTCTGACCAACCTGATTGCCTTCTATGATGAGATAACTGGCTCTGTGGATATGGGGAAAGCAGTGGACGTGATATATCTTGACTTTAGCAAAGCTTTTGATACGGTCTCCCACAGTATTCTTGCCAGCAAGTTAAAGAAATGGGGATTGGATGAATGGACTATAAGGTGGATAGAAAGCTGGCTAGGTCGTCGGGCTCAATGCGTAGTTATCAATGGCTCAATGTCTAGTTGGCAGCCGGTATCAAGCTGAGTGACCCAGGGGTTGGTCCTGGGATGGGTTTTGTTCAACATTTTCATTAATGATCTGGATGATGGGATGGATTGCACCCTCAGCAAGTTCGTGGATGACACTAAGCTGGGGGGAGAGGTAGATACGCTGGAGGGTAGGGATAGGGTCCAGAGTGACCTAGACAAATTAGAGGATTGGGCCAAAAGAAATCTGATGAGGTTCAACAAGGACAAGTGCAGAGTCCTGCACTTAGGACGGAAGAATCCCATGCACTGTTACAGGCTGGGGACCGACTGGTTAAGTGGCAGGTCTGCAGAAAAGGACCTGGGGATTACAGTGGATGAGAAGTTGAATATGAGTCAACAGTGTGCCCTTGTTGCCAAGAAGGCTAACGGCATAGTGGGCTGCATTAGTAGGAACATTGCTAGCAGATCGAGGGAAGTGATTATTCCCCTCTATTCGGCACTGGTGAGGCCACATCTGGAGTACTGTGTCCAGTTTTGGGCCCCCCACTACAGAAAAGATGTGGACAAATTGGAGAGAGTCCAGCAGAGGGCAAAGAAAGTTATTAGGGGGCTGGGGTACATGACTTATGCGGAGAGGCTGAGGGAACTGGGCTTATTTAGTCTGCAGAAAAGAAGAGTGAGGGGAGATTTGATACCAGCCTTCAACTACCTGAAGAGGGGTTCCAAAGAGGATGGAGCTCGGCTGTTCTCAGTGGTGGCAGATGACAGGACAAGGAGCAAAGGTCTCAAGTTGCAGTGCAGGAGGTCTAGGTTGGATATTAAGAAACACTCTTTCACTAGGAGGATGGTGAAGCACTGGAATGGGTTACCTAGGGAGGTGGTGGAATCTCCATCCTTAGAGGTTTTTAAGGCCAGGCTTGACAAAGCCCTGGCTGGGATGATTTAGTTGGAGTTTGTCCTGCTCTGAGCAGGGGGTTGGTCTAGATGACCTCCTGAGGTCCCTTCCAACACTGATATTCTATGATTCTATGCTCTGTGGCAGAGCTAGGATGTGAATCCCATTCTCCCAAGTCCCAGGCCAGTGCATTATGCACATACGTGTGCACAGATATTAACCTGAAAGACAGGTAACATGCTCATGATGTCTCCAATCCTTACAGGTGCCAAGTGCCTTCCTCTAGGGCTGAAAATTCTTATCTTCCCCTTGAAACCAATGGGAATTGGTTCCCAGCACCTCGCAGGTTCAGGTCCCAAGGGAGCAGACTCTTAGAGCTGGTTGGAAATTTTTTAACTAAATGTTTTGTGTCAGAAAATGTAGATTCATCAAAATGCAAATTTGTTGCAGGACAGGCTTGGTTTTGAAAATTTTCCCATTTCAAAACAAAATTTGGAAAAGAAAAAACAGTTTTGAAATTGTTGAACCATCCCATTTTGACAAGAAGTTCTGCTTCTTGGCTGAAATGACTTCCCACTTTGAAATTTAAGTTAATTTATATTAAAAGATCAAAACAGAAACAAAACATTTCAACTGGCCTGACCTGAAAAAAAGGCAAGATTTTTGATTTGTGGAAAACTTCTGATATTGCGACTTTCTGTCCTAATTTGGGTCATGACACCTTTTTGGAAGCTTGAAAAATGTCACAGGGCAGAAAAACTGTTTCTTGCCCAACTCTAGCGAGTATGTCCCCTGTAGGGAAAGGCATGATGAAACACTACCATGTACTGAAAACTAATGTCATTTTGCCCTGGCATCTAAAATATGTGCCTTAAGCCACAATGAGCAAGCCAAAAGCACAGTTGGAGTGTGAGCTAAAGTGCTGCCTGATCCAGCCACGAAGAGCTGGGATGTGCATTATCCCTGAATGTGCATTAGCAAGCTGACACCATCAGCCAAGAACAATTTTTCCAACACAAGGAGAGTTCTTAATGCAGATCCTCCTGACGGCCAGGCCTGATCTCACTGCACTCCAGTGGAGTTACCTGCTCTCAGCATTTACCCAGCATGCAACGGGGGAAGAAGTTGCATTGTTCTCCCGGGTCATTATTATTTCAAGATAAAAGCTTCTGTTGCTGCCCCATAAGGCTCGGCCAAATACTTTTTAAAACCACTCCATTGTCAGTTGCTACAGGATTGCTTATTCGCTAACGTGAAGCTGCAGCCACTTGTATTCTCCATCCTTCTTCCAATTAAGAGTTAATTTTGGCAACAGGCTATTGCAGATTTATGATTATGTCGACATCCTCCGCACTCTCCCACCCGCACTAAATGTACTCTAGCTCTTGCCTACTCCCAGCCCAATAACTCAATGGGCGGTATCAAGGGAAAGCTGACTAAGCCATAAAGCCTTATCAAGTGAAGGGCATGTTAGTTTTTTTTTTTTTCCCTCTTCCCCTAAGTGAAATACATGGTAGGGCCCTCTGAGCCTCTGCTCTGTATTTTAATGCTTTAAAAGCCTCCACTCTCTCTCCAGGTCAATTTTCTTCAAACCAAAATCAGAATTAAGTTTTGAAAGCTTGCCATGGTTTAGCCTTACATGAGGCTGGAATATAGCATCTGTCCATCTGCAGACTGGAATTCTCACAGTGAGGGCCCCCTGCAGAAGGGGTGGAAGGGAAAGACAGAGGAGCTTAGTGGTCATTGCAATAACTACCCATCCCCCCGGGATTTCACCTCCCCCTGCCTTTTCTGGTTACTGAACATTTCCTGGATGCAGTCATCTGTGGCCTTGGAATGTCACTCTAATGGGACTTCATCTGACAGGGAGGGGGTGAAAATGCCATCAGTGTTAAACCACTAGCAAGGACAAGGAGAGGAGCAGGATACTGCTGGAAATAAGGGCCGCAGAATGCCATTTAAAGTGGGTGTGTGTGTTGGGGGGGAAGCATAGATTTGCCCTCCCCCAACCCTCCTCTTCCTGTCTCTGATGCCCTGCCTCCACCAGCCTGACCCCGCAACCCATGAGTCCCTACACTCACCGCCGCCAAATTTGGGTGAGTGGAATTGTGACCTGGTGCACAGAATCGTGAGCACCACTCAGGTTTCACTCTGTCAAAAAGTGATTGGGCCAGGGCCCGAGTGTCCTGCCCCCCTCGCCCCAGGCCCGCGGTCCATGCCTTGGAAGATGATGTCCTGTGTTTGTTCAGCCCAGTGCTTTTTATGAAACAATTATATGAAAATATAGCATTTTTCTGGTCTGGGATTTATTATACTTTCATAATTTTGACAACGGATGATTGACACTAAGAGTGATGGAACTATTCACCATTATCTCACTGGATCACTGCCAAGCAGAGAAATCTAGAGAAACACAAAGGCAAAGGAAAGAATGGAGTGAAACTTAAAGTGCGTGCAACTTATCTGCCAAGGATATCACTTAGAAAGAGCCCATGGGCTATAGCTCAGGGAACATGCATCACTTCTACCTACCAGTTTCAAAACAAGCACGGTCTGGCAGAAGAAATTTAAAAATAATAGGCCACATCTTCTTTTGAGCAAACTGTGTGCTGCCTATTTGAGCTCTGACAATTATTTTCTAGGCAGAAGCGAACTGATCTGAATTAGAAATTTTCCGGGATGTGCACTGTACATTTGCTACATGATGTTCAAAGGCAAGAGCTAAGAGATGTACTAATAAGCAGCTCACAGCTGATCCAACGAACTCTAAGCATCCGCTTGAATGCCTTCTATGGACATATGCAAGTATGATAAGTGTTTTCTACTCCCCACTTCACTGCTAATAGATGGGAATCATTATTTGCCCAGTAGTTGTCATGGTGGGTTGTTGTATAATAATTAGGAACATAATGGTCATGCCAGATGAGGACTACATAAACGGTAGGCCGCCAACAGCCACCATATTACACTGGTCAAATGGGGAGGATCTGTTTGCCATAGGTATTCCTATACCAGTTAACTATCTATCTACATATGTATATGCACCTTAATATCAAGCATAATATAACAATACAGCTTGTATATGCCATAATCATTAATCAGCCCTACAAACAGATCATTAACTGAATTTGAAATTGAATCCTTCAGCTGACCAGCGAAGCTTCCTCACTTGCATATCTAAGGAAGCTGTTTGGATATATAACTGTTCTCTCTAGTAATTTTGAGCTAGTCAAACAGGTCATTACATTCCAGCAGAGGTCACCCATTCTACATAGACAAGCTAATTCATCACTACATGCTGTAAGAAATGTACAGCTACTGCTCATCTGGTTCATCCGTCTCCATCTGTGTACAAGGGGGAAATAGTTGTTAGCCCTAAGTTGAAGTTCACACACAGACAAAGGATGTCTGGAAAGGCTTTAGGAGCCAAGTGCCACAGCATGACCCGCCTCACCACCCCTACAGTGAAGAGTTGTGAGATACTGGATTTGCACCTGTTTTGCTTTGTTAATTCAATAAAAGTATTGTGTCTACTCGCTTTTTGAGTGATTAGTAACAAAGCTGAGGTTATTTTGACATGGACTCCCTCGCTCTAGCTGCCACCACACATTTATCTGATCTGAGACTCTCCAAAGTTCATACACTGTGCAAGTGGAAGGCATCTATTTGTGCAAGAATGAGGTGTCTGCAATGCCATCATCTAGCTGGTAGGTATTTTTGTTTCTCTGTCTCTATAATAATGCCTGCTACTGCTATAACGCCATTTGTCTGAGGCCACCATTACACCTTACAAACATGGTGGGGGCTGTTTTAATGTTTTATAAATCTAAATAAATGCATAAGCATTACAAGGCAGTTAAGATTTTACCCAGGGTAAGCTGAGGCACACCGGTTAATGACCTGATTTTTTTTTTCAGAGATCCCGAGCACCTGTTGCTCTCATTGAATGGACCACAAGTGACTTGTCCAAAGAAACACAGCAAATTAGTGACAGAGCTGGGAACAGAACCCAAGAGTCCTGATCCCCATTCCGATGGTATATTCATGAGATAAAATTCACCTTTCATGTAAAGCAAGTACACCAGAACAGAAATGAAGCTTTGCAATGAATTGCAGTTAGCACATGCGTGTGGGTGGTCATTTGTCTCAACTTCTTCAGATTTCTGTTCCACTCCATCTGTTGAATTTAATTTGTCTTTGGAAGTCTGTATGGACAAAATGTCTTGTCTTTTACTCCTGGCTTGGCAAGAGAAACTGAATCCAGGGTGCTTTCAATGCTACAGCACTGAGCATGTCGTATGCCTGCTTGCATAGTCACCGTTTTCAGGGTCAGGTTGTATTTTGGAACCATTGCCTGAGACTCAAAAACTAGGGCCTCAGCCATCTTCACCACACATGCACTGTGTCATATATACAGTCACATTTGCAGCCCGTAGATGCGTCCTTGCTCAGGTGTCATAGTCCCAGGGGGATGGGGAAACACCACCTCAGGGGCATTGTCTTCCCTCAGTGGGATCTCAAAGGAGCTCCCCTCCCCAAAGTTTGTGGGTTCTGGGATATGTAGGATTTTGGGGGTCAGGTGAAGCAAAAGGCTAAGTGTTTTTCTATTACTGTCCCTGCATGACTCTTACAGACGTGCAGTCAGATCACTGGGTCTCCTCGCTGGTTTCCGCTGAATGCCAGAATGGAATTCAGCCAATATCAGCACATTCAAGAGTGGTGCTTCTGGGAAAAGATGGGTGCCATACAGTACAAAGGGTCAGCGCTCTTCATAAATGATTTCAGATACTGACCTAGAACTTCCCTGTAAATATCCAAGACCCATTATATCAGGAGGCCACATCCCCTGCATACTCCCTCCTACCTGAGAAAAGAATTACTCTACAGTCTCAACTTCTAGAATTTCTCTGATCTCCCTGTCCCCCTGTGAGACGTGTTTAAGGAAGGGGTGATGGTCTAACTATAGGTCTTAAAGGGGTACAATCGGACTGGAGCAAATTTGGAAAGGGAGAAGTTTTATTCAGCTCACGTGGTATGGAGAGGAATTTTCTGACATCCAAGATAACATTTTCATAACTGTAAAAATTCTTGGTGTCACTAAAACATGTTTTGATCTTGTCAAGTTGAATCAAATTTAAATTAGTTCTAAGAAAGGGTCCAGTAACTTCTGGATCTCACAAAGAGACTTGGCTCAGTTTTGAATAACCTGGGTAAACTAAATTAAACTCTAAGGAGTACTATGTAATGAACTTCTAATGAAGTAAAACATGGAGCAGAGCAGATCTTTTCGTGAAGCAGTTCTAATGGTTAGTGCACAGAATCAAGCTTCCAAGATTGTACAAATGCAAATGATTATGAATGATATTAATATCAAATCTATTACTAACGGATAATTGTTCTGACTGGAGACAGTGGTTTCCTGCAGATTTCCACATTGGAGAGTTGAGAATTGACTCCGTTTCCATTAATTAAATTGAATTTAAATCCATCAGATTAAACATCCTGCTATGTATAAAACAGGTCTGTTAAATTTAAAAACAACTATAGAACAGTTATCACTTTCCATTAAATTCAATAGGATTTTTCTTTAAGGGATTGCTGAACAGATAGTGCTGCTGTAGTTAAATTCTAGCTTCCAATCTAAACCTCCTATTTGATTTTGACAAATTGGGCTGAAATTACCTTTTTGTCTACACACAAACACAAATGAAGAGCAAAAAGGGTGATTCATGTATGGCACCAGAGAATGGGAATGGAATTAAAGTCACTGCACGTGTGTGACCTAACTGGGCAGCAGACTCACGTAACTTAGTGGCCCAAAGAGTGTAGAAGAGGGTTATTGTGATGTTTTTATTAATGTATTCATTTATGTCTATATTACCACGTCTATTTCAAAGTACATCTACCTTGTTGTTTCAGTTATGTACAGCATGCTTCACTTCTTGTCCAGAATGGTTGGGCGTCGCTGCTGTGTGCGCATCGGAGCACATCCTTCACAAATAACTGGTCCAATGATGGACAAGAAGAACCTGCTACTTCTAATAGCATATGGAGTTAATCCTTTAGCTCTAGTGACAGAGGTCTGCCCTTTTCCTGCTGAAGCTCTGGGGTTCTAACTCAGCTGACAGACTCTGATGGGGTTGAGAGATTTGAAGCAGCTGCCGCAGTCCATTCGAGGAAGCAAGCACAGAGTGGCTTTTTTCCTTTATATATTTGGGGAAATGCTTTGGAATCTCTAGGATGAAAAACTCTGTACAAATGCAAGATGAGGCCTTAAGATAAATTGGCTGCTCTTGCTATGGTGTCAGCCATTTCCAAAGGGTGAAAAAGCAGGTTCTTCCTGCAAACAGAAGCACATGGGATTTAAATTATGCCAGCCACTGCTGCTGTGCTCTCTCGATATATCAGCTTATACCGGCAACCTCTGCTCAGGAGATTTCCATGAGGATTAAACTGCAAACCCCTTTTCCAGCATCTGCTGCTTGAAGAGAGAGCGTTGCTATGGAAACCGCATCTGGCCTAGTCACTTGAGTTTTATAAGGAAAGAAACAAATACAAAATAAAGCAAAAACAACACACACACACACACACACACACACACACACACACACACACAAAAGAGAGATGGTCTTTGCCTACATTCAGCAAAGGGTAGATAGCAATAATCATAAATAATACAGGCCAGTTATTTATTTATGTGTGCCTGTTTAACACCCATCATGCCTGGTTCTTTTCCAGCATTTTGGTGCTTTGGCAGTGTAAGCAACAGGGGATGATCAGAAGGGATGATATGTATGTTTGGGTGTGCATCTGTGTGCTTGGTACATAGAAACTTACTGTGTGAGGGTGAAATAAATTACACCGTGTAAAGGTCAAGACAACCTGAGAATGACAATGCCTCATAAAGAAAGCATCAGTCAAATTGACTCACTGAAGAGTGCTGACATTTATTAACAAGCATCTCGACTAAACCCCCTGCCTATTTTACTTCTGTGTGCTTTTAGGGCCTGTCTCTCCTACTCCTTTCACCAATGCAATTCAGAAGCCGCTGTATTTATTGTATTACATTTATTTATTTATTGTATTTATTGCAATTCAGAAGCCGCTGTATTGTAATTATTTATTAATTATCCCTGCTAATAGGGATTATTTTATATTTGTACTTCTGTAGCACCCGGAGGCCCGCGTCAGGATTAAGTCTCCATTTTTCTGGGTACTGTACAAACACACAGGAAAACATGGTCTCTGCCCAAGGAATTTACCATATAAGGCTCCATAGAAATTCCATGGAAGTCACAGTGCCTGAAGCTAAGATAACCTCTTGGCAGGATTGGGGCCTAAAGGGCCAGATTCTGCCAGCCTTGCTCAAGGTGAGTAGTATTTTGAGTTCCATTGATATTAGTGGCATGATTCCTGGAATAAGGTGCTACTCAATCGGCCAGAGTCTCAGCTGGTGTAAACTGGTGTAACCCCCTTGATGTCAACGGCGCTAAGAGATTCACACCAGCTGAGGATTTGGCCCAGTGTGGCAAATCTGGTACTGTCTGGTGCTTAGAAGTCAGTTGAGCTAAACTGATGGAAATAGGAATCAGGCCCTCAGTGGTCATGTAGCTCTGATAAACCACATTCATTAAGATTTCATGGTATCAAGAAACATGACCATACTCTGCTGAAATAGCCTGGAATTGCCCAGACCTTTGTACTATCACTATTGTAGGATGTAGTGATTTAACGCCATCACAGTGGGACACCATAGTACTTTTTATTGTAGGAGAAGTAATAGTGAGGGTGTTGTCTGGGGGCAAAAGCAGGACACTCAAAACCAGGACTTGTTGGTGGTTTTCCTGGTTCTACAACTGATTCACCCTCTGATCTTTAGCAAGTCACAACCTCACAGCGTCTAAATCTTCTCGTCTTTAAACTGGGTTGGTTATTGGATTTACTGACCGCATGGGGATGTTATTCCAGTCAATGGGAGTTTGGAGGAACTCAACAGCACTTTAGCGGATCAATCCTCTTCTTCCTCTTCTCTCCTCAGAAGAAACGTTCCACCACTGTTAAGTGTGAAGTGTTCACTGTACTTACAGCTACCTCTTTTTACTAAATTAGTAACGTGAACTTTCATTGAACAGTTATAGAGCTGCTGTAATTTCTTATGCTTGCTAATAAAAGAAACATCAGGAACTCTTAAAACGATGTCACATTTTGAGCACAGCTGAATGTCATTTCCTTGCTACAGCCCAGTGTGGCACAGGTTTATCCATTGCTTCTCTTCTACTTGGAGAAGACTGGATATGCCCCCATCCCCCCATCTGCCTATGGATTTCAGAGTGGGAGGAAGAGGAATATTATAAGCAGTAATACTGGGCAAACTCCCAGCAAATTAAGCAAATTCTTTCCTCACTTCCCTTGCTGGAAACAATTGAGAAAAGGGAAGGGAAGGCTGAATTTTAAATGACAACTGCCAGATGTTCCATATCTCTTCTCCAGGTGTTCCCAAGATGTCCTCAGAAAAGGATGAGATTTTAAACAACTGATGTCATTGGAGAGATTTCAATCAACAGCCTCTGGAATTGTTTTCCTGATAAGAAACTCCCAAAATACAAATACAGCATATTTTGGGCTTTATTGCCAAGTACTAGAGATGGCCTCAAGCCACCACATTTGGATCAAGAGCTAGGGAGATTCTACTGAAGTCAAGGATGCTACTCCCATTTACAACAGAGAATTTGGCCCCTGGAGTTTTAACACCCCAACATCCAGTTATGTTCAGAGCCAAGGCTTTGGATGAACTCGTTCAAAAGACAGGGTACAGTTGCACATTTCGATTCAGACACAGACTCCAGCCACCATCAACTTTTTGACATGTTTGGGCCTAGCACTGAAGAAAATGTCAAAAACACAGAGGGCCTGGTTCTGATTGACACTATAAGGCCCCCTTATGAATTCGCATACTTCCCACTTTCAGGCCAGGACTGCACATCAATAAGCTCTTCGCTAAGCACTTCAGTGTTGTATTCAAGTATTCCAGTGCCTTGACTTAAAGAACTCCAAACAACAATGATCACAGTGGGCCCAATTCTCCTCTAATTTATGCTGGCTATCACCAGAGTCCATGGAGCTCCATCTAAGATACACGAATGTCACAGAGGCCAGAATCAAGCCCCCAAGGTTTGTTTTATGGAATTTATCCAATATGTTGTCTGATCTTTTGTCTGACTTACCTCTGTAGCACATTTTGAGACAGATATTCAGCTGGTGAAAATAAGTTTCATTGCCTTCAGGTTACTCCAGGTTAGGTTCTCGCCCTATGTGCCAGATTCTGATTTCAGTCACACTGGGGGGACAGGTGAGCAAAGCCCACAGGTAAGTGGGGAATATGGAGACCTGGGAGATGGGTCGGAAACGAGAGGGAGTGTGGGCTATATTGGCAGAGAGAAAGGAGGGTCAGGACAAAACTGGGAGGCAAGTTCAAACCAGTATCTTAGATGCCTATATACAAATGCGAGAAGTATGGGTAATAAGCAGGAAGAACTGGAAGTGCTAATAAATAAATACAACTATGACATTGTTGGCATCACTGAAACTTGGTGGGATAATACACATGATTGGAATGTTGGTGTGGATGGGTACAGCTTGCTCAGGAAGGATAGACAGGGGAAAAAGGGAGGAGGTGTTGTCTTATATATTAAAAATGTACACACTTGGACTGAGGTGGAGACGGACATAGGAGACGGAAGTGTTGAGAGTCTCTGGGTTAGGCTAAAAGGGGTAAAAAACAAGGGTGATATCATGCTAGGAGTCTACTACAGGCCACCTAACCAGGTGGAAGAGGTGGATGAGGCTTTTTTTAAACAACTAACAAAATCATCCAAAGCCCAAGATTTGGTGGTGATGGGGGACTTCAACTATCCAAATATATTTTGGGAAAATAACACAGCGGGGCACAGACTATCCAACAAGTTCTTGGACTGCATTGCAGACAACTTTTTATTTCAGAAGGTTGAAAAAGCTACTAGGGGGGAAGCTGTTCTAGACTTGATTTTAACAAATAGGGAGGAACTCGTTGAGAATTTGAAAGTAGAAGGCAGCTTGGGTGAAAGTGATCATGAAATCATAGAGTTTGCAATTCTAAGGAAGGGTAGAAGGGAGAACAGCAAAATAGAGACAATGGATTTCAGGAAGGAGGATTTTGATAAGCTCAGAGAACTGATAGGTAAGGTCCCATGGGAATCAAGACTGAGGGGAAAAACAACTGAGGAGAGTTGGCAGTTTTTCAAAGGGGCACTATTAAGGGCCCAAAAGCAAGCTATTCCGCTGGTTAGAAAAGATAGAAAATGTGGCAAAAGACCACCTTGGCTTAACCACGAGATCTTGCATGATCTAAAAAATAGAAAGGAGTCATATAAAAAATGGAAACTAGGACAGATTACAAAGGATGAATATAGGCAAACAACACAGGAATGCAGGGGCAAGATTAGAAAGGCAAAGGCACAGAATGAGCTCAAACTAGCTACGGGAATAAAGGGAAACAAGAAGACTTTTTATCAATACATCAGAAGCAAGAGGAAGACCAAAGACAGGGTAGGCCCACTGCTCAGTGAAGTGGGAGAAACAGTAACAGGAAACTTGGAAATGGCAGAGATGCTTAATGACTTCTTTGTTTCGGTCTTCACCGAGAAGTCTGAAGGAATGCCTAACATAGTGAATGCTAATGGGAAGGGGGTAGGTTTAGCAGATAAAATAAAAAAAGAACCAGTTAAAAATCACTTAGAAAAGTTAGATGCCCTGCAAGTCACCAGAGCCTGATGAAATGCATCCTAGAATACTCAAGGAGCTAATAGAGGAGGTATCTGAGCCTCTAGCTATTATCTTTGGAAAATCGTGGGAGACGGGAGAGATTCCAGAAGACTGGAAAAGGGCAAATATAGTGCCCATCTATAAAAAGGGAAATAAAAACAACCCAGGAAACTACAGACCAGTTAGTTTAACTTCTGTGCCAGGGAAGATAATGGAGCAAGTAATTAAGGAAATCATCTGCAAACACTTGGAAGGTGGTAAGGTGATAGGGAATAGCCAGCATGGATTTGTAAAGAACAAATCATGTCAAACCAATCTGATAGCTTTCTTTGATAGGATAACGAGTCTTGTGGATAAGGGAGAAGCTGTGGATGTGGTATACCTAGACTTTAGTAAGGCATTTGATACGGTCTCTCATGATATTCTTATCGATAAACTAGGCAAATACAATTTAGATGGGGCTACTATAAGGTGGGTGCATAACTGGCTGGATAACCGTACTCAGAGAGTTGTTATTAATGGTTCCCAATCCTGCTGGAAAGGCATAACAAGTGGGGTTCCGCAGGGGTTTGTTTTGGGACCGGCTCTGTTCAATATCTTCATCAACGACTTAGATATTGGCATAGAAAGTACGCTTATTAAGTTTGCGGATGATACCAAACTGGGAGGGATTGCGACTGCTTTGGAGGGTCATAATTCAAAATGATCTGGACAAATTGGAGAAATGGTCTGAGTTAAACAGGATGAAGTTTAACAAAGACAAATGCAAAGTGCTCCACTTAGGAAGAAAAAATCAGTTTCACACATACAGAATGGGAAAAGACTGTCTAGGAAGGAGTACGGCAGAAAGGGATCTAGGGGTTATAGTGGACCACAAGCTAAATATGAGTCAACAGTGTGATGCTGCTGCAAAACAAACCAAACATGATTCTGGGATGTATTAACAGGTGTGTTGTGAGCAAGACACGAGAAGTCATTCTTCCGCTCTACTCTGCTCTGGTTAGGCCTCAGCTGTAGTATTGTGTCCAGTTCTGGGCACTGCATTTCAAGAAAGATGTGGAGAAACTGGAGAGGGTCCAGAGAAGAGCAACAAGAATGATTTAAAGGTCTTGAGAACATGACCTATGAAGGAAGGCTGAAAGAATTGGGTTTGTTTAGTTTGGAAAAGAGAAGACTGAGAGGGGACATGATAGCAGATTTCAGGTATCTAAAAGGGTGTCATAAGGAGGAGGGAGAAAACTTGTTCACCTTAGCCTCTAAGGATAGAACAAGAAGCAATGGGCTTCAACTGCAGCAAGGGAGGTCTAGGTTGGACATTAGGAAAAAGTTCCTAACTGTCAGGGTAGTTAAACACTGGAATAAATTTACCTAGGGAGGTTGTGGAATCTCCATCTCTGGAGATATTTAAGAGTAGGTTAGATAAATGTCTATCAGGGATGGTCTAGACAGTATTTGGTCCTGCCATGCGGGCAGGGGACTGGACTCGATGACCTCTCGAGGTCCCTTCCAGTCCTAGAATTGATGAATCTATGGTGTAAATCCCGAGTAACTCCCTGAAGCCCGTTGACTGGTGTAAGTGAGATCAGAATCTGGCCCACAGTTTGCAGGAGAGATGCAATGTGAAATTACGTCTCTCCAGCAGCCTAAAATGAACAGGTGACAGCAGCTTAGGTAGACTTCAAATGGGCAGCTGAATTATAACGGAAAAATGTATCACAACAGCTGTGCCTGATCCCCCTTATACTGCAAGATGGTAAAAGAAGAGTCCAGGTGAATGATAGACTGGTGTCTGGTGAGCTCCAGTAGCAGATGTGCTGGAATCCTTATCAGCAGATGCAGACTGAGAGACTATTAGAGTCAGGACTGTGTGAAATTCAGTGCTGAAAAACAGCGCTGCGGCAATCTGCACTTCAGAAACTGCTGAGAGGCATCTTCCGAATCTATCAGCAAGCTGGCTGCCTGCTTCCTTCAGTGTTCGCAGCCAGGCTCCTTCTGCAAGGAAGGAATGACGTGACAGTCCTGGAAATGCTGCCTGAAGATTCGTTGCAGATGTCCTGCAAATCATGGGCAGGTACTGCTCACTGTTGCAGGGGCACAAATCTGTAAGAGCTGGCAGCAGAAAGGGGCTGCAGGAGAAGTAGTCTGCAGTCACTCCCTGGGAGAAGGGAGGCATGGTTGGGGCTATAGTGCCCGGTAGCCTGCAGTTACTCCTTTGGCGCAGAGTTTGGGCTGGTAAACCTAGGGAGGGGGGTAGCTAGAAGGTAGCACAGAGAAGTAGGAAGATGTAGGAAGTAGTCCAGGGGAAAAGCAACATGGTCTGGGAGTGAATAGACCACCATTGCTAGAGACAGGATCTCTGGACTGGAACTCAGAGTAGAGGGCGGGCCCAGGCTCCCTTACCAGCCATTGGAGTGGCACAGTCAGGGTGTTGAAGGAAAGACTGTCATTTTGTATAGAGGGACTTTGATAGGGGAGGACTCCGGTGACCTGGCTGGAGGGCTGAGTCATGAAGGAGCACCCCGAGTCCCAGAGGAAGAGAGAGACCATGGGGAAGGGAACTGACAGACGTGGGTGCAGGACCTGCGAAGAGCTAATCCCCAGAGCCACTAGGAGGAAGCACCCTACAGCTGCGTAGACCCCATGACACCTACTCCCGCTGAGGTGGAATATTTTAGCAACAAATATATAAAACATTAATCATTATTTGTTCCTGTAATTAACATAAGGTTCTTCCTCACATCCTCCTTTAAACTTTTGTGAAGCATTGTGGTGTGGTGTGAAAGAGCGGAGGCATTCCAGCCCTGAGGTGGCTGCACTTTGGGAGTGAAGCATTTTGCGGGCATTGAGAGATTTAGCTCAGTGTTTGCAAAGCACTTTGAGACCTTCAGCTGAACGGTGCTAGATAAGCGTGGTAATTATTGTTATTTAAATGTAGTTTATGTCACGTGTCATCATCTCGACACATTATTTTATTTGTACTGTGGTAGCAGCTAGAGGGTTCATGAAGGCACCAGTGCTCCCATTGACAGGCCCTGCACCGAGGAACTTACGTTCTTAACATATGACAAAAGCCAACAAGTGGCTGCAACAGGCAAATGGGGAGAGGAGCCAAAGGCAGCGTACATCAGTGGACACCGGAGGAGATCTGGCTCCAGCTGCCTAGCAATAGCAAATGTCAGATGTTTTATACTCAGTCTCCTAAAGTTTTATACCTACCACCGATTCTTCCAAGAATGTTATAGCAATACGATAGTCACAAGTCAGTGCATTCTGCTATGTACATTTCAGTGCATTTCTGAGCAATCACGTGACATTTATTGTGGCCCACCAATTTCCACTGAGTCCATTAAAATCCTCCTGTTTTCAAATAGGATTTCCCTCCCAAGTATAGATATCCCTTTGTAGGTAGTGTTTTCCAATTAAAGAAATTGGGGACAATGTACTTCCCTGTGCTCCATTAAATTCAACCGGTTTACTTAATCCAATAGGCCAAATTCAATTCAACTCAATGACAAGCAATTCAATTACATGCCACGTAAACCACTAAGCTTTGTTCAGAACAGCATAGGCATTATGGAGCTCAGTGGGATTTAGTCCGAGTCAATGAGACTCAGATAAAGTCAATCAAATTAATATAAATCAGCAGGTTCCATTAGACGTGAACGACTGCTGCTAATCAGCTGCTGATTCCTCCCAGTGCCACTCAGAAAGCTTCCCACCCCCTTCCCCAGGATCTGAAAATGAAGGAAGTGGAGCTCTATGAAGCTCGAAAGCCTGTACCTTCCACCCGCCAAAGTTGGTCCAACAGAAGATATTACTTCACCTACCTCATCTCTCTTATATCTAAAAAGGTCAGGCCAACACATTTTATAACATTAATGCTTCCCTCCCCGTTTTGATTTGGTTAACTAAGCTGTAAATTAACTAACAGGACCTCCTCTTTTGATATTCTTCCCACCTGGCTCTCTGCTAATACATTTAAAGCATGAGATCTTTTCGTCACTTTGAGACTGTTTTCAGATTAAAACTCGGGTTCCCTGGGGCTAGAGCACTGTGGAAGAACGAGTGGGATGGGGACCGCAAACTCAATCAGATTCTCTTCACCGATTTTCCCCAGAAATATCTCCTGCAGGGGGTGGACCTTGAGCTTTTGGGTTCCAGAAAGTGGGCAAAGCCGAGGGCTCTTAAACCTGAGTTTTCAGAAGAAAGAGAGTACACCAGATTCAGGTTGGCTGGAACCACCCTGAAGAGATAACTGCTCCTCCAGGCCTGACAACATGACTTGTACAAGTGACATGATGGGATTAGCTGAGCCAGCACCTCCATCCTCCTCCAGCTCCTCAGAGGATTCTGCATCATAACTCCCGCTAGAAAATCTACCTGATCTGCTTCTCCTTTGCATCCGCCCATCCTGTATCAACCCCCCTGAGCCCTGGCCTTCTGCCACATGCAAGGGAGGAGCAGGCAAACTGTGCCACAGGGACAGCATCCTCTCCCCTGTCTTCTGTGTAGGTGCAGGGAGTGGCACCTGCATAGAGTCCTCTCTGGTGGCTGTCCTTCTCGCCTCCAATTTCAAAGTCACGGGAAACAATGTGTTTGATGGGATGTCATTAGATATCGTATCACCTGGTGAGAAATGTCTGTAGAACTAAGCAGGGATGAAATCAACAGGGTCCATCAGAAATTAGCTGTAGAAATAATAGAGAGGGAGGGATAGCTCAGTGGTTTGAGCATTGGCCTGCTAAACCCAGGGTTGTGAGTTCAATCCTTGAGGGGGCCATTTAGGGATCAGGGCTAAAAATTGGGGATTGGTCCTGCTTTGAGCAGGGAGGTGGACTAGATGACCTCCTGAGGTCCCTTCCAAGCCTGATATTCTATTAAATGGCTCTTATGAAGCCCATGGAAAGGCCTAGAGAATGATGTCCCAGGTTTAAGCCACCTTATAGAATTATATCCCTGCTATTGAATTGTACAGGATGCTTTAAAAATTCTTTCTTGCTTTCTATCTAGGCTTTTTTCTATCTCACTCATCACAGTCTATTAAATCCATTAGGACTTTTCCGTAAGGGAACCACTATGGATCGGTCCAGTCAAGCGAAATGCTTTGGAGTTAGACACTACCAAAATCTTTGTCCATAGATCGATTTACACAAATGGCTTGTGAGTGCATGCTTGTATATTAGGGCCAGCTCAGGCTGCACCGAACGGCAATATTTCTGGTAAATTCCTGAGCTCTGGCCTGTTTTGGAGCTAATAAATTCCACGGGCAGCCTGCTTGACTCTGCCTGTTCATCCCCAAGTCAAAAAAAAGAGGTAAAGAAATAGCATCGCCATAGCAACAAGCTCTTTCCTGGAGCTGCAAAACCTTAAAGTGCCAGCTCCCCATTTATCAGTTGCATTTGATCAGGCAATGATGACAGTAAGGATCATTAAATGTTAAGAGTGTTAGTTGTATGGGGAAGGGAGTCACATATCAAAGAGGGCTGCATGCTTTAAAAATCCTGCTTCTCTTTTTCATTTTGGAGAGCCCTCTTGCCTCAAACAGGTGGGCCTGGGCTCCGTTTGCTGTGAAATTTCATTGTCTTGAAATCTTCCTCATTAATCTGCAGAGGCCCTATCATAGCACAAGACTGGAGACAATTGCAGGTTAGGCAGCTTTGATTTCTCTGGGCTGACAGCACATTGCTTTTAACTAACTCCCTTTAACACCCTTCCTCCCCCAGTAATAGCAAGTCTGCAGGGAACACAAAGGAAGGAAGGAAGCAGAGTTCAGAGAAGGGACTAGAGTTGAGGATGGTGACCTGGAGGGTAGCGGTTGAGCTGCCTGCTATGAGCTCAGAACCCTAGGAGCAACCAAGACTTAGATGGAACACTAGGTTATTGTTGTTCATTGTTGGCTAATAAAGTCAACCCCAATGATAGGCAGACTTATGACCCTGCCGAGGGTCTGCAACCAGATCTGTTGCAAATTCTGCGCTATTACCCTGCTGGGTTGTGTGTTTATGTGCTACATTCGCTGTACCTTGTAGGTACTTCTGGAAAGATAATGGGCCACAGCTTCTGCTGGTGTAATACCACTGGCTCTCAGCATGTTGTGCCGGGTTCTGCATTGGCTTATATCCTATGCTAGTCCCATGAAGCCAATGGAACTGCACCGAGGATAGCTCAGTGAAGAATTTGCCCCATTGTTTATAAAGGTATCCTGGAGTTCCTTCATGCTGAGCTTTTATAAAAGGACTGAAAAAGTCTATTGTCGACCCACAGAGTGCTGGCAGGGGTGGTTGCAGCAGCGGATGCTTTAAAGGGCATGCCAGGCTTCATTATATCTTGTTTGTAGCTTATGACTGGCCCACGGTGTGTAAGAAAGCAGGCAAAGGTGTAAATAACTCAGAGAGTTCTGTTGAAGTGATGCTAACTAGGAGGGCAGCCCCGGGGTCTTTTTATTTTTTCTAGCAACCCAACGTGGTTAACGTAAAGGTGGCTACTTTCCTACAAGAAAGCCCCATGCATAGGCGCTGTGAAAAGCTGGCCATCTGAGAAAGTCTCAGGGGACACCAAGAATTGTGGTGGGGTGGGGACACAAAGGCATTTTAACTAACAGGGAGTAGGCGGGTATAAATTGGTGTCATTCCAGTCACTTGATCTCCAGCTAGTATAAATCAGTGTAGCTCCACTGACGTGAAGTCAGCAAAGCTATGTAATTATGTTGATTTGGTAAATTTGGGAGTTACCTGTCTATACGGGACCTGATTTCTGTTTGCATCCTAGCAAGAGTGGGCCCAGAAAGCATGGCCAATGTGCCAACAATGAAAAATAATTGTCTTGCTTCCCAGATATGTAATCTTTTTTAT
The DNA here is from genome assembly GCF_011386835.1 of Chrysemys picta bellii. Classification (NCBI taxonomy): domain Eukaryota; kingdom Metazoa; phylum Chordata; order Testudines; family Emydidae; genus Chrysemys; species Chrysemys picta. Next base: position 19,400,629 of record NC_088808.1, read on the forward strand.
GCTTGCAAATCTATTTCTTTTTGCAAACAGAAAGAAAAGCAAATGACTTAGCACTGTCTGCCAGATGGACATTAATACTGAAAGCAAACATGCTGGCACATTCATAGATCGCAAACTTTAATGGTTTTGATGCTAAATCTGACTTCCTGTATTACACAGGCCATAGAACTTCCCCAAAATAATGTCTAGAGCAGATCTTTTAGAAAAAAAAATCCCATCTTGATTTAAAAATTGCCAGTGATAGAGAATCCACCACAAACCTTGGCAAATTGTTCCAGTGGTTAATTACCTAGGCACATAGGCCCAGATTCTCAGAAGTATTTAGACTCCCAGCTTCCATTGGTTTCAAGCCCCTGGTGTTTTTGAAAATCCCGCTAGCATCTATCTGCATCTTCAGGAGCCTAACCACCTTTGAAAATCTGGTCCTATGGGGCTCAGCTGGAAATAGAATGCAATCTTACCTTCCCTCCTCCCTTTAAAGATGCTCTTTCATACCAAAAGCTGCATAGATGTAACACACCATTGGTATAACTAAGCACATATGAATCCCTTCACCTGCTGCTCAATTCAGGGAAGTCCTATGGCCTGCGTTACACAGAAGGTCAGACTAGATTATCACAATGGTTCCTTCTGGCCTTGGAATCTATGAATCTAGGCTGGAATGCAGCCAGCTCTGGGGAGGCGAGGTACAGCCAAGATAACAACTGGCACACAATGCGCTGCCAGCCAGTGGGGGGGGGGGGGACAGAGAAATATTTTCACTGGGGACAATAGGGCGAGACACTTCTCTTACAAAGATGCAATGGGATCTTCACTACTGATACAGAACAAACAGGACCTTGGACATGGAGCAACCTAGTGGCCCCAACCACGACTAGGTCCTTGTAATGAGGAGTATGGGCCTTTCAAGCCTAGGGGAAGCCAGAAGACCCTGTTGCAGGGTGAGTAGAGCCTTGGGAACTGGCTGAAAAGAAAGTCAGGAGGTGGTCCCAGGGAGTTTGCAGTGGGATGGGAAGATCTCAGGACACTTACTGTAAGGGCCTGGGATCGGGATCTCTGTGGTGCAGGGTGGGGCAGGGCTCCTCTCTCCCAGCCAATCAGGAGGAACTCTTAGAAGGAGAGCAATATATATGCTGTCTTCCCTCTCAGAACAGGGCTCCTGATGACAGAGGAAGGAAGGCCAGGCCAGGTCAGCAGCGGCAGCATTGGAGATGGGTCTGAACTATGGAGTTGCTATGATGGACCTTGTGTCTGGGACACTGAGGACTATTTTGAATTATTTTGGGTTACTGACTCAGTTTCGGGGGGGGGGGGCTGATAATTTCCCTGAGTGAGACTATATGGCATTTCTAAGGGGCCCTGAAGAGAGGGGGCAGATGGAAGCCACTGTGGAAACACCTCTGGCCTTAGGAGAGAGCCAGGCAAGTGGTTTCCCTACTACAGTCCCCATGGCACTTGGTAGATTTTCAGCTCTATGGGGCAGAGATGATGTTTTTGTTACATGTGTGGACAGCACCGAGCCCAGCGGTACCCTAACTGGGGCTTTCAGGTGCTGCCCACACCACAAATAATAATTTAGGAGGCATTGTGCAAACAGTGCTTACCCTGATGCACTTACAAGCGAAATAGCCAAGACAGGCATAGGTTTTATCATGAAAAACTGACGGGCAAAGAGATTAAGGGATTTACCCAAGGTCACCTAGGCAGTTTGGGCCAAAGCTGAGAATTGAATCCCCTTCTCTCGAGTTCTAGTTCAATGCTTTTTTAAGAGCAATGTTTTTAAAGTCTCATCCATAAAGGACCCACCCAGGTGCCAGTGTGTGGAACTTGAGCTGAGATAGGAAATCAATTATAATTGCTCCGGCAACTCTTCCTCCTCTCTCTTGTGCATTTGTGCCAGATCCAGTTATTCCGAAACAATGAAACTCTCACTGGCAGCTTAAAGAAGGGTTGGGGCGGGGGGAGGTAGAAATCGTACAACAAATTACAGCACTTCATTAGTCTTTGCACACTTTGGCATTTTAATTATCTCTCTCTCTCTTTTTTTTTTTTTCCATAGGCAATGTTAGAAACTTGCAGTTCTCTTGAAACAGCAACTGGAGAAATTAACAAATTAGCTCAGTGCACTTCTCACTAATGAGCCCATTGCACGGCAGTCCTCCATGAGAGCAGAACATTTCCTGCCTTTTATTTATTTCATGCTGAGCGTTTTGCTTGGTTGTGTGGTCTAAAGTGGCTTGCAGTACAAGGCTGCTGTTTAGCCAACATGTTAGGGATTTCTGTGGCATCTCTGTTATCGGCTCACTCTAACTGGACGGGGAGTACATGAAAGTAGCCCTGACGTAGTCCCCAAGCCAGAGTAAAGATGGGTGGATGCTTAATTAGCATGGATTTTGATGTGGTTTGTGAAAGGGAGGAACAGGGAACTATTCTGCTCTGCAAATTTCTCATGCCTAATTCTTCAAACCCATCTCTGACTACCCCTGAAACCCTTTACTTAAGTGACTCCTGCGTGTCTCCTACAGGCACAACCAGCAATTCCAGAGTAGTGTAATTAGTGCACAGCAAGGTCCACTAGAAGCTAGGGTGAGGTGAGTCCACCAAACTGCGTATCAAGCACTCTGAGATGTTCAGCCAAATCATGTGCTGATGACTTAAAGGGCAAGGCCATGATCCTGCAAAAGACTCATATGATCAACTGTACACACTGTGAAGTGACTCTTATGTGCGTTTTATCCTGGAGTAACTGGAGGGTCCTAAGTGAGGACACAATTGAGAGATGGAGGGATAGAGACGAGGAAGAAAAGAGACTGGATGAACATATGAGTGTGTAGTGAGCAATAAGATATCCTCAAATTATTGCTGGTTTAAAATAAAAAGGGTGGGGGTGATGGGGACCAAAATGTGTAACCACTTTTTTGGAATATCTTTGCCTTTCTTAAAAATTTCAAAATTCAAAAAATATCAATTAGCTCTATTAAAGAAAAGGGGGGGGGGAATTCTTTTCACAAAAAAAATTGAAATTGTTCCTGGATTTCAAAATTTCCTGTTTAGAAACTTCCACTTTCAAACTTTTGTCAAAATTTGCAACTTTGAAATATGTTGACTAGCTCTTCCCAGAACAAGTCCCCCAAGTAAAAGTTATTAAATATTCCCCATGTTGGCACTTCCAGTCTTGAACAAGACTTTGCCCTTCTAGTAGCAGCTGGGTCTCGAATCCCTTCACAAACACTAATCCAAATCTCAACACTACTCTGAGGTAAATATTAATATTCCCATTTTACATATGGGGAAACTGAGGCATCAGAGGGGTGAAATGACTTGCCCAAGGTCATATGGTGAGGCATTGGCAGTGCTAGGGACCATGACTCCCTAGTTCCCTGCTCTATGACTAGATCACCCAACCTCCTGTGAGCTATTCTTTAGGACACATTCCTTTCTCTATTAAAGTCAATGGAACAGGCGGAAGACCTTAGGGATGTCTACATTTCAAGCTGTGTGTGTGTGTGTGTGTGTGATATGCATGCTCTGACTGAGTTAGCATGCTAAAAACTGAACCTAGCCATGGCACCTAGGGTCTCGGACAGGTATATTCATGGGGCAGCTAGCCCCCCTGCCAGTCACACTCTGGTGACTACGCTCTATCTCTAGTACACTAGCTCGATCAGAGCTAGCATGAGTGTGTCTCCTAGCTGGGAATCACACCCCAGCTGAATGTGTAACCATACCCTTAGTCTTGATCCTGCGAGTGTCTACAGTCCAGATAATTCGTAGGAGTTAGGTGCCTACGCCCCTTTGATTTCAGTCCTTCAGATCCTACTCTGAAGCAGGAGGTACTCCGCAGTTTAGCAAATCAGGTCTTTTCTTTTTAACTCTTAAGGGCCTGATTTTCCGCTCAGCTAAACTTTACCCCGCTGCAACTCATTGCAATTACTGTTGATTTACTGTGCACTGGTGTCCGTGAGAGAAGAACTAGACCTTAATCTTTAAAGCCTCTTAAGCCCCAAACATTCCTTTTAGAGAGACAAAGCAGCAGGCAGTTATGTCCCTCGATCTGTCCAATTCCATCCTGATCTTCCCGTCTTCGCCACCCTTGAACCTGCAGCTCCATCCAGCAGTTTTTCTGTTCCTCAGAGTTCTCTGCCCATTAATGATCAGCTCAGCCTGGCTCTTTCCACCACTCTTCTCCCGGGATTAGCTAATGAAGATTAAAGAAGCACTGCCACAAATATGTCACTCATAAAATAACCTAAAATAATACAAGCAATAAAATGCTCCAAGTGAAAGTAGCAATTAGCAAATATATCAATCACTGATGACATCTTAAACATCTTTTATACTCTGAGCACTGCAAAAATGATTTGCAATTATAGGGATGCTTTGGCATCTTTGCAGGAAACAGACCTCCCAGAGTGAGCAAAATCTCTGCAGTGGACAGCTAGATACTGAGTGCTTGTTTCTATAATGACAGGTTTCAGGGTAGCAGCCGTGTTAGTCTGTATCCTCAAAAAGAACAGGAGTACTTGTGGCACCTTACAGACTAACACATTTATTAGAGCATAAGCTTTCGTGGGCTACAAAAGAAGAAGTGGGCTGTAGCCCACGAAAGCTTATGCTCTAATAAATTTGTTAGTTTCTAAGGTGCTACAAGTACCCTTGTTTCTATCATGCTTTCGCCTCTTCTTTCAAGGTTGTGGGCTCAAGGGTCGAGGCCAAAGTTCAGACCTAGTGTGATCCATGGAAACTCCACTGACTTAACTGGAGTTACTTCCACTCATACTAGGGCTGAGTTTGCCCGGAGGCTTCGGCAGTGGGGTGTAGAACCAGCAGAGAGGACGTTAGTTTGAATTAAAACCATCCTCTTTTCAAGAAGAGGTGGAATGAGGTAGAGTTCCTGGAGAAGAGTCCATCAGGCATGGATGGAATGAAGTATGAAGTGACCTGAGAGTCAAAATGGCGGAGAACAGAAGTTCGCAATGAGCCAGCAGTAGATGGAGAAAACACTGGCTACTAAAGGAAAAGCCAGAACAAGAAACAGTGCCTGGTAGCTGACAATCAGACAAATTCAGTTCAGAAATTAAGCACACATGTTCAACGGTGAGGGTGATTAAGCATTGGCACAAACTAATAGGAGGTACCATGGATTGTCTCTCTCTTATTGTCTTCATACCAAGACTGGATGTCTTTGTGGAAGAGATGCTTTGGCCAAACACATGTTATTGGGCTAAATACAGGATTAACAGGATGAAATTCTATGGGCTGTGTTATGCAGACTAAATAATCTAATCATCCCATCTAGCCTTAAAATCTATGAAGTTATTTGTTTCTCACTGATGAGAGCAGCCAATGTGTTCACTAGGTTTAGCCTGCCCCCCTCCCCGCCCCAACACACTGTCTGTGAACCACTCCCTGGTTTTATTAATTTCTTCTATATTCAAAATTGGCCCATAAATTCATCAGTGAGGGCCCACAGCATGTGCTCCTTGGGAGCTGTGACTGTTCAGAATTTGGTCACCTAACCCTCATGGGGTGGTGTCTGTTCCTTGACCTGATGATCTAATGTTTTTAAACAGCAACAGCACCTGATGAAATTGTTGGAGCATTGGCTCACTCAAGAAAAGTGGGGAAGGCATGTTTTAGAAAGAGAGAGAGACCGAGTAGACAGACACATGTGCACACACACGTAGGACATTCTTGGACATTTAAAACATTTCCCTTTCATTCAAAAAAACCCATAGGATTCTATTTATCTATATACATGGACCTCAGATTTTAAAATAGATTTTGCATATAGTTTGTTCTTCTCATATTCCCACCAAGTAATTGTGTGAATATAGAAATAGAGATAGAAATGGAGGGCTGGAAGCGACCTTGAGAAGTCCATATATAGCAGAGCTGGGCAAAGACACTTGAGCATGCTCATTGACTTGCAGATATTGTTGAAACATCTAGTAGCCCCAACTGAAATCAGGGCCCCCATTGTGCTTAGCAATGAACATATGTATAGTAGGAGACAATCACTGGCCCAAGGACTTTACAGTCTTAAAAACAGAGAAAGGGTGGGAGCAAGGATTTGGTTCCAATGGGGAACCAAGGCACCCAGAGATTTACTAGCCCACCCAATCTTACATAGGGAATATGTGGCAGAATTGGGAACTGAACCTGGATCTCCTGAATTCTAGACAAGTGACTTAACCATAAAACTATCCTCCCTCTCTGAATACACTTGTCTACCTGCGATAACACTAATTAATATCCCAATAACCACAATCATGTAAATAAAAGCTCCTTCCCAAATGCCTGTATGACTAAAATCGTACATATATTCATGGAAACACAAACGGGGAGCAAGGGTGAAATCAAATTACTAGTTAGCGTCGATCGATGGCTTCACAAACCCAGTTTTCCACTCTGTGCCCAGCGCTCGTCAGGAGCCTCTGTGAAGGCTGTGCTTCATACTCACTCAGAAAGACGGGCTTTGTTTTAGAAGGGGACATTTATTCCTGTTGGAAGGAGACTCTGCTTGGTTTTAAACCTGCCTGCCTTTAAAGCTTGTGAGAAAGTTCTCCCCCTGCAAGGCTGTGCTGTTGACTATACTAGGCCGTTCTGCCAGTTCACAGTCACAGAACTGATGGCAGAGAAGAGCCAGGTGATGTTCACTCCCAGTCACAGGGCTGGGACAAGAACAAGGCACCGTGTAAGTAGGGTGACCAGATGTCCCAATATTAGGGGCTTTGTCTTATATATGCAAATATACCCCCCCACACACTGTCCCGTGGGGAAAAAAGTCCTGATTTTTCACACTTGCTATCTGGTCATCCTACACATAAGACAAGTCATCAACATAGATCTTAAGTGGGATTTAAAGTACCACACACCAGAGGCTTGCTGGTCTGGACCCAACCACAAGGAACGGGTTTGAGTCAGGGTAATTTACCTAGCATGCATTCAGGCGTGGCTTGTGTCAGGTAGTCTCCTATCACTCAAGGTTTGTCTACACGAACATTTAGATTGCAACAAGCTAGGGTATGAATCTTCTCTGCATTAACCTGGCATGGACTAACTGTCCTTGTGCATGTGCGCCCTAGTGAGGTCAGTGGCGTGCGCTTTGATCTAGTCCCATTGGAACAGGACAACTAGAGGAAAGCCCATTCATGAACAGTTCATGCGCTTGTTACTGGCATCAGCAGGGTGCACAGTTAGTCCACAGCAGGCTAGTGCAATAGATTCACACCCCAGCTTGTTGCAAACTAAATGCTCACGTAGACAAGTCCTGAGTGTGCTGATGCTGAGTCTGACTATGGTTCTGTTGTTTGCCATTGTAAGCCTGCAAGTCCTTCAATATGTTTTCATGTTTTTTCTCCTGTGTGCACAGCCACTTGGTTCCTAAAGGCCTCATCCAAATTCCTTTTGTGCCTGTTACTCATCCCATGTGAGTGAGGCGTTGCCCTTAAAAACGCACAGTTAGTGAGATATGTTTGCTGCGATTTGGATTGTAGGTTAGTTTACTGAAAATCTATATATCTAAGGGTATGTGTACACTACGAAATTAGGTCAAATTTAGGTTTAAAGGGCCCTTTAAGTTGAAAAAAAGGGCATCGTCGTGTGGACGTGTCCAGGCTTAATTCTATTTAACGCTGCTAAATTTGACCTAAACTCGTAGTGTAGACCAGGCCTAAGAGACAGAGATTCTCTGTATGAAATGTATGAAGGCTGATGCTGTTAAAAGGAAATTGTCAATAGGAGAATGTGTAGCAGTGGATATTTCCATTGCTGGAAAGGGTAAGTCAAAATCCATTTGATTGGAAAATTTATGATGTTGTATTCAGTGATAATAAAAGTCCACGTGGCTCTGTGCAATGCAAAACATTACTTAAATATGACAGCAAAAAGATGGGAAATTCATCACTGCAGTAGCACGCTGAAAAGGGGTGTATTTGCTCTGTAGTAGTTGAGCCAACTTGGTTGTGCATGATTTCTATTGTACAGACTGAAAAAAACATACCTGGAGATAAAACAATCAAATGCCAGACAAACGCGTGAACCTCTATTGCAAAGACATTTGTCCTTTTAAGATTGTCTCTGGAAAGGGCTTCATATAACTATCGCAAGAGCTGATTAATGCGGGTGCTACCTACGATCGAGGACCAGTCAGTAGTGTGTTTCCACACCCAAGTACAGTTTCAAGGAGATGCTGTGATCTAGTTGAAAAGAAAAGAACTAATTCCTCAGCTTGATGATGTACTGAAAGATGAGCCTCTGGTGGTTCTGACAACTAATCTGTGGACAGACAGCTACCATAAAATACACTATATGACAGTGACTTGCCATTACATCACATCAGACTTTTAAACGTAGAGCCAGAATCTTAGCTACCACTGTGTTTCCTTTGGAAGAAGCAAAAACATTAGGCATGAGTTTTTAAAGGTGCTGGTGAATACACTTGGGTTTGTTGCAACTCATTTAAATAAAGTAGTGTGGGTGGCAGATCAGGAGCTAATATAGTGTTTGCTGTAAGGATCTACAGATGTCTAAATTGTCAGACTATGTATATAATACTGTTCTTCTACATGGACTTGATACAACAGAATTAGCTCGCGAAACTCCCAATGTTGCGGAGACTATACATAATAAGTCTTTCATGTATTTCACCAAACAATCTGGCCTTGCATCACAGTTGCCTAAAACTGGTGCAAATGGCAGAAACCAGGTTCATCACTGTGTATCTGACACTGAATTCAATTCAGGAGATTTGCATGAGCCTCACAAAAAAACCAAAAGGCTGTGGGGAGAGCTAGAGGTTGGAAAACATCACCCCTGATATGCTACAGTGTTTGGTGTAATTCCTCCAACTGTTTTTATGAAGCTAAAAGGGAACTGCAGGAGACAAGTATCCACCATTGAACTTACTAATACTATGGTTGGAGAAACTTAACTGAAATTGTCAGCTTCTTTCTTCAGATACTCCAGTGCAGGCAGTTGTCAGGCAACGACGCTACGAGTGGATTGTAAAAAAGTGGAAATGCCTGACTTACACAGGATAGCACTATTTCTCTGGCCTCAATTTAATCAGCTCTGAATGCTGTCCAAGCGTGACGGTGAAGGAAGTTTGCTCTGAAGTGCTCAGGCTAATCAAAAACTTCAAAGGAGGTGGAGCAGATCCCGTAAAGCAAAGCAACATCATTGACCATCTACCAACAGTTGCCAAAAAAGGCACTGCCTGGCTTTGATGAATGGGGCACTCTATGTGATGATGGAGGATTAGATGGTGACGTGCAGCAGTATACAGCACAGAAGGCCAGAGCAGAAAATGAACAGGATGCATTGAACTGGTGGAAGGAACACATTGCTGGGTAGCCTAAATAGACCATGTTGTCTAGACATGAGCTATGTATTCCTGCCCGCAGCAGTGAGAGGAACTTCTGTGTGGCTAGAAGGACAATTGACCAGAAGAGGACTGTCCTCAAGCCATCAACTGTGGCCTCTATTGTTTCCTTACGTTATATTTTATAATTAGCTTTTTAAATTAATAATTTCAGTTTGTTTTCTGTTAAGAGGGATGTAATAACTTTTCCTATCCAGTCTAGCTCGCCCACGGGACAAAAATAATATTTGTCATGGATCAGGAAAGACTTTTTGGATTACTTAATTATTGCAAGAAGATGGACACAGCATGATCCCCCAGTTTACCTTAAGAAATGATATTATTAAAAGCCACAGTCATGGTTTAATATTTCAGTTGAATGTTAACTTTGCTGTTGAATATTAAATGAATCTCAATTTTTAATGAATTCCAAGAGTCTTCAAATATCTTCATTTTTTTAACCTGGGTAATTATAAAGTTGAACAAGAAAAAACATACTGAGATGATTATGATCAGGACATATTGTGTTTTCTTTTTCTTTTTCTTTTTTTATTCCATATTGCTGTTCCCAAAGGGTAAGAATTTTGCTCATTATAGCTGTGACGTGCTTTGGAAAGGGGCTTTCTTCTTGGAGTTGGAAACTAAGAAGACAATATCATCACATTGTGAGTAACCCCTTAAAGATGGCACAGCTAACAAGGGTGCCTCTTCCACCCCCATCATTATAAGCTCATTGTAGCTATCATAAGTGTGTTGCATTACTCAATGTGCGTGGCAAAGCAGAAGGATTCTTCAGAACATTAGTTCATGGCCAGCTGGGGTGTGAACCTCCCCCCATCCCTGCAATAGCTTGCTGCGGACTCAGGCCTTGTCTACACTTTAAACACTGCGCCGGCTCAGCAGCACCTCTGTGGCACTTCAGTGAAGACGACACCTACATGGAGAGACAATAGCCTTGTCAGTGGAAAGTTTTCCCGTCAGCCAAGTACTGTCTACGTTGGGGCTTAGGTCAGTCGCTCTGAGGCATGGATTTTTCACACCCCTGAGCAATGTAGTTATCCCGACCTAATTTCCTAGTGTACACTGGGCCTTTCTGTCTGTGTGGAGTCTGCTGATGCACACATTAACTGTTCGTTAATGCACTTTGATCCTAGTCCCCTTTGAAACTGGACTAAATCAAGCACATGAATGAACCGTCAGTGAACACGTCAGAAGGATGCACATGGATAACTATCTACGGCAGTCCAGTGTGGAGTAGATTCACATGTCAGCTTGCCAGGAACTAACTGTTTGTGTAGACCCGTCCTTAGTTTGAAGCATGTACGTTTGGAGAGGAGGTTGGGTCGTGTATAGAAACTCCACACTCTGGAACTTGGTTCAGGGTCAGTATTGGCTGTGATCCACTCGGGTTTAGGCCTGAGCAGACCTCTGCTGCATAGGACTTGTACTGGCCCCCTGCACAGGGATGAATTTCACTCTTAGAGAGCAGCCCTCATTAGGAGGGAGCTATTCCAGAGTGGGACCCATCTGCTTGTCTCTGGCATCTGTCCAGATGGAATTAAAAGTCACGTGGCACATGGTGAAATGAGCTGTGGATAATGCTTTTGTACCCCTGGCCAATGTCCCCTCTGTCAATACAATAGGTGCTAATGTCCATGGCCACCCATAAGCCATTGCCGAATGCACAATGATTGCTCTTTGCTCCCACCTGCTGAGTCTGCAAGGCTGGTAGATTGTGCTACTCCATCTAATTAAAATACCACACACGATCCCTATCATGGGATACTTCCCAAGTGATTGTTTGGGGTTGGTAAGACTGTAATCAGCAGAGGCAGTACTTCTACCTGTTATTTGCATTATAATAATGGCCCAAAGACCCAATATATACAGGGCCCGGACAAAGACCTCTGAATATGCTCATTCACATATGCATATTTTATTACAGTAGTGCCTAGGGGCTCCAATTTTGCTAGGTGCTATATTACCTCATAGTGAGAGAGCGTTCCTACCCTGCAGAGCTTACAATATAAGTAGTAATGCTTCTCGGGTGTTTCTCTCTTCCCCCTACAAAAAATGTTTACATCAACGGTTTGGGGTTTTTCATTTTTGTTGAAGATTTTTCTTTGAATTATTTGGGGGTTGTCAAAAGACTGAAAACCTGAATGTTTCAGTTTCCACTGACCAATGAGCAAAAAATATTCAGTTTGAAAATGGGGGGGGGGAATCAGTCTTCAGTTGCCGAAATCCAAAAATGTTCGATTTTTAGTGAAAAATCCAAAAATGTTTGGTCAAATTTTTCTTCAAAAAAGTCCCATTTTGTCCAAAAAAGCTACTTTCTGTTAAAAAAAACAAACCCACATTTTGATGGAAAATATTCAACCAACTGTGTAATCAATAGATAAGACAGACAAAGGAGAAACTGAGGCACAGAGAAATGTGATGACTTCTCCAGCTCGCAGAACAGGTCAGGGGCTTAGCTGGGAATAGACTCCAGGTTGCTTTAGTTCCAGTCTGGTGCCTGATATCACTTAGGTGTGTCTGTTTTTGAAGGAGCAAGCAGGCGCTCCATCCCTTACCAATCTCAGCTCACAGGCCTCGTTGCTCATGGAGTAGAAAAAGTGCAGCTTTGCATTGCAGTCAGAGCGGTTGCATAGTAAAATGTCTGCGCATCTGCACTGAAGATGTCCGAGCTGCACAGTATGAGGCAGTGAACAACCAGCTCTTGTGCGTATGCACACACACTAATTGGCATTATCCTGAGAACACCGAGCATCATCCAGAGTTCGTTATAATTGGGTTTGTTTCATCCGGCCTGACTGAAGTTAATGATTAGAGCTGCAGTGAATCATTCAGCGTCCCCCACTGCGAGCTGTTCTGGTGAGGGAGCGCTACATAGCTTGGCCGGACTCCCACCACTTGCTCTGCCTGAAGCTGTGTGAGAGTTAGTGGCTCCAGTTTTCAGAGTGTCTATGTGAACTTCCATTTGGTTTCTGTTCACATGGGGTTCGCAGCCCAGGGTGTTTCGTTCTGAGTTTCAGGTTCTAATGAACTCAAAATCACAGAGCTGAAACCAGGGAATTGTATCACCTTTCTTCCCAAAACAATCAATCCCTTTCCAGCGCTGGTAATTTGGCCCTCGTTAGGCTTTGAATCTGGATTTTTCTTGGCTCTGAACTCATGGAGCAGTGAGGCTCATTCCAATCTTAGACCTCCCTTTATCTACACCCCTGAGTGCAGACTCACTCTGAACTCTGGGGGCAGGCATAGGATATCTCTCAACCAAGAGGCAGATAGACTGAAACCTAAAAGCTGGGAAGTGGTCAAATTGAAATGTACACACATGAGAAGCCAGCAGAGCAGGGTCCTTGTCTAGTTCATGGGACTGGGAGCAAGGCAGCCAGTGCAGGATAATAGTGCCATGACAGCATTCACGTTATGCCTGGTTGCATGAAATGGAACCACGGCAGATTAGGAGCTTCCATTCAAAACAGCATCACCCTGAAAATCTTGGGTCTGGAAAACTGGGCAGAAAACAGAGCTTCTCAGGGATTTCTGGGCCTCTGTGCAGCCATTTTCAGCTGGTGGATAGAAAACTGGCTAGATCATCGGGCTCAACGGGTAGTGACCAATGGTTCCATGTCTAGTTGGCAACTGGTATCAAGCGGAGTGCCCCAAGGGTCGGTCCTGGGGCCGGTTTTGTTCAATATCTTCATTAATGATCCGGAGGATGGTGTGGACTGCACCCTCAGCAAGTTTGCAGATGATACTAAAATGGGAGGAGTGGTAGATACAGTGGAGGGTAGGGATAGGATACAGAGGGACCTAGACAAATTAGAGGATTGGGCCAAAAGAAATCTGATGAGGTTCAACAAGTACAAGTACAGAGTCCTGAAGTTAGGACGGAAGAATCCCATGCACTGCTACAGACTAGGGACCGAGTGGCTAGGCAGCAGTTCTGCAGAAAAGGACCTAGGGGTTACAGTGGACGAGAAGCTGGATATGAGTCAACAGTGTGCCCTTGTTGCCAAGAAGGCTAACGGCATTTGGGGCTGTATAAGTAGGGGCATTGCCAGCAGATCGAAGGACATGATCATTCCCCTCTATTTAACATTGGTGAGGCCTCATCTGGAGTACTGTGTCCAGTTTTGGGCCCCACACTACAAGAAGGATGTGGAAAAATTGGAAAGAGTCCAGTGGAGGGCAACAAAAATTATTAGGGGGCTGGAACACATGACTTATGCAGAGAGGCTGAGGGAACTGGGATTGTTCAGTCTGCAGAAGAGAAGAATGAGCTGGGATTTGATAGCTGCTTTCAACTATCTGAAAGGGAGTTCCAAAGAGGATGGATCTAGACTGTTCTCAGTGGTACCAGATGACAGAACGAGGAGTAATGGTCTCAAGTTGCAGTGAGGGAGGTCTAGGTTGGATAGTAGGAAAAACTTTTTCACTAGGAGGATGGTGAAGCACTGGACTGGGTTACCTAGGAAGGTGGTAGAGTCTCCTTCCTTAGAGGTTTTTAAGGTCAGGCTTGACAAAGCCCTGGCTGGGATGATTTAGTTGGGGATTGGTCCTGCTTTGAGCAGGGGGTTGGACTAGATGACCTCCTGAGGTCCCTTCCAACCCTGATATTCTATGATTCTATGATTCTAATGCCGAAAAACAACAGGGTGTGACAAGTGGATGGAACTTTTTTAAACTGGTAAGTTTCTGCTTGAACTTTGGGTGAAGCTTAAGGGATGCTTCTTATTTTATCTGAAATATTTTCCATTTCTACTTCAAAATCAAACAAAGCTGGTCGGTTGATTCTTAGACTCAACGTTATCCCTTTATTAAAGGCAGCAGAGACTTCCCCCTCCCCAATAATTAATTAAAGCTCATGAACTTGAAGAATTTTTTCCCTTTGAAAGACAGACTTCTACTCGAGCAGATTTTCCTCCAGCTCTCCCAGCACTTAATGTCTGTACTTGAAAAGATCTGTCCGAAATCTTCATTGCGCCTGAACAAAATACATAATGGGCTGAATTCCGCCCTTTGGGTTGCTCCACTGACTCCAGTGTGTTAGCCAAGGTTGTAACAGGTTCATCAACCTCTGCCTGAGGCCCAGCCACCACTAGAGACTGGACAGAGCGCTACAGTGAGCGAATTACACGCTATATCACAACAGGGTTAAATTCGGCCCAACGTTTCTATTTGTGATGTAATAGTGGAGGGGACAAAGGATAGTTAAGCACGGGATTGGGAGCTGTTCTGTTCGTAACTTTGTTTCAGACTTCCTGTGTGACATTGGGCAAGTCACTTAATCTCTCTGTGCCTTAGTTCCCAATCTGTACATTTGAGATAATAGTACTTTTTTTTCTCTGTTTCCTGCAAAACCCATATGGTCAAAAAGGCAAAGACCATCTCTTACTATACATCTGCCCTAGTACAATGGGGCAAGATTCTTGGTTTAGGTGCTCCCATAATACAAATCATAATAATAATTAATAATAATCTGTACCTCAATTTTTCCATCATGCAAAATGAAGATAACACACGTGCTGCACGGAGGGGAGCTGGGGTTTAATTCGTGAATGTCTGTTAAGAGCTTTGAGATCCTCGGAAGGCCCTAGAGAAATTGCAACATATTATTATTAGTCTGTTTTTCTTTTACAGTGTGATTGAATCAAAACAGAATTTGCACATCAAGGAGGTTGCAAGCAACTGGTTCCGCTCATTACAGGCAGGACAATACTCCTTGTGGATATCTTAATCACCCTTCACACAAGCCGTCCTGATGCCGGAGATAAAGCTCATCATTTCCCCAGGTGATTTTTGCAAAGCAATAACAAGGCTGGTTCTGAAGGATTTGGCTTCCTTTGCTGCTGACTTTTTCCATCACACCTCCTCACGCTCGCCGAAGGAGTTCTGGGAAACAGCATCCATTGGACCGGATTCTCTGCACCTTACTTCACAGACTTCTGTGCGGTTACACAGGTATACAGCTGCCACGGCCAATGTGGGGACCTTTGTCTCATTTTGCTTATTCCCTTCCATGCAGTGCGGTATACAAAGTGCCAGGGTGGAGAGTAATTCAGCCTAATAAGGCTTAAACTATTCAATACTCTAATGGCGGAGCTGTTAATGGCTCAGTTTGTTGCACTCAAAACCTCATAAAATTCCAATCAGCCAAATTTTACAGCCTTTCAATGGACTCTGATTTCCACAAGCTGAGGAGCACCATGAAGAATAGCATTTTAATCCGGGAAGAGCCTGCCTTGCCTGCAGCCTGTTGTGACGGGGGCTGCATTTTAGTGGCTGTTGTTGGTTTGTTTTTTTAGCACCCTGTTTGGCTCCAGCTCACAGAGCTGTTGCTTTCTTTGATAAGGATCTGTCGGATCCTACAGCCCTGTGGCCAATGACAGCAGATCACACCCGGATGGAAGGAGGATCTGCTCCATCGGAATCACTAACTGCTATACAACTCCCTCTGTAAGACAGCCAGTCCCAAAATTACAATCAGGGCTAGGTGACAATGAATTAATGTGCTAGCATTTTGCTTCCAGGGGCCTGGCTGCAACTTTGCCTGTGGAGTCCTTCCTAAATGAGAATGAGTTCACTGTGTCTCATACCGGTCCCTGGTGGATGTTTGCCCCCATCACAAAGGCAGCTTGCCAAAAAGGTCAGTCTCTGCACACAACTCAGGAGAGGGCCAGGTTTGATGCAGATCAAGGATGGGGTGTATTGAAAGAATCATGTGCTGAGGGAAGCCTGTTTCCATTATGCACCTGTGTGCTCAGAGCTATCAGACTCTCACTTTTAAGGCACTACAGTAAATCCATAAAGGTATTTTAGCAACAAGATAAAAAGGGATGATCAGAAATATTCGGGATTATGGGCAATCTGTATTTTTATCTATTGGAAGAATGCATGGTGCATATCACTCCGACTGAAGATAATAATGGCCTTAACCCTTTCTTCAACCTTAGGAAGTTCCTATACATTTACTCCATGAAATGAACTCCCATCTGGCACTTTCTTATACCTTACTGGCCTTTTGTGCACTCAGCGCTCCACTCTGTCCTTCCAATTCCCTCACTACAATGCTAGATTCTAAACCTGTCCCCTCTCTGTTGGTTACCGATGGGAATCCCAACTAGAACTGTTTGGAAATTGGGCTCCCGCCCCTCCTCCATGGAAAATTTCAGTTTTTCATCCAAAAGCCCAAACCCCAAAACTGCTCCCCTCTCCCCCCATTTTTGTTTTTGTTTTCTCAAGAAAAAAATGACATTTTTGGAGGCAAGCAGACACTTTCATTTAATCAAAATCCCAACTTGCCATAGAAGAGTCAACCAGAATATTTTCAACCAGCCCTAATCCGAACCTTCTACATTTTAGCAAATGAAACACAGATGATTATCGTGACCATCTATAAACTACTGAGGGGTGTAATCGCCCTGTGAAACAAAGAGGTGTCCAGTCATTGAGGATAATGGGTATTTTGTTTGCTTTTGTTTTTCAAGGGATTCAAATAAATCCAAAGACTCATACTGAGATTTAGGCAAAACTAGGTGTGAGGTGACTTGAGCTCGGGCTAAGGGGTTGTTTAATTGTGATGGTTCGGCTCTGACTAGAGCCCCAGCTCTGGGACCCTCCAAGCTCACAGGGTCCTAGAGCCTGGACTCCAGCCTGAACCCGACAGTCTACAGCGCAGCCCCATAGCCCAAGCCCCATGAGCCCAAGTCAACTGGCACAGGCTGGCCGGGGGGTTTAACTGTGGTGTAGACATATCCTGTGAATCAAACCCATTTCACTAGAGGCTTGGGGTAAAAACTTGGCCCATAGAAATCAATTGCAAAATTCCCATTGACTTCAGTGGGGCCAGGCTTTCACCCTTCGACTAGGTTCTCTTGAAACTCAGCCTAAGATTGCCCAAACGTTTGTGAACTTTTTGGTAAATCTGGCCCAAGTTTTCGGTCTCACTACAACAGGCTCTGAGGAGCAGTGATGACAAAAACAGAGTCAGCAGAATTATTTAAGAGAGGGGATAACAAGGAATAATGTGCCTGTCACTAAAAAATGGGGAGTACTAGATTAGACAGCAGCAAAAAACCCGTCTAAATCAGAGTAAGAGGGCAATGGATTAATTTGCCAGGCCGTTCCTTGAGGCTTCATTACTAATGTGAATCAAGCCTGATGTAGGGTTGCGGCTTTGGATAGCTAGTAGGTGGCGAAATGGACTATGCTACCGAAGCAATTATTGCAAACACTATCATCTCTGAATTTAACCTCCTCTCAGATTTAGCACAGTCATCTCTGCTGTGCACCCTGCTGACTTGAGGAAGTACTCCTACCCTTCTCACAAATGGTGTTGATTGCACCATTAATAGATTAATATGCATCCGAAGAAGTGGGCTGTAGCCCACGAAAGCTTATGCTCTAATAAATTTGTTAGTCTCTAAGGTGCCACAAGTCCTCTTGTTCTTTTTCCGGTACCAACTAACACGGCTGCTACTCTGAAACCTGTCATTAATAGATTGTTGGTAACTTCCATGTAATAATGGGAATCTATTTCACCAAGTGCTATGTGAGCCAGCCTGCTCCTATATGGAGACTTGCTCGGGGCCTGATTCTGCTCCCACACAGCTTTTGCCCATTAATGTTGATGGAGTCACTCTTGCTTTACCCCAGTATCTGTGAGAAGAATCAGGAGTAAACACTCTATCTGCCACATTCTCGCTTGGTATAAACAGGCACTGCTACATTGACACCAGCACAGAACTGGCCCTGTATATGTCCACGCTGGGGAACAGGCTTCCCTCCTCACCCACCTGCTGCTACCTGGAGGGGTTAACCCGATTTTCACCCTGCCCGCTCCCTCGCAGGTTCAGCTAATAGTTGGGATTCATCTGACCTAGGCTCCATATCCGCCATCCCTTGCCCTCATGAAACAAAATCCGAACCGGAGAGAAGCTGAAGCTCCCCATATCAAGCCCACCGGTGTGTGTCGTTCAGAAGTCGCTCAGCCTTCAGTGCTTTTGCAATCCCATTAGCGCCCTGGCCTCAGCTCACTAAATTCAATTTAATAAATGCCTAATGAGAGGGTGACAGCCCCTTTGGTTAGTTACAAGCTCAGGAACGTGCCACTTGGTTTAAATAATTGATCATCCAGAATGCAGAACTCAGGGGGGAAAACCCCATGAATGACTGACGGGCAGCAGAGTACGTCAGCCCAGTGGGGAGGGACCCGGTGACTGAGATAGGACTGCAGCCTTGTCTACATGGCAAGTTACTGTGCAGCAAGCCAGGGTGTGTATGTACAGCCCACCAGCTTGCTGCTCAGTAACTCACCATGGACACTGCTTCAGCACACTGAAAGTCTTGGCGTCCTTCACCCTGAGCACTACAGCACTAAGCTGTACACTGGCTCCTTCACTGCGCTGTAGCAGCATCGCTGTGGTGAGCTACTTTGCGCTGTATGTTCACCCCCTGGCTTGCCGTGCACTAACTTGCTGTGTAGACAAGCCCTCTGAGACTGCGTGTGAGTGAGTGACTAATGTTTTCAGCAACACGACGAGCCATTTCCATGGTGAAGCGTGAAAGAATCCTCACAACAGACTTCTGAAGTCGGTCTGTATTATTATCCCCACTTTACAGGTGGGAAAGCTGAGGCACAGAAAGTAAATTTCTCATCTGAGGGAGGAGGTGCCAATTTTCCAGCTGGAGCGGGGGTGTTCCCAGAGAGCTTAAACCACTGGCTGTTGAGCCTTTGAACTCATGCCTTTAGTACACAGGTGAGGCATGAGAGAATTCACAGCCAGTTTCTTAAAGGCCCTAAATGAAAAATATAAATGCCACCCACCCTGAATTCTTCACCCTGGCTGCAGCTTGACTTTATGCTGGTCCTTGGTGGTGAGTGACTTGGCGATATTTGAGGCCTCTTCTTGACAGGTTTCTGTGCTCTGTTATCACCCCTCAGTTAGGGCTTGCAGTAGGCGTATCTCAGGGTCTCAATCCTGCACCTTTTGCTTGGGCAACTTTCCCACAAATATTCCTTTAAATGATTCCAACTCAACCTGCCATGGGTGGAGGTTGCACAAGCTGTCGACCTAATCTTTTTCAACATGTTCAAATGTAGAGGTAAATTTTCTCCTACAGAGACTTGAGCCCAGATGCTCAGAGGTATTTAGGCATTGAAATCCATGGGAGTTAGGTGCCTATATACCTTATGGGATCTGGGCTTTTATGTCCAAGTGTCTGATTATGCCAAGGCATCAAAATCCACCTCTGCTTCCCTACACACTCAAGAGGTAGCCAGTCCAGTGGCCAAGGCCCTGCCCTGCCCTGGGAGTGAAGAGATGTGAGTTCTATTCCCAGCTCTCTGGGACCAAACAGGTCACTTCTCTTAATGTCAGTTTCTACATCTGTAAAATGAAGATAATGAGACTTCTGTGCTTTCTAGGGCAGTTTGGCACCTATGGATGGGAGGACAAAGCTAGACGAGCTAACGGCTATTATTCTGATCGTCATGGCTTCAGTCTTGGACTTGCTTATTTTATATCAAGCAGCTAACCTGTATCCCTGTATTAAATTAAAACCTGCTGCTAGCGAGAAGGTTGGTGTTGTGATCTATAGCAGGATGTCATGTGCACACGGCACTGTCCTCCCCCACCTCTGAATAGTTATGCCTGGTATATTTTCAATATAACTTTTATCTTGACACCGACTCTTTAAAAACAGACGTGATGCAAGCGATTAAAGAGATTTAGAACGTAGTTCAAACCTGGCCATTTTTGTATGATTTGAAACGTGCTGAACAGGGCAGTGGAGTGAAGGAGAGATGAGCAGACATACTCTTGATTTGATGGGGGGACAGGACAGAACAAATGCTGCAAGCCTTTTCATTCTCATTCTTAGCACCTCTTTTGTATTCCAAAGCACATCCCTTAATCCTCAAAACAGCCTTCCGAGGCAGATAAATATTCTTAGCGTCACTTTACAGGTCAGATAACTGAGGCAGAAAAAGTGGTGAAGTGACTTGCCCAAGGTCAACAGGAAGGCAGTAGCAGAGCTGGGAATAGCCCCAGCCCCAGGACTGCAATAAGAACTGGTGGGACAAATCCAGCTGGTCTTTTGTGAACCAGAAGATGTGGAACCAGGATTTTCCCACTACCAAAGCCAGACAGGCAGCTTGGGAGGAGAAACTACTCTCTGAACTTCATGCCCATTTCCAGAGAAGTTCTGTTTGGACGAATATCACATTGTAAGGGAGGACGTCACTTCTCTCCCAAGCTCCACTTTATCGGGTTTGCTTGCCAATGTCATGTAATAACGGAGAGCTTCCTTTCCAGAACGGAGTTATTTTTAGAGATAGGCTTGAGCAGCCAAATTTAGATTCAGATCTAGATGTGAACTTCCCCAAATATCAGGAGCTTTTTGGATCAGGGTTTAGCTTTGGTCCATTATAGACAAATGGGGCCAGCCATGATGTTCAGATCCAAATCTGCCTCTGAACCTACCCAGGATTCAGGGGTGGTTCAGATCGGGGCTTGTGGATTCAGTCCCATCTCTAGTTATCACCACCCAGTGGCCAGTAAGGAAGAGGTTAAGGTCAGGTAGAAAATTACCATCCGTGAACAAGCAGGGCACAGAGAGTGAAAGGAATGAGAATTCTGCACTCAGCTGGAGTGAATTGCTCCATTAGGAAGGACAGGAATGAACTCAGCTGGGGTTAATGGCATCATTAGAGGACTCAGACATTGTAAAGGAGGAATCACCGAGGACAGCTGCTTTCTCTGAGTTTGAGGAAGTGTCGGGGACAGGATTTACCCTTGTTACTCTCATTCCTGTAGTGAAATTTTGGAGGGAGAGCAGCCTCTGCATTTTTACTGGCTCTGGCTACTAGAATCCCTTTGATTTTGTCATTTGCATCAACTCTCTGAACCTAGAGCTTCCCCCTCTGCCCCTTTCTCTACTTACCTGGCCTTCCTCAACATGAATTTAACTAGTTATAGTGTCAGGGTGTATGACATCTCTACAGCATTATTCCAACAAGGTCAAATACACGCTTTGAGAGGACTGAAGGAAGAGGTAGAGTAGCCCGACTGTGGGGAAGGAGGACTTATAGGCCATAGGTGCCACTCAGAACCGAGCCTTGCTGTAAATTTTAACTTGTGGGCCTTTCAGTGGCTTCTGAAGCACGGAGGGGAAGCATTCTAGCAGTGGCTAAAGGATAGACTTGGGGATCAGATGATCAGGGTTTCTGGTTCTGCTACAACCTAGACCTGCCCAAGGGCACTCTGCATTTATTACTGTTTGTGTTACCATGGTGCCTACAGGCCCTGCTCCAAAGAGCTTAGCAGTCCAACTATAGGACAAGAGACAACAAGTAGATAGAGCCAGATGGCGGAGTATAAGGAAACAATGAGGCAGAATTGGTCAGCATGATGTTCAGTGGTCTATGCACACCTCAGCAGCCGAAGTGTTGTCAGGTGTTTTTTTGTCGGGATCCCAGGAAAGTGCTTTGAGGAGGATAATGAGGTTGGTTTGTGGGTGTTTACGGGGAGCTCCTCTTTGATTCTTGTGCGGCAGGTGTCACAGAAATGCAGTGGTAGCGTTGCCCTGCGATGGGGAGTCAGCCTCGAACACTGTTGCATCTCATGCTCTTCACGCAAATATAATGCGAAGGAATCATAAGGGGCAGAGTTGGGTCCGAATAACCATATTTACTAACTTCACACAATAGGCAAGGCCTAGGGCCTTACATACGCTTCTGCTTTGGCAGGGCTCTGGTGGCTTCTGGAGCACAGAAAACAGCGAGGGCCACTAGCGCACTCACAGACTATTTTAGAGAGGAACTACCCAATTCCTATATGCTACAAATACCATGTGCAGCACCTACAGTTGAACGCCGTGCTCTTTTGCTACCTGCCACTGCTAGAAGGCATGGCAGATACATCCCAGCTCAGAGAAGCAAAGGGCCATCCTAGTGAAAGAGGCTCTGTGATGTAGTAAATTCTGCAGAAAAAGGAACACGCCCAGGGCTTTGAATTTCTGCGGATCTGTGTTGCATGAACACTCATACAAGTGCCACAGCCAGGCTCTGTGCTTGGCAAACAAGTGCAGTAAAAACAGCAGCTGGCATTTCCATCAAGGGCACATAGGGAAGGAGGGAAGAGAGAGATGCCAATGTGCATATCAAGAATTGTAGAAAACACACTAAAAAAGTCATTGCAAAACCGATCACATTGAATTCTGCGCTTCAAAAATTCTCCGACATCTTCCTAAACCCTCCTCCTAGTGGGGTAATGAATCTGGGTGATTTGCACAGCACCTGCCACTAAGACCATTTTCACGTTTCCAATGAGGTTTTAAGGATGTTGCAATCAAAAATCTCTTGTAGAGGAGAGGAGGTTATGGAGGCGGGAGGCTGGAGTTGGCGAGATACTTGAAATGAGCTCAGAGCTACCCTACCATGCTACCACATGAATGGTGCTATTGTTTGAAAATCAGTCCAGCCACACACTATGCCAAAGTGCCACACCCAGGAGACCCTCCTCATTTGCAGGAATTGAATGTTTTTGTTTTATTTCAATGTCATGGCGACAGTTTTAACATGTGGCAGAAATAAGGAAACAAAGAAGAGAGAAAAATGCAAGGATGGGGTACCAGATCAAGAGATGGTTTCAGAGTGGTAGCCATATTAGTCTGTATCAGCAAAAAGAATGAGGAGTACTTGTGGCACCTTAGAGACTAACACATGTATTTGGGCATAAGCTTGCGTGGGCTAAAACCCACTTCATCAGATGCATGGAGTGGAAAATACAGTAGAAAGATATGTAAGTCAGAAGATTTCAGTTAACAGTGGATTTGGAGTTTTTTGTGCATGCAGTTAACAGGAAGTTTGACACACTATTCATAGACCATAAGGAACTAGCTGATCATCTAGTCTGCCCTCCTGTGGAACACGCTGTAGAATTTCACCAGCAGCCCTTGCATTGAGCTCAGTAACTTGTGTTTGACTAAAACAAATCTTCCAAAGAGGCATCCAGTCTTAATATGAGGTCCTCAAGAGACAGAGAATCCACCATGTCCCTTGTAATTTGTGACTCACCCTCATTGTTAGAAATTCAGCCCTTATTTCTAACTTGATATTTTTCTGGCCAAAGACTCACTTGAAGCAGTCCAAAAATGTGTTTTCTCGAGTTTTATAGCATAATCTCTTATACTCTAGGCCCCATGCAAACTTTAACCCACAATCTTCAATATACAAATTCCAACCATTGTTATTAGAGCAGCCAAGTTATTGTCATTTGTTTCTGGGAGCACCTGCAATGTGCTAGGTGCTGTAGAAAAACAAAAGAAGGCTCAATCCCTCCCTTCAGGAGCTCACCACCCCCACTACACTCCCCCTATGCCAAGCACATCTGCCTCTAAACCCAATTCCTCCCCAAACGCCCAAGGGAAAAGACAGGCTTGGAAAGTCAATGCATCCATGCTGCAAGAGGGTTGCACCTTTCAAAACCAAGGGATCTTCTCAGAAGGAATGCCCTGCCCAGCAATCCCCAAATGAGCTCTAGTCAAGTGCCTCCACTGATCACAGCTGTGGCAGAGTCTCAAGGGGGGGAGAGAAAAGGGTCTCTCAGGTAACCAGGCCCCAAACTGACAGCATCACTATTTGAAAGACCCCTGAAAATACAGCACTAGCCCTTTCCCTTGTTACTTTTGCCAATGGAGGGATCTGAAATGCTGAAATAAGACGCCTAGGACAGGTCCATGTAAACAGTCTCCATGGTCTATGGAGATGACCGTTTGGCAGCTGTTTTGAGAGCAGTGTCTCCTTACCCCCAGTGCTCTCCATCCGGTTAACTGATTAGACGGTTGCCAAGGCATTCAAATGCTATGATAATGAACAAAGTGTGAAAACCTAGATGGATAAATCTTGGTCCATCTTAGGGCTTTCGAGCGCAGGTCATCCAGTCAACCCTACTGTAAACTGCCCTCTTTGGTCTCTCACTCCCTGGCTGTTACCCTCCTTAGCCATCCACAACGCACTTCCCTAGGAGAGGATTCGCTTGTCCTTGCCCTTTGCAGCAGAACAAAGGTTTAGGTGCCTTCAGGCCCTCCGACCTCTGTCTGTTGCCAATATCTGCAGGGTTACTCTTCTCAGAGATGACAGACCTGGGCGGCTCTTTCCAAACAGCCAGCAGATTTCTTCGTAAAACAAGTTGTATTTGAAGATCAAAAAAAGCACAGAGGAAAATATGTTAAACAAAAGATAATAGTTCCATCAATGTACCTAAGGTTACATTGCCTGAATGTTAAGCCCAAGACAGGTTCTCAGATTCATTTAGAGAAGAACAAGCTTATATTCCCTTAGAAACAAAGATCCCTCTGTTTGATCCTCTCTGTTTCTCGCTGAGAGCCTGTCATGCTGTTTCTCTTGCCTGCCTCCCTGTGGGAGTAACTGTCTCTCTTAAGAGGCTCAACTTCCTCTTGGTTCATGGACTCTCAAGAGGTAAAGTTAACCTATTTCCAAATCTCTTTCATCTCTGGAGACTTCCTATTAGCTATCTACCTCCCACCCACTTCTACTAGCCCTTGATGTACTTATTGCGTCTTCACATAGGCCCAGTAATCAAAAGCGCATAGTTCTAGCATCATGTTGGAACTGCCGTATTCATAGGCTGTTAGTGCTTGTTCAGGGTTTCAGGAGAAACCATCAGCCTATTTCAAAGGGTACATGATGGACCAAACGCCACCTCCCTTCTTCCATGAGCCTTCAAATATATTTTTAAATGATTAAGTGGATCAATCCTATTTTGTCACCCCTCCCGCGCACAATTACCTTGGAAGCCCATACAGTGTATATATACTGTTAAGGGAATATAAGAGAGAGGGCCAGGCCTATTTCACGTCCATTAGCAATGTATGTAGCTATATGTGCTAAGAGAATATGGGCAATGATGCGTCTGGCTCCTGATAACTTCCAAGGGTCAGATGGGAATCCCCTCTTTGGCTGGCTGCTGTGTGAATTATGGGGGTGGAGTTACCTCCAGATACTCAGAGATAGCTCAGTGGTTTGCGCATTGGCCTGTTAAACCCAGGGTTGTGAGCTCAATCCTTGAGGGGGCCACTTAGGGATCTGGGGCAAAATCAGTACTTAGTCCTGCTAGTGAAGGAAGGGGGCTGGACTTGATGACCTTTCAAGGTCCCTTCCAGTTCTAGGAGATAGGATATCTCCATTAATTTTTTTTTTTAATTTTACTCAGTGTGGCTGCAGGCAAGATGCTAGACTTGGCCCAGCAGTCTGATTCCGGGTGAAAATATGTTCCTCTGACTTCATTACTTCTCTGGGTAACTGTCAATTTGCAGCTTCTGTGCGTTAAAATAAGCCATGTTCCTGCTATCATCAAACCTAACATCAAGTTGTCGAGAATGTGTCACTTTGTTTGCATGCATTAGAGAGTGATGGAACGATGCATTCGCCCGCCGTGCAGCTGCAGCACCGCTTGCTTCTGCTGGAACGTGGAGTGAAACGACTGTCTCAGCTGTTATAATAACCCTGCAAGAAACACATTTCTGCTGTTAGTCTGACATGTTCTCCGACACATTGTGTCTCCTTTCAGCACGTCTCTTTTGGATGGGGCACCAAGTATTTTAGGATTCGAGCAACATGTCCTAAAAAGACATGTTTTAAAATAAATAAGCAACACATACATACACACACACCCACACGAGATGCTAGCATTATTAATACATAGCACATGCACAATTATGACATTTAATTAGGAACCCAACAATACCTTGGCCATACAGTGTTTTATTTAATATCCACAATCAAAATGCAGCCTTCGTCAGCTGGGAAAACATCTCGCTTCAAAAAAGGCTGGCGGTGATGAGTTCTCAGAGACAATTATTTGCTGGGGCTGTCGTGATGCGTTGGCCAACGTTGGGGGTTTGTGGAGGAGCGTCCCATTTTTGATCCTGAAAAAGCATACACAGTTGAGGGCTTATTCCAGCTTTTCCCAAACTAGCCGAACCTTTGGAGCACAAAGACCCATACAGGGAATCTTATCAAACAGGTCTCTGCGCTTTTGTTTCCGGTCCTGGCAGGAACCATCTAATAATCTTGGTTTGATTTGGGTGGCAAATGCCCAGAAGTTGGAGGTCAGTATTTTGTTCCAAATTGGTGCAATCTCTGGCCTCAGAGCAGATGCATCTTTAATTAGAATAGGTTGGCTCCCAGGGTACAGAAATGAAAATGGGCCTGTACCAAAACCCAGGATCTAAATGTTGCTAAATTTTGCAGGTGTTCCAAATTCAATCTGGATCTGGATTTTTGAGCTTGCTCTGATGTCTAAAACATACCTCTTCCTCGTGGCAATTATAACTAATCCCACTCTCTCGCTCAGCTGCATTCGGACTTCACTGTGGATCAAAATTTAAATAAGGGATATATCTGATTTTAAATCTCTGATTTCAGCCCTCACTGGGGAAAACTCCCTTTTGGTGTGTGTATGTATAATATATATGTAGGCATATAATGCATCTTGCAATATAAAGGCTCTGATCCTTTTGATGAGATGGTATATCCTTTGGCTTGGCAGCCTAGCACTGGAGATACAGCATGTGGAACACAAAGGCATATAAGAAATCATAGCAGTGGCAATCCCCTCCTAAAATTTCCTTTGGGCATGCAATGACAATAGGCCTCCCTGAAGCTAGCCATAAGACTAATGCTCTGTCTTATAGCACTTACGTGTCTAAGGTTGTAAACACAGTCTCGATGTGTTCTGGCACCTTTTCTTAGACTCCTGGCAGACCTGTACATTTCATAAGAGCAGGACTATAAACACTTAGCAGGCTTTTGGGCTCTGACTTACTCAAAATGTACAATCCGTATTAGTGTTTCTCCCCTTCTCTCTAGGACATCACAGTAATACAGAAAATACCAAATTTGGTCTTAAATATTCTCAGACTCGGGGAATGAAAATATGGTTTTGTGAGCAGCAGCATTATCACGGCATGTATTTAATACTAAATCACGGTGCTAAGTAGAGCTGGGGAATAGAAACTAATGTTTGTGACCATATCTGTGGATGAAAGCTCAGAGTTTGCTTCGCTATGCTTCACGGGCTCATCTGATTTTTCTAGTTTGCAAATCTTCAGAGGCCCTGATGGATGTTAGCGAAAACGTTCACAAAGGCATCCTCTGAGGCAATCAGTTGGTAACAAATAGGCAGGATTGCTGGGGAAGATAGCACGGGATAGAGGTTACAGGTGAGCAGCTGTGGTATAGCAGGATGGTAACAGTGGTGGGATGAGCCTTGCAACAGAAACCGAGCAAGGAAGAGACCTTGGAGGGAATGAGACTAAGCGAGCAAATGACAGAAGGGTTGGGGAGCGGTAGCAAGCAGCGGGGAGAAAAGACAACCTCCTGAGGGATATGAAGAGTCTTAATAACTTGTGTAATTTTACTTTTGGGGCGCTCCACTGAGACAAGTTCTGGAAAAGAATGAGATTCCATCTCGATCTGGCAAGGCAGATGGAGAGAGCTGCATTATTTATTCATTTTAATTGTCACACCAGGATACATTAGCGAGTTGGTGCATCTCTGCTGCAGTCACAGGCCGCTCTCAGCTTACTACAGTTACTTATTTTTTTTTTTTACAGTTTTTGGTTTGAAAGGTTTCTCTAACCTTTATCTATACAGACTTTCTTCGTAGGCCCAGATCCTGCAGCTGAATTTTATTGGGGTTCTGTGCAGGCATGGGGGGTCCACTTGTGAGAATCAGGCTGCAGCATTGGAGACCAGAAAATAAGCTTGCATCCCTCCTGTTTATGTCCGCTCTCAGTTGCCACACATTTTCTCTGGCCTTGTTCTCCTGCAGCAGAAGGCAACATAACTGTCTTTTGTGTTCTTCTGCATCAGCACTTCTGAGAGGTGGCCAGCTCTGGGAATGATGGTGATTAGGCGAGGTGGAAGCAGGACTCACAACATGTTTGGTTTTGTTTGTTTTTTAAGTGTACATGCTGCTGTGTGTTTATCTTCATAAAGGCAGGTCGGAGAAGTGCTCCTGGCACTTGGAGCGGGAGGCAGGGAGTTTTGTAGTGGTCCTTAGTCACTGTGTGAATTCATTCCACAGTCTGGGATCAGCCTCCGAGAACGCTCTGTCTCCTGCACAGACCAGCTCTACCATTATCGTAGAAAGTGCCATTCTACCAGAAGCAGAGTTGTCAACCGCAGTCTTCATCCTAGGGCTCTAGGTGATCTTTAGACAGGCTGGGGCCAGGCCATGTGCACCTTGAAGAAGCACAGAGACCTTGAACTTGATTCAATGTTCAATGAGAAGCCAGTGTAGAGAGTGGGCAGGTTTGGTGGGCTGGCAGTAGCCCATGTTTCTGAGGAGATGCTTCAGGAAGGTGCGTGGACTCCATTATGGAGAATTATGTAATATAACTTATCCAAAGGGGAAGTTTCTTCCTGACCCCCATTAGTTAGAGGTTGGTTTATATCCTGAAGCATGAGGGTTCATATCCCTTATGCACTTTTTACCCTGTGTAATGTAACTGGGTGGGGTTTTGGTCACAGAGATGTTTGGGGAATGGTGGTTATACATCCACATGCCTGTGTTCACATGCAAACAAGGGAATTCAGGCACTGACAAAAGTACTTGCCATTCATCATTTGTTGTTCACAAGTTTTTATTTGTTATGCATTATCCTCCCATCACTAAGTAGCTGCAGCATATTTCAGGGAGAGAGACACTGCACTCTCTCCCTCTCACTGGGATTTTAGTTTTGTTCTTTCTTGATTTATTGTTTTCCCCTTAATCTAAAATAAGTCACTCAGGCTGAGAGAACAGGCTTGCTCTTTCTATTTGGAAAACATGACATTAATAAAGGAGGTTTTATTCGGCTAAACTCTTTTCCTTCCATGTACCAGCACTTGCTGACTTGGCATACAAGGACGATACAGCCTTCTGGCTCTGATAACTTCATCTGAGTCTCTAGGAAGCCCAAGAAGAAGGAACATTTTTCTTTCAACTATGCACCGCACTGGCCTGGTTTCACCCTTCTGCAATAATAATTTAAGATTCTCTAAGGGAGAAAACCCATTTTCAGCAATGTGGAGGAATTTCTAATGATGAGGATCTTTCATAGCACAGTACAGTAGCAAGAATACACTCCATTAGTATCCAATCTCCTCTCACAGAAGCTCCTGTTAGTCCCTTCTGCCTGTCCTCCAAAGACTTTAATAGTGATAAGCTTAGAGTGCAAATTGCACTAGTCACTAATAACAGGTTCTTTTACTCAGACGGCAATGCCAAAATGTTATTGAGTTGGAGATTGGTGAACCACACACAGAGACTGAGTTTTATGTAGTAAAGGTGACTATAATTGAAATTATAAAAAAACAGAATAATAAGTACAGCAAAATATGACCCCTGGATCGTACATACTTAGTCTTAGGCTGGCACAAGATAAAGCAATCCCCCAGTGCTGACATATTTATAACCTTATGGAAACCCTTAGAAACAGAGATAGACGACACAGTTACTGGAGCACACTACAAGAAGAGATGACATTTTGGGCTGTTGCCACTCAGTCACTTCCACTTCCCATCTGTGATCATTCATGCATCAGGTTTTCATAGAACCATCAGGCTAGAAGGGACTGCAAGGGTCTAACCTCCTGCCAAGATGCAGGATTTATATAAGGTTTCATAGCCCTTTTTCATACATTTACGTATCAGTGACCATATTTACTTAGGTCTTGGCCCTTTACCCAGAGGTTGCTTTCCAAGTACCCATAATCAGAGTTCCGATGGCTGACACAGTTATTTGCATCAATACTGCATTAATACATTTCCCAGTGTTTCCAGTATGTTAATGAGTCTAGCCTTATGGTTATACTTACTAAAAAATACCCTAGAAATCTGTTATTTCAAGAATAAACTGGGGTTTTTTTGCGGTAACTTGCTTTTTCAGGTTTCAGAGTAGCAGCCGTGTTAGTCTGTATCCACAAAAAGAACAGGAATACTTGTGGCACCTTAGAGATTAACAAATTTCGTGGGCTACAGCTAGGGTGACCAGACAGCAAGTGTGAAAAATCTGGATGGGGGTCGGGGGTAATAGGTGCCTATATAAGAAAAGACCCAAAAATTGGGATTGTCCCTATAAAATCGGGACATCTGGTCACCCTAGCTACAGCCCACTTCATCAGATGAATAGAATGGAACATATATAAGGAGATATATATACACATACAGAGAACATTAAACGGTGGGAGTTGCCCTACCATCTCTAAGAGGCTAATTAATTAAGATGAGCAATTATCAGCAGGAGAAAAAAAGCTTTTGCACTTACTGTTAAATATTGCTAAATCTTATAACCTTAGGTTAAGCAGTCATGCGAACTCCTTTGCTATCAGAACTACTAACAGGTCTTGCAGGCCTCAGTTTATTGCAAAGCCTACCTTAGTTATTTTACATACTCTTATGTTTCCCTCCTTGCATTACAGGTCTAATAGCTTCTATTTTGCTAGCTTAACGCATTTTTAAAATGCCCCAGCACAGGATATGTAATTTCATCTTGCACCCTAAGATCAGGTCAGGGGTTACAGATCAACAATAGATCTATCTCCACAACAGCCAGATATCAGTCCATCTTTTTTCCCAGGAGACCAGCGCAGCCTGAATCACTCTGTTCCCGCAGATCTCATTTAGCAAGAAGTTGCGATAATGAGCTCCTTGTAACACAGGGTGCTTGTTTTGACTTTGGCCGCTGGAAAAAAGCTGGGCAGGGCTCTCCAACCAAGAGAGAGGATGAGGAGTGATGATACTCTTGCGCTACAAGTAACTGCTTTCAGAGGTGGTTGCTCTCAGAGTTTATTAACATGGGAAATCTGTGAGGGGAGGAAGTACCCAGTGTGTCTGTCAAATGTCTAACAAATTTATTTGAGCATAAGCTTTCGTGGGCGACAGCCCACTTCATCGGATGCATAGAATGGGACATATAATAAGAGTGTATATATATATACATACAGAGAAGATGCCATACCAGCATCTTCTCTGTATGTATATATATATCTCCTCACTGTATGTTCCATTCTGTGCATCCGATGAAGTGGGCTGTAGCCCACGAAAGCTTATGCTCAAATAAATTTGTTAGTCTGTAAGGTGCCACAAGTACTCCTGTTCTTTTTACAGATACAGACTAACACGGCTGCTACTCTGAAACCTGACAAATGTCGTTAGTTCTAACTGTACTACAGCCATTCCGTTACTCTGAGATAAGCCAACTGACTTCACAGCTTCTTAATTTTAAGGCCAGAAGAGACCATTATGATCATCTAGTGTGACCTCCTGCATGACACAGGCCAGAGAGCCTCACCCAGTCATTTTGGAATCAAGCCCATAACTTCTATTTGAGATAGCGCATATCTTTTAGAAAGGCATCCAGTCTGGATTTAAAGACTGCAAGTGATGGAGATCGCTCTGTCTAGGTGCTTATATGGTGCCCACAATGTCTGATTGCCACACAAACATTAATCGAGTCATCCTTGTACCTGGCCTGTGAGGTAGATAGGAACTGAGGCATAAAAAGACCACATCATTGGCCCAGGGTCATTCAGGGAATCTGTAGCAGGGTTGGGAATTAAACCTAAGTCTTCTGATTCCCAGTCCAGTGCCTTAATTATAAAAGCAGTCTTCCCCCTCCTGAAGTTAGAAATGCCCTTGGAGCCGAACCACCCTGCCCCCAGACTTTAGGGTGTTTGGATCTGAACTTGGCAGCTAGGGGCCATCTTAAGCTGTCATCCGTGTGGACGATCTTCTACCTCTTTCACACTTTCCCTTCCCAGCAACTTACTGACCCCTCTCTGTCTGCTGTTCCCTGGGCCTACGTGGTCTGATAAGGCTGTCATGACAACCTAGTCATAGCTCTGTGTCCCATGATCTGCTCCTCCCAGAATCTCCCCAGCAAGGGAGAAGTCAGTCAGCGAGGCCAGCTATACTGGTGAGATGCTCCAATGGCCAGTGACTACTTTCTAGGCTCTTCAGGTAGCCCCTGCTGGGCAAGGCAATGGGTGAAAGAAGAGAAGGATTTTCCGGCAACTTCTGAAGTTCCACTGCTGCTTTTCTGAAGCCCCTTACTGGTTGAGAGGCAAACCCTTAGGGATCGTTACCTACCATCACACCACCTCATTAGCCACTGTGAAATACTTTCCTCTGAAGGGTGTGATAAGAAATGAGGAATATAATAACAACAACACATAGCTCTTATATAGCCCTTTTCATCAGTAGACCTCAAAGTGTTTTACGAAGCACTCCGTATCATTATCCCCATTTTACAGATGGGCAAACTGAGGCCATGGGGTAGGGCAGTGACTTGCCAAGGTCACCCAGAAGTCTGAGCCAAAAATAGAATCCAGGTGTCTTGAGTCCCAGTTCCGTGCTCTAACCACTTGGCCGCGTTGCTAGGGAGTGCATGACTGCTATGCAGCATTGTTTCCCTGATGAACACTAGTGTTTTCACTCTGATCAGGACAGCAGTGAACATTTGGGCGGGTTAAAAACGAAACCAACCACCAGCAAAGGCTGGCTGTCAAACTAGCTCAGCTGGCAGCCTGGTCTATGTCCCCCGGGAAGGCATTATTTAGAGGGCAGGAGCTTTTAAATAATGTCTCCCGCCCGCGTCCAATTTGGACACTGTTTAAATCTACATTCTGTTAACGAGCCTAGCACTACATCTCCCCCATTCATAAGGGAAGAGATTTATAATAAAATCATTACAGGCAAAGCAAATGAGCCACGGCGCCTTTGGCTGCCTTTGTCGGCTCAATGAGGGAACACAATTTATGAATTTGACAAATCCTCCCCCATATAATGTTAAGACCCATATAATACTCAGATGAGTAACTCCCCGTTTCCCCAAGTTTATTATGCTGTGCAAGAACAATCGCGGGGAGGCGGCTTCAGAGAAATCGCAAGAGTTAGAGGCACGGTTGGAGCAAAGTGTTCACCTTCACTCACCTGGATGGAAACAAAGAAGAAACAAATTACCAAGGTGAAAAGAAGAGGAGGGAGCGTACTAGTTAAAATATTCAGCGCCGCATTACTCCACTGCACAGATCTGGAACACATCACATTCACGTCTAATTGCCTACAGTGAGGAATGAGATTAGCATTGTGAGCAAAGCTCTTCTTGTTCCTCCTCTGGTATACAGGTTCTGCCCTAGGCATGGAAACATAGGTGCCATGAGCTCTGTTGGGTCTCAGCTCCTCTCTACTGCCCATTGGGAATCCAGCTACCTCTTCCACCAAAAGGAACTTGTGTTACTAAGAATGGTGTGCCACCAGTACCAGCACGTGCTCTTTAGTGATATCGTGCTTTGGAGAGTGCTGAGAGATCGTGAATGAATGGGACATTCAGCTGTTCCTCCTTCCCACAAAAGGGTGGCTGGGGACTGGTTCTCTCCTTGTTTGTTTAGTCTTCCAACCCTTTGTGAGCACAATGAAAAGCTGTCTATGTGCTGGAAATGGGCCCAAGTCTCGATATTTAGGTCCAGATTTTGAGCCCCCTGAAGTTCAAGGGGCTTTGAGTCGAGGATTTTACTTCTGCTATTACTATGATTTGATTGTATTGGGGATGTATGGAAATTCCAGCTGTCAGCCATGTGATCCATGCTGAGGCCTCCATCTCTCCCCATATAGAATGTTCTCTTTTGGTGTCGGGGACTCACAGAACCGAGCGTGGTATGTCTCTTACACGTGAAGCATTCTGAGACCACACGCCTAGAGGGGACGTGGCACGGTCCCCATGGGGCCACGGTTCCATTCCAGACTGTTTTCAGAGCACTTCTGTTATGACCAACATTCTTTAGATTCTCAAAGACCACCATTGAAATCACCTCATACACTAGGTCACAAAGGATTTTACAGGTCTACTGCATGGATTGAGGCCACAGTGAGCTTTCTGTAACACCTCCAAGCTAGACCTACCCTATGTGCACGAAATCCTATCTATGAATGCACAATGTCCCATGAGTCTGTGTTATACCAGGTTGCCACAGTTCAGGCCCCAGCACATGCTGCATTATTTGTGCAATGTATTTGGTAATGAAAACCTGAATATTCTGTATCCTGTCTGTGATGCCGCAGAAATGTAAAGACCAGGTCACAGGAGACGCAGCATGACCAAGGTCTGCATTGGACTTCTGGGAACTGAATTGTAAAACATGTTGCGCTAGGGTGTTGCAAACTATGCAATCTGTCAATTTATGGATGCCGGTTAGCCTGACATTAACATTGAGTTTCATATGGCTCTGTGTGGTTAAAAGGCGAGACTTTTGCTGTATAAATGATCTCTGCCCTTAAGCTGTGATTCAGAAGCATTCTCACTTCTGAGGTATGTGTAACAGAAGAATCATCCACAGATTTTATAGATATGTTTAAATTTCATGTTTCTTATGCTGTGATGGCAGCAGAGGAGACCCCCAAATGAACTGACACGTGAAGATTTCACACCACTAAGGCTAGCTCAGGGTCATTCCTCCCTACTGCTGGGCCTAACAAGTGCCCGAAAATGCTTCCCGACAATATTGCCTTCAATAAAAAAGTGACTTGACTTACCAGCTGGTGTTTTCCACCAGTACCCTCGTAAATGAGCGCACAGGCAGGAATGCTTGCAGAAAGAGCAAAGAATATTTGCAGAAAACAAATTCCGAACTAGCAAACAGGAGCATTTAAACCAGAAACCAGACTCTACGAGTTCTGCTCATCCAGCCAGGCATCAGAAACAGCATCACATGACCGACCAACCCAGTTCAGATTTGGAATATCTAATATTCATGGCGCCCAGATCGATGACGAACATGCCATCCCCACAAAATACATGCCTGAGCCATCCCTCGTGGCCTGTGCACTGAAAAGACTGGCAAGAGAGTTGGCTTTTCCAAGAATGCTGAGTAGCTAGACTACTGCACCAAGACTCCCTGGACCTGCGTTCTATTCCTGGGCTAGCCAGTGCAGGGCCGCCCAGAGGATTCAGGGGGCCTGGGGCAAAGCGGGGGAGCTTGTATTCACTGGGCAGCGCACCGAGTCTGTGGCAGCGGCGGTGACATTTCGGTGGCGGGGGGGCCTTCAGTCGCTACGCGTCTTCGGCAGCACTGAAGGGCCCCCCGCCGCCGAAATGCCACCAAAGACCCGGACCGCCGCCGGGTGGGGAAAGGGATTCTCGGCCAGGGCTCGCGGGGCCCCTGCGGGGCTCAAGGCCTGGGGCAAATTGCCCCACTTGCCCCCCTACCCGGGCGGCCCTGAGCCAGTGACCTGTTGTGTGACCTTGGGCCAGGCACTCCCCCCCTACACACACACACATTGCCTTTGTTTCTCCTCCCACCTTTTGTCTTTCTTATCTATTCAATTTGTAAGCTTTCTGGGACAGGGCGGTACATCTACTATGGCATGTGTTTATACAACGCCTACCATGATGCGGGCCCTGATCTTGGTCAGGGCTTTTAGGTTATCCCACAATATAGATAATGAATAATACAAAGATAACTCTTGCTGCCACGGGAAGTTGGCAATGGTGATGTCTGGCAAAGCAGAGGAAACTGGCATCTGTCGGCAGTAGGGTGGAGAGGCTGCCTGTGTTCCTTTCCTGTAATCATATTTCATTATATGTACATCATCACCCCTTGTAGCCTCTGTGGAGGAGGAAAGAGAGAGGATACATTGCAAAGCCTTTGTGAAATACGGTGGATCTTCATATTAGCAGCCTCTTCTCCTCCCTTCCCCTTGTCCCCCAGCCAGACAGAAAGGCTGGTGTAACCTGGAGTCTGAGAACCACCCCCATCACCAATGCTGGCAGGTACGGTTTCCAGTCGCTATCGCTTTTCCATTTCTGGCTGTGACAGGTGACTGCATCATCCTTATGGGGGCTGGGCGCTATTGCAAACACAGACTAGAAGGGCCTTATAAAAATCAACCCTCATGAGAAATCCAAGCCAATGAGTCAGAGTAAACTCTTTGTCCAGCTGAACTCTCAGGCCTTTGTTCAGGTAGATTTGTGTCTGTTACTAAAGATGCCGTGCATTTTAACTCCCTCGTACCACAGCACAAGTTGTGAGCAGATCCATCAATAACAGGCAGCCACAGAGGCCCAGTGGCTAAGCCAATTTTCATTCTCCTGTAAGATTCCAGATTGGATCCAGCTAGAGCTTGTAAAGAAAAGGCACCTCCCTGTTTTCAGTCCATCTTGGCTCTTCATTCCTCCCTAAGACAGTTCATTTAAAAAAAAAGGTAAATCAAGTCAGATGAAAAGGCACAAGAAGCACAAGACACGCTTGGGGCTGATGAACAGACTGTATTAGGAACAAAGTCTAGTCCCTGCAGGGAAGCTTTGCAGGTCAGAAATCTTCCCCTGGAGGGTACCGCGCATAGGCAGAGTCATTCCAAAGTCCATGTCCTGTAGTAGTTTCCATGGCACAGGAGGATCTCTGGTCCATTTGCACAGACCTGTTTCCTCTGAACATGCCCTTCTCCTCCCCACTCAGCCTGACTTCACCCCAGGCCACTCCTGCACGCTGCTGCAAATGGATCCTTGCAACATACAAGCCTGCAGCGTGCAGGGACGCTGGCCATGACAGATGATCCCCTCATACCCAATGCCCTTCCTCCCTCTTCGGAAATTGCCAGTGAGACAATGGCGATTTCCTCCTATGCTTCAGGCGTGATTAGAAATTATCCGCTGAATTATCTCCTCAAACAGTTCTTGGTCTGTAGCTCACTCATGAACGTTGCCAATATTCCAAATGGGAGGGGCTTTGATTGAATGCATAGGCCACAGGGGATATTTCTGATCCCGGGCTGGATCGGGGTAACTCTTAGACTCAGACTTCAGGTAAGAATACACCATTTCAAATTTGGCCTGCTGCAAATATTCCTGGGTGTACAAGGAGGGCTGGATTGTGCAGACATGTCTTCCACTGGTGAGTGGTTACTCACCCATTCTTTTCCATGGGGTTACTGGCAGGAGTATGTGCTCCCCAAACACTGGACAGCTGAGCCCTGAGTTTGCTATTTCTGCCAGCGTTCCTGTCAGTATTGCTAGAATATTCATGGAAAGAGCAAACAGGGCACAAACACAGTCCCGGCAAACTTGTCCCAATAGCCAGGCATCAGCAAGCAAAAGGTTTAGTTACCCGTATCATGAGAGGAAAAGCACGGCGCTGGTTCTGTCCTGCACTGTGACATGCTGGGAGAAATATTTCAGCCCACACCTCCTTTCCCAGGGAGGGCTACGCTTCAGTAGTGAGTAAATGAGCCACATCCACATACAGATGCACTGGAAGGCAGACTCCCAAAACTGGCCACCTGAACATTTGTCCATGCAAACAGACATTTGCAGCTCTAAGTGCCCAGCTATGTGTACAACTGCAGGATCTGTACATGCAGTTTGGGGACTAGTTATGAACATGGTGTCCACCGGGGTCCAAATAGGGGGCTTTTTTATTTCTTTTTTTTCCAAGGGGGAGTGAAAGGTGCTATCTAACTCAGGGATCCTTACTGGTGGTGTTATTAAGGAGCCACATCTGGCCAGAAATGGAAGGGTGGGCAAGTGTACCTTCCCTGAGGCAGAGCAATTAAATTGCTTCTTCAAGGACTTGTTCGCACTTTAATGTGAACGCTGTGGATTGCCTGTTCTGTTTATGTTACACTGAAATATATCTCACTTAAAGGCCAGAAGAAGCTTTGCTGCGCTTCAGATAATGTCACTTCCTTGCAACGCTCCCAATTATTGCCATCCCGGTTACTCTGCATCCACAAAATGTAACATAAAAAATGTTAGCTCACCATTCATCAGTGCCAACAAGTGAGATGCCTTTTGTATGCAATGAAAATCTACGGGCAGAGTTACAGCCCGCACAACATGCTACTGTCTTTGTTTATAGAAATAGTCTCTCTCCATTGTTTCACGAGACAGATTCAAGCAACTGCAGTAGGGAAAATATAATACAGGCATGGGGGATTGTTGTGTTTGAGCAAAGATCATTAGGAGTCTGGAGGCAAATTAGAAATGCCGTGAAGAACTGAGTTTTTACATGATTGATTCAATTGAGTTTAATTGAAACCACAAGAGCAAAAGAGTGAGAATTCTGTTTCTCATTGGCTCTGTAAAAACTCCACTTCTGCAAGGATAATTGTGTGTGTGTGTGTGTGTGTGTGTGTGTGTGTGTGTGTACCCTGCTCTCGGTTAGACAGAATCAGAACTGCTCAACTTTGTGCCATAGACCCAATACTACTATAAACCAATGGACAGTCTCCTTAACCTGAAATGGTAGAAGCCTGTGCTTTTGAAACTGGTGCATGTGAGTTCAATCCCAGAGAGGCTGAGTGATTCATCCAAAGTCTGACAGCAAGACAGTAACGAAGTCAAGAATAAAATCTAGATCTCTTGATTAAAAGGCTTATACCTTAACCACAAAACCATCCTCCGATCTATGTTATTTCTATGGCATCTCTCTTCCGGGTAGGTGCATTTGCATTAATGGGCTGTGTGAGGGGGAAGAAGATAGCTGGCACGATGGGATACTAGATTTAAAGTCCTAGATTTGAATCCTGACTTAGATGAAAAGTAAAAATGAACGTATTGCTCTATATTTCTGGTCTGACTGACACTAGAAGTCATGAGAAAGTGTAAAAAAGCATAAAAGGTTGAGGTCAATTGTTCCATCAGAACTGATTTGCCTAACATTGACAGCTCCACTTACGCTGTTGTTGTATGTCACAGTGGCTCTATTGAGTCAGAGGCTCTACCCCTCTGCACGTGCTCCTCGCTAGCAATATGCTGGCTGCAATGGCATCTTGGAAGCAATTTATGAAAGACATACAGGTGGAAAGCAAATCGGATTCCTGTCAGACAGTTCATTGCTCAGTGATCCATGTATATTTCAGATGTGACACCAATTTTGTTGTGAGGATCTGCTACACAAATGTTAATGAAGAACCCCTGCAGCGGGCTACATTCCGTCTGCACTGATAACTTACCAGGAGCCCTCTGCAAAGGCTTGGAAATGGAGCAAGAACTCTGGCCCCTGCAGAGGTCTGGCAGCATTTAGCGTTTGCTTTTAGATGGTAATGTGGGGTGCGCACCAATCTCAGGAGATCTGGGTAAGAAAATGGCTTTTGGTCACTAGGAATTCTAAGTCTAAGACCAAACAGATTCCAGCTCTGGTAAATTTCATCATGGTCCACAGCTGAAGGGATTCTACTTATACCATGCTCCTTCCAATAGCAAGCTGAGCATTGGTGTAAGCAGGTTCAGGTGATAAGTGCCCAGAAAGAGTGAGTTCTGAGCTGCTTAGGAACCAGAATTAGACCCAATGTCTTGTTGGTTGGTTGATTATGGTCTTTAGGATAAATTCTCTCTGCTGGATGTCTGGGTTCTTTAACCTTTAGGTAGGTCAGACAACATTAGACTGTGATGTTCTTGGAAACATCTTACCTCAGCCATAATGCCTAATCTTTGAGGTGCACCTCTGCCTGGCAGTATGGAGTGCACATTCCTTGAGGGACCCCAGAGAATCCTTTTTCGGGGGGTTCATGTTATACTAACTGATGAGCAATTCCCCAAAGAGTTGGCGTCTTCCTCTATGCACCCAACCTGCTTGGACTGGAAATGTCATGTAAATAGGATCCCAACAGGATGTCCCTCTCCCAGTTGGGTCAGGAATGCTGGGGCAACACCCTTTCTTGTGGTAATCGGGCAATTCCACTTCTATCTATCTGTGGTCTTATCCCCAGAAGCTTCCAATCCTGACTGTAACCAAAAGAACAGCAGGAGATTAGGAAAACGCCACATAATTTTCAAAATAAGCCAAACTTTCTAAACCTTAACAAAAAATCAGTTTGAGTCTTAGGGTACGTCCAGACTACCCGCCGTATCGGCGGGTAGCGATTGATTTATCAGGGATTGATATATCGCGTCTTGTTGAGATATATCAATCCCCAAATGCGCTCCCCATCAACTCCGGAACTCCACCGGAGCGAGCAACGGTAGCAGAGTCGACGGGGGAGCCGCGGCCATCGATCCTGCGCCGTGAGGACGGGAGGTAAGTCGGAATAAGATACCTTGACTTCAGCTACAGTATTCCCGTAGCTGAAGTTGCGTATCTTACATCGATCCCCCCCGTCCCTCCAGTGTAGACCAGGCCTTAGTAGACGGTTTGGGTCAGTTCTTTCTTCCCCTGAACAAGTTCACCTATTGGATAGGTGCTCAAACACCATGGTGATGGTCACAGTATAGAACCTAGATAATATATATCCCCCCAAGCAGCTAGTCACAGTTGGGGATCCTTGGGACATTCCAGTTGGGGTTACAAATTGCTGATGGAGTCTAGTATTTGCTTTGATGCAGTCTTATTTATTTAGAAGAAACATACCAAGTCCTTCTCCTGTAATGGCAGGAGGAGCCAGGCGCAAAAAGAGCAGTTTCTTAGCTTACAGGCCCAACTTATTTCAGCCGGCAGTCCCCGACTCAGCACCATTCTCCAGGCTTCTCCCACGGTCCCACCATGCTCATAGGCTGTTGCTTGGCTTTCTCTCTCTGCTCTCAGTCTCTTTCTCTTACATGTCTGCACCCCAGCCTGTCTTTCTCACAAACCCACAG
Source organism: Chrysemys picta bellii (assembly GCF_011386835.1). Lineage (NCBI taxonomy): Eukaryota > Metazoa > Chordata > Testudines > Emydidae > Chrysemys > Chrysemys picta. The sequence goes on from NC_088808.1 coordinate 19,441,642, forward strand.
ACACACCCACCCAACTGGTCAGAGCAAAACTCTCTGCCACCCTAGTGTTCGCTTCTGGGCAGACTGTAATTAGGCCGGTTTTGGGATGTGGCCTCTTAACTGTCTCGTACAGCAATCTTACATGAAGGGCATGTTCACACGTCAGTTTCACTGAGGTTTTACTCAAGTCCTAAAATGGCAGCTTTTAATCCAGCTCGTAACAATTACACATAATGGCCAGATCACCATGGATGGTGTTGCCCGTTAAAGTGCCGGAGTGGGAGCCACGCATAAATTCTATGCCCCTACTTTCCTATGAACCTCTTCTGTGACCTGCGGCAAGTCATGTCCCCTCTCTTGCCTCAGTTTCCCCATCTATACAAAAGGGATGATCATGCTGACCCAGCTCATGGACTGCTTGTGAGACTTCATGTTTCTAAGGGTATGTCTACACTGCAATTAAACAGCCCCTTACCCGAGCCCAGGTCAACTGGCATAGCCAGCCACGGGTGTCTAATTGCAGTGTAGACATACCCTTCAGGGCCTGAGATCACGGGCTAATGCACTGGAAAGCAGGTCAGCATTGCTCTCCCTCCTCTTCTCAAAGCAGCAGGGAGCTCTCCCTGGCTTGAATAAGCAACATTCCCCCACAACTCACCCTCTCCTTGGGTGGCATGAAGAGTACTCCCGCATCCTGCCTCAATCCACTGAAACCTCCACTCGAGATCACTGGATGGCAAGCCCCGGGGAGGCACCAACGGCTCCTTATTACTATCCCCAGCTCCTGCCCATCTACCACGTGTACCGTTCTTTTGTTTCCAATGACACTTTTAGGGTCCTGCACTTTTGTTCGGTCGCCTCCTGTGATCTTGGCTCCGTCCATGGTGGTGCGACAACCGAAGGAGATGTGGAAATGCAGCCACAGGGGGCTCCCATTCTAGCAATTAGGACTCATCAATTTCCCGGCATATGTGGCCTCCCATAGCCCCTTTGTCATCGGGACCTTTCCAGGGAGGAATATTAATGCCAAGCTATAGTATGGAATCCAGTTTTAACAGAGATTAAGAATAACGAGGCATCGGTCCCTCTGTCATTCCGATCTCAGCTGTTAACTCTGTGAGTGCAGGGAACTCACAATGTGTGTTTGCTGGTGCATTCACTCCCTGATTTTGCATGCTGCTGCAGTCCTATTTTAGTGAGCACTGGTGGAGTTTATACATCACCGGCGCTTTCTGTCTGCTGCAGGAAGTGCTCATCTGAGCGGGTAATTCTTAAATATAAGACTGCAGCGGGTTAGGGATTATGATAGTTTAGGCAGGCAGATGCCTCCCTAGATCAGCTTCCTGCTAAATTAGCATTAGCTTATTACAGCGCCAGCAAGCTGTCTGCTTCTCAGACACTCCGTTCGCGAAGCACGCCATTCTGCTGGGCTTTAAAAAGGACATTGCTCTGTAATAAATTGGACTGCATCAGCTATAACACCACATGCTGTAGGATCCAAGAAGACCCCTACGGTACTTTATGCTAACTGAGACAAGATGTGCTGTTGAGAAGCACCGCTCTTTTCAATGGGGTCTTTTCTACCTACCATTTTACCTGTCACCAAGTACCTCAGAAACATTAATGGAATCTATCCTTGCTCCTCTGAGGAAAAGGAGTATTAGGATCCTGTTTGACAGATGAGATGAGGTCCAGAGAGACGTGGAGGCATATTCCCTAGCTGGTGTAAATTATTAGATGCCCAAGTGACTAGCCCCAGTTCACACAGGAAAGCTGTGGTATGCTGGGGATCGAACCCAGATCTCTAGAGTCATTGTTCAGGACCTTCACTCCAAGAGCACAGCTGGCACAAAAACAAAGTCCATGGCGGGGATGATTCAAAGCAAGCCGGGACCATTGTATCCACCACAGACAGGCCTCTCTGGGAAGAGGAAATGGTGTTTCTGAGTATTTGTGGTGAGCTGTTGCTGGAGACACAGTGGTAGGGTGTCCAGGAAGTAATAATTTTACCAGTTTTCCAGTCATCCAGGGAAAAGGACCTGATTTTCTAATGTAAAAAATAAGCATAAAAACAGCCTTTAAAAAATTCTGTCTCTATACCCTCAAAAGAAGGGCCCACGCCACTGGAAAGGTCACCTTTGTTATACGGAATGAATTTTATTTCAGAGGTGCATTCGTAGCAGTGATCTCATCTCAGGATCTTTCACTCGTGTAGCCCTTTGTCCTGTTCCACCCCCCTCCCAACCCTTTACTTGTCACCATTCTTTGCTGTGTTCAATTTGATTTAGTTGTAAACTCCTCAGGGGAGGGCCCTGTCATGGTTTATTTGTCTACAGACTGCCCTTGCATACCTGTGGTGCTGAGTGCATAATAAACAATATCTGACTGCAAAGCTCCTGTATGCTGCCTCCCAGCCCCATCAAAGTTCACAAACTCCTTTTAAAGTAAGCGTCTGTTTATAGCTAGACACACACCGGTTGTGCCTGTACTACCTGCCCTCATTCCCTGCATGTGTTGCAGCCAAAATGCTACCGAATGCTGCATTTCAGGGGCAGGTTATTCCATAATTCTACATGATGGAGTTTCTTGCTTCTCCTCTGTCTGAGGCCTCTGGGACCAGCCACTCTTAGAGGTAGCACAGGGGACGAGGACTGGGTTAACTATGGATTTTATCTGGCACGTCAGTTCTTGTATTCCCTATGTAATACCTGATATGGGATATGAAATATGACTAGCCCAGGAACACCTGATATGGAATCTGAAATATGACTAGCCCAGGGAATTTCCTATACCTCTGTTTTGTCACTCATCTCACTGTCACACATGGGAGGAGAAATTCCAAACCGGTTTTCTGTGGAGCACAGGCAATTCACAAACTCTGATCTTCCCCTTAACTCTGCTCATTTCATCACTTCACCCTCCCAACCTATTTGTCTGTTTTGTCCTCCTGTCCATCATGTGGATTATGAGCTCTTTGGGGCAGAGACTTTCTTTGTTAGGTGATGAAAATCATCTAGCCGAGGTCAAGGAACCTCATACGTATGGAAGTTTCTGCTCCAAAGTTCAAAGACTATAGTTTTAAAACCTCCCAGATCAGATCCAACTATTTATCCTTCTGCTTCTCAACCATTTGCTGCCCCCCTTGTTCTTGCATTCACACTTGCCTGTGTTGCCCCTGCAGCGATTAGCAAGTTGCTACAAAGCTCTGTGATGCAGTGGGAAACATTTCGGAAAGAAAGAGAATAAAGACCAATGTGTCTTCCGGGCTTCACCTTGGCAACAGTGGCAAATGAAGACTTCTAGTCCGAGCAGGAGAGTGGGAATCTAGATTCCTACATTCTCTCCCTGGGTCTGTCACTGACTTGCTGTGTCGTGACCTTGGGCAAGTCTCTTCACCTCTTTGTGCCTCAGTGTCCCCAGCAGCAAAATGGGGATATGAGCCCTTACCTAACCTCACCAACAGAAGGTGCTGGGACACCTATTTAACAAGTATTTCTTGATTGCTATGAGATCCTTTGGTGTAAGGTGCCAGGTAGCGAATTCACTTCCATCATGTTTAGAAAAAGGTGGCCAACAATCCTTACTACCCCTGTTACGCTCCAGAGCACAGATGAAAATCCATCCCAGCCTCACCTATATGGAGTAACCCAGGCAGGACCTATTTTTAAACCAGCAAAGTAGATTTGACCCTGCTAGATTGGACAGATTTGTAGGCTCAGTCCTACAAGGTGCACAGTTGCCTTTCCACTTTCCACTGAGGGCATTCAGCACCTTATGGGCCTGATCCAAAACCCGTTGAAAGTAATGGAAACACACCCATTGACTTGAGGGGACCAGGGTCAAGCATGAAAAAGTAAGACGTCTCCTCCCTTAGAGTGCAAAGGGTGATGCAGACAATGCCCTTCGCAACCACCATGCCGCTTAGTTCTGACTGCTTTGCTCCAGGATCTCCAGTGCCTCTAGCAATGCTCTGGGAGGTTGGATCTGGAAGGGCGCAGGAGTGACAAGGTCATTGACTGGACCAAACTCCACCATCCATGGCCACTGAGCTATTCCTATCAACAGTCCTAAGCTACTCCAGAGCGCGCTTCCGCTGCGGTCCCCTCCTCCACCAACAGCTCCCACTCTCCGGAGCCCGTTGATTTTATTGCCGGTTCTGTACGAGCACTTCTGTGATACTGCATGGTGAATAATTTATAATTTGTTCACGAAAGAAAGGGAGAAGGGGAAGATGGAAAAAAATATGTATAAATATATATTTGAAATAAATAGAAAAGCAAAAAAAAAAAAACCACCCTATAAACTGCTCCTTTGATCTAATCTAGAATAAATTATACATAATGAAGCTGGTTGGTTTTGCTTGCAGACAGCATGACTGAAAAAAAGAGAAAGAAAGCCAAACCATTTCAGCTAATAACAATGTGTTCAGCGTACATGTTTCATCTGTTATTATTTTTGCGACAGCTTGCTCGGATTTTTATGCAAAAAAAAATCCATCTTTTAAAAAAAGAATGTGATATGCAGGCTATGATTTGGTAATAATGCTCTGAAGCAAGATTTAGTTTAGACGGTGGGGATTATTTTTGCTGCAGTGACAGGAATAAGGGTTTCTCTGACATGTACTGTGACTCTCTGGAAAGGATATTAAGGTCACAATGTTCATTATAATAATACTGTACTTTGCAAAGGATCACCACAACATCACCAATGAGGTGCTTAACATATTATTAAGGGGAAGGAGAACAGTCTTGTGGTTAAGCTATTGGACAGGATGGACCTGGTGTTCATTTCTTGGCTCCTCTTCACGTTTCCTGTGACCTTGCCTATGTCATTTATTCTCTCGGTGCTTCCGTCTGTAAAATGGGATAATATCCACTAGCTCCCTTGAGCTCTTTGGGTGAGGGATTGTCTCTTACTATGCCTATGTGCAGTCCCAGGCACAATGGCGCTTCCATCTCGGTTGGGGCTTGGGGGCCTCTGTGTCCTACGATAATACAAATAATAATGATGTGCATCTGAGGAAGCGGAAGCAGAGAAAGATATGGGGACTTGCCTAAAGTCAGGCTGCCATTTGGTGTCAGAGTGTGGAATAGTTCTCAGGAATTTCGGATGCCACGCCCCCGTTCTAAGCACTAGACCACATTCCCGCCCCTCACATGTAGGGTGACCACCCATCCCGAACTGGGCAGGACAGGTCCAAAATGTACAAAGTCCTGATCCCAGGCTGAATGACTCCAGGACAGCATTTGTCCTGGATTCCCTGCGGCGCGGTTCTGTGCCTGCCTGAGGCTCAGGGGAGGCCACAGTTTCTCCCTGGTGGGGGGGCTGAGGTGGGCCTTAACCCCCCCCTTGCCACTAGACCCCACCCCCTGGTCCTCCTCTTCCCCCCAAGGCCTCACCCTTGGCGAGGCCAGAAGCCAGAGCTGGGCAGTTATAAGTGCTGCCCAGGAAGCCCAGGCCACTGTGGGGAACTCCGGAGCCCTAGATCATCCACCTGCCCTGAGCAGCATGCCCCACAGGGGTGGGGAGATGGGCCAGGGGCTGTTCTTGGGCACCCCAGTCCCCACCCAGGGCAGGTGGAGGGTCCAGGGCTCCCCACAGTGGCCCAGGCTCCCTGGATGGCTGTTACTATTACCAGGCTCCGGCTTGGCCAGGGTCCTCAGAGGGAAGAGGAGCAGGGGGTGGGGGCCACAGCGGGGGGGCGGGGCTTCTGCGTCGGTCCCGTTTTTGCCTTTTGAAAAGGTGGTCCCCCTACTCACATGCCTTACGGCCTGTTGATTCCATTTGAAAGACTCATGTTTCAGAACAAAGTCCTTGGGAAATCAGTAGTGCTGAGCAGTCCGTGCAGAACTGGATTGGCTTTCTCAGAGGAGAGGGATATTGACCAAAGATCCAGAGCTCCAAAATAAAAACAACAGCCCCCCCGGTTTCTTTCAGCAGCTAATTAAAGGTAATAGAGAGCCTACTGGCCCTTTAAGCAAGCAATTACATTGTATATGTATCCAATAGTCGTTGATGTGGGTTGCAATCTGGGTCAGTTGCTGACCAAAAGATCCTTCACTGAGTTGAAACTTTTGTTTATGAGACCAAAGAGGAAGACTACTAGGGGCAAATGTGAATCATCAGGATTGCGAGCTGGGGGGGGGGAGAGGGGATCCTTCAAGGTTGGCACTTGTAAATGTCTGGAAATCAAATCTAGCAATCAGACAGCATTCTCAGCAACAAGAGATGGCTCCGTGCCATAATACTGTCTCACAAGTGGTGACGGTATCTCTCTTACTCCTCTCTTGTCGCAGGGAGACCTAGAGCTGTTTGAAAAAATGGAATTTTCCTCTTAGGGGAAATTTTGATGGTTTGAAATTACTTTTCTGGGTTCCAAATCAGAACAAAACAAAACACAAATCAAAATATCAAAAATTTACCCAAAAAGAAAATCCCCCAAAAAGTTTCAGCTCAGAAATGTCTAACTGGAAAAGGTCCACATTTTGGATCAAAATGAAACATTTTGACGTGTCAAAACAAAATGTTTTGTTTCAGATCGATGTACTAGAATTGGGATACTCCTGTGTTTCTTTAACTCCCTCCAGCTCCCTTCACTTTCATTTTAAGCCATGAGAAATGGGGATTTAGTGATTTATGCACATTTATAGCTAACTTTCCTTAAGCTAACATTCTATACTGCTCCTGCTTCCCAGTCCAAGTTGCGCTGCTAAGGGCTCCAACACATGACACATGCTCTAATCCAAGAGTCCATCGCATGGAGCCCATTTTAACAAAGACATTGTCAAAGGGAAACATCACCTTTCCCATTCACCATAATGTAACATCCCTGTGTCAACTACAGTGCTCCATTTGCAATTACACTGGGGGAATATTTAACATATTGTAGCTGGTTTTATTGGAATTTAGAAGCTGGGGGAAACAGTAGAGGCTCCATCTGACCTGCCAGCTCTTTGTGGAGCAACAGTGGTCCATAGACCGAACATTGAGAACTGTTCCTCTGAACAGATTCTGGGGACATCAATGAGTTATTCCTAGAGGTTATCAATGAGTTCCCTAGACAACAACTCATTTTAAACTCAGTGTCTAATATTTCATTGTGGGTCAGCTTTGCTGAGCATCTGGCCCACTGTTGGCTGAATGAAAGTATAGAACTAAGTTCCTGGGATCGGAGGATCTTATTTTAACGGGAAGTTTTCCCATTAATGGGTACTTGCCTGGTACTAACCATTCAAAGAAAATATTAGCCCTGAAGCCTGGGAAAGGGAAACTAAGTTACCTGAAACTGAGCTGAACAAATCAAATGAAGTTTCAGCATCTTTCAGATCAATTGCAATTATAAATCTAGCTAGAAGTAGATGAAGGTTCACTTAAGGGCACTATTATTAGAGAAATCTAGTAGCAAAAAGGCTAATATATCTTAGACTGCCACCTAAAGCCAGTCTCATTATAAACAGCAAATAATGACATAAACTCTTGTAATCTCGCTATTACATTTCTTCGCTCCAAATAGCAGCTCTATAAAGAGGATGATCTATTTTCTTGGCATGGCTCCAGACTCTTGCAATGTTGAAGGGATTGATTTTGATCTTTTTCACATCGGTGCGGCTCTATTGACTTCTGTGCAGTTACTTCTACTTCCCATCCGTATGAAGTCTGGATGGGGCTCCAGGGCCGGATCCTCTGCTCATTTGAACTGGAGCTGCACCAACGTACACCTATTCAGGATCTGACCCTAAATCTTCAAACGATAAGAGCTGCTACGCTGCAGTTAAGGAACATGGAATCACTCTGAACCTTTGGAATTCTCACCAAGTTTCTGAGCCCTTTTCTCTTAGGAGCAGCATGAATTATTATGATGTGCGGCAGAGTCTCGTTTGTCATTTATAATGTATTTCATCAGTGAGAGATTGGTTTCCATTGCATCAAGGAGTAAGGTGCCACTAACTGTTGACAAAGTATGTTTGATCTCAGCGGAATAAAGAACTCTCTTTATTTTGTTCCCTCTGGGTTCATAAAGTTTGGGGGGGGGGGCGGGTAAAGCTCTGCTTTTGCTTCCTGACAACTGTAAGTGCCTTGATTTAGATTAATTAGGCTTTTCTTCAAAATCCACCAACTCATTGGGGAAATGAATGCACCCAGTGGTTATGGTGGTTAATTTCTTTAAAACCAAGTTGCAAACCATGACGCTGACAGCAGTAAGTTTGAGCTGCTATCCTCCCTCCGCGCTAGCTCACTCCAGCCTCTTTCAGGTCTTCTCAGACAGCATTGTCCATACTTCTGCTAGGTCAATGGAGCCACTGCACCGCAAACAATTTTGCGGGTTTGGTAAGATAAAGGAGATTTGGGTGACTTTGTAGGATGATTTCTAAATGTAAATGTACCTAGGGTGAAATTCAGACCAGTCCAGAGATCCAGCATAAAGCCTCTGAATCACTTACACCCTCAAAATAGGAATTAAGGGGTGCTGAAGTGGGGCATAGGCCTTGTGCTGAATCTCACCCTAGGATGAAGCCATATGGCCTGCCCAATATCTTCCTGTGCAATGTGTATCTCAGTGTGCGCTCAATCAGGGACAGTTCGCAGCTCTCTGTTGATTGTTCTTGGGCACAAGAAAACTCTCTTGATAAGAACAGTGTTCCAAGCTTACAAGAACAATAAACTACATAACATAACCTGAGCACACATTTGGGTCAATCCTCAACTGGTGTAAATCAGCATAGATCCATAGAGGTCAATCCTGGCCCATTCTATTCACCTTAATCTTGTTTCTGGACAGCACCACTTGATTGGGACTAGAGCTGAGGTCCTGATTCAAAGAGCTACAGAAAATGTATTAACATACAACAATCTTTTCTGAAGTAACTAGTGATTTTGGTAGGTCTGGGCTGGAACCGGATTTTCTATTTCGCAGGAAATTTTGTGATTTTTACATTTTTTCCATTCCAAAACCAAACAAAAATAAAAATTTGAAATTTCTTGCAAAAGGAAATTCTAAAAAAATCATTCAGAGTCAGTCGAGATCTTTCCTTTCAATCAAAGCTAAATATTTTGTTCCAAAAACTTCTTACAATGTAAGAAAAGTAATTTCAAAATGAAAAATTGAAACATTTTGTTTAAAAAATGTTGAAGCGGGACATATCAAATTCTGGTTCTGGGACAGCTCTAAGGTTGAGGTCTTTGCTTTGTAAAATGTTTGTGACAATTCTAAAAATGTAAGGATAATTCTAAAATACTCAGGAGCTAAACAGCCTCTCTGATCCACTCCATATGGAACTTCTGCTCATGTCAGGACAACAAATCTTGATCTGTCAAGTTGACCAGAGAGAAAGATGAGGTATGACATTTGTCTTGATCTTGCTACTTTTTTGGTGAAATTTAGCATCCTTTCTGCAAAGCATCCCATTTTCCCAGAGGCTGGGGAGAAAAGAAATTCCACTTTTCACTAGCAACGTGGGCATTTGAAGTTATAAAAGGGCCGTGTAAGCAGGGGGGGGACATTTTTGTTTCCAAACTTTATTAATTTGACCATTTGATTAAAAAATTAAACAAGTATTCTATATTCTGGCATCGTACAGAATAATTGCTTTGGTGGTAGCACTAGTAGACAGATATCCTCTCTGAGGACTAGTGGGGGCATATGACACACACAGACCTGATGATCGCTGTCAGGTATGATTTTCACCCTTTGCACTTTGCCAGAAATTTGCCCTCCAGTATTTATGTCAATGTGGAGAGAAGTATGATCCAATGGGTCTCATCCTGCATCCCTTCTGTCGAGGCATCCCATTGACTTCAGTGGCACTGCTTGCAGTCTTACATACTGCTCTGTGAGGCCAGGTTACAGAATCGAGCTCCGCTGAGTTTGTGCCGTGGTAACAGAACCCTTAGAACTCTAGTGAGGGGCGTTTGATGCAATTAAATAACCAGCCTCTCTTTCCCTCCCCCCCTTGCCACAGACCAATTGCTACTAATCAAGGCACTCAGCAGCGCTAATGCAAGTTTCCAGACTCTAATCTCTGTGATGAGAAGGCTCGTGAGCAGCTGCATCCAGGAGCAGATGCATGCACATTAGAGAAGAGTTTTGTGCAGCTGTGATGCCATCATTTCTATAACTGAGCTGTGACTCTCCAGACCCAAACACCTTCCAGTGCACATGGTATTAAAATCAATCACGTAATTAAGAGCAAACAGGGTGGGTATTTCCCTCCCTTTTGCAAAGCAGGTTTGGAAGGAAGGCTCAGCTGTGGTGCTAGTTCTTTTTCAAGGTGGTTTTATTTTATATTTTATTTGCTTGAAATAACTGGAGGCTTAAATGGGTGGAACGAACATCTGGGGAGGAGGATTCTGTATAATTCATATTCCAAAATGTCCTGTTCATATTCTCTATATGTTTCTCACGTTAAATTATAAATTGTGAAATATTTACACCCATTGACTGCGGCGATTTCCCCTATCTTGAGAGAGAGATGGGAAAGCAGAGACGGGGGAGTATGGATGGAATGTGGGGAATGACAGGTCTAGAGAAAGCTGTTGTGGAGAAACAAAATGGGTAGGTCATATTTAAAAGCATCAGTATTAATGGTAAAGCACAGGAACACACTTGCACACTAAATAAAACCCATGAGCTTGATGTGACCTTGTTGTGAATGGAATTCTAAGATGGAATCAACTTTCTGAGTAGGAGAAGCCAGGAGCAAGCAGAGAATTGTGGGAAATAAATCACAGCTTGTACTTATCCCAGGACACCACAGCACTTTGTGTGTGGTTTATTGAGGGTTGTGTTGGAGTTGCAAGCTGTCACTTTAAGAGTGGGGGGTGGGAGAGTTCGTGGTCCACCTTGCAGGCTAGGGGCACTGCATGCAAACAATGTGAGAAGAGCCAGTTTAGAAAATGGTGGCTTTTGTACCTGCCTGCCTTAGGGAGCAGCCTGCTTTGTCTCTTTCCGTTTTGGGGTACTTGTGTGGTCATTCTGAATTCGAAGAAATTAAGCAGTGATTCACTGCACCCTTCCAGCGAGAGTATTTTTATGTTTTCATCTGACTTCCCTTTTTTGTGTGTCGTGAAACATAACATGTTGCTAAGCTGGGGTAAGTGTGCCTTAATTTCGCAGATGGGGGAAATGGATGAGCAGAGAGTCAGTGACAGAATCAAGGGTAGTATCCAAGTATCCTGAAGCAGCTCTCCCTCATATTAGAGGACAGGGCTGGGCACAGTTGTCCCAAGATTGGGGGAGCAGATATGGCTCAGGGTGGTAAAAGGTCCTCCATAAAATGACCTGCACAATGTAAATATCTGCCTTTGTTAGCTTAAAACCTTCCATATGTTCTCCCTCTGCAGAATGGCATTGCAGTGTTTTTTTCACTCCAGGGTGCTAGCTGCTTCAAGAACCCACAGACAGTGAAGTCAGTGGGACCCATGGCTGCTCTTTGGATCAGGTACTAAGGCTCTGATTCCAAAGCCCAATGAAAGTCTTCCATTAACTTCAAGAGTCTTTGGCTCAGGACCTGAAGGAGGAACTACCCAAGTCCTGATGGCACTATCTAAAATCAGTACAGATAAAGAACGGGCCCAGTCTTGCACCCTCTCCTCACCCACATCCTTTCACTGCAACAGAAATATCCTCCTGAGCATTACCCCCAAGACTTTCTCCTTGGCACACAGAGTTGAAGGTGGAAGTCCCATCCCACTCAGAAGAAGCAAAGCTACCGTGCCTGGACTGTGAAAATGCCAAGAAGACAGTATCACTAAAGCCAGGATTCAGACCAAGAACCAATTAAATAAATAAGCACTACTTCCTTCATTTACTAGGCAGTATTAGGTCAAGCAACACCATTCATCTCCAGGGATCACTGGAGGAAAGCTTTTCTTATTCATTGGGGGCTTAACATCACTTTAAATAATAGATCGCGCTACAAGATAAAGTAAATATTTAGCATGTGTCTGACGAAGTAGGTATTCACCCACGAAAGCTTATGCTCCAATACATCTGTTAGTCTATAAGGTGCCACAGGACTCTTTGTTGCTTTTTACAGATCCAGACTAACACGGCTACCCCTCTGATCGTAAATATTTAGTTATCATTTATTGATTATTTTACTGAGAAGTTTATTATTTATTTTTCCATTGCCCAAAAAAGTGAGCTAAGTGCTTTATGGAGCCCATGGAAAGATCGACAGCTAAATTCTTTAGTGAAAATATGCAGTAACTGCACCCAAGTCAATAGTTACTCTGGATTTCCACGGATGTGACAGAAATCAGAAGTTGGCCTTTGGCCGTTCCTGAAAGAACTTACAATTAATGCTAGACAGGATGGCATAAGTCAGAGTGCTTCTCCAATCTACTAGAATTCTTGAGGTATGGCAACAAAGTAATGGAGAAAAGAGAACCCGCAGATCTTTTATTTGGACTTTTAAAAGTCTTTGACATAGAGTTGGTTGGAAGTTTTCCAGCTAACCTTTTTTGGACAGAAAATGCCAACGCATGGAAAGCCAAATGTTTCACAGAAATGTATCAATTTCAACAACATGTTGTTTTGGGGACACTTTCAGAACGTTTCATTCTTTTGTTTCGAAGTGACTTCATTTTGAATATTTTTATATTAAAAAGAAATTTAAAACATCAAATCTGAACAAAGTGTTTCCATCAACCTGAAACTCTCCATACGTTTTTTTTCACAATGTCATTTCATGGGACGTTTCGATATGTGTGGTTTTCTACTGCTTGGGAATGGGAAACCCTTCAAAATCATGGCATTTCCCACAAACTGGAAAATCTGGTTCTTGCCCAGCTCTGCTTTGACTAAGTCCCTCCCAAGAAGCTTTTAAGGAACTAAGCAGTCATGGGGTGACAGGTAAAGTCCTGTCATGGATCAGAAACTGGCTGAGAGTAGGAGTAAATGGTCAGTTTTTAGCATGTCAAAAGATTATCAATAGCCATGAGACACAATGGAAGGTAGGATGGTCTTAAGACTAAAGCACTGGGCTGAGACTCAGGAGATCTGGGTTGAAGTCTTGGCTCCACCACAGACTCCCTGTATTAGCCTAGGCAAATTACTTAATCTCTCCATGCCTCAGTCCCGTCCTTTGTCTGTCCAGTCTATTTAGATTGTGAGCTCGTTGGTTCAGGGACTGTCTTTTCTTATCTGTATGCACAGTGCCTAGCACAATGGGCCCAGACCTCAGTTAAAGCCTCTCAGTGCTACCATAATACCAATAAATAATCATCTTTCCTGGTGTTTGTTCCTTCCCCTCACACATACACCAGTGCCACATTGCATGGGCATCCATGGAGAAGGAGTAGAGTCACAGCCATGTCTCCTCCCCACCCCTTACCAAATGAGTTGCTCCCTAGATGGGTAACAGACTGAGCACCTCTCCTTGCTTATGCCGACAGCTATCCTGTTCCACTTTGCACAGGTGGCACAGAGACAAGACAGGATTTCTGTACATTCCCTGCACAGGGCTAGAGCCGCCTATCTGTAATAGCCTGACTCCCTTGAGGTGGTATCTGGAAGGCATGTCATACATGCCTCTCTCCTATGCCTCAAGCTGTCTTCCCCCTTCTTTCTCGCCTTTATTTAACAAAATCCACAAATACAATACCCACAGGCTCTTACAGGATTGTACACACAGTTCCCTGTTCAGCCTGGCTGGGCTGGACCATTCGCATCTCCCTGATGGATGCCATAAAAACAAAAGCCTTCAAACACCAATTCTACATGGGGGTGAATTCCACCCCATGAGCTGAGGAAATCTCAGTGACACGGGAGTGGGAACCTTGGAAATGTCATCATTTCAGCCGGGGCAGCCAAGGCTAGGTCTCAGCTCACTACTGCCTTATTTAAACCTCCGGAATGGATTAACGGGGCTCCGTGCTGTGGTTATTTATCCATCTGATGCTGTGGTGTGACTTCCCCTAGATTTGCTGTCTTCCTGCCTCCCATTTACTGTGCCTGGCAGCGGCATTTGGAGTCTAAAGTCGTCCCTTCCGTGTGCTGAATTTATTTCGCCTAGTTTGCGCTAAGTGAAATTGCCTGCCTAGCCGTGGCTCTGACTGCACAGAGGTGCTCTGAGAGAACATTTAATACTGATCCACAGGTTAGCTCCAGCCAGCTGCAAGCCTATAATGATGCTCCACCCGTGACCCCTGCTACTGACCTAGTGAGCGCTCCCAAAGTTCTGGGCATCAGAGCTGGTTAGTCTCCTCCCAGAGAATGTCACTGCTACCAAGCTAACCCTCTTGCCAACGGTTGGGTGCCCTGCCTTCGGCCGCCAGCGACATCAACAGGGACTGGGGATGGTCGGCATTTTGCAGAACCGGGTTCAAAACATGTTGCTCAGAGCATTAAGCTCATGGGGCTTCAGATCCTCGGCTGCTGGGAACCGGCATCACTCTACTGAAATTGTAGCTGAGAATCTGGCCTGTTGAAGTCTGGATTTCTGGGTGTGAGGAAAAAGACAGCCGAGGAACCTGCACAGGGCAGTCTGTACCCTTCCGTTGAAGAAGAGGCCTGCTTTTCTTTTACACTGTTGTCGTGCTAGAGTAGGTCCTTTTTTCTCCCGGGGAATTCATCATGCATAGAGCGTACACCGTGGGCCAAATTCATCCCTTAGCCTCTTATTGTTAGAGACTGGCCTGAACCAAAACCCTGGATGTAGCCTTCCTGGCTCCAAGCTTCATGGCTGACCCATCTCTCTATTACAGAACAGGCCCCTGGGAAAGTCTGACTCCAGCTCAGCCCTCTCTGTGTTTTAATTATTTCTGTAGTGCCGCTGGGGCTCATCTGGCAAGCCGGAAGCCCCTCTGCTGAGATGAGTTTGGTACAGCGCAATCACATCCTCTTCCCCTCCCCTTCATTAGTGCTTGCAAGCTCATTACTATAATATATATCTCACATCTTCCCAGACAGCAGGCAGTCATTAGCTACAAGCCGTGACACTATGGCGAACCTCCATTTATTCAGAGTGCAAAGTTGTTGTTTCTTTTTCCCAGAGCAAGCCAAACCCCAGGAGACTTGGCTCTGTGGAGAAAAGACGACCTGCTCACTGTGGAGTCATTGGTTTAGCTGTGCAGTCATTACGAGGAAGTCTGTTCATCGGCAAAGGGAACCATGACAAACACTGGAAGCTAAATGGGGATGCGTTTGGGGCTGGAACTTTACGCCATTTGGAAGGGGAGCTTTGCCCGATATGAGTCACGGGAACAAAACAGCGCTACCGGGACAAGAGAGCAAAGTGACCTGCAGTCCTGCAGTGGGATATTACTTAATTATTACCTGCCTTGAAGCTGTCAGCTCAGCATAGCAACTTCAGCCAAAGAAAGGGGCACAGCAGAGACAGAGGTTAGCAATCAGAATAAGTAGTAGCATTCTGCACAGGCCGCTGGCTAGTCTTCGTAACATTAAATGATTCACGAAGGGGGAGAAGTTAATTCTAAGCCCAGTGCCTGGCCCCATGCATGGGAAGCAGAGCAGAGGAATTCTTCCTGCCAACTTCATAGCCTCCACTGGCCTTTGTGCAGCCTTCCTGCAGGAGGAGGACCCTCTGATCCAAGCACACCTCCCTTCCCTCCTACTCCACGCGGGATTCCAGGCTGCGAGATCGCACAGGGCAGACGTTGGCACTGTGCAGCCAGTGCGCACACCCCTTATATATTCCAGCTGGAGCAACAGAACTGTGCTGGTTACGGTGCCAAGGGGTGCTCTGCTGACATGGCTGGATTTGCCCTATACGTGCCCGATGGTTTGTGTCCCAGCAGCACAGAGCCTGATGCTTTGTTGCTCAGGAACCACTGATTCTTCGTGGTAATGGAGCTACACCAAGTAAAAGTTACACCGCGAGCTGCAGGATGGGAGGGTGCGGTGGTGGATAAAAAACTGCATCCAGCCCGTATCATGAGTATAACTGATTAAAATTGGTTTTGTTTCTTTCCGAGGAAAACTTTGCAGGACAGGTTTCCTTGTTGCCAATTATTGGTTGAGAACTTCAATTACCCAGCGGGAAATTTTGAAATTAAACAAATTGTTTCATTTTGACTTCAGACATTATTTCATTTCCACTTTTTCCCTTTCCCTTTTCTTCCCCCTTCCCCTCCCCAACTGGAAAAGGGAAGGGGGAAAGGGCAAAAAAAAAGTGTGAGAAAATTAGGAAAATCCACTTTTCACTCCAGGACCCTTTAATTAAAAGTTAATCAAAAAAGTTTGGAAAATCAAAAAAAGTCATTGGTATTTTTCTTGTGCAAAATACAGTGTGGGGCAGAAACCCTGTTTTCCCGCAGAAAACCTTTGCATCAACAAGCTCTAGTCAGGAGGCATTAAGCAATGATAATGTCCATTGAGAATCCACGGGTTGCTTGTGCTACTCTCACTGTATGCACAGTCCAGTGAGCCACTGCTCCTCCTTGGGGGAACCAGACTGGTGGTTTTCAGGGCTGTCAAAGGGCATTCTCTGGATGTTCCCTACTTCCACTCCTACCCCACCCTAATCAGACCCACATTCCCCCTCGGCCTCATTCAGAGCTGGCCTACACCTACAGGTTTGCTCCTGTGTGAATATCTCCGCATTGTGGGGTCCATCCTGCGAAGTTGACTAGAAAACAATGGGAACCAGAGGCACTCAGCACCTTGCATGATCAATGAGCCGAATCTTGGTTCCATTAAAGTCAATGGAAACTCTGTCATTGACTTCAATACAAACAGGATTTGGCCATGGGCGCTCAGTGGTGGTGCTTTGCCCTCTTGCTGTCACAGGGTGAAGCAGCCCATTGGCTTGAAAGTTAAGAAGTAATGAATAGGGATCATTAATTTATCTGCATAACTTGGAACCAGAATAATTCTGTTTTGCATGCATTGTAATCAGGCAATTTCCCCTACTAATCTTCCCACCCAAGCATCTCCTTCCCAGCCATCAGACCGCAAAACAGAAAAAGTTGCTTTGTTTAGATTAAAATAATATTTTTTTAAAATAACATTGTAATGGGTTCCAGCCTCTCTCTCGATAAATCTCCTTGCAACGTAAAACACAGCAGAGCCACACATGCACACGCAGCATCTAATGCTCTCTTGTTAATTACTATTTTCCATTATTAAGAGAAATTTCATTTTCATTTGCAGGGCTCTTTGGAGTTTAGCCGTCTGATTGCAAGGATATCAGGATTAGCTACTTCCGATGGCCTACAGTAGCAATATAATTAGCAGACAAAAAAAAAAAAAGATCTACATAGAGGCTGCAGGGATATTAGAGCTAGCCATACAGGTTTGCTGCACCAGATTAATTCCTTTAATTTTTCACCGGTGAACCACGCTTTTCCCCAGAGAGTGTAAGTGAGGATTTGAATCAGAGCTCTGTGTAACATTCCTGCATTGCTACTTCCCAGGGACTTGGGATATTGGAGGCTGATTTCAGTGGACATGATTTATTGTTAGTATTACAACTTTTTTTAAACACAATTGCTTTAATTTTCAATCAGCCAGAGACACGCAGGGGGATCTGTATGAGCAGATAACAGATAGAGGGTTATGTGTGGAGATGGATGGCGGATGGAGAGGGGGTTATGGATGGAGACATTTCGGAGTGGGAGCTTAAGTCACTGGGTCTCCTGACATTCAGTTCTAATAGACTGTGAGTGAAACAATGGTGGAAACCCTTATTCCTTGGGACATTTAATACTAGAGTGGACACTGCTCTAGAAAATATCCTGGTCTAGAGCCAGCTCTTGTAAATGGGTATAGTCCAGCTGAGGTTGTGGTCCACTGTTGGGAACAATCTTACTCTGGTCAAGTAAGATAACTAGATGGGACAATCTCTGATTTCTAGGGACCAAGCCCTGAAGTCCTTACTAGTCTTCACACAGGCAAACTCCCACTGAAATAAATAGAAATAAAGACCGAGTGAGCACTTCCGGGTTTGGCAGGTTCGTCTATGCAAAAGCAAAGGGATCAGGTGAAAAATCAGCGGACACAGACTTTGTATTCCAAAGCACTACATTGGCATGGGCTGGTAGAATGTATTTGCATTATATCCAGCAGGCAAACAGGGGCGGGGTTTGGTTCCAGTCTACTTTTACGGTACTTTTAATTTAGAAATTCCCAGACCGTTTCCCGTGGCAGTGAGCACGAAATCAGACTGTCAGTGAAAGTGACAGTCTCTGGATAGGCCCATTACTGAATTAGCAAATAGACCAAGAGAGTCAGCTCAGGTCAGGCTGGGTGTATAGGAAGAAGTTTCGTAATGACAAGCTTGTTGTGTGTACTCTGGCGAGAGGATGCATTCAGACCCTCTCCCAGTACTTCAAGTTTCTAGATCCAGCCTCCTGGGCTAAACAGCATCTTCGGTAAACAGGAAAGTTAGCAGCTCTACTGGCACCATGGAGTTCACATAGAAATGTCACTATCCATTATCTCCTTGGGAAGACGACGAGACCTTTAAGCGGTGAAGGTACCAACTAGCTCACTGATAGATGGTTCTCTAATGGCATTTGTCCTGCAGAACAAAGAGTGATGCGCTACTCACCTCCCATCACCCCATGACACCTGCCACTGCTTCTGGAAGTACCATCTCCCTGCCAGCCACCCCTGCAGGCAGTAGCATCCTCACAGAACTGACATTTCAGAACAGCAGGGAGAAGTCTCTGGTACTTGCAAGACTTTGTTCCCTACAGTCCTAGTGGTTATTCACAGAGAGCTAAAAGTGGCTTTGGCACATAAAGAGTCAGTGACAGGGCCTGGTTTAGATCAGGGCATCATGGTAAACTTCCAAAGCTTCAATTTTAATAACTTCATTATTTTCCAGGAGGTTGGATGGAAAAGGTCAAATGCTAACAAAGAAATCCAGAAGGGGGGTAACTGTTCACAGCTGCCTTGACTCACCTTAATGCAATTTTCTTCTTTTCCCCTGACCTTGTTTCCATCCAGGGACCAGTGTGATGTCATGGAAAGAAAGAGGCAAAAAACCTGCAGAGAAGTAACTAGTCTAGTTCCACCAAGATCACATTGAACCTCCATAACATTCCTGTATTCGGTGCCTAGATCCAGTCGGCACAGTGACTGATACTATAATAAAGAATTTAGTTAGAAACTGGAGCTTGGTTATGAAATTTCCAGGCCAGTCTCCATCTGTCTGTAAGCATATGCCTTTCACAACCTGCTCTAAATTTAAGTCCATACACTGTGTAAAATCCAAAACTCGCTCCCTTTCTGAGGAATGACTCTGTTAACCAAGAAAACTACCCAAAGGTAACATAAAGATCAGATCAAACCTTCTTCCCAGGCATGACTCCTCCCTCAAGACAGCTCAGCCCACACCCCAGATCTTCCCCTGACTCCACATCCCTTATGTTTGGGTGTGATAATGAGGCACCTGCTTTCAGTGAGTCAGCAAAACCTATTTAACTTAGCAGGTGTGAGTTTAGCTGAGAAAATAGGTTTAGCTAAGAGGACATGGTATTTCAGCAAGCACTGCCAGTCTGTTACACTATCTGTCTTTCCTAGGCATATAAGAATATGCCCACCACTATGGTGTCTAGGCACTGATTTCTGGACCAGAGATAATCCAGACACCTGTGAGAAAACCCTCCAAACCCGTCGTTAATGACATCCCTTCCTTTCTTCCCTCTAGGCCCCCTCCTCCCTGTTCCCTCCTTTTCCCATTGTCTAGTGTCTCAGGCTTGCAGATGAGTAGGAAATCGTGCTCAAATCAGTCGACTGTGACCCCATTTTCCCCCCATTCTTATAGTCTGGAGCAGTTCAAAGTAGCACCCATCTCTCCACAGCCCTCTCCCTCCCCCCCCCCCCCCCCGCCATTGGCCTATCTCAGAATATATTCCCCGTGCCCAGCAGTGCCATGAATTGTCCTCCTCACTGGGGTTTTATTTATTTACGCTTGACGCTCACCTGCTGTTAGTGGAACAGAATGTCCGCTTGGGAAGCTTTATAAATATTGCACGATGGGTTTATGTTCCCACCGTGGCACTGTCGGGGGCGAGGGGGGGAATAATGAGACGCACAGCAAGTCTTTAACAACAGAGACATTTCTCTGGTGCTGCAGCTCTCACCTTTTCAACAGAGCAAGGATTCTGGGTGGCCCGATCCAAATGGGAAATGCAGCTGTGATTTCCTTCCTGCAAAGAAAGCAAGTCAGATGGGCAAAGCGCTGTGGGCCATGCGAGGGGGATAGAGATATCTATTGCCTGCTGCCTTCCCCCTGAGGACAAATAATAGTACGGTGTTTACATGCAGATTCTTTTTTTAAAGGAGCAGGGGCCCCATGGAGAGATGATTTTTGTCTGTGCTAACAAGGAATTGGAGTCGTGCCTTCTGTGTCCCAGCAAATGACTAAGATATCTGTGTTAAACACGCTACCATTGTGCCAAAAGTGAGTTTGATGCAGGGAGAAGATTCACCTAGTGCCGCGAGCAATGGATTTGAAACGCTGATGGGGAAACTTGTGGTTCCGCATCAGGCTGAAAGAGATACCATTTTAATGGCAAAAGCTGCTTATGGAACGGCTCTTGTGGGATGGGGGACCCAGGTTTGGATACACAGAAGGGAGCAGGTTCTCGGCTGCTGTGAACTGCAGCAGTTCCATTTAAGTCACACCACATGGATCCCATGTGTCATATTACCCAAGGAAGATCTGCTCTGACTTTCCAGCCTCTCTGGAAAACTGACCAGCTCTGAAGAAGCCATTGCAGCTTTTATCCAAGGCCCCAGTGTTCAAAATTCTCTGCAGACGTCCAGCCAGGATGTGTCCAGCTTTGGCGGGGGTTTGGAGCTGGAGCTCCAGTTTGGCTCCATCATTGAACTGAGCCGGATTCGGATGTGGACTTTCCAAGGGTCAAAAAGCGTTCAGCTCCCCAGCTCCACTTTGGGCCCCAGAGGTAAATCTCCTCTGGGGGGGAAAGTGTATTTTAGGGGAGGCTTAATTTTTCCAGCCCACTTCGCCCATCCCTACATCACATACCCTGAGAGAGGACGTTAGGAATCCCACCCCAGGAATGAAACAGATTTCACGGAGCTCTCCAGAAATCTTGGCATGGAATCGGATGCAGCGACTCAGTCTAACCCGCAGGCGTCACGCTGCTGGGAGTTTCATGCGTCCTTGCCATTGGCTGCAGCTTTTTTGGGGGGGCTCTTTGACCCCTGCTGTTGTGCTATTGCCTCACACTTTGAACCACCTCCCGCATGCCAACCTGCTGTAGGCATGAGTCAGGCTTGAGGCCTCTGGCACTGGCCCGCGTGCGGTGCTATTGCACACATCGAAAGGTACTCCAATCCCTCCCCTGCCCAGCTGTGACCTCTGAGCCCCTTCGCTGCATGTGTGTGATTTATGAGCCAGGTCTCCTCCCCTCTCCTGCCATCCCCTCCTGTCTCTTGTTAAATATTCATTGGAGCCAGCAATACCCCAGAGGAATCGTGTCTCTGGAGACGGAAGAAATGCCACTGGGAAATGTGGGTAATGATTACACCACGGCCCTAGGCCCTAGAGCACAGTCTGCCTAATATTCTGTTGGAAGACTCACTTTGCTGCTTAAAATAACAAGTGCGGGCAGGTGCGGTTGCTCCTGGCTCCAGAGAGATTGGCGGTGGCGTGCTGCCATTTATTTGCTCTGACGCTTTTTTCCTGAGCTAGTCCAGCGAATGTCTGGGCCTCCTGAAAGCTTGGGACAGAGACGGGTAGCTGCAGCCAGGCATGGTGCTGTGCACAACGGGCATCCCTACCTCTCCACCAAGAGTTAAGGTGGGGCTGAAAAGCATGTCGAGCCCACAGATTTGGACATCACATGCTTGAGCGTTACATGATGACGAAGGGCAACCGTATCTCACATTCCCTGAAGGGTGGGTAGGAGGAGCGTTATGCACCAAGCCCTGGGCACTGTGCGGCAAACTGGGCCTGGATTCTGCAGCAGAGTCCCTGGATTCGCAGGCAAGCTCCTGCCTCAGTCTGGAACTTCTGCTGCGGCCTCATTTAAAGCAACAAACACACGTGTTTAAGAAGCTATGCAAACTGCATTGTAGAAGTTGTTGGGATCAGAGGCAGGTTCTGGAGCTCGGTGAGGGCGGACATGGAGGCGTTAGGCAGTTGGGGAGGCAGTTTGGGATTAGCTCATTAGCAAGATACTTCTGCTAAAATGATCAGCAATGAAATAGTTAACTGGCTGGGCATTTGAACAGCGTTTGTTAGGTTTCAGAGTTAACGCCCCGTTGAGATGAAGTCTGGCAATTGGCACTCATAGCGCCGAGCTGCTCTGTATGGCTGTCTGCAGATTCATGAAGACGACACCAGTCACACGCATGGCACTTTTGCAAGGTTTGCTTGGCAACCAGGAGAACTAGAAACAGGTTTGGTTTTAAATGAACGCTTAGCTTCTAGAGACCATTTGCCAGCTGTAGCATCAGAGAATACCCGGGGCTTGGCTTCTCATCTGATCCAGCCCTCCCCAGGGCTGGGGATTTTTAAAGGGGAGAGAGGTGCCCAGTTTTCAATGGGATTTGGGCCTTATGAAACCCAGCCTGGAGTGTAAAACGTCTGATTATGGGACCTCAGTCTAATCTTACGGTTGCATGTTGCAGCAAAAAGAACTCAACCTGTGTCTATTTAATAAAGGGGGCACAGGGGCTGCTCCTCCAAATGCTTCATTCCCTTGGAGGCATTATATTCTGGCAGCACTGATCACACCAAATGAACCTATTTGGTCTCTATTTGTCTGCTTTGTTATGTGCGACCTTCATGGGGGAGCTGAACATCGTGTTCCAGACGTCAGGATAAGATGTGTGCGGTACACAGTGCCTTAGAGAGACAGAAGTCTCCGATTGCCTCCTGCACCCAGCCCCGCCTGCTGAGAAATGCTCTCTCACCTGGGCGGATAGACAGCCCTGGAATAGTTTTCCATAGAGGCTGGAAACAGGGATGCTGTCGTCTTTCCTGCACTGCAACCGCTGGGAGAGAAATGACTGTGTCTTTGCAATGCGAAGGTGACTTAGGGTGAAAGTATTTGCAACTGAGAAAAAAAAATTAGTGTTCAAAAGCCCCTTCTAATGGTGTGCAAACTTCATCAAGTGCCTAATGGGGTGTAGAGCACGAGAGAGTTCATGACTCATGTTTCAGGCAAAAAGCCTTTTTGCGAATATAAATGCATCAGCCGAACTATCATTATCCTTCCTTTCATTCTCTTGCTCCATCTTCTAATAAAGACTCTCTGTGTTAAAATACTTCATCTCCCATAGGGATCACTTTCCCTTTTGGTGCCCACCCCCCGCAATATGTTAATCATCCATGGCTTTGGGAAATGACCTGCTTTGGTTTTCCGCGGGTTGGAGACATAAAGACCCCTCTATCCTCAAGAAGCATGCTCCCAGCGGGGGGAGCTGCCTGCAGTTCTTGAACTGGCGGGAAAGGGGTCACCTTAGAGCAATCTGAGCTCCACACCCTGCCTTTGGAGCGCTTCCAGCAGTCTCTGACAGTCAGGTGAGGACAGGCTTGCAAGCAATGCCGCAGAGTGAGCTTAACTCTTGCTGTTGCAAGAGGTTGAGCAAGCTCCCAATCCTGCTGCTTTGTCGTTAACAACAGAGGATTCAGTTTCCTGTGTGCATTTCAGTTTCTGAAATTCTGACTCGGCGATCATTGATTACATCCTTTGGCTGAAGTAGCTGTCACATCTCCACTCTCTCTGGAAAGGAAAGGGTTAGCAGGTTAGTGATCAGCTGTAATGGGCAACGCAGCATGGTCTAGTGGTCAGGGCCCTGAACCAGGAGACCTGGGTTCTAGCTCTGCTAGCGACCTACTGTGTGATCTTGGGCAAGTCACTTCACCTCTCTGTGCCCCTTCCTGTCCTTTGCCTTTTCCATTTACACTGTAAACTCTTGGGAGCAGGAACTCTCAGTCTCTCTGTGCCCAGCCCGATTGGAGCCTGATCTTGGTTGGGATCTTTAGGCGCCGCTGTAATATACTAAGATAAAAGAGGAAATGTAATATTGTCAAAGTGAATGCTTTCTCCTTCAGGAAGAATTCAGTGAATTGCAGCCAACCACTTACCAAACATCCCAGTGATTTGCGGCTTTGAACCTGTGGGGAGCTAAAGGGGAACATTTAACCCGTGGGCAAGTAGTAAATTACTGTAGTCTCTGGGGACAACCACTAGAGGGAGACACAGACATGTACTAGACCAGATTATTATGAGGGGAAACCCCATTATTGGCACAGGAAACTCCAGAAGGAAATCCCCTCTGGAGGTGGATTCATATGACAATCCCCGACCCAGATCATTCAAAGACTCTTCAGACCAAACCTCTCGCCTGCAAACTGAACGTCCAAACCTTTTGAGGGTTTCTAACTGATGCATCTGCTGGTGCTGTGCTATCCTCAGTAGTATCTCCTGCAAGAGGTGGCGTCTGGATTCCTTGGAAGATGAACAGAAAGAGCGAGCGACGAGCTGCCAGGAGCAATATCCTGCTTCTCCTTGTTACAGGGAGTTTTCTAGATCCCTTGTAAAAATCTGTCTTGTGGTGTGTCGCCAGGGGGAAGTCAGCTAAACTTCCCAATCAGTCAAGCTGCAGGACACCTGCCCATTCACACAGCACTGGAGGCAATTGCCATGACAAATGAAAGGGTTTTTTTCCTCTTGTCTAGTGAAGCCAATCTTCCCAGAGCGGGATGGGACGTTCCCTTGTCCCTGCACACACGTGTCCTTCACAGACTAACAACCCCGGGGGTGCTTAAAGCACACGGAGGACTCGGAGCTGGATTTCATTCCTGGCTCTGCAACAGACGCCGTGTGTGACCCACCCAACTTCTCCGTCTTTAAAATGGGGATGATGATATAGTGCTCCGGTAACTCCAGGGGGCTTTAAGATCCTAGGACAGCAGACATGTTAATATACCCCAGTCAGACATTCTCCCACTAGTGTTCATATCACACCCCCGTTCATGTAAACAAACAGCAAATCACACGCAAAACGGATTTTACAAAGCACCCTCTGTTTAAAGAGACAGATCAATTGCAAAGCTATTTATTAATGCTCTAAATGGTTTTCTTCTGTTCCCGACGTGAAGCACCTATGTTTTCATTTCCTCACTAATACTCATAGGCAGACCTTCAGTAACAAAACAGCATGCCCGTGTGAGCACAGAAATTATATTTCAGCGACAGATTCCAGTTTCACGTTTCTACGCATTTTTAATACAAACGACCCCAAGGAAACGAATCCGTTTCAAAATGAGGACACTGGCTTGTCGGCTGGGTGAGATGGGAAATGTTCTGAACTGGGCATTTTATACATTGAAAGAAAGTCATTAGCAATTGCACACAAACCCACCCTAATAAGCGACACTGGATTGTTGCTGTTTAACCCCATGGACATGTCCCTTGCTGGCTTCCGCTGCAGCTTCTGGAATCCTTTGAAGTGCTAACATCCCACTCGAAGAATCAAAGTATAAAGAGGATGACCTAGTTTTGTATGTTCCTTCCCCCCCCAGGTAACAGGGTCAACTAGGCAGCACCAAAGCAGTGAAGAAAACCATTTTTCCTGCTCTTTGTTCATTGCGGAAGGTTTTATCTGCCCAGGGCTAGTTCACACCCCTGTCACTGCTTTGAGGGTGCTGACATTCTTAGCTCTGCACGCTACACAAGTGTAACCAGAAATGGTCCCTGCCCCAGAGACATTGCAAAATATGAGATGAGGGACGACGAATGACTACAAAGAAGTCGTGGGGGTGGGATGCGTCGTAAGAGAGCGACAATTAAAGTCAAAACTAGTGAACCCACCGCTAACACCAATCAGTATTTGGAGCGACTTCCTCCAGACAGAAACAAATCAAGAAGCGATTTCATTTAAACCAGAGCGGCAATGTAGCCTAGTGGTCTGTGCATAGGGCCAAGAGCTAGAAACTCTTTAACTCTGATCCTAACTCTGACCCTCTGATGCTCTCTCTGGTCTTGGGCGAGTCCCGTTAGCCTCTCTGTGCCTCAGTTTCCCCATTTAGAGAACAGGGTTCTCCCCAGGCTGTTGGGAGGGGGAGCCAGTGTTTACAAAGAGCACTGAAGGTGCTCAGTTCATCGTACACCAGCTAATCACAGCTCTCTCATTTCCCTTATCCACTTTCTTTATCTTTCTTCTGACCTTCCCATTTAAAATAAATCCTTCACTTTATGAGCCGCTCAAGACAGTGGCAAAGGAGAGAAACAGCTGCCCTCACTTGAATGTCCCTGTCATTAAGTTAGCTCCAAGCACAGTACATATGCTGCCTGCTGGGTCTAGTCAATTATTGCCTTCAGGAATTATTCTTAAGACGGTCCCCCTAAAGGAACCTTTTTATTTCCATCGCTAGTTTACCGTTAACTTTTCTTTGTGTGTGGCTGTCAATAAAAAAGCTATTCTCTACCTTTTATATTTTTCTACTGCTTGTCCTTTGATGAGAAGGAAACATAAAGTTAAATAAACTTCACACTTCATTCTGACTCCTCCAGGCTTGGCAGGCTGTTTATTCAGAGACCTGTTTTTCTTCCTATTTAAGACCCATGCTGGGGGGGGACACATAACGCATGTGGACAAACGAGAAGCTAGCTTGTTATGAGTGCTACCCCATGGGCTCTGTCGTGTGGCAGAGAGACAAAATGGAAGCATTTGTTTATTTTTCTAGACATCGATTGGATGCATTAAAACTTGAGCCACGGTGGTCCACGTTGGACCGGGTCTTGGGAGTAGGCCATCGGCCAGAGTAGAAGTCTGAGAGTTGGAATTTCTCTGTTCTGGTCCCAGCTCTGCCATGGTTTTCTAATGAGACCTTGGACTTGACGCTCAATCCCTAGTTTTCAAAATCTCCCCTAGTTTTCAGGTGCCTTTCCTTTGGGGGGCCTGGTCTGAGACCCCGAGCTTGTGTTTCAAGGATCCTGAAGCCGGCACCTCTGAAAAGCAGGCCCAAGGCATGACAGGTATGATGATATCCTGGCCAAAGCTAATGAAATTAAGATGAACCTTATTGAATTAAGTTTAATACCTTTAGATTTCATTGCATTGAACTGCACATGTTTTTGGACCATTGTGGGATTGAATCGCACTTCTTTAAGAGGAAGGCAGGGTTAATGCGATCTCCGGGTGATATTAGGAACCTCCAAGGCCACTTGGGGACAATACTTGTGAAGCGGATTTTGTAGCCAATACTTGGGGGTGTGAGGAATGCCAACAACCCACCTTGAATCCATCCTTTTGAAGCTACACTTGGAGCAAGAGACCCATTGTCTGGCTAGTCAAAGAGTCAACCTGGATAAAGAGTGACTCCCTTACTCATGCGGGTTCTTGTCCGGAGCAGAGGATGGGAAGGACCTGAATGCACAGAAAGACCCCTGGGTGGGTTGACTGAAGGATTGCTTCTATGCTGCAGTTGCGGTGATCTCTGGTGAGCTTATTACCAGGGTGTAGGTTCTTTTATTGGTTTTAATGTTTTCTGTGTAATGCTTCTACCTTAAGAATTCAATGTACTTGCTTAGAAAGAGCTGTGTGGTGACTTACACCGGTGGCAATTACACTGTATGCTCTTTCTGAGGGCAGAAATGAAGCAGGCCTGCTTAGGCAGGCTGTCTTTTGCTGGGAAGAACACACTGATGGAAGGGAACTGCTCAGCCTGGAAATACCCTGGTCAGGAGGGAGAGAGATGCAGGGCTCCACCCAGGAGAGGCTACCGCTCAGGAACGGGGAGCCTAGAGCGGGTGCCCTGGCTGGACCGTAGAAGGGGAATACCGGAGCAATTGTCCTGAACTGTGACCCAAGGTGTTTTAAGTTGACACGAAAAATTAGAGCCCAAAACTGGCACTTCTCTATGCCTCCGTTTTCCATTCCGTGAAATGGCTATTGTGACAATAAATTAACGACTAGTGATCCCTGGCTCCCAAGGATTCACTTACGTAACATTTGTAAAGTGCTCGGAAATCCTCCGATGATTAGGAGGATTTATATTTGTATTACAGTAGCATCTAGAAGCATCAACTGAGACCAAGGTTCAGCCTTGTACCTGTGCATGGTAAATGCAGTCCCTTACGATCAAAACAGCAAGGTGGAAAGGAGGGATTATTAGCGTCATGTTACCGATGGGGGACTGAAGCACGGCAAGAGCGAGATTTGCTCAGGGCCACACAGGAAGGTTATGGCAGAGCGAGGAACTGAGCCCCAGATCTCATGCGTTCCAGCCCAGTGCCTTAGCTCCCAGAGACTGTCTTAAATGTGAGCAGAGAAGGGTTTGACCCAACCACCCCGGCTCAGACACCATTTTGAATCTGGACTCTGGAGCCAAACGACTCAGTTGGCCCCTTTCTCTAGGAAAAGCCAAACCAATGCTTGGATGTTCACCCCAGATAAACTTTGGGTCCATTCAGCTCCGCCTCCAACTTTGTCTTTCAGGCTCCCCTCTGAACAATAGGTTCTGAATAGACTGTCTCTCGGAGCTGAGATCTCAATCCAAGTCAGCTCCGAGGCCATCCGGAATGGTGCCACACCCCAAACCACATTACGGTGCTAGTTTGCATCACCAGGAGACGCTGCCGTCAACTTCAGTAGGTGCGTCGGGACGGCTTCAGGTGGGGCACCGTCGCCCGGAACCCACGGTGCCATTAGCTTTACACCAAAGCAGAGGGAGAGGAAACGAGGACTGACTGGCAAGCTTTGAGGGAGATATACTTCAAGGAATCCTAAACTGACTCATTAGATGTATTATTCAGGTTTTTAAAGTATCACTTGTGGTAAAAGAATAAATGAGGAGCCCGGGGCATTGCTACTGGGTCTCTTTTTGTTCCTGTTGGCAGTACAGCAGATGTCAAAGGATTTTTGCCATCAGAAAAAACAACATGCAAATTCAGACCTGTCCCTTTTATCTCTCCTTTCCCCACCCCTGTTTTCCCCAGTGCTGTTCTTTTATTTTTTTCCCTTCTGCAGATTCCCCTCCTCCTTTTCAGTGTAGATCAGCCTTGTGCATTTCTCATCCGCTACTTGTTAGGGGGAGAGAAGGCGGGTGGGGGGACATTTTATTTTATATCTTCCTTTCCCAAGCAGTTAGCAGGGACAGACAGAGGCCCATGAAATGTATCAGAACTAGAGAAATGACGTGCATTCTGGCTACTGCCTCGCTGTGCATCAGGAAAAACCCGTCTCTTAGGGGTCTGTAATCAGCGACTGTGCTCTTGGGCTCTCCTGTGGTCACTGCAGCGCGCCTTCAACAGCCTGTTAAAATGCCATCGCGCAGGTGGGGCACATTGCTGCTTGTGAAGGTATCAGGCCCTTGGTTTCAGAAGAGAGGGACAGTTCTCCTACAAGGCGAGCCCATCTGATAAAGAGGGTTTGCCTTAGGTCCCCAATACACAGCGTACCCAGCACCATCTAGTGCAAGTTCTAAAGGTGTCTGTAGAAAGGGAGATGGGGGGGTGGCAGTGCTGGTGTTACCCATTGGGAGGTCTAAGCCCACACACAACACATACTAATAATTAATGGGGGGCCCCCTTGAGCTGCTTGGGCCCTAAGCAATAGCTTAGTCTGATTGTGCCTAGCACCAGCTCCGGGGGGGAGGGGATACAGAGGGGTTATTTTGAACAGGGCCGGCTCCAGGCACCAGCCTGGCAAGCAGGTGCTTGGGGCAGCCCCTCCGGAGAGGGGCGGCACGTCCAGGTATTTGGCGGCAATTCGGTGGACGGTCCCTCACTCCCGCTGGGAGCAAAGGACCTCCCGCTGAATTGCCGCCACAGATGGCAATCGCGGCTTTTTTTTTTTTTGGCTGCTTGGGGCGGCCAAAACCCTGGAGCCGACCCTGGTTTTGAAACACAGGGCTGGGGCGAGTGATAAACAGGAACCCACAAGCGAGCTACAAAAATAGTCAACTTCAGCTCAGGGAAGCAAGACGCCAAGGAGCCACTTAGCGCCCATTGTGTATTCGGTGTTATTACTGCTAAAAATGGAGACTGGTCAGCGTGACGGCTCTAGTGGGTGGAACTCTTAAATCTTTGATCACGGCTGCCCGGGCTGTGCCACATAAGCTGAGTAAAGATCTTACTCCACCACGGCCTGATTCTTCCCAGGTACAGCAGGGTAAATCCAGAGTAACTCCACTGACTTCATAGCAATGCTGAGATTTACACTGGTGTAACTGAGAACAGAGGCATCTAGCAAAGCCCCCTCTCCCTCCTCCCAACTCCTGGGAAAGCAGGACACGTCCAGCACAGAGGGAGTGATCCAAAGCATTGACATCGATGAAACCAGTTTCATTTACACCAGCTGAGGCTCTAGCCCATGGTCTCTTTGCTTATGTCATGTTGTTAGTGGCCAGGCACCGGGGTGATGGGCACGTTACAAATACCTAGAGAAAGACAGACGATAAATAGACTGTAATATAGAGAAAATAGCACTGAGCATCTTCAAAGCACTGTGTGAACACCAACCAGGTAATCCTCACCGGTCCTTTGAAGTAGGCGGGGGAAATATTATTATCCTCAACTTACCAATAACGAAATTGCAACATGGGGCCTGATTTTGTCATTTACCCTGAGCAGATCAGTAATCAACCCTTTGAAGTCACTGGTGAAAAATCAGTGTCCGCTCAGAATAAGGCCCTGTTTCTTCAAAGTACCAAGGCTAGTCCCTTAGGGGCTGAGTCATGAAAAATCTAATTTTTTTTTGTTACTTTTAAATAATCCATTTTAAAAAATTCTGAACTTATAAAAATCATTAACGAATTATAAAAGCGTCTGAAATGAAAGCTGAGGAGGAAAAATCATTCACGTTTAATGATCTGATCCTGCCTTAGGTGAAATCAACTCTGGGCCCAGTCCAACTCCAGTGGGAACCGTGCCATTGATCTCAATGGCGCTGGATCTATTTGGAGCAGAATCAGGCCCTAAACGACTTTGGTCACATCAGATTCTTGAGCTTTCCCGTTAACTTCCCTCCAGAATTTGAGCAGAACCCAAATGTGTTTGGAGGCACAATTTAAAAAAAAAACGTAGTTTAAAAAGCTTTCCAGGGATTCCCTAATAATCATATTGTTTTCTGCTTTGCTTGATTACAGGCTTCAGGGCCTTGCAGAGTCTCATATCTGCTGCTTCTCTCCCTACACCTTGTAAAGGTCTCTTCTTGGAATTCAAGCGCACCTCGAAGCCAGGAGTTTACTTTGTATTTCTCCAGGAATGAAACGAGGCAGGTACATGACAGCCACACTTTGAACTCTCACATCTGGCAATTCTTCCCAAAGAGAGTGAGAGCAGGCTGGGAATAGAGGATGTATTGCAGGGGAATGGGCAGCCTCAGTCTTGCACGTTAACGCTAAAGCCTCCAGTGCTGTTGAGAGCCAGATGTGGTTTAAAGCCGGTGGGCCCATGTGCATTTCAAGGCTTTTTACCTATCCTGCTGCTCAACTAGAAGGTCAGTTTTAAGCTTTGGTGGGAGGGAGCAGGACAACTTGACCGGCTTCAGTGAACCGATGCTGTTTACACAAAGACCTCAGTTTGCCCTGGGGAGCCTTGTGGCCTTTGAAAAGGGGAGTGGTGCAGTCACTAACCGATGGCTTTTTACTGGTCCTTGCCTTCGTTCCCAATCGATAGTATGTCAATCACAATTTATCTACCTATGTTACAGCCTGTTTATGAGGAGTGCTGTAGGAAAGTCTATCAATAAGGAAACCTCTGGATGGAGCCCCGATGGATGACACAAACCTCCTAGGGATTGTGCTATAAAAGATCATCTCATAACCTGCCAAAGGTCACGGTGTGTGGGACAGAGCTGGGACCAGACCCCCTGATCTCCTGGTCCAGGACACTGGCCCCCAGGCCATCCTTCCTCTTTGATAGCTTGGCACAGGGAAGCTGGTACGCTAAGTGGTGTCACCTCTTTCCATGGCATGGGTCTGATTCTGATCTCACCCATACACTGGTCTGAAAATGGTAACTCTGTGAGGTCAGTGGAATTAGTGCAGATACACAGCAGTATAGAGGAGTGAGCCATTCCAGGCACTGTAAAAACACACTTTCTCCAAACTTTGCTTGGATCTGAAAAAGTGGGCCGTGAAACCCTATGGACATGGGCTGTCATGTATGATTTCTGATGCTTTCTGCTTCTGGTGAGACTGGAAATATCATCAGAAGGGTCGTTCTCCAGCTTATGCTCTGTCAGGGAGTTAGCCGAACTTTTGGAAACCTCTGACATAAACCAGTACAAGTGTGGAGAGAAGGTTCTGCTGTGTCCTGTGCCCGTTATATATTTTTCTCCTCTTGTGCTGAGGAGTTCAGGAAGAAACTTTCTGTAGTGCATAGGGGATTGAAGAGTGGTATCTCTTTAAATAGCTTGGGGGAGCCCACTAGTGGGAGTCCCTTTCTTCAATTGCAGATCCCACAGAACCTAACGAAACAGCAGTGTATATATGCAGATCGGCCTTGTATTTTTGTGTATAGTTAGTGAGCATGGTTATTTGGTACCCAGCTGTGTCCGTTGCGGTTTCCTCACGTTCTGAATGTTGTGCAGAGAGAAAAGACACAACACTTTCCCTATGCTGTTGATGCCAGTTAGCAGCTACCAATAGGGAAGAGCAACCGAACCTTCACAGACCACAGTGAGAGGTGGGATGGTCCGTTGGTAATGGAGCTAGATACTCAGGAAGCCCAGGGTCAATTCCCTGCTTCATCACAGACTTCTTATGTGGTCTTGTGCAAGTCTCTTGGTGCCTCCGTTTCCCCTCTGTGAGTAATGTGAGGACGAATGCATGAATGACTGTCAGGTCCTCAACTACTACAGCAATGAGGGCCGTATAAATACCTAGAATAGTTTGGGACGTTCCGTCCTAGAGCGTAATATCCAGGGTCCTGTCTTCAAAATCCCCTTGCAACAGCCCCCTCTAAGAAAGATTCAGGAGTGCAGGCAGTCATTGTGAGGACAAGAAAATATCACTACAAGTGAGGGAGACAGAGAACAAGGAATGGGGAGATCCAACAGACTGAAGGGTTTTGAGCCTCAGAGCTTTAGCCCGATTGAGAGTAACGTAATTGGTTGATTGGCTGTTAAATGCGGTACTGGGGGCTGTTATCACTCATGTTGTTCAGCAAGCTGCTGTTCCTTTATTTTTTGCAGTGCTCAAAAGTTTTGGAGATTTATTTATTTTTAACAAAATAAATAAATTAATGGAGATATCCCATCTCCTAGAACTGGAAGGGACCTTGAAAGGTCATTGAGTCTAGCCCCCTGCCTTCACTAGCAGGACCAAGTACTGATTTTGCCCCAGATCCTTAAGTGGCCCCCTCAAGGATTGAACTCACAACCCTAGGTTTAGCAGGGCAATGCTCAAACCACTGAGCGATCCCTCCCCCCAATGGGAAAAGGCAACTAAAGAAACAGCATTCCAATCAGAACTACACCCAGAGGAATGAAATTGCGAAAGCCCAGGAATCTGGCCCTAGTTTTGAGCAGTTTGCTCCAATTATAATTTAAAAGAGAGAGTTTACACACAACAAAAGGTCTCTCTAGAAATACAAGAGTTGCCTTGCCCACCAGCCCCCACTGTAGACATCTGCATCCTTGCTACAGCCACTTGTCTTTGCAAAGCAAAAGATCATTTAGTATTTAGCTTCCAGTGGCAGCCAGACTTACTCCATCTGAATGGAGACCCAAGGGCTTGATCCTCATTTGGTGTAAATCGCCGATGGTGCTTTACCCACCCTGGGGATCTGCCAGCACCCAACCCTCCACCCCCGCTGCCTACATATTAGCCTTTATTAAAAAATCTGTCTTAGAAGGTACAAATTCCATGAAATACTGCTGAAGATTTGCATAAATAAAACTCACTGAAACAAATGACTTTCGTGATGTAAAGGATCATATTAAAGCAGCCTGCAGGGCATTGGGTTTATTTCAGGAACATTTTAGCATTGCAGATTGCCATTTCATTCAGACTAAGGTTTTCTAATAACAAGACAAGAAGGGAGGCATTCTAATTGCACTGGCTGAGTGGCTTGTTACTACCAATAAGGTTTTCTAAAAACACCGGCCCTGTTACAGTTGTATCGATGGTGGCAGTGGGCCAAACTGGCTCTATCCGTCTCCTGATCTAAAAGTCAATGGGCCTGTGCACAAGTGGAAGAAGCACGTATGTAAGTCTTTGAAAGACTGGGGCCAAAGAGCAGCCTCTCCTTGACTTCAATGGACTTCAGATCAGGCCCTGAATGCTTACTAGGCAAAACTTGCCTTAAATGGGCAAAATATCACTGGGCTTTTCGGAGGTACCTAAGGGAGAGAGACAATCATTGAAATGTACTGAGAGATGGATGCCTAACTCCTTCGAAAAACCTCAGCCTACATAAACACAAATGAGCTGTGAATATTGGTTTGGATTTTAAAATGAAACCACCCCACCTGTGTTAATTTTGGATTGTTTCCTGGGAGAAATTCACCCCCCTGCAGATGGCTCATGACCCGAGTCCCACCTGTTGCCCTCCAAAGGGAAGTTAGTCCGGGAGACGACTCCAGAACGGAGACTGCTCCACAAGTGGCCAACAGGGAGCGCTACAGGCCTGCGCCCAGCTTGGAAGAGTTGCATCATGGCAACCTCCCGCGTGGTGGTTCTTACAATCTGGGACATAAGCCTCTCTGGAGAGGTGTTCCTCACGAACTGGCGGCTAACTGGTGACTGTACAATCTGCCCTGGGGGAGGGGTGACGTGCACGGCCCAGGAGAAGAGCAGTAGCAGTAGGCGTGCTCCCCGCTGGGGAGGAGTAAGATACTTCAGCCCATCTAGTGGAGCAGCTCGCTCTCCCCAGCATGCCCAGCCAGCTTCCAGGGCCGGGGAGTAAGGAGAACAGAGCCAGAGTTCCTGCTACTCCTCACCCCATTCCCCACCTGCTTTCTTGCTGCAGGCAGTAGGCTGCACTTTCCCCACCTCGGCCAGGCGCAGTCTGAGCCGAACAGGGGAGCAGAGATGGCTGGGGCTGAATCAGGGCTGTGACAATCCAGACCTAGAGGAGTTTCTCCCACCACCTTATAAGTAGGGCCCTACCAAATTCCCAGTCCATTTTGGTCAATTTCATGGTCATAGGATTTTAATAATCATAAATTTCATGGGGGTCCTGACCCAAAATGGGGCCATGGGGGGTGGGGTGTCACAAAGCTATTGTAGGGGGGTCACGGTATTGCCACCCTTATTTCTGTGCTGCTGCCTTCAGAACTGGGCAGCCGGAGGGCAGCTGCCAGCGGCAGTGCAGAAGTACGGGTGGCAATACCAGACCATGCCACCCTCCTTTCTGCGCTGCTGCTGGTGGCTGCGCTGCCTTCAGGGTTGGACTCCCAGCCAGCAGCCGCAGAACTTCCTGCAGCTGATGGCGGTTCCCAGAGATGGGTCTTACCCACCCTCGGGAGCAGCCTCTGCAGAGGGTCCCTCCCCAGCCTGTCTGGGACTAGCCACTGGAGCCCAGCGCACAGCCCAGCACCCTCAGCCCAGGAGCGGCAGTGCCTCCCCAAACTGCCAGGCGTGGCCCCACCCACACTCCACCTCCAGGGCCCTGCTTCGGCCGTGCCGTGCTGGGCTCCAGGGGGCTGGGGGCTAGCCTCCCCCAGCCAGCGGTTCACATGCTGCCCACGCCTCAGCCCTGCCCCTCCCTGGCTCCAGGCCCAGCACTTGGGAGTTAAAGGGGCCTTGGGCTGGCTGGGGTGAGAGGGGTGGTGGCTGCGATGCACCTCTGACCATGGGGCCCTAGGCAGTTGCCCACTCGCCCACCTATAAGGCCAGCCCTGCCCCCCCCCAAATTGATGACCCCCTCCATACCATGCCACCCTCACTTCTGCGCTGCTACCGGTGGCGGTGCTGCCGTCAGAGCTGGGCTCCCAGCCAGCAGCCGCTGCTCTCCAGCCGTCCAACTCTGTGAAATCTAGTCTCCCCTATGATAGCCAGATTTCACAGGGAGATCAGATTTCACAGTCCATGACGCGTTTTTCACGGCTGTGAATTTGGTAGGGTCCTTCTTATAAGAAGGGGAAAGCATGAAACCATGCTCGGCTGTAATATCCCTCCTTCATCCCCTCCAGATTTAGGCAGCATTGTTTAAGTCTTCCTGGTTGACCCAGTCAACCTCTCCCATCACGGAGTAGGATTGGATGTGTAGTTTGAGAGGTTTGAGTCCTTTTTGCCCTTGCAGAAAGCAGAATACTAACATTCTGGGCAGGTGAGAACATGTTCTGAAATCCTGGAAATAATTTCTCCATTGCTGTTCCATCAATACTGGCCTCAGTTCAGTCAATTGCCTTTTTTTTTTTTTTTTTGCTATGCACTTTAGGAAAAGCACAAACCAGTATAAATTACAGGCAAAGCCTGAGGACTTGTAAATTACTTAAAAATCAAAGTGCATTCCTGCATTCCTGGGGATGCTGCAATTTGGGAGTCAGAAAATGTGCATGTGTAAAAATAAAGTGCACTTCAAGCAAAGATCTCAAAGCTCTTTCCAGATGTTAATTAACCAAGCCACATAACACTTCCTTGAGTTGATATTCTATCCATTTTACAAGTGGATATCTTGAGGTGCACAGGATATTCAGGTCAAAAATTGCTCAAATACCCAGTCATTTGGGGTGATTCCATTTTGAGTGTCCACCTGAGATTTCCAAGATTTCATTTTCAGAGGTGCTGAGTGTTATGTTCAAGGCACAGACACAGAGAGATGAGATAAAAACATGAAATGCTCTTTCTGGAAGGTTGCAATGTAGCACTACTTTATTCCTTAGAATTCATGATGGGTTCAGAATTCACCCAAGAATCCAAAAACAGAGAGAGAGAAAGCAGGCTGTTCCCTGAAACAGAGGCACAGCTCACCCCACCTTAGCCTGGGCTGTCTTTCTCCAGACTGATGGTCAGTGATTGTATGCTTCCCAGTAGAGCCTCTTAGACTGCTGCAGGGTCAGGAAACCCTTCTCCCACCCACCCTCCACCCCAGTCTTGCTATTCCAACACAGTCCCCAATATACCACACTAATCATCCACATCTGCCATTGGAGTTACAGGTGCTTTCTCTGAAAATCAAGTCCCATGTGTCCCAAGTTGGGCACCCAAACTGAGTGGATGCTTCTGAACATTTTGACATAACAAGAGCTAGAGGAAACTTTTCCAACTTATTAGCGTATGGACACCCAAGACAGTAAGAATTAGTTTGATCAGTGCCATTTCATAGCTGGAGTAACTGAGACCCAGGGAGGTTGTGACTTGTCCAAGATGGCATAGCCACTCAGTGGCCATGTTAGAGACACAACTCAGGAGACCTGATTATCAGCCTCCACCTGTACCAAGTAGACGCATACCCTCTCCTTTGCAACCAATTTCAATCTAATCCCCTTGTCTAAAACCCCAGTAAGACCCTGATCTTGCTGTTAATAGTGTGGGCAGACACTTGTGGCCCATGTGAAACCTCATTGGAGTCACTATAAGGTTGGTTTGGGGAGACCATGTTATATCTACAAGGAACCATGTTCTTTGGAGGAGCTGTTTGGCTTCCAGGGTCTCCAGTTTGTTTATTTTTGCTACTTGCCCATGATACAACCTGCATCTGATTTCGCAGACGAGTTCTCAGTATTTTCCTCACAAATCTTAGTGAAATCTGACAAGGAAAAGTGATCAATACATGAAACAGAACCAAACCAATGACTCCAACAACATTTTTTCCCAAGGTTCAATTTTAAGATACTTTTTTTTTTCCTCCTCGGAATCCATTAGTCACTTCTGTGAATATAAAACAGTTTTGTTTGTAGACAAACACCCAATCTCTGCAGTCTTCTAAAGATTCCCCCACAATCTAATTTCAAAATAACACTGCACTTCTTTAATGATCAATAGCAATTACTAAGTCATTTATATCCAATAAAGGCTGCAGCAGGCGGTCTGTGTGATCCATTACTGTATAAATGCACACCATGAAACAGATTAATAAAGCATTATGATAAGCAAGCTCATAATTTGCATGAACATGAGGCTTAGGAGCTAATTGAAGCAATCCAGCAAAATGTCAATGACTTCTTTTGGATATGAAATATTCATTAAAGGCAGACATTTATTTGTGAGCAGTTGTTTATTTATGCCTTTTCATTTGCATCCTCCTATAAACTGTGAGTGTCTTTCCTATCGAGCGCAGCCAATACTGGTTTCATTTTACAATGCTGGATCTTTCAAATTGCTCCTGGCTTGCAAAAACAGTGTCTCTTCTGGGTTGGTTTGTTCGAAAGAAACTCAGAGTTAGGTTCGGTTCTGCCCTGGCGTAGGGAGAGAGCGAAAGTTGCTCGCACTCCCCTTGTTCAGTGGCTGCATGAGTTGGCGTTGCCCCCAGCAGAGTCTAGAATAAGCCCCAAATGGCTTTGCCAGGGCACGGGTCTGTGGATCTAAGAGACTTCTATGGCCCCCCATTAACACACAATCTGTAGTGTGTTAGCCTCACAACACCTCTGTGCAGTAGGAACTGCTGGGCACAGGATGACCCCATTTTCAGAGAGGGCAAACTAAGGCACTGAAAGCCTAAGGACCATTTGTTGGCCTAGTGGGAATTTTGGTGCTTTTGAAAATCCCAATAAGCGTCTTTCTGCATCTTTCGGCAAATCTGGCCTTATGCGATTTGTCCAAGATCACACAGGGAGTCCGTGGCAGAGCTAGGAATTGAACCTGGGTCTATCCAGTCCCAAGCTAGTGCCTGCACCGCTGGTTCCTCCATCCTCTGCCTTGTTCTCATATCCAGCCAGCTACTCCCTCCTTTGGCCTGCCCACATCCCACCTCTGACCCACCCCAGAAGCAGTGCAGAGCTAGATTTGTGCATTGTTATGGGGTAGGGTGACCAGACAGCAAATGTGAAAAATCGGGACAGGGGGTGGGGGGTAATAGGAGCCTATATAAGCAAAAGACCCAAAAATCGGGACTGTCCCTATACAATTGGGACATCTGGTCACCCTATTATGGGGTCACCTGATGCCTGCAGCCCCTTGTGTTAGCTGGAACAAAGGCGCTATCAGGCAACAATGAGTGGGACCCTCATTATGAGTCAGTAGAATTCACCCTTCAGGGCAGGGGGAATTTTAAAGGGCCAGCACTGGAGTCACCTCAGTTGGTGCTGCCTCCCCGCCCCCCTTTTCCAGCAGAATATGTGTTGAACTCCTCTCTGGATGACTGAGTGGCAGCACAATGAGAGCTAAGGCCCTGATCACTTTATAAACAGCGATAGCTTAACCCTCACCCTGCATGACCTAGGTCTGTCGGATTAGACCTGTTTTACAGACGGAGAAACTCAGAGTGGGGGGAAGTGACTGGCCCAGGGGAGTCTGTGTCAGAGCTGCGAATCAAGCCCATCCGTCCGTCGTTCCCCCCGGAGTGTCTGACTGCTTGCCTAGGGGGTCGTTTTCCACCGGCCGTGCCGGCTGGCTCTGACTTAGACCTGGCTGAAAGTAAGCTGGAGTGCAACAACGCCTTCCTGGCTCGGGGGATCGCACTGAGCACCCTGTTTCCAGGAGCTCAAGCAGGGAAGTGCTTTGTCCTTCCAGCTTGCAGCGCCTTGCAGAGAGCTGTTCTTAGCTGAGTGCTTGCCTGGGTGCCTTCCCTCGCCCCCAGCCAGCAGGTCAACACATTAAAAGGCAGGTGTTTGAGAAGCACTTGTTTAATGGCACATTAAATAGCCTGACTCTCTGACAAGTGCCTCCCTGGCTCTTCCTACATGTTAGCAGCACCAGCGCAGCAATTTTTTTTTTATCCCATGTTTTCTATGCGTTTATTAATGCTAATTAGTGTTATTTGCCCCCACGTGATGGCCGCATCAAGCTCCAACCAGCTGCTTGCCGGAGTTTCTCCAGCGTTCTGCAGTGCGCTTGACTGCACTCGGGAAGGTTAGGCATAACCACAGTTGACAGGTCCATCTGCTCTCTTCCGAGCGTCTCTCAGGGCACAAAACATGGTTAAACATTCATAGAGGGGCCAAGAAGAGCTGGAGTCGCCCGCCTCTCTGAGCCGCTAATAGCAAAACTGGGCTGTTTTGCTTCCCAGCGCCTGTTTTTCGAGCGTGACTTGTGGGGGAGTGAGGCTAGAAGCCAAGAACAATAGCAGGGGGCCAAGTTTCCGGCTTTCCACCCGTGCAGCTCCATTGAAGCTGGTTGGGGTGATGCATATTTACACTAGAGCTGAATTGGCCCCTCTGCCTGTAATTTAGTTATTTTATTTGGACGTGAACAACATGCAAGTTGCCGTTCCCAGGCCCGGCCCTCAGTTACAAACACAGGCCAGAGCAGCAACAGAAACAAACAATAGCAAATCCTACCAGGCAGTGAGCAAAGAAAGGCTAGGCTGTGGCTAGAGCCATGGCCCGGGACCCGCGACACCAGTGTTCTGGGCTAGAGCTATGAACTGATTTTCTCTGTGATCGGGGTCAGCCACTTATGGCCTATTTTTTTTAAGGTATTAAAGTGCCTAACTCCCACTGATTTCACTGGGCACTAAATGCCTAAATAGCTTTAACAATCTGGGCCTTAATCATTCTGGGTCTCACCTGTAAAATGGGGATACTGTTTCTTTTGATGGTAAATTCTGCAGAGCCGGGACTGTCTCTTACTATGGGTTTGTCCAGTGGCCAGCTCCACCTTCAGGACATCTCAAGCCAAGGGGGAGAATGAGTTTCAAAGTCTGCAAACATAACCTAGAGTTGCAAGCTGATGGGGGGATGTGGAGAGCTGCTTACCCATGGCCTGATCTAACCTGCATTGCAATCAGTGACTGACTTCACTGGGGTTTGGATCGGGCCTTCTCCAGCTCTGGTTTCCATGGCTTTCTCTTGAGATGGGATGTTACTATCCACTACCAAACCAACCTGAGCACAAGGTTTGCTCACGCTTATACTCCGTCTCAATAATATTAACGGGAGTTACACGGGTTCCCGAGACTGAAGCTCCTGCATCCCAATGTTTTCTTTCCCTGTAAAAACACGCTATCTGTTCCCCCTGGAGATCAATGAAAACACATGGCTAATCATTATCACGACTTACTGGCATTGCAGTGGCACCAGTCTGGATCGGGCCCCATTGTGCTGGGCTTTGCACAGACATGTGAGATTAAGGGCCTCAGTGGCCAGGTATGGTAACAGGAGCTTAAGGCTGCTGACATAGGGGAGTGCTTGGGTACGAAGAAGTGAGTTAATACGGGATACTTGCAGTTATAGGGTGCACAGATGGATGGACATGGACAGACTGGAAGAGATGTCTTGGGTCATTGAGTCCAATCCCCTGTCATAGATAAAGGCCTGAGGGGATACAAAATTTGTATCCGCATCCAATCTGCAATCTGCAAACACGGTCTGCGGATATAAAGCAGATATCTGCAGATTTGCAGGACACTAGGCACAGAATCCCATTCATAAACGTATCAAACTCCATCTGAAAACTAGTCAGGTTGTTGGTCCCCCATTACTCCTATTCATAGGTGCAGGAACTAGGGAGGCTGCTGCACCCCCTGGTTTGAAGTGGTTTCCATTATATACAGGATTTACAGTTCCGTTAAATGGCTCTCAGCACCCCCACTATACAAATTGTTCCAGCACCCTTGCTCCTTTGGAAGGTTGTTGCAGAAAAAATACTTGATTTGTCATTGAAAAAGATGCAAGGCTTTTGAAATTCCATGGGCAACCAAGATGGCAATTTCCTGCAATAGCCTGGACAAAGAGCACTGAATTAAGGTAAACCTTATTGAATTAAGTTTAAGTATCTTAGGAGTTCACTGTATTAAACATGCAAATGTTTATGTAGTTGGCAGTGTTGTTGTAGCTGTGCTGGTCCCAGGATATTAAAATAAAAGATATTACCTCCCTCGACTTGTCTCTCTAATGTGTATGATTATTGTGGAATTGTATGTAATGTCTCTGGGGCGAGACGTGACTAATGTAAACCCTGGGAAGTGTTATAAGTTTCAAAGGACTATTTGAAACGATGTGCCAGACAAGAATGAACTTTCAGAGTTAAGTGGGTTTCCCAGGAAATTGCTAGAGGGACGTGTATGCAAACGGACCCCCTGCCAGTTATGCAAGAACTCAGCCTTTTGAAACGTTGTCTGCTGAGCACCTGTGATGTAAGGTCAAGATCAAAGGCCCAAGCTGTATAAAAGGAAAGGCCACAGAAACACCAGTTGGTGGTTACCTACCAGAGTCCTTGTTGGAGTTGAGGGGCGATCTCTGGTGAGCTCATTAGCACGTGGGTAGGGTTTTTTGGCCTATCTAATATGTTTTCTCTGTAATGCTTTCACCTGAAGAATCAATGTGCTTGCTTAGGAAAAGCTGAGTGGTACCTTATAACTGTGGGCAATTACACTGTTCATAGCCTCTGAGGAGAAAAGCAGAGCGGGCCTGCTGAGGCAGGCTGACTTGCTGGGAAATTCAAAGCATAGGCAGGGAATTGTGCAGCCTGGAAATACCCCGGTCAGGAGGGAGTGAGCCGTGTGTCTGCACCCAAAAGAGGTGACAGCTGGGGAGCGAGAAGTCTGCGAATGGGTGCCCTTATGGCCTGTAGAGAGGGGATACAGGAGCAGTTGCCCTGAGCTGTGACACCAGGCAGTAGGGTTGTAGCAAGGGTCTTCCGGAGCTAGCACCCTTTACCTGAGTTAGTTCACCTCCATCAGAGGTTTGCTTTTGAATCATGTGTGACGTCCAACTGTATGTCTTGGCTGCTCACTAAGAAGAATGAGCAGAGGCAACAGAACTCCACGGATATAGGTTCTTCCCTACAAGTTGCGAGCTCACATTTAAGTCAGAAATGGAGGTTTTTCAAGCCCATCTATTTGCAAAGATAGCGCTCAGACTTTTAATCAATGCACCCACTCTATCTTATTTGCTCTGCAGCCAGTTGAGCGAAACAATGTAGCACCAAAAAAAGACATCAACCTCCCTCATTCATCTTAACTGAAGAACTTGAACGCAGAGTCTTTTTTGGCTATTTAAAGTCAGGAATATGATGTTATACAAATGACTTGGTGGGGCCCCATATATATCCTCTCTCAATATTTTCAAGGTCTAAATTGTTGTTTAATAGTGTACAGCCGTGGTAGCTGTAGTTGCCCAGTTACTGGACTGATCGGTGCTTCTTTTTCCCCCCGTCAATCTATCTATATCCATCCGTTGTCTCTTGTCCTAGCGATTGTAAGGTCCTTGGGGCAGGGACTACCTTTTTGTTTGATGTTTGTACAGTGCCTAGTGCAGTGAAGTCATACAAATCATGACAAAAGAACAAGAAGTGAAGACAAATCTTGTACCCCCTTGAACTTGCAGGGAGACTGTAGGAGAGCGTAAACCCTCTTTATCCAAACGGGAATTTGCTCTGGACATATTCCACCAGGGAAAGACACCGTGCAAATTTTGATGAATACATCAAATTATTAGGAATTCAGCTTTACATGTCAATGGAAGAATGGCCCTTCCAGAAACACAATGCCCCCTAGCAGCATGGCAGGGCATTGGTTCACAAGAAAGAAACCCAGCTACTGAGTCTCCCGTGCTCCATCTTGCATCAGGCTGGATTTTCCTTTGTGGGTCTCCCATGCAAGTAATGCTTAGCTTGTGAGAGGGAAAAGGCTTGCGGCTCCAAGTGGGAGTCGATGGCACGCTGGTTGTAGTTCTGTGCCATCTTTTATGCATTCCATGCCAAACACAAGAGGTGGCAGGAGACTGCAGAATGATATTTTTACAGCCAATTTTCTGCTTCAATTAGTTTTCTTTCCCCCAGATCTATTTCCTGGGAACTGACTGTCAGGCAGAGGGAGGGA
Organism: Chrysemys picta bellii; assembly: GCF_011386835.1. Lineage (NCBI taxonomy): Eukaryota > Metazoa > Chordata > Testudines > Emydidae > Chrysemys > Chrysemys picta. Next base: position 19,485,385 of record NC_088808.1, read on the forward strand.
CCAAGAGCTGTCTCAGCTCTCATGCTCCCTGCTGTCCATTCCTTACGTTCCATCAATGAATTAAATTTCTGTGCCAGCTGGAGAAGACTCTAACGATCTCATCCTTTCATTGTTAATCACCTCCTTGGACCTATATAATTCTGTCCGAGCTCCCATGCTCATTTGTATTACGCTGGATGCATTGCAGTGAATCATAGGATTTTTTAGAAAAATGTTGTTTCGGTGGAGTGTTCCCTTTTGATAACGATTTTTCTTCCACCAGACCAGAAGCCAGATGTGATCAATTGCACCATCCTGGTTGTTGGTTATTTTCTCCCTGTCTCCTCGCTGCCTGAGCATACACACAAACTATTATCTCTCTCCACTGTAAAAGAAGGATCTTCACAGCCTGGTGGGAGGACACCTTGTGTGTGCGCCTGAAAAACCATGTCAAAGACACACAGCACCTCTTATCTAACTACCTTTGCTCCACCAATACTAACAACCCTTTGGTGGCTTATTTAGAGTAAGGGGAGTGGGGCTTTGCAGGCTGTTTTAATATAAATCTTTGCTTGGTAAAACCATTCCAGTCCCTTTCTCACTGCTCCCCAGCCTGAATCAATATCTATTTCTGTGCTCTAAATTACTTTCTTCTCCCCGAGACTGTCAACAGCACCTGCAGAATATCAGCGATGACATTTTTAAATAATTCTCTCGGAATTTTCCCACCCAGAAGTATCCTTCCGGGACTGAATTCCTCAGGCTTTCAGAGAAGTGGGGAAAAGACAGAGCAAACAAGCGGAGTCTAGAAAAGATAAGATTGTTAGTAGGAGAACATTAGGGGAGGGTCAAAGGAAAATTTATACAATAGGCTATAGTTTCTTTGGGTAGTGATTTAACTGGCCAATCTTTAGCTCTGGTTGTGTAACACAGAGTATAAGAACTGGAGATGGCTGGAAATGCTTCATTGAAATGGTTTTTCTACAGAAAATGCCATTTTTGTCTAAATCAAAATGTTTCAAAAAATACGTTGATTTTGATCATTTGGGGGGCGGGCCTGAAATAAAGCATTTCAATAATTGGAATGAACTGTTTCCATTTTGCATTTTAAACAATATTCATTGTTTTTAAGAAAAAAAAATCTGTACAGGTTGAAATTGGAACAAAGTGGGTTTTTTTTAGTTTAGCGAGACACATTGTCTCAGGTAAGCTGAAATGAAATTTTTAGAATTCTGCTGCCTAGGTCATTTCAAATGCTTTTCTTGTTTTGTTTTGGTTCTGTTTCAGAGTGGAAAAAACTTCAAATTTGCAGAATTTCCCAGGGAACAGAAAATCCAGGTCCTGCCTAGCTCTAATAAGAACACAGGGAGTTTCAAAGACACAATGGGCCAGAAATGCAGTTTGTGTAAAGTGGCCTAACGCCAGTGATATCAATGGAGCATTGCTGATTTACACCCGCTGAAGATCTGACCCAACAGCACTAGCTACAACAGGGAAATACGTTTTAGAAATACCTCGAGTACCATGAGTAACTTCTAGGCAATGAACGCTACAGGGGAATACTATGCACAATACATATTAGATGCTCAACACCAGATTTTTAAAGAGATCCAGGTCCCTAAACAGGCAGAAAATCCACCATGTAGGTGCTGCTGACCTCTTCAAAGCTGCAGCTCGGGCACTTTCTAACCCCACTAGGTACCCAAGTCCTCTAGGTGTGAAGGTTTCTACCAGTCGGCATTTTCAAAGGAGCCTAAGCACAGCTGCCACCCTGCAGTTAATGAGCGTCTCAGAGCCCTAGCTTCAACCGAAGGCCTGGAAGCAGGATTTTTAAACTAGGTGGGGACCCAATCCCTTAGGCATGTGTGGAGCATAGGGAGCTCCCCACTCAGCTGACGGGTGTCTGCAAACCCCTTTCTTAGGTGCTTAGCTATCCCCAGGCAGCACCGAGTCCTCTCACTTGGGGCTGAAAATTCCACTAGGCGGTGGGTCACTTAGGGGGTAGACATTGCTCTGCTCAGCCTTGCAACGTCGAAATCCCTTTTAAAATCTGGGCCTTGGTTACTGAATGGTGGGTGGCTTACCAAACCCTAGATAGCGTCCTTCATTCTAACCCCACCTCTGTCACTGACTTGTTCTCGTAGCCATGCGCTGGTAACTCCACCTCCCTGCCCTCTCTCCACGCATCAGTTGGGATGAGTTAGTTCATACTTGCCGAGTGCTTTAAACAGATGGGGCCTGATTCCCAGACTGTGTAAATCAGCAGCATGCCGTTGACTCAAGGGAGCTATTCCCGCTTACCGCAGCCGAGGGGCCTGTCTGTAAAGTGCAAAATGAGTGCTAAGTATTGGTACTCAACTAAGTAGAATTCCCTCCACCATCCTGAAACACTCTTATTCCACTACACGTTTGGTTTCACCCAACTCCAGAATTAGCTAATGTCTGCAGAGTGCCTTGAAGATGAAAAGGCTTCTCTGGTGCAGTAATTAGTACTTCCCGAGTCTAACTGGGGGGTGAAACGCTACAAAAAGATCTAGTCTCTTATTTTATTTTGTAGATCTTAGACTCTTTAAGTCCAGGACTGCGGTGCTGATTCTGACCTCACACCAGTTTTGCATTAACATAACTCCACTGCCGTCACTGGAGTTACCCCTGATGTACACCAATGTAAATGGTAGAAAAAATCGGACCAGCATCTTTATTTGTGTCTTGTACAATAAAAGCAACAGACTGGAAATCCAGGCTGTGTTTCTATCACTGAGTTGCTCTATAACCTGAACCTCTCTGCCTTGGTTTCCCCACCTCTAAAATAACACTAATAATAACACCTCCCTCCCTGCCATTAGGCTTCATCCATTAACTATCTGAGATCCTCAGCGAGAAGGTGGTATGGAAGTGGTGGTTACTGTTATTATTTTATCTCAACATGTTTCATTCCTCTCAGTCTTGACTTTTCCACTAGCAGATGGGCATTTTCCCACCCCCCCAAACAAACATGCACATTGGCACGGTTGGCAGTCTCCTCTCAGGACATTCCTAACACAGTAACAGCAGGAAGTACAAAGAAGTCTGATATGAGGTGCCTTGGCAGGGAAAGCTTGGTTAGCACCTGTCTCTATCATGACCAGTTCCAGCCAGGATAATCAGGGCCTACTTTTCTTGAGCACTAATAGCATTTAGTATATTAATAGGCAGTAGTATTATTCCCATTTGGCTGGTGGGAAACTGAAGCACAGAGAGTTTAAAGGCCAGATTTGCAAGGCAGCTCAGCAAATTGGGTTCTAAACTCTCAATAAATGTCACCAGGGTTGCTGCTGGGTCCTGGGCCATATAGAAAATCTGAACTTAATTAGGTGTTTAGATGGGAGCTGAGCTCTTTTGAAAAATCTGGCCCCAGTGATAGCTGCTGAACCCTCAAAAACCTGTCCCTAAGAAGTGACTCGCCCAAGCTCACCGTCTGTGAGAGCACTGGGAGATGAGGCCTGTTTCTTTTTAGCCATAAAATCATCCTTTTCCTATGAGATTCAGTGAGACAACCTTGGAAGATCCAGGACACAGCTTGCATTAGTCAATGCATTTAGAGCCAATTATTTAAAAGACATCCGACGTCAGATTTGCTCTCTTATAAGTGGAGGTCCTAATGGCAGTTAAGTCTTTAAATGGCTGTGAACATAAGGCTTTTGGAATTAGAAAACCGCATTTGGGAAATATGCTAACATCAACACCCTGGCTTATTTCTCTTAATGGCTTTTAAATCGCAGAGGTTCAAAGAAATAAAAAAATTACCACTTGCACACATTCATCCAGTCTATTATTTGCATATAATTGCTTCCTATCACAATGTGTATCATCCAACACCACCTTAATTACAGTAATCAGGCCTAATTTTATACAGGGTGCATTAGCATACAAGCCCTCTGTTACACCAAGTAACTGTAACTACTACCTTTTTCTAGGGCAACAGGGAGGCTCATGTGCCTATTTCGAGGTAGAGTTAATTACAGAGGGTAGCATGGAAAATGTTATTGAGTAGCATTAAAACAAGAGAGTGTTTTTTACTAACAGCACATGGTTATTTCTGCTAATTCAAGGTTATTAATGTCCAGACCCATAAAACACATCCCTGTTTTCCCTTCACTGGTACCTTAATACTTCTTTACCTGCCAGTAGTTAATTCGACAGTGACTAAAACAGATGTCGTGTGGAGAAGGCCAGGAGAATTTTGAAAGAGACCTATCACGTATGTGCTGATGACAGTACCGTCCATGCACAGCCACATGCCTCAATACCCATCCCTCAGCCCAACCCATGGGCATCTGAGTTTAGCGTAGGTGGCACAACCAAATATTAGCCTCACCATCCCCCAGATAAGCAGGTAAACTAACACCCCAGCGATATCACATTTCCAATTGGAACGTGGCTCTTTGGAGATCTTTAGAGATAACTCACCCATGCTGTTTCAATTCTTGCCCGTGGTGATGTAGTGATGGTAAACAACTTCCCTCCACAGCCTATACAACTTTCAGCCCTCTCAGTGCAAGTCCACCCCTGCGTGTGGCTAGTTCCCCCGCTGGACTGGGAATGCAGAAAGCAGAGTGCAGTCCATCAACAAGTGGGAAAGCTGTTGCTCTGTGGGTCCTAATAAAAAGCCAACACTGATCAGTTCAATTCACTAGATCGCTGGGGGGAGGAGGTTTGTGGGTCACAACAAAGGGATTTTATTTAACCCCCTATGGGGTGCAAACGGATATGCACAATGGTAACTCCACGTTGCCCTTGGGTTAGTCTGAGTAACGCAGTGAAAGCTGCATACACATATATCAAAAGGCAGAATTTACCCCTACAAAATATATCACAAAGTATATATGATAACGTTTCTAGTGTGGCAGTGCCTAGAGGCCAACCAGTTTGGGGCGCCGTTCTGCCACAAACATATAGTAAATGACATTCCCTATCCCAAAATGCTCTCTCGGTCTAGAAGACAAGACAGAACGGGTGGTTGAGGTAAACAACCGAGGGAGGGTGGAGGGGCAGGAGGAGACAGGCTGTCAAAAGGAGTGGGATGTGTGCGATTTTTAGCCAGTCAGGTGCAACAATCTAGAATATCAGGGTTGGAAGGGATCTCAGGAGGTCATCTAGTCCAACCCCCTGCTCAAAGCAGAGCCAATCCCCAGACAGATTTTTACCACAGTTCCCTAAATGGCCCCCTCAAGGATTGAACTCACAACCCTAGGTTTAGCAAGCCAAAGTTCAAACCACTGAGCTATCCCACAAAGAACAAAGCCCATCCTATTCATGAACAAGGTCTAACGGAATCACAGCTAGCTGCTCTCACCTTCACTGATATTCCTGCTTCCTCTGAATTCACCAGTATTCTACCACCAGCGAACCAGATGCTGGGTATAAATTAACATCGCTCCATTGAAATAGATGGATACGGCCCATGGCGCCACCCAGTTATAAATTATACTGTTTTGGATCATGACTGTGCAATACTCTGCTATGCTTATTATGGAGAGGCCAGCGATACCATTAGGTTTGCCTTTTCTGGGCAGGGGCCAGCTGAGATTTCTTTTTGTTTTGGGAGGCAGGGACAGAACAAAAGTTATTTTTCGGGTTCCTTTTATTCCCCCTGCCTCTGAATTACTTCATGTGGACGGTTATTATACCCAATTATCTGCAGGAACTCTGCAATCCCAGCCATCGCTGACAGGAGTGACTGAGTGCAGGACCGCCTCCTGCAGTGCCAAAGGTTTTATATCTGGTGGCTGGGAGAGAATCAAAGGGCAAGGGGGAATTGGGGCCTGCGTGCAGTGGATTGATAATCATTTGCAACCCTATAGGACCAACGAACGAGGCAGTGTCTGCTCATGTGATTTCTGAAACTGATTGCTCAGCCAGTAGTTGAAATGATTTTATTAGCTAGACGCAGCCCCTATTTTAATCCTTTGTTTCCATTTATCACCCTGATGTGTAATACACAACAGTGTGGTACAAAGGTTTTAGCAGCATGAGTTTATGGTGGTCACTTTTGGAAGCTGAGACGCTTCCCGGTACTACAAATAATAATAACAGCCCACTGTATGTAGGAGGATGTTTTCAAAGGACCTAAGGGATTTAGGGGTGAAAGTCCTTTTGTCTTCAGGGTTGGGCTCCTAAATTCCTCCAGAGATTTTAAAAAATGTCCCCTCTGGAGTGTATATAACTAAAATGTGCAGTTGTTCTATCAGGAAATTACAGTCCCACAGGAGCCTGTCCCTCCCACTTCACCTTAATTCTCACAGGCAGGAGATGGAGGTTCATGATTCAGACAGGAGACAGAGCAGCTTTAGAATGATGCCTTTTATGGTACGCTGCTGTCTGTCTATCAATCACTGCTATGTGTGTGGCACCTGTCATTGTATATTTCACTTCTGTAACTGACCATTTTTTCATTTTCCAGATAAACCCATCTTTTAATATTAAAAAAAAAGAGAGTTTAAAGATCCATGATCATTTTTAGTGACTATATCAATATACTGCGTATAACACTCTGGTCCAAACTCTGCAAGTCATGCTTTCACCCTTTGGGTTCATGCTCAGATGTATTATGTCATCATCATGAAAGATGTAATACAGTCCTACACTGCAGTTGGTGAGGTGAATGATTTTCAACATGCATTTTCCAAATGCTGTGTTCCACTTTCAAAAGTGGGTGTGTGGTTTGGTTTTTTGTTTTTTTTTTTTTTTCCTTTGGGAGTGACACTTTAAAACCAAAAGCTAAGTAAACTTTAAAGCCTCTGCATTCTCCTTATCACAAACTTTATATCCTTCCATCAAAAGTTTCTTTGTGCTGAAACCTCCATATGTTTTGGTTTATTCTTTTGCTAAAGCCTGGTTCTTGCATTTCCTCAATAATTCTAGGATCCTGTAACAATCCTGCCTCCTCTAACCCATCACAAGCCCAATCAACTCTTCCAAATGAGAACCAGCCTTCTGAATCCTTTCAGTAGCCTCTGATGCAACCAGTGCCCTTCTCCTGGGGTTGCCTGAGGTTAATTTAATCCCCCACAAGTGACATACAGGAGCTGATCGTCAAAGGTGTCAATTACCCAAAGCTGCCATTGGCATCAATGGGAGATACTTCACTCAGCACTGATGGAAATCAGGTCCTCAGGTCATGATCCTGCAGGGTGCTGAACACTCACAATTTCCACTGAAAGCAGTTCTCAACATTAAGCTTTTGGAGCAGGGGATGAAGGAGAAGAAGAGAGGGTTGAAGCAGGGTTTTAGGGAAAGAGGAAAGGTCCAGGACCAAAGGACAGGTAGAGAGAGATCACAAGATAACAACTTTGACTTCAGATCCTGGCTGATGGGTTTTACTTTTCATGCTTTTCCATAGTGGGACACAGGGCGAGTGACAAACTCCGGCATGCTGGCCACCCATTAGCAAGGCACAAAGAGATCCTGGCTGAGATTTTCAAAGCGGCCTAAGGATTCAGGCACCCTTCTTCCATTTAGCTGAGTGGAAACTATGAGTCTGCAACCGCTGGACTGCTTTGAATAGCTCTACACTTGCTTTTTCACTAAGGGCATTAGCTAGCAGAACTATTTTCTCTTCAACTGGAGAAGATAGAGCAGATTCACCGTAAGAAGCAAAGTAATTTTCTTCCACAAAATACACTCACAAGCACACACATACAGAGCCAGTGTTTTCCATTTACCAAAGCTGGGCTGGTGTGTGTTGTCACCATGCTGACAATTGAACTCTACCATGACTTCTCAAAAGGACGCTGGCTCTCATACAGCAGTCCATCCCTTGTCAGCATGGCACTTACGCACGTACTTAACTTGAAACAAGTATCTATGTGACTTTATCTAATTAGAGCATGACCATGCAAATCATTGTTACTACCACTGTTCTATAATTACAATGAACCTTCTACAAAGTGTGACACATGCTCAGAAAGGGTTAAGCATCCTGCAGGATAAATGACCCAGATTCAACCTTTAGAGACATGTTAGGAAAGTATGCAAATAGTAATTAGGGCCACTCCATGCTAGATAGGATAGAACTTTGAAATGCAAATCTGTATTGTTAGAGAATTGGAGGTGATATTAATTGTATGTGTGTACTTATATCTTGTTAAATGTTAGCCATGTAAAAAGACAGTTCCTGTCTGTCACTATAGCTATTGATTCAGAGATCAAAAGGACATATTAACATTTAGATGAACTGTAAACATAGTAATATTACTGTATTCATCTCTTTGAATAGTATAGCAAATCACCTGAGAATGATGGAAAACTGGCAATTGCCTTATGTTAATCTGTGTAGCTAATTACCGGTGATGCTTAAGAAATAGATCTACTACAAAATCCCCATGATTGCCTATTGTTCGCCTAAGAACTCTGACCTCTCAAGAAAAGGCCTGGAATTGCATAAAAACCCCTTTGGTCCTGATCCTTTTTCTGTCAGATCTGCTTGATGCTTCATGCAGGGGAACATTAAACCCAAGATTGAGATCTCCAGTCCTAATTTGGAATCACCCTGAATATGAATATTGGCCTAGAACCCATGAACTATTTCTGAAAGAACTCTCTGCAACTACACGCTTACCATCTCTACTATGAATCTAATCTCAAGAACTGTACTCATGTCTGTATGTATACTGATCTTTTAACCAATTCTCTCTTTTCTTTTTTAATAAATTTTAGTTTAGTTTACAAGAATTGGCTGTAAGCATGTATTTGGGTAAGATCTGAAGTATTCATTAACCTGGGAGGTAATGTGTCTGATCCTTTGAGATTGGTAGAACTTTTTTAGACGATGAATTAGATTTTCAGTAATCCTCACGGTGTTCGACTTGGGGGTCTGGTGGAGGCCTGAGGCTGGGTTACTTTAAGGGAACTGTGTTGTTGGCTTCTGGGTAACCAGTGAGGTGTTATAGAAGCTGTTTTGTGCTGGCTTGGTAAATCTAAGTATTGGAATATCCACCACCTTGGGGATTGTCTGCCCCATTCTTTGCAGTTCACCCTCATTGAGTGACCTCAGTTGGCCCCTCTAGGACCCCAGTCACAATCTAGCATTAAGAATGTGCTCCAGTGTTTTGCTGAACTGGGGTCTGCATGATGGGCATTTGTCTATAGCACCTGTTGACCAAAGGTCAAAGCTCATCCCACTTCACAAACAGGCCGCAAACGACATCTGCAGGGATCGCTTCACGGTCTGTTGAAATTCAGCTGCCTCTGGGGTGGAACATGGCAGCTGTTCAACAGCACACAGCAGTGTCACACAACAGTTTAGGACAGACTGGGTAAAATACTCTATCAGACTGAAACCCAGAGAGAATGTAGACGTCCAAAATATGATATTCAGCCAGCACAGTGGGACTGACAGCCCTGTTCACTGAATTCGGCATCCTGAAATATCACCGGGAGAGCTATTTTATTTACAATTATCGCTCTTATGTGAAATGCTGATGGCACATTAACAAACCAAGCAGTATAGTTCATTTTGTAATTATTCACTCCTGCCACTGCGGCTTACCTCTCAAATGCACTAAAAAGCAATCAGACTTTTAACGGAAGCATTTTTTAAAGTTCATTTAGTAGCCAATTCAATTTGAGAGTGTCGCGCCGGCAAACTTTTGGAGCATGTCACTTTGTAGAGTAATTATTTGTCTGCCATTTACAAATTCACCCCGAATGAGTTTCCCCCACAGCAGCTGCACAGTTCTGGAGGAGACATTTTTACTAAGCGACCATAAATAAAACGAGGCCCATGAAATTTTAACTAATGCTTGTGGTTTGCCAAGCAACACTTTTTTAAACCATGGACAAGAATTGCAGGATGGATGGGGGACTGGTGAGAAGCAAATGAGGGAACAGATTTAGGCTGACATGTTACAGGACGTTGAGATGAATGAATTATTTTACTAACAAAAGCTCTTAAAGGAAAAAGTGCCCTGTATTTTATCTGATTATTTTAATGTTTTCCCCCATCCTCCCATCAAAGACATCATTGCAGGCAAACACTTGCATTAGCTCACATGGTTTATTCATAAGCCACATAGGTTCTACCTTCCACTTCGCGGGTCTCAGGATCTCAATATTTTATATGTAAATCTCCAGCTATCTGTCCCGTTTCTGGTTTAAGCTGCTTGCTTAGTACAATGATCCCTTGAGTGCAAAGATGTAATATGTGCACGGTTTCCCTGCAGGAACTGTCCTGTTGTCATTTTAGTCGACAACGGAGAGGAGGTTTTTAAGTTTTGAGAAGCGTTTGGAATCTCTCTTTGTTTGGTCTCTTCCCAGTAACTGCTACTTATCTGGAAAGAAGTCACTTTCCTATTCCATAATGTCGTATCTATATAATTCATATATTGGGCTAGATCTTCAGATTCAAGTCAATGAAGTCGAAACAATTTTCCCGACTGTCTAACCGATCTAACCGACTGTCAGCAGAGTCTTGCTGTGAAGCAGTGGCACCGTTGTGCTTGGGCATACCTTTGCTTTCTTATCAAAACAAATAACTTTGCTCTTCCATGCTGAACCGAGAGGCTAATCCTTCGAGGAGCTGAGCCCCTGGGATTGCTACGGATGTCCCTGAGAACTGAGGCCAAGAGACACTCAGCATCACTCAGGATCAGATCCTTAGGGCATGTGTACATGGCAAGCAGACATCCGCGGCAGGGAGTCTCAGAGCTTGGGGCTACAGAATCAGGTTCCCGTTCCAGCACTAAAAGTAGCTGTGTAGAGTTTCGGGCTCAGGCCAGAGTTCAGGCTCTGACTGCCAAACCCCTTCCAAGGCTTCAGAACCAGAGTCACAAAAACTCCAGAAACCTTTAGCGCCATGGAACAAGCCTAAGTCTATAGCCCCAAGCTCTGAGACTCGCTCCCAGGGGGTTCTGCTTGCCATGTAGAGATACCCCCTGATAGGGGAATGGCCTTTTTTGGAGGGATCTGTGTAAAATGAAGTTAGAAACTTGGTGGAACTCACATGGTTTGGAGTTCTGTGGTAGACATGAAGCTCAAACCACACTCACCAAAAGGTCTGTGAGTTTGAAGCCACTTGGGAGCAACCTGGGCCAATTTATTGTTTTGGGGTGAAAATCAGGCTAAAATCAGTTAAATTGCAGCCAGGGCGGTTTAGGTTGGACATTAGGAAAACATTCCTAACTGTCAGGGTGGTTAAGCACTGGAATAAATTGCCCAGGGAGGTTGTGGAATCTCCATTGCTGGAGATTTTTAAGAGCAGGTTTGACCAACACCTGTCAGGGATGGTCTAGACCCGGGGTCGGCAACCTTTCAGAAGTGGTGTGCTGAGTCTTCATTTATTCACTCTAATTTAAGGTTTTGCGTGCCAGTCATACATCTTAACGTTTTTAGAAGGTCTCTTTCTATAAGTCTATAATATAGAACTAAACTATTGTTGTATGTAAAGTAAATAACGTTTTTTAATGTTTAAGAAGCTTCATTTAAAATTAAATTAAAATGCAGAGCCCCTCAGACCGGTGGCCAGGACCCGGGCAGTGTGAGTGCCACTGACAATCAGCTTGCGTGCCGCCTTTGAGTGCAGGGGACTGGGCTAGAAGACCTCTCATGGTTCCTTCCAGTCCTATAATTCTATGTGCAGAAATCCCTCAGACTGCGTAGATTGCTGCTGAGTTTCTTTCACACCTCTTGGTTCATTCAGAGTATTGGATGCCCTTGCTGTTCCACTCTGAATCCTCTCCAGGTCAGTGACCAGCAGTTTCAGCCGTGCAGCATGCAAGTGAGGACTGGGGCAGGACCATCAGACTCATTTGCTTTTCAATCTAGAAGAGACATGGGGCTTGTCTACTCCGAGGACTTGCCCTGGTTCCAAGCCCTGGGTAGCCCTGGTACAGCATCATCACCACACACCCTTACTGTAGCCAGGATAAACCACTGTCAGCTGCAATTTGCCCTTGTGCAACTTTCCTCACTTACAAGCAGGGGTCAGCTGCATTGATGCATGTAGCAGCTTAGCATTGGTGGGTTGCACCAGTGCTGCTAGGAACTGGCCACTGGTGGCTGTAACTAGGGCAAACACAAGGGCTTAGATTCCAGAAAACCCATTCCTGTGTGCCATGGGACGCCCTTTGTTGGTTAGGTGTGACAGAACATCCCCAGCGGGACACAGATGGTATTTTCCAGAGAAAACAGCCTGCGTGTCCAAGCCTTCAGATGGTCTAATGAAGTTTCCAATCAACCCGCAGGAATAGGTCACGGAAGCGGCAGGGGTCAGTGCTTGTTAGCCACAAATTAACCCTTCTGCCCCTCCCCCCGGCATCCCTACATTGTAAATGTTTTAATCATTTTGTTCATTTGGCAATGACAGAAACCCTGGAGGAATCCAGGATTCTTCGACACTGAAAGCTCCAGCCCCTGTGTGTGTTGAAACGGCCAGCGTTAGGCCAGAGCCACTCAGCCGCTGCAGAGAGCTTTCCAAGCTAATGTGGCTGGGGCCTGGGCTGCTCCGCTCAGAGAGAACGGTGGTGGCAGGAACCAAAAAAAAGCCAGTTTTGATTCATTTCAGAGACAGGAGATCTGCAGGGACCTTTCACAAAGAGGCCAGGGTGTGCTGCTCGGGGCTGGCGCTGCCTTCCCACACACATATACACAAGGCCCTCCCTACACCAGGCACTGAGCCAGTGTTAAATCCAGATCCCCCTGTTGGCCTGCAGCATGGGGTGGTGTAACAAGCTGGATGGCCCCTGATCACAGAAGGAGCCCCACCTGGGAGAGATCCAGGGCCGGTGCAACCATTGAGGTGACTTAGGCGGTCGCCTAGGGCGCTAGGATTTGGGGGGGCGTCATTTTCTTCAGCAGCGACCGCGGCGGCCGGATCTTCGGCTGCCCTGGTCACCGCCGGCATTTAGGCGGAGGGAGCTGGAGCAGTGGAGCGCGGGGAGGGCCGCCTGCAGCAAGAGGGGGCGGCACGCAGGGGAACTCCCCGCCCCAGCTCACCCCTGCCCCGCCTCCTCCCCGAGCACGCCGTCGCTGCTTCACTTCTCCCGCCTCCCAGGATTGCGGCGCCTTAGCTGATTGGCCTAAGCTGATCGGCGCCGCAAGCCTGGGAGGCGGGAGAAGTGAAGCAGCCACAGCGGCTCAGGGAGGAGGCGGGGCAGGGGTGAGCTGGGGTGGGGGGGTGCTTCAGGGTGGGGAGTGGGGAGCTGCTGCAGGGAGGGCGCCTCAGGGTGTGGGGTGGGGAGCTGCCGTGGGGGGGGCGCCTCAGGGTGGGGGCTCGGGGACGAAAAATGCCCATTCATTGACATCAAATCTTTTTGCAGGAATGGGTTGGGTTCTGCAAATGTATCCACAATTTTGGGGAAATGTTTCAAAATTGTTGTCGTGTTTTGTTTTGACATTTTTGAAATGGAAAATTTTGGAGTGAAAGGGCTTTTTGGTTATGAAGTTTAGGCTTATTAGGTTTTTGTTTGTTTCTTCGCTACCAACAAAACGTTCTGAAATTATTGAAACAAAATGTTTTGATTGAGCTAAACTGAAAAAAAGTTTGGCTTTCTGGTTCTCAAAAAATATCAAAATGTTAACTTTGGGTCCCAATTTGGGATGGGAATTTCATTTATTTATTTATTTAGCTCGGAATTTTGATCAGGACAGGGAATCAATTTTCCATCCAGCTCAATTAATTAGCAGCCTGGGTGGCATCATCAGCACTTGCAGGTGGTCCCACCGGCTCTAGGGCCAAGGGAGGGACGATACGCATGTGAAAGCGACAGCAGAATTTCACTCAGGGCAGCTACTTATGTGTGACTGCCTGGAGATAACTGGACAGCCCTGCAAAATGTTTATAGCCTTTTTGCAGCTGTCATGCCCAGCCCAGCTCAGCAGCAGGCAAGTGTGACAAGGTTGGGAGAAGCTGTGGATCTCAGCAAGATGGTATAAATAGTACTGAATATATTTCTGCAGCTTGAAAATTATTCAAAGCCTTAACTTCGATTGGACTACCCAGGCACAGCCTTATGAAGGCCTCCCAGTGAGTTAGGAATTTGGCCTGGACATCTAGAGAACCTTCTTGTTAATGCAAAGGGTTTCAAAACCATTTTGTGTTGTTTCAGCTTTCTTTCTTTTTTTCTTGTCTTTCCAAGGAACGTTTCCAACAAGCAGAATTGTCAGCTGGTTGTCAGCTGGGTTCATTTCCCTGGCATAAATGTTGTCCCATTTGGGAGCGCTCAAGCACGGTCAGCGCACTCAGTACAGTAGAAACATATCCCGGGAGAGACCTCCCTCCTACCCCGACTTCCTTTCAACTGTGTAGCAGTTAATGTACCTTTTCATTGCCAGCTATTGACAAGCAAGAGTCACAGGGGAGTGTGTGTGTGTGTGTGTGTGTGAGAGAGAGAGAGAGAGAGAGAGCCCATTGTGGCTAAAAGGCAGCAGCTATTAAAAAAACCAAATAAAATAAATAAATGAATGAAACAGCCAGTGAATCTGCTAAGATGAAAAAGCCAGTAGTGAAGGACGCCATTCCGTGTAAAGAAAATGTAAATCCTCTACCTGGGCTCCTGAAGTGTGTCAATTCGGCCTCATTTCAGAACAATAATTCACTGCAATAGCTTGCAATGCTTAAAAACACATATTTATCTTCAATGGATGAAGATTTAAACAGCTTAAGTTGTTTGTGCAGAATCCCGATTCCCTTCCTCCCCCGCCCCTTTCCCTGTGTCAGGCCCGGTGAATTCACACAATACCCCGTGCAGTGTTCAATACATAAAACGCTGCACCGCTAGTTTGTGGCTCATCATTCCAGTCACCGCTTGGCGTTTGGGAGAGCCTGAATCTTCCACCGGGAAAACATCCACCCTTTACTAAACTCAACTGAACGACAGAAGCCAGTTTAAATGCCACGTACTGGCTTCTCAAGGCATCTCAATGGGCACTTATGGCCGGGCTTTGGGAAATGTCATGAAACCTTCAAGAGCTAAACTTCAGATATAAGGACCAGCCAGATGGAAATAGCTAATTTACATTAGCTTGTTATCTTTCCCCCCACACAGAGCTAGAAAATCTCTGAAGGTCCTCCACAAGTGATACATAAAGCACTGTGCCTATGTCCCAGCGAGAGAGCCAGCAACAAGGAGCACGCTGGTGGGAAAAGGTGCTTCTGAGGTATCTTCATAAAGTTGTTCTCTAATCTCCTGAGCTAGATAATTTTATGGATTCTGGGAATCCATCCCCCTGTTGTGTGGAGGGATTCTGGAAGCGCCCCATCCATAGTCCATATGAATTCTGGGAGTTTTCTTCCTGCCCCCCACCCCTGTATCTTATATGGATGTTGGGAGTCCCTCCGCCAAGCCCCCACCCACTTGGCTGGAGGGACTCTGAAGTCTCCCAGTGCAGCCAGCCAAAGTGAGAATTTTCAAACACTGGCTGCAAGTCAAGAATTTTCTGCTGCATCCGATTTTCTTGTTCCTGTATCCATGCGATAGTTTAATCGGACTGTGTAATAGCAATGGGATACACTTTGGCGCTCTGTTCCATGCACTCACCCCTGCCGGGCCTGAACGAGATTGTGCAGATACTTCAATATCCAGTAACAGAGGGATCCAATGGCCTCGGATCCTGGGGGGCTGGTTTGTGTAGTTCTCCTTTCCTTCCCTCCCCACATTTCTTCTCTGTCTCTCAACAATCTCCCTCCCTCCATGATACCATCCTTCCTTTCCAGTCTCTCCACTCCCTTACATTGACTCCTCTCCCTGACTCCTAATTCCTTCGCTTCAGACCACAGTGGGTACGCAGGCTTCCTCCCTGCTTCAGGTGCCACAGCTGCCTTCTGTCATTCTCCCTACTAGGGTGGGCATGGGGGCGGGGGGCAGGGCTTGGGCCATCCCCATGCAGGGAGAGAGGGAAAGGCGCGGGGTAGCCCCACGGGCAGTTGTGAAAAAGGAAAATCTAATTCTGGAGTGTAATCACAGGAGTCGGGTATGTAAGACACAGGAAGTAATTGTTCTGTTCTAGTCAGCATTGGTGATGCCTCAGCTGGACTATCATGTCCTGGTTTGGGTGCCACACGTCAAGAAAGATATGAAGAGAGTCCAGAGGAGAGCAATAAAAATGATAAAAGATTTTAGGGGTGGTGATTTTAAAGGTATAACTGATTTTAGGGAAGGGTTCAGATCTTCCTTTCCTGTTTTTGGTAATGGATGTCACACTATCGAATATATACAGAAGATCTCCAGGCATATAGAAAGAAGAATGCTTTTTGTGTTAATGATTGTTGTTGATTTGCATTGCAATAGCACCTAGGAACCCATTGTGCCAGGCGCTGGACAAACCTAGAACAAAAAGCTGCCCCCACAGAGCTTCCAATCCAAGTATAGGACAAAAGACAACAGATAGATACAGACAGATGGGGAAATGCAAGGAACCAATGAGACGCTATTAGCCAGCATGACAGGCAACAGTCTCAGCCCCCCAGCTGCCTGACCATGGTCATGTATCTTGTGGGCATTGCAACAAGGAGAATTTTTAAACCTCTTTGAAAAATCTTTCCATCATAAAAATGACATTTGCATCATCAATATCACTTCTACCAATCTCCCCACCACTCCCCCAGCCAAATGAGAGTAGCCAAGGACCTCCATGGCCTATGTAGCCAGGGAGCAACCGTAGTTAAGAAAACACAAATCCTACCGCAAGCAGAGTTTTTATTTTAGAAAGGGAGCAGAGTGAGAGGCTCCATGAGGGACTTTCAATTTCTCTTTATTTTGTGGGGAAAGCACTCAGACACTACGGAGAGATGAGTCAGTATAAAGCCCTCCGGTTGATAGATAAGGAGGGATATGCAGGACAATGTGGGAGCTTTGCAGATATTTATGGGGAACTCCTTTTATACAGGAGAAGCCGCATGGGAGAGCGCATGTGGGTGCTCATTTGTCAGTTTAACAAATGGACAATGAAGGTGGGCAGAGCGGAGTTGCAAGTGAACATGGTGAAGCTCCCATGCACCTCTGCGGTGCTTCCTAAATGAATGAACTAACAATAGGACTATTCTAAAGTACAAACAATTAATCATCTCACTCTGCAAAAGACAATGCAAAGAATGGAGAGTATAAATGATGCCGGAGTAAGTGCTGATGCCCAGGTTCTACTTGGTGACACAGGGGTTGACCCGGCAGGTTTGAGTCAGGGGGAGCTGACGGGTTTTGCATGTTTGAGCTTTACACCTTTGGCAGCAGGGCAGCACTTAGAGCCTGGATCTTCGCATCTGACGAGCATTCATTTGCATTCTACCAATTACGTCTCTCATAAAAGCAGCCCTTTTCCTACACTCCCTTTGTGGAGCACTCAAAAATAGGGGGGTGGAGGGAGAGAGAGAGAGAGACAAAAAAGGAACTAATGAGTTGAACAAAAAAACGCTGAACCTCCTAATGAAGATCTACTACAGCGCTGCTTCCCAAATGCCACTGGGCTTTGAGATGTTTTCAAACTTTTTTTTTTTTGAAGCTTCCAGCCTTTTCTCTTTCTGGCCTGGCTCCAGCGGCTGGGTTGAGCTGATAGAATCACTCCGTGAGGGGGTGGAAGGGGTGATTTCTTTTCCCCTGTAGAGTCTGAGCTGGATACGTGGGGAGTTCTGGAATCTTATTGCCTCTCTTCTTCCCTCTCTGTTTCCAGATTCAATTTATATGCATGCAAATGTTTGCAAATCCTCTCTTGACTTCAAATTGAGGCTCATAGAATACACCTGCATCTTTGTATGAGCCGCTGAGCCAGATCCATCCCTGACCAGTCCTTAAGCGCAGCGCAGGGAGAGAAGCAAGGTGGTTTGCACCTCCCCGATCCTAGCACAAGCACCTGGCGTTATAAATTGCATAACTATTTCAATGGCCCCTATGCAAAGGACCATTGCATGGGTGTAGAAATACTGGGATATGCCTCCTCCACCCTTTCTCCCCTCCACGGGTGCAGCGGGTGTAATCTCCTGCAGAGGTAGGGCATAGTTGGCAGAAGCCCCCGTGCTATGAATCTGGCCTGTTGTCAGACTGAAAACCAGAGATGCAAGTGAGAGGTGAATCAGCCCCTCAGAATGAATCTCCCCTGAAACCGCCACGTGTTGCTTTTTTCCTGCCCCAAACCAGAAATCAGCTCGGGGGGGCTCACACAAAACCTGGCCCAGGCTTGAAACCCCTCAGCCAATCCAGGCTTCTGGCAAACCTACCCCAGGCACTGGGGAACACCTGGGGAAGTCTGAAGGCATCTTCTTTTCCAGCCTTGCAATGCCAGCAGCAAACAGCCTGGCTGCAAATATTGGCGGTGTCCTGGGAGCACAGAAAAGATGCAGGTGTATTGTATGAGCCTCAATTTGAAGTCAAGAGAGGATTTGCAAACATTTGCATGCACATAAATCCTAGCTGTTTAGAAACAATATTTTAAAGTCTATTTCCATATGCCAAACCCTAGTACAGTTAGTCATGCATACTGTGAACAGAAGGGGGGTTGGAGAGAAGCGAAAACCACCTAATATATCACAATAACCTTTGTCTGTCTGTTCTTTCCCCACTTGCTCACATTTTCAGCTGAGCTCTAGTACCAGTTTGCTGTGCATAGGGTTTTAAATGAGACCCTTCTAGATGAGCATTACTCACTGTTCAGAGAACACATAAGCAGACATCAGAAGCCAATTCTGCCTGTGATGGCTTACTAGGTAGTTGTTTGCTCTCCTGGCAAGTTTAACAAGCAAGTCCAGCTATTATAGGGTCTGATCCAACTCCCAATGAAATCAATGGCAAGACTCTCGTTGATTTCAATGGGATTTAAATCAGATTCATAATCCCCATTTGTCATATCAATCTTGGTACTCTGCTCACTGCTCCAGAGTTGTCCCAAGTTTTCTGTATTTTTACGTTTACTTTCATGCTAATATCACTGTGAATCAATCTGGTATCAGGCCTGCTCTCCGCCTAATATTTCTAAATAATTTAATATCAGCGGCTTAATCTTCCTGGGATCTTACTCTACATTAAAGCCAATTGCTCAGTCAAAGCATGTCCCTTATTGAAAAGCATTTCCAGCCGTTTGATTTGTTTGTGTTATACGTTTTTGCTGGGAGAGCGGTAAAAGATATGAATTTTTCCCCTCTTGAAATTTGATTTACTTGGGTTCTTTCCCTTATTCTAGCCAATTGAACCATAACTTTTGTTGTTGTGGTTGTCTCTGTTGGTAGCTGGGCTCTTCCATGTTGTTGTATCATTTTCCGTGTGGCCTTCAATCAGAAGGTGAAGATAGATTGGCACCCATAATTAAATCTGAGCAAGCCAAGTGTCAAGCCTTGGGCTGCAAATTACCAAAAGACGATTCATTGCAAGTTTTCTCCACCTGCAGTCTGTACTTTTCCAGAGACTCACGGAATCTTGTACATGGGACAAACAGGAAAAGGGTTTTAATTAGGAGCCTTGAGCACAGGAGTGCTGATTACCGAAGGTATCCTTTAACGCTCTGTGTGTTATGTACAGTTAATTATATGGATTCTGGAGGAATGAGTGTCAGTCCCTGTTAAAAAAAAATGTCCTGAGGAATAATTGTGTTTACACAACATTGGGGCAGGCAAAGCTATTCGATGAGGATGGGGAAGCATAACAGAGGTGTTGCAGTGTCTCTCCGGCGCCCCCCTCAGCCCAGCTACTGTCAGCCAACTCCAGTTAGCATCTCCTCAGCCTGGCACCTGCAAATGCAGAGACTCGGGCAGAAATAAAAAAACAACAAAGGAGGGGATTTTGTGTAGAAACAACAAACTGATTTTTTAACCTTGCACTCTGTTCTAATCAGACCCAAGCAAAGTCACTTGGAAAACCTGAAATTTTATTTTCAGGTTTCTTCCTTCCCCTCCCTGAAAGCTTAATTTCCAACAAACTTTGTTTTTGTCATAAATTCAAAATTCAGCAGATCACAAGCATAGTCAGAACCCCCCACATTTTGGGGTTATGTGTGGGGGGTTATTATTATTTTTTGTCAAAATTTGATTTTTTTGGTAAACATTTTCATTGCAAATTCAAAATACAGAAACATTGTACCCAGTTCTAGGTCTGCATCAGGTATATGGTTCCCCCGTCCATCGAAATACCCCGTCCTTTCAAACAGACGACCATGTGCAAAAGTCTGAATTCTACACCGCCACGAAGAAAGAAGCTTCTTTTGCATCAACCAGCACTTTGCTTGCGGCCAGTTTTCGTAGATCACAGGAAGAGCTGTCCAAAACGTTTTCAGATTTTAGAATTTTCCACATATTTTTCCACAAATAGCTTCAGGAATTTCTTTCCCAAGAAATGTTCCCCATTTTCCAGGCGGTTCTATTTATAAACTCCTTGGAAAAGGACCATTTTTTTGCGCCTCACACAATTCTGAGGATATCGTTGATGCTTCATAAATAAAGGAGTAATATGTAAATATTGGCGCTGCATGAATGTTTTCTGTTCACTGCTCACGGCTCTTCGTCTAACTTTTCCATCAGTTACAGTTCAAGTGGATTTGTGTTTAATTTGGGTCACGGTGTCATTGTTATTTTCCAGTTTGTTGCACCAAAATTCTGCAGCCTCATTGACGTATCAGCCTTGCTTTTCCTCTGAAACTTGTAACAAAGTTAGAGCAACTCATTACTGGTAACAAGTTACTTAGCAACACTGCCAAGTGCTTCTGCAAGACCTGATTAAAACCATTCATGGAGAATAATATAAATCAACACTATTACCCTCTCACTAAGAGAAATTAGTTTGTACATGCTTCTCTGTCTTGTTCATTTTAACAATTTTTAATTACAAATGCAAATTGAGCAACCTGTCTTTGTACCAAGCATTGCTGCCCCATGGAAAGCATCTTGGCAGATACTGAGCCAGAGTACAACCTCCAAGGCTGGTGTTTTAAATTGATCCTGGTACTTTCTGGTTTGGAAAGGAAAGGGGTTGGAAGGAATTATAAATACAAGTCAAGTGACCGAGCAACCTGTGTCCTCCCCAGGTCAGTAAAATATCAATTCCTGCTGTGGTCTCCATCATAGAGAGTAGGGATGGAACTGCTGTAAGAGCTGCATGCACAATGAGCAAGAACATGTCCTGTATTGCTCAATAGTGACCCTTCTGGCCAATTTAGGAGGAACGCTGATGGGTTCAGATGGCTACCCCAGGTTCCCAGGCCATTCCTCCTGGCTGGAAGCGTGATTTCTGCAATGTGTGTGTAGGGAGATGGACGGTGCTGCAATCAATGGCGAGGCACCTACCGCGCAAGGGAAGGAATAAAATGAGAAACAAGAGACATGGGACGAATGGCTGCAGGGGTTGGTGAAAGGAGACAGATCCTTTCACTTCTGGGTCACTGGATCAGATGAGTGTGGGCTTGGAGATACTCTATAGCAGATAAATACACACACACACAAACACACACACACACACACAGGCTTGGGGGTTTAAAATGTGTCCTGCAAGGTGTTTTCTGTTGAAGTGGTTTCCATTATACACAGGGTTTATATACAGAGTTTAACTGGCTCTCAGCATGCCCACTATAACAATTGTTCCAGCACCCCTATCTTTGAGTATGGTTTTCAACCAGTTGTGCACCCACCTTAAATTTAATCTAGACCACATTGCTCTAGGATTTGGGGGGGGGGGGTAGGAGAAGAGAATGTCATGTGGGACTGTGTGAAAAGCCTTGCTAAAATCTAAATATATCACCTCTACAGCTCCCACCAACTTCATCCAGTAGGCCAAAGAAGGAAATTAGGTTGGTTTGGCATGATTTTGGTCTTGACAACTCCATGTTGACTATTGCTTATCATCACCCCACTATCCTCGAGGTGCTTACTGATTGACTGATAACTTGTTCCAGCATCTTTCCAAGATTGGAAGTTAGACTGACTCATCTATATTTCCCCACGTTCTCTTTGTTCCCCTTATAAGAATATGTACTGTGTTTCCCCTTCTCCAGTCCTCTGGGACCTCAACTGTCCTCCATAAAATAATCGCTAATGATTCCAGGATGGCTTCAGCTAGTTCCTTACATATCCCCAGGTGAATTTCATCAGACCCTGACGATTTGAATACATCTAAACTACCTAATATAATTTAACTTTTTCTTTCCCTATTCTGGCTTTTCTTCCTTTCCCCTTGTTGTTAATATTAACTATGTTAAGCATCGGGTCACGATTAACCTTTTTAATGAAGACAGAAGCAAAATAGTCATGAAACACCCCAGCCTTCTTGGTATCATCCATTATTCGTTCTTTCCTGCTAAGTAGTGAACTTACACTTGCCTTCATCTTCCTCTTGCTCCTAGCGCATTTAAAGAATCTCTTTTTATTGTTTTTTATGTCCCTTGCTAGGTATAACTTGTTTTATGCCTAAGCCTTTCTGATTTTGTCCCTACGTGCTTGTGCTATTATTTTGTACTTATCATTAGCAATTTCTTCATGTTACCACTTTGTATAGGATTCCTTTTTGATTTTCAAGTCATTAAAGAGCTCCTGATGCAGCCATATAGATCTCTTGCTAATCTTTCTATCTTTCCCTCACATTGGGACAGTTTGCTGTTCTGCCTTTAATATTGCCTCGTTGAAAAACTGCCAGTTCTCCTCAACTCCTTTTTCCCTTAGATTTTCTTCCCAGGGGAGCTTATGTACCTGTTCTCTG
This sequence comes from Chrysemys picta bellii, assembly GCF_011386835.1. Taxonomy (NCBI): domain Eukaryota; kingdom Metazoa; phylum Chordata; order Testudines; family Emydidae; genus Chrysemys; species Chrysemys picta. The sequence continues at coordinate 19,508,004 of NC_088808.1, forward strand.
AGTTTGTTAAAATCCACTTTCTTTGAAAATGCCTCTGTGTTTCTCACGTTACGCTTTTGGGCTAAACCACTCCCCATCTAATTCTTAACCACAGGCTATGGACTCTCCCTATCTCAGAGTAAATGCTTCATGCTGCCCTACCACATGCAGTCCCAGACAGAAACCAGATCCTCTTCTGCCCTGACTGTGAATAATATCATAAAACAATGAGTGTTCTGTGCAAAGTGACCAGCAGACCAGCTGAGAATGACAGCATTTCAAAAGTAATCATTTAAAGGATATGTTTATGCAACACTATAGACTGTAGAGAGACATGTATTGAAGGGGGAGCCGTGTTAGTCTGGATCTGTAAAAGCAGCAAAGAGTCCTGTGGCACCTTATAGACTGACAGACATATAGGATGTCATGGAGTATTGGGGAACTCAGGGCTCTGCACCCCCGGCTTCCTGCGATTCACCATGACTCTCAGCCAGCCAGTAAAGCAGAAGGTTTATTTGGATGACAGGAATACAGTCCAAGACAGGTCTTGCAGGCACAGACAACAGGGCCCCACTCAGTTAGGTCCAGCTTGGGGTCCCAGGGCATCCCAGCCCCCCCCCCCCCTTTGGGGGGGTCAGAGCCATCTTTGCCTCCCAGCCATCTCTCCAGCCCGCTTCCAACACTCTGCCTTCAGCGACCCCTCCCACAGCCTTTGTTCAGTTTCCCGGGCCAAGGTGTCACCTGGCCTCCAACCCCTTCCTGGGCTCTCATGTTACACGCTCAGGTATTCGCCTTCGGGCAGACTCCCATCCCCCAATGCAGACTATCCTAGCCACACTCCCCTGTCAGCATTCACAGACCACAGTAAGAACAGTCCCAGTTCATCACATAGGAGCATGAGCTTTCGTGGGTGAATACCCGAAGAAGTGGGTATTCACCCACAAAAGCTCATGCTCCTATACGTCTGTTAGTCTATAAGGTGCCACAGGACTATTTGCTGCTTGTTGAGAGACATAACATCCTTACCATCCACCAGACCCTGACCCTGTCCACCAGGCTAATATGGCCTTGGGTACTCCACTCTACTGGTGATCAGAGACCAGATATTCCACATGCAGGCCTGGAGATCACCTTTTTCCATGTCCAACTTCAGCCTGATAGCCACAGACCCTAAATAACCTACACACCCTTGCAAAAGGGGCCTGTCAATGCCCTATAAATGACTGGAAGGACAAGTGCATGTTATATCATCCTACAAGATGCCTGTGACGGGCTACCTCCCCCCCGCCCACTCTGGGGTGCCACCTGATATACTGGAGTCCTGCCGAGCCTGCCCGTTCCACCAGCCTGGGCTCTCTCATCCTATCCTGCCACGCCAGGCCCTCAAGCCTCCCTTAGCACACACACAGGTAGGGACACACCCAGCTGCAGAAAGACACAGACACTGAAATCAGCTCTGCATGGGAAGAATCAGCGATGGGATTGTCCAGCACTCAAGCGTACACCCCTTTTGGGGTGCAAACCCAAAATTGTATTGTCTTGCGCTGCACAGAAAACTGAACAGCATAAGCTGATGAAAATCACCCCTTCTCTCAATGTGGAGGGAAATCTGCACAGATTTTTACACACACACACACCAGTTATGAATTGCACAAACTGGTCTGTTTCACATTTTGGTCCCCACCCCCTATTAGTGGAAAAATACTATTAGGCCAAGATGGGGTCCAGAACCAGGTGACATGATCACATGACCCTGCAGTGTCAAAGCAGCATCACAGGAAATTTCTCAAGAAGGTGGGAGATTAGCATCTTCAAAGTCCTATTGTTCTCCCTGATGGCCCATGCAGACTTATTGCCTACTGTCTGGTGGGCGTTCCCCAGATGTAAACACAGTTGTAATTGAAAAATTAATTATCGGCTTGGCTCTTCTCCTAGTCTGGTGCTTTCAGCACAAGCCTATCCTTCCTCTCAAACCAAAACTCTGGATACTAAGAAGCTCCAAACTCTGGGGATGTTTAGAACCATGTCAGACCTATGTGGTCAGGACCAGGTCAGAACTTTTAATATGAAAAATGCCAATGAACTATAAACCTATTGCTCATGTGACTCCCTTCTTGTGCACTAGACTCTCCTCTCTGATATGTGCATGCAGGTGCTGACACAGGTAATGGGAGTTGCACAGGGGAGATTTGGTCCTGCATAATCAAGCTTGTCTCCACTGTAATGAAGAGGACAAAAGACACACACACACACAAGCCATTGAAATAAGCTAGATGAAATTCATTTAATTTTTTTGGTTAATACTATTAATCACTATAGGCACATGTCAGCCATCTAATGCATATTTAAACTGGGCCAAGAGCCAGTGATATCTCGTATGCAATTTCCTCAGGTTAATAATGTTTCCATTAGTTGTAGTGAGGAAATCTGCCATTTTTTTTGTCCCCTTCTGGCCTATACTTTTTACTTTTAATTATGACCAAATGTAGACTATTGAATAGGTTGAGGCATTTTAGATGTCTGCCGAGATTTCTTTTTAATAATGCAATTTCTGGGCTGTAATAGGCACATAACTTGGGTAATTAATGAAATATGCATGTAACGTGCTTTCAGAAGTCACACATTCATTTTGAACAAAAGTTGTTTTGAAGGGGCTAGCGTGGAATCGTGAAGCAAAAGAACTGTTAGCAGCGTTAGTCCTTCCACCCCGAGGGAATGCATTATGTCTGAATAATAAGTTCTCGAGTATCTATAGCACTTTAATCCAGAAGAGTCCCAAAGAACTCAGTACAACTACACCCACACACACACAGCAGGCACCACTGCAGTGGAATGTGGCAGGTGTTTATCAGCACACAGCAACACAACAGCGTATGGAGGGAAGGGAGAAGCCATCGCTCCGCCTCCTGCTCCTCACCTCAACCAGACCCTTCTTCAGCAAGACAGTGCAAAGGGTGAGAATCTCCTTATGCCTCCCCCATGTGCACATAAGGCAAAGGCCCAATCTCGCCCATTGTGATTTCTCTTCCCTTTATCTATCCATGCTCCCTCTCCTTCAACGCCTCTCCCTCAACAGAGGCAGGGCAAATACCGCAGTCCCGTCAGCGTCGTCTCCACTGCCGTGGGGCTCAGCTAAGTCAGAGCAGACGCGTGCCACTAAACTATGTGAACAGCATTTTCCCTGTGAGAAACGGCAATCAATGACATCCTTGAGCAATAAGATGGCAAAGCAGCCATTACAGGAGGTAATGGACCATGCTAAATAGTGGAGCATCCCAAGGAGAAGCCAAGGGCACTTAGTAGATGGTGCCAATTGCCTGATGGTAATGCCCACTTCAGCTTCTTTCAATGCCTCTCGGCACTTGCTCTGTTGCTGCTCTGTATTATTTTAGAATCTGTCCAAGAAGGAGTTTGCACCCGGGGGGCATTTCTGCAGGTAAAGCCATTGCTCTTCCTCAGCGACAAGCCAACAGCAGGAGGGGTGAGTTTTTATCTATCACTAGTTAGAAACTGCTCTTCGGTGAGTGTGAGCCACCCTCACCGGGTCTCTCGGGCCATTGAGAGCTCTGGGCGTGAGCCCACCTGGGGTTTTTCCGTGATTTGGGGGTGAGGGAGGCGCTCAGCAGGACTACAAATATAAATGCAGCCCTGACATTAGGGAAGAAGGAAGAGGCGTTGTAAGATGTTTGCTCTGCCTCAGTGCAGTTGTTTTTTTCTTGCGCTGCTTGGGGCGGCAAAAACCCTGGAGCCGGCCCTGTTCAGTGGTTAAGGTATGTCGGGCTGATCCCAGTGAAGGGTGCAAGACACAGAGTTCAGTTCCCTGTACTGGGCCCAGGGCCAGCTCCAGGGTTTTTGCCGCCCCAAGTGGCGCAAAGCAAAAAAAAAAAAAAAAAGCCGCGATCGCGATCTGCGCCGGCAATTCGGCAGGAGGTCCTTCGCTCCGAGCGGGAGTGAGGGACCGTCCGCCGAATTGCCGCCGAATAGCTGGACATGCTGCCCCTCTCTGAAGTGGCCGCCCCAAGCACCTGCTTGGTAAGGTGGTGCCTGGACCCGGCCCTGACTGGGCCCCACTACATTTGTAGGATCAAATTCAGCCCCCATGTAAGCAGGTGCATCTCGGGAAGTTGCCCATAGCTCCAGCCCCAAATCTACCAAGATCCTTCCAAGCACAACTGGGGTCAGCAAGACCGAATATTTTCCTAGGCTCACTGTTTTTTCCAGGGTTGCTCTAGTCACGTGTGATGGTCGGTCGGACATTCTCCACCTATCCCAGACTCCTGATATGGTATGTTCCTTCTGTCTTTCCGCCCACAGCCCGTGAACATTTCATACTGCCATTGTGGGGTTGGTTCATTGCTTAACTGTCTCTATCAACGCTTGCCTAGCTCATTCCTATCCCCTCCCAACATGGGTTTTGACCTGCTGTGGTACATGGCATCATTTCAGCCAAGTGCAACCCCACGTTCATTTGCCCTGTTTCTAACACACTGACGGTGTTCAGGCAAATGGTGCAACAAACTCAGACCTCCTGAGTATTCAGAAGTGAAGTCGACTGTTCGTTCCTCCTGCTGCAGTGATGCTCACAAACAGATGTGCTGGATCCCAGCCATGCCAACGGGAGAACTGACAGATCCTAATTTATCATGGGCAGGTTGGCACAATACAGCACTGAAATTCCTTCCTCCATAAATCTGCTCTTAAAAATTAACCTTGGTGTGTGGCAGCTTGAGAGCAATGCCTTGTCCTCCCGCTATATAACACACCAAGTCTGCTGTATCCCTCCCTAGTGATTGGGCAACAAAGAAGATAAGAGCCTTCTACTGCTACCAGCTGATGGAGTTTCTCTTTTAGCTGAAGAGGCTTGTTCTTTTGGCACTGATGGCTACAATTTCAATCCCTGCTGACGATCTGCTAGAAAACCGTTTCAAACAAACGTCTAAACTTTTAGTTCATTATCCCCATGGAAGATCTAGATCTTTTGGGCCTCATCCATCCCAGTGATGAATGTGACTTCACTGGAGGAATGTGACCATTTGAGTTTTGCCCATCTCTTTTGCAGTGTACACTCCCAACCCCCAGAGAGAAACCAGAAGAGAAGGCTCTACCAATGGGGCATTTCCTGTCATCCCCCCGTGCTATGGGGATATGTATTGCTGTAGCACCTAAGAGCCTACTATGACCCAAGACCCTGCAGTACTAGGTGCTGCACAAACACAAACAAAAACAGTCTCTGCCACAAAGAGCTTCCTAATAATAATGCCTAGCTTTTGAACAGTGCTTTACAGCCTACATCCGAAGCACTTCACAAAGGAGCTGAGTATTATTAGCTTCAAAGTGAGGCATAGGCAAGTGAAGTGACTTGCCCAGGGACAGCCAGTGGCAAGCCAGGAACAGAACCCAGGTGTCCCAAGCCAGTCCCCTATCTGCAGGGCCACCGTTCCCAACTGTTCATTCACGTGGAGGGCCAGCTTCTGATCTCACTCCCACTACATTTACACTTCATTTACTTCCATGGGGATGCTCCTGATTTACAGCCGTGCATATGGGAAGGCAAATCGGGGACCAGCTCTGCAAGAGAAAGGCACCCTGGAGAGAGGATCCCTGACTGCACCATCTCCATTCCAGTAGGGAGCTGCAGAGCATTTCCGCCAAACAGCACGACAACCACCACATGGCACTGTGGGGAACTGTTCAGACGTAGCTCTAATTGAGATGCACACAGAGAGTGCAAGAGGGATAGCAGGGCCCTGGCTAAAAATATGACCTGCAGCTGCCACTCAAAACCCCCTGCGATTTGTTTTCACCCATGGGTGAAAGAGCCTCAGGTCACCTAGACTCATGTAGCCATTGCTGCTGCTGCAGGACTCATGTCTTGATCAAATCTTAACAAGATCTCTCGTTGCTGGGAGCTGTGTGTTGCCTGGTCTCCGAACAGGCAAGCAGATAAATAGGCTGCTATAGAAAACATCCAAGGTCTCACTACTCTCTAGTAATCATCCCCCATTCCACCCTGCTCTGATCACACCTGCACACGAGCAGCCCTGACCTCACTTGTCTCCCCCCCCCAGCGGACCTTGACAGCTTGGAAATTATCAAATTAAACTGACAGGTTCCAATCAGAAATAACTAATGAGGGCTCCTGGTAGGCTCAGCTAAGTCCTTTATTTTGATCACTGCCGGTGCCGGGGCACGGTTACTAACCCTTTAGAAGCAAAGGCTTTGCAAAGGTCTCAGAGACAATATATCCATGTGGGAGCAACGCTGCTTAACAGCTGAGCTTCTGCTGTGTGACTTCAACAAAACAACAAGCGCAGAAAAGAAAGGCAGACCCCTGCTTTGATTCACTGCCCATTCTGCCCTCTGTTGTGTATCCCTTCCACCCGGGTCCCTCTGTCCTGTGTGTTTTCAAAACGAATCCCTCAATCAATCACCTTTCAGAATTAAAAAAAAAATGCTAGCAAGCCCAGCTCTCTGGAGCAACCCCACCATAACAAAGCAGTGTTTGCGCCCCCAGGAGGAATAAAAGAAAAATGGGGTACAGAAATGTATCTTGATTGATAAGTTGTTATGGCTCAAACTGGTGTGTGTCCAGAGCAAAAAGTGCTATGGGATCTCTAATGACCACAAAGAGCCATCGTTTCACATCTTCTCTGTAAGCCAACATCATCATGTCCTTTCGCGTCCTACTGGGGGCACTGGTCTATACTAAGTCAGAGGGAAGTGTCCCACCTCCTGAGACACCAACTCCCCTATTCGGATAACTTTAGAGGTCTCCAACCCAGCTTGGCCCTCTGTCACTTGTGAGATTTGACAAGCCAACAGGCCTGAACAGGGCCGCCCAGAGGATTCTGGGGGCCTGGGGCAAAGCAATTTCAGGGGCCCCTTCCAAAAAAAAAATTGCAATACTATAGAATACTATATTCTCATGGGGGCCCCTGCAGTGCCCGGGGCCTGGGGCAAATTGCCCCATTTGCCCCCCCCCCCATCTGTGCGGCCCTGGGCCTGAACAGTGCCCTATGACGCAGTGCTTAGCACAAACCACTATAGCAAATGGCCTGAGTTACACGGGAGGTCAGACTAGATGAGCTAATAGTCCTTCCTGGCCATGAAATCTAGAAACCAACATGACATTCATGTATTTCTTTAGAAGATGACACCTTGACCGCGTCTTACTCGCTACAGTGACTTCTCTCCAGGCTCTATAATATGCACTCAAGAGTTTGTTAGGTGGGACATAGGCTTGGAGTGTGGATCCAGATCGACACACGGCACCGTGCAGTGGTGTTCAGAGCCAGCATTTTAGTCTTCGGCTTTGTCTAAACAGGCTCCAGAAATGCAACAACAAAACTCCTTTTAAGACACGGTTAAAAGAGTCGTGGCTCCTCAGAGTCCCATAATTAGTAAATTTCAAAGAGCTGCCTGGCGCCATGTGCCCAGACGGCCGGGGGAGGAAGAGCCCAGACAGAGCTGTGATGAAAATCCAACACAGCAACCCACCAGCCTTCCTGAGACTGTCGCTCAGCCACCTGGGAATGTTATTGATGATACACCTGTCACTCATGCCCACTGCATACCACTCAACAGATCACCAGGGACCATGAGACAGGGGGGAAGCTGGTACAAATTACTGGGGCCCGGCAGTCCGGAAGGGGGCCCAGGGCCCGGCTTCCCCCCCCCCTCTCGTCGGCCCTATTTAGCTGGTCCGCCCTTGCTGGGGGGCCCGAAAAAAAATTTTCACCGGGGTTCGAACCCGCTCTCGGCAGCCCTGCGGATCACTGCAACAATCACCTCACAGCTCGCCAAAGGTTGTAATCTACCAGGCCTCCCAAGTCATAATAATAACCAATAACAATCTCCTCCTTTGCACTTCTCCAGCACGTTGCCTCTGCAGACCTCAGAGCCCCTGGCCAACATCCATGAAGGCCTGCTCCTGCTCCCACTGAAATCACTGGCAATGCTCCCAGTGGTGCAGGACTCATAGATACCCAGGCCAGAAGGAACCACTGTGTTTATCTAGTCTGAACACCTGTAGTGCACAGGCCAGAGAGCTTGACCCAAATCATTGCTAGCGCAGATTTGTTAGAAAAACATCCCATCTTGATTTAAAAATTGTCAGTGATGAAGAATCCATCACCATCCTTGGTAAATTGTTCCAACGGTTAATTCCTCTCACCGTTAAAAACGTTACGCCTTAGTTCCCATCTGAATTCATTTAGCTTCAACTTCCAGCCATTGGATCATGTTATACCTTTCTCTGACAGACGGAGGAACCCGTTGTCAAATATTTGCTCCCCATGTTGATAGTTTAATTCATTAAACTCCATCAGACTATCTATAGGGCGAGCACCCACCCTGCTGCTTCCAGAACTGTTTGTTAATGAGATGTTCCAATATCCCATAAATGGGTCTGTCTTAGGTACTTATATGGCCCCCATGACGGTAGTGTCTGAGCGATCTTTAATGTATTTACCCTCCAAACATCCCTGGGAAGTGGCTTGAGGGGCAGCCGTGATCCTGAAATCACCATGAGGCCTAACAAACATCACCCCACCCCTTGGGTACAGGGATCGTTCCAAACGCCCGGGGTTGCAGAGATGTTGAGCAGCCCACGTCCCCTCTCGGGCTGTAAACAGTATGAGTGTTGCACTTATTGCAACGGCTCTCATCCAAGGATCTCAGAGGATTTCAGGAGCATGAGCTAGTGAAGCCCTGCACCCCTCCTGCCAACTAGGGAAGTCGTATCGCACCAGTGTAAATCAGGAGTAACTCCTTACTCCACTGACACGGTGTTGCAGAAGTGTAAACCCAGCGTGAGATCAGAGTCAGGGTCCTGAAGTGTAGCTGGAGAGACCAGCTTTAGAGCCCTTAATACTGTACTTTAAACAATCTGGCCCCAACTCAAGAGTGTAAACCAGGCATCCTGGTTTATAATTGCCCAGTTCTAACAGCTAAACTGCACTGCCCTTGTGTCTACACAGAAATGACTCTCTTGCAAAGGCCTAAATCTGTTACCCAGACACACGTTTCCCAGCATCTCACTAGTTCAGGCATGTGGCTCGACGGACACGTGGAGGAAGAGGGTTTGTTTTGCCTCATTTAAGGCTCAGCATTAGTGAGAGGCAGGCACCGCTAATGGGTTCAGAGTAAGATGTCCAGATAAACCAAGGGATTCAGGCCGGGCAGGATGCCTGTGGAGAACACAGCAAATTAGTCTGGGCAGCGGGGCGCTCTTTTCTAGCCAACACGGCTCCATGTGGCAGCTCGGCTCCTGTAGCATCCGGGCTGTTTGAAGTTTTGGCGTGCAAAGGGAAAAACAAATGATGGCCGTGCTGTTGGAGGAGGAGAGACAGATTCCCTGGAGGAAGGGGGAGCAGCTTTGCTCAAGGCTTTCTGTGTTTTTAAACCCTTCGTTAGCCTCCCAGGTTTCTGGAAGCACAGCGCCATTAATATACTTAGAAATCTCTCATTGCTCAGGGTTTCCTGCAGCCAAGGATGGGCCCAGATGCAGCTGTTTCTGCCCATCAGGGGGCACCTCACGCTCCCCAGCAGATGCTGGAAGAAGCAGCCTGGATTTGTCATGCAATCAACCGGGCAGTTGTATTTTTCTTCTTCCGCCTCTCTCCTTCATCCCATTCTCAGCCAAATGCACCTCAGGGTGTCTTCTTCCTGCAGCACCAAGAAGGTGGGGGAAGAATTAATCTCACACTCAAAGATCTATTTTTAGCTAACTCCCCCCTGTGATGCTTCAAATGAAACACCCTTAGGCTTCTCTTGAGCAAGCCGTCCCTCAGAACAGAGTGGGATCTCGGCACGGCTACACAGCAGGTGTCTGGAATGAGCTTCCGTATTCTGTGTCAGGAGCAAACTGTGTGGCTGAGGCTGTTCGCTCTTTGGGGTTTATTTACTGAAAAAAAACAGCAGGCTCATTTCTCCACTGTGTCCAAGCTCGAGCTAGGCGGAGGGATGGGGCCCCAGAGAGATGGTCGTGGCTCCCTGATTCTCTCTGGTTGGCTCTTACAGAAGGTAGAGCAGCTAGGCCATACTAGGTCAGACCAATGGTCCGTCTATCCCAGTATCCTGCCTTCCGACAGTGGCCATTGCCAGGTGCTTCAGAGAGAATGAACAAAGCAGGTAATCATCTAATGATCCATCCCCTGTTGTCCACTCCCAGCTTCTGGCAAACAGAGGCCAGGGACACTTAGAGCACGGTGTTGCAACCCTGCCCATCCTGCTAATAGCCACTGATGGACCTATCCTCCATGAACGTATCTAGTTCATTTTTTAACCCTGTTATAGCCTTGGCCTTCACAACATCCTCTGGCAAAGAGTTCCACAGGGTGGCTGTGCGCTGTGTGAAGAAATACTTCCTTTTGTTTGTTTTAAACCTGTTGCCTATTAATTTCATTGGGTGACCCCTAGTTCTTGTGTTATGTGAAGGAGTAAATAACATTTCCTTATTCACTTTCTCTACACCAGTCGTGATTTTATATCCCTCCATTAGTTGACTCTTTTCCAAGCTGAAAAGTCCCTGTCTTTTTAATCTCTCCTCATTTGGAAGCTGTTCAGACTGCTAATCATTTTTGTTTCTCTTCTCTGTACCTTTTCCAATTCCAATCCATCTTTTTTGAGATGGGGTTACCAGATCTGCATGCAGTAGATGTGGTATACAATGGATTTATATAGCGGCATTATGATATATTCTGTCTTATTATCTATCCCTTTCCTAATGGTACCTAACATTCTGTTCACTTTTTTAACTGCTGCTGCACCTTGAGCACCTAGAAAACTATCCACAATGACTCCAAGATCTTTCTTGAGCCATAACAGCTAATTTAGACCCCATCATTTTATAGGTATAGTTGGGATTATGTTTTCCAATGTGCATTACTTTACATTTATCAACATTGAATTTCATCTGCCACGTTGTTGCCCGGTCACCCAGTTTTGTGAGATCTCTTTGTAGCTCTTCGTAGTCTGCTTTCAACTTAACTATCATGAGTAATTTTGTATCATCTGCAAATTTTGCCACCTGTTTACCCCTTTTTCCAGATCATTTATGAATATGTTGAATAGGACTGGTCCTAGTACAGACCCCTGGGGGACACCACTATTTACCTCTCTCCATTCTGAAAACTGACCATTTATTCCTACCCCTTGTTTCCTATCTTTTAACCAGTTACTGATCCATGAGAGAACCTTCCCTCTTATCCCATGACAGCTTACTTTGCTTAAGAGCCTTTGGTGAGGGACTTTGTCAAGGGCTTTCTGAAAATCTAAGTACACTGTATCCACTGGATCCCCCTTGTCCCCATGTTTGTTGACCCCCTCAAAGATTTCTAGTAGATTGGTAAAAAATAAGAGATGGCTCTTTAATCTATCACGGGAAAGGTATAATGAGATTCAGTGGCTGGAAGCTGAAGTTAGCTAAATTCAGCCCAGAAACAAAGGGCAAATTTTGAACAGTGAGAGTAATTAACCGTTGGAACGACTTTGCAAGAGCTGTGACGGATGCTCCAGTACTTGCGGTGTTTCAGTTCGAGACTGGATGTCTCTCTAAAAGAGCCACTGTGGTGCAAGCAGAAGGTGTGGGCTTGATGCAGAAGTTCTCTGGCCTGTGCCACACAGGAGGTCAAACTAGACTATCACCCCAGTCCCTCGTGGCCTTAAAAATCTATGGGCCCAGGAATCAAATGGCTGGTGTCTTTGGGGCCTTCCCTCTCAGATCTGCAGGGGAAGGTTTCATTCCCCACAAGCCCCCACCCAACTCCTCTGAACTGCTTTGCTTTTTAAATTACAGCCTGTAAATATTTCTGTCCCCCTGGGTGTGTCACTTCCATTCTCTAACCCCGTTAGACTGGCTCCCTTTAAGCCCAGCTGGTTTTAGCCCTTAGTAATACTTGTTTCTGGGCTGGTTTACATGGCCCAGACAGAAACAATTACAGTGCAAGCCTGTGCAGGGAGCAGAGCGAAGGAAAATCTATTGCTGAGCGTATCGATCTGTATGTTTTCTGAATCAGAAGGGTTGAGCCCGTGGCAGGGGCTTATAGCGTCTGCCGTGCTGTGGGCTGAAGAACAGGCAGTGGGGGGGAGGAGAGGCTGAAATGGCTGCCTGGATAGAGCCGGGAGTGTTAAAACATAGAGCTGGATTGCTTGTTTCTATAGGAGATTCCACCCCCACGCACCCTGGTACAGTCCGGAAGAAAAATCTACATGGATGATGATGGCGTGTTAATCAAATGGGGCCCCATGGTGCTAGCTGCTGGACAGACATAGAGTGCAGTCCCTGCCCACAAGAGCTTACCAGCTAAATAGACAAGACAGACATAGGGAGGGGAAAGGGGTAGAACGCGCCAGCCGAGTGAACAACATGATGGTGGCAGATATTGGCAGACACGATTTTGGGGGGAGGGGGGTTACTTAGGTGGGGATCTGCTAAATGGAAAGAAAAAGGAAGGGAATGGGGCAGGTGAGAAGACGGTAAGAGGGGCAGGTGTGGAGTGATGCTGAGGTGAAGAAACCGTGAAGCAAGTGGAAGAGGAGGGATGGAGGAACCAGACAATCAGCACAGGGCAGAGAAAGTCCAATGAAAACTTTAGAAAGTTCTCTGAATGCCCAAAGGTCCCTGTTTTGGCTGCTTCTGCTCCTACTAGCTGGAGTCTCTGGCTGGCTCCTCTCTGGCTTCCTTTACGGAGTGTCTTTCATATAGTTCCGCTGGGGGAAGGAATATCCCCGAAAAGGAGAAAGCGGGAAGAAGCAGACTGAGATCGGACAAGAAGTCATCAGCACTAATGGATTGGAAAGGCCAAGTGGCAGGGCATTGCAGGAGGACTGATGGGTAATGCTGGAAGACCCCACATGATGGTCAGAGAGGGGGAAATCAGTAACAAAGAGCTCAGAGAGGCCAGTGCTCATTAAAACCAAGTCACGTACAGGCCTTTTGGTGAGTGGGAGAGTTGAACCAGGGCTGCTGAGGTGAAGGAGAGGAAATGTGCAGGTGAAGGGTTGGATGAGTCCTCAACATGGACAATAAAGACAGCAAGGATGAGTGTGGGAGACTTTGAGGAGAGCCAGGAGTTGAAATCAGAGAGGAAGACTGATGGGAGGAGTTGGCTGGATGGTAGATGACTGTAACATGGAGGGGAGAAGAGAAGTGAGTCGGATGCAGTGACGTCACTGGAAGTTGCCTCATGCTCCCCCTTACGGAAGCCCTCCCAGTGCAGTGAATCTGTACCACATCAGGCTGTATAACCTTCCTGCAGGTGCCCAGAAGTGTTGGTGAGAAGGCAATGCTTTGGCAAATCAAAGGAAGGGTTTTTCTACCTACCAGCCCTGCAGGCTCCCCCCGAGCTATGAAACCCAAGCTGGGTCTCTCACACCATCACTACCAGTAATAAAAATTCCATCCTCCAAACTCAGCTGATGACTTTGCTGATGGTGCCCAAGGCAGACAGGAGTCTACTCTGCTCTCCTATAACTACTCTGGCCTCTGACAAGAGCTAACTCTTGCTTATGGGCAGTAGACCCAACAGATGTGCTCTGAATTCACCCAGGGAAGGATTTAAGAAGGAGACAATTTTACAGCTACTTCTCTAGCTTCACTTGCAAAAAATCCACGGCAGATAGGTCCATCAATGGCTATTAGCCAGGATGGTGTCCCTAGCCTGTTTGCCAGAAGCTGGAAATGAGCGACAGGAGATGATCACTTGATGATCACCTGTTCTGTTCATTCCCTCTGGGGCACCTGGCATTGATCACTGTCGGAAGACAGGATACTGGGCTAGATGGACCTTTGGTCTGACCCAGTATGGCCGTTCTTATGTTCTTAAGTCAGGTGAAGCCCATCCTTTCTGCACTATCAGCAGTGACATTATCAACACGGCTTCCCCTGCATCGCAAAGAGTACATACACTTTGCAGTAGATGCATCCAAGGAGAGAAAGACCCAGGACATATTCATGAGCAATTTAAGGCCAAAATGTTATTCAACAGTAATAATAATACTTAGCACTTTATATATTCACAGCATTGTACAGCCATCAACTGCTGCATCACCAACACCCGTTTGAGGGATGTAACTGTTGTTAGCCCACTTTGATGGGGAAACTGAGGCATGGAGAGGTTAAGTGGTTTGCACAAGGCTGCAAAGAGAGTCTCTGGAAGTAGCACTCCAGAGCTCCTGGCTCTCAGCCCCATGTTCAGTCCACTAGCCAGCACTACTTAGTTCTGCTCGTGCCTCAAATACACTCGGTCGTTTCAAGGCTTTAACTTTTTCACGGACTTCTGCAATCTACCCTGGGGGACAGTCCCTGCAGGAAGGGCGGCTTTGTGAGGAGCTTCTCACTAGCGGAGTTGCATACCAGCTAGTCAGTCTGGGGGCACTGTCTATGCAATGTCTGTCCCCCATAGAGATGTTAGATGCGGGCAGAGTCCCTTTCATAACACAAATAAGCTCAAGCAGTCTGAGGAACAGGAACAAAGCACCAAAACCCTTTAGCACAGATAAGGTTCAGCAGCTAAAAGTGATTCATGTCTAATATATTTCTGTTGTTGTTGTTCTCCTAAGGGTGCAGACTCTGTGGCTCTGTTTCCTCTTGAAGTGTGATTGTGTTCATGCATTGCCTGAGCGGCCGTATGAATAACATGGGGCTGATTTTGATGCCTTCGGAGATACGAATGGACTGAACTCCAGACTGCATCAGAAAGGCATTTGCTAAGAGCTACGTCATGTTTAACAATCAAGCCAAGTGACCCTAGAAAATGGTCTGCATTGTCTGGTTCTACAGAGGCATCGTGGCCCTGAAGTGCTAATCCCTGCCTCGCACAGAAGGGAATTACCACTGGCCACCGTAAGTATCTTCAAACAGTAATAGTTCTTCCCACAGCCCTTTCTTCGCGCTCTCTGTTAGATCTTTGCTGGCTTTTAAAATGTGGTGCCACGGGTACAGCTCCGTTGTGTTAAGCCAGCCCAGATGCTTATGTCTCTAACGTGCTCCCTGTTAGGCAGTAGCATGTTCAGTTTCAGATCTGGAAAGACGGAGGACGATGGTTTTCCTTCACAGCTGCCCGTGGGGACCTCCTCAAGGGCAGGCTGGAAACAGATTGCCGAGGATGGCCAAGAAAGAGTAGAGTAGGCTTGGCCCTGTGACGGGGTTGAATGAGAAGCTATCAAAAAATCAAGATCCGCAGATTGAAAGGGGAAAGATACACAGGCCTGTCCAGCAGGGCAAAGGGTCCGACACCTGGAGACAGGAAAAGAACTTGCCTAGCTCCCTGGAAATACCTGGGTTGGTAGAAGCCCCCTACAGCAAGGGCTTGTTAGCAGCAGGTGCAAAGGAGCGGCCGTGTGGGGGAGCTGGGTTCTTTCTGGTTGTGGGAAGTGTAGTATTTTACTCCACACGGACATGAACAGGATTTGGGTTGCTGGGTCCTGATGATAAGGACCAGGGTTCATTTGGCTCTGGCCAGGCAAAGGCAAAGGGCTGCTTTGGGCAATCTGCCCGTGTGTGTCTCCTGTTATCCTTTCGGATGCCCTAACCCTGAAAGGGACCCTGTTAATACCCAAGCCGGACTGCTGTCATAATCACGCCCCTGTATCACCAGGCCATGGGTGGGATGAAACCAGGTCAAACTTTTAGTCGGGGCAAATTTTTAAAAGATTAATTTGGTGGATATAGTGTACTTAGATTTTCAGAAAGCCTTTGGCAAAGTCCCTAACCAAAGGCTCTTAAGCAAAGTAAGCTGCCACGGGATAACATAATCCCAAGTATACATATAAAATGATGGGGTCTAAATTAGACAATTATATATGGGGCGTTGCTCTGGCGACGTCTGGAGTTAGTCAGCACAGCCTGTCAACTCCTCTTGCTCATTGTGGTAAAAAGTACGCACTGCATTTTCCTGCTTCTCGGTTTTTTCTCTTGCCCATCCAGCTGTGAAAAGTGGCTAATCAGACTGTCCACAGATTTGAAGAACAGGGATGAGTGGGTTGTAAGGGAAAGTAAATGCCTTAGAAATGAGTGTTGTTCTGGGTTCGTAACTGTCCATGAATTTAATAACAGAATAGCTTGCACTCGAGGGCCCCAAATGCTTTACAAATATATCGGGAGATTGCTTTCCTCAATACTGAAATGCAGCCACCTCTGGGGAGGAACGCAGCTGCTGACACAACCGTTTTGGAGACTAATAAATCTAGTTCAAATTGCAGGGGAAGAATTCCGTTTGGCCAGGACACAAGTGCTAGACCCCCTTTTCCTGAACAAGGTGCTCTTGGATCTTTAAATCAGTGCAAGCGGTCAGGGCCTGGGTTTCGCAGCTCATCCAAACCTATCAGCCATTCTCAGCCTGCTGAAAAATGAGGGTCTCTTCAGCAACTCTTCCTGGAGTTATTGTCTTTCTCAGACCAAGCCATTCTGCATTCATGATGCGCTATCAGAGCATAACGCTGTTAGCAAGGCCCGTATGAAATGGGTGGGTATGTGCAAAAGGTAGGTAGGGTGAGTGTGTGCATAGCAGCAGACTCGCACACGTGTTTCACAGCTCCCTCTACTGCCTGCTCTGGGGCAAGGGGTCGAGAAGAAACGTGTTCATTCTCCTCCTCATGACGGGCTGTGCAGGTATGTGACAGTCGATTTCCCAGCTCAAGCTGCCCCGGCCTGATCTCCTGACACACCCAAGTCATCCCAGAAAGCATGGTACAGAATTGTTGCTGGTAAATATGAGAAAATGTCTCCAAGAGTGACAAGCTTGCACACACGTGCAAACTCCTGGAAAGACCCCTTCCACATTCCAGGCCAGGACTTTGGAACAACCAGACTGAGGTGCCCCTGAAGACTCCACCCTAGGGGTTACACAAGACCCAGAGGATGGTTGGTTCTGTGCAGACATGAGGCTAGATAGCATGCATTCAGCAATACTGCTAGCTTGTCAACCCTGAGTCTTAGTGTATTAATGCAAAGCTCTCCACACACACCCCTCCCTGGCGCACACACACACACACACACACACACACACACACACACTCTCTCTCTCTCTCTCTCTCTCTCTCTCTCTCTCTCTCTCTCTCCCTGGCAGCATTGCTCATGTTGCTTACTTGGCAGCCAAATGCATGAATTCTGCTCACATATTTGGGGAGGCAGGGTAGGGAACAGAAGAGATCCCATAGCGTGAAGCAGCTTTTCTGGGCTTGCCCGCAGTCTTCAATGTCTCCAGCTGATGCCTTTTGCAGAAACAGCAAGGTACCTGTAAGGAATGAATGAGATTTTGATCTTGACTGTAGCTGGTACCGGCATTGCAATGGTCACTAGGGCTACATACCAGCACCATGGAAGGGGACGGATGCGTATCTTACCCGCTGGAGCATTGGGGAGGAACACGGAGGTGGTAAATGGGGAACGCTAAAAGCCATCAGAGCTGACGCACCCTTCAGTTAATTAAGGCAGCCCTTGGAGTGCTCTGCTCCAACAGTAATTTCAAGTGACGCAGGCTGGTGAAGGCGGCAGGTGTGTGCAGGATGTGCAGGAATATGTGTGAAATCCCCGGGGAGTTGGTAGAGAGGAGCTTGTGGTTATTTACAGCTGTGTGCGGTACTAGGCATGACTGAAAGGAGGCTAGACATTTGTGCTGTTTCTCCCTTGGGAGATTACAGCGTCCGTGTATTTATCCCTGTTCTCTATTAGTGAGGCCAGGATGGTCCTGCTCCCCAAACCAGAGGCCCAGCTGTGTCCGGATCCGGATGCTGAATCTGGGGTTTGAATTTTGACTGCTAGTGCAACAACCCAGCAATGAAAAAGCACACCCCAGTCCAGCTCAGATAAGAAGACCTTGAACTTCCACCCCAAACGTTGGCAGAAAGGGGCAGAAAACTTTGGCTGACTAGATGTTGTTCTCCCTTACTTGCAAATAACAGGAGAAAAACGTTTCTCCTGGAATACCCAGCCCATCTTGAAGCTTGTACTTTATCTTCTGAGGAAATCTTTTTTTGCAACCCTTTGTAAGGAGCTCAGCAGCATTGCATGAGCATCTAAAATTTGCCGGGTGTATCCAAAGATTTGAGGCTTATTCATCACTCCTGTAATAGCTGGGTCAGAGGAACTTTGGTCCTCAGGGAGTGTTGTTCTTTTTTTATTCTTCCATATATGTGTCCAGTTCCTGCTGTTCTCTTCCCAACTTTAAACTTTCCTAAGGTGTAAATACTCCCTTGGAGGCCCGGCTTCTTTATTCTGCAGGGCATTCATCTTTTATTCTCATTCAGTTCATATTTTTACTCTCAACATGAAAGTGGTTGCTCATATTATTGGGGAATCCACTACAGGCAGATTGCAGTAAGACGAAACAAAGCAGCATATCTGTTTCTTTCATTCCCACGCCCAATCCCATGTGCTGAGGCGCGCAGGAACGGCTGCAAGGTGTTCTGGATCCCAATCCTTCCAGGAGAATTCGGAATTTGCGGGGAAGAGGAAGAAGTTTGATGTGGTAAGAAAACATTGGCAAGCTCATCTTCAGTGACGAAACCCGCAGGGAGAGTGCCTCAGTTTGGGACTTTGTTGGCTCACGAGAGCTAAGCAGTTTTGTCGTTTTAATGCTTGGATGACAGACCGCGCAGGGAGTCCCAGCAGTGCAGGACTCAGTGTTGGGAGTCAGTAGGTGGTGTGGTTCCCTCTGGATTAATGCTCCGCATGGTGCAAACAGCGAGCTACCATCTTTCCAATGACAGCTAAAACTGAGTTCCTGGCCACTTGTGCTCATTAAAGATCTTGTGCTGGAGTCAGAGTGTTAGGTTGATGTCTTGGCCAAATGCTACTTCAGGTAATTGCATTTTCCCTCATTAAATTCTGACCTGAACCATGAAATTTGGTAGCAGGTGTATAAACAATTAAATGACCAGGGGGTCCAACGTGGGAGGGAACATATCTCCGCCTGCCCTC
Organism: Chrysemys picta bellii; assembly: GCF_011386835.1. NCBI lineage: Eukaryota > Metazoa > Chordata > Testudines > Emydidae > Chrysemys > Chrysemys picta. Next base: position 19,526,905 of record NC_088808.1, read on the forward strand.
CAAAGCCACATGGTCAGGTGCAGAGTTGGAGAGTCCAGGAAACCCTCTTGGGACCTTGTCAGGCCAACCTCATTAAGCTGGGAAGCACACAGACGCTAGTGGTGAGTGCCAGGACAAAATTAGTCATGGAGAGCCAACCCCGGGGTCAGAATTTCCAGATGCTACTGAAGGGAGAGAGGGCAGTAGGTTACGTGGGTTAACAGGTGTCCCAATCAACTGGGAATTCTGTCCTTTTGAGCTAATCCTTAATGCGGTCTACCTCCGTGCAGCTGTAGTCTCTAGTAGAAGCCTCTCTGGAGAAGGCAAATATTGGGAGTCTGAGCAGTGAGTGTGTATGCGCCTGTCTCCTGAAATAGATGGAAACAATTTTCATCTCTGGTAAAACATGTAAACATCCGGGGAAGGGACAGATGGCAGAGCTATCAGGAGAGCCCAGATTTACATATAAAGAGAAGGGAAGAGAGACACAGCCCCACCCGCATTCCCGGTTGGCATTGTATAGCTGCAGCTCAGTGCTATTGGAAAGGGGTTACGGATTCAGTAAACCTTAGCTAAATAGCCCACTGGGTCCCGTTGGGCTCAGAGACCCGGCCTATTATATATGCCGCATCTATGGGTTTTATAAAATGTGAAAGCAAGAGTGAAGTTAGAGTCTTTCGGGAACTGAAAGGGGGTTTTTCAGGGAAGAACAATGAATCAGACTTCTTGTTCGGGGCTATTAGTGTCTAATTTAACCTGCCTTGCGATATTGTATGTGCAGAATGCGTCTTGCGATATGTTTGTAAACTCAAGGTGCCAAATAAGTGAGTGTTAATAATAAAATACAATAAAAATCAGAAACTGAGGCCAGGTCTGCACTATAAAGATTTGCTGGCATAACTGCTTCTGTTGAGGGGGGAATCACACCCCTAATTGACATAGTTAGGCCGGGGGAAAAGATGAAATGTGGGTGCTTAGCTGAATCTTAAAGGAACTTTATGTTTGGCTGCTGAATATAATCCTTGATGATGGGAGTCCAAGGACAAATCTCAGCACTAGGCTACATTTCTAAATGGTAAAAATCCAAGAGTAAAAAACCCCTCTAGCTGCAATAAGCAGGGTGCAGGGATGGGATGTTCACACTGCATAGTGTAATGAGCTGGCTGTTGTGTATGTGTGTAATGCTACCCTCTAGTGCATGCAAGCAGAGATGTTTGTGCGTCTGTTTAAGCAACGGCTGAAGCATAGTGGCTCTCTCCTGCTGACCCCATCTCCCTTCCCAGCCCCTCAGTCCTTTACTGCTTGGCTCTCAAAATGCTTCATTCTGCTTTGCAGCAGCTCTCTGCAGATCTGAAGGTAACCAGTGAGAATCATTGAGCTAGTGAATGATTCCACTGGCTCAGAGCCTGTAACTTTGGAGATGAAGGTGGTGAATTCTTTCCCCTATGGTAAGTGGATGCATTCATTTAACTTTATTGTATTGCAGTGAACTCGCTAGTGTCTTTGTGACACTGCTGCCATCTACTAGAGGGAATTAAAGCAGCTTGACTGTGTGTCATAGGCCCTCTAGTGCTAGGAGCTAATGGAGATTCTCCTTTTTACTCAATTGATAGGTGATTGTGCTTTTAAAGTTCTATCTCTGCTGTCCTTGGGCGATCTCACCCAGTCCTGGCATACAGCACAGTGACTGCAGCCTAGGCCTATTTGGCCACAGATTCTTACAAGAAACATTGTCCAGACTGAACTGAGTTCAGGCTTTGGAAACATGAACTCATGGGATGCACAGGGGATGCTGACTATATAAAAACCATCTGCACAGGCTCAGCTCCAGCGTATTCTGCCTCAGCCCCACCTCAGACACCTTCCTGCATCGTCTGCATATACGTCTTCCTGAGTCACTGTTGTTACAGATGTTTGACCGGTGCTAATTCGCCATAGGGAGCAACAATAATGCACCCTAGCATCTCCAAGTGCTCTATCAATATGAATTAACTGTGGGAATAGGGGCACTGAGAGGAGAAGGCCTTGCCCAAAGTCACCCACCAGGCCCATGGTCCAGCTGGGAATAGAAACCCCGGAGTCTCTATGAATGATAACCGGATTCAGCAGCCCTCTTGTTCTAACTACTAGGCCACACAGTGAAGCTCTCCAGGAAGCATGTCAATCAACCTGGAACTACGGAATAAAAACATCACATCTCCTCCTTAGCCTAGCTGAAAGGAACATCGCAGCACGAGCACGTGAGCAATTGTAGGTGTGACCTACTTCACATTTATGGAGACCCAGGAGTATCCCAGCAGAGCTAGTCTCCATTTAAACCAAGCCTGTAAAGCACAACCCGCCTCAGGCTGCTTGGGTGCAGATATCTGAATGCTGCAAATGCAACACCATTTATTAGATCCGGGCTTTGGGGCAGCAGCAAAGCGGTTGCATATTGAAGACGCTGCTGAATCTAATGCCCTGATCCATTCGAATTTCTGTACCGAAGAGGTTCTCGACCTTCTGGGGAACATCACTGATGTTTGCCGTTTCCTGCCGCATTTCATTAACCCCCAGTGCCTGCTCCTCTGTCAGCGTTTAAAGAGACAATGCCAGGTTCAAAGCAATAGCCACAGGCTGTATTACTGATAACCTGAGCCTGACAAATAAGGCCAACACCTTCTGCCAACATTCCTTCAAATGCCTCCATCAATTCCCTCTGAAAGGGCAGGAAGGTCTTTCCCTGCTTGTAAAGTCCAGTTGTTCCCCACCACCCACATTCACCAGAAGGAGGTGCAATAGCCAGGTAGCAGCTCTGAAGGTGTGTTCTACTCATTCAGCGGCCTGGGGAGAGAGAATTTATCCTCGGAGTTCTCCAATGCCCGGTTTGGTTAGCTGAAATGGTCTGAAATGGAATTGGTCCTTAGTGTATTAACTCAAAGCTATTAATGAGCTAGGAGACAAGGTTCGGTGTGTGTCTGTAACGCCCTACATAATTCTGGTTTCCTCATAAGGTCACTTCACTCTCTATTCACTGCCACAATAAGTGAGCTCACCTGGGTCCATCTTGCTAACGCTCCCTGGATTTAAACATCTGAGCCCCTGGAAGCAGGCCATGATGAATGGAGGTCTCCTGACTCTCAGAATCTGCATCCCCAGCTGGTCTATCAGAGTCCCAATCTGCTAACCTTCCAGAGTATGGTCCAGGTTCCTCTACTTTCTCATCTGGCAGGGACAGTGATGAATGAGTGAGTTTTTCCTCAGCGAGGGTGGGCTGGAGAGTTTGTTTCTGACTCTCACTGGTCTGTGTGCCCTATATTTTAGTTTTAAGCCGCATGGGTCTGTCATGTGCAAGGTGGACTTGAGTAAAACAATTAAATGAATATTCAAGGCACCCCTGTGCCTTTTAGCAGAGGGGAAATGCTCGATTGTAACAGAAATAAATCTGTTTATCGCTCATCACCACAGTATGTGGGAAATTTACAATGCTCCTCTGTCTAGTACCAGATGGTTTGCTACAGTATATTTTGCAGCGGTGTTTGACAAACAGGGTGTGGTGGGGATGGAAAGAAAGCCCAGCTCAGAACTTCTGCTGATGAAACTTGTCACTTATATTCAAAATGAGAAGGGAAATGAGGAGAACACTTAGAAATCCAAAAGGTAATTAAGGTAAAACTCATTAATATTTCAGGCCAGCACTGCACCTGTTACAGCAAATGGCCTGGCTGCAGCCGAGGAAGTGATGGGAAAGAGCTTGTCATGTTATACAATGGCACATTCCAAGATCAAAGCCATAAAACTTAAGAAGCCTGTTAAAAGCCTTCCCAGGCGTGAGTCTCTAGAAAAGCCAGGGAGAGAAAAAACATAAAAAAGCTGCCGGTTCTTGTTCCACGTGAATAATCATGGCCCCAAATCCCTAAGATCTCCCTAATGCCGTAGTAAGTCTCTTCCAGATGAGACAATTCAGCGCAGCGAGGGGGCTCAGAGAGAAGGCTTGCCACTCCAGGAGCCGAGAGAGAGCTGAAGGGATTTTGCCAAACGTAATTGGAAGTCAAGGTTTTTGGGTGCTGTCAAGGGGAAACAGAAGAGGGGCAGGGTTAGAGCACAGTGGTTAGGACAATAGCCGAGGACTTGGAAGACCCAGATTCAGTTCTCTGCTCGGCCACCGGTTTCCTACATAACCTTGAGCAAATCACCTAGGCCCAAATTTTTAAAGCCATTTTGGCATTGCTGTGCTCAGCATTGCAATGCCTAGTGGATTTAGGAACCTAAAACTCATTTTCAAAAGGGATTTAGGCACTAAGACCCATTGAGTCTCAGTGGGATTTTGGCTCCTAAGTGCCTAAATCCCTTTTGAAAATGAGATTTGGGTTCCCAAATCAGGCATGACCATGCCAAAATACCTCTAAAAATCTAGGCCTTCTCTGTGCCTCAGTTTCCCATCTGTACAATGGAGATCACAACCCTGCCTAGGGGTGCTGTGAGGAGACATACACTAAAGCGTGTTGAAGCGCTTGGAGATCTACTGATGACAAGCGCTATATAAGTGCTAGGTATTGTTATTATTATTAAAGCAAAAAAAGAGCAGAATGGAAGCAGGGTGCTACCTCTAGTGTTGGACTTGCTGTGTTCACAGTAAATAGAAAGTGTGGGAGACCTGTAATCAAAGACCCATTGTGTCATGGGCAAGGGGGAGAGGTGAACCACAAACATTCTCAGCTGGTGTGAAGCCAGGCTCTTGGAAATCTCTCGAATTGTGCTTCTGTGAACTCAGAACTCAGTCTCCCTCCCTACTTTCTTACCCCTCCTATGCTTTTTAACGAGCAACTGAGGCATTTTGCTACATCAAAGGGCAGATAAAATTATACAGCAAGAGAAGATGTTTCTGAATTCTTTTCTGAGAGTTTTAAAACGTTTTGATTCCTTAAACTCACCAAAACTGCCCTCGTCCTCCCTCCAATGTTCAGATTAACAAATTCTGTGTAGAATTAGTATTCCCACTGCCTAGCGCCTCAGTCCTGCTTTAGGAACGTGTAAATGCATTAAATGCAGCATGTCATGTTGTATTGCAAAAGGACTTGTATGCTTTGCTTTTGCTGTGTATGTTCACATTGTTAGCAATGGCAGCATATATTTACTTTGGTCTTTTTCAGTAGATAAATATTTTAAATAACTTGAAGGCCAAATTTTTGATTTTTTTTAAAGGAAAATAATGGGGGTGGGAACAAAAAAGGTACCTGATCTCTTTGAATTCATTTTGCTTTAACGTCAATGAAATGAAAAACATTCATTTCCATGTTGTTTTGTGTGACACGATGCACAACAGCTTTTTCCAGGAGAAAAGGGTGAAACTGACTCTAGACAGAGGACGAAACTCTACAGATGCATTTTCACTGAAACAGCTAGATATGAAAAATTAACAAGTAGGTGAAAAGTGCATTCTAGCCTGTCATCTGGAGAATTCCACAGCTCTCATCTGGCCTGAGATTTTTTTCAGATGGTTTCATTTTTAGTCATCTGGAGTCCCCTTTAAAAAAATGTAAAGGAACTGAAACAAAAAAATAAATAGCCATTTAAAATTCCTCCATTCCTATAGGTTAGGGAGTGTCAGTCTGACAGAATCTTAGTGTCATTCAATGGGATTGCCCATTGCACTGTTGTAGTGGAAAGCCTGTTCTAATGTCCAATGAAGTCATTGGAAAGATTCCCATTGGGCATTAGATCAGGACCATAGGCCAGATTTTCAAGGATATTTAGGTGCCCAGCTCCCATTGACTTTGTAAATCTGGCCCGTAGCGGTTATCAAACTAATCTGACTCTACCATGTTCCAGTCATTAGAAAAAGCATGTGCAAATGCAAGTTAGTACTGCCAAAAACAATGCTTTCGTTATTTGCATTCACACACGCCCAGGTCTGTGTTAGCTGTGAACCTAGAATAACTCCATTGACTTGAATAGTTTCTCTGGCTTCACACTGACATACCTGAGAACAGAATCTGACTCTCTGACTATTGCTTTTGTGTATTTCCCAGTACACAAGCCTTTTAGCTTCCTGTTGTTTGCTGCCACCTGGGAAATCTCCCTTATTGTATTTATCGACAGGCAAGGTAATGAAGTGTCCTAGCCATGTGAATTTCTTTGCCACCGTGTCTGTCTGCGTACAGACCAAGCAATCTGCTTTGTGTTCCAGGAGGGGAGAGTAAGGGGAGAATTGCTTTTCCCATCCAGAATTAAACATACTATTGGCTAACCAGCTTGCATTGGTTTCAAGACCACATTGCTTGCCACGCACCAGCTGGGAACTCGAGGATAGGCCTTGATTCACCTCCCGTAACTCCAGTTTGACAGCAGAGTTAACTCTGCTGATATAGAGGCACCATGTAAAAATGGACGGAGACCCATAGTGTATGGTTTGTGTATTGAACTCACTCCTGACTACTGCTGGTCGAAAATTTTCCCACAAACCATTTTTCCATCAGAAAATGCTATGGGGTCAAAATCCAAGTGTTCATGGGCATGTGTCAATTTTGACGATGTTTTGTTTTAAAAAAATGAAAGCAAAGTGTCTTGATAAAGTCAAAATGTTCCCCGGGGAGGAAGTGCAGCCCTTTTCTAGCATGGATAATAAAGTGCTCTATAAACCCATGGCTATTTCCTTCCTTCGGTCCAGGAAACGAAGGCCCAGAGAGGTGAAGCGACAAGCAAGTCAGTCCCAGAGCCGGGAATGAGAACGAAGGCCCAGATCCATGTCCTAAGCTGGGATCAACATTCCCAAATATCCCCCCTACTGGGAATTTTGTAAGTTATCGAATATCAGGATTGGAAGGGATCTCAGGAGGTCATCTAGTCTAACCCCCTGCTCAAAGCAGGACCAATACCCAGACAGATTTTTGCCCCAGATCCCTAAATGGCCCCCTCAAGAATTGAACTCAAACCACTGAGCTGTCCCTTTTAACCTGTCCCACCTCTTATCCTTCAATGCTCCGGTGCCTTACTGAAGCTTATGGCCTCCTGCCGCTTGCTGAGTGGCATTTCTTGCCACCTGAATGTTCCTGTTCTTCCTTCGGCAGTTTGGGTTCTTTTCTTTTTTCCCCATCCATGCTCATTTTCTCAAACAGAAACTGAAAGTCACAGGCCGAGCAATCTCCTTTCCCCGCCCTGCCAAGAAAGCTCTCCTCTTCTCATTGTTTCATCCCCAGGTCAGACAGGTAAAGCCTGCAAGCCAGTTGACATCTCCTCCCTTGGTGCAAAGAGACTGCTCCACGAACTGCCGTTAGGCCGCACATTCTCAGAGCGGGGAGGGGGATGGGTATCCAGAATGCTACCAGAGCGATTTGTTAATAAGAACATGTTCCATCCTAGAAAGCCCCCGAGGACAGGCTGCCGTCAGCCACCAGAGCCCCAGGAGGGGAAAGGCACAGGTGAGGGCTGATGTTTTGAGCAGAGTGGTACCGAGCCACAGAACTAGTGGCGAGATTTTAAAAATTAATGGTGGAAATTGTTAGCCATAGTCCTTGAGAGCTATTGGCATGGCAATGAAAGCACAGACCCCCCCCACACACACACACACACAACACCCCCACATCTCACACCCCATTTAGCTAAGGGCAGTGAGTTAGTGAACGGAAGATCTCCTTTCCCTGTTGCTGATTTTACTTGGATGCTCTTCATCATTGCTAAGCTCTTCGGGGGTCCAACCCTGCCATCCATCACGTGACTGGCTAATCTTTCCAGCATAGGAGGCAGACAGGGCTGCTACAGACCCCCGGCCTCTCTTGCTGCTTGGTATTCCAATGGCACCAAGATGGGACCAGTTTGCCAGCACGTCTGGCTCCTGCCCTGCAAGACCGTTGTTGCTTCACGGTTAAAGAATTCAATTTTCTGCTCCTATAGAAAACCTAGCTCTGAACTGGGCTGCGAGCTCGGGGCGGGGGGCGGGGGGGGGGTGGAGGGGGGAGGGGCACAGACAGCAAAGGAACCTGGGTTGAAATTCTTATCAAACAAACACCAGGCTTGTGTAGAGGCCTCACGTAGCGTGGCTGGGAAGGAGCTGGGGTTGGTGTGACATACCGCACGCAGTATCCCCAGCGAGCCTGGCAGGAGAGAAGATGCTGTCGCACTTTCAAGCCGAGACAGCAAATATTGCTAAACTAATTATCACTCTCCCATATCATTGATATTCCAGAGGCGGCTGCCAGGACGGCGGGGCGCTTGGGATCTGCACAATCTCTTCTTTAATCTCCCCAGAGGTGGGGGCAGGGAGGGGCATTGCAGCTCTCCGTAGTCTTTAGATTTGAAAGCAATCTCATTATTTGCGCAGCATTTTGATTTCCCCTCCTCTCCGGGTTGACACTTAAGGCGTGGCCCTAGGAAGGCTTCACTGTAGCAGCCTGAAGGAGCTTCTTCATTTCCAGTAAAGTTAGAAGGGAGAAATAACGATAACCCAGGGAGCTCTGGCTACAGAAAACGGGGCATTCAACCTGTTAGCTCAAGCTCTGATACCACGGTGAGACCCTCTTTGTCGGAGCTTCTGACGAGCTTGCAAGGGCTTTCTCTCCTGCTCGCTGCCGGGGCCTGATGGTGGTTTAGTCTCCTGAGGACTGAAATGCTTTAGGCCAGAGGTTCTCAAATTATGCCCCCTCCTCCCTCCGGGAGGCACGGGCATGTGCCAGGGAGGCATCAGTTGCCTGTCTTTCGGCCAGGGGTGTAGCACTGACAGAGCGCCACTTGGCCTAGGGATGAGGCAGAGGGGGCCAGAGCTCTGGCCTGGGGGTGGCGCTGGGATGGGATCTCACCTAGGGTTACCATACGTCCGGATTTTCCCGGACATGTCCGGCTTTTTGGGACTCAAATCCCCGTCCAGGGGGAAATCCCAAAAAGCCGAACATGTCCGGGAAAATCCGGTGCCGCTGGGCCGGGGGCTGGCCCGGGCTGGGGGCCGGCGGTGCTAGGCGGCAGGGGGGTGCGCCGGGGACCGGCGGTGCTGGGCGGCCGGGGGGGGCGCCGGGCCGCGGGGGACCGGCGGTGCTGGGCGGCCGGGGGGTGCGCCGGGCCGCCGGGGACCGGGGGTGCTGGGCGGCCGGGGGGTGCGCCGGGCCGCCGGTGCTGGGCTGCCGGGGGCCGCACCGGGCCGCCGGGGGCCGGCGGTGCTGGGCGGCCGGGGGGTGCGCCGGGCCGGCGGTGCTGGGCCGGGGGCCGGGGACCGGCAGTGCTGGGCGGGCCGGGGGTGGTCGGCTGGGGGCCGGGCCGGGGACCGGCAGTGCTGGGCAGGCCGGGGGTGGTTGGCCGGCACCCCAGGGCCCGAGCCGACCCAGGCTGGAAATGCCGGGGGGGCCAGCCTGGGCCGCGCCTCCTCCCCCCACACCTCCCTTACCTGCTTCAGGCTTCCCGCGAATCAAATGTTCACGGGAAGCAGGGGAGGGGGCGGAGACTTTGGGGAAGGGGCGGAGTTGGGGCGGGGCGGGGCTGGGGGCGGGGGCGGGGCCCCGTGGAGTGTCCTCCTTTCGGAGGCACTAAATATGGTAACCCTATCTCACCAGGGGGCCTGGACACCAGGGGCTGCTCTGCTCCACCCAGTGTTCTGCTCCTCACCCTACCGCGGCGTTGCCCTGAAGTATCCCTGGGGCTCCTCTCCTGTCCTATGTGTCCCTCCATCTCTGCCCTGCTCTGCAGTATCCCAGGGGCTCCCTTCCATTGGCTACTGAGTCACCACTCATCCCTGGGCAGCAGGGTTGGGCCTATAGGAAGGGGTCTCTTTCCGGTCTGCCACAGCTCATTTCTGGCCCAGAGACCCCTGGGCAATGTGAGCTCTGAGCTCTGGAGAGGCACTGGCTGCTGCCTTCTTCCCTGGTGCCGGAGCACAGCCTCTCACACCACAGAGGAGCTGCTGTGGACACAGGGTCCCTGTGGCTGGTCAGGCCGGGTCCCAGGGGAGCTGGGGCCCTATGCAGTTCCCACCCAGGATGATGCAGTGCCTCCCCCTGGCACTAGCACAGCTGGTCCTGGCTGACAGCGGGCGGCCCTGCCTCAACCCAGGCTACCCTGCCCCAGTCTCGGCTACCAGACTTCCTGCTGTCCCTGTGCAGAGGTCACGGTGTTGCTGGACCTGTGACTGCCTCCCTGCTGAGGGAATCCCGCCACCCCCAGCCACCAGGCTGCCTGCACTAAAGGGGTCCCAGCTCTTTGCCTGTGAGCCCAGCCAGGCCCCTGAGAACTGAGATGGGGGGTGTCACACAGCCAGGGGGTGCTAGGATCTCCTCAAATGTTTGTGCGGTTTTATTTTAGCTGCTGTAATTGGTTCTCTGTTTGAACAGAACTGTGAGATAACATGAAAGGTCATTTATGATTTAACTACACTGCTTGAAGCCCTTCCACTTTATTACTCATATTCTTGCAAAGCAGAGGTGATTCAGCTTGTTATATTGTCTTCGTCAACTAGGGGGAGGTGCAATTATTTTTTTCTTTGTGAGGGAGGCTCACTATGACAAAGTTGGAGAACCCCTGCTTTAGTCTAACCCAAATTATTGGGCTTAATATTAGGGGTAACTTGCACTGGCTTGTGTTATAGAAGGGTCAGGCTACATGATCTAATTGCACCTTCTGGCTCTAAACTCTATGAAACTTCTGCCTCCGGCATATGGCTAGCAAGTTTCATACCATCTTGATGCTTCCTCCCCTTCCCTTCCTAGGAACTGCCACTATCAGAGACAAAACTGGAATTACGTTGCTGCACATTTCCTCTAGTTATTAAAACTCAAATGCGTGGCGGGGACAACGACATTGTTTCTTGTTGTTTTGTTAAATAACTAGAACGGTTCTACCATTTCTCCATATTCCGCAATCACAGCTGTCTCGGGACAGGCTCTTCCCCTCAGGCGCATCAGAAATTCGATTGCAGCCGATTTGCAAAATGCTTTTTAGGCAGGATGTCATCCAAATATTGGATTAGCAGATATGAGAACAGGGACTTGCAGAGGTATGGAGTAGATTATAGGCACTCCAGAGCTCTGTAACTGGTAATTAATGGCCTATATTTTCCAGGAACACATCAGACAAATGTTTGTCTCCTAAGCAAATGGAAAAAATAAATATGAATTCCTCGTGTTGGTCTTATTTCTTGGCCTCCTCTTCCACTGAAGATGGGGCACATGGAAGAGCTGGAGGAGGGGTGATTGCATTCCCCAGCGCCATGTAATGTTCTGTGCAAGCGGAGCTGTGAAATTCCCAGCTTGTCGTTATTTATTGATGTCAAAGTTCTCCGCTCTTTTTCCTCGGTAGTGTCTCTGAGCGGAATGATTCCCAAATCAAATTGCCTGATTTTCTACAACACCAGCCCCTCTGAATATACAAGTCACGCAGGTCAGGAAGGAGACTGTAAAGGCAGGCGCAGCAGAGAAATTGCGGGATGACTTGTGTATTTAGTTTTACTGAAAGAAAGAAAGAAAGAAAGAAAGAAAGAAAGAACCAGATTCCTTCAGCTGATGGAAATCAGTGTCGCTTCATTGATTAGCCAATGTGATCAATTGATGGGGAAGTTGAAATGATAGGAAATCAGATGGGGTTGAGGGTGTTGGGGTAATTCTAAGGCATCAGACTGAATTTAAATGCCTGTGATTTGCGTTGGCGCTTTGCCCTTTTATAACCTGTCTGCTAAGGATCTCAAATATTTATTGATTAAGCCATAAATCACCCCTATAAGGATAGTAAATAATATCCCCATTTTACAGATGGGTAAACTGAGGCATCAAGGAGTTAAGTGATTTGCCTTGAGTCAGTGGCAAATAGAAACTATGACACCCTCTAATTCCCAACCTGGTGTCCTCTGCTCAAACCACTAGGTAACCCTGCCTCCATCCAAGTCAAGCTTCATAGTGTTTGGTGGAGGAGCCACTAAGGAATGTTCAGGTGGCTGCTAGTAGCTGCCTTTCTTTTCTGGAGAGCATTATCTTTGTGGAGCTTCTGTCAGAGCAAGACATCAGGTGTTTCCTAACTTTATCTGTCCAGTTTCCTGCCTAGAGAATCCACCCACTGAACGAAATTTCTGCAAACGGGGGCAAAGATCCAGGCCTCTTTGTCCTTTCCTTTGCTGGAGGGGAGATAAGGATGCTGAAGAGTAGGGCACCCGCTCAGTCACTATTGCACGAGCATTAAAAAAAAACTGCATCCTACCAGCTGCAGCAAAAACCTATTCCTGTTGCACCAGCAAAAGTGGCTTTTATTCTTAGCAATTTGAGTTCTCCAATAAATCTCGGCAAGGTGTAATTTCTCTGAAAATGGCATGTTCTCATTGTTATTACATCTGCCGTTCTCCGCTCTGAAACGTTTAGGACAATGCTTCTTTGATGGAGTCTATTGAGCACGATATTTTTGGATGCAGAACAATTGCGGTAGTTAAATGTTCTCTGGGCTGATCATTTACAACAGCGTCACGGCGAAAATGGTCCTGTGAGCCAGGGACTCGAAGGAGCTGATCGTTACCAATTTATCTTTGGCAGGAACTGTCTCATTCTCGGGCCAGAATCTATCACTGCTTCATATTCATTTGATGATAGACACGCTGAAAGAAAAGGCCACGCAGGGAGGGACAGTTCTGGAAGTCAGACTGCAGTAATGCCCAACAGGAGGCAGCAGCCTATCCTCTCATGGACCATTTAAGGGAAACTATTATTATTTAATTTTATTGAAGTAGCACCCGATAATCCCAGTCAGGACCCCTCATGCCAGATCTTGAGCATGCACATAGTAAAATGATGGCCTCTGCCCCCAAAGAGCTTACAGTAGCTGTATAAGACAAGAGACGACAGATGCATACAGCAAACAGACAAGCGTGAAAAAAGCTCTCGGGTGATGTAGGATCTAAAAATTATATTTATGAAACGTGGGGAGGCTCTGTTGGGAATACAGGGTTGTACAGATCTTTTGTAATGGAATTAAAACAGCTTTCTTTTTTAAATGGAAAGATTCCTCTGTTCTTTAAAAAGTCCAAAACAATCGTATGAAATCCAGCAAGTGAAACTGAACTATTTCATTGTCATTGTTTTCCTCCTTCTGCTCCTGTTGTTATATCTAAAGTTATGTCTTTCTTGAAACAGAACATGTTTGACAAAACAACCACAGGCACAAACAAACATGCAAAATTATGTATTTGTACATTTGTATTCACAATCCATTGTCCTCCTTTTTCACCAAAATATAACATGCGCACAGCTTGAGTTCCAGCTTTGTATCTTGCTTGACAATAGTCATGCCTTATCTGCAATCTGTACCGCACACAAGCACCTCTAGTGTCTGAATAAAATATGGCAAGTAACCGTATCATTACAGCACCGGGAATGTCCTTCTTCAGAGAGAAATTTATTATTGCTCACCTCCAACTTTCCTTAGGTAGCTGAATATTTTCAGGAGGACACCAAGCAGATGTAGAAATGGCCGCCTATCTTTTTTATTTATAATTTTGAGAATGTACAGTTTCCAGGAACTGCTCTGAAGTAAGAAACAATATGATTCTGCTAGTGAATAAGTCATGAGGGTTAGAGTCTGAATCTACATATTTATGTTCATACTCCATCATCCAGGGGGATGATTTATATAATTTATACAAGTGAGAACATTTATATTCCAAACCACAGCCATCAAAGCCTCCCTATTAAGAGTCCTGTGAATGCTGGAAGACTGACTATGCCCCAATGTAAACCAAACTCATTTGAGGGAAATATGCAGGGCCACACACTTTACCATTGGCAATAAGGCCCATACGTCATTGCTTCTAGCTCGTTAAGGCTGCTTACAATAAAGCAGGGCAGTGATGGGATGAAATGATCAGCAAGATGAATTTGTCTCTTCCAGGAGTAACAGGAAGAATCCACACCACTTTCCCAAGCAAGTTAACAAGTGCTTGGAGGAAAATATTTCCACCAGAGACTGCTAAATTCATTTCGGTCTCACAGTTAGAGACTCATCTTCTCTCTTAGCACTTGATCGAAAGCCCATCTAAGTCAATGGAAACGTTCCCATGGACTGTAACAGACAGGCTTTGGATAAGGCTCTCGTGTCATATTACCCTATCCTCAGCTCACCCCCTGCTAAAAGGAAATCGGCCATTCTGCCACCCACCGCCGCACCCGTGCCTTATGTCTTGATATTGGAAACAAAATCTAGTCTATCCATCAGCAAGGAAAGAAGTTCATTTCTGGGCAAGCCACCAATGTGTTGGTCGCTTCTATTCTCTTTGGGTTTGCTGCTTGGTTGAATTTTGTTTGTTTGGGATGTTCTTTATTTTTGCATTGGCCGCCCACTTTTCAAACCTATCCTGCCTGGGCTTGATCCAAAGCCTTTGAAGTCTTTCCATTGAGTTCAATGGGCTTTGAATCAGGCCCATTTCTGAAAGGGGCTCCACACTCTTCGCTGCTACTCCCAGCCCCACGAATGCAGGCTGCACGCCGCGGCAGACTCCGAGCCCCCTCTACGAACAGGCCCGAAACTGGTTGGGACTTGAGCCCTTCGTTCTGGTGAGTGTCCTTGTCCAACAGGCACTGTCTTTGCCTTTCTGCTGGATCTTGCTAATAGGGTTACCAGCTAGCCAGTTTTTAACCAGCCTGGCTGATTTGGGGACTCCCCGGCCGATTACAAGACATGTTAGAGCACCACCCGCATAGTCCAGCCTGTGGCGCTGAGTTAGGATACGGTAATAAAAATTACACAATACCAGAAGCAATACACACATATTGTGTTGTGTGGAGGGGTGTCAAACGGTCAGCACTAGGACCCCATAGCACAGTGGCCATTTACTACTAAAGCCCCGTTGTGATTAGGGTGCCTGTCCCGTCTCTCTTTTCTCTTTCATCCAGGCCCCTTTGAGGCCAGCCGATCTCCTCAGGCTGCCAAAAGACTTTGTCACAAAATGGAACTCAGAAGTCCAAAACTAACACAGAGTTTTTCACTTCTCTTCCTGTCTTTCCCCCTCACTCACAGCTTAGATCTGGCTAGGGCTCTGTAGGGGCCCTGCTCCTTGTAACGGCTCCTTCCCCAGCTCCGCACAGTCTTCTGTTTGCTCAGTTTCCCCAGTCTACTGCCAGCCATACTCTGCCTGAAGCTTCCTACTGCCTTTTATACTGGAATCACCGGATTCCATCTTGCAATCAGGGCTGGCTTAGCACAGGTTCTCCAGCCCACTGGCAAGCCACCCTGTCACAGCCCCTTTTGCTTGGTGGGGGTGTGGCAGCCAGTGACCAGTGTCACCTATTGATGGCCTGCATCCGCAAACCCTTTTGCTTACAAATAACTGCCCACGTGAGGAGTCTCACTGAAGTCAATGGGACTAGTCACATGATTAATGTTAACCATGGGTGAAATTCACCCTATGCGGACAGCCAGCCCAAGATCTGCACCTCACTTGTCCCATGTAAACCCTATAAACCAGGCCAGAAGTTAAATTTAAGTGGCGCATAGGGCTTGCGTTGGCCCTCTGCACAAGGTTGAATTTCACCCGTCCCACCCATATGCTGGGTTTTAAGGGATTGCCTGTTTGATTTGGGTCATCTAGGTACTTGGACTAGTGATTTGTTCTTCTGATTTCATTTATCAGTGCTGCTATACACACAAATAGGACTGCTATTAATAATAATGGCACTGTTTAAAATAATGCAAGTGTGATCTAACCAGCTGATATTTTAACACCGGGAGAACAGTGATCTCTTTCAGATATTTTTTCCATAACAAAATATAAAGAAAAAAGAAATCTGCCTTTTTTAACTACAGAAAGCTTCTGCTTCAAGAAACTTTTGGTTTTCAGGGAAAAAATTAAAAGTGCTTTTTGCTAATCTCTGCTTTTTAGTGTCTGTGCTTGATTTGTACAGTTATCCTCTGAAAAATCTGACTGGAGAGCACTCTGACACCTCCCTCGTATTTTTAGTAGCATCAGAAAGACAGATCAGAAAAGTCCTCTGCCTTCGGGGTCTGCTTGCACACTCACCAGTTTGACAGAAACGAGCCTAATTAAATTGCAGCCAGCTTTTCTTTTCTTTTTAAATTAGCTCTTTGTCTGTGCCACTAATTACCATTTTCAATTATCTGTCACTTCAAGGCCTGAGTCCTGCGCCTCAACCCCCTGTACTCTGCCATTCAATCGGGGGGAGGGGGGGAGAACGATGAAGGCATTGGAACCCCATAAAGGAAGTGAATTGCCTGAGTGCTGTTGCCTAAGGCCTAGCGTGTGCTGCCCCTTCCTCCTCCTCCTCCTCGGCTACCCTCTGTGGATCTCTTTGCTTTAGTCCGACCTACTTCTCTCCAGCCTCTCTCAAACAGATGAAGAGGTAATGTTCTCCCCCCTGCAATGTGTTCTGTCGGGGGGGCGGTTTTAATTCTCCTTCTTCTGAAGCATCAGAGAGGGCCCTGCCTGGAGATGAGACACTGGGCAGGAGGCAGGGCTCTGAGGCGGCACCGAGCAGTCTCTCACTCAGGGGCTTGGCTGGCTTTTGCTCACCTGCTCAGGGTCTCACTGATCACCGGATGTGGGGTCGGGAAGGAAATTTCCCCCAAGCCAGAGTGGCAGTGACCTGTGTGTCAGAACCACCAGGTAGCAGGGGTGTCCCCAAGAAGGTAGCGACATTAAGCAGACGGGAGTGGCTGCTTTCATTGTCGCCTAGATGCCTGCCTTTGGAGCACCTGGTTAGACCCTTGCTTGTGGATAGGCTGGGCCCTTAGGCCTCACAGGTAGGGCTGCCAGCTTCCTAATTGCATAAAACCAAACGCGCCTACCCCGCCCCTGCCATGAGGCCCCGCCCATTCTCGGAGGGCCCGGCCCCCATTCGCTCCAACCCCCTCCCTCAGTCGCTCAGTCGCCCCCACCCTCAATCACTTTCATCGGGATGAGGCAGAGGGTTGGGGTACGGGTGGGGAGGTTGGGCTCTGGGTGGGGTCAGAAATGAGGGGTTCAGGGTGTGGGAGAGGGCTCCGGGCTGGGGTAAAGGTGCAGGGGGGGTAAGGACTCTGGCTGGGAATGTGGGCTCTGGGGTGGGGCTGGGGATGAGTGGTTTGGGGTGCAGGATGGGGCTTAGGGCTGGGGCAGGGAGTTGGGGTGCTGGGGGGGTATGGGGTGCAGGCTCCAGGAGGGAGTTTGGGTGAAGGAGGGGACTCCAGGCTGGGGCAGGGGATTGCGGTGTGGGAGGGGATGCGGGGTCCAGGCAGCGCTTACTGCGGCTCCGAGGAAGCAGCCGCCAGGTCCCTGCAGCCCCTAGGCACATGGGCACCAGGGCGGCTCTGCACGCTGTCCTCGTGCCTGCAGGTGCCGCCCCCGCAGCTCCCATTGGTTGTGGTTCCCAGCCAATGGGAGCTGCAGAGCTGGCACTCAAGGCGGGGGCAGCGTGTCCATGCACCTAGGGGCTGCAGGGACCTGGCGGCTGCTTCCGGGAGCTCCACAGAGCCAGGGCAGGCAGGGAGCCTGCCTTAGCCCTGCTGTGCCACTGACCAGACTTTTAATGGCCTGGTCGGTGGTGCTGACTGGAGCCACCGGGGTCCCTTTTCGACCAGGCATTCCGGTCGAACACCGGACACCTGGCAACCCTACTCACAGGTAATTATCTCAAATGACTCATCAGGCTCAGAGGACTCATCACACTGATGCACCTTGCTCTCTCCTGTTCTCTGCCTGTGGCACATACTAGTCTCCTGTGGGCTGTAATACTTTGGTATCATTTGAGTTGTTGGATCTAGTGAACGGGGGCTGGTGGCCTGTGCTAGACAGGATGGCAGACTAGATGATCTAATGGTCCCTTCTGGCCTTAAACTCTATGTTATCTACTGTTACGACTTTACAGCCTATGTAATTAACAGAGAGGAAGGATGGTCCTGTGGATAAGGCACTGGACTGGGACTCAGGAGATCAATGTTTACTTCCAGGCTTTGCCACAGACTCCCAGTGTGACCTTGGGCAAGTCACTTAGGCCCTGATCCCAGGCACATGCTTAACTTTAAGTCAATGGTATTTAAGCACGTGCTTAAAGAGAAGCACACGTGTTAGTGCTTTGCTGAATGGGGACAGGATTATTCATGTGCTTAAATGCTTTGCTAAATGGAGATTTAAATCTCTCTGTGCCTCAGTTTCCATCTGTAAAATGGGGATAACCCTTCCTTTTGCCACATTTTGTCTGTCTTGTCTATTTAGACTGGAAGCTGTCCGGGGCATGGACTGCCTCTTACTTTGTGTCTGTACAATGCCCAGCACAATGCAGCCCTGAACTCAATCTGGGCCCAGGTGCTACTGCAATACAAATAAGAAATAATAATTTCTTCCAAAATTCATGTTCATCTAGCTAATAACATCCCAGCCTCTGACCAGGGCTCTCATTGGATTGAAGTTTCCTGGTTCTCATGTTATTTGTAATGCCGGAAAGTGACACTGCCTCTTCCTAGCCAGAAAAGCACATGGGTTCTGTGGGTCAGCAGTTGTTAAAATGAGAGCTGGAGTATTTTACTGTGTGATAAGAACAACCCAGAGCGTATTCTCCAGTCGCAAACGCAGCACAGGTTTGGGGAACACACCTGTTCCTCCTGCTGGACGATCTGGGAATTGCAGCGGGGAACTTGCTCTGCAATGGCAGTAGTGCAAATTACAGAAAACCTGTTCTCCAAACACAAGACATTGAGGTGTCCAGTGTATCTTTCTCTAAACAGTTGCCCCCCAATGGACTCCCCGCTTAGAGAATTTGAACAAATAGCAGTTACAGATCTTGGCGATCAGTGCGTGGGTGTGCATTAGAACTGCATACCTGCTCAGGTGTCTTCTGCTCGCAGGAATCACTTGCTCCTCAAGCCCCAACCCGCTTCTAACCAGTGCTTGGAATCCAGGACTCTTTCAGAAGTGATTTCCACTTTAATTACTGCCCAGCCTTGCGAAGTTGCGCACGCACTGCATAGGACAGACACACGTGCTGGTTTTCAATGAGGCCACTTCCTTAGGTCCCAAATCTGCAAGCACTGACTCCCCTGCTTAACTTTAAACGTATGAGTCATCCTGTTAACGTCAGTGAGATCGCTCGCATGCTTAGGTGCTTGTATGATTGAGTCGTTATCTGTGCTCTTCTATAGCACCTGTACCACTGAACTCAGTGCCTACAAAACGCCGAGGAAGACATAGTCATATGGAACTTCACATCTATGGAGGAGTTTGCAGCTTGATTCTTCAGAGCTGCTGAGTGCCCACAAATCTCACTGAAGTCAATGGGAGCTAGAGATGCTTAGCACCTTTGAAAATCAGGCCATTACCCACCCAATCCACCAAACGCTCCCGGCCAGCTGACTGCTTGCGATCATAAATAATCCAGTTCAAATCAACAGGACGACTCCTGGTAATGAGCTCACCACCCGGTAGGAAGTGCCCAGCGGAATGGACCCAAAGCACGCCAGCAATGATGTGTAGGTGTTAAAAGGAGAGTCTGCTAAGATACTAAGCAGGGGTCCTATTTCTGTGTAACGAGTGGCTAGGTCTTATTGAGCTCTCAGCTGTAACCTTCGCTCACTGCACTGATGAAATAGCAATAATAATAACAATTAATAATAAATGAGTCATCCCAAAATCTGTTGGCTGCTTCTAACGCCAACTTATTCAGCTGGTGGCTAGACATTGCAACAGCTGTGTGTGACTTGAAGCCTGTCGGATTGAAAAATCATCTCCTCAGACACAAAAAGCGCCAAGAATAGCTCCCGAGCGGTTGCAGAGGAAAGCGCAGGTGGCACTGAAATCATTCGCTCCTGATGGGCCTCTACCTCGGAGGACATTGCTCCTATTGGACGGCCGCACCGCTCTCAGCTCCTGCAGGGGCTGCCGAACCACCCCACTTGCAAGGCACTCCCTCATGTCTGTACGTACCTTCCCCAGGGAGGTTCTGTTTTCCATTCTGATGTTGCTCTCCCCCTTGGTCATAATTGCTGGCCTTCGGGGCATGCTGCAAGGCTCATCTTTTTTACCGGGACTATTGGGAAGGGGAGATGTTGCCTCAGGTGTCACGTCTAGGGAAGGTGGAATAATCCTGCCCTATCTCAGAGGGGTACGGCGAAGCCATATTCATTAATGATCATGGTACTATGTTGATAGGGGTCATCTAAGTACTTGGACGCCCAAATGCAGGATTTTAACTGCTCAGGCAGAGGTGAAAGGGTCTGCTGAGCATTTCCCAAGCTATATGACCCCTCCCCCCAGCCTGATGTGACTGAAGACAGTTCACACCATGAACAGGGAGGAGTCTATGCTGCCCTTTTGTTTCTACATGAGCAACTGCCCTTGACATCAATGGGAGATGCATACAGGGACTGAGGGCAGAGTGCAGCCCTTAATCATAGAACCAGAGGAATGTGGGGCTGGAAGGGACCTTGAGAAGTCATCAAGTCCAGCCCCCTGCGCTGAATCAGGGCCAAGTAAACCTAGACCGTCCCTGACAGGGGTTTGTCCAACCTGTTCTTAAAAACCTCCAGTGACAGGGATTTCACAACCTCCCTCGGAAGCCAGTTCCAGAGCTGAACTAGCCTTAGAGTTAGAAACTTCTTCCCAGTCTCGAACCTAAATCTCCCTGGCTGCAGACTAAGCCCCCTGCTTCTTGTCCTACCTCCAGTGGAGATGGAGAACCACAGAGCTCCATCCTGCCTAGACCAGCCCTTAACATACTTGAAGACTGTTATCAGGTCTCCCCTCAGTGCCTGGTTCCTGGACTGGCTTGCTTCCTAGGCGTGGCATGGGGAGAAAGCAGCTAGTGCATTAATGGCATCACCTGAAGGACGCACCTGTGCCAGATATCAACTGATGTTCAATGTAGTGTGCTCCAATATGAGATTAAAGCAACCCTCATCCTATTACTGGGGAAAACAGTCCCCAAGTCCTCCAGCCTCTGCTACTTCTCATACCGCAAACCATAAAGCCTCCTCCAAACGATTTGCCACCTGCCTTCGTGTGTTCTAGAAAAACAGAAGGAAGTATTTAGATCTCAAGCCCTGCTGCTGTTTGAGTATCACTGGGCTGGAACAATATGCGAGCTCAGCTGGGGTAAATCAGCCCGGTTCCAATGGAAACCGTGGGCGAGTGCCTGAGCTGTAGTAAATCAACCCTGCTCTGTTGGAGGCAATGAGCCAGATTTCCAACTGGTGTAACTCAGCACCACTCCATTGGAGTTAGGGGACTAGATCCTCAACTAGCATCAATCAGTGTATCTCCACTGAACTCAATGGGGCTACTTCAACTGACACCAGTTTAGGAACTGGCCTGTGCAAAAGTCAAAGGGACATAGTCTGCCCTTCCGCCGTTCTGGAAAACTCAGAGGAGATTTACACCTGCTGAGGATCTGGCCCTGTAGTGGTACATGAGCTGCAAAAAGAATACAGGAGCTTGGCGTGGGAGGACTCAGAACCAGCTCTTGATAATAAATTTCTCGCACCAGGTGAGGAAGGGAGACTATGAAGGATTAGCACCGACATGAAAATTAAGAGTCAGAAATAATTAAAACTGCCTGGATCTCTGTTTAGCCCCAAAGGAAGCCCTCATCGCAGTGTGGGTGCTCATTAAAGAGATATAATTAGAAATCTGAAACCACTGATGAACCACTTTAAATCCCCAACACCGCATTCTTCCTGATAAAGGAGCCTTCACCCTCTTGCATCTCCTCTCAAAAGACACTTAGTGCTGCAGAGGGCCCTAACGAAAGGGAGCGAGTGCTGGCCCGGCCTGGAGAGTTAAGAGACACAGCAAATTACATTGCAGCCTTAATTCTAAAATAGCTTCATCAAAGGTAGGAGAAAATGAGAAGTGAATCAGGAGCTCAGGCATAATTGGCCACCCCCTGCTTCTTCCAGGCTCTTCACCAGCTAATCTAATGTCATTACTATCTGGGATGACCATGGAAGGACAGTCTCTGCCCTGAACAGTACACAGGGATATATTTAACTCATGTAAATTGTTATATTCATGGCACACACCGAGCAGTTAGATAAAAACCTGAAATACACTAGCTGGAAGGTTGCAACATAACACTGGTTTATTTCTTAGAATCCAGAGCCCTAACACACAAGAATCAAAAGCAGAGGGAGATAAAACAGGCTGCTCCCTAAGGCACAGAGGCACAACTCACCCCACCTCACTCAGCTCACACACTTCCCTATGGAGCCCACTAGCCTGCAAGCAGGATCAGGGACCTTATATCAAATCCACAGAGAAAGACGTCAGCTCTGCTGATGCATGTGAATAATTTACAATTTTTGTCAGATGAATTTACTTCACCAATGAAGCCATAGTATCATCAACAAAGAGCAGGGGGGTGGTTGGATGAGTGCCTTCAACAGTCTCCGGACTTCTGTTCTCCCCTCGCCCCCGATGGCCATTGGGTGCCCTTCTCTGGTTTGTGACCCAATTTTCTCTTCGCCTCCCCTAGTGGCTGCAGATGTCTCTCACACTTCCTAAGGTCGCTAACCCTCCAGGATTGTCCTGGAGTCTCCAGGAATTATATCATTTGATGAAACCTCCAGGAATATGTGCAACCCTACGTAACCCTCCGCTCTATCCCACCATCCCTTCTGCACCGTTCCATGGCAATCTCAGGACATCCTCCCTCTATCTCACCCTGCCAGCTGCAGTTCTCTCCAGCCCCAGCATGCACATGTGGGTGCTGCAAGAACGCATTGGCAGACGCCCCCACACATACACACCATGCCTCTGCTTGGATGCTACCCACGGTTCCTTTGAATTTTGCCCCCTAGATGCACGTTCTCACAGGCGCACATTTGTCCCCAAAGAATGTTCCCGGGAAGAGGCAGCATCCATGAAGACTTGTGCAAATTGGTATTGACTCCCCAGGAGCGTGAGGTTGGCGATCCTTTGTGAGTCTGGGAGCGAGTCAGCTGTCACAGATCCTAGCCAGTACCCCCCATGGCCACCCACTGGGACTACTGGGAGGAGAATCCGAGCGTCTGCTGCTCTGGAGACCCTGGGTGTTTGAAACTTCTGGAACCTGCAGCACCGGTTCCTTCCTTGGACTCTCTGGCATATTTCCTGGGCACGCTGACTCTCAGTC
The DNA here is from genome assembly GCF_011386835.1 of Chrysemys picta bellii. NCBI lineage: Eukaryota > Metazoa > Chordata > Testudines > Emydidae > Chrysemys > Chrysemys picta. The sequence continues at coordinate 19,549,911 of NC_088808.1, forward strand.
TGCTCCCCCTCTTGGAAATTGACCTCCTCTGTCCATCTGCCCAAGGACCAGCGCTGACCCCTGAGATACCCCAGTTACTTAAATGCTCCCCTGTTCTAGAAGGTGCACCCCTTTTTCTAATGGTGTGACGCGTCTGGTTGCCGTTTAACTCTGATGAGGAAGGGACGGGCGGCGATGGTGAAGCAGTCAACACCAAGTCTAACAAATCTGTGCTCTTGTACTTTATCATACAAAGCAGAGCAGAGCCCAGACCATGCAAAACACTAAACGTTACATGCGTGTCCCTCTCTAGCTTGCCCTTTCTCTGGAATTACATACCCCACCCCACGACCAAAGCCTCATTCCAAAAATGGCTCTACTTTCATGTTCCCAAACTCCCTGAGTCACTCTCTTGCAAAAGGTCCCTGGCTGATTCAAAAGAGCTGCTTGGGCTTTAACAGAAACACTTAAGAAATATTCTGGGTCCGACCTTTTGCTTCTACCGAGCTTTCAGAACTCCAGCAAAGAAATGACTGATTAATTCCAATCCTGAAACTAGTATTTACAGTGGGCCAGGTACAATTCCCCAGTTGCACATTCTGGGTCTCTGTACATTGGAAGCAGTGGGTAAAGTCATCTCCCACTGATCAGCGTTGAAGCGTGCCCTGCAGTTAGAGGAACCTGGGTCGTGCTTGGCAAAAGCTTCCAAACTGCTCTCCTGTTGGAGGCAAGACAGATTTAAGGCTTCCCAGCTCAGAACAGCGTCTCAGCTGACAGCGCAGTGCTCTTTATTTACATATTGCACGGCCGCTGAACAATGGAGTGTCAGGGGCGATTAAACGGAAAACCATCACAGCAGCAGAAATAACTGCAAGGCCGGCACTTAACACCATGTTTATGGATGTCCCGTCATAATCCTCTGCAGCATTTCAGATCCAGGCTCGGGTGCGCCAGGCCTGCAGACATTCTGATAGACCTGAAGGCAGATGGGAACGTTTATAGGGCGCAGCGTTAGGTTAAACCTCTCAGGCCAGCTGATCAGCTGCCATAAATCAGCATAGCGCCGTTGGCCTCGGGGCAGCCACGCCACGTTACATCACCTGTGGAGCCTTATATTTAAAGGAGGGAGAGAGACTTCGGCTCTGTGTTGCCAGGGCCTTGGAGAATGAGCAGGGGAAAAGATGGAGAACGCTGACTTTGCACCATTTGTGCTGTTTGTTTTACTCTTCTGTGCTCCGGAGCTTATAAAAACACGACTGAGGATAGGTGGTTCTGAGGAGGGTGGGGTTACGGACCTGATCTTGAGTAGAGTCTGGGCTTGAGGCAGACTCAGGGCTTGGTTTTGCATTTGGGGTTGGATTCAAAGGACCTCAAATCCTGCAAGCTTTACTCACAAGATCTGGGCCACACCTACACCAGAGAAGTAAGTCCTGGGCGCTCCTCCTGTGGAGGGAAGAGACAGGATATTGTTGTAATTAATAAGACAGGGAATTTTTATAGAGGCTGCCGGAGCCAGATGGACCCTAGGGTCCCTTCTTACTCTCTGGTTCCCAGCCTGATTAACACAGCTGGTGGTGCTTCATGTCACCGCGCAGACCTGGGCTGGACAATGAAGTCATGGACGGGTCTGCTGACTACACTGCAGACCCCACTCTCAGTTCTGGATCATATCCATGAAATGCAACTTCCCCCAACCCCTTGAAACTCAAAGGGGGTTTGGATCAGAGGTTCCACTTCTGTCCCAGCTTTAATAAATACAGACGTAATTAAAGGCAAAATCATATGTACCGGGGATTCTATTTTACTGGTGGCTTTGGAGCTCTGTTCAGAGGCCAACGTTTATCTAAGGCACTCTATCCACCAAGGGTCTCCAGAGCTCAGACACCAGCTCTGTTCTGGGGGTTGATGCCACATTGACCCATAAAGCTTGTTGGCGGTTTTTTAACGTAACTCTGAGAAAGAAGCTTTAATCCTGGAGATTTGGGGCCAGACTCAGCCCTGGCACAGGTGGGGGGAATTCCATAGCACCCAGGTAAGTGGCCCTCACTTACACCGGGGCTGGATTTGACCCCTTTGACTGCACACAGGCCAGGCTGCAAATATTCTGTGAATGGTTTGAATACATGATGAAAACCCTGGGGCTAAGGATAGCACACTAGGGTGTTGTGAGGCTTAATTCCTTTAGGTCTGAAAGCACTTGGAGACCCACACAGGAAAGACACCATTAGAGAAGTGCAAAGTAGTTGGGTTTTTTTTCCATGAGAAGAAAGCAGGAGCCAACCCTGGCCATGTTTCCCCTTTAAAGAGCAAAACATTATGATGAATAGAACTTAGATTTTATCTTGTGGAAATGATCCTGGAGTTTGCAGTGATGAGACATAATCCCTGACAGAAGAGGGCATGGGAGGGGGGTGAGGCGGAGGAAGCCTCCCAAACCAGAGCAGATTATTTCCTCCTAAGGCCTTTGAGTTGTACAAATGTTAGAGTTTGGGTCAAAATGTCTCTATGTTCATCCATCTCATCCATGCCACAGGCGGCAGGTCTGAGCCCCTGGGGATTCCCCTGGTGTGGGAGAGCCCCAGTGGGGAGGAGGAGCGTCTGCAGTGGGCTGTGCTGTGGCCATCCCCAGCTGGCGAACTGTCCCTTGAGGGCCACTGGCAGAGGTTAGAACAGTCTCTCTGCCGGGGCTTCCCTTCTGATGGCAGGTGCAGAAGAATTTCTGAGCTTCTATCACGTGCTTCAGGGCTGCGTCTTTCCCAGTGAAGATGAAATAAGGCACTGACCACACCAGACTTTAGGGTGAGCCGCTCTCTCCTCTTTCCTGTTATATTTTTACTGCCTGAGCAATTTGGCAGAAAGCTTCTCACTGCAGCCTCAGCCGGCTCCTCAACCACGCGGGGACGGTACTCGGCAGTTTTCTTCTCAGGCACCGAATTGAGAGCATCAGGCAGGGGCATGTCCTTTCCCTGGATGACTTGTCAGAGCTACGACCTGAATGAGGTTTGAATCAGGCAGTCAGGTCTTCAGGGCCAGGATTATATTCCCACTCTGTGTTTGCACAACCTCAACGCATACTAACTAACTTAGGTACAATCATAGCCTCCATTCCCATAGTATCTGAGCACTTCACAAATTCTTTAATATAGTTATCCTCACAACACCCTTGAGAAGTGCTGGAAGCCCCGTGTTACAGAAACAAGGCATAGAAAGAAAAAGGCCCTGATCCCACTGAAATCAATAGGAGTTAAGAAACATAAGAACAGCCACACTGGGTCAGAGCAATGGTCCATCTAGCCCAAGATCCTGTCTTCCGACAGTGGCCAATGCCAGATGCTTCAGAGGGAATAAACAGGCACCTAAATACTTTTGATCAGGAAGGGTGAGGCAGAAAAGGGACACGAGTGATGGTGTACCAAGTCCCATGCCAGCACCCTGACCCCTGAGCCATCCTTTGGCTCCTGAAGTCTGTTCCGATACAAATAAAAATAAATAAATGTGCCTGATGTTATTTGAATGAAAGGTGCAACCCTTCAGATTTCAACGTGACTCACCATTCTTCAGCCAACTGAAAAGAGCCCTGGTTGCTCTCTGCTAGGAGGAGGGCAGCATTTTGAAGGTGATGGAAGCAAATGCGTATCACATTCCCTGCACTCTGTGTCCATTGACCTGACATTAATGTGAAACCAAGTGCACAGTGAATTAGAAATCAAAGACCCAACCATCAATTCACTAACCTAAACCAGTCAACCCTGAAGGTGTAATGAGGGGCGAGTTTAGAAATTATTACTCAGCCAAGTGAGAAAAACCTCAGGTCCCCAGCATGAGCACAAACAGGCAGAGAGACGCAAGCTCATTAGGAAGTAACAGCCTGCGGGTGTGTAATAGAGGGAAGTGCGTATTACCTACCCAGCACCTGCCACTTCCTTCCTCGGGACCCTGCTATTTGGGGAGGGGGGAGCAGAAACTCCCTGCTATTTGGGAAGGGGAGAGCTCGTGAAACTCAGCTGGACTGAGCCACCCAAACAGAACTAGGGAATTGTTGAATGGCTTCACTTCCAGCTGGGATTAGGTCAAGAGATGGAAGGAACCATCAATACACACAACCCGCGGATGGTACCAGCTCCACTATCAGGATAAAGAAAGGTAGTGCATCTCCTATGAAACGGCCTCTGCAGAACGGTGCTACTGAGTGTAGACCACGGGGTGTTGTTAAATTAGGGCTTGGATGAACTAATTGTTTGCAAAGTACATCGACACTAACAAATCCTGTGTGCACTTTAAAACTTCTTTCATTTTGTTAATGTGTATTACAGTCGTGGCTAAAGGCCTCAACCGGGATTGGGACTTCATTGTGCTAGGTGCTGTACATACACATAGGAAGAGCCTCAGTCTCTGTCCTGAACAGCTTACAGTCGAAATAGACAAGACAGACAAAGGGCTTGGTGGGGGATAACAGAGACTCAGTGGTCACACAGTGGGTGAGTTGGGAATAGAATGCAGGTCTCCTGACTCTCAGTCCAGTGCCCAGTTCACTAGACCACATTGGCATAGTTACCTGCATCAATGCCCAGTTCACGTTATGCATCTCCCCAGGCTGAAATTGATGAGTTACAACTATGGGTGTCCAGGGAAACATTAGTTTTCTCTCTCCATCTCTTGCCACCGACCCAGGTCCTTCCTGAGCTCGATGGATGTCTGAAAATTGCAATAGTGCACGTTCTTTCCAAATCCCACTTCCAAAACCATCCTAATCATTCAGAACACAACAGTACAGGAGATCTGAATGCTGTTTTGCTTTCCTGTTGTAGATTATTAATCCGTATACCCTCACCCATCTGTAGCCACATAAGAACTTCATGCATGTCACCTGCTGCATGCCAGGGATACTTGGAAGTTCCTGGCAGCATGAGATATAGCACCCCCTTCTCCTGCTTCGGAACCACAGGCTCCTGCCAGTTGAATTAATGGAGAATCTCAGTTAGGTTTTAGTACTATAGAGCATATGACACATAGTTAAGTAGTTCAGATTTCTTCCAGAAGAAGGCAAGGGGGTCCACGTGAGCTAACCAGCTCTGGAGAACTCAACAGTGGAAGCTGTGTGTGTTATTGTACAATGTTTTAGTGCACACAGTCATTTCAGTACCAACATGGTTAATTGTAGCTTTATGTACCAGATCATTTTTAGGTAAAATTGCTTTGCTAGTGGGTGTTAATTTGATTTGGATGGTTTTTTATGTGAATGGAGTCAAGCAAGTTTCACAGCTAACGATTCAAAGGCTTGTGCCTCATGACTGCTGAGATATGACAGCAAAGGGCTATTGAATGCAAATCAGACTAGAAATGTATCGCTTTAACTAAGGGAAGGGGAGGGGAAATCAGTATTTTAATGGGGAGACTGTTCACCAGATGAGTCAAATTTTCCCTGGGTTCTGTCCTCATGCATACAGGTACAAATCTGGACACAACAACTTCTCCCAGGTGCTAGAAAACAATTTGCCACAAGTCTGGGAGTGACAGGCCAGCTCACAGATCAGACCAAGTGAACAACTACCAGTCAGCCAAGAGCAGCACGGAAGGAATGGAGAAAATCCAGGCACCCGTGTCTCTTAGGGAGCCTTTTATTGTTGGGCTGTAGACCAAAACAGCTTCATAGTTGACCCATCGCTGAGTTGTCCAGGGCTGGTTAGCCTGTCCCCATCTCTCCCCACTCACCGCGTGCACATCCTGCTCTCCCATGCACTGATGTTCACCCCATGTTGCTCCGGGGTTGCTCCATCTTGGCCCTCGTGTAAACAGGAGCAGGCTCTGACCCTGAGCATCTGAGGGAGGCAAGGAACACACCTGTGTCCCTTTCATAGTCTGGGATCCTTGCAGATTCCTCCCTCCCTCAGCTCTTTCCTTCCACTTCCTCGGAAGCAACTAGCAGTGGAGAGAATCCTTGGGGGCAGGGACGTGTTCCTTGACTTACTATAAGGAGGGATTTTTAACCCCTTGTCATCACCACCACCCCATCATGGCCTGTGTAGCTCTGGCACCGCCCCTCCTCTATGGTCTGTGGGACTTTGGCCCACCCTGGCCCCATCACCTGGGCATTCTTTAGCCAGAGCTGCTTCGTTCTGCTCCAGGTAGGGACACAAACAAACCCTTCTGGCAGGTGACTCTATGCCCCTGACCACCCTGGTTCGGCTGCCCCTGAGCATCCGTGGGGTTGGTGGAAGATCTGCCCAGCCTGGGGTATAATCATTTGTGGAGCTGCTGGGAGCTCGTCAGCATCTGAATCTCCATCTCTGTGTCTTTCCCCCCGATTTAGGGATCTTTTCCATATAGCAAGTGTCCCTCCTGCAGAGTGTGCACACTCAGACTGAAAGTGCCTCATTGCTGTAATACAGGCCAAAATCTCGTTCTGCAATCCCATTCCAACCAACCTGAGCACAGCTGGGCCAATTGCTGCGGACAGGGCTGTTCTGAACAGCCAGCACACCACACTCCATATCAGTTCTGCACCAACACCGTCCCTCGTCACCCAGCAAGCTCCCACGGAAGGGATGGAGTTCTGTGGTGGAGAATGCTCCTTGCTGATGTTTGATGTTCTTGTATCACGGGAATGGGCAAGGCCCATTTCTCTGGGAGAATGTCCCAGAGTGCACTGGGCTATTGAGAAACCCCACCCTATCTCCCCACTGCCTATCCGTCTGCAAAACCAAGCTGGGAGATGGATGAGAACAGGCTGTGTCACGAATTTTCAGCACTTCCATTCCTAACTGGAAATCACACAAGAGCGGTCTTGTGACGCTTTGGTGTTTCAGCTCCATCCAATCCCAGGCAGAAATTGGAAGGGGGAGAGGGGAATGGATCTGAATATTTCATAACCTTAAAAGGGAATCGGGTTGTGCTCAGTTCTAGTAAATAGTGAAGGATCAGAGAGCTGCTAATGGATTTGTGTAGCCATGCTGGGGGCCACCGGTCCCTAGAGATTATCCCCACAAGCATCTATTATGCTAGGTCCCCCAGGTGAGAGGTGCTCTGCAAAGGGTCAGTCCGTCCCTTGAGGCTTGATCACCTTTCCAAAGGGGAAAGAACAGCACCTCGCAAAGGTCTGTTTCTCCACTTCTCTCTACGGCCCCGTGTTGGAGTCTCATTTCCTGTATCTAGCAGAACCCTAACCCTCCAAATCGTTAATTGCACCTGGCAGGCTACTTGCTAATGGCTTCATTCGGACTAGTCTACGTTTGAGCTCAGCTCGGCTAAAAGGAGGGATGTCGCTGCAATAAGGATAGCTGCCTGATGAAAATGCAAGAGATCTGCTTGTGAGAAGAGAGAAAAAAAGAAAACCCGGGAGCCTTTTGCTCCTGTGAATATATTCCGGGGGGAAAGGGTCTGGAGTATTTGCAGACACCAGGGCTTAATTTGTGCCAACCTGAGCCCCGGCACCTTTACACTTGGCAGTTCCTAGCCCCGGCACTTCTGGGCCTGGCAGTTCAGAGTCCCGGCTCTTCTGGTCTTGGCAGTTCCTAGCCCCGGCACCTCTGGGCCTGGCAGTTCCTAGCCCCAGCACTTCTGGGCCTGGCAGTTCCTAGCCCCGGCATCTCTGGGCCTGGCAGTTCCTAGCCCCGGCACCTCTGGGCTCGGCAGTTCCTAGCCCCGGCACCTCTGGGCCTGGCAGTTCCTAGCCCCGGCATCTCTGGGCCTGGCAGTTCAGAGTCCCGGCTCTTCTGGTCTTGGCAGTTCCTAGCCCCGGCACCTCTGGGCTCGGCAGTTCCTAGCCCCGGCACCTTTACACTTGGTAGTTCCTAGCCCCGGCTCTTCTGGGCCTGGCAGTTCCTAGCCCCAGCACCTCTGGGCCTGGCAGTTCCTAGCCCCAGCACCTCTGGGCCTGGCAGTTCCTAGCCCCGGCTCTTCTGGGCCTGGCAGTTCCTAGCCCCGGCACCTCTGGACCTGGCAGTTCCTAGCCCCGGCTCTTCTGGGCCTGGCAGTTCCTAGCCCCAGCACCTCTGGGCCTGGCAGTTCCTAGCCCCAGCACCTCTGGGCCTGGCAGTTCCTAGCCCCGGCACCTCTGGGCTCGGCAGTTCCTAGCCCCGGCACCTCTGGGCCTGGCAGTTCCTAGCCCCGGCACCTCTGGGCCTTGCAGTTCCTAGCCCCGGCACCTCTGGGCTCGGCAGTTCCTAGCCCCGGCACCTCTGGGCCTGGCAGTTCCTAGCCCCGGCACCTCTGGGCTCGGCAGTTCCTAGCCCCGGCACCTCTGGGCCTGGCAGTTCCTAGCCCCGGCACCTCTGGGCCTGGCAGTTCCTAGCCCCGGCACCTCTGGGCCTGGCAGTTCCTAGCCCCGGCGCCTCTGGGCCTGGCAGTTCCTAGCCCCGGCGCCTCTGGGCCTGGCAGTTCCTAGCCCCGGCGCCTCTGGGCCTGGCAGTTCCTAGCCCCGGCGCCTCTGGGCTCGGCAGTTCCTAGCCCCGGCCCCTCTGGGCCTGGCAGTTCCTAGCCCCGGCACCTCTGGGCCTGGCAGTTCCTAACCCCGGCGCCTCTGGGCTCGGCAGTTCCTAGCCCCGGCACCTCTGGGCCTGGCAGTTCCTAGCCCCGGCACCTCTGGGCTTGGCAGTTCCTAGCCCCGGCGCCTCTGGGCTTGGCAGTTCCTTGCCCCGGCACCTCTGGGCTTGGCAGTTCCTAGCCCCGGCACCTCTGGGCCTGGCAGTTCCTAGCCCCGGCACCTCTGGGCTCGGCAGTTCCTAGCCCCGGCACCTCTGGGCTCGGCAGTTCCTAGCCCCGGCACCTCTGGGCCTGGCAGTTCCTAGCCCCGGCACCTCTGGGCCTGGCAGTTCCTAGCCCCGGCACCTCTGGGCCTGGCAGTTCCTAGCCCCGGCGCCTCTGGGCTTGGCAGTTCCTTGCCCCGGCACCTCTGGGCCTGGCAGTTCCTAGCCCCGGCGCCTCTGGGCTTGGCAGTTCCTAGCCCCGGCGCCTCTGGGCCTGGCAGTTCCTAGCCCCGGCGCCTCTGGGCCTGGCAGTTCCTAGCCCCGGCACCTCTGGGCCTGGCAGTTCCTTGCCCCGGCACCTCTGGGCCTGGCAGTTCCTAGCCCCGGCACCTCTGGGCCTGGCAGTTCCTAACCCCGGCACCTCTGGGCCTGGCAGTTCCTAGCCCCGGCACCTCTGGGCTTGGCAGTTCCTAGCCCCGGCACCTCTGGGCTTGGCAGTTCCTTGCCCCGGCACCTCTGGGCTTGGCAGTTCCTAGCCCCGGCACCTCTGGGCTTGGCAGTTCCTTGCCCCGGCACCTCTGGGCTTGGCAGTTCCTAGCCCCGGCACCTCTGGGCCGGGCAGTTCCTAGCCCTGGCACCTCTGGGCTCGGCAGTTCCTAGCCCCGGCACCTCTGGGCTTGGCAGTTCCTAGCCCCGGCACCGCTGGGCTCGGCAGTTCCTAGCCCCGGCACCTCTGGGCTTGGCAGTTCCTCGCCCCGGCACCTCTGGGCTTGCTGCATCAGTTATGGAAGTAAAAAGATTATTTGAGCCCTGGCATCTCTTTCATTACAAATTAAGCACTGGCAGACACCCTAGGGCTGACCCCTCGGCAGAGACCCTCGCCCATGTCCTTTCACGGCCTGCAGTTTAAACACGTGATCCCAAAAGGATTTGCAGAGCCACCACAAATAATACAGAGAAATAAGTTGGCTGCCTGCTTTAAACAATGCTATCCTTCTGCTCTGTGGATCGACGGCGGCCTCTGGTGGCCCAAGGCAATAATTGCAGGTGTGGAGAGCCCCTCTTCTCCGTCAGGACTCCAGTGAGGGTTCCAGGTAGCAATGGAAAGTCATGTCAGCAGCATAACAAGCCGTATATAAAGGTTCAGCCCAGTCCTTGATACTGTGCTGGTCAGAGGCAAAAGGCTCAGGGAGCAGATCTGAGGCTGGTGCGCTAGGGAGATGCGACCACCGTCAGCCAGCTTTGCGGGGAGGGTGTCCAGGGGAAGCAAAGCTCTGATGCGTCGGGCTGCTGAGGTCCCTGCATGCCGCCCTGGTAGCGTCAAAGGAGTCTTCCCATAGGAGTTGCATTGCTAGAGCGGCGTGAAGGAGCCTTTGTGTAAATGAGAGCCCGGCATTGCATCTCCAAAAAAACAGGCCTCTCCGTCCCTCTGAGAAGAGCTGTTGTCACTGGTGCGCATGCCCTGGGACATTTCTTCAGCTCCCTGGCCTGCCCAGACTGTGCCACCCAGGCCTGCTGCGCTCCATTCCCTCTCCTGCGTGCTTTCCAGACAGACCCCCCTCATCTCCGCAGGGATACTAACATTCCCGCGCTCTGCGGGAGGGCTCGGCTCAGGGGACCTGACAGCTCCTGCGCAGGCTGCCTGGCGAAGGTGCAGAGTGGGTGGGGAGGAGGAGAGAGGCAGAGCAGGCGGAGAGAGGGGAGCGCAGCAGGAGGAGAGGAGGGGGCGGAAGGAAGAGGAGAGAGTGAAAGCAGCAGGAGGGGAGAGAGAAAGAGAGGAGCCCGAGGGAGGCATCATCCAGAGACAATGCGGAGTGAAACCAACTAACGGGGGGACTGTGTTAGAGGGCAGACAGGGTTGGTCCCGCTGGGGCCTGTTGGACCTGGTCACCGAGGTCACATATAAAGGGCGGAGGGAGGAGGAAACAGCCTCACTGCAACATCCCCTCCAAGGCTCCGCGCGAACCGTTCCCCTGCTCACCTCACCCTGCATCTCTGCTCTCATCCCTTCACCATACTAATGAAACCGCTCTCATCAACTCCCCCGGCTCCTCCCCCGCCACCCCCACGCTGCTCCCTACACCTCCCAGACGGGGTGAGTCGACACATTCCTGGAAAGTCACTGCTCCCACAAGGCCCACAGGCCTTCAGCCAGATCAGCAAGAGCCGTCGCCCCACGTTTAAAAGTTCACTCTACACCCGCAGCCCCGCTCGGGCTCTTGAACAGTGCCCTGAGCTGGCCCAGTGTTTAGCTTGCAAGTGCCACTGGTGTCTTCTCCTGTGCATTGCCAGTGGGTGTGGCCAGTGCCTTGATGGCGCATAATAAATAGAGTATGTGGGAAATTTTGCACACTTCCCCCACCCTTGCCCCCTCCTTCCGGACCAGATCTAATCAGTAATGAATGACCCTAATACATGACTGGGAGAAGACAGAGCTACTGCTCCACCCGCTCTCATGTTCATGTCCCCCATATCTCAGGGTGACCGACTGCTTCAGTGAGTGGTACGTGACCCACTGTGTTGACTGCTCCAATATAATAATAATGCCTAGCTGTTATCTGGCAGTTTTCTTCAGTAGGTCTCAAAGTGCTTTACAGATGAGGTTAGTAACATTATCCCCATTTTTACAGATGGGGAAACTGAGGCACAGAGTGGTGAAGTGACTTGTCCAAGATCATCTAGCAGGCCTGTGGCAGAGCCTGGAATAGAAGCCAGATCTCCTCAATCCCAGTCTAGCGCTCTGTCCAGTAGGCCACACTGCCTCCATAGAGGAGAAGAATTTACTACTGCTACCCACTGTTGGAGCCACTCCCCTAACTCAAGTGGTGGAGGCTTTGCTCTTGAGCTGAAGGTTGTGGCTTGAATCTCCATGGATGGCCCATGATGGTGCATTGCTGCATTAGCTTTGTTTATTTCTGTTCCATACAGGCTCAAAGACAGATGTGTGGGGACTGATCTTACCCCTGTTGAAGTCAATGACATTATTCCCACTGATCTGAATGGGAGAAGGCCTCTCCTGTATCGCTGGCTGTGAAATCTGGAAATGAGGTGCTAGATACTGGGCGAGTGAGGGGTGGGATGAGGTTTCTTCAAAATGTAGGATCAGAGCTTTGCTGTATGACTATCACATGAGGGAAAGTGCTGAGGGGTTCCTGCTTGAACAATGCAAGGCCTAACTAAGGCAAGTTAGAGCCAGCAATGCCGTTGTTTCTGCTAACACCCCAAAAACAGGCCCCACGTCTGTGTGTGTGGTTGTGTGAAATTAATTAACATGGCTGCTGTTGCCATGGAAAGCCCTAATTGTGATGCAAGAGAAGTTAATGAAATGACTGATAATTAACAGAAAATGACACAAAACTGAAAGGGAGGGTTGTTGTGGTGAGCAGGAGTGGCGCCAGGGTTTTTGGCGCCCTAGGCTGGGGTCCTTCCGCGCTCCCGGTCTTCGGGGCACTTCGGCGGCGGATCCCGGAGCGAGTGAAGGACCCGCCGCAGAATTGCTGCCGAAGACCCGGAGCGCGGAAGGACCCCCCGCCGCTGAATTGCCACCAAGGGCGGCAAAATGCCGCTCCCCCAAATCCTGGTGCCCTAGGCGACCGCCGAGGTCACCTAAATGGAAGCGCCGGCCTTGGTGGTGGGTCGGTTCTGTGGTCAGATTACAGGGGTGGGCAAATTGCAATGACAAACTGACGATCAAAGCAATGAATGAATTAGGAAAATAAATAATATTAAAGTCTGACATGGGCTGCATTCCTTGTTTTTGTCCTGAAAGGAGAACTTTTAACTCCCACAGAAACACTCTTCATAGGATACTGAAAGCAGCTGTGGATTCATCCTGCTCTCGAATTCATTATAATGCTTTGCAGCTTTTCAGCAAAACCCTGGCAAAATCAGCCTCACAGCCCCTGTGTGCGGTTGGGAGATGGCACGTTATAGGTTGGGAAACACACTGTGTTTAAAGGCCTGGGTTTCTGAAGCACTGTATGTCCACAGCTCCAATTGAAGTCACAGAGAGCTACAGATCAGTAGTTCTGAAAATCAGGCAACAGATAAGTAAAAAACAAAAAAGGGAAGATCATGCAGACATTCTTGGATCTGTATCTGTTCCTACAGAAAGGAAACATTCATGTTTAAGCCCCCCAAGATGATGGCCAGGAAAACTGAATTCTAATTTTGGCTGTACAGAGTTCCCAGGTGGCCGTCAGCAAGACACTTCATCTCTCTGTGTCTCCCTTTCCGCATCTGTGAAATGGGCTAACACTTCTCTGCTTCAGTGGAGCTGTTGTATGCAGAGCTGGTCAGAGAAATTTCAGCAGAGCCATGTTCCATCTGAATATGAACTCCATTGACATCAAAACACCTCGCAAAATTGGGTGGATTTTGCCAGAATTTTTTATTTGGAAGAAAATCAGGAGGAAAAAATTCCAACAATGTGGAAACATCCCAGCTCAATGCTCTTGGAATGAAAAATTCCAGGTTTTGTTGCTGTTTTGTTTTTTTACACGACTTTTTGTTCCAAATCTTTTTAAATTGTATTTTATATAATACAACGTTTTAAAAGTCAAAATTGAAACAAAACATTTCAGTTGACCTGAGAAGGAAAAAATATCGAGTTTTCCATCACCGAGAATTTCAAAATTTTGGGTTTTACTCCAGTTTGGAACAGTGCCAGCTTTTGAAATCTCAAAATGGAACTGCCACCCTCAGCACAGCTCAAGTCGTGAGACTTAATTCAGAAATGCTCGTGACATGCTTTGAGATCCTCAGGCGGAAGATGCAAGGAGGGGAAATCTGGTTCAGGTAGAGCATCTTGATTGTTCACAACATCCTGAAGTTGGTGCATCTCGGAGAAGAGCGAGAACTCTTCACAGCTAGGCTGAAAATGTACGGCTCACCGTGCTAATCTTCGCAAAACCCATGCTGGCCCCATAGATTTTGTCTGCATCCACTCGTGCTCTCTTGTCCATCCCCTGCCTCTGGTTAGATTTGCCAGGCAGAGATGACCTGAGCACTGAGCTGTATTCACAGTCTGTTCAACCTGCCTTTTGGAGGCAAAAGGATGATATCATCAACACCATGTGGACGCTGCTTGGAAGATGCCCTGGGTCTCCACACTGTCTGGAATTCCCTGGGGATCCACATGGTTCCATGGGAGCTTCCCGGCCTCGAGATGCTTTTGGAGTGTCTTAGCACAACTGACAGATACAGTGTAAATGAAACTCCAGAGAAGAGGGGAAGAGCAGAAAAGCCCCAGGTTACAGATCATTCCGCTGCTAAGCAAGAGACTCCCATTAGACTGGGCACAGTCCCTGAAGGGCTGGTTTTCAGAGAGTGAGTGCCCGCAACTCCAGATGAAGTCAATAAGAAATGCAGGTGCTCAATACCTCTGATTATGAGGCCCTAAACTAAGTCCTCCTGTTTAAAGAAGATGTGAGCCTGATAAACCAGCTTCAGCACTGTTTGATGACTCTACTGTGAAATGTGGCATCAGATCTATCTCAGCACCAATGTATACAGCATTACAGTGTGTTCCCTCCATTTCTCCTAGACATCGTTTGGCAGATCTGTGCTTTGAATGTCACTGCAGTCTTTCAGAATAACTTCCCCTACTATCCCATCAAGCCCTGTGTACCTGTGTACCATCTGCTGGAAACCTTTCTCCATGTGGAGAGAGCCATCTCTCTCTTTTCACTAGATAAACCCTAAAGCCTTTTCTTGTCTCTCTTAAGCTGTCTTCCTGTGCAACAGATATGGCTTTGCTTTATTAGTCTCTACATTTCTCTTGGTAAGTGCAAACAGCTTCCTTTTATCAGTCCCGTTACAGCTTTTACTCCTTCTGTCTACCGTGAATGCCACTTACTGCTCGATTTTAGATGGTCAAATAGTTTGAGTGTAGTCGTCAGATGCTGGCAATCTTGTCTTAGGCCTGGTCTACACTAGGCGTTTATGTCGAAGTTAGCGCCGTTAAATCGAATTAACCCTGCACCCGTCCACACTGCGATGCTATTTAGTTCGACATAGAGGTCTCTTTAATTCGACTTCTGTACTCCTCCCCGACGAGGGGAGTAGCGCTAAATTCGACATGGCCATGTCGAATTAGGCTAGGTGTGGATGGAAATCGACGCTAATAGCTCCGGGAGCTATCCCACAGTGCACCACTCTGTTGACGCTCTGGACAGCAGTGCGAGCTCGGATGCTCTGACCAGCCACACAGGAAAAGCCCCGGGAAAATTTGAATTTGAATTCCTTTTCCTGTCTGGCCAGTTTGAATCTCATTTCCTGTCTGGACATCGTGGCGAGCACAGCAGCACTGGCAACGATGCAGAGCTCTCCAGCAGTGATGGCCGTGCAGTCTGGGAATAGAAAGAGAGCCCCAGCATGGACTGATCGTGAAGTCTTGGATCTCATCGCTGTGTGGGGCGATGAGTCCGTGCTTTCCGAGCTGCGATCCAAAAGAAGGAATGCAAAGATCTACGAGAAGATCTCTAAAGACATGGCAGAGAGAGGATACAGCCGGGATGCAACGCAGTGCCGCGTGAAAATCAAGGAGCTGAGACAAGGCTACCAGAAGACCAAAGAGGCAAACGGACGCTCCGGATCCCATCCCCAGACATCCCGTTTCTACGAGGCACTGCATTCCATCCTCGGTGCTGCCGCCACCACTACCCCACCAGTGACCGTGGACTCTGAGGATGGGATACTGTCCACGGCCGGTTCCTCAGACATGTTAGGGGACGGGGAAGATGAGGAAGGAGATGAGGAGGGCGAGGCAGTTGGCAGCTCTCACAACGCTGATTTCCCCGACAGCCAGGATCTCTTCATCACCCTTACAGAGATCCCCTACGAAGCGTCCCCAGCCATTACCCCGGACACAGAATCTGGTGAAGGATCAGCCAGTAAGTGTTGTAAACATCTAAACATTTATTTTTAACAAAACAGGAATATTAACAATTAAAAGAATGGGTTGTTCATGATTAGTGTGCCCTAGGCGCTTAACGGTTTAGTAAGGGGCAGTGCAAGTTTTGAAAAGAAATCTAGCAATGTCCGGTTTTCAGTGATTGTCCTGCACAAGCCGCTCTACTGTGTATTCCCTGCTACTGCAGCTACAGTAAAATGCGGTCTATATGTGCGGGGATAGAGCAGTAATCCTCCTGGGACATCTCGATGAAGCTCTCCTGGAGGTAACTTGAAAGCCGTTGCATGAGGTTCTTGGGGAGAGCGGCCTTATTGGGTCCTCCGAAGTACGACACGTTGCCGCGCCACGAGATTATCAGGTACTCGGGGATCATTGCTCTGCACAGCAGGGCGGCATACGGCCCTGGTCTTTGGAGGCTTTCCCGGAGCATTCTCTCTTTGTCGCTCTCGGAGATCCTCATCAGGGTGATGTCGGCCATGGTGACCTGCTTTTAATTAGGTAGGGGAATGTTAGTGTTGGGACTGCTTTCCCGTTCCTTTACAGAACTGTCACCGCTGGTTTGCAGCCACGCGGTGGAGGCGGGAGAGGGGCAGCCGAAAGGGATCATTCCCGGGGACAGCCGCGAGGGGGTGGGACAGGGGCAGAGTTCCCGCTTGCCGGATTGCTGGCAGCAGGGACTGACATTGATTTAAATGTGAAATGAGGCCAGTGGTAATATAAAAGTTTTAAACTGCCACAAGTGTACGGCTTACCATGTCTGCCTGCAACAGAAATTCCGTTGTGCTGCCTCGCTTCTCAAATGTGCTGTTCAAGACCCCAGGCACAGAATGCGAAGGCCGAGAATTCGACCTTGTGCTGAGTGCGCATGTGAAAGGTGCTGTGCATGGTCTTGTTCACAGAGAAAGACTATGTTCTTTGTTCACAACTACATTTATCTTTCAGAGGAATTCACTCCCTTTTTCCCATTTCCACAGCCCCGTCTGCGACTGTCTCACAACCTAGCCTGGAATCACACTCCCAGAGGCTAGCGCGGATTAGGCGTAGGAAGAAGAGGACACGGGAGGACATGTTCTCTGAGCTTATGGCCTCTTCCCAAGCCCAGGCAGCACAGCAGACCCAGTGGCGGGAGAACTTGACCCGAATGCACCAAGCCAACATGGATCGGGAGGAGAGGTGGCGGCAGGAAGACCAGCAGGCGACTCAAACGCTGCTTGGACTACTGAGGGAGCAAACGGACACGCTCCGGCGCCTTGTGGATGTTCTGCAGGAACGGAGGCAGGAGGACAGAGCCCCGCTGCAGTCCATCTCTAACCGCCCTCCCCCGCCACCAAGTCCCATACCCACCTCACCCAAAGTGCAAAGAAGGAGAGGCGGCAGAGTCCCTGCTAACTCTCACTCCACCCCTGCAGAGAGCCCTAGTAGCAGAAGGCTCTCATTTCCAAAAATTTGAAAAGTTCTTTCCTTCCCGCCTGACACAAGCCCACGTCCAAGTTTCACCTCCCAATGCCATGTGTAGTTGATAATAAAAAATTCGTTTCTGTTAACTACTGTTTCAATCATGTTCTTTTGGAGGAGGAGGGGAAAGGGGGTTGGTAATTGGACAGGACAGTCTCCTTTGGCAGGGTACATAGTCGGGGGCAGGCACAGCAGCAGGGCACATACACAGTGCAGTGATGCAGTGACTAGTTGCCCCGGTTAGTCTGGGAGGTTGTTTTGATGTAATGTTGGGGGGGGTGGGTTGCTCTGTGACTTTGTGGCGGGGGAGGGCAGTTACAGATCTTAAGCGCCGGTCCTTAGACAGGATCACAGAGCCACACAGCATGGGATCTGTAACCGTCCTCCCCCTGCCACAAAGTCAAATAGACCTCCCATACACACAGTCCCGATCAGGAGGGGTGACAGGCTCCGTTGAAACAAGCATCCCACCGCAGCGGAGCCTGTCAATCCTTGAGTTTAGAAGCTGCATTCGCATCACAACACTAGACCCGCCCCGCACCACAGTCTGCGTCCCAGTTTTAAAAAATTCCCGCTAAAACAGTATTAAAGAAAACGGTGTGCTTTAACAAAGTAGAACTATTTTTATTTCGACACGTGTGTTGGAGGGGGGGTGAAGGGGGTATGTAACTGGATAGGATAGTCAACATTACCTGGGTAAAGAAACGGGGGCAGGTTTAGCTTCTCAGTACACAAACTATAAAATCACAGGTTACCCTGCTCACTCAGGAACTTTGCTTTCAAAGCCTCCCGGATGCACAGCGCTTCCCGCTGGTCTCTTCTAATCGCCCGGCTGTCTGGCTGTGAGTAATCACCAGCCAGGCTATTTTCCTCAACCTCCCACCCCGCCATAAAGGTCTCCCCCTTGCTCTCACAGAGATTGTGGAGCACACAGCAAGCTGCTATAACAATGGGGATATTGGTTTCGCTGAGATCACAGCGAGTCAGTAAGCTTCTCCATCTCCCCTTGAGACGGCCAAAAGCACACTCCACCACCATTCTGCACTTGCTCAGCCGGTAGTTGAAGAGTTCTTTTTCAGTGTCCAGGGCGCCAGTATAGGGCTTCATGAGCCAGGGCATTAGCGGGTAGGCTGGGTCCCCGAGGATGACTATAGGCATCTCCACATCCCCAACAGTTATTTTGTGGTCCGGGAAGTAAATACCTTGTTGCAGCCGTCTAAACAGACCAGAGTTCCTGAAAACACGAGCGTCATGAACCTTGCCCGGCCATCCCACGTAGATGTTGGTAAAACGTCCCCTGTGGTCCACCAGTGCTTGCAGCACCATGGAAAAGTATCCCTTTCGGTTAATGTACTGGGTGGCCTGGTGGTCCGGTGCCAGGATAGGGATGTGAGTTCCATCTATGGCCCCACCGCAGTTTGGGAATCCCATCGCTGCGAAGCCATCTATGATCGCCTCCACGTTTCCCAGGGTCACTACCTTTGGCAGCAGTACATCAACGATTGCCTTCGCTACTTGCATCACAACAACCCCCACGGTAGATTTGCCCACCCCAAACTGGTTCGCGACTGACCGGTAGCTGTCTGGCGTTGCAAGCTTCCACAGGGCTATGGCCACTCGCTTCTGTACACTCAGTGCAGCTCGCAACCGGGTGTCACTGCGCTTCAGGGCAGGGGACAGCAACTCACAAAGTTCCAGGAAAGTTCCCTTCCGCATGCGAAAGTTTCGCAGCCACTGGGATTCATCCCAGACCTGCAGCACTATGCGGTCCCACCACTCAGTGCTTGTCTCCCGTGCCCAGAATCGCCGTTCCACGGCATCAACATGACCCATTGCCACTGTGATGTCCTCGGCGCTGGGTCGCCTGCTTTCTGACAGGTCTGTGCTACTCTCAGACTTCAGGACATCACCGCGGTGCCGTAGCCTCCTTGCCTGACTTTTCTGCATCTGCCTCAGGGAAACCTTTATGATAAGCTGCGAGACGTTGAGAGCGGCCACAACTGCAGCGATGGTCGCAGCGGGCTCCATGCTCGGAGTACAGTGGCGTCCGCGCTGTCAATGACTGGAAAAGCGCGCGAACTGTTTTCCCGCCGGCGCTTTCAGGGAGGGAGGGCGGGAGTGATGGACGGATGACGACAGTTTCCCAAAAGCACCCTCGACTCATTTTGTTACCCAGAAGGCATTGCCGGCTACACCCAGAATTCCAATGGGCAGAGGGGACTGCGGGAACTGTGGGATAGCTGACCACAGTGCACCGCTTCGAATGTCGACGCTATCACCGTTAGTGTGGACGCACAAAGTCGAATTACTGTCCTTAGTGTGGACACACACGTTCGACTTTGCAATATCGATTACAAAAATTCGATGCAAGTAAAATCGAACTACTCTCGTAGTGTAGACAAGGCCTTAGAGAGGATACTCGCACTAGAACAAGATGTTAGGAATGATTGTTAAAAAGTGACCACACTTTCACTCCATTTTAAATTCTTTCTCTCGAAAGACCCCGTCAGCAGCACCTCAGACTCTGAATTTGTCATTCTGGACAACGATTTGTAACTTCATTTCTCCAGTCAAGAACATGTGATGCACAATAGGGGAAGATTTGATCAACTTCACTGAGACAGGTGTTCTACTCTGAAATATAGAATTATAAACCTGAATTATAAATCTGAAAATAGCCTCACATGAACCATTTGTGTTCTGATCAATGAAACAATCTAACATATGGCTTGATCCAAAGTCCACGTAAGTCAATAAAAAAAAAAAACCTCCAATCCAAGATCTTTTGGGTCTTAGTACACCTCTACCCAGATATAACGCTGTCCTCGGGAGCCGAAAAATCTTACCGCGTTATAGGTGAAACCGCGTTATATCGAACTTGCTTTGATTTGCCGGAGCGCACAGCCCCCCCCCCCCCCCCAGAGCGCTGCTTTACTGTGTTATATCTGAATTCGTGTTATATCAGGTCGTGTTATATCGGGGTAGAGATGTACCTGATCACACCTACAAATCAGTTGCATAGAAGTTCCAAGTGAACTCCAAGTGCAGCCAGAATTATCAGGTTTCAGAGTAGCAGCCGTGTTAGTCTGTATCCGCAAAAAGAACAGGAGTACTTGTGGCACCTTAGAGACTAATTTATTTGAGCATAAGCTTTTGTGGGCTACAGCCCACTGCATCAGAGGCATTGGTGAAGTGGGCTGTAGCCCACGAAAGCTTATGCTCAAATAAATTCGTTATTTGAGGTGTAATATTCGTTATTACAGGTGCCACAAGTACTCCTGTTCTTTTTGCAGAATTATCAGAGTTCCAAACTTGCAAGCACAAAAGAGAGACCAGTTTTTAATAACTTGCATTAAAATGTGTGGGATGTTGGGGGTGGGGAGCATATTTTCAGTTGGGCTGAAGCCCAGCTGAATTTTGTGGACACAAGGATCTAAGTACTTGTCCACGTTATTGCACAAAATCTGAGTACCAGATAGTGACAGGCATGGCTGCTTAGATGTGTCCCGACTCCCTGCCATGTAGTTGCAGAAGACTGGCACATTTGCAGCCATAAAAGGGTAAAAATTTGCTTCTCTCTCTCTCTCTGCACCTAAAAGAGCACTTTTGGTGACAGAACAGTTTGCTTCTCCATGGCTTATCCCAGCATATTTTTGGTTTTAAGGACTGAAGAAGGGTTTGGCTGGGTCGTTAAAATTCCAGATGTTGAATTCAGGCCTTGGCTGTGGTGACAACGATCAGTTAGCCTTTTCTCCAGCTTTGAGGTGAGCCGGACGGTGCCCTTAGAGCCGTGAGTGGATAAGAGCGCTCATTGCTATAATAGTGAGATGAGGCACACAACCTTGTTTCCAAGTACATTTCATGCATCAATTCAAAAGTGCTCCTTCAGCAAGGGACCCAGAAGAAGGAGTGCCATGTTCAAAGCCCACTGGAAAGGCTGGGACAGACTCATTGCATTTGTTCCGTAGGAAGTGACAATGGGCGGGTGATTTATGGCTGTGTTTTCACAGGAGGTGGGATGCATCCAAGCTGTAAAGTCAATTAATACAGGAGAGAGAGATCTTGTCTTTTTAAATGGTACTTATTTATTTATTTTTCTGGTAGCACCTACAATGTGCTAGGGAGGGAAAGCATAGTCCTCGCCCCTGAGAAACCCACAGTTAGAGGAGGTAGGGAAATAAAATAAAGATATCTCTTTTTGCAAAAATATGTGAAGTGATTTCCATTTTGAAGGGGGAAAATGGACCCATTTGTCACATTTTTTCAACTTTTTTTATTATCAAAATGCTTCCTGAAATGTAATGCTATATAAATTGGGGCTTTGCTAACTGAAATTTTTCTGTAATTATTTTGATAATGTTCTCATTCTTTTTTTTCACTTACAAATCCGGGCCGGGGGGGTGGGGGGGGCGGGGAGGGAACGAGACGAAAAAAGGCATGATGTATTTTGGGGAAAAAAACAATTGGAAAGGGGCCATTTTTCAGCCCCCCCAAAATGTTTGCTTGAAAAATGTTTAACCAGCTCTGCTCACAATCTAAAGACAGACGAAAGGACAGAAGGCACAGGGATGAGCCGTTTGGGGCAGGGACAGTACTGAACACAGTAAGAACCCTTGTCACAGGTACTACGATAATACAAATAATTTATATATATATATATATATACGTCAACACAGATATATATGACTTCGGGGGGCTTTGGCTGGGCACAGAGGTGCATCTGGCTTAGGGAAATCAAAGAGAGGATGTAAATGCAAAGCATTATAATCAAATATTGTTAGTACCATGCAGCAAATAGGAAAGTGGACCAACGAGTTATACTGCACTTATGCCTTACCCATGGTTTCCTTTCTTAGCAGATTGTGATCAGACAATAATTATCTGCAGACACCAGTATCTCTCAAACCAGATGGCACAGGGGTCCCCTTGGGCAGTGCATTGCAAACCTGCTTCCAGGTTTGCCTGTGTACAGTGAAATGATGCAATTTGGGACGGTTCTGTAATGTTCTCTACATCCCTCTGTCTTTGTAGATTTGGCAGTGATGGATTTGATCTGAGAAAGTGGCCTTGTGGTTTGGTGCTCTCTCCTGCTCCTGGACATCTGCTCGGTGTTGGAAGCTGAATCTCTCCTAGTAAAATCAGGGTCTTTCCTTCTTTCTAACCAGCGAAGGGACGGGAGCCACTTAGTCAGTGCTGGAAACTGAAATCCTCTCTCTAGGCATGGACCAGGGACAGAGTGGATGGCACCAGGGCAAGCTTCCTGGCTTGCCAATGTGCTTCAATCCATCCCTAGAGGGATCCATGTTCCCACATCTGTTCACTTCCTGGCCCGCTATGAGCACTGCAGTAGAGTATCCGTCAGGATGGTAGTTTTGCTTTTCTGGAAACTGGTCCACTAGGAACTGGACTGAAAGAACCAGCTCTTTTCATGTAGGCCCCCGAACAGCCCTTGGATAGTAACTCCTTCGAGTCGTTTGGCCTGAATTGGAAACATCCATGCCTGTTTTCCAGTCTGATTTGTTTTTCACCTTTCCTTTATTTTTTACAAAGGACCCCAATCCCCTTTAGCATGTCCAGTAATGATAATAAACTGAACCACTGCCTTGTTCTCAATTGAAATGTTTGACCAAAAATGTAATCAGGTTTTAGGGATTGGCCATTACTTGGTCTTTATTTGTAAATTTCACAAACCCTCTTGCCAAATGTAACAATCCTCTTGTGAATGACATAGTCAACCTGTTGGCTTGTTTACTGATCTGAAAGCATAGGCTACACAGCAGCTGGAAGGTGGTCTTGTGTTTAGAGCAAGCACCTGAAAGTCAGGATTCCTGGGTTATGTTTCTGTCTCTGCCACTGACTCGCCGTGTGAGCTAGGTCAAGACACTTACACCTCCTTAAGGCCTCAATTTATCCGTCTCTAAAATTCATATAAGGATATTTACTTCACCAAGCTAGCCTCCTAGGGGGTGTTATGAGTAGAACTTGGTGGGAAACAGTTTTCCAAACCCATGAAAAGAGTTCCAATTTTGAAATATTTTCCTGTCTTGAATTGGGATGAAAAGTTGAAATCTCGAAAATTTTCACAAAGATCCACACACAAAAAAGAAAACTGGTTCTGGTCAATCAAAATATTTTGTTTTTGGCAATTTTGAAATATTTTGTTTCAATTTTGGCCATATTTTATTTTATTGTTTTAATTGTTTTACTATAACTAGCTTAAATTTTGAAACAGAAAGTCATTTTGAATTGGAAAACTGGAGTTTTTTCTTTCAAAAATGTTGAAACATTTTTACCAAAAAAAAAATTAAGTTAAAAAAATCAGTTGGAACAGACCCTTTCCTGCAGAAAGTTTTGGTTTAGATAGATCAGCGTTTTCTGATTAAAAAAACCATTCTGTCGCAAAATTCCCGACCAGCTGTCATTATGAGGTTTAATTAATGGAATATGTTGAATCCTGCATAACGGCCATCCTCACTGAATGAACTTTTGTTTTAAGAGATCGTTCCTAAAAGCAATAAGTACAGTTCTGCTCCATGATTATTAGATGACGCCCTCTCTTTTAGTTTTGGTCAGTCCTGTGAATGGTTGCTTGGAACAGGTTCCGCTCTAGCTGCAGAGTCTTCATGAAAGCTGCTGTCTATGTGAGTAGTAGTTGTTGTCCATGCTCATCCTTCTGCAGTATCGCAAATTACCTTCCCTCTTGTGGCATGGGAGAGCTTTCCACTACTCCACCGGATAGTCCAGCTTGGCTTCAGGACACCCTTTCCATATGACTCTGCTGGACTGAGTTACATTGGAAGTCAAATGAAATGATCGTATACAATCATTAATTATTGGTATTACTGTAGTGCCTAGGAGTTCTGGTTACGGGCCAGGTCCCCATCACAGTGGTTCTCAAACTTTTGTACTGGTGACCTCTTTCACATCACAGGCCTCTGAGTGCGACCCCCACTTATACATTAAAAACCCTTTTCATATATTTAACATCATTATAAAAGCTGGAGGCAAAGCGGGGTTTGGGGTGGAGGTTGACAGCTTGTGCTCCGCCCCCATTAATAACCTCCCGACCCCCTGAGGGTTCCTGACCCCCAGTTTGAGAACCCCTGGGCTAGGTGCTGTACAAACTCAGAACACAAGGTTGGTTCCTTGCCCAGCTTACAATCTATATAAAAGATCATTGTGGTTCTTTCTTGCCTCAAAATCTAGGAAGATCTGCAGAGGCTCCGTGCATTACCTTGCCGGTGCCTGTTCCTGATTTTTGCAAACATGTGACTGTGATTAAGTGTGAGCAAGTGAGTGATAGGAACCTCTGCCCTCTTTGGTTTGAGTTGAAAGCAGGTGCAAGGTGTTTATTTGGTTGTATTGTCTTTATTAAGCCCAAGCAAAATAAAATGACCCTCACCAGAGAGGCCACCTTGGTAGAGCCAGAGTCTTAGTGCAAAGAAACCAGGATGGGACAACCATCTGCCTCTGGCTTCCAGGTGTGATCAGCAACAAGCAGCATTAGATTACCAAGGCAGATGTTATTTTTAAGATGCAGATTGGGATGTGGGGGGAGGGGAGGAATAAACTAACTCTGGAGATTCCCATCAAGGCATATTTGCATAATTAACACTAAAATTACTCCCTGGTCTGTCATAATAATTAGAATGGCTCATAAACTGAGCCTGATAACTCAGAATACTAAACTTGGAAATGAGCCCTGCTCTCAGCCCTGATGGCTGATGGAGTGGGGCGCTGGGGGATAGTCCAGCCGTGCTTCTGTTTTTATCTTTCATTGTTTCCTTTGTTTTTCCAGTGAACCCAACAGCAGCAGATTGTGAGGGCTCGGATTCCCCTGTGAAAGGGCTGATGTCCTCTGTAAACGGGGAAGGAAGGGGTCAGTCTGGAGATGAACAGACTTTGTTAAGTGTTAATCAAGAACAGACGTGAAGAGAGACCCATAGCAGTGACATTCGTGCAGGTTAGGGGAACATTCCAACTCCACTCTTCCACTGGGGAGACGCTGCCATTCGGTCACAGGCTGTGCCACATGCGTCATCCTTAAAGCAGGAACCAAGCTGGCTGCAATACAGCTGACTGGAGAGGAAGGATGGTCCAGGCTGAGGGTGCCAGCCTGACACTTGGTTCAGCTCCCTTCTCTGCTACAGTCTTCTTGGGTGACCTTGGGTGAGTCACTTAGTCTCTCTGTGCCTGGGTCTGTATAATGGGGATAACAGCACTGCCCTACCTCACGGGAGTGTTGTGAGGATAAATACATAAAGGGACATGAGCCAGATAAGTATCTAAGTTAGACAGAGGCGAAGTGCTGATTACTAATAAAGGCTGGATTGCTCTAGCACAGAGAAATAGTGCCTTCCATGGACAGAGGGGCTGAAATACTTGCATTCCCCAGACCCTAGCAGAAGCTCTTCTGTACCTCCTCTGTGAGGATGGGAAAAGGAGCATCTGCTGTCTCCCAAGTGAGTTAATGCAGACTCACTCTAATAAAGGTAAAGCTGATATTCAGATAAGACAGACTCACACTGCAGATTCCTTTGTCCTAAGGAAAGGATTGACGGAGCCATGGCTTGGGGCTCTAGAAAGTCCTGGCTCCTTGCAGTATTAATATACATGCAGAATAAATAAATACATTTCCAGAGCTGAAGAAGAGCTCTGTATATCTCGAAAGCTTGTCTGTTTCGCCAACAGAAGTTGGTCCAATAAAAGATATTCCCTCCCCCACCTTGTCTCTCACATTAAAAGGACGTTGTTTAGGTTGCAAAACCAAACATGGAAAGTTAGGAAATGCCTGTGCACCTGTAATTCTAGCCCTCGTCTCCCCCCAGCACCTGTGCACTGAATGAGGCAGAGGGTCTATGGAAACTCTAGCAGGTGATCGTGTAAAACTGCAGGTAAAATTTTCAAAATACCTAAGTGACTAAGTACCCTAAGGCCCATTGACTTTCACTGGCCAAACTCCCAATGAAAGTCAGTAGGACTTAGGCGACTTAGCTAGTAAAAATGTTACCAGGTATCATAATGCATACACACAAGACAGCCTGCTTCAGGAATCTTGTGGGACCTAGTTAACACCTCTTTGTAGAGCATTTTAGTACTTTTCATCTGAAGATCTCAAAGGAGGGCAATTAGACTGTGAGGATGTTTTAGGACCCAGCGTATTTTTTGTTGTTGTTCAGCACCTTGCACAATTGGGTCATGGTCTCTGACTGTGGCTTCTAGATGCTACCACAATACAAATAATAAATAATAATGTTAGTGTCTTTGAATTCATCTTTAAAATAGACTTAATTCAAACCATGTCCTGAAAGCACAGAAATCTGAGCAACATTTGAACATAAAGTCATCATTTCTCTCCCCCCAAAACACTGTGTTTTTTCATGTGTTTTTTTTAAAACCGTTCCTCCCACCCAGCAGCAATTGTGTTCAGAACAGCATAATTCTGTGCAGCAGCTAGTGTGCCAGAGCGAAAAAAACAACACTCAAACCTAAGATTAAACTCAGCATCGGATCCGGTGCACTTGGCAACACTTATTTTTTTTCCCCGCAACAAAATGTCAAAAATGTACTTAATGAGAACTTCTCCTCTTACAAATGAAGCAGTAATCTGTCAGAAGGGAAAATCTGATGCACAGCTCATCCCTTGTCCCTTTGCCAGCATGCATTAAAGTTCATTAGCTAGCTTCTCTTATCTCAGCTTCTCTGCGGGTTTCTACCATGAGGATGACAGATAGTGGGGCAGGAGTGCCATCTATAGAGACCAGGTAGAATTAGTGAAGTGTGGTTATGCTCCAGAAAGTGTGTATACAAACAGGCACTTTCCCTTCCATCCTATTTGCATCCTGTGCCTCTTTGAGCCCGTTCTGCTGACTTTATTAACGAAGGGCGAGATTTTTCAAAAGGAAGTTCCTGGCTCAGAATTGGGCACCGAGAGCCCAGCCAAACGTTTGCTGCTGTTTGTTCTGCAGAATCAGTGCAGCTATGGGAGAGGGAACAATCTGGATCCTGTTCTGTTTCCTGCATCGTCATCCTCATTTTATTTTGATTACGGCACCACCTTAAGGTACATCTATACTGCAGTAAAAGCTGGCCTGGGTTGGCTGATTTGGGCTTGCAGGGCTCAGGCTGTAGGCCTATAAAATTGTAGATGTTCTGACTTGGGCTGGAGCCTTGGCTCTGAGGCTCCATGCGGGGGGAGGGTCACAGAGCCCAGGTTCCAGCCCCAAGGTTTACAATGCAATTTTAGCCCTGCAGCTTGAGCCCCATGAGTCAGAGACAGATGATTCTCCCCATTGTACAGATGGAAAAACTGAGGCACAGAGCAGGGATGGTGTCCCTAGCCTCTGTTTGCCAGAAGCTGGGAACGGGCAATGGGATGGATCACTTGATGATAACCTGTTCTGTTCATTCCCTCTGGGGCACCTGGCATTGGCCACTGTCAGAAGACAGGATACTGGGCTAGCTGGATCTTTGCTCTGACCCAGTATGACCATTCTTATGATGAGATTTGCCACAGTCACCCAACAAACCAATTCCAGAACTAGGAATTGGACCTAGATCTCCTGAGTGTTCTCCATGAGGATACGAATAAAGTTATGCACGCAGGAAACTTTAAATACTGGTTGATTCCTGTAGTGTAAATAACTTTCTATATCCTCCGTACAATGATTGTTTCTGGTGTAAATTTTGACCAGCTTTATAGAAGAGACAGAAAGACTGGAAGAAGTGTAGGTTCTATTCTATATTGATCCTTTGTAACAGTGGGCAAATTACTTAGTCTCTCTGCCCCTCATTTCCCCATCTGTACCATGGGGATAATTGAACTGCCCTGCCTCCCAGGGTGTTGTGAAGATAAATATATTAAATATTGTGAGGGGCCCAGATATTATGGTAATCAAGGCCATATAAGTACCTAAATTAGTTAGGAACACTGGACGACTGACAGCTATAGCTTCATAAACTCTTATATTACAATGGCTAAGATGACTCATTCTCTTCTCACTTACACCAGCGTGACTGTATTGACTTCAGTGGAGATCTCCTGATTTACGCCAGAGAAGCAAGAGGTGCATCGGGCCTCTAATAGCCAGAACACTGCTGAACGAGTGCACAGTAATAAGCGGCCCAACAAAAATGCCGTGACCTTTCAATAAGAATTCATTTGCATCTTGCAGTAAACCGAACTCACATCAGAGACTCGGACTGAGTGAAAAATGAGAAGCAATCAACTCTTTGAGGCAGGGACTATGTCACTCACAGTGTATGTGTTAGTCCAGCAACTCACACAATGGGGCTCTGGTCTGGACTGAGGACTCTGGGGGCTAATACAATCAGTAAAAGAAAAATCTACTCTGGATTCAATCTGCATAGGAACACGTGGTGCATTCTGAAATGCACCCATGACATTTATTTCAGTGCAAGTTCTAATATTTTCCAAGATATCATAAAAGGAGGAAAAGCTTCCTTTTCACTGGAATGTCTCTGATTGTTTCACACAAATCATTAAGCTTCTATATTTTTTTAATCTAAGAAAGAGGGACTGCAGTGAGAAAATTTCTTGGGAATTTGGGTTTCATCTTTTGTTTCCTCTCAGTGGCTCCAGATCAAGTATGTTCAGCTCATGAGTCAATAAATGACTTTTCCTAACTGTCTGTGTGGCTCATTTTGCCTGGAGTTGGAAAATCCAGCTGATTTATTGCTGCTTTTGATGGCGTCACCAGTAATAAAGTCTCTGCTAATGAGGCCTAAGGGACTGTAGAATCCAGGTCTCTGTCTCATAGCTGAATTGGATCTTCCAGGCTAACAGGATCAAGGACCCCTCTATTTTCTACAGGCTCCTATACTCCCTCATCACCATAGTATCTATGCACCTTGTGCCCATCCCTCATGCTGCCTCCTGCCAATAAGCCACCATCCTACCCTGGAGGGACCAAATCTAGAAGCTCAGCCTCAGGTCTTCCAGCGAGGATGCCAGTTGAGACCAATGACGGCTGTATTTTGAATGATGTGGATGCTCATTCATTGGGAACTGGGTTGCGACTCATGAAACCACCTTCCCCCCCTCCCCCCGCCTTCCCACCCAAATTTGGCAAAGAGAAATCTCCTCCTAGGCCTGAGATGAGACGGTAGGTGACAAGTGACTGGGGTTCCTCATGACAAAGTGTGATGGAACCTTCACTCCTCCAGCAACCCATTTATACAGCTGGCAAAACAGAGCAGCCCCGAAGCTATTGGGCCAATCCTCAGCTGGTGTCGACTTGTGTCGCTCCACTGAGGATCTGGCCCATTGACTATTTCTTTGATTCAGTTCCATTTTTACTGCTAGCCAGGTTGCCAGTGCCTCGCTTGGGCTCATGCTGCCAGGACATGCTGTGCCGAGGACAGATATGCCAGAAATAGCACGAGACAGATTTTTGTCACATCAGTTCCACATAGTGCAGTGTCTGCTCTTGGCTGAACACTGAGGATCTGTGGAGCAGAATCTTGAGCAACTGAGACAAGCGGGACTGTCTCATCCAGACAAGGCAGAAATTTGGTTATCTCTCATTAAGAACTGATGCTAATGTAAGAACCTGTGAAGCTCTGAGCACTTCCCATAGCACTTCCCTCAGTACCTTGTAGGACGTGCTCAATTTTGTACAGGATCAGGCCCATATTTAAAGGCATGGAAGGATGGTAAAGCACATAAAAAACATCTCTTATAGACAAGTACAATGTCATGCACTGTATGTGAGGCACTTTCCAGGAAGGATGGGCTCTGTCCTAAGGAGCTTATGCTCCAAAGACAGGCAGCCAAGTAGACAGAGGTGAGGAGGGGGAAAGGGCTATAAATAAGTCTATAAATAAGTCAACTTGATTTACTGTAAGCGACACACCAGAAGTGGGTCTTTCTGAGGGACTGAGATATGGACGGAGTTGGGCTTTTGTGGATGAGCCCAGAGAGGACGTGTCATGCGTAGTGGGCCAGGTGACAGAAGGAACAGAGGTGACGAACAGGAGGACAAAGTTGAGAATATTGGAGAGGGGATAGGGCCATGCAAAGGAAGATAACTAGAGAAAGGCAGAATTAGGAGCTGTAGGATGCTGGCCTGTTCTCTCAGCCCAGGGCAGAATAACACCTGGTTCAACCCTCTTCTCAAGGCTTCATCTTTGTTTCTTCAACATAAGCCCAATGAAGCACATTGCTTGTCCCTTCCCCCTCAACTGGGGTCCAGCTATTCCTACAGGTTTCCACTCTATGGGCCACCTGCCTGACGATCAGACTCTGCTCCAGGGCCTGACCCAGAAGCAAGTTTGCTTCCTGTAGCTCTCCCCTTACGGGCTCCTGGCAGCTCTCTCCCCAGCTGGGCTCCTTGCTAGCTTTTATAGCCACCTGATTCCAAGCTGATCCATCTCAACTGGGGCAGGGGGTGAGGTAAGCTGATCCATCACAGGTGAGGCTGGGACAGGTGCACACTTATGCACACACACGTGTATACAAGCGCACACACGTTCATACACACACACACACACACGGTCCTGCACATAGAGGCCACAACTGTAGGCAAGAGATTCCTTGCAAGATTTTTTTTTATCTAAAAGCTGTCAGAGCTGAACTAAACAAACGTGGAAAAATGAGTGCCTGCACAGTAATGTACTTTAGAAATGTAATGGCATGAGCTGTGTGTCCTGATGAAATCTCATTCATCACTGGTATTCCTGCCTTCCAGAAGAGAAGTTAAATTAACCGAGAGTTTTGCTCCAGTCTTTTCAAATGAAGATGTTGCCTTTTTAACTGGCTTCTGAAGACTCCCTTAAAGCATCGGTTCTCCGGCGAAGGAGTCAGTCCCTGCTGGTTTCATTGGGAGGAAACCTGTGAGCTGTGTATCTGAGGGAAGGAATGGGTTCCTAAATAGCATTGGTTGTCCTGGCAACGTCCTGAGGGAAAAGATCCCAAAAAACACAAGTATGGACATAGACCCGGACATATGAAGACAACATTCATGCAGTAATTTGTGGAGCTAAGTAATAAAGTGTATTTATCATGTACCTTTGGCTGACTTGCCATGCGCTCGCTCAGGGTGAAATTCACTCCTGTCCATAGAGTGAGGACGAGGCCTACGTAACACATAATTCCCCTTACGTCGTATCTTGAGGACTAGCAACACATAGCCTTGTGCTAGCTCTCTGCACAGGAATGACGTTCACGCTGACCCATCTCCACCATGCCTCGCGCTATCATTCCAAAACTCTAAGAATGTTCCAGAGAGCTGCCACCCACAAAAACGTTTCCTTTTCTTCCTGTAAATGTGGAATTTTCTTCCCCAAAAACGTCACAGCCCCAGGCTTGGACCAGTGACAGGTTTGAGGTCAGAAACCTCGTATCCTCTTAGTGCCGGAAAGGAGAACTGTGTACCAGTGGAAAGAGCTGAGTCTCACATGGACACACACCGCTGGCTCCTAGTCCTGGCAGATCTGGAGATGTTAGCCTCTAAACTTATCTATATAGGTGCTTGTATGGGCCCTATCACTATAGTATCTGAGCGCCTCACAATCGCTAAAAGACTCACAACACTGCTGCAAAGTAGGGGACTCTTATCCCATTTTACAGAGGGGAAACTGAGGCACGGTGTAGATAGGGTGACTTGCCCGAGGTCACACTGGAAGTGTGTGGCTGAGCTGTGAACTGAACCTACGTCTCCTGAGTCCCATTCTATGCCCCTTTCACTAGCCCATCCATCCTGGCCTGGGAACTCATGACATTTCTAGGTATAGAAAGGCTATTTTGGGCCATTGTTAGAGGCTTTTAGAAGACATTTCTTATATATATTTTTCCTTCCCTGTGACAACTTGGCTCCTGTGACCAAATTCTGTGCTAACTTACGCCTCATGAGTTACTTATGACTTCCCTGGGCTGTAAGCAAGTGCAGAATCTGGCCCATAGTTACTGAAGCACCAGCTCGACAGGGCTAAGGAAGCAGGAACCGAACGTCTTTCATTAATATGCACCTGTCCAGTGTGGCCTTAGACTAAAGTCCTGACTAGTCTTTGTATGTCTGAGCAGCACAAGCTCCACCCTGCTCTAAAGAATAGGGTCATGGGAGCAGCAGAAATTCTGCTGTCTGGGGAAAAGATGCATCTATTATGCAGTAGAGCTGACCACACAGCCTCCTGTGCTTGAAATAAAACAGCCCTGAAAGCTATTTTATTACTCAGCTGGACCTGTATTACTTCTGCCTCTCAACAGATGTGCCAATGACATTCATATAAATTACCCTGGTGGAAATGTGAAGTGGTAATTAAAAAGAAACCTCCCGCCATCTAACAGCAGCATCTCTTCTCTCCTCGCTCCCAGCGTCTCTTTCTGCAGGGCGATAAAGCCACTCCTGGAGCTTTCGGCACTGAACGAGTGTCAGGTTTCTGCTTCCTGCAAACTCTTCCCTGTCGCTGTAGCGAGGGGCGGCCTGGAACCAAACCGAACTGGCGCCACGTCGACAGGAAGGCAGAAAAAAATAAACGATAAGACAGAAAGCAACACAAGGCCTGATCTACAGCTGGTATCAATCAGCAGAGCGCTTATATCTGCAGCAAGCTACAATCCCACTCACATCAACAAAACTGCACCAGACAGTGAATCAAGAAGGGTGCATCCATTCCCCACCTACATGCTCCAGGGAGGGAGTAAGCTAGTCAGTAACTCTATTTACTCCTGTCTGTCTTGATGCAATGTCTAGGTGGCCTATGCACAGGTGTAATGGGCACTCTTACTCCCTTAAGCAGGCATGTAGTGTGGCAGAATCTAGCCCTCCACATTATCTCTGCCACAAGGAGAGATGATGATACACACAAAGCCACGTGCAAGTGCATGTCAGATTTTAATTCTCCCTCGTTTGCTGCCATCCAGCTTCCTCCCTCTAGCTCCTTACAGCAGGTTCCTTCCCTGTGGTCTATCCAAGCTGCTCATGCCTTTCCTTCCCACGCTCATCGCAATTTGCTCAGCTGACCTGAAGCAGGGTAACAGAAGGAACTGGGCCTGGTTCCCCTCTTTGCCTTCCACACTGAGCTTATTCCTCTGCGGGTGATTCTAACTGTGTGATGACCAGGAAAGGAGAAGTGCCATTAAATATGGCCAAAGTTCTCAGCTGAATTTTCCCATGGAACATCTCTGCCCAGGGGGACCTAGCAAAATGTGAAAGACACCAAGTAAACGGTAAGGAAACTTTTGTCTCTTTGATCCACATAGTCCAATCTGACCAATGCCACATAACTGAACAAAGCTGGGCCTTTAGTGACTAGCATTCAGCAGCTACTTTGTTATATGAACTAAATTTCATGCTTCCTCAGGCAAATAATTTCTGAAATGCATTGTCAATGGTAGACTGCTTAAACTGCCCAGGTGGCTTAATAGACTGGCCTTTCATCTCCAGAAACTGGCTTCTCTTACAAAAAGCACCAAACAATCATACTCTGCTCAGCTCAGCTAGTCTCTGCTCAGTGCAGGCCCAGGAGTGGAATAGTGAGGAAGCGTGAAACTCAGAGATAAAATACATCGGCAGAGCTAGACTAGAGAAACTTCCATCAGTCAGTAAGTAGAGCTAAATAGAGCTATGGGCTTGACTCTCCTGGGTCATGCTGGTGTAATTCCACTGAAGTCATGGAGTCAGACTGGTTAATGGAGTGGAGAATTAGGCTCCTATATGTGACTCTGCCCCCAGAATCCCTGTGTGACCTTAGACAAGTCTCTTTCTGCCTCGGTTCCCCATCTGTAAAATGGGAATAACAATCTCCCACCCTTTGTTCATCTTTTCTATTTGAACTGTAGGCTCTTTGGGGGCAGGGACTGTGTCTCACTATGCCTTTGTACAGCACCTGGAGACACAATCTTGGTTGGGAGATTCTAGTTGCTACCGTTAATACAATTAGTTAATAATAACCCCCCCAACACACACACACACACCACACTACATTCAGCATTCATGCCTGTGACTGGTGCCTCGGCACCACAATGCAGGGGGCTATAGAAATGCAGAAAAATAGATTAGAGCAGATAATTAGCTAAAGGCTTTGGCTAGCAGCCAAGGAATCAAACACTGAATGGGTGATAATTTCAAATGGGCTGCGTGTTAAGCACCCGATGACATCAGTTACAATCCCTGCCCAGAGGAAACATCTCTCTAAATATCAACTTGTTTTTCTTCATGTTTACAGGAAGGACAGGAATAGACCTGCTTTATGCTCCAGAAGGCTCTGATAAACCCTTCTCACATAACGTATTTCTAGTGCCCTTTTACAATCAATATTTCTCCAGCCCTTGCCAGCTAATAAAAGGATGGGATGATAAATCAGATATTGTCCTTGGTCAAAAATTGTCACCAGTGGAGATACACCAGGGCCCTGGCAGTAAAATGCATGTGGATCCAAAATAAGGGATAAAAATAAAATGTCTCCTTCTAGAAGTTCAGCCGGGTACAGTAGGGTGCTCTTCTCTCTGAGTCTGCGCAGAATTGATGCCCAGCATGGTGCTAGGAAATGCTGTGCCACTGCTAGGGTGACCAGATGTCCCGATAAAATCGGGACTGTCCCGATATTTAACCCTTTGTCCCGCGTCCAGATCAATGTACGATCGGCACGCCATTTGTCCCGATATTCAGGTAAGGAGGCAAGCGGGAGGGAGGGATAGCTCAGTGGTTTGAGCATTGGCCTGCTAAACCCAGGATTGTGAGTTCAATCCTTGAGGGGGCCATTTAGGGATCTGGGGCAAAAATCTGTCTGGGGGTTGGTCCTGCTCTGAGCAGGGGGTTGGACTAGATGACCTCCTGAGGTCCCTTCCAACCCTGATATTCTATGAGGCACTGACCCTGTGGGTGCTCTGGGGTTGGAGCACCCACAGGGAAAAATTGCAGCCAAGCTCCCCCCCCTTCACCTCCTTCTCCTCCCTCCAATGTGCCATGTCCCTGCTCCTCTTTCCCCCCACAAGCAGTTCCCAACACCTAACAGCTGTTTGGTGGCACTTTCCAGGGGGGAGGAACAGGGACACAGCGTGCTCAGGGGAGGAGACAGGGAAGGGGGTGGAATGGGGTGAGGGTGGTGCAGAAGCGGGAAGAGGTGGGTGGGCAAGCACCCACCCAGCAGAGAGGAAGTTCTGCCCTTTTACACTAACAGTGGATCTGGCCCCAAAATTACAAATTACTATTTATTATTTGTATTGCAGTGGCACCTAAAGGCCACGATCGATGCCCAGTTGTGCAAGGTGCTGTACACACACATATAACAGTAGGGGAACCTTTTCCCTCTGAGTCAGCATTGACTCAATGTCCCAGTGGAGCACTGGGGGTCAGCTCTCAGGTGAGATGTAAGATCAATGTGCTGACCCCAAGCTGCTTTTCATAAGACATGGGGTATTTGTTAACCATGCATGTGCTGGCCCAATTCTGCCTCCCTAAAATTCTCTTGGAATTTCAGTCTCCTTTCCAGCACTTCTCCTGCAGGGAGGCCTGCACTGACATCCAGCCGCTGAGTACCATCTCATAGGTGGCTAAAGTGATTCTTGTGTCCATGAAGCATGGGGACAAGATAGACACTCTATATAGGCGAGACATTATAATGGCAGCTAACAAGCTGTTGGTCCAAAACTGGGTTGGGACTTGGCAGTAACACAGTCAGAAAAACCAGAATGAGGAAAGCTTGGTCGTTTGAGGCTAGCATGCATTTTCTTTCCACCCAATTCCACTGAAAAGCTTTCAGTGATCCTAGTGAAAAGTCAAAGCAGAGCTATTCCCTTTTGAAATACGTGGCATCATCTCAGTTTCATTATGTTTTTCCTTCATGTAGCGGTAAAGGTATATTTCCCATTGTGCTTCTTTGATCTCACCCTTTAAACCGTCCATGTTGAAGCTCACAGCCCTCTTTTTAATCGACTTCACCGATTAATCATCCTAATGCTCTGTGTTTATATTCCAGCTCGGGGCTGGAATCAAAGCATCACTGTGGGAAATTCTCCAGCACGATGGGACAAATGATTCACTTTAAAAAAAAAAAAAAGATATTGGCTTGAAGTCCACGAATGAATCCCTCGGTGTGCTGCAGTGGTCCCGAGCTTCTATGACACATAAAACAGATATGCTTTCAGAGGCGCATGACAGTCGTTAAACTGACACGGCCCTGGCCTCCCGTCTTTGGTGTTCTTTGTTTTGATTGGCTGGCCATTCTGAACAGAGCTTGTGAGTACTCAGCCTCTTTGATGAAGGTGGGATGAGAGCCCAATAAAATTGTACAATACTGAAAAAGTCAGGACCCTACTATGTTGTTATTTTGTATTTTTTGTACAGCTGCCAGGTTGTGACAGGCGCTCTACAGAACCAATCAGAAGGCACGGTCCCTGTTTGACACGCTCATGTTAGAAGTGACACAACAAGTCAAAGTAACAAACAAAAAGAGGGGGAGAAAGGACAAGGGTTGCAATAATAATATCACACCGTTGCTTGAGTTTGGCATGCATCTGTCTTGATTCCATTCAAAGTAAAGCTTTTGTCTTATTTACGGATCCTTTTTTTTTTTCACTAAATAACTTGTAGGTGGCGGGTCGCATAGGCTACCAAAGTATGATGTATGCAGCACTGTAGTATGCATGGCATTTTGCAAGCCCAGCTCTCCAGCTACACAAGTCATCCTTCCTCATGTGAGTAGTGCCCTGAAAGGGAGTGACTCCTCCTTACGCCAGGTGTGTTTGGCCCAACGGGCTCAAAGTGCCGTGTCACCAGATACACAAAAATGTTTTCTATAACCAACTATATAAATTGCCTTTTACAGATGATGTATTTTTGAAGAGAGATTTTTAAAGCTATGATCAGTGAGATGCGTCCTCTGAGCTAGCCGAGCTGTGCGCTGCACAGAAGGGAGTTGGAACAAAGGTGATTTGTGCCACTTTTGCAGCTCCCCGACCCTGGGGTTGGGTGGGAGCCAGTTCGGACCCAAGAGTAACTCAGAGCAGCCTCTACAGTCTCACCCGGCTCTTTAGGGCCCCAGCAGCCAGGAATGGCCAGAGTGCAATGGCGCTGTGGCCTTGCCCCCTTTATGCCAGGCATAGAACAGATTCATCAGCTCTGCACATCCCAGAAATTCCCCTTATCCTGGAGAAATTCTCAGGATGATAGTTGCGCTGCCTTTACAGTCCTTTTCTGTGCAATGCTAAGGTGCTGCAGTAAACTTAAAGATGTGGCCTGAGATGTAAAATATAAATGAATCCTGTAAAGTACATGCAGTAAAAGGGCAGAAATCTCTGATCCACACTCCGGAGCCTCCACCTACATCCCAATCTGTAAACCAAGGTCCATGAAATGGAAGTTGTCCCAGGGCAGAGTCTGAAGTGGGCATTAACAGGAGCACAAATGGAGCCCATAAAGAAGGTACCAATGGCTGGCACAAGGTCATGGTTTGGTGGCTGATTAAGCACCATCACCTCTTGGAGCTTCTTTTTAGCAGATGGAATCCAAATGTCCCTGTGGGGGGGAAAAAAACCTCTGTCCATTTAGAGTGTATCCTGTACTGTAGACATGTCATATTACTCTTGCTATCCGCTCACATTGCTACTAATAGGACTGGAAGATGATATCTTGAGATGACTTTTCATGCTGTCTGCGGCTCTATGGGAAATTTCAGAAACCAGATATTGTCTATGGTGATAAAAGTCTGACACCTAATGGTCACATCCAATAGTGTAACAAAAATAGAAATTGGCCGGCTATTCAGTTATGGGGGAAAAAAACGTATAGCATTTATTAGAGATGAAACCAGGAGGAGTCCACAGAAATTTAAGAGATATCTGTGGAAATTACTCTAATAATCTACATAAAATTAGATACTTTCTGCGTTTTTTAAACCACCAGCAGAATTTATAACAGGATTATTTATATATGTATGTATATGGAAGGAAAGAAAGAAAAAAAAAACCTTCTGATAGTTTTTTTTTAACCTATTTATAGCATGTAATGGAGACTTATTCTCTACTGATTTCTATAGATAGGTCAAAATATAAGACTTGTCTATAATGATAACCAGAAACAAAAGAGGTCGCAACCAAATCTTTCGGCGTTAAATTCTATTCCTAGGTTTTACTCTAATTCCGGGTGTGCAGGCTGCTAGCCCCAATATAGGGAAGTCTGAAAACAATACCTGACTCTGCCCCATACAAATTCTGGGCCCAATCTTGGGAGGTGCTGAATACTTTCAGCCCCCATTGGTGGTAATGAGAACTGAGGCTGTTCAGCAAGTCATAAGATTGGATCCTGAAGCATTAAAAGTAATAATTTTCCTGTGGATATATTTAGTAAGTACCATGGGCCTCTATTTTATTTTAAGTGGTATGTAAGGGCCATTTACATTGATTGACCCCTCTACTGCAGTCGCAGCAAAGGTGCCAAGGATGAATTGAGCCGTGATGACTAAGAGTGGAAAGTCAGTGAAGCTATGCTGATTTCACCAGCTGAGGACCTGCCTGCCATTCCCCTTCTCCTCCTACAGGTGGGCCTTCCAGGTCAGCACTGAGGCACTCTGGGATAGAAGCTCACACTACCTCTGCTCCTGCTGTCTCTCTCCTGCAAATAAATGGAGACCTTCAGTTTCCAAGGTTGTTGGCTGGCAGCTTTCACCAGTGAATTCACTCTTTAGAAAATGAGATCTGTCTCTTATGATCTTGAGGCCCAGATGTGTCCCTTTGACATCCGTTAAATATATATGGAGATATACCTATCTCCTAGAACTGGAAGGGACCCTGAAAGGTCATTGAGTCCAGCCCCCTGCCTTCACTAGCAGGACCAAGTACTGATTTTGCTCCAGAATTCTAAGTGGCCCCCTCAAGCATTAAACTCACAACCCTGGGCTTAGCAGGCCAATGCTCAAACCACTGAGCTATCCCTCCCCCCATTATTTTATGACTTAAATAACAACTTAACTTTGCAATCAGTGATATTACTCCCTGATCTGATCGTTCTCCATCTACTCTGCTGAGTATAACCGTGTGGAAGGGATTTAACAATGTTTCAAAATGAGAAGGTGCAAGTGGGCATTATTTGGGGGCCATTCCTTGTCACTTCAACCCACAAAATTACAGTGTTTATAACAATCCTGGAGAATTGATGCAGTTCTTTGTTTGTTGCCGGT
Source organism: Chrysemys picta bellii (assembly GCF_011386835.1). Taxonomy (NCBI): domain Eukaryota; kingdom Metazoa; phylum Chordata; order Testudines; family Emydidae; genus Chrysemys; species Chrysemys picta. The sequence continues at coordinate 19,589,079 of NC_088808.1, forward strand.
TGATGTCCCCTGGCATTCAGAGCAGTGGGTTGTGCTTCCCACATTAGTGGGAAGCAAGTTAGAGCCACACACAAGTTTTGCAACAAAACTAGGGGGAACATCCCTTCTGGGTTTCACCATAAAGTCAAAACTTGCACCAGTTTTGCTGCGAGGTTTGCTGTGTCTCATGAATCTTGGTTGACAGCCATGCAAGCCTGCAGCCCCAAGTTCTGAGTAAACCCAGAGGTCAGTTATAGTTTCCACTTGGAACCATACAAAACCATATAATTTTATATCGTTTCCACCCCCAAACTCAATGACCTGGGCTGGATTTCACTTTTTTAAGGTTTGTTTGAACCTGAAATTCAAAGTGAAACTCAGAGAATGTAAACCTACCAGGACCAAGGAAAAAATAATTCACGCAAACCCCACAGACCGAGATTGCCAGGTTTCACACTGCTCTAGACACAGCTATATGCTTGTGCATTGCACAGTTTAGGAACCCCTAATGTTCTGAATGAAACAGGAGCATGGTAGAAGTGTGTGGTGTTTTAACAAGGGTCACTATGAGAAATATAATTGGACATGGAGCCACAGGTTACCTAACATCAGGAGAAACTGCCAGGTAATTCTTTTTTCGTGTCTTTTCAGCGTTGTCCTTTTTTGTCTGGGAAAAAAAAAAGCCATTTCCAATGCTCCAGGCTCAACCCTGGACAATCCATACACAGAAGCAGCTTTAGCATCTAATGCGTCACCACACAGAAGGAGAGCCCCCTGCAATGAGCTGCAAACGAAGTAGTCAGATCCTGCGGTCAGGAGAATGTTCCATTTTGAAAACACTGACATTTTCATTCTGGTAATTTTAAAAAGGGGGCCAATTAGTGCTAATCAGTTTTGTCATGTGTCCCCGAGGGAACTGGGCTGAGACCACTGGCTTCATTTTCACATACGTTATTGATCAGAAAGACAAATGACCCTTAAGGGGACCTCAGGAAGTGGCTTGGTGGGTCTCTCAAGTCAAGGGACGTGCAATGTGACAACTCACCCAGCAGTGGTAAAATCCTGCCTCAGCTTTCTAGCTCTGGGTAACTGCAGAGTGCTGACGGTCAACAAGCAATTTCTATGCAGCTCCCAAGGAAAGGCGTGTGTACAACAACAGTGCTGCAATCATTTAGGTGTTTATCTTAAAAAGTGTGTGTATGTGCAAACTGAACTGGCACGTTTCCAACGGGGTGCACAAACATTGAATCCTTCCTCCTTTCTCGCGTGGCTTTGGAGGGAAGGACGTGTCATGCAGAGAGCATTCCTTAGTCACCACTGAGCTACAGTCTCGGCGGTTAGGGATGAGGGAAGCTTATTAGAAGCTTTGTATGGGTGGGGTGGGGTTTTGTAGAAGGTGCCTTTTAGAAAGCTTGTTCAGCCAAGCAATCTCTGACTTTAAAAGCACATTATATATGCCAAAAGAAACACTGAACAGTCAGCGAGTTTTATTTCCCCTGTTTCAGCTACCGTAGGGTAGGAGGAAGTTAATATGGGAGGCTGTAACCATACATGCCAGCCGGAGTTGGCATCTCATCAGATTTTGCAAACAAAGCAGGTCAATAGTTAGTTGGGGATGTCTAAGGAAACGTCAGGAAGTGGAGTTTGTTTCCCAGGAAATGGCATGCTTCTCTCTGAATCGGTATTGAAATAATATCCCTGTTCTCTGGAAGTACCCTCTTTTGGGCGAAATAGAGAACCAATGTCTTGTCCTCACATGGGTTCCAGTGCTCCTCTGCCCACACCCAGTTTAGACATTTGCATGCTGCAAAGTGAGTGCAAAGGGGTGTGCTAATGCTACTAGATCACAACTGGAGCATTTTACACCAACATTTGAACAGTGCAAAGACTAAACAAGGTGCAGGGCAATAGCAAATTGGACCAGTGGTCATTAAAGTTCCAATGGCACTTTTTGCAAGACCAAATTCTTCTGTTATATCGTAACTAGCTAAACCTCCCCTCCAATTTCAGTTATACTTTCTAGCCTAAACTCTATTGTGTCATTGCAATATGCTGTCAGACAGCTGACATGTTCCATCCCGAGGTGGCAGCAATTCAGTTGTGGTCATGCAATTGCTATCCAAAATGCATAGCATGCTTTGTAATATTTGAATAAAAAAGGTTAGAGAAAATGAATGGGTGATATCATTATTAAGAGGAGTAGGGTCTGATTCTGACCTCATTTACGTTCGTGTAAATCAACAGCAACTCTCCTGAAGTTAATGGAGTAACGCTGGTGTACAAAAGGTGGAACAGCGGAGAATCAGGGCCATTGTGTCAGGCTAGTGTTGTGCAGCAGATTGATGGCACAGCCACTAGATGTCACTCCGTTTTAAGATTGTGATTGAAAATTTTAGATTTTTTTCTCATTGACATGTACTTGAGGGAGGGTGGGGTGTCTGTAAAATTTGCAGCATTTCCTGCATTCACGGTAGATCTTCTCTGTGTGGTTTTGGTAATAGGCATACCAAATATTGCATGTTTCATCAGATGAATGTGTAGTGAATGCTAATTGTTGTGAACCATCATACAAATATTTATAGCACCTTAGAGACTAACAAATTTATTAGAGCATAAGCTTTCGTGGACTACAGCCCACTTCTTCGGATGCATATAGAATGGAACATATATTGAGGAGATATATATACACACATACAGAGAGCATAAACAGGTGGGAGTTGTCTTACCAACTCTGAGAGGCCAATTAATTAGGAGAAAAAAAAAACTTTTGAAGTGATAATCAAGATAGCCCAGTACAGACAGTTTGATAAGAAGTGTGAGAATACTTACAAGGGGAGATAGATTCAATGTTTGTAATGGCTCAGCCATTCCCAGTCCTTATTCAATCCTTTGTTGATTGTGTCTAGTTTGCATATCAATTCCAGCTCAGCAGTCTCTCGTTGGAGTCTGTTTTTGAAGTTTTTCTGTTGTAATATAGCCACCCGCAGGTCTGTCATTGAATGACCAGACAGGTTAAAGTGTTCTCCCACTGGTTTTTGAGTATTATGATTCCTGATGTCAGATTTGTGTCCATTAATTCTTTTGCGCAGAGACTGTCCGGTTTGGCCAATGTACATGGCAGAGGGGCATTGCTGGCACATGATGGCATATATCACATTGGTAGATGTGCAGGTGAACGAGCCCCTGATGGTATGGCTGATGTGATTAGGTCCTATGATGATGTCACTTGAACAGATATGTGGACAGAGTTGGCATCGGGTTTTGTTACAAGGATAGGTTCCTGGGTCAGTGGTTTTGTTCAGTGATGTGTGGTTGCTGGTGAGTATTTGTTTTAGGTTGGGGGGTTGTCTGTAAGCGAGGACAGGTCTGTCTCCCAAGATCTGTGAGAGTAAAGGATCATCTTTCAGGATAGGTTGTAGATCTCTGATGATGCGCTGGAGAGGTTTTAGTTGGGGGCTGAAGGTGACAGCTAGTGGTGTTCTGTTATTTTCTTTGTTGGGCCTGTCTTGTAGGAGGTGACTTCTGGGCTGTAGTCCACGAAAGCTTATGCTCTAATAAATTTGTTAGTCTCTAAGGTGCCACAAGTACTCCTGTTCTTTTTGCGGATACAGACTAACACGGCTGCTACTCTGAAACAAATATTTATGCTCTGTGAAATTAAGTTTATTGGAAAATAAATCAAGGTGGCATGTTGGCCCTTTCATCTGTGGGAAACTAAAGAGAACTGACATACATTTGGAGATATTATTAACAGGAGCATCATAGGTGAGACACAGGAGATAACTATCCTGCTCTACTCAGCACTGGTAAGGCCTCAACTGGACTATTGTGTCCAGTTTGGGAAAGATGTGGACAATTTAGAGAGAGTCCAGGGGAGAGTAACCAAAATGATAACATTTATATAAAACTTCGCCTATGAGGAAAGGTTTAAAAAATGGGGCACGTTTAGTCTTGGCAAAAGAAGACTGAGGAGGGACCTGATAGTCTTCAAATATGTTAAGGGAGGTTATAAAGAGGGCAGTGATCAATTGTTCTCCATGTCCACTGAATGTAGGATCAGAAGTAATGGGCTTAATTTGCAGCAAGGGAGATTTAGGTTAGATATAAGGCAATCTTTCTATCTGTAAGGATAATTAAGTACTGGAATAGGTTACCAAGGGAGGTTGTGGAACCCCAACATTGGGTGTCTTTAAGAACAAGTTAGGCAAACGCCTGTCAGTGACAGCCTAGGTATATTGGTCCTGCCACTGCACTTGGGGGGTGGGGAGAGGAGCTCTCAAGGTCTCTTCCAACCTTACATTTCTGTGATTTACAAACTGAGGGTGACTTTAATATTCTTTACATGAACATTGAAATTGTCTTCTGGGCTTTTTGATCATTAAGGCCCCAATGAGCAAAGCTCTTAAGCATGTCCATAACTGTAAGTATGTGAGTGGCTGTACTGAAGTCGTATTGGATCAGGGACTTAACGGAAGTTCTTGCTCTCTTCTGAAAAGTGTTACATCTGCTGTTCCATGGTATAGTATCTGAACAGCAACGAACGCTCTAGAATTGCCTTGTCATTAATCCTGAGGATATATCTCCCTATTCCTTTGTTCATAGAGGTTTCTAGATGCAGCAATTAGAAACTAAAGCCAAATTCTTTGCTGAGCCAACCCAGGGGGAAGCTTTAAGCCACCTTTGAACCCTCCTGATTCAAAGTTTCTCCTGCGGCAAAAACAGCTCCCAGCATAACTGTTGCTTTCTCCTCCTCAGTGCTGCTTGTGGCACGAGTCAGAATGGCTATAACAGTATGTGCTATGCCCGGTCTCTTCCGACTCCCTGGTTTCACCCTCAACATGCCTCCTACACCAGGGCTTGCTGCAGACAGGAGCAAGTATAGGGAGCAGACTCTCTCTTTGAGTTTTGGGGTTGTTTGGTTTTAAGGATTTTTTTCCCCTTGACCAAGGGGTTTATATTACACTCCCAAGGGTCCATTAGCGCGAATTGTTTTTTGTTATCTTTGTATGCTACATTTTTCCTGGTCTTGGTAATAGCATCCGTGTATAAATGCACTGCACTGTGTGGGCCCAATCTTGCACATTTAAAATGGGTGAGTAGTCCTGTTGGACAACTCAGGTGAGTAAAGTTATATATGTGCATCAGTATTTGCAAGATTGGGACTTTAGGCCCTGATCTTGAGATGAGTTCCACACAGGTGACTCTAGGCCCCAATCTTGTAAAGACTTATGTGTGTGCTTATCTTTAAACATGGCAGTAGCCTGGGACTATTCACCTGTGTAAGTATTTGCAGGTTGGCGGAGTGTCTTTTTTTTGTAATTTTATTGCAAAATATCCATTATATATAGTTTAAAGTATTTTTTGCTCTAAAGCATATTTTCTCTATTTCATTTTCACCTGGTGTTGAAAGACATTTTAGGATTTAACTCTTTCCAGTCTTTAAAAATGTTATGTACATTTACATAGAAAATGTTACCTATTTGTTCAAGGAAGATTCCATTATTTCCTTCTCTCTCTAATGCAGAGTGCAAACTACAGTTTAGCTTTTGTTGATTCCTTTGCACACCTCCACCTCTAATCTTCTTCAGACTGATTGTCCCTTTGCCCTTTTCTAGGCCTGCATAACAATGCAGGACCTAAAATGAACAGAGTAAAAAGGGCTATAAATATAATCCTGAAACAGCACCGTCACTGCAACAATAGTTTGCTTTCACGGCTAAGAAAAAGGAACCAATAGTCCTCTTCGTGAGCTGTCTGTTACTAGAAGGAGTGGTATTTCTGTCCGGGTGTTTCAGTGAGTTAAATAGGAGATGGCAGATGGTGTGGAGAAGACTCAGAGATAGCCACAGAGCTAGATGGGAAGTATAGCTTGAGCTAAAGGTCTTTGTTAAGTGCAGGGAGAGACAGACATGGCTGGGAAAATGGAAGAACTTAAAACAAGCACTGTATGATGATTATTTGCCTACATAAAGACACTACTGAAGGGGTCACTTGCAAATTTTGAACATGGGATCTTTAGATCAAGCCTGAGCCGCTTACTGCTTGAGCTATACAGATGTGTGTAAAGACTGATACTCATGACTTCACCAAGTCCCAATCTAATACCTACTGAAGTGTCAGTAGAAAGACGCCTGCTAACTTCCATGGGCTTTGGATCAGGCCCCAAATGCGTTAACCAGGTTGAACTCATGTTAACTCTTAAAAAAAAGTTTACTTTTCTGAGCGGCCATTTGTTTCTATGGACACGAGCAGCATCTAGGGACCTGTAACTGTCCAAAGATTAACCCCACAACTGAAGTGCTGGTGTTAATACAATCACTGCAACTTCGGGTGCTGCCCTCCTGAAGCAGCGCGCCTAGAGGAGACCTGCTAACATCCCCAACATGGGACACCTGCAGTGACGGAGCCAGGTAGCAGCAAGGTGCAGGGAACCTCGGGGCCCATTGCTGGGGCAAGATGCAGAGAATCCGGTTAGCCATAGAAAAGACGCATTAAGTCCTGCAGCCGAGGGAGACTTCACTTCACTTCACTTCAGGCTCTTGGACTCGGAGAGGGGATTTTTCAGAAGGGCTCACACCACCCACCGGAGGGGGAGGCGCAGGTTTTCCAGGGGACTCCCCTCCCCTTTCGGTACCCAACTATGGGGCCAGATTCTGAAAATCTGTAGGTAGCTAAACGGGAACTGAGCTCTTTTGAAAATCGGCTCCCCAGTGCCCGAACAAAGGATGCCGCAGTCTTTGCTGGTCTAAGGCACAGAGGGGGCCGGGAGGTTTCGGACCCGATGATGGGGGGCAGAGATTAAAGAGACGGAGCCGGTTTCACCCCCATGGCCCCTTAGCCTCGTGTAGCTCAGGGACCCCCCAGCAATTCGCCATCTGCACCCCCGGCTCCCGTGCACGCTCCGCGGGGGCAGAGCTGGCCGGGTTGGGGCCATGCACCCGCCTGCCTGCGCTGCCCCCAGCCTGTACCCCCGTCCCCACCCCAGGCTGCGATGCGCCCCCGGGCAGCCCGGTCCCGACCCCCCGCTCCGGCCGGGGCCAGGCCGCCGCCTCCCCGGCGGAGCCCTGCGGCGCATGCCCCCCGCTCCCCGGGGGCAGGGGAGGAAGCGCCGCCCGGCGCCCGCCCCTGCACCAGCTCGGCGGGCAGCGGCCGGAGCAGGCGGGAGCCGCGCCCCGGGGCCCACGCCGCGACCGGCTCCCCCAGCGCCCCCACCCCGGGGCCCGGCGGCAGGTGAGCGGCCAGCGCGGCGGGGAGGCGCCGAGGCCCCGGCCGGGCAGCGGAGCCGCCAGGCCCAGGGCGGCGGGAGCCGTTGCCAGGCGGAGCCGAGGGGCCAGGCCCGGGGCAGCCTCCGCTCTGGGCGGCGGGGCGAGGCCAAGGGCGGTTGCGGGGCCGGGGTCTCGGGGACGGTTAAGGCCCGGGCTCCTGGCGGGAGGGGCTGGGATCGCAGAGCGGGGTCCTTGGGGGTACGGGGGGGGCTCTCTGGCGGGGACAAGGCAGGGGCCTTGGGGTGATGGGGTGGGGGCCCTGGGGTGTGCAGGGCGGGGGTCGAAGGCTCCCTGGGGGTGACGGGCTGGGATCCCGGGAGCGGGGTCCACGGGGGTACAGGGCTAGGATATGGGGGGCTCGCTGAGGGGGTCACAGGCTGGGAACCAGGGAGGGGGGCTCTCTGGCGGGGACATGCTGAGATCACAGGGAGTGACAAGGCAGGGTATCTGGCGTGACGGGCTGGGGTCCCTGGAGGTGGCATCCCTGGGGTGTGCAGGGCTGGGGGTCGAGGGCTCCCTGCGGGTGACAGGCTGGGATCCCTGAGGCTGGGCTGGGGGCAGGGGTCCCTAGGGATGGCAGCCTAGAGTGTGTCTGGAAGGGATTGGAGGTTGCAGCCCAGGAGGGTGGAGGTGGTGATGTTTGAGCAGAGAAGCCAAGGGCTGGTTAGGAGTGTTTCTGGGTTGGGGTCCCTGGGGGGGGGGGCGGGGGGGATAGGCAGAGGCCAGTGTGAGGTGGGGCTGAGGAAGACCAGTGCTTTGATGTCTCCTGATAAGGGCATCTCCTTCAGGAAGGCGAAACTCAGTGTGACTGGCCATTCTTGGGCACTGAAGGTACCGTGGCACTGTTTGTGGGCCATCTACTTTGCAGTGATCAGACTCTTCAGCTGCTGTTCTCAAATCCTTTTGCTGAGGTAGGTTGCTAATCACTGTGTCCATTTACAGCAAGTTGCTGAAGGTTGTGTGGCAAGTCAGTGGCACAGCTCTGAAGAGAGCTGTGTCCTCTTCAGGTCTACGCCCAACCAGCAAGAGTCAGGATGCTAACTTTAATGTCCTGGCCAAACTCCACTTGGATAACTAAATTCTACCTCCTAAAATGTCTGTGCTTGTATTTGGGTGCAGTATCCCTCACTTGCTGTCTTAAATTACTGTGGTACATTACTGTCTAACATTAAATAGCTGCTACGTAACTCCTTAGAAGTGGCTGCATTTCAAGACTCAGTGACTTGATAGCTGTGTATACACTGTGTAAATTACTTTGGGATCCTTTGTGCATAAAGATGATGAATGTGGTTATTATAGGTAGTCTATTGCTTTAATTTAGTGGTGTGCAATTAAGTTCCGGCAGCCGCTATTAAATGATTGGCAGTGGCCCACTGACATTATGGGTGGATAACATGACACAAAAGTTAAACCCAATCCCCTGTGGATAGCTGTGATTTTTCAGTATGCCAACAATCCCATGTTCAGATAATGAAGACATCCGCTATTCTGGAAAGAAAGAGGTTAATAGGGAAAAAATAGTGATGTATACAGAGCCGAAAACTTAAACGTATTGAATGCATTACTCAGGGGTAACCAGCCCAGTGTTCTGATTCTCTCTCACTCTTAATTCATTTCTCTCATAACATGATTGTTTAACTTACCACCAGTGCTTGAAAGCTTTTGGGGTTTTTTATGAAGTATACTGTAAATTACACCACATTGCTTGACACTTGAAAGGTCAAAGATACTTGTATTTTATTAGAATGTGCATACTAGGGGTAAACCCTTAACTTTTTTTTTTTTTTTTTTTGCTTGACTATAGAGAGAATTTATAATGGCATGTGTCAGATTGCTCTGGGCACCAACCAAATGGAAGAACATTCTTAATCAATACCCTTAAAAATTAAATTATACAACAAGAGCAATGCTCTAAAACTAATTATCACCGGAGGGGGGGGAATCAAGAATCGATATTTAGAGCCAAAGGCTTGAGTGAGAATGTTTTATACCAGAACATTGTGGCAGGGAGCCAAAGGATGAAGGAGCAGCAAAAGCATTAGCTCCGTTGGACTTTGCAGGATGGGAAATCATGTAAGGCAGATCGGGCTGACTCTGCCTAGACTGGTGGGATTTGAACAATGACCCGGGCTGCTTTTAAAATGGTGTTAAAGTGTTTTTTTCTTTTCTCTTAGGATGGACGAGAGACCAACCTGAAAAACAGTTCTTTTGCGGACTTCTTCATTGCCTGCTAGAATGTTTCTTATGAATGCCTCTCCTTTGATAGCTCTGCAGACAAAATGGGAGTCCTTTGGACAATCAAGGAGCTGTAGGTACCCTGTTTGCTTCTCTGAATCTGAAGAGGATGTTACTAGAGCATCTGTAAGTGCAAAAGTTCAGATGATCATAAACAACCTGCAAAGTCAAGAGTCTTCCCTGGGTATGAACAATGATTATGACTGTATTACACAGAAAAAACGAAAGGGAGAAAAAAGGGGTAACAGACTTACATCTACACAACAGCACACTAAATATTCCAAGCGAGGTTGCCCTGCTGATTCTGATGGCACAGAAGTGGAAGACAGTTCAGAGTTTGGGACCCTCCTGTTGGAGTCGGATAGTGACGATTCTGTTGATCGAGACATAGAGGAAGCCATTCAAGAGTACTTGAAAAAGAAAAGCAAGAATATCCAGCCGTTGCCAAGCAATGCAGAGTGTTCAGATAGAACAGATGGAGACAAGAGGGTCAAAAGGGAACTCTCACAGAACAAGGTGACTAGAAATCTACTCCCTATGAAATTTAAAGCTGAAATGGTGACTGACCACGTGGGAATTTGTGAAAAGCTACGGGCTGCTTCACCTCTGAGCATCAGTAGTGATGACTCTTTTGAACAGAGCATACATGCTGAAATTGTACAGTTCTTGAATGAAAAGAAACAGCAAGAAACTAATAAGTGTGTAATTGTGGAGGATAAAAACCTAGAACAGAGAGAAACTCAAGTGAAATCTATGTTTAAATGTAACAAAGAATCAGCTAACAAAGCAAATCGCAGTACTTTAAAGCAAGGATGCAAAGCACTCCTCTTAAGGCACCAGCCCAAACTAAGGAAGACCAATGTACAATCTAAATGTTTGAAGTCTAAAATCAGTGAAGAGCCTAGTGACTTCAGTAGAGGAAACCAGGCACATTTTAAAATGACTGCTACTAGCCAACCCTGGGTTGTTGAGCAAAATAAAGAAGGTGAAAGCAAGAGAAATTTCTGCAAAACCGAAGGGGAACAAATAATTGAAAGCACACACTTATCTGATTCAAGTAGCGATGATGGTATCGAAGAAGCCATTCAGCTTTATCAGCTGGAGAAAATCAAGAAAGAGGCAAACCCTACAACAGACTTGCAAAAAGGTGTGGCAGACATTTCGGCAAGCCTAACAATTAGCTCAACAAAATGTGCATCGGCAGAAGACCATAAAAAATCCTTAAGCAGCAAAAGGAGAGAGATGAGTACAAAATCTACACAATTTAAAGGCACTGGCAATGAATTTAACAAACTGTTTAAGCCGTTGAAAAAAGCCAGAAGTTGTGCATCTCCAGTAAACAAAATTGCCAAATGCGAGCTCACGTTGCAGGCTTCTTGCAGGGCAGACACATCTGCAGAACTGATGTGTGCGGAAGCCATCCTTGACATTTCCAAAACAATCATGCCACCCCAAATGGGAAGTGAGGACAAATCATTTGCAGCAAACCCTTTCTTCTATCCCCAAAGCATGCCTTCCTCCCACTGTGAAAGTGACAGCAGCCCTGTGGATAGCGATGATAGCATAGAGCAAGAAATCAGGGCTTTTTTGGCTCTCAAGGCACAGTCAGAAAGGCTTGTAACAAAACCTGATAATTTGTCCCACTCTGTGCAGAGGCCTTTGTCTTCTGAGCGTAACAGTGTAACTGGTGGCATTGAACCTTCCCTCCCCAAAACACTGAATTTATCGTTGAGTCGTAAAAGGAGACTTAAAGGAGAAAGCAAAGTAGCAAAACAGAGCATAGACAATAAAACAGAAGGGATGGAGATGGGGTGTACCCATGCGGATTATGGTAATAGCGCCAAAATGCCAGTTTTGCAAGATGGGAGTGGCCTGAGCTGTCATAGAAAAGCTTGTGAAGCTGGAAGGTCTGGTAACAAAGAAACAAGTCAGCAGCAGATCTCTACAGAATTTACTGGGCTTGTTGACAAGCACGTAGCTTTAGACTTCGCAAACAGCTTGATGCAGGTTCAGAGTAACACAAGAGAACTGATAAAAAATACAGTCCAGGCTCAAGAGAGAGATGGTACAGATGACAAGAGCAGTTCTCTGGACAGCGATGAAGATCTTGATAGCGCTATCAAAGACCTCTTAAGGTCCAAGAGGAAACTAAAGAAAAAGTCCAAAGACCAAAAAATCCAATGCAAGAAGAAAGTCAGATTTGGTGACACTGAAACCCAGCTTTTGGATGAACTCAGTAGCCTCCAGCAAAAGGACTGGAAATGCAAAAGTTCTATTCTGCTAAAAAGCTGCCTCTCAAAATCACGTAAAGATACTAAGGAAAATACAGTTAGAAGCCCCCAGAACAATGTAAATGGCAGGCTCTCAAAGGGAAGAACAGAAAGCATAAAGGACTTACCGTTTGCGTTGCAGTTTAAAAAAGAATGTAAACCTAAACCAGTTTGCAACGAGAATAACCTGGAGGCAGCGAAAAATAAAAGATGTTCTTTAACTGCTACTTCAGCAACAGATGACAGCAGCTCTGTGGATAGCGACGACAGCATCGAACAAGAAATTAGGAAATTTTTGGCAGAAAAGGCTAAAGACTCTGCAAGCAGTATGGAAATACGGAGGGATAACTTAACTGCTGACTCATTGAGAGTTACCAAACCACGTGCAAATAAAGGAAAAGCAAAGCATCAGCTAATCGAAAATGAGACTAACATGTTATCAGGTCAGAGTAAAAAAACTGAAAAGGGATCTCATCAAACAGATGAATTGAAAAGCTCTCGGAGAACTGTAGGAGAAAGTGCAATAATGCATGATGGTGGGAAAAGTGCATCCTACGCAGAGAACGTGTACCTCCATACTACTCTAGAGTTGAAGGCTGAGCAAGGGACAGTATGGACTAAAGGTTTAGCTGCTGGTGCTTTGTCTGTAAAAGGAAATTCATTAAGTAAAAAGAGTACTATAGAGCCTAAGCAGAAAAGCCTTTCATCTACACACAGCAAAGGTGATGGGTGTACATTGCAAAAATACTTTAATGCTAAGTCTAATTCCAAAAGAAATAGCACCTTTCAGTTAAAAATTTCAAGCAAATTTATAGCTGGTCTAAAGTATGCTCGCGATAGAAAGAAATCTGTGCTTTTAAACAAAAGGCAAAATGTAGAACTTTCACTTCCCCATAGCAGCACATTAAGGACTGAGGTAGCTCTCTCGAATGTTTGTGCACTTGAACAGAAAAGTGGAGCCTTGGTGCAAAATGGGGACCTTGGTGGAGAGGGAAAGACAGGAATAAAAGAAGCAAATTTTACTCAGAGCCTCATAATAGAGGAGACAAGTCTCCGTATAGCAGAAACCTGTGAAAAACTGGAGGCTGCTCCTTTGCATGGTAAGACTGAAGCAGATGATTACAGAAAGGATAACACTTTGGGAGACAAACAGATGTATTGCAGCTCAGATTCCAATCCAGATCCCCAATTGCAGGAACCCATCATGGCAGCAGTAAATGGTGACAGAGTTAGCGTAGGAACATTTATTTTTGAGAGCCAAAACACGTACACTAAGGAAGAGGAAGGAGAGAGCCAGCAAGACAACAGCAGGCAGGAAGAAATTAATGTACCCAACTCTAGTTTGGAAGGGAAAATGTTAGCCCAGCAAAGTAGGGAAGCTGATTGTAAAGAGGACCATGTTCAGGAAACTTTAGACAGAAGTTCAGCAGAATTTAGTGACCTAGCTGTAGAGGAATGCACAAGTTCCCTGATGAAAAGCGAGGTGTCAGATTTGTAAGTACTTTTTTTATAACAATATTCAGTCTTTAGAAAATACCTATCATTGTAAATATCTCGATAAAACGTGAGAGTAAACGGAAAAAGATGGAAGATACTGATATATATCATGTGTACACTAATGTGAAAAATCCTATTTAACAGGTGTATCATGGATAAATGTTTAATTTTTTTTGTAGAATTTTGTAAATTATTTAAAGTGCTTTAAGAAAATATTTTTATAATGATTTTTAGGGCATGCATTACTACAGGATGCTGTATTTAACATGTAATTGTCATAGATAAGAAGACAGCATGGCTAATTATGCTTTAAATTATATGGTGCATCAAAACATACATATATTGAAAGTGAACCCATTTGTGTCCACAATGTATTGGCCAGTTGCTAAGAGATCTTAGAAAACAACAGCAGCTGATTAGGAATATTACAGATATTGAAGCACATTCTCTGACATTTCATGGAATTGGAACTATTTTAGAACATCCTCATGTAGCCATTTTCCACTTGAGTCCCCATCTTGAAATTAGACCTGCTCTGCTGGACTACTGTAACTAACACAGGGCCACTGAAGTAAATGGAGCTCCATGCAGATGCAGGGGTCTGTCCCTATAGATTCAATTGCAAGTTCAGGAACATGGTGTGGAGCAGTCTTTTAAGGGCTTCCTGCTTCAACTCTGGGACTGCTGAGTCCTTTTTATCTGCCGAACATTCAGATAACCTCCTGTAAGCAGATGCTTCAAAGCACAATTGCAGTTCAGTAAAGTGAAGCGGCTTTTTGCTTCTATATGTTCATTCAAACAACATTATTTCAGTGGATTGCACTAGATCTACATGCTGCTGAAGTATTCAAGGCCAAAATAATTCCATAGGCATTCTTTAATCTCATTTTGATGCCCTACAATTACATGACGAGTTTTGGCCTTCAAAATTAACTTTATGTTGCATTGGAGTGTCTTGTGTCTAGTTTTTAACAGTGGTTTTTATAAAATGCATCTCTGCAAAAATTTGATCCCTTTCTACTGTTTTGTGCAATAGAGCAAACTTAGGCTTGCTACAGTAAACACTTCCTTAAAAGCTTTGACTGGCAAATATTTTGTTTGAGTGAGATCCTAGGGTATTTTCAGTGTCCCTACTCCATTCACCCCTCACACCCCCATTCCATCCAGAGTAAAAATCAGGTTGTTTTTTTAAATGGGACACTGATGTTGGAATAAGAGCATCCCCACACAGAGACTTGCACTGAAATAACTAAAATATGTGAATTAAAACTGATTTAAAGTTATTTCAGTTTCAGTTTGTGTGTAGTGAAGCCCTTCAAGTCAGTCTGTATCTTTTATATCAGCGGTTTGATTTGGCATTTCTGTAATAATCTGGTCTTTTTAAATGGCTAACCTCTTCCAAATCTCTATCTACCACTCATCTATTTCTTATTTCAACAGCCTGCCTGAGGCTGGCCTTAATTTCCCAGAATAGAGCAAAAGCCGTCAAGAATGCATCCAGTATTGCATTTCATCCCCCTATGTGCTCTGATCTTGCAGAGAATTGACAGGCTATGGCATAGAATAGTGTAGTACTAGTAATGTTGTTATAAAAAAATAAACAATGACTTTTATGTCTAGACATCTTTTGTGTGCTTTATACTGTTGTGCAGTTACACTTAAAAATATTTTAATAGTGGTTGTCTGGCATCTTATTGCCTGACCACGTTTGATTTTTAGATTAAATATTTACATCAGGTCACTGCAAATTTTAATTTAGTAATAGTACATCTGGAAAAAAAGTTTTATTCTAAGCCCCCAAACCTGCAATCAGTCTGCACAGGCATAAGGTTCTGCCTGCCTGAATCTGATTGCAGGATTGGGGTCTTTAGTTTGAAATTGGGATGCAAGCTAGTATTTTAAAATAGCAGTTTTCCAAATATATTGCTTTAATAAGATTAAGCTGTAATTGTTTTTAATGATGGAAGCATTATATACCCTGTCTGTATAAACTAGGCTGAGTGTTTCCTCAATTAAAATTTCAGTAAACCAACATTAAGATTTAAAAAGTGTCTCATGCCCCAATTGATGTGCATGTGGTTGAAACCTTTCTTGATGTACTAATTCACTTTCAGTTAAGATGCAGTTCCTTGTAACTTGTGCTTTAAACTAATCTAATTTTTAAAGAGCACTTTTTTAAAAATTGAAAAACTTGATTTGTATATAAGAAATGGTGTGAATTCATAAGTTTATAACATTTAATAAATTGGGTTCTGATCATGAACCATGAAACCAGCAAGATTTCAAGTGGTTTGTATCAACATCCTGAGTCGAAAGACTGATTCAAAATGAAATCTTTCTTTCCCTGCCCATTTTTTTTTTAAATACAAAGTTGTCAAGAACTGCTGCCAGCAGTTTTTGTGACTAGGGTCAGCTGGATTAAAAAAAAAAGATTTACTCCTGCTTCCCTTGAAGACCATGGCAAAACTCCCATTGACTTAACTGGGAGCAAGATCAGAGGCCCTAAACATTCATCTGCTCCTGCTGCTTATTGTCTCCTCCCACATCTGTAAACATCTTATCTGAAATCATAATTCTGTGGCTATGACACCAGGAGTCTGGTTTCCAGTGGGAAGAAGAAGCAGGAACAGATTTTAAAAGATCTGGGTTCTATGTAGATATTCCTAGTAACAATAAAGAGAGCCAGAGGAGAACCTACGAAGCTATAAGAAGAAGTGTGACTAGAATGTAGTTTGTAGAATTTCATGAGTGATGTGAAAAAAGGGGTCTGTCAATCTAGAATGGCTCCCAATTGCACTGAGAGCTGGGTTGCCAGATGCTCCAGCCCTGCAAGGGAAGTAATAGTCGACACCTTTCTTCCCCTAAGCTTGTGGTCAAGGAGTGGGATCTTTCCTCAGTTTGCCGTAGCAGCTTCTGAAGACTGCTTTGCAGGAGCATTATATTTGCTCCCTTGGGAGGTAGGCAGAGGTCAGCAGGAGATAGTGGGATTGGAGATGGAAAGCATTTGTAGAGACTTCACTAAGGTACTTCGGCACCACTAACCCCCACCTTCCAGGATCAGCACTCACTCTTACCCAGCACCACTTCTCCAGTATCCAGGACCAGTATACACTCTTTACAGCACCCAGGACCAGTGCTGAGGATTGGAGGCAGTGTGGGTGGTTGTCTGCCTGCACTGGGAGAGGAGGCAGCGAATGGTTTCCTGCTTACACTGGGGTGTGGATGGCTGGGGTTTGAGACTATATTGGGAGGAGGGTGGTTGGGGATTAAAGATATTCTGCACATGGCAGAAGCTTGTCTATTGTGGCCTGAGGTTGCATTTTGGTATGTGACCCAACCAGTCTTCCCTGATGTTTGTCATAATGTGTGCCTTACGGATACCTCCCTAGATTGCTTTGATGCTTCTCCTGAACTTTTCAAACTTCATCCCCTTAGAATTGCTCACTAGTCAGAGAAGCAAACTGTCCACAGGGCACTTTATTCGAAACACTACACATCACCTTCAGTGTTGGCACCACAGCCATACGCAGGCTGTTGTCAGGCTTCTTCCCATGCTGTGTTTGCAACAGCGTCATTCTGGACACCATTCTCATCAACCATTCGCTAAGTCAAGCAAATAAAGCCTGAGTCCTTGGAACAATAAACAATCAATATTAAACTAATAGAATAAAGGCTGCCCAGTTAAGGAATAGCAGCATTACATTAACTGAGTCAGTGACTCTCTGAATTTATGTGGATGTAAGCTTCATCCAGAACCTGCTTTGGGATCACAAAAGAGATCTGCCTGACCCCTTCGTACAAGGCAATGTCGTCTTAGGCACAATGCCAAAATGGTTTGAGCTTCTGCTTTCTTTGTACTGAGGAATGCTTTATTGGCACTCATCAAAGAAGCCAATGATTGAAAAGGTATGGAGCTAGACTAACCCTCTTGATCCTACCTGTGACACCTCCAGGTGACGGTTGAAGGTGCACTGGCATGCCCCCTGCAGTGCCTGTCCTGTAGTTACAGTGACTCCAAACTTCCTTTAGAGGTTGGTGTTATCCTTTTACTGTTCCGTATTTCCTCTGCAGTAGACAAACTCAGATATTAGCAGGTAAGTAAAGAAGAAAATGACTTACTTTAAAATCATCCACTGTCTTATTTTAAAATGTAATTATTTGTGATTTTTAACTCTGTGCATAAATTCTGCTAATGTAGGTTTTAAGCAATTTAAAAAATATATATATATATATAGAGAGAGAGAGAGAGATGCCTAAAGCAGAAGTGATTATAATGCAGATCTGTTCCACTTTGCCTACTGATGCATATATTTTTTTTTTGTTATTTTCCAGTCCTTTAAGAACCTCTATTGATCCTGGATTGACAATACAACCTTATATAACTTTATCTCCAACACAGCTATGTAAAAATCTTACTTTAAAAATCCAGAATGGAAGGAGAGAATTCCAGGTAGATTCTTTTTTTTTTTTTTTTTTGAGTGCCTCATTTTTTAATCCTTGGTGTCCCAAAGTTTAAAATATTTAAACATATTGAGGGCCTATTCGTTGCCATGGATCTTCTCTGGAGCTTACTAGATATACTTTATCTTATACTTAATGCTCCATATAAATTGATCCTAGCAGGAATCATCTGTAGGGGCCTTTTTCTGGTTAGAATGGACCAGGCCATCGTTGTAGAAAAGCCTCCTCTTTACCTTACTTAATGCACAATTTTAAGAGCAGACTACACTGAAGCATTTATGCAGCATGCAGATGCAAGGAGAGATAACCATTGTTCATACATGCATCCTAAATGCAGAAGTCCTGCGTTGACCATGATATACATTGTATGTGGACTGGATAATCTGGAGGATTTGTAATAAGATAATGGAGGCTTTCACCTCTAGGTCAGCTGTGATTTTAAGTTGCTTGTATCTAACAACGGCCTGGTGACCTGTGTGCAATGAATTTGACAAGTCTCAGTCCTAGTCCCAGTGTACAGATGTCCCCATTAATAAAGCCACCACTTCAAATGGCATTAATTAGCACCTTTCTTGGCAGTCTCAGTAGAGAGGTCAAGAATTAGATGGGACCATAGAGGTTTCTCCAGGTCAGGAAGAAAGTACATGTGTATGCCTGCACTGTCTATTCTTTACCTGCTCTGCTACTAAACAGAGGATTACAGTCCCCAAACTGTCAATACAGCACTTTTCACCAGTACTCCATTCATCTAAAACTGGTAAAGGTTAAGTGTTCACTATATTTCAGACTCTGATACAACACTGATGGGCTCATTAAAAATAACTAGGCAAAGAGATTTGTAATATTTGTCTGGTGGGGGTGGAGAGGGAATGAAGGGTTGTCTTAAAATGTTTGGAACAAGTGTTTCCGGAGGCTGAAAAAATGTTATACTAGTAAATTCTGGATTAGTCACACTTAGAGAAAATGTAAATTTACAACATCTGACATCAACATCTTAGCTTAGGACTAAGCATATCAACAGCATCCCTGTGATAAATACTCAAATACAGTGTAAATTTTTTAGACTAAAACCTGTGTAAATACCTAGAAAAAAAATCAAATGTCCTAACACTCTCTTTTAGTATGGGCAATTTTCTTCATACCCCTATGGAAAGACTTTCCCCCCCTAAATCATGTTGGTATGTTTAATCTAGGAATGGTGGGGGTTATTTGTTTTTTGGTGCTTTCAGAAAGTGTGCTGCATGTTTGAAGGCAAAAAAAAAAAAAAAGAAAGAAAGAAAGAAAAGAAGCCTGACTTGTTTCTCAGGGTTGAAAAGCAATGGAAATAACAAAATAATGTATGTACTGCACTTCACTATGACACCACCCGTAGTTTTAGACCAGCTAGTAGGCTTTCTGCAGGCAATTTTGTAGCTCATCTGCTGTTTAAAACAGCTCTTCAAGGCTTTTCCCACAACAGTTAGAAGTTTTACCAGTTAGCATGAATATTATCCAAATACCCAGGTCATGGTGATGTTTGATTCTAAAAATGATGGAATAATCACTTTGTTTCCTAAAAGGAGGGATGAGTTTAGTTGTGCAACTTGTATTATTTCATCTAAAAGTGGTGTGGGGGTGTGTTCCAGCTCTTTATAACGATACACAAATACAATTCTGTGCAATATGACTTTATTTTGCATAGCATCTTTAATACAAACTGTATCCCCAAATGTGCTACAAAGTTAAATTACGCAAGTATCGGGGGGGTAGCCGTGTTAGTCTGTATCTACAAAAACAACAAGGAGTCTGGTGGCACCTTAAAGACTAACAGATTTATTTGGGCATAAGCTTTCGTGGGCTAAAAACCTCACTTCTTCGGATGCATAGCTACCAGGAGTGCCTCCAGACTAGGGTTACCATACGTCCGGTTTTTCCCGGACATGTCCGGCTTTTCGGCAATCAAACACCCGTCCGGGGGGGAATTGCCAAAAAGCCGAACATGTCTGGGAAAAATACCGTCCGGGCACTTCCCCTCCCGTGGCTGCTCTGCGAGTCCTCCCCTCTCAGACTTCGGCTCTGTTTAAGAGCCAAGCTGCCCGAGCCAGCGCTACCAGCTTCGGGCAGCCCCCCTTGCCTCCGGACCCCGAGCCACCAGCCGGGCACTTCTCCACGGCTCCAGCTGCTCTGCTCCGGCGGCTGGGGTCCGGAGGCAAGGGGGGCTGCCCGAAGCCGGTAGCGCTGGCTCGGGCAGCTTAGCTCTTAAACAGAGCCGAAGTCTGAGAGGGGAGGAACAGAGGCAGCTGGAGCCGGGGAGGAGAAGTGCCCAGCCGGCGGCGCAGGGTCCGGAGGCACGGGGGCTGCCCGAAGCCGGTAGCGCTCGGGCAGCTCGGCTCTTAAACAGAGCCGAAGAGTCAGGGGAGGAGCAGAGCCTCCGGCCACGGCGGCTCTGCTCCTCCCCTGACTCTTCGGCTCTGTTTAAGAGCCGAGCGCTACGGGCTTCGGGCAGCCCCCATGCCTCCGGACCCTGCGCCGCCGGAGCCCAGGAGGGGAAGTGCCCGGCCGGGGGCGCAGGATCCAGAGGCATGGGGGCTGCCCGAAGCCCGAGCGCTGCCGGCTTCACGGTTTGTTGGGCAGACTCCAGACCCTGCGCCCCCGGCTGGGCGCTTCCCCTCCCGGGCTCCAGCTGCGCTGGGGAAGCGCCGGCTGGGGGCACAGGGTCTGTGGGCTGCCCGGCAAACCGTGAAGCCAGTAGCGCTCGGGCAGCCCTTTCCGCGTGGCTGGGAGTGGGAGGGAGGAGGGGGCAGAGTTAGGGCGGGGTTGGGGTGGGGACCTGGCGGAGTTGGGGCAGGGTGGGAAATGGGCGGGGCCAGGGCCCGTGGAGGGTCCTCTTTTTTTATTTGTTACATATGGTAACCCTACACCAGACTCCTTGTTGTTTAAATTATGCAAGGCAGCCTGTTGTGGAAGATTGTGAGATAAACCATATGTAACAAAGTGAAGCATTCAGCTCAAATACCAAAACCAGAGAAGAGGTTTAGGCATAAGAGAAAAGATTTATTTTTTTAGGTGAGATTTTAAAAATGGTGGAGAAAGTATGTGGTTGAGAGATATGGGCAGGTAAATGTGAGTAGTTTTTTAAAAAGAGGCAGTCCTCTCTGTAAACTAATCTCATCGGTAGAAAAAGTGGACAGAATAGTAAAATTGTGTAAAATTGCCTGCACTGTTTCTTATTTATTCTGCACTGTGTTGACTTCGTATTTCAGGCAAAGAATTGGAAACAATGGAGGAAATGAAGACATGCCCTGAAGTCCTAGAAGAGAAGTGGTAAATGAGAAAGCAGAGGGCTGATTTTTTTTTCTAAATTACTTTGTTTTTTCTTTGGAAGCCATGTGATAGATATTGAAAATATAAACCCTTTGGGTGAATTTCAGCCCTTGCTTTATTATACTTGTTCAACCCCATTGACAGGTTATAAATGAAGGCAGAATTCTGCTCGGTATTTCTGTATTTGAGATCACCAAATATTGTGTGGTGTAATAGTGGAACTACACCATGGGCCTCCTCCAAAAGTCTTTGGGAACTACAATAGGTTTTAGACCAGGCACCATATATTTGTATTTGTTTATTCTGTGTTCATGCCTTTTATTAGACTTACTATTCAGTTTCATTATTGATCTTGTTAACTAGTAAAGTAACCTTGCCTTGCTTGTATTTTTGAAAACTTCGCCCTGTCATGCTTGAGCCATTTGGTTTTATAAGACAGTATAAAAATGATCCATGTCAGAGTGAAGTTTTCTTAAGAAAATGTTATGAAAAATATAGGTTGCAGTATTACCTGGACACAGGTAATATCTATTATACCAAATATTATTTTCAGCCAGCTGCTGGAAATTTTTCATAGCTTTTAATTATATATTACCAGTGTGTTGCACTGTTAAACTAGGATAGTGTCTCCTCCACAAACTTACGGTTCTTGAGAACTATAAGTGGAAAATACATTGCACAGTTAGAACTGCAATGGAGTGTGAGTTATATAAAATGACACCGTTTCATTGGTTGTATAACTGCATTTGTTGCAATAAAACTTTAGAAAATATTTCTCTAGGATTCATTGCCCTTGTTTGAATAATTCATTAAGAAATTACAGTCTTGAGACAGGAAGGAATAACAAATGTTCTACAACAAATCAGTTAACAATACTATTTAAAGGGTTAATATCTTTGGGAAAACATGGATCTTGAGATATCCTGGTCAGATTCTAAACAACATAGAAACAAAGATTCAAAAATTCATTCATCCTTTAGTACCATGTGGTACAAGAGTTGAAAGGATCACTTGTGATTGAAGAAAAGCCTATTAAGTATATGTAGATCTTTGTTGTAAGCTATGTTAACTTTGAACTACCACTTAATTATAAGTAACTATATGTTGACTGGAAGGGGTTCAGCAAGGATTTCTACCTGAACATCATTTAACCATAATAAATGTGTGTTAATGGATGTCTTTTTTTCTAATAAAAGTTTATTCTTGAAATCCTGTAGTGATTTTTTCCAGTTCCATGGTGAAACATGTTTGTGTTTTCTAGACAGAAGCTATTGAAACTGTTTACAATGAAATTTCTTTAAAATTTTTGTATCTCCAAACCTAAATTTGAGGGTTTAGCTACTTGACAGTCTCTCTCAAACAAATTTTCCTGATGACATCTTTTCTCAGCTTTATGAATACAATTCCACCTTAAAACTCTTAATTTTGTAGTTGCTTTGTCAAATCCTCATAGGAAATGTCCTCAAGCAAGGTAATTTTTTTTCCCCTGCAGTGGGAAAAACATAGTTTAACAGGACAAGATTTGACTTTTAAGGTTAATGTGTTGGAACATTTTTGTTAATCTGCTACTGTAGGAATTATTTTACGTCCAGTTTATGTACTTCTATTCTTCTAAGCGGTATCAGCTCAAGTTATTGGTACCATTTAAACTACTGTTTCTTGCAGTAGACAAGAGTCTATGTCACAGAAGTCACCATTGTAACTGGTACAGATTGTGTTCAATAAATATGTCTGTTATATTTTAGGAAAAAAACTGATGATTATTCATATCAGAAGATGATGATATATCTCTACTCCAGCAGTAACTAAGTATGTTAACCAGCAGCTACTAAAGTTTGACGTTTATAAATCAGTAGGTTCCGATTACTTGCATCCAAGAGTTTTGAAAGAGCTGGCCAACGAGCACCTTGGACCTTTAATGTTGATTGTCAGTAAGTCTTGGATGTTGACAAATTGGAGAGAGAAGAGCCATGAGAATGACTAAAGGGTTAAAAAATATGTTGTATAGTGATAGACTGAGAAAGCTCAATTTATTTATCTTAGCAGAGAGAGGATTAAGGGGTGATGTGATCACAGTCTATAAGTACCTTCATTGGGAACAAATGCAGATAATAGGCTCTTCAGCGTACAGAGAAAGATGGCTCACTGGAAGTTGAAACTAGACAAATTCAGACAGGAAATAAGGTGTAAATTTCTAACAGTGAAGGTAATTAACCATTGGAGCAATTTACCAAGGCCCTGGTGGATTTAAATCAAGATTGGATGTTTTGCTAAAAGATCTGCTCTAGGAATTGTTTTGAGGAAGTTCTGTGGCCTGTTCTACAGGAAGTCAGACTAGATGATCACAATGGTCCCTTCTAACCCTGGAATCTATGAATAAGTGTAGCCCTTACTTGGCAATCTTAGCAGAGACCCAAGATAGGAGTGGGCCGTAGAACTTCTCTGACATACCCGGCAGTGGTGTTTGCTGGGCATTCCTGAGGCACACTGGCAGGGCAGCGTGGCATGGGAAAGTGTGCGTGCTGGCTGCCTGTGCTGTACTGTAGAGTGGAGCCATCCATTTATGTTTAACAAGCATTAAATTCACTTATGTTCACAGGCATTTTAAGAAAACAACAAACATTTTTCCGGATTTTTTTTCTTTATTAACACACCTGCTCTAAAGCAACATTTTGCTCTTATTACTCTCTCAATGACAGAGTTTTCATCCTTGCTCATTTACTCATTTTATTCTGTTTTCATGACCTTTTCTACTACGTCATGCTAACATTGGATCTAGGCTCTCCTTCAGCAAGGTAACCTAAAGTCAGACATTATAATACAAGATTCCCATTGCAGCTTAATGATGCTTTAATGGCATGTAGCATTATTGTAACAGAAGCCTGTGTTTGTTGTGGTGAATCATCCTGCAAGCTAATGTGGCAGACGGAAGTGTATTTAACATCAGGAGTGCACCAGTCATGCTTTCAAAGAGAGTCTTAGGAGCTGATTTAGGAGAGAAGCAGAAATCCTAAGGAAATGTCAATGCTATTGTTTGCTTGTTGTTTTTTTTAACCTGGCAGTAGACAGTAAACTGAAGAACAGGTGTCATACTGCAGACACTATGGCTGAAACATTATTCACAGTGGGATGGCCCACTGCCATTGTAACTGGGGTGAAAGTTGAGTCTGTCGTAGAAGGTGATAAGGTTATCTATGCCAGTCACGACACTTTTCTCCATGTAGGTGTTGAGCCCGTTATTCCTATACATGCCACACTTTCCAAGATGTTTCGAAAATGCATGTGAGGTAATGTTAAAGGAGGTCTGTGGGGGAGAAAAGCAAGAGGAAATATTTTAGATACCCATATGAATAGCATCTCTGTGTTTTACAAGAGCTAGGGTATAATTACAAGGGCTCTAAATCTTCATGCTTCAAAGCATGAACCAAACACCAGCCATGGTCAGGAAAAAAAACCTACACGTCCACCCATTGTTTGCATATTTTTAATCAAGGGCTTTGTAGTCTAGGAAACTTGTCCTAAATTTTGCTGCAAGGGTGCTGGTTTCTGCAGCACACCCGTGGAGCAGGCCAGAGATGTTACACCAACTTCAGCTAAATTCAAAAACTGAAATTCTTACATAGTGTATTAATTCTTCTATCGCAGAAAGGTATACTATGTGTGAGTGGGGAGAAGAGCTAGAGCCACCTTCTGAAGCTTCAGGCATTGATCATCACACATTTCCCTGTGTGTGGTTTTGGTTATAGTTTATTTTTTCACTTTGGCAATCCCTCTGTTCCACCTCGGCTTTTCTGATTTTTTTTTTTTTTTTACGTAGTAGTAGTAGTAGTAGTATAATTGTTTGTGGGGGTGTTTGTGAGTAAACACCTTGTTCTCTTTGGCATCAGACTTCAGCCACAAGTTGCCAGAGACTAACTCTTTTTGTTTATTTAGGAGGGGAATATATGGTGTCCAATTAAAAAAATCACTGCTCTACTCCAGTGTGTTTCCAAAGAGATTCTAGATCAGTACATCTGCCCCCTTTTAAATTACTGCGTCTTTTCTTTCTAACCCTCCTGTACTGTAAAATTCACAGCTTGGAGATACCAAAGCTTCTGGGTGGGATTTTTCAAAAGCCCCTAAGTGACATGAGAGCACGTGTCTCACTGAAAGTCATTTAGAGGCTTCTGAAAATCCCACCTTCTGATTTCAAAGATCTGCTGAGACCTACAATATGAAAATAGAACTATGGTGCCCCTCAGTTTTTCATGAATTATATTACTGTATTTTTCCTTCCTTTGTAAGTTGCTGGAGTGGCAACATGAAATGCAAATTTGAATAGCAATTGAAAAATTCGCCTATTGGGTCTTATACAGGAGACCTAAATTTGAACTGCTGCTGGCCGCCATCAAAAACCCTTATATTTAACAAAAGATATAAGGGTAAAATAAATTTTGAACATCAGAATTCCCCCTTGCCAATTTCCCTTGACTACTTTTCAGTATTCTGTGCCTGTATTCTGGTTGGCTGTGCCACACACGTACTGTTTCCCTACCCAGTTTGCTCATGCCAAGAACAGGCGATATCTGGGCAGAGGAGGGTGAGTAAACAGTGCCTGCAGGATAATATATGCATTTTAAAATACTGCAAACCATAGATACTCCTGTAAGGAATGTAATGAATTACCCCAAAGTGAATTGACATTTTTTTAAAGGAACAAAGCAAAAAGCGTAGCTGAGTATTTTTTTAAAGTACTCCTACAGATAAAGCAAATAACTTATTCCTCAATAGGTAACTAGAGTTCACTTAAAAGGTAAGATTGATACACACTGTAATTAGCCTTGTGCTGCATATACTTACTGGCATTTCATGTACAGTAGGCGCTTTGCTTCCATAGATCTGGTTGGTGGTCCTGTACATTGGATGGGGCTCATTCGTTCTACACAATAGAATGTAATTTTACTTGGTATGGTTTCTTTCATACAAACTGTATCCCACAACACTCTATAGAGCTAAATAGTACAGTTCATGGAGCTAAATTATAGTAACAAATGGACATTAAGAAGTGCAGACAAAGGAAAAGATGCTTTTTGGGATGAGATGAGGAATGGATAAGGTGGGGAGAGATGAGAAGGCATTTCTAAGGGTACGTCTACAGTATGAAATTATTTTAATTTTCGGAAGCGATTTTATACATTCGGTCTTGTGTGTCCCCACTAAAGCGCGTGAATTTGGTGGAGTGTGTCCACAGTACTGAGGCTAGCATCGAATGCTGGAGCGGTCCACAGTTCCCGCAGTCCCTGCCGCCCATTGGAATTCTGGGTTAAGCTCCCAGTGCATGATGGGGCAAAAACATTCTCGCGGGTGTTTCTGGGTGTGTGTCGAAACTCGCTTCTCCCTCCATGAAAGCTACGGCAGACACCATACTGCTAGCAGACGGTGCACCGCCTGTCTTCTGATACTATCTGAAAATTTGAATAGAATAATTTCAAAATTTCATACTGTAGACGTACCTGTCTCCTGGTACTATGAATCCACCTTGCATGTCCTCTTGTCACCAGCAGTGAGACTGATGGGGCAGAGAGGAAATGTCTGCTAAGGAAACAGCAAGACAAAGATCCTGGAGGAATTTAAGAACAAGGACAATTCTATGCATGCTTGACTCTGGAGAGCTGGGGCTTGAATGAAGATGGAGCAAAGCGCGCTTGGGACCTCTGGCCATGATGGCTAATCTGGCTGTAGGTAATGGGACACATCCCAGAGGCCCTTCGGGCTTTAAAATGGATATCATTTTCACAATCTTGCAGAGGTCATGATGACTTCACAGGATCTCAGGTCATTATTGCAAAGTGTGGCAACCTCTGGGTGCACCATGAACCCCTCCCTCTCTCTCAGCATGCTGCTTTTGCTCATCACACAAGTTGTATCAGCTTCCTCACCTGTAGCCCCGAAACCATCCTGGGTGGTTGAACCTGGCTGGCAAATCGTCATTAACTCTGTAGTAATCACTGGTTCTCTGGGACCGACCCTCCTCTGCCGCTTTGTTACAAGTGGTGAATGCTTCCGGCAGATGCTCCTGGGACATTTTGAGCTAAGACCTTTTTGGGACTCTGGTCCAAGCTGGACAAAGAGGCAGGAAATTGACCAGGCCCACCAGAAACAGGGTGCTTAAGTAACAAACTACGTTGCTAGGAGACAGGCGGTAACTTGGCAACAAAGAGAGAGGCCCTTAAAGGCACAGTACTGTTTCTTAGACAAGGGTCCAGCTTAGGAACACTTTCCATGCACACCACTGGGAGTAGTCCCTTGAGGGCTGTGGAAGTGTTAGCTCCTACTAAGCCCTGCAGTGGTTGCAAGAGCAAGCCCTTAGTTCTGTTACTTTCAGTCCCCCTAGTTCAGAGGTTTTCCTGAGAGTATTTTGCATGCCTCCTTTTCTATCTGTATATGTACCAGAGAGAACCCTGCTGAAGTGAAGACCTGAAGGTGCATTTGCTGACCCATATTGTCTCATTGTTTCCTGGCATTCCCCTTCTGTCTGCACCTGATGTCTTTTATCCCATACTTAGTCCCTGCTGCAAAGAATTGACCTTCTATGTTTTTGTTCTGTTTGCACAGCGCCTTGCGCAATGGGATCCTAATCTGTGACTGGGGCTTTTAAGGGCTACCGCAGTCCAAACTATCAATACTGATCATTTCTAAAAAGGGGGTTGATCTGAGGACCAGACATTTGCTCACCAATAAACCCTGCTGCTTCCAGGGGGGCTGAAACAATATTTACGGGGGGGTGCTGGGAGCCCTTGTGCCAAACTGTAAACCCTGCATATACAGTGTGGGAAAGTGCTTCAACCCAGGGGGTGCTGCAGCCCCCCAAGTTCCAGCACCGATGGTTGTTTCTAGCGCTTCACAGCTGGGCGGGTCCCTGGAGAAACCCAGTCGGCCCCGGCTAGGGATCCAGCCAACACCTGCTCGGTGAGGGCAGGTTTTTGCCGCGTCTGCCTTTGAAGGGGCATTTACAGGCTCCCTGCGGGGTCTGGGTCGTTACACCGGCCCCAGCCCCGCAGCCTAGCCCGCGGCAGGGCGGGCAGCTCGGGCTCGCCGCAGGCCGGCAGGGGAGGACCCGGAGGCAGGGCAGCGGCAGGCGGAGCTGCGGCTGGAGGAAGCGGAAAGGGCCGGTGCAGCAGGCTAAGCTGCCCTTCCGTGCCCGGGCCTGCTCCGCTCCGCTCCGGAGATGGCCGCTGCCAGGCTGCTGCAGGCGGGTGAGGCGGGGAGACGGGGCTTCCCCGGCGTGCCAAGACTCGGGCTGCAGGGGGGCTGGAGCCGCGGGTCCGAGCCCAGGCGAGCTGGGCAAGGTGCCTCTCTGCTGCCCTGGGCCGTGGCTATGCCAGGCTTTTCCCTGGTGGGTCTCAGGCTGGGGCAGGTCCAGCATGTAAACATCCCCAGTGGCTTAAACATCCGGAGGTCGTTTTTTTAAAAAATGGAGCCTGGTCCTTTGCTCTCTGGGGTCTGAGCCTTGAGGGTGCACGTGGGTGACTAGGGCTGCCCAGGGAGGGGGGGCAAATGGGGCAATTTGCCCCAGGCCCCGCAAGGACCCCCTGAGAATATAGTATTCTATAGTATTGCAACTCTTTTTTTATGGAAGGGGCCCCCGAAATTGCTTTGCCCCAGGCCCCCTGAATCCTCTGGGCGGCCCTGTGGGTGACAGAAGCTAGACACTTGCCTTTAAATGTGAGCTGAGCATCTCCTGCCATCTCCTGATTCCAGGAGCTGGGGCTTTAAGAACTCCCTTGCCTCTTGCGGGGTTATGCTGCTGGAGTCTAGGTCCCCGGGAAACAGCCCCTGTGGTTGTTACCGAAATCAAGCAACCAACTTCCCGAGCCGCTGGTTTTGTAGCAGCTTCCCCCTTCTTCTCCCTAGCAGAGCTCCTAAGCCTATGCTCCCTGCTGCCTACCCTCTCCCCTGCCAGGGTGTCTGCTCCAGGCTTTGCTAGAGGAAGGGGGGGCTGTTTGACTTGTTATGAGGTCCCAATATCCCTTATGCAGAGCCTGCCCCATGTTCCCTGCCATCTGGTGTGCACACTTCATACTTCCCAAAGCCCAGTTGGAGGAGAGAAAGTTCTTAGATCTTTCTTAGGAAACTAGGCTCTAACACTGAGAGGCCCTGCGCAAGCCACTTCTCCACGGTTTGCGCCTCTGGGAAGTGGGTCTAATATTAACCTGTGTTTCAAGGACTTGGGAAGCCTTAGTGTTTGTGGGTGCTACAACGTATTCTGATTGGTGTCTTTATTTTACTACCCATCTGTTTAAGGCTTTTGTTTAATTTCTTCCTTCTCTCCATTGTCAGGGGTACCAAGGTTTCGCTGCCTGGGGTCCCTGGGGAAAGCTGCTCCCAATATCTCACAGCTCAACAGTCGACTTTTTGGAACTCTTCTTGCCCCGGAAGTGAATCAGCAGGTGGACCCCGCTGGTAAGAGTCCTGACCCCACCTACTTTAGGAGAGTGAAAGCAACCAGGCTATTTGGCTTCTACTATCCAAAGCAAGTTGAGTTAAGCCAACCATCCCTCTCTGATAGCCACCAGGTTTGCTTTAAGCCAGAAGATAATGTATCACTAAATTAATGAGCATCTCTTCTAAACTCTGTTGGCTACTTTAATTTTCAGATTGTCCATGCATGTGATTTTCAGTACATTAGATTCCCCTCTAACCTATCTGATCACGCACCTAGGAGAGGAAGGAAGATTGTGTGGCTAAAGTCTGGGATTGAGAGTCAGGACTCCTGGCTCTGCCACAGCCTTCCAGTGTGACCTTGGGGAAGTCACTTAACTTCTCTGTATATCTGGTTCCCTGTATGTAAGAAGAGAGAAATAATATGAGTCTTGAAGTGTAAAGCTCTAAGATACTTGGATGGAAGGGATTGTATAAATGCATTAACCGCCATATACACGCCCAAACATTGTGCTGTTATTGGCAATCCAGGACTAAACGACGCTCTTCTTTTCACACCACAACCGAACCTTTGTGCTGCACAAACTGGGGGCAGAGCTCAAACCTCTTTTTTTTGTCCTTCTTTCAGTTATTAATGACAAGCTTATAACCGAGCCCCTCAGACACCCGGACTTCTTCAACGTGAAGGAGCTCTTCTCCCTGAAAGAGCTCTTTGATGCCAGAGTGCACTTGGGGCATAAAAAGGGTTGCCGTCACAGGTAAGTTACACAACTTTGATGTGGAGCCTTGGGGTTGAGCCAATACCCATTGAGTCAATGAGTGTATTTCCATCACCTTTGGATCCGGTCTTTAGTTAAAAGAAGGGTAGGATTATTTGCCCTGTAAAGTGCTTGCAAGGTGGCTCCTTCCTAATGACTTTGGCAAGAAGTCTGTGTTTGACTGTCCTAGCACAGAGAAGGTTATTTGCTGTCACACGGGCATGCAGCATTGGAAGCAAAAGGTTTTAGGCATCCAAAGATTTCTTCGTATTGCTGATATTCTGGGAGTCCAGTGTAATGAGCTGAGTGACCGGTGGCTTGGTTTAAAACCAGATCCACCTGGGCAAGCCCCTGTCTATCGGGGCGTGGTGCAGGGATCTGATTGGTTGATCAGGGCCTTAACTGCCCTTTCCCTTAAATGGAACACAGGAATTGCCAGACAGGATCAGACCCAAGGTCCGTCTAGCCCCGTGGCCTGTCTCTGACAGCGGCGAGCAGCAGATCCGTCAGAAGAAGGTGCAAGAAGGCAATTATGGAATAACCTGCCCCCTGGCAAATTTTCTCCTTGACTCCCATTGGTTAGAGGCTGGCTGATGCCCCAGTGTAGGAGAGTTTCTATAGGGGCAGGGAGCATTTGGAAATGTCAGTCAAAAAATAAAAATGTTCCGAGTTCTTTATGTCTCATTCTCCTTCCCCAGGTTTATGGAGCCATATATCTTTGGCTGCCGCCTTGATCAGGACATTATAGACTTGGATCAGACGATGAAACACCTCCAGCTGGCTCTGAACTTCACAGCCCATGTCGCCTACCGCAAAGGGATCATCCTCTTCATCAACCGCAACCGTCAGTTCGGCCACCTGGTGGAGGTCACGGCCAAGGACTGCGGGGAGTACGCCCACACCCGCTACTGGCAGGGGGGCCTGCTGACCAATGCCCATGTCCAGTACGGGAGCGGGATTCGCCTGCCCGACCTCCTCATCTTCATCAGCACCCTGAACAACGTCTTCGAGCCGCACGTGGCCATTCGGGATGCCGCCAAGATGAACATCCCCACTGTGGGAGTGGTGGACACTAACTGCAACCCCTCCATCATCACGTACCCCATCCCTGGGAACGACGACAGCCCCCTGGCGGTGGAGCTGTATTGCAAGCTCTTTAAGACGACCATTACCCGGGCAAAGAACAAAAGGAAGCAGATGGAGGTTTTGTATGGACTGCAAAACAAAGCTGACAGCAGTTAGATCAGCCTCGTGCTCTTACTAGCCCCAGTGCAAAATCTGCTAGCTCATCCATACCACGATGGCGTTCAGTACTCAGCAGGTTACCTACCAGGCGTCTTTGACTTGCCGGCAACATGCATAGGGCTTGGGAGGGAGGGAGGAGGGGATGGGGTGGGAGCCAGCATTCCTAGCTCTGTACAGGTCTGATCCAGCTCCCATTGAAGGCAGTGGAAATATTAACATGAACTTCAATGAGAATTGGATTGGGTCCTAGGAGAAAGTAGTCCCCTGGCCTACTCCTGAGGAGGACATCCCATGGTGATGGCAGCCCCCGCTCTGCTGTCATCTGGGCTCATCTGTGATTCTTAACTTGCCAAACAAAACAAAAAAAGGTGAGTGGATTTGTCAATGAATATCAGTCACCTGTGGGAGCCACTTCCCCCCCCCCCCAAAAGGAATTTCATCCAGAGCAACTAGAACTGTGCAAGGCTAAATACGATAGGGATATCCAGTTTGGTTTGCTTGTATTTGCCTCTTTTTCAAGGAGGAATGTGTAAAGCATCTGTCTTGTGATTTCCCTCCCCCTCCCTCCTTAAACTTACTGTGATCTGAATTTAACTGTTAAAGTTCCCATCCCCTCTCCTCCCACTTCTCTTCTCCCTAAGAAAAAATAAAATATTCCTTCTTTTGCACATGCAAGTGTGTTTTATTAAATGAAAGCTGAGAAATCCCTTACAAAAATATAAACTGACTGAATGTCATTGGTTGGGGGAGAGAAAAGGTGTCTTACAGCCTAATCAGTGCCAAGTCTGAGTCAGGTGTTAGGTAGGGTGACCAGATGACAGGAAGAAAATATCGGGACACAAGGGGGGGGAGGGGGGGTCACTGGCGGAGCAAAAAAAACCAAAAAACCGAGTGCTGCCGGTGTAAGGACACAAACAGCTCCCTCTCCCAATTCCCTACTGTGACCCAGTGCTGCCGGCAGTCGGGGGCGGGAGCTGAGAACAGCCCAGGGCTGCGGGCAGTCAGAGGAGATTATGCTTACCCTTCCTTAGGTATGCATACCTTCAGCCTCTGGTTTTTAGGAGCGGGGGGGAGGGGGGAACCAACAGAGAACAGCTGAGTGCTGCCGGTGTAGCCCCACAAAGTGCTCCTTTGTGGGGCTACACCGGCAGTCAGAGGAGAAGAAAAAAAAAAAAAAAGCCGAGAACAGCTGAGTGCTGCCGGCAGAGAAAAAAAAAAAAAAAGCAGAGTGCTGCGTCCCGACCGAAGATCAATCGGGACGCGGGACAAATACCTAAATATCGGGACGGTCCCGATTTTATCGGGACGTCTGGTCACCCTAGTGTTAGGTCATAGGCTGAGTATAAATTGCATCATATGATCCTAAAATATGGCTGGTAAAATCCCTACTCTTTCAAGTGTCCCTATCAGCTTGAAATCTGGTGAGTTTAAAAAACTAGTTAAGTAGTTTCAGGTTCTACACTAGCCCCTGAGTGACCCAGGCCCATTTTTGTAACTTGAAAATCATAAGAATGGCCATACTGAGTCAGACCAATGGTCCATCTAGCCTAGTATCCTGTTTCTGACAGTGGCCAGTGCCAGATGCTTCAGAGGGAATGAACAGAACTGGGCAATTATTGAGTGATCCATCCCATTGTCCAGTCCTAGCTTCTGGCAGTTGGAGGTTTTAGGAACACACAGAGCATGGGGTTACACCCTGAACCATTTTGGCTAAGTGCCATTGATAAATCTATCCTCCATGAATTTATCTAATTCTTTTTTGAACCCACTTACATTTTTGGCCTTCACAAAATCCCCTGGCAATGAGTTCCACAGGTCGACTGTGTGTTGTGTGAAGAAATACTTCGTTATGTTAATTTTGAAGCTGCTGCCTATTAATTTCATTGGGTGAAACTCACTTCCCCCTCCCCCCGCCACCCCACCGGTTCTTGTGTTATGGGAAAGGATAAATACTTCCTTGTTCACTTTCTCCACACCATTCATGATTTTATAGATCTCTATCATTATCCCCTCCCCGCCCCCAGACATATCCATATTCAAGGTATGGGCATACCCTGGATTTATATGGTGGCATTATGATATTTTCTATTCTATATTATCTATCCTTTTCCTAATGGTACATAATGTTGTTAGCTTTTTTTGACCGCTGCTGCACATTGAGCAGATACTTTCAGGGAACTGTCCACGATGACTCTGAGATCTCTTTCTTGAGTGGGAACCGCTAATTTAAACCCCATCGTTTTGTACAGTTTGGGTTATTTTTTCCATTTTGCATTACTTTGCACTTATCAACATTGAATTTTCATCTGCCGTTTTGTTGCCCAGTGACCCAGTTTAGTGAAATCACTTTACTCTTTGCAGTCAGGTTTGGACTTAACTTCTCTTGAGTAATTTTGTATTGGCTGTAATTTTGCCACCTGTTCACCTACTTTTCCAGATCATTTATGAATATGTTGACTATCATAGCCCCCAGTACAGATCCTTGGGGGGACCCTGCTATTTACCTCCCTCCATTGTGAAAACTGACCACTTGTTCCTACCTTTGTTTCCTAATGTTTAGCCAGTTACTGATCCATGAGAGGACCTTCCCTCTTATTCCTTGACTGCTTAGTTGTCAAAGATTTTCTGAAAGTCCAAAAACACTATGTCAACTGGATCACCCATGTCCACATGCGCGTTGACTCCCTCGAAGAATTCTAATAGATTGGTGAGGCCTGGTTTCAACTTTACAAAAACTATGTTGACTTTTCCCCCTCATATCGTATTGATCTATGTGTCTGATCATTTTGTTCTTTACTATAGTTTCAATCCATTTGCCTGGTACAGAAGTTAGGCTTACCGGTTTGTACTTGCCAGAATTGCCTCTGGCCCCTTTTTTAAAAATAGGCGTTACACTAACTACCCTCCAGTCATCACACTTTCACTCCTTTTTGAGTGTTTTGTTTTTCTGTTGCTGAAAGAGCAAACACTAGAGGGAATTGGCTGTAAAGGGGAAATGACGCTATATTTGGCAGCATTTTATATACTCATACTTAGGGTGACCAGATGTCCCGATTTTATAGGGAGAGTCCCGATATTTGGGACTTTTTCTTATATAGGCTCCTATTACCCCCAACCCCATGTCCTGATTTCTCACACTTTCTGTCTAGTCACCCTACTCATACTCAAACTAAACTAAGAGGGGAAATATTTTTTTCTCCAGTCTCTTCCCATCACAATGATTGTAAGTGTTGCTTGTAACAACAATAATTAAAGCATTATCCAGACAACAGTGTGATATTTTTAAAGATTAGAGCATTCCATTAAAAGCTTTTATGTTTTGTTTTTTATGTTATAACTATTGCTTTATGTGGAAGGAAAATATGGGTGCTGAAATTGAATAAGGCCCCAGTTCACCAAAGCTCTTATGCTTATGCTTAACTTTTTAGCTTAACATTGATTTCCCATTGAACGACTCACATGATTAGGTGCTTTGCTGAAGTGCAGCCTATATTATGAAAAGACGGGGTTCTCAGCTTAGCATTTGAAACAATCAGTTTCTTTTAACACCAGTGGTAAGATCTGTGTTTGACTTAGAGACCACTAATCAAATTGTGCTTGTCCATGTACCATTGCTTTTTAAACCAGCCTCCCCGTTCATTTCAAGAGGAAAGTGTGTTTAGTAATCGCTGTTACCTATATGGTCCTATGTATGTGCACACCTTGAATATGGAAATGGTGCACAGGTCTTACTCAAGCTCACCAGGCTAGCTTCCCGTTTGCTTTCAGTCCATCAGCCTCATTGTAGCTGTCTCCTCATATGCATGCACAATGAGATATTCCAAGGGTAAAATCACTTCCTGGACAGGAATGGGTCTCTAACCCAGCCTTACCCCACCCACTTCTCGTTCCTCCCCAAGGCTGATCTCCCCATTTCCCTTCCTTTCGTCCCCTGCCTTTACAGACCCCTTTCCCGTGTTGCCAGCTCTTGAGATAGTTGGTGTTTCTCTTAAAGCTCCATCTCCTGGAGTCATGGGATTCATTGAGAGACTCGCCATTGTAGGTTTTTTTTTTTTTAAAGGAAACCTGTGTGTCTAGCCTGCATAGCTGGGAAATGGGAGCTGTATAGGCTGAGGCTCAGACACCAGGAGGAGCAATAAAAAAACACGCTATTTTGAATGTATTTAGCTGTTGAACAGAGCTAGGCTCATGCCTTTTGAATGCTAGAAGTTGGCCATATTGCGCCCCCCCCCCCCCTCTGCTGATTCTCCTCCTCCCTTCTCTGCTTCCTCCCCCCATCCCTCTCCTCCCCAGGCTGACCCCTCCCTGGGCCCCTGAAGCCGACTCGCTGCACTTCACGCTCCTGTCCAGCAGGGGGAGTGTGTCTGCGACCACGAGGCAGCTGCGGGCCGCGGAGGACACGGTGTTTTGTCCCTCTAGGGCTCCCGTCGGGCAGCTCTATATAAGCGGGAGGCGCGGGCCCACGGGCCCCTTTTTCTCGGCTGGCTGCAGAGCGGCGGTAAGTGAGGGGCGGCCGGGCCCCGCCCTCGCCACCCCGCACCCCAGCCGGGCCCTGCCTCGGACCTGCCCTCCTGGAGCCGCTCAACGGTCACCCGCGGGGCTGGGCCCGGCTGCCCCCCCACCAGGCCCGTATTCGCCCCCCCCCCCCGTGTATCTTTGGGGGGGGGGTCTTCCCGAGGTTCCAAGATCCCCTCCCCCCAGCCTGCACTATAGACACGCCCCCCCGAGCCCCGCCCCCACCTGCCCCGCTTGGGGGGGGGCCTGAGACGCGGGGGCCCTACCAACTTCACAGCCATGAAAAATGTATCAGCCCATGAAATCTGGTCTCCCTGTGGGACATGTGTGTGTGGTTTTGCCCTGTATTATACAGATTTCATGGGGGAGACCAGCGTCTCTCAGATTGGGGGGTCCTGCCCCAAAAGGGAGTTGGGTGTGGTCACACGGTTATTTGCCCCCCTTCCATCTGTGCCGACTTCAGAGCCGGGTGCCCGGAGAGCGGCAGCTGCAGGCCGGGAGCTGCTGCCTTCGGAGCAGGGCGGCCAGAAAGTGGTGGCGGCTGGCTGAGGGCCAGCTCTGCGGGCAGCAGCGCAGAAATAAGGGTGGCAATACCTTACTGTACCATCCTGCTGCGCTGCTGCTGGTGGCGTGGCGATTCTGCATTCAGAGCTGGGCTCCCAGCCTGCGGTTGCTGCTCTCCGGCTGCCCAGCTCTGAAGTCAGCGTCGCTGCCAGCAGTAGTGCAGAAGTAAGGGTAGCAGCACCGCCACACGCACATACCCTTACAATAACCTTGCAACACGTCCATCCACACACAGCTCCTTTTTGGGTCAGGATCCCTACAATTATAACACTGACATTTCAGATTTAAATAGCTGAAACTATGAAATTTATGACTTTTAAAATCTTACGACCATGAAATTGACCAAAGTGGACCGTTAATTTGGTAGGGCGCTACTTATGGCTTTGATTTTCAGAGGTGCTGACCACTGCCCAACTTCTACTGACTTCATGGGAGTTGGCAGTGCTCAGCTTTTCTCAAAATCAGACCCTGCTTTTCCTGCAGATAAAATGTTTAAAGTAATCTGGCCATGCATCTTGAATTGTTAAAGAGGGGAAATTGTTGTTTTCAAAACTCTCTAAAGCTCTTTTCCTTGGAAATATGTATTTGATTACGCCCTCTCTTCCTTGTGTAATATGTCATGCATCCAGACACAAGTGAGCTGCCAATCCTTCTGTGCTTTTATTCCCAAGGTTTTAAAGGAAGGTTGGGACGAGGGGTGAAAGTGAATATTAGAAATTAAAGTGGGGAGAAGATTTTTGGGGACTAAGGTAAATTGAGATGGGCTTTCAGGCCAGGGAATTCTTGGGTGAGGAAAGAATAAAATTTAGAGGCTTGTGTGTGAGGCAGCTGTTTGATACTCAGTACCTTTTTTTCTGATTTTCTTTTTCCTGTTTAGCGAAAATATATAAAGAGATTGTGGCATGAAAGGAGGCTTGATCCTGAAAATGAGACACAGGGTGAGTGAATTTAGGCCTAGTACAAAGTTATCTAAGTATGGTGGTCTATGAAACACATCGTGCTGGCTAGCAGAGAGCTTGTGTTAGCTGCTACTCATTATTTGCAGCTGCTAAATTATATGGAAAATACATGAAATGTTTTCCTAATGTTACTTTTCCTGTAGGTCCCAGAGATATGCTGCATGATTACAAATGGGAAGGGGCCTGTCCATGAGACCATCTCTGTATTAAAACATGACTCGTACAGTGGAAGACATTGAGCACCCTCACTTAGCAATTAGGATATAAAGAGTTGTGCATCTACTTGAGAATCAGTGACATTATTCCACTCTAAGCACATATGGGTTTGATGTAGAAATTATTGTATGATGTTCTTTGGCAGTGTTATGCAGGAAGTTAGATTAGGCGATCTAATAGTCCCTTCTGGCCTTAAAAATGTATGTATCCTAAAATTTCACACTGTAACTAGATTTGGGGGAAATTCCCTTGAGAGAGAGCAGTATGAGGTGTTATATATGCGCACAACAGTGCATGAACAAATGGGGGTGTAAAGAGGTTGTTATAAGGCTTTATTGATGTCCTGGAATGTTTCCGTTTTATTGACTGTGCATCAGAATCTTCCCCAATGTAATGAAATCCTTGCGATTTGCCATTTATGTATGCATCTTTTGACATTAGATAGGTCCCTGCCCCGGGATGTACAATGTGGCTACCGTGTGTCATCTTTGTTCATTGGGTGGCAGAGAGCGAGGGGCGATGTCTGCACTCTGTGCTCTGAAACCCATGAGCACTCAGAATGATTAATAGCCTGACATCATTTATAAAATAGACTTGCTTTATTGGCGGCACATGAGAAACTGGATAAATGTGCCCTAGAAGTCTCAGACTTCTCCTGTTTTGAACTTCATTGATCAAAGAATACCTTGTACTACAGTGGGAAAGCACTACTAGAAAGTTTGTGGAGCATTGTCTGGGTTTATCTTTTGAAATTATACGATCCACTCCGTAAATATTCCTTTACCCATTTCACAGTTGGGAAACTGAGTAATGGAGAGAATATGATTTACCTATGGTCATATAACAAATTGGTGGCACTACTGAGAATAGATCCCAGAAGTCCTGACTCCTAGTCTACAGCTCTAGCCACTTGATTAGTTTCTCCATAATCTCCTTCTAATCAAATTCTGCGGTCAGGTCCATCAAGGGAGACCTTGTAAAAAATCACTCTGCTCTTGCTGTGGGACTGGTGGAAAGTAAAATTAATTGCAAAGAAGATGTACGTGTTTTATCCTCATAAGGTAAAAAAATGGTTATATTCAGTTTGGGTGTAGTGCTTAGTCTTCCAAACTGCTCTCAGCCACACACTGATACCCAAATAGTGGGCATCTGAAGTGCATGTCTAAATGGTATAATAACTGCTCTAGTTATTTTCTGTTTTTCTTTTTGCTCTTTTTACAGGGGGGCAAATGTGAATACTGCAAACGCAGGAGGGTTTTTCCTAGAGCTGAGGTGAGTGTCATTTCATGCAGGTTCCCTACATGCCCCTAAAGGCGTTGCAGATATGGTTGCTGTGCCATGTTTGTGTCATCAGGTGGCAGAGAGGAAGAGGCTGTGTCTACGCTCAGTGCTCTGAAATCATGAGCACTCAGAATGATTAGCAGCCTGACATTTTGTTTGTTTTCTTTACGGTGTTTAATATAAATGTAGTAGTCAGTGAAAGGTGCTGGATTCTGAGTTGTGGAGATAGAAGTTTTCTTTCAAGTGCAGGTATTGCAGGAGCAGGAACAGTTTCTTTGCGCTGTCCCAGTGTGTTCACCTCTGGGCAAGGAGGTAATTGGTCTCTCTACCCATTCCATTGGGGCAAATTGTGGTGATGCCTTTTGCAATGTGACACTTGTCCTACATTGGACTGACACCAACTAACCTATTGTGCATGACCAGCAGATAGCTGTTTAGCGGCTAACCATTTTTAGTTACAGTACCACCAGTTGGAGCTGAATTTGAATCCGAGCCTAGAATTGATGAGTATTGTATTCCACCAGTACCAGTCCCCTTCAATCATTTGGTATCCCCTGATGATGTTGGTTCTAAAGTAGTGTAAAGAGGATGAACAAGGTCTTTTGTGAAAATTCACTGTTTTGATCAGCAAGAGTGGGGACCTCTAACCTTGTTCATGTACCGTTGTGACCTGGTGTTTCCGTGAACTGCAATTTATTCAGTATTTGGCGATCTTTAAAATTATAGGTGGAACTGCCCTGATATTTCACTCTGCAGACTGGGATCTTTTAATGGAAATAAATGCCCATCTAGCACATTATTTCCCCCCTCCATTTGTTCAAGAACATTGTTTGCAGAGGTGAGCCTGAATCCAAACTCTGCTTCTCTGAAATATCCTAGATCCAAACATCCAATCCTTTCCATCTCTCTTGAATTCTAATTCCTTTCCATGTCAAGTTTTAGAATGATTATAATTGCTGTACAATGTGTTTTGTCTTTTTGGGCAGAAGAATCAAAAGATCCCATGGTCCAAGAAGTCTGCATCCTAGATGTGAGGTGAGCATGGAGACAGTGTATATTCTAACTAGTACTTCCCATATACCAGAGACCATCAGCTAAACTCTTGTCCAGACCAGGAATTAGAATGTGTTTGCTAACCATGCTGACAGCCTGGAGTGTAGACAAGACTGTGTGCCTTTAACACATGTTAAACTGACATGTTAAACACACAGCCTTGTCTACACTAGCCTGTTAGCATGTGTTGTCTAGACCAGAATTTGGAAGTAGTTAGCTAAGTCCTTGATGTACAGCTCTGCAATCAAATGTAGATATAAGCTGCAACATGGCAGGTATTTGCATTGCTTTAGATTGCTGAGAGATGGTGGGCGGGAGATGAGAGCTGTCTCAGAGGAGCTGCTTATGAAATTCAGCAGCAGTTTTGAATTTTCTAAAGCCCCCTGTGTTTTGCACAACAGTAAGTGGATAGAGGGGCAATTATGTGTCGATTTCAGTCTCATGGCTGAGATTTCTTTTTTGTTGCTGCTTTGTTTTTATTGTGAAAGAATCGCTACTTCTCTTCAGCATCCTGTGTGTTAATAGTCCCATGCCCCTAGAGGCATTACACATGTGGCTGTCATGCCATGTGTGTGTCATTAGGTGGCAGAGAGGAAGAGGCTGTGTCTACGCTCAGTGCTCTGAAACCTGTGAGCACTCAGAATGATTAGCAGCCTGACATTGTTTCCAAGTATACCTGCTTTCTCCAGAGGATTGGTGAAAGATGGCGCAAATGTCCTTTGAAAGGCAGTTAAAAGCACACTAATTTTAGCTGCATCAGGAAAAGGCCCTACATCCTTGTATGCAAGGACAAGTAGAAGTGACTGTTCTATTCTAAGGAACTCCTCAGTCCTATGCTTGCCTTTCAAATGGTCTTCTGTGGCCTTGGGGAGATTGCCGCTTGATGTCAGTTCTGCTATCTCTAAATTGGAGATAACATTTTAATACCCCTCATGAAGTTTTTTTGAGGGTTATACTTTTAATGCACTTTGAAGACAAAAAGCATCATGTAAATGCTAAGAATCTGGAATGAGAGAGTGACTTTCCAGTTTATCTAATGCCACATGAAGAGTTCTCCCAGTATACCTATAGCAGTCTAATTATACAGCTGTAGTTTTGCTGCTTAATTTCCCATGTAGACAAGCCGTAAGTAATGCTTCTATTTAAAATGTTAATCCATTAGCTTCAGTTCTGTGTTTGTGAGACTAGGCACACTTCTTAACCAGAATTCATCTCTTTGCTCTTTCATTATTTATCAATTGAAGTAGAAATATTTGTGGCTGTTTTGTTGGCATGCAGCATAGTTGAATGTATAAGGTTACACAGTATCCAACAACGGAGGTAAGCAAAGGATGTCTGAATTGTAGGA
Source organism: Chrysemys picta bellii (assembly GCF_011386835.1). NCBI lineage: Eukaryota > Metazoa > Chordata > Testudines > Emydidae > Chrysemys > Chrysemys picta. Next base: position 19,630,449 of record NC_088808.1, read on the forward strand.
ACATTACTGAGTTCATGCAGTGCCTGCATGGAAATAAAAAAACAGTTCAATGGGTTTTCCATTTGAATGCATAATTTTAAAATAGGGAGAACTGAGAAGTATTTTAAAATGCTTTGCAAATATTTGATATTCTGTCTCCTATTCACAGTTGCTCTTGAGGAGGACAGCACTGATTTCCTTTGAAATGGTATAACATAAATGCTGTTGAAGGTACGTATTATGGCATCCTTCGCACTGGAATCTAGTATTCCAGGCATGACATCAGTTACCACAACTGCTGGTGCCAGTGAGTTGGAGCATAAAAACTGATGTTTAAGGGACATCATGGTCAGGTTGTTTTAAAAAAAGCATATTTATAAAAGAAAATGTCCGTATCTATGTCACTAATAAACTGTAAGATGCTTGAAAATGAAAGAAGGGCTTAAAATGTAATTTACCTTCCATAATTTTTGCTGATTCTCCCTCCCCTCTTTTACTGTCCCCAATTTAGATTGGACAATGAAATTAGATTGGTAGTTTCACTTTCTGGTTCTCTGAAGCACTGTGCTTATGCATATGTTTAGGTTACTTAGGCTGATGGGGATTTTTAAATTCAACCTGTAAACTATTTTCATGGAATTAAAAACTTTGAGTACATTTCAATTTGTACCTTATATTTCTACAACAGTCATTTTGGATCTAAGCTCCCAGACCATCTACCGTTAATTTTGAGCAATTATTTTTTCCTACATTGTGTCCATCTTTGTTTTTTAAGCCTTAAAGAAAAGCCCAGTGACCATGGAAGGCAGTCCTATAATGTATGCGTTATTTAATTTAGAACAATCATGGTCATACATCATTGTCCACTGGGTTTGGGCTGGAACTTTTTTCCTGGCTAATGTAGGAAACTGATAGTCTGTTAGAGCTCTCATATTTTGTTTTATACGTACATTTTAATATTTGTAAGCACTATAAAATTCATGTGCACACAAGCAGAACTACATAACTTTCATCATAATTACTGATAACAGCAACTACCTTTGAAACCAAATTGTTTCAGATGTTTGTGTGTTAACACTGCTTAGCCCTGTGGCACAGGGCAGGTCCATCACTAGTGTGTTAGCATTGTGAAGACATATTAGCCTCTTAAATTCAGATAGATAAAGTAGATGTTTGCTACTTCACTTGGCAAGGCTACGTTTTTAAATTTTCCTTTTACCGTTGCCTGCTAATCAGTTACTGCCCCGTGGAGACATAACTACGACTGCAGTGTTGTCTTTATGCCAGAAGGAGGCAGACAGGAAGCATTGGCCACTTTGAGTCTATATCCTTAAAGAATGGATGCAGACATTTACAGTGGCTAAACAATTTATTAATTTGGGGAGGAAGAATGAGGAGGCTGTCTGTTTTCTTTGCATCAGACTTTTCTGTAGAAATTGGGTTTGTGTTAAGGTTTTTTAAACAACCATTTCAACAAATGAAAATCACTTACCTTTTAAAGTAATCCGCATGTTTAAGGACTGTTTGGTTTCAAATTAAATTGGTCTTAATGCATTAATATAGCAATTAACTTGTAATACAAAGTTATTAAAGCACAGCATTTCTCTCAAATGTCTCAACAACAAAATTATGCTAAATCCAGTAAACACATTTGCTAAAGAACTTTAACGCTGATTGTATGTTTCCACACGTCTGTTTGCAAAATCCTTTCAAACACTGCAAAAGCATTCATCGTATGTCACAAGTTTGTAATAAAACAGACGTTAATTCAGATATATTAAAGGAATAGATCAGCTAAAAGAATACGCTTTCAATATCCAATCCAAACTCTGTGCAGAAATTCAGTGAAGTCCTTTTATAAGAGAGGAATAAACTTAAGAGTGCATCCAAAGATGAAATGCTTTGATCTGATTTAAAAAAAAAAACAGAACTTTTCTTTAAAGGTGCAACATGGCTTGTAAGTTTTCTACTGAGTTTATATGTTAATGCATCTGCAAAGAAGCTTGACCTCCAAGCTAATGAGCTGTTAGGGAGCAAAGATATAAACATGTTGTAATAATTGTGCAACACCTATGCCATCTCGGGGGTATAGTGGAGATAGCCCTCCACTGTATTGGTGTTGTAAGGTGACTGAAGAGGAAGGCTATGGCCAGACTGAGCATTCTAAAACTCCTGAAGGCTTTGACAAATAGCTTGACAAAATTTGGCAGTGGTGAATGCTGGATAATGTCCTCATTAAGTGGGCATTAGAGGGGCCAAAGGTACCATTAACCAAGTGAATAGCTTGTGGCTGCAAAATGAGCCATTTAATTGAGAAAAGGCACTGCACGATAGCAGTGGCTTCTTAAACGAATGTTAATAAGGTTGAAGTGGATTTCCCAACATGTTAATAGTGCTAGTTAATAATTCTCTTCCCAAAGGCAGACAGCAATCCAAATATGGACTACACCTTTCTGGGGGACTCATCCATGGTTCTGACTTTCAGCCATTGAAAATACCAACCTTTTAAAGTAAGACATGTTTTGAAAGAAAAACCATTGTTCACATTGACTCATACATCAGAATCTAGAACCAAGTCTTTACCATTGCATATGTTGCATTTAAATCACAAATATTCAAGATGTAAATATTGGGAAAAATAAAGCGCTTTTGAGACTCCCATCTATCTAACCATGCATACCCCGTGTGAGGAGAGATTGAGGGGGTGGAGTTATAGCATAGCATATTGAAAGCTGTGCCAGAAGGTCAGTAGTAAAATGGTAGCCAATTAAGAATCAAGATAATTAAAAAAAAGGGGGGGGGGGAAGAGATCTGCATAATTACAGTCTGAGATGTTGAGCAAAATTTAAGATAATGGCTTTTTTTGGACTAACTACACAATTAAGTAATGGTCTGACTCAATCCAAAGAATATAAAGAAATTAAGAGATTAGGCTATTGCTCACTGGCTAGATATTGCATACAATACCTTATGGAAGTCACTGTTCTAAGCCTGGACACAGCTAAATGAGTTCAAGAGAAACTAAATCCTGTGTTCCACTATGTGCTCTCTAGCTGGCAGTGAGGAAAATACCAACCTTCCTAAGGATTAAACAGGCGAGCATGGAAGCCTCAGTTGAGTTCAATGTTACTTTATCAGGTATTTATATGTAATTTCCTGCAGATGTGATTAGCATCATGAGACACTGCAAATAGGTAGTAGGTTAGGATTTCAACACGTTTTGATTTAAGCACTCCAGCAGTGTGAGGGTTGCAGTTGTAAAATCACCATAGCCATGTGGTGGCAGGCCTTTGAGGGTCTGAGTTTGAGAGAATGAAAGTTCCAGTCTTGACACAAGTGTTAATACGGAACAAACAATAGTTTGTGGAACTGTCATATGATTTCACTTCAAGGTTTTTGTTTTGTTTTGTTTTTTTGTTGTTTTTTTAAATTCATGTACCCCCACCAACATCTTGAACTCATGAAAACAGGAATATGATGGAAAAGCTATAAGAGACAAACTTGGAGGATTTTAAAAAAAACTTGGAAGAGTTGAAATATTACTGATGTAATGAGGAACTTAGTAAACAGTCAAGAAGCACGTGTATTAAGAGAGGTTAAAAATGTGCATATTCTAAATTAAACATAAAACATGACTTGAGACCCAGTTTAGCTTATGCTGCCTTTACTTTTTCTTCTAGGGTTGTCTTAGAATTCATACTTACTACATATGGCAATAATCTCTTCATAAATATTGCTATAATTTGGTTTCTGCATCAGGTTCGCTTATCAGCAGCCATGGGCTTTTACCTGCAGCTTGTGGCAATGGTGTTATTATCTGAGATGGGTTCTTGTATCAAGTCTTATTACTCAATATGCCCAGAAACTACTACAACTCGATAATATTAGTGAAATTAGTTGCCAAAGGAGATGAAGTAATTTGCATAATAGCCAAGTAATAAAATCTTGGTCAATAACGAAGGCGGGATCCAATCTGTTGGAGTGCAGCTGAGAATGGTAAATCCTTGATTGCAAATGGTTTTGGGGAAAAAAATCCTTCCTTTGGTGCAGCTCAGTGGCATCTTGGGTAATGCTCTGTTGCTATTGGAGACCCAGTTTGAATACCAAGAGCCAAAATCCAAGCTAGACTTCATAAGGGTGTCTAAATAGCTGCATCTCCATACTGAGCAGCCGTAGGAAGGTGTAAGTTAAAGAAAGTGAGAGTTGGAGCAGGTGCCGGACTGCTTAATTTAGCCTCTGATGTCCTTCTGTTATTGATCCTCCCTGTACATCCCTCTTGCAGCACCTCCACATAGAAATGACACTAACATGGATTCTCAATCTCAAGCCTACTTGCTGATGTAATCATGCAGTTTAGTTTTGGCTGTGACTGATACGGGCTTGGACCTGCTGTGAGGTTAGCACACATTTTAGTTTTGAGGTGGGAGGCAGAGAAAGAGCCTTGCATTGCTCACCAGTAGCATCTGCTCATTGAGATTGGCTATTGATGCTTCGTTCCTCTGCACTTGGAAGGAAGGTGACTACAAGTTGGCTTTACAGTGGTGATTGGGGGGAACATGGGAACTGGCAGAGGACTCTGAGGGAGGCAGAAGACCCCCGCAGCAAGAAAGGATTGGAAAAAAGCCCTATGGCTTGCTAAACTCAAATGATTAGGTCTTTAACCTTTTTCCTGAGTGACCCATATCCTGAAGCTGATGGTTCAGTGTCGCCCAGTAACCCTATGCAAAAATGGAATCTCTTGCTGTGGACAAATCACGAGGGGTACGTCTACACTTACCGGAGGGTCCGGCGGCAGGCAATCGATGTTCTGGGATCGATCCCGGAAGTGCTCGCCGTCGACGCCGGTACTCCAGCTCGGCGAGAGGAGTACGCGGCATCGACGGGGGAGCCTCCCTGCCGTGTCTGGACCCGCGGTAAGTTCGGACTAAGGTACTTTGAATTCAGCTACGTTATTAACGTAGCTGAATTTGCGTACCTTAGTCCGAAGTGGGGGCTTAATGGGGGCCAGGCCGAGGTCATGAACGGCTTCTTAACCCTGTGTCCTCTTCGTTAAATGGGCCCTGAGTATTCTTTACTGGAATGAAATTCAGCTCGGTGCATGCACAGAGCCATATTCATGACTTAAATGCATTGTCAAAGGGATTCACTGGGGTTCACAGGTTGCATAGGGCCTCCTGCCAGGCCTTCAGTGCTGGGATAAATTTTACCCACCGAGAGTCCATATTGCTCTGTTTCTTAGTAACGTCCACCTACCACTGTTCTTGGGCACGGAGTGGTTAAAATGTAAGCGTCTTTCGAATTCATTTAGCCGTTGTAATGACTTTCCTGGAAAACTGGGTTTCATTTATGGAGCTGTTTTTCTTTGAGAAATGAAATTCTCTGAATAGTCCTTGAGTCATAACTGACTCGGTTCAACATCCTTGGTTCATTGGCTACAGGGACAAGATCATCTTGTTGCCAATCAGAACAGAGACGTATGTTCATTTTAAATGTGAAAAGTACTCAGATGCTGTACCACAGTGATCAGCAAGGTCTTAAATGCAGCGACTGATCAGCTTCTCTCTTTCCCCTCAGAGCCACAATCAGAGGTGTCAAACCAGACATGCTTGAGGAGCAGTATGATGTACCTTCCTGGGCTACGGAAGTATTGCAATGTCTAGCACTATATGAGGACGGCATTTATCTAATATGCTGGGGCACTTTGTTTGCAGATGATGCCTGTAGGTTTGTGTTTTCTAACAAACCTGGCAGCAGCAAAAGAAACCATTTGGGGTCTTTGCACTTGAAGTTTGCTAGATATATCTTGAGGCTCTACCATGCACTGCCTCAAAGTCACTGCAAGCACTACAGACAGTGAATGTGAATATAATATGCGGTGATGTAAATATATTCTTTGCAACTCTAAATGTTCTCAGTAACCTGTTTAGCCAAGGTGCCAATAAAGAATAAATAGCTATTCTGATCTTCACATTGCTTCTCTTAGTGTTCCTGATAATGCTATATGCATGTATTTACCAGGCATTTTCAGATTAGCAAATGGATAGTGAAACCATAAAGAGACTAGTTTAAACTGACTTTCTTCCTGCCTTGGGGTGGGGGCATCATTTAAGTGTCAGTCTAAAGAGAAAAGGGGCCTACCCAATTGTCTAAAGTGAATTATATTGATGTATTCACAGTACCATAAGTAATATCCATTTGAACCATTCCAATTATTTTATTTTTAAATTGCATTCAAAAAATTATTTAAATTTACTTCTGATTCAACTGGCAAAAGATGGAAAATCTGGCACTTAACTAGGCAGAATCCTTAAAAACTCTTCAGCCGAGTGTCCTTTTAATGCAATAGCATGCATCACGTTCGGATTGCTGGCCTTGCCTTTGCATTTCTAGGCTCCTTTCTTTTCCTTTTTTTCTACCCACTGTAGTTTTATAGTATTTAACAAGTCAGAGTAACTTCTATGGACATAACACAATTAATCTGAAACCCCAAACAAACAAAATACCCCCCACAAAAGATGCTTAGCCTTCTGGTGTCTGAATTACTGTGGTGCAAAGCTGGCCTGGCTCTGGGAAAGCAAGTTAGACTGGCTGCAAGCTAGATTTAAAGCATTTGTTGCCACTAAAACATTTTCCCCATAAATAACAGTTGAGTGGTGATGATGATCTTCTAGAACTAATAGAAGGGACTGATATCTCCACTCCAAAGGGCTCATAACTTTACAGCTATGACATTAAAGATTGCTTTCAGAGGCCATATATCCCGTGGGACAGAATTTTTTTTTCTAGTGATTGTACTTCAGATGTGCTTAACTTCACGAAGCTACTGTCGGATCACCAGCATGCAGTCTAGCAGAATGGATAAAATCGTGCAGGGAATGGAGAACCAACAATAGTTTACATAAACTAAACACCCCGCTCAATCCATGTGTTCAGAGCATCTTGAATGCTAAAGGATTATTATAAGTAAATACAAATGGAAACAAAGGGTCAATACTTCAATAGCAGGTAGTGTTCAGACAGCCAAATGAGATTTGTTTTTGTTGCTTACTGAAAAATTGTCTGAAATTCCTTTATTTTTATTTGGGTGCAGGGGAAGAGCAGTGGATTAATGGGGGATTAGCCTTTTACCTTTCCAGTTCAATACTGTCAATTTTAAAAGTGCCAATTAAACCAAGGGGTGGATTTGGACCTGAACTGGTGTCTGAGCACTGTCTTTTCTCTTGATATGGGGAATACAGTATACCATGTAGCATATATGCCACTATGTTAATTTGGTTTGTGTCTGCCTGGGGACTTTCTGTATTTGTATAGGTCTGTTTTATCCTTATGTTATAGCCATCAGTGTTTTCCTTTAACTGTAATCATTTTCATACATTGTTTAATAATGTAAATGGGTAATGGTGCGGTCCACCAGGTAATGCGCCTTCTCGCAAGCGTAGCAACTGTTTACACGAAACCTAGAATTTGCCAGAACCTACCTACTATGTGGTCAGGCAGTTCAGGAAGGTGTGTAACAACCAGAATCAAAGTGTGGGTGGGTGAGCTTGTCTATCGGCTTCCTACACTGTCTGAATTTTACAGTATCAAATTCCGACATTAAAATAAATTGTGCAGACTCCAGGCTGGGATAATCTACCCTTTTAAGAATCACCAGGATGTTGGTATTTAAAAGGCTGGTTGCCATTGATGTACCAGTGCTACTCCCACAAAAGCTATTTATTTACATCAGAGGTGTTCATCAAAATAAGATATGACAATTACAGCATGATGATTCATTCTCTGATTGTTCCTTGATTAGCAGGAAAGAGGTGCAGCGCGACTCTGGTTCCTCTTATCTTCTTCCCCCAGAACTATTCACCCAGGCTCTTGGTATTTCTACTTTGCATCTTGTTCTTTACAGACCTAAAGCACGCTGTTGATGATTTTGCTGAGTGGCATGGGTCATTGATGCTTTACTGAGGGGGGAATTCATGAAGGAAAAAGGGCTGCAGCCATGTGAACTACCTGTTTCTGGTGCATTTCCTCTGGCTGAACGAAGAGGCATGACCTTCTATCCTTAACTGGATACCAACACTATAGCCCACCATCACGGCTGCCCTGTTAGGAATATTTGGTATTTGAAATCTTCTTCCAAAGCAAGGTCTTGAGATTATTCAACACAAGTGAGTGGTGCACTTCCATCTGGCTAGCCAGGCCACTAAGGGTCATACAAGTTCGTAGCTGCTTCTGTAGCTCTTCTTTCAAGTCAGACGGAGCTCCGTACAGCAAGTAATCCTGCAGTAGCCCACAGACTTTTGCGAGGTTGGGCTGGACCATGTCACCCTTGCACTGCTTCATGAGTTTGTCACAAGTCGCCATGCAGTCCTTCCCGTAGGTGCAGTCCACGTTCTGCTCACAGTGACGTCCCTTGAGGAAACCTCTGATTGTCATCTCTGTTGCCACCTTCCTCAGGTTGACCATTTTGAAGTCATACTTGTCGTTGTAGCCCACGTTCTTAAAGCTAGTTTCACAGATGTAGAAGTTCCCGTACGTCCCATGGAATATCTCCTCCACAAACTCCAGAAGGCCGATGGCAATTTTTGCTCTCCTGGGCCAGGCTGGAGCAAACCACTGGTGAATAATCCGATGGATTGCTGAAGGCAGCAATGGCTGGAAGAAGTGAGGGACATTAGTACCGTAGAGGGAGTTGTGAGGGATCTTCTCTGTGACATACAGGTCCCCGCAATGCCCCAGCAATTTGGAGGTGTGCTCTTTCTCATGCAAGGAGAGCATGAGCAGGAATTCGTTTAGATGAAGTAGAGCCCAGATGGATTTGGCCTCTGCCAGAGATACTTTTCCATCTCTGTTCACATCTGCCATGGTGATGATTTGGTTCACCAAGGCTGCAAGTGATGTCTGATCTCCTAGGTTAGCCTGCAAATCAATAAGAAATCACATCAGCTCTTTAAATTTTACCCATTGTGTACATTAATTCAGGGCAAAGTAGTAGGGTGCTACTTTCTGAGTGAGGTGAAAGTGCTAGAACAACCCTGAGACGCGCGCTCTGCTGTAGCCAGCTGGTTACAGCCCTTCAGATTCTCCTAGTGCTTTTGCTGCTGAGAGCTGCTCTAATGTGGGAAAAGCCCTCAAGGAGATAGGCAGAGTGCAGCATGCTCTGGACACACCTTTGTGCCTGCCCACTACCCTTGGAGTTGCAGCCAATCTGGGATCAGAGCAACCAACCCCTCCTTCACAGGAAATCTATTGCAATTGAATCTATATTCTAATTACAAAAGAGTAAATACATCTAAAGTCAAAATAAGAGGATGTCCTCTTAACACCCTGATTTAGGTTCAAACATTATTGCTAGATTGCACAGGAACAGTAGAGACTCACATTAAAACAGAACATCATTTATTTCCCCATGGCTTTGAAAGTCTGTGCTTGCAAGCTCCTACTTTTGCATTTTAACCTACTTGCTATCAGGAGGTGCAGCTAGACTAAATATTTGCAAATATGCAGTTGTAGCGGGAGAGAGATACTAGCACGTTGGGATGAAAGCAGGGGCAAGTGTTCCTAACATGTTTCTGAACATTTTGGGACTCTCTTCTGCAGAAAGTACGGCAGCAGTCTGTGGTGCCTACTTGCTATCAGGAGGTGCAGCTAGACTAAATATTTGCAAATATGCAGTTGTAGCGGGAGAGAGATACTAGCACGTTGGGATGAAAGCAGGGGCAAGTGTTCCTAACATGTTTCTGAACATTTTGGGACTCTCTTCTGCAGAAAGTACGGCAGCAGTCTGTGGTGTTCTAATTAATCCGTGCAGTCTTCCTTTAAGAAAATTCCTTTTTTATACCTTTTTAAAGATGATAGCTTAGAAAAGGAGTTAAAAGGAAGCCAGTGCTTGTCAGCTTTAAGAGGCCAGAAAACTTCATTTCAGGCGTATCACATAAGATCACTAATTTCTCTTCCCGTAATGCAGGTTTTATCCCCGCCTCACTTGGAGGGAATTACCAACTGAAGTGATTTGAGTATTCCTAACAGGATGACTTAAAGTGTAATCAAATAACATGGCCTTTAGGGCTCTAGATATGGTTTTATTGTTTCATCCACACCAGCGTGAAAAGTAGCAAGTGCTTAGCAGCACCCAGCAGTGCTACCCAGCAGTTCTAGGCTCGGATGCAATGAATACCTCAGTCAAGTAGACACCACCTTTCTATCTTCCCCAAATAGAATGGGATCTGAATTGGAATCTGGCTGGGTTATTGGGATTATAAACTCCTCCCTAGCAAAAGGGCACTGGGCTGCTTTAAAAGTCATGAGTAGAGGTGGTCAGAAAAAAAGTAAAAGTTGCACGTAAAAGTTTTTATTTTGGGGTTTTTTTTTATAATTTTTTTTGATCAGTGTGGGTGTGGGGTGCATTTTAATTCAGCATTTTAAAAAATCATTTTTGAAAATGGGAAAAATGAACACTTTTTCAATGAAACTGTTCAAGAAAGCTAAATTCAAATTCCAACAGGGTATTTTAAAGACAAAGACTTATAAGTGCTTAGAACCTCTATATAAATTCAAAATAGAATGATGCCCCAGTAGCGTCGCATTAAAACCACTAATAGAGTCCTCTTAACTTCTATATAAACGCGCATGGGACATTGCCCAGGGCTCTGTATTGGCAATGCTGAGAGAAGAGCCAAAAAGGGCCTTTGACTCAGATCCTTAAATATATTTAGGCTCCTAACTTCCGTTGAAATCAATGGGAGGGAGCAGCCTGAGTCCCTTTCTGACTGATTGTAAGGGTTGGTCTTGCAACTAGAATTCCAAAATGAGACTGAAATGTACCCTCGCAACTAACACAGTGGTTTTGTTCGATATATATCCTTATCTAGTGGTTCCTACGGTATCTGCTCTGGGGATTATCTTGAATATGACATATCACACGAAGCCTCACTCTACAACAAACAGTGGGGATCAGAGTCCTTCAGACAGGACTGGATCTTTTCAAGGATTACAGAGGATAGAAGAATGCATTTAGCTTAGGCTTCTCCCCACTGGCAAGCACTATTGCTGGTCCCAAGGCCTTCCAAACAGAGGTGATAATACCCTGTCCGGAAAAATGCAATGTGAGAGCTTGGGAGCCTCAGCGACACTGACTTTTAGGAAGTTCAGGAGCATCTCTCTGAATTCGTCCATGGATGTCCCTCTTGTAGGCTTGTCAAAGAGAACCAGGTCCCTCCTGGGCACTGAATCGGGCTTGCTGTCGGCCTTTAAAGCATCTTCAATACCACATTTAATGATCACTTCTTTCTCCATCCAGCGCCCCCTGTACACCTGGACCAAAGCAGAGGTAAGTGACCATGGGAAGATTGACTGGCTGAAAGCAAATGCAAATAATTATTTGGTGGGTTCTTGCAGGGTTCCCAGGAGAGCCCAGTGGATGATATCAGTGAGATTCCTTCCACCAATTCCAGTTAGTTTCGTATTGGTAACAGTAAGAGGGTGGGTTTGCAGCCATGCAGCCCTCTATCTGCATCACAGGCACCACATGGGCAGTGGCGGTGTAAGCTTCGCCTACGCTGCTGTGCCAACGTCGCTCAGGCAAGGAAGAGAAGGGTTCTGGGTGGCCCACTCGGTCCTTGGCCTTTCCACTGACGCAGCCAGTGTGGAGGCACATGGGGGGTAACCACAGTGGAGGTGGTCTGAGGAGCGTGTTCACCCACCTATGAAGGGAGCGGTTGAAAAGCAGCCCCCTAGAACTGCCATGGTAACCCAGCATTGCACCAAGTCTCCATTTTATTTAAGGGGGATCTTGGATGCCAACTCCAGTGAGTTCAGGTAAGCACTCTTCTCACGGCTTCTGTACAGCGATTATTTCTTGTCAATGCCACCCCCACCCGAGGCCAGGCAAAGCTGGTTGACCTGCTCCTCTCCAAGGGCCTGATCCAAAGTCCATAGAAAGGCTCCCAGGAACTTCCACGGACTTTGGATCAGGGCCTAAATGTTTTTTTTTTTCCCCTCCCTGCTGTGACTGTAGGAGACGGGCCAGGGAATGGGTGAGGTTGTTTAGCAGCACAGGCTGGCCTGCAGCTCCAGGAGACGGAAGCAGCATCCACTGAGGTCTCTAAGAAGCTCAGCCCAGACCTCCCAAGCAAAAGACAGTTGTGACAACAATGGTGCAAACCAGGCTCTGAGGAGTAGGGGTGTGCATGGCACATGGCTATCTTAAAGGGGCACCAGTAGCCTACTCCCCCTGTGGGAAGAGACTCATTTACCCACCAAGCTAAGTTCCCAGAGCTCAGACAGCCCACCTACCTGCTGAGTGGGGGATGAGGAAAGACACTGCTGGAACACCAGGGTGTGCTCCTCACACAGGTCTTTGCACGTTGAACCAGAAATGATCCCCTTCTTGTACTGATCGCACTGGGGAGAGGGAGAGAGAGGTTAGCCAACTCATTTGCAGGATCAGAGGCAGAGCAGGACTGCCAAGGGCAATGAACGAAAGACGGGTCAGACAGATTTAACCTTAATGCAGAACGCAAACAGCCAATTCAAAGGAACTAACGGCCACTCTCTACTCGCTGTCCTGCTCCATGTAAACCTGTTGGCCGAGTCATGCAGGATGAAACCGGCAGCTGTCCAGCCTACCCACCACCATTTTCACAGGGTGTTAACTTCAATGCTTGCTGCTAAGGCTTTTAAATACGGAGCTAGAACAGCTTGAGTTACTAAAAAAAAACAAAACCAAAAATTAATTATAAGAGGCAGCTGGGTTCAGTTCAGTTCCCAACTCTGTGACCCATGTGCAAATAAACACAGAAGAGCCTGTAGTAGCTAAATGCTTTAACTATACGTTATGAACTGCTGCCAATCTTCTCTCCAGGTTAGCCTCTGAGATTGATGTCAAGTTCAGCCACTCTTGACTAAGAGATCTATGCTTTCCTCCGTGGGAGTTAAACAGCCAGTCCAGGGCCATTGGACTCGAAATGAATCCTCATGCTTAGAAAACCAGCTGAAGGCTCAGCACAGTTTACTTCTTTCCACAGTCTAGCACCTCATTAGTTTATGTTTTGAGATTTGCATCTTCCTCTGAGTACAGCGAGATGCTCGTCAGGCATCTGGAATCCTATTTGCTCTCATAAAGAGTGCATGGAACTTGAACGTTGTGTCCTCGTTATAGCTGCAGTCTTTTAGCTTTCACAAGCCCGTTCCTGGGGTAACCCCACTAAAGGGGGAAGCCAACGCCCAAGAGCTCAAAGGGGGCAGTAGTGCCAAGTGCAAGGAGCACAGCACCACACACATGTTCATATTTTGAAAGCTGCAGCGTCTCCTGGGAGTGGAGAGGCGTTTTGGTGTCTCCGGGGCTGGAACTTGTCCTTGGAAGAGTATCATGGCCTTTTTTTGGGGGGGGGGGGGTTATTTCCAATTCTCCCGTCCCTCCCCCACCCCCCATTGGTAAAAAAAAATCTATTTTTTTTTAAATCATGGATTCAGGTGTAACTAGCTAACAGATATTGTACTTTGTACATAAAACTAAAGTGATGTTAATTAACTGCTATTTACTATAACGCTACAGTAAATGATTCAGAACTTAGACTAGCTAATAGTTCAGTAGCTATACGGACTAGTTTTATATTGTTAGATATGTTTTAAATAGGTTTTATACAATCGGGTCAAAGGGACACTGTCAATTTAAAAAAAACACGCACAGTTGTCTGAAATTACATTTTAATCTATTGGTAGAAGTTGACCAGCTAAAATGACCATACATGCAGATTAGAGGGAAATATATACTTGCTCTGTTTTTCTGTTTGTTTACTTTGTGCATTCAACAGTATTTTGTTTATAGTCAGTTTCACAGTTTCCTCTGCGCGGGTGGGGGCTTTCAGCCAGTAACGGGGTCAGGAAAGAAAACCTTACAAACTAGGAAAGGGCGATTGTAAAAACACAAAACTTGTCTGGGGGATTCAGATACGTGGAGGTGCTCCGGGCCTCAGTTTCCCCACCTGTAACTTGGGGCTAATGATACTGAAAGACTGCATCTGAGTGGATGAGGCTTAACCCATTCATGTTTGCAAAGAGCTGTGAAATCCCAGAGGCGCTATGTCAATCCGAAGGGCCAACATTTTCAGGCGTGGTTAGTGATTGTTGCATGCCCAAACTGAGCCAACGAGACGAGTCGTGATTTTCAGGGGGCAGGTGCTCAGCCACTTTCTAAAAGTCAAGCCTCTTTGGGGCTCAGGTGGGGTCCCCACAAAGGGCAGTGCCCAGACTCGCCAGTCACTTCTACAAATCTTGCCCAAGAATTTTTACCGTAAAGAGTCACGGCTAAGGTCAAAGTGGCTCCTATCACTTCAACTGAGCTGGGCCTAATTTTTCCACGTGCCATCTACATTTGGCTTTATTTCAAAAGCAGATCATGCAGTGCAGTGCAGCTGGAGCTGTTGCCTTTCCTGCCGGGTTGATCTGACCTGTTGCCTACACCACATGTCCAGCCTCTTCCTGGACACTATCAAACGGCCATCATCAGAAGCAAGACGGCTGCTGCAGCTGACAAGGGTGAGCCCACTGCTTGGGAATGGAGCAAATTCCGCCACCGAGGGAGGTGTGCTGCACATCTGCCTACCCAAATGGCTGCATTGGCCACTCTGTTCTGAAAGAAACCCACCCTGTCCCAGGCTCAGGCCTGCCGTAATCATGCAGCAGGCATCAATAAACAAATTAGTCCCCACAGGCAGGGGGTGGATCAATACTTGGTAATCACTCGTTCCATCGTGGCAGTCTCCATCTGACACAATGAGCGGTGCCTTAATTAGGCCGGACTGGCAGGCAGCACAGCACTAAATGACCTGCCGCTCTCACTGGGGGGAGATGGGCTGTGCGGTCACTGCATTGCTTCCCTCACTCGGGTTGTTTCACGTCACTAGAATCATAGAATATCAGGGTTGGGAAGGACCTCAGGAGGTCATCTAGTCCAACCCCCTGCTCAAAGCAGGACCAATCCCCAGACAGATTTTTGCCCCAGATCCCTAAATGCCCCCTCAAGGATTGAGCTCATAACCCTGGGTTTAGCAGGCCAATGCTCAAACCACTGAGCTATCCCTCCCCCTACTCTTGGCCCAGGTCTCTGAGTAAGTGCAAACAGGATGCTCCAGCTCAAATCTCACTACTCTGGAGATTGGGATGAGTCACAAACTGGATTGGGATCCAACTCTCCCAGCGTTCAGGGATGCTGGGGGTCCCGTTCGGCCTGTTATGGCGCTAAAGACCAGCCACAAAGGGCAAGGAGCTCGGCTGTGCTGTGATGTGGTCAGGGCTACTGGAGCTGCGGGGAGTTGGTCTGAGCCCCTCTCCAGGTGAAATTGGTGCTAAGGCATGGCCCAGCCCAGGGCCGGCTCCAGGGTTTTGGCCGTCCCAAGCAGCCAAAAAAAAAAAAAAAAAAAAAGCCGCGATAGCGATCTGCGGCGGCAATTCGGCGGGAGGTCCTTTGCTCCCAGCGGGAGTGAGGGACCGTCCGCCGAATTGCCGCCGAATACCTGGACGTGCCGCCCCCCTCCGGAGCGGCCGCCCCAAGCACCTGCTTGCCAGGCTGGTGCCTGGAGCCGGCCGGTGCCTGGAGCCGGCCCTGGCCCAGCCTATGGTAATGGGAGCATCTGTCATGAGAGATTCCTCCCCCTTTAGCACAGGATCACACATTCCCTCCAGCCAGTGCCACTGCAATCTCAAGTCTCACCTACAAGGCCGGGGCTAGGGGAGGGAAAACAGGCCACCGTGGTTTGCTTTTAGTGGATTGCAATTTGAGATGGTCACATTGACCCTGACTTAGGGCTTCATCCTGCCAGGGGCAGAGGACCCTTTGGTCCCCTTGAGGGCACTTGGCATCTCCCAGGAATGCTCAGCACCTTGCAGGATGAGCCACCATCACCCCATTTATATGAAGAGGGCCCTCTGCTCGCTATGGTGGTGATAGAAGAGGGTTACCGGCTGGATCAAACAGCAGCACCACAGGAGAACCAGATGGGGAAGCACCTGAACTCCCCTCTCATGTAGCTAAAGAGGGGTGGGGTGGGGAGAAGCACCCCACTTCACAAAGAGACAGCCAGCTAGCTAGAGAGTTCAGGGGAAACTGCCAGGCCCTGGAGCAGAGCTGAGAGTCCCTACCTTGCAAAGCTAGGGCGGGTCAGTAAACCAGCGACACTATAAAGCCCAGCCTTGGGAGGTGGTCACACGCAGGGACTTGTGAGTCTGAGGGACTGGTTACAGGTGGAGTTATTCTCGATTGACCTGCTGGGTTAAGCTAAACCGGAACAAGGCCCTCCTTATTCCAGAATCAGAGTGGCCACCCGTGGAGTAAATCAGGACCTTTTACTCAGACACAACTCTGTGTAGACAAAGCTCTGAGTGGGAGATGGGCTACACCTGCCATCACTGAGCCTGACTGATTGGAGAGCGGGAGGGGAAGGTGGCCAAGCCTTTGAAAGGGCCTGTCTGAGGGCTGGGCTGCCCTTAGGTAGGTAGCAAGTCTCCTAGTCACTGCAGCGCTAGGGCCCTTGTGGGGGGATTTCTTGATAGAGGAAAGTTGTTTTTTAAAAAAAGTCTCCTTTGCTCAAGCTGTTGTGTAGCTAGCAGTGGGGGGAGAGTCTAGGGAAGCCTGGGGGCGTGATAATGCAAGGCATGCCAGGTTGCTGCGTAGATGAAACACCTCTGAGGTTTGACGGAGGAAGGGGCAGCTGCTGGGGATAGGGGCTAGCTGGGATGAACCTGAATCAGGGAGAGAAAGGGTCTTGCCGTGTGTATTCGTTCTGTGTTTGCTACGATGGCTGGTAGAGCTGCTGGGGAAGGGGGGGCTGGATTCAAATCAATAGTGATTAGGGGCCACATATAAACTGAAAAAGCATTTTAAGGGGGAAGGGGGAGGTCCTTTACACCAGCCTGGCCAATTGAATCACTGTCCCGACCTTGCAAGATAAGGTGCCTTCCCTCCTAAATCCATGTGTCCTATTCTGTCCTCAAAGGACCCCGTTCCTGCCCCTCCCCAGCAGGGCTGTGCACCTGCCCATGCAGCCGAGGGACCATCTGATCCCCAAGCTAACTGATGCTTTGATACAAATGAGTCAATTCAAGGAGCTGCTCAGTTCTCCTCTCCTGAGGCAATGTAGATGCTGCCTGCCTGAGCAAGCATCCCCTGAGAACTCACCCCTGAAGTCCACTCAGAGGCTGGATTTGTAGCAGCTGTTGCCAATTAAGAAGTTTGGGCCCTGCAGTGACTTGGACTTTGAGTTAGGAAAACAAATGGATTTTTCCAGCATCCCCAGATGACATTGACTCTCCCTCCTCCCCCAACAGCTCTTCCCCCCAGGAGGGACCATTCGGAGCTTGCACCTGTGCAATCTGGCAGCAAGGGATTGTGCTGTGAAGGCCTGTGCAGACGTCAGCACTGTGCTCGCCCTGGCTGTTTGGCCTTCCCCAGTGACACGCAGCCTGATGCACCTGCAACGCCCACCAATTCCCCCCTGAGCTCTCGGTGCCTTGGGGATTCAGGCCTGGGAATAAGCCTCTGAAAAAGGAAGCTAAGGGAAAGCAAAGAGCCAGGCGAGCTGCTGTCTCAGCCGGGCAGGGAGGCTGCTCCCAACAGCACGTGGCCTGTGTACCCCAGTCCAACACTTCCCCAGTGGGGCTGGACCAGCTCCCCCAGCCGACGAACGAACCCTCAGCTCAGGAGGGCTTGGTGCCTGCAGCTGCGAGCTCAGCATGGCCAGATGGCGGACTCCTGCACTGCTCCCACCCACGACCTGCCCCAGCAGAATCTGTTAGAGCCGACAACGGAACCCAAGGAAGCAGACAGAGCCTGAAATCCGGGCTGCCAGTGAGAAATAGATGGGGTAAAGCAGGGTCAGCAGAAACCCAGCCCAGCCATTGCCCACTGCCAGCTCAGCGCACGGCAGGGAAAGGTGCCCTTACCAAGGCTGGCAGCCTGCGCTCCAGGGCACAATGATTTGTGTTCCAGTAGTGTCCATCATGCCCCAGGCTCTGCCCAGGAGATTTCACACACACTCCTCTCTGCCCCAAAGATCCTGCTGCCTAAGGAGTCACGTTCTGAGGTTGCGATGTGTCTCTCAACCCATCGGGCCTAGATTTCAAGCACCTCCACTGCTTGGAGTACTCAGCTGCAGGGTTTGGGCCACCTCTATAAATCAATCTAGAGATGGAGAACGTGCATCCCGCTTACAGGATGAGGGACTGTAGCCCAGCTCTGACGAGGATTTGGGGACCTGGGTAGAAGCCAGTTGTCCATGAGCTCCCAGAGGGCTAAGGCAATTCTTGGATGGATAAGAAGGGGAATAGCAAGAGAAGGGAGCTGGGATTACCTCTGTACATGGTATCAGTGACGCCATCATTAGATACTATGTTCGGTTCTGGTGTCCACACTCCAAAAAGAGGTAGAAAAATTGGAAGGGGCTCAGAAAAGAGCTACTAGAATAATCTGAGATCTGGCAAACCTGCCTTACCGTGAGAGGTTTAGGAAGATCAACCTACTTAGTTTTATCAAAGATAAGACGAAGAAGTGACTTGATCACTGTCTATCAGCAACTAAACGGGGAAACAGCTTCTGCTAACAGAAGGCTCTTTAATCTAGCTGGCAAAGGCATAACAAGATCGGATGGCTGGAAGCTGAAGCTAGGTAAATTCAGGACAGACAAAGCACACGTTGGTTTTTTTGTTTGTTTGTTTACAGTGAGGGGAACTGACAATTGGAACAATTTACTAGGGATGTCAGGGATTTGCTGTCACTTGATGTCTCTAAATCCAGATTAGATGTCTTTCCAAAGGAGATGATCTAGTTCATCTAGAAGTTATGGGCTTGAAGCAGGAATTACTGGGTGAAATTCCATGGCCGGTGCTACACAGGAGGTCAGATTAGATGATCGTATTGGTCCCTCCTGGCCCAAAATCGACGAATGGTATGTCCTCCACTGGAATCCCGTGCTTCATTCTGGTCACCCAATCTGGTCACAAAGCTACAGCAGAACTAGCCGGGGGTTCAGAGACAGCAGGTGGAAATGATTAGAGGCTAGGAGAGACGTCCAGGGAGAGCCTGAAAAGATTGTGTTTAGTTTGGCTCGGGGGGAGTGAATAGGAGGGAACATGACAGAGGTATGAAAAATGAATGATCTAGAGAATCTTTGTTGGTCTGTCATGTCTATGTAGACTGCAAGTTTTGGGCAGGGACTGTCTTTCATTATGTGCCTGTTCAGCATCTGGCATAATGGGGCCCCCAAGAGCAGTTGGGGACTTTGGCCACTACTGTCATACAAGCAACGAAATAAATAAATAACGCTTGGGGGGAGACGGGGAAGAATAGATTTTTGAAGCCAACGCGATCATCTCCTCTGACCTCTTGCAGAGCACAGGCCAGAGACCATCATCCAATCATTTCTCACCCTATGTGCTGGGATTACCAGAGTGATGCGTGTTTTGTTGTGAACAGCTGGCTCCAGGTTGAAAGTCTAGGGACTGCAACCCACCCACCTGCACCCATCTCCCCCCCAATGCTCCCCCACCCCCACACACACACACTTTAGTGGGAAACGTATGCCAGACCAGCAGTGAGCTTGGCCGGCCATGCGGGTGGACTCTCAAACGGTGCTGGTGACGCGACAGCAGCAGACCCATGGAGCACCAAGCATTTCATCACCCCGTAGCTATTCCATGTAACAATATGTGCACTTCCGAGGCCAGCCCTAGCTATCCCGGCAGCAATTTCCAGCAATACCGTCGTTATATGTTCCCTCATCAAGCGGGCTCGTTAGGAGCGGGGTTGATTCGGTGACGTCTCACCAAGTAGAATCAATTAATGTGTCAAAACAAGGCAGGCGCGGTCGTGCTGAAATCCGAAGTGAGCACAGCGCGCCTGCAAATGAAAAGGCTCCCTACCAAGGGAGCCGTTATTAGCGATGGAGCTGAGAGGGGAGAGATCTTAGCGCCAATGGGGTGGGATCACAGCTTTCCCGACTGCTGCCACATTGGGGGTGAGCGGAGGAGCTCGGCACGAGTGGCAGTTCTTGGACGCAAGCTGCCGGCAGAGACGAGTGCAAGGTACAGAGAACAGGTGTCAACATGTACCGCAGCAGCAACCTCTCTGACCTCTGAGCGGGCATCACATGCGCTTTCCCCCTGCCAGCTGGTGAGGAAGGGCCCCTGTCTTCTCACGCTGGCACCCTAGAAAATCCTAGCAAAAGGGGAGTACTGGGAACAAACAGGAGAATGTACATGCCAAGAGGAAAAACCCGTTAAAATAATGAATCTGTGGGGCACTTGGTCTGAGGGTGTCAGTCAGCTAAACCTCACAGCAACGGGGGTGGGGGGGACAAGGTGTTTTTAAATCCATTTGCGACAGCAAAGTGAAGTGATGACTCAGTGGATGAGAACCCAGGAGTCCTGACCCTCAGTCAGCTGCTTTAACCACAGGCCAACACTCCCTTCCAAAGCTAGGAACAGCATCCAGGATTCCTGACTCCTGAGTCCAGGTTCTAACTTCTAGACAATGTTCTTTATGTTGGAAAAAAAATGACGAAGGAGGAAGAGGCCATAAGAAAGGAACTGACTGTGAGTTAGGGACACCCGGAGCATGGGGTTGCCTCCCTGACATCCTGGCTAACAGCTGTGGATGGACCTATCCTCTATGAACGTATCTCATTCTTGTTTGAACCCAGTTATATTTTTCACCTTAACCACATCCCCTGGCAATGAGTTCCACAGGTTGATGGTGCGTTGTATGAAGTAGTACTTCCTTGTGTTTGTTTTAAACCTGCGGCCTATTAATTTCATTGGGGGACCCCCGGTTCTTGTGTTATGGGAAGGAGTAAATGACACTTCCTTATTCACTTTCTCCACGCCAGTCATGGTTTTATAAACCTCTATCGTATCTCCCCTCAGTGGTCTCTTTTCTAAACTGAACAGCCCCAGTCTTTTTAATCTCTCCTCATATGGAAGCTGTTCCCTACCCCGATCATTTTTGTTGCCCTTCTCTCTTGCACTTCTTTATAAGGGCCTGTGTATGCATCCAGGTCCCTCTCATGGGCAATGTGTGCTTGGGGGACAGAACAGCGACGACTCCACCTTAACGCATCCTTAATGGCCTAGTGCTTCTGACCTCCTGATCTTCCCTTCCCATTATTACCGCAGGATTAGTGATCAGGCGCCCACTGCCTGACACAATTAACTCAGTAGTTCCTCACTGAGGGCGATCAAGGGCTGCTGTTAAAATCTCATTAAGGGCAGTTGTAGAGACAGCGAAGCTGTCTGCTAATGGCTAGGAATTGCCTTGCCAGAGAAGTGGAGCCGTGCCATAAAGGAGAAAGGGATAAGCCAATCTCCCGGAAGGGTTCCTTGGAACCCAGGTGGGGGAGAAAGGAAATGCAATCCGGAGCTTCTTCGTTAACACCTCAGCCCAGCCATGTCGGCCTAGCCCCAGCAATGCACAAGACCCTCTCACAGAGGGGCCTGCAGGGCACGCCCTTGCCAGAGATCTACTGATCTGTTCAGGATCTCCCCAGAATGGCCACACACGCTGCATCTGTTCCTCTGGCAGGGCAGCTTGTGTACTACGAAGCCTTGGCACCAGGTTGAGCTCCGGCTGGCAGCCTTTCTGGGGCACTTCATTGCTCCTCTCGACTCATCGATTTTAAGGCCAGCAAGGCCCCTTGTGATCCTGCAGCCTGACCCCCTGCCTAACACAGGTCACTCAGCAATTCAGGTCAATCGCGTAACGTTACATTAACACAACCTCTCGGTGTTTCATGGCTTTTGTTTGGGCCTCTGTACCGCTGAGTGCTAGTTCCAGAAGCCACGGCTTTCCCCCACTTCTCTTTATTATGCAGCTCTCACTAAGAGGCCCTGGTTTCCCTCGGCAGGCATGGACTGAAATCATTTTGCTGCCGTTCTGCTACTGCACCGTGATCTCCCCTGACACAGGAATCGCTTTGTCATTGCCTTGACATTGTAACTTCATTTCCATGGCCTGACTTTGACGTTAATTTGCCGCTGTCTGCCTGGCCTAGCCTCCTCTCTGCTGACACCTCATTAAATTGCTTTGCCATCCTCCGGCCAGGACAAACTCAACTCGCTCATCTTGTGACCTCCCCATGTGACAATGCCAAGTCCTAGGCAGTTAACAGGGAGGGGAATTAGGAGTTACGAGGCGTTCTTGGGGTCCAGCTTTCAAACCTGAATATTTTAATGTCTCAGCTCCCCTTTGCCAGGATGCAAAACGCTTGAGAGCAGTTAGCCAGCTGGGGTGCTCAGACCACAGCTGTCTTATTGATTCCTTGTGCTCCCCAGGGGATCTGCCTGTATCCATCTATTGTCTCTTGCCTCATACTTAGATTGTCAGCTCTTTGGAGCAGGGATTGTCTTCTCGTTCTGTGTTTGTACAGCCCCTAGCGCAATGAGGCCTTGGGCTGTGACTGGAGCTCCTATGTGCTACTGCATTACTAACAATGAACACTATTATTCAACCGATGTAACAAGCTAAGGGGCCAGGCTGTGAACTCCTTCCCCTCTCCGGGACAATGCACGGTTGTAGCCACTCACCAGTGGGAGTAAGGGGGTTCACAGTCTGGCCCCTCATTGCTGAAATCCACATTCCAGGCTCGCTGGCTTGGGGAGTTGGACTCAAACTGAAGCATTATAAGATTGCGCCTAGGAAAGCCCAAGAGAGAGGAGCTGAGAGAGGGAGTGATCTCTTTGTAAGGTGCCCAGAGGCCACACTGATGGACGTGGCATTACAATTCTAGATGGGTGGATAGAGGGACTAGACAGGCAGATAAAAACACCAGCGGACAAACGAGGTGAGATTGAAGCACCGCGGTAGCAGGGGGCTGATTCGTGTTACTCGAATAGCCCCGGTGCCGTTCAACCGTGGCCCAAACCCAAAGGGCGAAGCTGACTTCCCATCCTCCATCCTCGTTGGACGAGAGCAGGGGGAGGTTTTGTGGTGCGCTCACGCCCCCTTTAGCACAGGCTCAATTCGCTGCTGAGAGCTGCAAACCTCTTCAACATCCCTGCTCTTGAGATCCGCCTGCCATTGCGATAGCCTCCGGCAACCCTTTCCTCCCACGTCCCACTAGCTGCTCGGTGTCCGCCATGCGTGTCACCCTGCATATAAACCCATCACTCTAATACGCTTCAACGGCACTACAATGCTCCCGGGACCGCGGCTATGGTCTCCCTGCTCTGATCTTGCTGCTCGTGCTATTAATTTACATCTAAGACGTGGCAAATCTCAAGTGAAAGCATTCCCTAGCTTCCGACTGCAGCATGACCCGAACCGGTACACAAGCCTTCGCCCCTGGCTGATCGCCAGAGAAAACGCCAGCGACAGCCTACAACTCGGGTGCTGTAATATTAATGCAGCTGTAATGAGACAGAGGGAGAAGCCAGGAACAAGGGTACAGACGCGTAGGCTTGCTGATGTGTCACAGAGAGATTACTAGAGCTGGCAGCTGGAGACAGGTAGGCAGAGCGCGAGGGGAGATGGAACGATAAATTCAGGGAGCTGAGCTGCTGTTTTCCAGGCACCTGGAGATGCTTTCCCAGAAGGAGCTGCCTCTTCGTGTCTGCATCATGCCTCCCTCTGTTCGAAGCCTATTCTCTAGCGCCTTTTAGCACAGGGTCTGCCATCGGGTTCAGGCACTGACCTGAGACTCCGGAGACCCGGGTTCAGTTCTCGGTACCGCCCCAGATGCCCTGTATGACCTAGGGCAAGCCACTTCATTTTTCTAGGCCGCAGTTCCCCCTCTGTGACATGGGGTAATAATCCTGCATTGTCTGCTTAGACTATAAGCTCTGCGGGGCAGGGACTCTCTCTCACTACATGTCCATGCAGCACCTAGCCCCATGGCTTCTGATCTCCGTTGGGGTCTCTCTATCTAAACAAGTTCTAATAAGGTGGCCCCATAGGCTGAGCGGAACAGCGTAATCCAGAGCCTTGCAGGGTTGTTCTGCCTGGGTGAGAAATCGTTGATCTGAGTCGGGTATATTCTGGTGCAGTCTGTTTATTCACAGAAATAGACACCCGGTCGTGTATCTCTGACCAGTAGTAGGGAGACAGAGCCCACAGGCTTTTGCTGAGATCCCCAGCAGAGCTGGCTGGAGGACGACAATCCCATTCCGTGCCAACTTTCGAGATTTCGATATTGGTTTTTGTTCTGCATTGGAACGAGACCAAAAACCTTCAGAACATTTTCACCAATTGGACTGTGCCAAAACAGATATTTTGGAATCAAAACTCTCAGGTTTTTGATTCGGGTCTCTCTCTCTCTCTCTCTCTGATCAGAGGTGACCAGAGAGCCCTGGACCACAAAAACCATCACTGTGAAAACTCTGTCGAAATCGACAGATCTCCACAAAATGTTTCAGCTTCGTCTAAGCACCATACTGTGATGACATTTAATTTTGTCAAAAATGCTCCAACCAGCTCTCCTCCCAAACCAGACATGCCAGCCCTGGTCTCTCAGCCTCTGTCACCTTCCTGGGTCACTCTACACCTCTGTCTATTGCTCACTGCTCTTCCCCTACACACAAACAGCACTGTAGAGCACCCAGCCCTTGTGTTGGCTATTTGGAAAACCCTCTTGCTCCTCACTGGCTTGCCTTTCCGGGTGCCTTTGAGGCATTCACCGCACCCTTTGTCTGCAGCTGGTTTTACTACAAGAGTCCCAATTGCTCCTCCTCTTGGACACAAAGGAGAAAGGTTAAGTGTACCCATTCACCTTGAGCTCTGTGATTGTCCAGCATCCAAGATCCCATTAGCACCTTTCACCATAACAATAACAATAGCATCCACAAGCACTTTGCAAACATGGATTAATTAACCCTCATAACTC
Source organism: Chrysemys picta bellii (assembly GCF_011386835.1). Lineage (NCBI taxonomy): Eukaryota > Metazoa > Chordata > Testudines > Emydidae > Chrysemys > Chrysemys picta. The sequence goes on from NC_088808.1 coordinate 19,655,288, forward strand.
CCCTGGGAGAACAGTTTTACAGATGGGAAACTGAGGCACCGAGCGATGATGTGAGTTACTCACTGGGGGATCTTGGGAGAGTGGCAGAGGTGCTGATGGAACCCAGGAAGCCTGACTCCCAATCTCCTTCTTTAAACACTGGACCCAAGTGACTGGTGCTGGTGCCGGGAGAGCTGGGACTTACTGAAATGAACCCTTTGTGTACACCCAAGTGGGATTTGACTCCAGATCTGGGGTGTGAAGAGAGACAGAGAGTGAGGTGAGCAAGTCCAGGGTGTGTGTGGCGGGCAGGGAGGGGGCGCAGACGGTGGATTCACAGGAGTGTGTCACGGCAAAACCCATGCTGCATACAGGGAAATGCTCAGAAGCCCATTAACTGGCAGCTGTCAGGGAGCACCCTCTGCTTTGTAATCCTCTGCCTCTCAGCAGTTCAGAGAGGGAGGCAGGGATCTCCTTGGAGACCGAGCCAGCCAGCATGAGACTAGGATCAAGGAGGAGGAAGTGGGGTCTGCCATGGCAGGGGAAGCAGGAAAGAAAACGGAGCTGAAGCTGGCACATTGACCCATGTCCCTGCCACCACATCTCAACCCCTGGCAGTGCCCAGGCAGAGCTAAGTGCAGAGGGAGTGAGGGCTCTGCTGTCCTTTCATAAAGCTCTCACTCCATAGACACCCCCCACCCCTACCCCTTACCTTGGTCACCGCCTGTCCAGTCACTAAGCTGTAATCACCAGTCCATAGTCTCCTACAGCAGGATACCAGCCAGTCCCATTGAAGTCAATGGGGCTCACTCATCCCAGCCTCACAGTCTCTGGCTAACCAGTGGGTGTCTCCTTACGTGTCCCCACCAGATACACCCACCTTCTCAGGTGCCCTTGCCAAGTGTGTGCTGGGTTCAGAACCACCCTCGTGCGCCACGGACATTCCACCTCAGCCCCCCTGGCTCTTTCTGCCAGCACCTGGGACACCTGCCTGGGGAGAGGGGCCAACGCACCGATCAAACTGGGCATGTCTGGTCTTGAGAAAAGAAGACGGAGCAAGGACCTGAGAACAGTCTTCAAATATGTTATAAAGAGGAGAGTGATGGATTGTTCCCCACGTCCACTGGAGGTAGGATAGGAAGCAATGGGCTTAATCTTCAGCCAGGGAGATTTAGGTTAGATCAGGAGTTCTCAGACTGGGGATCGGGACCCCTCAGGGGGTCGCGAGGTTATTACATGGCGGGGGGGGGGGGGTCGTGAGCGGTCAGCCTCCACCCCAAACCCCGCTTTGCCTCCAGCATTTATAATGGGGTTAAATATACAAAAAAGTGTTTTTAATTTATAAGAGGGATCGACTCGGAGGCTTGCGACGTGAAAGGCGTCACCCGTGCAATAGTTTGAGAACCACTGGGTTAGATATTAGGGAAAGCTTTGCAACTGTCAGAGCAGTTCAGCTCGGGAACTGGCTTCCGAGGGAGGTTGTGGAATCCCCGTCATCGGAGGTTTTTAGGAACAGGTTGGACAAACCCTTGTCAGGGATGGAGACTTGGCCCTTCCTCAGCGCAGGGGGCTGGACTCGATGACCTCTCCAGTCCCTTCCAGCCCGGCATTTCTATGAGCCTAGGACCTGAATCTGTGTCCCAGACTGGGCCCTGCCTTCATGGTTGGAAGCCATGCCAGTAGCTTTTCCCCACTTTGCCTCCCCCTGTGGCTCCCTCGGCACGGCTGCAAAGGAAACACCAAACATCTCCACAAGCAGGCCAGCGCTCTCTGGACTCCCAGCCCCCTGGCAGCAGGAACTCTGCCCTTGTGAGCTTTGCAGCCAAACCCTGCACACTCCACAGCTAGAGAAGGTTCAAAGAAGCATCCAGGCTCCTAAGTCCTCATCCCTTGTGCTGATCACAGTCCCCAGCCTAGAACTCGCTGCCCCACCTCACTGTGGACTGACTTATAAGCCTCTCTGCTACTGAACTGCCACAGGTCACGTTTCAGCACCTCTCCTCTCCTCTATTTAGTGCTGCAATCGGTTACAGCCTCTTCCGAGCCCATCCAATTGGTTCCAGTCTCTCCAGGTCACTGCACAGTTCTCTGCACCATCATCCAACGATCAGCAGTAAGTGAAGGATTTTCAGGTCATGAAAGTTTTAGAGATTTTTGACTTTTTGTCCCAATTTGGGCCAGGAACATTTTTTTAAAAATCTCAAAAATCCTCACAGGACGTGAAAATCCACAAAAGTTCTAAGAATCATCCGGCCTTCCTCACACCCTGTCTATTTAGGGTCTAAACTCTATGGGGCAGGGACTGTCTCCTCCTGGGCGTTTGCACAGTGCCTGGCACAATGGGCCACAATTTTAGCGGGGGCCACTGGGCGTTACCATAATACAAACCATTAATACATCCTAATAGAGATGTTCGGCTCCGATCACCCATCGCTCCACGCTACCACCCCGCAGATCACCACTTTTTGGGACCGTATCAGGACAGAAAGGCAAACAAGCCCTGGGCTCTCCTTGCTCTTGGTTTCCTGCTAATCTCTACATCCCCAGCCGGCTGGCTGCTGCATGTTTTCCAGTGCCCTCCCTCCTCCTGTCACCCAGCACCTTGCCGTGCAGTTACCCCCTTTGCTGCCCCTAGAGCAACTACTCAATCAGACGGAGGCAGGTCACGCCTCATTTAACAGCCAATAAATCGGGGCCTTAAGTACTGTTCAGTAGAGGCCGCTCCCATCCCCAGCTCCCGATGGTAAATTTTGGCCCCGACACGCTAAAAGCTTTGGATTTCTCTCCCTCTCTCCTGTCCCTGATCCATTAACAAAACATAGTACGTCCTTTCAATAATCGGGGCTGATTAAAAAGCCTGTCTCGGTAAGTGGGGAACGAGAGAGAGAGAGAGAGTGCTCTCTCGAGACTTTCCTTCCATTTTGCGAGGGCCTTACCCATCCCCTGGCTGGGTGAATTCCTGGCCAGGCGTGGCGAGTTGCCATGGAAGGCAGTGGAGGTATGTATCTATGCAGCATGAGCCGGCTGTGCACCCAAGCTGGAGAGCAACATACAGGTATCTGCACCCACCTACTCGCTACCTGCTGTGTGAAGCCTTCAGCGTGAAACCAGCCTCCGTCACCCACTGTGCGGGTGACTCAGTCCCCTTGGTCAAGTCTTCCAGCTCAGTGAGGGGTCAGGGAGGGATTCACCTCTGGGCAGAGGGTGAGCACCAGGCCTGTGCACCAGTTAATAACAGCACAGAAGGAACGGTTCAGATTGTGACCTCAGTAACAACCCTATAAATCAGGAGTAACTCCACTGAAATCATAAGGCCTAGTGGGCAGAGCACAGGATTGGGATTCAGGAGACTTGGGTTCTATTCCTGGCTTTGCCATGGGCCTCTAGGCAAGTCACTTTCCCACCCCGTGCCTCAGTTTCCCCAGGTGTAAAATGGGACTAATGATACATCTCTCCTTTTGTAAAGTGCTTTGAGATTGACTGATGAAAAGTGCTATATAAGGGCTAGATATAATTATTAGTAGGGGATTACCCCATCTAGAACAAAAGCTGTTCCAAACCGATGCTATCATTTTCCCTTGTCTTTTATTAATTAGATCACAACACAGATTTCATTCATCAGAGCTGCTGTCAGAGCCGACTCCAGCAGCATTCGCAGTAAAGCCTCTCCTCCCCACTTCATTCCAATTACAAGAATTAATCACCGCTGAAGGCAGATCTGATGTAAACGTTAGATTGGATAGTCAGTCGGGGGTGACCCCTGGAATAAGTAACAATAGGCCAAAATGCTATCTAGCTCTTGTTCAGGCAAAACTCCCACTGAACATAATGGAAGGCTTGTCTAAGTAAGGACTGAGTATTGGCCCAATATGAATATCTTGCATTTCATTCCAAAGTGATAGGTAAACTATATGGGGAGTCACTTCATCCCCCACTGAAATGCGGCCACTTCTGGGTTGGAGTATGGCAGTTTTTTAACAGCACACAACAGCACTACACTGCAGTCTAGAAAAGATGCTGATGCGGAATCTTATATCCAACTGAAAGAGAGAGGTTTGAAGTTGCCTGGCCTCAAATCTGATCTATTTTCATCTTTTTCTCTCTGTTTGCAAAGTCTGTGTAATTCTTTGTATAGTTTTTTCCCCACAGTAGAAGCTGAAATGTTCTTTTCGTCTGTAAGCGTGATCCACACCTGCAACTATTTACAAGATGCTGCAAAAACAAGCCAGTACACTCTCATGCTTCAGGGTATAGGCTGACTCCTAATTGCTTGAGGTCAGGAAGAAACTGCCCCCATGTGAAACGTCCAGCACTGAAGCATCCTGTCACTGGCCACTTTTCAAGTCATGATACCAGTCTAGGTGGACCAAGGGTTTGCTCTGCTCAGGCAATTCCTATGTTTCCAGGATACTCAGCTCCAGGACTCATGAGCCACCCAAACAACAAACGCACATGTGCAACCTAGGACAATGCACAACCCTGCGATAACAAACTCACATGTGCAACCCAGGACCTGTGAGCAACCCTCCAATAACAAAGGGAACGTGCAGTCTGAAGAAGAAAGAGAGTTAAGGCCCAGGCAGGACTATGAAAGTCACATCTCAGGTTTCCGAGAACCAGCCAGGTGTGGGGCGGGGGCCCAGGTATCAGATGTGGGCGGGCAGCTGTGGGGTGTGCTCCCCAGGCCACTTCCCATGGCTGGTCCAGTGACAGCTGCTTCCACTTTAATACCTGCTTGTCCCTGCCGAGCTGCCCAGTGGAGTGGCGCTGCTCACACACAGCACCGTGCTGTCTGGGCATTGTGCACTAACCTTTCATCCAAGCCATGGAGGAGGGGGATCCCTGTGACCGCAGGGCTGGCAGCACAGAGCCAGCCCTGGCACGGGCCCGGAGGGGCAGGGAGCATACCTGGCACCTTGGTGGGCTCACACAAGGGCCGATTCTCTCCTCATGTTACAAGGGAGAGGTTTGGGGTTCAGGGAGAGGTGACCGAGTCCAAAGGAGCCGAGACGGAGCCGGGTATCCAGCGAGCGACGATTGCCTTGAACAAAGGGCCCCGTGTGAGCACCCAGAGGACCGGGGTCAGTTCACAAGGCATCGAGTTTCCGCAGTCATCAGTTACTATGCACAGGGCTCCCCCGCCGTGCCCCCCCCGCCGCTCCCCCGTGCCCCCCTGCCGCTCCCAGTCCCTCTCTCTCCTCTGAGTTCTACACAGGAGCTACCACATGCTTCCCCAGTCCTAGCTGCAGGGTCAGGATTAACAGCAGGAGATTAAGACAGGCTCAAATGGGTCAGCTGGAGTAGGCTTCAGACGCCTACCTCCTCCAAAGGAAACTCAGGCTCCAAAGGGACCTCAGGCCTGGAAATGCACGGGTTTCCCCAGCCCCCCGTGGGAGAGCAGTAGAGGGACGGGCCTGGACACACAAACATACACCGCTTATCACTGCGGTACCTGAACCCCTACCACCTTTCTTTCTCATCATCCCAAGGCTCCCCTCAACCCAACAAGTGGTACAGGGCCAGACCCCCACATCGGGTGAACTGATCTGACTTCAGAGCTTTGCGGACGATGTAGTGCCTTATAGTTCCAGCCCCGTTCCAGGTCCACGCTCTGCTCAGAGAAGCTCTGGTGATTGTTACATTTCCCGGCCCCAGCCCCATGGGCAGTTCTGAAGCTCTGGGGCAGAGATTCCTCCAGATTTGCCCCAGCTCTGGAATGCTCATGGCACCTCTGCAGGTGGAAGTGACTCCTGCCTCCTCCTCACCTGTGGGCCCGTGCGGCTCATCTCCCTGTGGGTGACAGGACCAGGCCGAGGCCTTCCTGGTCTGCAGTGGAAAAGACCCTTCATGGCTTTAAAATAAGAATTAAAAAGGAGATGAACATGCCGCTATTTCATTCTAATCTTGACAGCAGAATTTACATCCTTAACGAATAACTTGTTAGGAGCTATTTAGAACCCCAAAGGGAGATGACAGAGAGTTAACGATAAAATTGATGGACAGCGTTGCATCGTTTATTCAATATTGTCTTTCTCGTAGCTCCCCCCATCCGCCATCCCTTTGGGTTTTAACAGCTTCCCAGAGCTGGCTGGTTCAATTAGACAGCTCAGCCTGCACGCCAGATGAAGCATTTTTCAATTGCACTAACATCCTCCCTCCCCCACCGCTGCTTTCTTCCTTCCTATTATCGGATTAGAACATAACAATGTTACCACGGCCATTTGCAGGAGTCGTTTAGGGCTGGTTAGTGGGGTTGGGGGGAGAGTTAATCTGTCTCAATGAAACCCACAGCTCCAGCCAGGAAATACATTTCAGGGAATTTAAATGGAGTGAACACACACACACACACAAACAAACCCTCACACGTGCACAAGGCCGCACAGACACAACCACGCTCACGCCAACAGGCATACGCACTCAAACGTGCATGCGCAGATGTTCACAAGCAGGCACGTACACACACAAGCACGTGCACGCCTATATATACAAGCATCCATGCCTGTTGACACACACTAGCTCTTTTTATTATTGTGCAAAATACCATTAATCCTAGAGCAAAGAGATCTGTCCTGCAGGGTCTGAGCCGGAGAGATACTGAGAGCATTGCATCGGGGGGAGTTCTGGGTGCTCAGCGGCTCTCAGGATCAGGCCCAGAAGGATTTTCTTTGCCAGACTAGGATTTGTATAACAGGAAGACACTGGACTCCATCCTATGACCCTGAGCGACGGCTACCTGTCCATCTCCGTGTGCATTTTGCATTGGCACAGGACATCCCTGCATTTTGGGGGCATGACCCCCCACACACACACACACACCTCAAAAAATCCCTCTCCCACCCATTTGCCTTTCTAGCCGTCTTGTCAGTTTGGGAGGTTTGCACAGCAGGACAAACTTCTCCCAACACAACAACAGGCTGCAATGGGACCCCCAGGATGTTTCTGTACGACGTCACCATAGCTTCATGCTGCAATCCAGCCCTCAAAGCATGTGGATGTTGTGTCAACACATGGCACAGGAATCTCAAGGTGGGGTCGCTTGCTCGGCCCCTCCACAAATAGCCATTCAGACAGCTGTGATCATTGCTCGTGGGATGTGTATTCACCCCAAACCAAATCAGCATCAGGCTGGAAAATTCAGCTCACCAGGCATGCTGGTATAATACACTGGCTCAAGGCATTCAGCTATGGCTCTCCCTCTAGTCTCTGCCCCCATCCTTCTCCCACTCCCAGATGAAAGACTTAGGACAGAATTTTCCAAAGTGACTAGTGATCCTGGCTAGAGCAGGCCCAACCTGAGACACTTGGAAGCGGTCTGATTTGAGGGTGTTACAGTTCAACTCTTCTGAATGTTAGGCCCCTTTGAGGCATCTGAAGTTGATGACTGAGGCACCCAAAGTCACTAGTTGCTTTTGCAAATCTTGGCCTTATTCCTGCAGCTCAACAGTAGATGCTTGTGCATTGGGTACCCAGATCCCACCCTGCAGCCGATGGTACTGTCTAGACGTGTTAGCACAGCTCTACACGCTGGCTGTCCCATCTGCCCAGCTGGGTCTCTCATATCTGGCCATCGGCTCACATCCTCTAGTGTCATAGAATCATAGAATCATAGAATCTCAGGGTTGGAAGGGACCTCAGGAGGTCATCTAGTCCAACCCCCTGCTCAAAGCAGGACCAATTCCCAACTAAATCATTCCAGCCAGGGCTTTGTCAAGCCGGGCCTTAAAAACCTCCAAGGAAGGAGACTCCACCACCTCCCTGGGTAACGCATTCCAGTGCTCCACCACCCTCCTAGTGAAATAGTGTTTCCCCAATATCCAACCTGGACCTCCCCCACTGCAACTTGAGACCATTGATCCTTGTTCTGTCATCTGCCACCGCTGAGAACAGCCGAGCTCCATCCTCTTTGGAACCCCCCTTCAGGTAGTTGAAGGCTGCTATCAAATACCCCCTCATTCTTCTCTTCTGGAGACTAAACAATCCCAGTTCCCGCAGCCTCTCCTCATAATTCATGTGCTCCAGACCCCTAATCATTTTTGTTGCCCTCCGCTGGACTCTTTCCAATTTTTCCACATCCTTCTTGTAGGGTGGGGCCCAAAACTGGACACAGTATTCTAGATGTCGAATAAAGGGGAACGATCATGTTCCTCGATCTGCTGGCAATGCCCCTACTTATACAGCCCAAAATGCCGTTAGCCTTCTTGGCAACAAGAGCACACTGTCAGAGGACCCTTCTCCAGCAAGAGAGCGGACAGTGTCCTAGCACACACAGGAGGGAAAATGTTGTAGAGTGGGAGGAAGCTGCTACCTTCCCCAGGATCAACAGCACCTCCACACCCTGGATGATGCTTCAGTGGGTGGATCTCCGGGAAATAGATGGGTTGGAGATCAGGAGGCTGTCTTGGCAAGTGGCCACATTGGCAGGGCTGGGTTTTAGGGAGGGGGCTTTGGAGGAGGGAGGCAGGGCAGAGAGCGACCGTGGAGTGATGCCACTTCACAAGGCGGCAACATTTGCACCTTCCTTTCACTCCTTGAGGCCGTCGCCTTCTCCCGTGTTGTGCCTGCTCTTCCCCACATGCCGGGGGGACAGGGTGCTGCTGCGGTTGCTGATACCATTGCTGAGTGCAGGGGTAAGGGGCTGTTTTTGTCTCATTCCTGCTAGATGAAGTCAGGGGCCTGGTCTCAAGCCCCGAAGACCAGCTTTGTGCAGGGTCAGGGCCTTGTCCTGGCAACAGTACTGTGAGAAGGGTAGACATGGACTCATTTTTTAAAGGAGATGTGAACTGAAGGGGCCCTGCCCCCGTTCTGGGACTCCAGGGGCGCCCACTAAAGCCGACTCGGGGGCCGGTGTTATTTCCATTGCGGAAGGCTGGGTGAGAGCAGAGGTGAGCGGAGACGAAGCAGAACCCAACAAGTGTTAATGGGGTTAGGAAGGCAGTAAGAAGTGAGCCAGAGAAGCAGAAAATTCTCCGGCATCTACGCCTCATTACCCCGCTGAAAACTCTTGTGTATGTTAACTGTGGCATACAGGATCTTTGATTCCCCACTAATTACAGCTATCGGGTGAATACTAAGTGGGCTTCTTTGCAGGTCGGAGGTTTCTGGCACTGGGAGGTCACAGACGGGAAGCACTGGGCGAGTGTCTGGGACAACCAAAGGGGGGTTCACTCTAATTAGACGTCTATTCATAAAGCCCAAGGAGCCTCGTAAGAAGCACCGTGATGGTCCGAGGCAGCTTTCCAGCCATCACCCTGTGCAATCATGTAGCGGCGCTTTGCGGGGCTGCTTGCTCAGCACATCTGCTGGGGAGGGGAAGAGCTGCCCAGGATGCCTTCAGGGCACTGGGCATATTGGCGCAAGGTGAGAAGGAGTGAGCAGGGGCGAGTGCACTGCAGAGCAAGGACCCTACCACATCGGTTCATGTGCTTAGTTATTTGTGTTACCAGCAATCCCCCAATCAGAGCTCCATAAACACAGAGTTTGAGACAGTCCCCAAAAAGAGATTCTCCCCATGGTACCGAGGGGGAACTGGCACCAAGGCGAGGTGACTGGCCCAAGGTCTCACAGAAGGAGTCTGGAGCAAAGCTGTGATTTGAAGCCAGATGTCCTGCCTGGGGTCCCTTCCAGTCGTACGCATCTGTGACTCTGTCTTGAGTCCCGGCACGGGGCCTTCCTTGCAAGGACATCTTTCCTCTCCAGGCTACTCCAGCCGAGTACCAGGAGTGGGGCCTGAGAGGGGAGAGTCTGGCTACATGTCTGCTTAGAATGATGAGCCTGGCAGCCAAGCACAGGTCAGCTCCTCAGACGCACCCATTCCTGGCCCTACTTTACCCTGCCCCTATGGGCATGCAAGGGGTTGAGACGCCACACGGCCCCGTGTGAGACTGAACTCATTCTGACAACCCCCGCTGCACACAAGGCCCTTGCCACACATTCACGCCATGCATTCATCAGGAAACGTTTTCCACATTGTTCGCCTTGCGCCAGCTCTGCCCACACAGACGCGTTCCAGTCTCAGATCCCCCAGCAGCCGGCTCATTCAGTAGGAGGTACTCAGATATTAGGGGGATAAAGGCCGTAGAGCTCCCTAGATATGTTCCCAAGCACAGTAGATCATCTCCCCACAAAGGGAAGGAACCAGGTCCATGCCAAAAAGCCCGCCAGCATCATTTGGCTACAGTCGTCTGCTCTCTTCCATCGGGGAGAAAACAAAAACCTCCCCCGACTCCTGGCCCCTTATAAGAACTCAAACCAAACCTCATCTCAGTCCTGCAATGCTAAGATAAGAGATGAGGCCAAGCCACAAAGCTGGGGCTGGAGTTGTGTCCACACTTCTCCAAAGCTTGGGGATGGTCGGGAATTTTCTGAGGAACCTTTTTTTTTTTTTGCTGGAAAATGCCAATTTGTCAGAACCAAAACCTGTCACGGAAGCAGCTTGGGTTTGATGTTAATGTTTCTCAGACCTGGGGACAAGTCTCTGCTCTGCCTGGGACTCTTTCTCTCTGGTTTTCCATACAAATAATCTCCGACACAGAATGACAACAAATGACTAAATCTCGAAACGTTTCGTGAAAAGGAATTCTTGTTTTCTGGCCAGCCCTAGTGTTGTTCTGTCCCTAGGGGGCAGGATCAACCCATTGTGGGAACTGAGACCAGAGCAAAGAATGGGAAGGGAGGCCAACATCCCTGAATTTGGTGGGCTTCTTGTCCTGGGACTTGGTTCTGTCCATTATAGAAGCACACACCAGCTATGAAATGTTCATGAGGCTCTGAGCCTCTCCACAGTATGTGAGTGCCTGGATCTTTAGCTGGGCTGTTTCTTCACTTCTGAAATGTGAAAACATCATGGAACAGGTTGTTTCCCCTCCATTGCCTGGAAGCCGAAGCACCAGAAATCTCTCAGGAAAGCGTCTCCCCTATGAGATTCTCAGCCCTCTCCTCTCTATGGCCCCTTTCATCCTCAAGAACTCTCAAAAGGTGTTAAAAGTGACATCCAAACAATCACAGTGATCGCTTCCCTCGGTGAAATGTAGCCAGGACTTCCGAGTCCAGTCCCCTGCTCTGATGACACTACCTCCCAACGTCCCAAGTCCCCTGGTCCCCTTCCCGAGGGCTCTGAAAAACACACAGATCTGAGGCAAAGCAGCAGGAGCAAGTGAAAGTCGCCCGCACTCACGATTATCATCTGGCAGACGTGACCTCTGCACAGTTCGGAATAGGATGAGTAATGCATGTACACCACCCAGCTGCCCACGAAGATGCCCAGCCAGGCAAGGAAAAGATATTTCACTTTGATGCCAGGGAGACGACTCTGGAAAAAACAACAGGAAAATGCCAACATTACATACAAGGAATATAAAAGTTAACGCTTGAAAAGGGCTAGGCAGGGGGTATACTGTGACTTATTACACTCCAAGTGGTGATTTCACCGTTACGTTGTCCGTCCTCCTAACCCCGGCTGTTGTATTCACCTGTTGCCTTGCTGAGCTTTGAGTGTGAACTCTCTGGGGCAGGGACAGTCCTGTGTCATTTTTGTTATTTGCATTGTAGTAGTGTATGTTTGTACAGCTCCTAGCACAGTGGGGGCAGTGATCCCGGATCAGGGCCTTCTTTGGGCACTACTACAATGCAAATAACAAAAAGGAGGCAAGTACAGAGAAGAGGATTTGGGCCCCATGGGAGGAGCATTGCTCTCCTTCCTCTAAGGATCAGGTAAAATAAGCAGATGGCCATGGGTGAGTCTCTGCAGGGAGCAGCAGTATTAAGGTTTTGGCGGCGGTCCCCATAGGGGACATATCGTACAATGAGGATCCTCCATAGGCCAATTGGTTCAGACCGTGGCCGGTGGAACTTGGCCATTGAAGTCAGTGGAGCACTGCCGATTAACACCAATTTTCCCCAGCTGGGGATCTGGCCCCAGTGGCCTCTGGGCATGGAGGGAAGGAGCAGGAGGAAAGTGCAGGAGTCACTCCCCTTCCCTGCTCCTGCAGCCGTCTTGAATTTAAAGCACGCTGAGTGGAGCAGTTAGGTGCATTTATAACTGGGCTGTTTTTCACTCCCAGAATTACTGGCAGGTACAAAGCAAATCACATCAGAGTCACCCACAGCAAGTTCTGCTCCTGCACCGTCCTTCCTAGGGGAAGAAGCAATTACCCTCCTCTCAGTCCCATTGTGTATGTCTACACTGCACTGTAGACCCAGGCTCAGGTTTGAGACCAACCCCGCCCTTCTGTCCACACACAAATCAGTCTGACTCGAGTCAGCTACTCAGGACCCAGGTCCTAGGACCCACCTGGCATGGGGGATCTGAGCCCGAGTCCCACTGAGACTTGAGTCCAAGCCCTGTCATTTTGCAGTGCGGATGCAGCTCAAGCCGCAGATCCAAGTCAGAGGGTCTGCGTAGGGCAGCATGGACCCATTAGCCCAGGTGAGAGACCACGGGTCCAGCAATTGTAAACCCAGGTTTACAATGCAGTGCGGATGCTCAGGCCTGGGCTTGGAAACACTGAGTCCACTAGCCCGGGTCCCACAGACCCAGGCTTAAATGCAGTGTAGACACACCCGTGCTGCCCTGCTGCACAAAAGCCCAGCTGGAGGGAGTGTCAAAAGCCTCAGGCTGAGATCAGAGGAGTCTAGCTGGTTTCTGCCCAACCCTGATCATTTTTTTCACGGATTATAGCCCCAATTAAGCTGAAATGGGGCTTTTGTCAGCCCCTAAGGAGGGGAATTGCCGTCGAAAAAGCTTATTACATGTGGAGGCGAGAGGAGAAGGTCACCGAACAGGCTGTAGACATGCATTGACTATCAGGGGAAATATCCTAATGGTAGACACATGTGAGCTGTGTGTGTGGCCATGGGCATATGTATTCACATGTGTATCTGGGAACATACCCATTGGGGGAGTGAGTGTGTGTGTGTGTGTGAGAGAGAGTGTGCGTGTGTAAGGGAGTGACTGCGACCCAGATCCTCACGGGCAGCTATATATCTTGGAGGACCTGGGCCGGGGAGATCCGAGTGCTGTGTCTGCGTGTGTTCGGGAGGCACACTCACGTGATTACATTTCCACACGGAACAGTCTGAGCACCAGCAGGAACTTCAGACTTCTGTTCTCGGTAACCCTTTTTCTAACCTTTATTTGGATTTCTCTACACACCCCAATCTCTCACGTAACTATGGCTGTGAGTAGGTCATTTGCAAATTAAAGAAAAGGAAGATTATGCTGGGAGGATCCGAGACGTTGGCCAGACTCTTCAGGACGATGGAGATGGGTAACCACATGTCCTGAAACCCGGGAGGCGAAACCACATGCCAGCTGACTCCTAGGTTTGGGGTGATGTCGCTGTGCCCCAAGGTGATGCAGCTGTGTCACTGCGATGCAAGAAACATCAGCCCTTCCCAAAGCAAATATTTTCTGTTCTGTGAGAAATGAGGGGCAGGGGTCTACTCCAGGTCTACAGAGCCCTTTCCCCGCCTTCAAGTCCCTAACACCATGCCGGTGTTTTGGTTCAGTGCCAGCTGAGGGGGGGGGAAATCACCCCTGTGATCATGTGCAGCCCCTGGGGCTCTCTTTGAGCTCCATCTCCCCTGCACAGAGCCGCTCCAGCGCTGCCTTGCTTGTGAGAGCTCACAGTGCAAGCGCCTATCTCCCGGCACACGCTGGGCTCGGTCGCTGTACACCGGTGTAGCTCAATGCATTGGGTTGGTTTGCAGCACTGGAGGCGCTGACCCTCTTATGAAACTGTTCCAAGGGCTTGTTTAAAAAACTACATTTCCTAGCTACAATATAATCCCAGGGCAGGGATTCCAGTCATCCATAAACTCTCTAACACTGCCACTGTCCCCTTGGCAAGGGGCCCTGGGATAAAATGGTTCTATGCTGCCATATACAGCCGGAGGCATCGCCTGATGCTCCTTCAGGACACCTCGTGTACATGGAACAAAAACCCCAAGCACTGTCAGGATCTGTCCTCTGGTGTCCGTGCCTTGGCGTGGTGGGACAGCTTGCATGCTCTAATGATCCCCAGAGTCTGTGTCGGCGGGGGCTTTTTGCTCCGGGCAGGTTCAACCAGGCTGGATTGGTCTGTGGAGGAGAGGCCGGACAAAACAGACACCCTGGTCCTCCAGGTTGGGGGTTAGGCACAGGGCTACCAACCCTGTCCCGTAAAAAATAAAATATGTTACGGAAACAGCAGCGGAGAAATCGACTGTTATTGTGTGTGATGGCCCGCAGGAGTCAACAACCCGTAGGACTGGCAGCGGTGAAAGCCAAGAGGAAGCCACTGGCATGAAGACTGAAGTGCTCACCATCAAGACAAAAACTAAACATGGCGTTTGGAACACATGGACATCTCAGCAGAGATGAGACGCTTCAGCTTACACATCCTCGGTGTCAGCGAGAGCAGATGGACGGGATCAGGAAGATTAACAACAGCCTCGGGCCATGTGCTTCGGACGGACACGGATTCCATCACCAGAGTAGCAATAAGATGGACACCTGAAGGCAAGTGAAAACGAGGACGCCCGAAAACAACATGGTGAGGAGCTTTGGAAGCCGAGCTGAAAAACCTGGGGCACAGCTGGGGAACCACTGAAGACTTGCCAGAAACAGACAGGGATGGAGGAGCTTCGTCGCTGCCCTAAACACCAGAGACATAATGGGAACGGGATGATGATGATGACTGTCAGGTTCTTACCTCTGGGTTTTCATTCTGGAGAGTTCACAGGAACAATGAATAATGAATGGTCTGTCAAAGGCATCAACAATATTCCATGCAAACGATGCCGAGGTTCAGAGGCTGATTTGTTCCTGGCATTAAGATGGTAATTTCTCCCTCTCTGCCCCGGGGCCAGCAAGTGCAACGCCGCTGTCTGATATCATTTGGCTGCCCTGCCTGACTTTTGTAATGGGATCCAGGAGTCCTGGTGGATCCCCCGTGCCTCTTAAACAGTTAAGTAGATGTAGCAGCCAACTGCTTCATTTCATCTGCATGTGATGAGGAGGTTGCAACCTTTCCTGGGGAGGAACCTTGCCCCAGTAAGCCAGTCCTTGGTTGGCTCTAGACTGGATTCCTGCATTGCACTCTTCCTGAGGCTGCATCTGGAGATCACTTTGAAACTTCAACTAGTGCAGAATAGCAGCTGCAAACTTAGGACCTGAGCCAATGACCATGGGAGTCTTCCCATTGGCTTCAGTGGACTTTGGATAAGTCCCTTATTGGCAGAGCTCTTCACAGGAGACTTTGTTTCTAGATGCAATTTCTGGCACTAGTTTTGACCTATAAAGCACTTTATGGTTGGGATCATGGCTACCACAGAAACGCCCTCTCGCCTCATGTTCTGTCTCAACAGCTGTGATCAGTCAAATCACTCAAACAGAGAGTTCCCATTTTTAGGACCAGATCCAAAGGCCATTGACGTTAATAGGCATCTTTCTATTGATTTCAGTGGGCTTTGAATCAGACACCCACGGGCTAGAAGTAGGGTATCTTCACTTAGAGGTCACCAGCTGTGGACTCACACCCCATACTGGTCTGAGAGGCCAAGTTTATTGACCTTCAATGTGTGTTTCAATGCCCCCCATTTCTGCTGGCTTTTCCTGGAGGGGATGAGCTGGAGGGGCCAGCACGGTTTTAGGAAGTGGTGCAGAAATGTCAGTGAGAACTTCCACTGACACTGGGGGTCACTTTGTTAATTGTTCAGTTTATTATTTCATTAGCGCGTTTCCAGCTGAGCCTTAGAGAGTTCGGCAAACATGTTTTATCAACCAATCAATGTCGCTCTCATTGGTTTATCCGTGCCCACTCAGGGATGTTGTATTTGGGTCTCCAGCAAAGATTATAAACACACTGATCCAGGTAATCAGAGAGTCACATCGGGTTGAATCTGACCCACAGTTTCCAGTGAAATAACTAACCAAAATTGGCAACTGTTTGCATTCATGTAAGGCCAGATCTGAATGGACCCAATGGATTTACACCACTCCACACCGGCTGAGGATTTGACCCATTACGTTTGCCAAAGCCACTTCTGAATGCTAAATATTGGGGCTGTAGCACCTCCTTGATCTAGCTGCACGAACGCATCTGGTTTTCTGACCTGCTGTCGGAAATCAAGGGCACCAAACTCCCGTTCTTGCATTTCCGCTCGACGGGCTTGAGTTATTTCAGTTCAATCTGAATCACTGTTTCTGAACTAATTTGCAGATAAGTGTGAAAGCGTCTAGGTTTGAGCAGACATCTTGACACAGTGTGTGCTAATTGCAAATACTGTACCAAGGTGTGAATCAGCCCACAAAGCCCTAGGTTAGCAAGCCTTATTTCACCATCAAAAACATTCACCACAAATTAATGTCTGTAAAAAGGGGGACTCTAATTACCACGAGCAGTTGTCAAATATAAGAGATTTGTGGCTCTTCCTATTTGACTAAGTTGCACTTAAGATCTAAAAACAGCTGTACTCAATAAAGGGACACACATATAATCAGCAACTGGGGCTTTCTCCTGGCAGTTTAATACTGCCCCCAAGGTGGCTTCTATTGGATCTAGAGGGGGGCCTGATATGGGTCTGTCAAGTGAGACTGGGTGTTTAGTATAGAAATCAGATCAGTAAGCAAGGTACTCCTATTCTTTTCTATTCCAGTTCTTGGTATCTGAATGTAATGATGCCCTGCTTGGGTCACCTACAGCACTGAATCCAGGACATCTCACGCTACAAGCGTGACCTGGGTCCGCAAGCTTGAAATCAGTAACAGACTCATATTCCTTTTACATGATTCAGCCACTAGAGGTGGACAAAAACACACTGGGCCAATGCATTTCATGAGCAGGAGGCTTCAATAGGAATTTTGCTCAATTAAGGGCAGCACACTTAGGCCCAAACATTTGTAAAGCCACATGGTATCGGAGTCCTTTGGAACACCTGAACATTTATATTGTCCCAGTTAGTCTGGTTATTTGTCTGACTGTAGGTGTCAGTGTACTGATTTCAAACTGGCCCAGGAAAACTGATGGAGGAATCTTCATGAGTCAGTGTCTTTGGATTATCTCTGATGGTCACAAAGCTTCACCGGGTGCCTTCACATTGATAGCTTAGAAGGAACAAAGTGGCTCTATTGCATTGGCCCAAGCAGCAAGGCCAGAAACTCCTGTGTGGCCAAGAAGAGAGAGCTGGTTCAGCAGGTAGAAGCTAGCTCCAGCAGTATGGACAACCCCAGGTGTTCACAAATCATGAGTCAGCCGCCACCCCACCACAAAAAAATCATGAGATTTTAAAAAATAATATTTGCCTTCTGGGGTTTAAGCCTTGATTCTGATGTATTCACATGATTCCAGCAGCTGGGGCTTTAAGAAAAAAAACACCAAATATCCTGAGACTCGCAATAAAATTGCCAGAGTTTGCCACACCACTACAAGCTCAACATTCCCACTGAGGTGCTTGGGAGCCTCACCCAAGAACTACAGGACAGGTCCCTAAAATGTTAGGGTTCTTTATTTTACACCTGGTCTCCATCTGTGGAGCAAGCCAGCCAATTATTCCAGAAGACAACACTAGTGGCTTTTCCCCCCTTGATGAATTTGATCCAAATACCAATTGCCTTTGGCCCAATTGGCCATTTTATTCTTTTTAAATAACCCACCTCCTTGGGTGAGCCTGTCAAAGAGGTTTGCTGGGACAAGCTGCCAGGGCTGGGATCCAACCTCCAGAGAGTCAACTCTGGATGGGCCTGGGCAGCAACATGTTGGATCTAGATTCTGAGCACCCCA
The DNA here is from genome assembly GCF_011386835.1 of Chrysemys picta bellii. Lineage (NCBI taxonomy): Eukaryota > Metazoa > Chordata > Testudines > Emydidae > Chrysemys > Chrysemys picta. Next base: position 19,673,026 of record NC_088808.1, read on the forward strand.
AACTCTGAAGGTGTTTGGATCTGGCAGTTCGGATGAAGCCCTGGTTTAATGTCAGTGCATCACACACATAGGTTCATAAATCCGTGCAAGCCAGTTACAGGAGAATAGTATGTGTTATACTGGGGCAAGTGATTAGAGAGAGAGAGATATTAGATGATACCTGAAGAGATGAGAGGCTGCACTCATGTTATCCTATCTCCGTTTTCAAAGGAAGTTACATATCCTAACAGCTCAACCATCAGCCCAATGATGGTCCAGTCAACTATGTGCTCTCCCAAGGTGGGTATTGGAAATGCCATTTCTTAAGATATGTAAAACTTGCCTAGACAATGTATTCCAAGCTACACTGTAGGGATGGACTAGATAATCGAATGGGCCTTTTCCATCTTGAGCTGCTATGAGTGGCATAGTCCAGCCTTCATCCGCTGAGTTAGTTTTTTCCAAGCCATTGAATAACTGACCAGGTGTAAGCAACCCACTCTTGCCCTGAGTGATGCAGAGTGCCCGTGTATTTCACATGAAATGAAGGGAAATCAGACCCCTGACCTTCCTAGCATGGTCCTAGAAGACAGACATCTCTATTGCAGCTCCCAGTGCCATGGTCTCCTGCTCCTTTTATTTCACTTTTTTGCCTTCCCAGTGAATTGCAAGAGGAAATCCTCCTCCAAGTGGTGCACGTCAGAGCTGAGACGATCGGTATTAGAGTTTCCAACGTCAGGGTTACTTCTGCTCTCAGTTAAACCAGTGGGATCCAGAATAAATCCACTGAGCTAAAAATCTCGGCGTTACTCTGGATTTACCCCAGAGCTGTTTGTACCGCATCAGCCACAATGCGACTGGCCCCTCTCTATAAATAATAACAGGACCCATTTGTCTAGAGTTATTTAGAGCTGGATCTTCACTTTGCATAAATCAGCATAACTCCCCTGAATTCTGCCAGTTTACACCAGCTGAGAATCTGGCCCTTCGGGTTTAATTTTTTCTGGTTTTATGAGTAACTCCACCCACCAAGCGAAAAACCCTGAGTGATTCTAGGTTCCTATGGTGTAAATCAGAACAGAATTAGGCCCCAGAAGGGATCTGTTTGTTCGCTTGTTTGTAGGTATTTAGTTTTCGGCAAACTATGGGCCACTTTCCGGGAAATCAGAAGGAATTTGTACTGGTGTTTAAAAGGTCACTTTCCTTGACTAATTATTAGGTAACCCCTAAAGGCAGGGATCAGGGCCCCCTACCAACTAACGCAAAGACACTTCCCTGCCCCAGGAGCTCACAGTGCGCTGCAGGTGAATGAACAGACGAAAGGGAGGGAGTGGGGCTGGGAGGACAAGAGAACTGCAGACAGGTGTGTTCCAATCCCCTCTGAAACCCTGAGAACGCGTGACAGATTTCCTGCTCCCACTGGCTCCCTCTGCAGGCAGTTTTCATCCCAGGGAGGACGGATACATTCGGGGTATGTTTCATGTATAGTTCACAAAAATCTATTCTCAATATCGGACGGGGTTTTACCGTAACACCGGACCCTCTCGTTAAGTTCAACTACATCTCATCAGCAGCTAGCGTCTGCCCTTCCTTTGGCCAGGGCACAGTGGGTAGGCTGAATAACAAGCTGTCAGCTGGCCAGCAGGGGTCTTCAGTGCCTCCCGTTTGAAGTGCCACAGATACTTGGCGGGAGTTAACCTCAAAGGCGAAACAGACAGAGCGCTCAAAGCCTGCTCTGTCTCCTTTCTTTTGCCACAGCTCTCCATGCCCTGCCAGCCATGCTCATGCCTACCTAGCCGCCCCTCTGGCGATGCTCTTTCGGGATAGATGTGGGACTGGGGCAAAAATGCGCAACATCCGTTCTCTTCTCCGCTGGGCTTTACTAGCAGCTTGACTGTTATTTCACTACAGAGAGCATCAGTGCCTTTCGAACCCGCCTCCTTCCAGAGTAACCTCGGTTTCATCACCCATGTCATTCTGGCTCTCTTCAAAACAATTTGCCCCATGGCCTGTATATGTGTACTGTTTCTTTAAATCGGTTGCAGGAAGCTAGACAAGATGGGCCCTGGGTTCTCAGCAAAAGCTCCCCATTGAAGCCTGGAGACACAGAGAGTAGCTTTAGGGATAATGCTGGTTTTCCCCTTATTCTAATGGAGTTCAGTGTTGGAGGAAAAAGGCTTTCTGTGATTCTTTACTACTGCCAACTGCCAGGCCTTGCTAACAGAGAGAGAAACTCAGGGCTTGTCAATCAGATTTCCCACGACTCTTAGATTAAAGGAGTAAACTGTATAACAGGCAAATTTTTTAAAAAGCAAAATACAGCCTCACAAACACACTGGGTTCAGGACCATTCTCAGCGCACACCAGGCTCTCACCGACCGAGGTTCTCTAGCCAATGAATATCAAGTTCCTTTCTGTCGGCATCGCATTTCTGATTTCGTAATTTGATGAAGCAGATCAAAATCAAATGTGCACATATCAGCTGCCAAATGCACTGATTTCACACAGACACCCAGAGGCGGATTCTCCACTGCCTGGCACCTTACGGCAGCATGTGCACCTGGGCAAAGGGAGCGTGAAATGCTATCAAATCAGAATCCGACACTCACGCTGGTGCTGGCATTTTACTCCCCACTTTGCCCTCCCTGGGCCAAATCCTCAGCTGGTGCAAATCAGCACCACTGCAGTTTACATTTACAGGGCTTGATAGAGGGTTGTGAAGAGAGAGAGAGAGAGAGAGAAGGGTGTGTATGGAGATAGATAGATATATGGGAGTGTATGGAGATAGATAGATTGATAGATAGATAGATAGATGGGGGATACTTGCAGATAGGTTGAGGCCTGGCCCTCACTTTGCCCAAGTATAAATGATGACACAAGGTGCACAGCACAGAGAATCAAGCCTTTATGGCTTCAGTGAGACTTCTTATGCAAAGAAGTCGAGCTGGATTTGGTCCTTAAACAGCTCGGCTGGTCTCCTGACCTTGCCTTGCAGGGTTAACACAGCGAGTACTCGGAAAAAGAACTACGGCACTAATCCTAATGCAAGTGCAAAAGGCTGCTAAGTGTTGCCAGAGCTGCACAGTTGGCACAAGAGGAACAGAGCGCAGTAAAGAGATGCCAAAATGGATGGCTAACATGCTCGGCTGTTTCTGTTCCGCGTCGGTGGGGGCTCGCTGTTTGACACTCCATTTTCCATGCCAGGGACTGATTTCAAGTCCTGCGTGTAAAGCCCACGCTGCTCCTCATGGACAGCAGCACCCCCACTGCCCATGTCAATGCCATGATTGAGCATTATAAGGAACGCAGAGAGCTTGGCCAGCTCAGAGGCCCTTCACCTCTGAGATCAGGACTAAAAGGAGCTACCAGAATGCTTTCAGCTCAGCTCCTTCCTGGGCAGCGGTCCCCATCTCATTGTGACTGTCCCACATGCTTTGGCACAGGGCCGAGCTAGGACTGCAAATTAGATCTCTGCTGCCAGGACTGTGGTCACGCCAGTCAGAGAGGGCAGTAGGAAATACATCATTCTGCAGGAACAGATCTGCCATAGCTGAGAACTTTGCTCTTTAACTGCTCCCTGGACCTTTTGGGGTTTGCTGGATTTCTCTCTCTTTTTTTTCCCCTTGCCATTCTCCTCTCATTTCCTCTGCCATTCTTTCCATTTCTCCCCCAGCACTAGCCCTAATGGATCATAGGAAATCTCCTCCTCACATTAGCCCATTTTCCATCTAATCAAACATGTAAGAGCAGCTGAGATTGTTCCTTCAGCTCTAATGGCCACCTGAAAAGACAAGCATCATTGCTGGCTTGTGGCTTCAGTGTGACTTTTTCTGGCAGAACATTCATGGATGAGGAACTTCTGCTCTCCAGAGTCAGATCTGCCCCCACCCAAAAAAAAAAAAAAAAATCAGTGAGCCCCAAATCCTGCTCGTTTTCCTTGAAATTCCCTGGGAGTTTTGCCTTAAGTAAGAACCTCAGGTTCTGTTGCTAGGTTCTATTCCCTGCCACTCCAAAGACCTCCTGGGAGATAATCATTCCTAGTCCTACTTCTATGAACCAGACTTTGAATCCAGTTAGGTCGGCATGCCAGAGAAAAAAAGTAATCGTTCTAGACTGGTACATTGCTGCATTGGCTCGGTCCATTATTTATGTAAGGACTGATTGATTAACTGGCTCTTTCATGCTATGTAGAGGCAATGTGGGTTCTTCCCAACAGGAGGTTCACAGTTAAACTTCCCGTTATGCAATTGGTGTGCCGTGCTGGTCCATATTTACTCCATGTAGAATAATCCAGGATCACTTTTCAAAATCAAGCTAGAGAGTGGGGGGGGGAGCATTAGTGGTTGAAATATCTCACTGCAAACCAGTGGATTAAGGGCTTGATCCAATGCCCCTTGGAGTCAATGGAAAGACTCCTGCTGATTTCAATGAGCTTTGGCTCAAACCCTAAATACAGTGGCGCTGAAGCTGAATATCCATCTATTTGCTTTTTTCATCACATGCACACCTGCGATTTCATTCATAGCAGGGTCAGAAACAGATTTACAAATGTGGCATCCACACTGACCCTGTCCAGCAACTACAGGGAACCGGTCACTCTTATCAAATTAAAATAAAATAAAAAATCCTCCGGGGAAATGGAAAAAGAAGCCACCACCATGACTCACAGTTCACAGGGCTAATGTTTGGTATAGGAAACCAGCATTCTGCAGGAGAAGAAAATGCGTTTGGTCCCAGGGAATGGTTTTGTTGGACTCTTCCCGTCCATCCATCTGTCATATGCACATAAAACTAAACGGCCACAATTTTCATCTCTCTCTATGTCTCCAGCACCCTGACCTACAAGGACCCTGACAATAGAAAAGCAAAGGTGCGGTGAAATTAACCATCTGTAAGTTTCCCCCTCATGCGAATCCCTTAGGGAATGATGGGGGAGGAGGGGGTTAAATCCACCCCCCCTCCTTTTTTTTTTTAATTTCTTTCTCCAAATTGCACTCGGTTGTTCAGGATCAATCCGAGAGGCCGGACATGGAATTAACTTTGTAGGTATCTATTTATTTCCAACTTGGGATCAAAGGCAGCGCCCCCTCCCCCCCCCGACCTCCAGCCTCCGGCGACGCAGGATGTACCCCCACCAGGGCAGCCGCCCCCTCACCACCCCCATCCCCACCCCGGTCCTCACCTGCAAGCCCTTGGAGAGCGGGCAGAAGAGCACCAGATGCACCAGTCTCCGGAGCCGCCGCATGCTGCGGGCTCCCCCGCCGCCCCAGCTGGGGCTGGCCGAGCCGCACGGGGAATCGAGTCCGCTCCGGCGCCGGGGGGTCCGGCTGCAGCCCCGGGGGCGGGAGCGGGGTGCCGGGGGAGCAAGCCCCCTCCCGGGCGCGCAGCTCAGCCCCCGCCGCCAAGACAATCCTCGGGCGCGGCGGGGTCCGCGGCTCTGCTCCCCCCCGGGGGCGGGCTGGCTACCGAGCCCGGCTGCTCGGCGGCTGCATCGGGCACGGGGGCGCGGGCAGCGGGGGGCGAGGGCAGCCGCTCTCCCCGCGGCTGGGGCATCCCCCCGGCCCGGAGGCTGCACGGGATCAAGCCCAGCTCGCTCCGGCCCCGCTCAGCCCCACGCCTGCCCGGGCCCCGGGGACCCCCCAGGCGCCTTCCCCGGGCCGGTGCATGGGGACCCCGGCGCCGGGCGGACACCTCCTCCCGCGGCTGCGGGGCGAGCGGCGGGAGCTGCAGCCGCGATGCCGTCTGGCTCCTAGCGCAGCGCAGAGCCCGAATTAAAGGGGAAGGCGAAGGGAGGCTTTCTGACGGCCGATAGGGAAGGGGAGGGGGGGTTGCTTTCCACTCCTCCCCCCCATCCCCTGCTGCGCTGAGCGCCCCCCCCCCCAGCCTCCATCGCCCCCCGCCCGCTGGTGCTTGAGTCAGTGTTTGGGGGGAGCCCTTTGGGGGAGATGAACCCTGGTGAGATCTGGGGGGCCCCGTCGTGCACCGCAGGCGGGGAAATAGAGAGACAGGTCCCCAGTTTCTTTTCAATCCAGCAGCCCTCTTGAGGGTTTCCAGACCCCATTAAAGGCCCTCAGCGAACAAGGCTGCTCTGGCCCCTAGATAGAGGCACTGGTTGCTGAATGAGATTCCCCCCTCTCATTTCAGTGCAGGAGACCATTTATTTGCAGAGTGTCCCCAAAGTGCGCCTGGCTCTTTGCTGCCAGATAAAATGCAAGGACTTTAGCCCATGAAATTACCCCCCGGGGCTCTCATCTTGCAACTACATCTGCTAGCCCTGGCCCACGCGGAGCCCACACGAGCAGGTCCCATTGCAAGATTGCGGTGGGGGTGACAAAAATCTTGTTGCATACCTGTCCCTTCTAATAAACCTCGAGCTATCTATCTATCTGTCTATCTATCTATCCCCGTCCACCCCATCTATCTATCTATCTATCTATCTATCTATCTATTGTAGGTACCTATATGGCCCTTATCATTATAATGTCTGAATACCTCATCTGAAGTCTCATTCAACTTCAGAGAGTATGCCCAGAAAATGTATCCTTTTCCTGCAAGATGTTCAACTGGAAATAATGTGTTTAGCTGACAAAAGCATTTCAATAAAGACACTGTTTTTTCTGACCAATAATTTACACACGCGCACAAAAGCGCCCTGACCTGTTTACAGTAACTAACCTGTGAGAGCGTTCCCAGTGCTACACATTTCCCTTTTGTTTTATGTTCCAGTAGGTGAGGCTTATAATAGAAACTCCACAGAGCTATTCTCATAGCCAGACGGGACCATCATGATCACCCAGTCCAACCTGCACACCAGGCCACAGCACCTCGCCCACCCCTCCTGTAATAGGCCCATAGCCTCTGGCTGAGTTACTGAAGTCCTCAAATCTTGAGCTAAAGACTTCAAGTTGCAGAGGATCCACCATTTACACCATTTACACCAGTTCAAATCAGCAAGTGACCTGTGTCACACGCAGCAGAAGAAGCAAAACAACAACAAAAATCCAGGGTCTCTGCCAATCTGACCTAGGAGAAAATTCCTTCCCTGTAGTGAGAAAACAAATTCCAAGTTTCTTTCTTTCATCTTATTAATTTAACAGTACACTGATAACAATATTAATTATTGTTATTTGTATTACATAGAGGCCCCATTGTGGTAGGCCTGGTACGAACGGATAGAAAAAGACAGTTCCTGCCCCAAGGAGTTTGCAATAGAAATAGACAAGGAAGAAAACCAGCAGCACAGAGAGGGGAAATGACACGGGTAAGGTCACACATAAAAGTTAAAACTCATATTTTTAAAATAATTGCTTGCCTGTGTTATTAACAGCACTTTAGATTATTAAACCTGCACAGATAGATTTGTCGTTGGTTTGGTTTGGTTTGAATCTACTTCCCTTTTCACTGTGTGAGCTATTTGTTTACTTTTGCACTTCACTCAAAGTGGACTTTGAAACCAGAATGTGGTCACTTTCACTTTAGTTTCCCATTGGTTTCTATTCAGTTTTTCTTTCTGGTTCTTATCTATTAGCACAAAGCTGCTGTTGTTTAAGTTCATAACCCTCTAGGGATGTGCTTAAATTAACAAATAAATAAAACACCCTGTTTATTTAATTTTGCTTTTAATATAAAAAAATATTCTATTCATATGAAACCCCCTAGAAAGATTTTATTACATCTGCCCTTGGAGTTTTAACCTACTAGTTAACAGCATCCCTTTCATAACAAGACTGGATTAACACCCAACTACGATGTCTGGAGGTCTAATTTACTCAGTTTTCTATGGTCTGATGAAGTTGCCCATCTTATTTTTAGTTTTAATTGGCCCAGGAAAACAGATAAGTCCCTTGAACTTTCTTTTAAGAAACCATTTTCATGGAAAACATAGAAGGCAAAAAGAAGGTTGTGAGGGACATGTACAGAAACCCCTAGTACAAGTAGGGAAAGTGTCAAATGTCCCAGGCAACAGGTGTATCTCTTAACACAAAAAGAGATCAGCTGGGAGACCTCTGGCATAGACCACCACAGTGGGATGTAAACATATTCCACTGGGCCAGTAGTCTTGTTTATCTAAAGTCAGCCCGGTGAGTGAATGCATGTTTGAAAAGCACGTTGCCAATGTCACTTGCAGTCTGGGAAAATAGGACGTCATACCGGATCAGTTCGTGCGCTCATTACACTCAGTGATCTGCTTCCAGCCTCTCATGTTTCGGAGGAAACCAGCACTCCACCATTCTCCCCCACCCCAAAAAGCACATCTGCCAATCAGATTATTATATCCTTAAGCACAAGACTTTCCCACCCTTATTTTAGGACCTGACCCTGGAGGTACTGAGCTAGAAGAGGTTAGACTAGACGATCGTAATGGGCCCTTCTAGTCTTAAAATCTATGATTCACCTATTGACTACAGTGAGAGTTGAGAGCACTCAGCCTCACTCAGGAGGTATTCAGCACCTTGCAGGATCAGTCCCTTCGCCTGCATCACTACAAATGCTGCTATAGTCCATAAGTCCAAGGCTGGACTCAGATTCTAAACACTTCAACATTCATGGGAGTTCAGCTCTGGATTTTCAGTTCAAAGCATTATAAAGATAAGGAGGCAACTGCAAAAAGGGGATTGGCTCCTGGATTCAGAGTTCAGACAATCCCATATTTCAGGGATGTTTAGATGCAGGGTTTTGAGTCAAGCCTGTAATGCCCTGGCAACATCATGATTCCTCTTCAGGACTTTGGAACCACCGTTAGAGAATCCATCCCAGGTTTTACTGCAAGTTCACGGAGGACAGGACTTTTAAGAGTTTAGTCAGTGCACAGTGGGTGCCAAGGCTCTGTAGTTCACTTACCCTCACTGCTGAGACTCAAGTGTTTTGCTTCAGGAGGCCCTCAGAAACCTGGAACACAGCCGAGCGTATGCCTAGCTTAATGGGATCCATGCATTTGCCAGAGCAATTAAAACAGGTGATTGACATCTGATCTGGACCAGATGCTCCAGGAGCAGCGGAGTAAAGAAAGGTGACCAGACAGGCCAATTCCGCAGGGCAGTGTTGGACAGCAGTTGGACACCTACTCAGGGCCACCCAGAGGATTCAGGGGGCCTGGGGCAAAGCAATTTCGGGGGGCCCTTCCATAAAAAAAGTTGCAAATCTATAGAATACTATATTCTCATGGGGGCCCCTGTGGGGCCCGGGGCCTGGGGCAAATTGCCCCACTTGGCAGCCCTGGGCAGCCCTGCACCTACTTGCACAAGTTTAGTTAAATTGGAAATGGGATGCATTGCAGCTGCTACTAAACCAGTTTAACTCCCACTAGTACAGGGTTGCTTTCGTTGCAAGCCAGATTAATTTGTATCGATGGAAGTCCGGAGAACTCCCCCAGGAGGACATGTGTGCATGAACACACAGCAGTTGCTACCAGTATAAGGAAAGTTATTTAGATCCAGATTTGGTGTACAGACAAGATCCTCTGAGTGAAATAGAATGAAAATCCCAAACGGGCCCAGCACATTGCAATGTGCCGATTGCCATTTTAGTTGTAGGGAAACATCTGTTTGGAATAAGAGGGATCCGTGGTGTGTTCGCTCACTCACACGTGTACACACACACACACACACACACACACACACGCACGCACTCTGTCCTCTCATCCACCTAGCATTTCATTTCATAACAGAACATGGCATGGTTCTCCCACTCCCCCTGTTCACCCGCTCTTCCTCATCATAGACTAGGGTCATAAAGGCAGGAACCAGCCGTGTTACTAAGCAATAATTCATTATTTTGCTTTGACTCTTCGGATCATTATTTTCACACTTGCCTGATCCTCATTGGCTTGGAGATCCATGAAGCAGTCTCCATGCCATTATACGTGTGTGTGTGTATAGATATAGATATATATGTTCTTTTGAGGCTTTTGTATCACAAATGGTAAGCATAATATTCCTCTTTCCCACGCCCTCTCCCCCTGCCGGTCCCACCTCCACCCCGGCTCTCTACAGCCAGAGTCCTTCTAATAAGATTATGCAGCGATCCTTGTTTTGTATTTTATTGACAGGTGACCTATTTGACCTACTTGCAAAAAACCACCACCCTGGCCACTTTGTGTAATGGAGCCCATGCTACCTAATAAAGCATCCAGCGCTAGTATATGGCTCTGCCTTTGACTCCGGCAGCACCCTGCTTTCGCTGACATAGCCCTGGCGGATGTACGGCTCTTGATCTTTCGCTCCTACGCCCTGTGCTCGCTATTAATTGTCATTCTTCTGCTGGAGATTTATGCATTTTAAAAGCCCAAGAGCTGGGGCACAGCTCCATTCAGATAGGCACAATCGTACCATGTGTGGAGGCCTGGCGGAATAAGGAGCAAGATGAGAAATGACACATTTGTGAGAAGGTCTCAGAGGGGGTTGAAATGCCACAGATTCCCATAGAGGCTGTGTAATATTCAGGGGTGGACTGTCCGGAGCATCTAATTAGGCATTAGCAGATCTTCTACAGCAGCATCCTGCCAAGTAATTAAGTGATTAGTATTGATTGTTGACATGCTTAAAGATCTGTTATCACTGAATGATTAATTAATCCAATAATGAGAGTAATAAAAATTCTGCAGGTGTGATTATACCCATACTGAGCATGGGTAGAGGAATCTCTCTGCATCTCTGTCTGATTCTGATATCTAGCTACATGTATTTACATCCTGTGCGCACACAGAGTATCTGACACTGAACACTGGCGTAAATCAGGACTGCCGATTCTGTTCTAAGGATCTGATCCTGCACCACTGAAATTAATGGGAGTAAGATCAGATCCTTACGCCAGGGTAAATCTGGAGTAACTCCACTGAAGTAATTGGAGTTACACCAGTGTAAAACTGGAGTGAGATCAGAATCAGGCCCTATGGCTCTTGCATTCAGATCAACCTACACAAAAAGGCCTTGGTGCCCAAACTGCATTGCTCTGACTCTCTGCCTTCCCATCAGGGGTGTGGGGATTTTTTAGATTATCCTTTTGTTCCAGGAAGAGCTGAAATCCAACAAAGGATTAGTGGCTGGTTGGGAAATTATATAGTTCCCCATGGAAATTTTGAACAAAAATAACGTTGTTTTTGTCAAAAATATTCATAAATTTCTTTTCGGGCTTTGGCATTTCTTGTTTACAAGATACCCAAATTTTTCAACAGAAATGGACATTTTTCATGAAACGTCAAAAAAGCCATTCCCCATCCAAGAGTTTCAATGGAAAGTTTTTGACCAGCTCTAGAAAGAGCTCATTAAAACACCTCATCTCTGTTAGACTGTCAGACCCAGAGAGGCCAGGCAAACGAAGGAGAGAAGAGGTAGGATGGGGTGGGGTGGCAGGAAATCTGGTTAAAAAAATATAAAAAATATAAAAAAATTCATTAAAGGCCTTAGGTGCCATCCCGGCTCCGTTGAGATCATAGGAATTGTGCCGTGGACTTCAAATGGAGCCAGGATTTTTGCCCCTTGTTTCCAATGGAGAAACTTTTCTCTGTGGCCTATATGGCCCACACTACTCTGGCCATATGGGCCTCAGAGAAATCTACCACTAAAGCCCTTTGATTAACTTGTTTCAGCTTCTCTCCAGTAATTTAGATCACAAAAGCCCTGATAATCTCCAATAAATCGGCTTCCTAGAGCGCCACAGTCCTGTGATCACTTCTCAGCCATGGTGCATCTTTGGCAACCGTTTCACTCTTACTGGATGTGTGTCCTTGCATTGAATCAATACATTCTCTTCTAAAAACACCCAAAGTGTCCTCTCAATAAATGTAGAGCCATGGGAACGTTTCTGTGTATAATCAGAGTAGGATAGGAATATGTTATTTTGTTTTGAAGTGCTGTTGAGACCTCATGCATTCCAATTACATCTCCAGAAGTTCTCAAGTGGCAGCACTCAGATATCTGTCTCTTTCTGACACATACATGCAAATAGTATAATATATAATCCTTAGAATAGTGTAATAAGCATCTCCGAATAATAAATAGCCCTTATTTATGAATGACACTTCCAACCCCTCCATCATTTGGTAAAACATTTACCAGTGTGCCAGGCGATTTCCCTTCCAAACAGATGTGGTAGACACAATTGTGATAACACATCAGACCAATGTCTCATAGACTCATAGACTTTAAGGTCAGAAGGGACCATTATGATCGTCTAGTCTGACCTCCTGCACAACGCAGGCCACAGAATCTCACCCACCCACTCCTGTAACAAACCCCTAACCTATGTCTGAGTTATTGAAGTCCTCAAATCATGGTTTAAAGACCTCAAAGTGCAGAGAATCCTCCAGCAAGTGACCCGTGCCCCACGCTGCAGAGGAAGGCGAAAAACCTCCAGGGACTCTGCCAATCTGCCCTGGAGGAAAATTCCTTCCTGACCCCAAATATAGCGATCAGTTAAACCCTGAGCATGTGCGCAAGACTCACCAGCCAGACACCCAGGAAAGAATTCTCTGTAGTAACTCAGATCCCACCCCATCTAACATCCCATCACCGGCCATTGGGCATTGTGGTGGGGCGATTACCCCACACTCAGAGAGGGTGGGCTGCAGCAGGCCTAGGCGCCTGCGCAGCTGCCCAACCAATCAGGGAAGGGCTTACAGAGGGCCAATCAGAAGGCAGATTGGGGCCGGCCAATCAGGGCCCGCCTCAGCCATATAAAAGACTGCCCAGAGCGGGAACAGTCAGTCTGTCCCAGGCCTTCAGAGGGGAAGGTCTGTCTCCAGAGCTGGGAGGCCAACACCACGGACAGCGCAGTGCAGGCCTGCCTGAGAGAGTGGGAGAAGGCCCTACTTCATAGCCTGCTAGGCGGCAGGCCTGGGAGGAGGAGGCCTAGCGTAGCGAAGGGCTGTTGGGGAAGCGGTCCAGAGGGATAATCAGAGGAGGAAGGAGAAGGAAGACAGTGAGACTGTCACCCGAGGGCCTCTGGACCGGGACTCAGAGTAGTGGGCGGGCCTGAGTCCCCCCCGCCCTTTTTTCCCCCTTTGTTTGCTGTGCTGTCCCACGCACAGCCACGGGCCCCAGGGAGCGGCCGGTCAGAACCACACCGGGTCCTGGACTCTGAGGATCGGACTCGAGGGGTGGGGCTGTTGTTTAACCACCCCCCCCGGAAGGGGGTGTGAATGGACCAGGGAACACTGTTGAAGGGCAGTGCTCCGGAAGCGGATGCCGTACGTGGAGAGCAGCGCGAACCCGCGCACCCAACGAAGGCGAGACGACAGGCGGGACACCACCTAAAGAGGACGCTCTTCTGGCTAAAACTAATTCCCCGAGACGACCAGGAGGAGGTGCCGCAGCGGTGAGCTACTGACCCTGTCACAGGCATATTTACCTGCTAATAATCAATGATGAATTAATTGCCAAAATTAGGCTATCCCATCATACCATCCCTGCCATAAACTTATCAAGCTTAGTCTTTGGGTCTGATCTCCTGTCTCTGACAATGTCCAGGACCAGATGCTTCAGAGGAAGGTGTACTAGGTTGTCTAGACCCAGGATATGGGAGTGGCATCTTTACTAGTAGTGGGGGGGGGGCAGAGAGGAATGAACAAATCCTGAATATCAGGAAGCCATTCCTGTCTGCAAGCTTTATTAGACTGGGTACAATTCATGGCCTGTGTTAGGCAGGTCAGGCTGGGTGGATATGGCCTTGCAGCCTATGACGCTAGACTGTGGTGGAGTCTCTGAAGGGACGTGATGGCTCTGCCCTTGGGTCATTTAGGAGTAGAATGGATGAAGTGCAAGGAGCGATCCTGTATGGAGTGAGAGGACCGACAGCAACACCCTCGTTGTCCTTTTGTGCCTCTGGTTCCTGGGATGGATGGATGGACAGACAATGGGGCATGTGCTTGATTTTCCCTGGTGATGCCCCATTATTAGCCACCACCAAATGCGGATAGTGATGATTGTCCCCAGGGGGTACCAAGCCCTGCCCAAGTGCCAGTCACCCCTACTGTTTGTATTACAGTAGCACCGAGAGGCCCTCATGGACAGTAGGCTCCATTGTGCTCGGCACTGTACAAACACAAAGTAAGAGCCAATCCCTGTCCCTGAAGAGCTTAAAGGTGGGAGAAAGGGAGTATTATTATCCCCAGAAGGGAAACGGAGGCACTGAGTGGTTAGGTGACTTGCCCAAGGTCACACAGACTCCCCAGAGTCACCCCAGCCCCTTCATAACAAGGCCTCCTTCCCTCTCCTCTTTGCACCTGTAATTCTGAGCAAAATCTCTCCAAGTGCTGAGTGCCTGGATCGTGTCTACCAACAGCCTTTGTGTGTGGGCCCTGCCCCGGCACACTGCTGCCATGGCAGCCTACCTATCAGGGTGACTACATTCGGGCCACATTGTCCTACCACAAGACCGATGGTACCTTCTCCGGTAGCTGCTTGGTGGAGGGAACTGGCACATCGCTGGAGACCATTCTGCCTTCCCATCCCGCACTCGCTCACCACCCAGCATCATTCCAGATTCCGGCCTCAGGGATTTTATCTGCACAGAGTGGATGTGAAAAGCAGGTGGGTAGCTCTCGGGTGCTGCTGACGCCAGGTGTCCCAGGGAGGGAAACCTCCAGGGTGGAAGGATGGCAGCTCTCCCTTCCAGACACAGCAAAGGGAAAGGAATCCGAGACAGAGCGTCAAGTAGAATTAAATGGGATTGTTTGAATTCTCCCTAGTGGGACTGATTATGCTGCTAGCGCTACAGGAAACACGAGGAGTCAGAGTCTGCTCTGAGTTGCGCTGGTGTAAATTAACATCCCGGGGGGTGAGTCTGGTGGAAATACAAGCAGAATCCGGACCCCAGCCTCTCCTGTCATCCCCATGGAAACAGTTCATGCAAAAATGGAGAGCAGCACAGCAGCCTCCCTGCTTTCTCGGGTCCTATCCTACAGGATCTCGGGGCAGGTGTTCAGCACCTCTCAGGATCAGGCCTGCAATCGGTTACAAGAAAGATTAGGGACCCAATCCTGCAAGGTGCTGATTGCCTCCTGCACATGCAGGGATGAGTTTCGGGAACTTGAGGGTGCTCGAACCACTACAGGATCAGCCCCTGGGGGGGAGGGGAAAGGAACAGCTCTCACTGCCCGAGGGATCCACTCAGAGAACAGCCAGGCAATGGGAGTGGCTAGCGAAGCAGGGGACGGGGACTTCCAAAGGACACGCACACGGTCATGAACACCCAGACACACACTACCGCACGGAGACACAGACACTCTCGCACACCAACTCACAGCCACACGCGTGTAGACTCTCACACACATGAATAAGGAGATGAGCTCACCAGGAGGCGTGTGTCCCTCTTGCACGCTGCATTTAAAATGATTCAGTCACATTGCAGAACATATGCGTTCGCTCCCAGCTGCCATCTCTTGGGAGCTGTTCTGCAAATGACAGAGGCGAGGCAGGGTCCTGAAGAGGAATCGTTAGATCATTGCTATGCAATATTAGGGCGGGTTGGATCCCCTGGGATTGGTAATTGACTGACTCCTTGTGCAGAGACTTGCCCTCATCACATTTAGCTACCAATTTGATCTTGTCAAAGGCATGTGGCCCAGCCAGCAGGGCTCTGGGAGGGATGACAAGGCCACACCTCTCACACAGATCAGATCTTTCTGCTTGATTTGAAAAGAGGAAGTTTTGCTTTCCCAGCTCCCTGCAGTAAACCGGCCCTGCTGACTGTCTCTCTGAAAAATCCCCCTGAGCTGCCCCAGTCTTCAGGGCTCATCAGACCAGACGAGAAGGCAGGAAGGTGGATGTTGGCTTTGCATGAGACCAAACAGTTCCCGTTGGTGACAGCCAAGGCTGGTGCTTCCACTAGGCGACCCTAGGCGGTCGTCTAGGGTGGCAGGATTTGGGGGGCGGCATTTTGCCGTCCTCGGCGGCAATTCGGCAGCGGGGGGTCCTTCCGCTCCGGGTCTTTGGCGGAAATTCAGCGGCGGGTCCTTCACTCGCTCTGGGACCCGCTGCCGAAGTGTCCCGAAGCCGTGGAGCAGAAGGACCCCCTGCTGCCGAATGCTCAGAGGAGCGCTGCCGCCTAGGGCGGCAAAAACCCTGGCGCCGCTCCTGTTGACAGCCCAGTCATTCTGACTGGAAATCGATGACGTGTCACTGAGCACTTGCCCACTCTTAGGAGGCATCCAGATTAAACCATGATCCGGTATCTGAGGCAGTGTGCTCTAGTGGATAGGACACAGACCTAAGACTTAGGAGAGTTTGGGTTCTATTCCTGACCCCCCACTGGGTGACTTTGGGTAATCCACTTCCTCTGTCTGAGCCTGTCTATAAAACGGGGGCGGAGGATGCTTCCTTCCTTTGCCAGTGCACTGAGCTCTACAGCTCTGTATAAGGGTTAGACGTTATTATTCTGAAACCCAGTGTTTCTGTCGCCTCTCAAATGCCCGAGGTTTCTGACGGTGGAGCTTCTGCCTAGCAAGGTGTTTCTCTACATTCATTTCCTAACAGGACAGGTCCCAGAACCCATCAGGGCCAGCTGGCAGCCTCAGTAGAGAGTCCTAGGACTGAGTGGTCCATGGACAGAAATCCCAAAAGCAAGGATATTCCGCCAAGTAAACTCCCGTCACTGGGTTTGCCAGTGAGCTAGTCTGGTATGTCAGTTCTTATTCCCTTCCACGCGGGATCTCAATCTCTCGCTCACAGACACGCATTTAAAAAGAGATTTAAATCCACACTAAGCTACTGCAAAGAGCCTGAGATGAGCCAGCGCCACGAAATGCGGAGCTGAAAATGAGTCTTTCTCTTCCACCCACCCACTCTCTCCCCTGTTATTCGAGGGGAGGGGAGGCAGCTGGCACAGTGCTTACTGCATGTGGTCAAACAGTGTAAGAACTCCAGCTACCTGGAACCCTCAGGTCAAGGTTTCCAGGCTGGGTCAAGCTAATCCAGGGCCCTCTACCAAGCCAGTCAGCTACCCCCTTTGTTGTAAAGCCCAAGATTTAGAAGCCTTCTCCCCATCTGCCCCTACCTGTTCTAGCAGGAGGCTGGTGGATCACTTGAGCTCAGGAGTTCTGGGCTGCAGTGAGCTATGCCAGCTAGGCATCTGCACTAAGTTCAGCATCAGGACGGTGGTCCCCAGGGAGTTTGGAGCCACCACTTGTAACACTGCGCCCTTGGGTAGGTTATCATCAGCAGGGATTGAACCTTGGACGTCTGGTTCTAACAGCATTCTACAGCCTCAGCTGAAAGAGCCTGCCCTGTTACCCGCGGATGTAGCAGGCTGATAGATTCATGGATTATAAAACCAGAAGGGACCACTGCAACCATCTTACCTGACACCCTGTATAGCACAGACAATGGGACTTCCTTGAATTCCCATGTGAACTAGTGTGTTTCTTGTAGAAAAACATCCACTCTTGATTTCAAAATGTCCAAAGATGGAGAATCCATCACAGCCCTTTGTAAATTATTCCAATGGTTAACCACCCTCCCTGTTAAAAATGTCTGAATCTGTTTAGCTTCTTCCAACCATTGGCTCTTGTTATACCTCAATTTGCTAGATTGAAGAGTCATTTATTACCAAATTCCTGTTCCCTGTGTAGGTACTTATAGACTGTGATCAAGCCAACCCTTAATCTTCTCTTTGTTAAGATAAATAGATTGAGCTCCTTGAATCTATCACAATGAAACACGTTTTCCAACCCTTTAATTGTTCTCTCATGCTTCATCTCTGAACCCGCTCCAATTTTTCAACATCCATCTTGATTTGTGGACTCATGCGCTGGACACAATATTCCAGTAGCAGTCGCACTAGTGCCAAATACAAAATATAACCCCACTCCTCTTCAGTATTGCCCTGTTCATACATCTAAGGATCATATTAACCCTTTACACCACAGCATTGCACTGGAATCTCATGTTCAGCTGATTATCCACCAAGACCCGCAAGGTTTTTCAGAGTCGCTGCTTCCCAGGGTAGAGTCCCCCATCCTCTAAGTATGGCTGACATCCTTTGTTCCTAGATGTATACATTTACATTTGGTCTTATTAAAAGGTATATTTTTGCTTGCAACCCAGCTTACCAAGCTATGTATCAGTGACCAGTTCTCTTCATTATTTAACCCTCCTCCAATCTTTGTGTCATCTCCAAATTTGATCAGTGATGATTTCATGTTTACTTCCAGATCATTGATAGAAATGTTAAGTAGCATAGGGCCAAGAAAGAACCAATCCCAGCGGGGCCCCGCTAGAAACATATTCCCTTCATGGAGATTCCCCAGTTACAATTACATTCCGTTAGACATTTTTCAGTCCATTTAGTGTGTGCCATGTTGCTGTTGTATCATTCTAGTTTCTGCATCAAAATGTTGTGTGTTACCAAGTCAAATGCCGTATAGAAGTCTCTCATATGTGTGCCATTACCTTTATCAACCAAGAAGGGGGCTAGTTGTGATGAACTCAGGCAGGTCTTTGAAAAAGGGGATAACGCCCTGAACCCCCAAGAACTCAATCAGCATGAAGCAGCTCGCACTGCCCCCTGTTAGCATTAAAGAGGAAACATCACATTCAGGAATTCCCCTTCTGACTAGTGAGGTGGGAGCTGGGGGCCCCACATGGCCGCAGGTTTGGACCCATCGCCCAACCTGGGATTCCCAGCACCCCCCGCTTTGCTCAGTAGACGACAGACCCCTATTGTAATGTTATTTTCTGTTCATCCTTTAAGTGTTTGAGGCAGATCATCCATACTTCCAGCATCTAATTCACAGCTGGCCGTACACAATGCCATCAGCTGTCTCTGACTGCTTGACAGGGCTGATGTTGCTGGGTGCAACAGTTATAATTAGAAATGCTAATCGACTCTTGTTTTTCTGGCTTGGCAGCCCACCCGCCCCCAACACAATATTCTCTTTCTGTGTGTGTGTGTGTGTCCTCCACCCCTTCTCTGAATTCCCCATTAATTATAATTAAACTCTGCTGAAATCAGTGAGTCTCCAATTTGGGAATTCAGGGTCTGTTCAGATCAGCAGGCTGGGTGGGGGGGGAGAAGCAACGTTTGTATTACCTTCCGGGACTTCTTGGTTGTGCAAAATTGGGCCAGCAACCTCGAGAGTTCAAAGGGATTCCCAGCACTTCCACCTCCGGCCTCAGCCTGAAACAGGGCACGCTGTCACGGACCAGGCTGTTTCAGAACCTGAACGAAAAGGCCGGCGAAGATTCGGGGAGTGGGAGGAGAGGAGGGTTCTGTCTTTAATTTCTTCCTCACACCATGGGACCTCAGGATTCAGTTCCCTCAGCTGAGACTCTTAGCATCCCCCTTTCCTCTCCCTGTCCCCTCTCCCTCTTCCCCAGAGGACCCCTGGGTTCTATTCCTGGCTCTTCCGCTGTCTCCCTCGTGTGAGTCACACACAGCCACAGCGCTGGGACTTCTCCAGGGCTCAGAGATGCTCAGATTGAGGGCTTGGGGCATGCCCCCTCCCTGCGCCTCAGTTCTCCGTCTCTAACATGGAGATAATACCAGCCAGGTGTAAGAATAAGGACACTGAGCCCCTACGTACCACTGGACATTTCTCAAAGCGCAGGGTGAATATGAACAAAGTCCTGTTCATGATACCGTTACCCAGGGGATAATAATCCTTCCCTTCCCCTTAGCAGGGCCTTGTGAGGCTTATTCCATTCATGACTGTAAAGTGCTTTGAGATCCTCGGATGCCAGGGGCTGGAGAAGGGCAAAGGATTCTGGGTTCAGCTGGACCCTTGAGATGGTCTGTAGAGACAAGATGGTTTCTCGGGGACTGATTCATCGTTCCCTGCTTTTACCCCAGTGTAATCCCATTGAGTTCCGTGATGTTGCTCCTGATTTACACAGGTGCACGCTGGAGGAGAACGTGTCTTTGCCTTGGCCGTGTCCTGCCCCAGAGAGCCCCATTTGCACACCGGATTTAGCACGGCAGGAGCGAGAGCCGAGCCCCGCGGTCTCTCCTCAACCTCTCCGACGGCGGCAGAACTAATTGCCTATTAACTTTGTAAGTGTTTCTGGTCTCCGGCAAAACGTACATTGTGATCATTGTCCCCGTACCCCCGGCCCTGCTGGTTCAATCCTTTCCCCACGCCCAAAACATTGCGGCAGCTCAGGCTCTGCGTCACGGCAGCCTCTCTACCCCTTGCCCCTTGCCTCATCTCCCGACAAACTGATTTCTCGGGGAGGTGACATCCTCTCAGGCCACGTGGTGAAGCAGTGGGGAACAGCTGCACTTGGCTTGTGTCTGCAGAGCTGTGGGGTGGGTTTGCCTCGCTCTGCCCAGATGGGGTGTGGCAAAGGGGTGGGAGGATGGACCCAGGGGGCAGCAGAATCCTGCTTGGGCCACGAAGTTCCTAGAAAATAGGAAGCGATCTGAAATTTGATCTGAATTTTTGCCCAAGGCGCAAACTGACCCCAAGTCTTTGTCTGCAGGGGTGTGGTGGCCGTGTTGGTCCCAGGACATTAGAGAGCCAAGGTGGGTGAGGTAATGTCTGTTATTGGACCAGCTTTTGCTGGTGAGAGAGACCAGCTTTTGAGCTCACACAGAGCTTTTCTTCAGGGCTGGGAAAGGTACTCCGAGTGCCCCAGCTCAATATAAGGTGGCCCGGATCGTTAAGCATAAGGAGTTAACACATGTTGCAAGAGATCATTCAAGGTGAAGTGGGCAGTTCACATCTCTGCAGACATAGGGCACAGGAGGGTTAGTGGGTCACAGATTGTTGTAATGAGCCATAAATCCAGGGTCTTTACCATCATTTCTGGTGTCTAGCAAAGTTAGGAATTTAAGCTCCCAGGCTCATCTTTGAAGGGGTTGTGCAGGTTTCTTTGGGGATGAGGACTAGGGGGTCTCCTCTAAGAGGACCTGGCGTGATCACGTTCGGAAAAGTGTTTGCCCGGGTGATCAGGTGTTTTTGTCTTTTATCGCTTTTCGGTGCAAGTTCATTCAAGAGCCTAGTCATGGTCTCGTTTCACGCACACAGTTGTCACTGGGACATTTAGTGACTGGGCAGAATGTGCAAGGTGAACATACCCACAGGGGCCAGAGACTCTAGATCAGCACCTGAATCTAAACACTGAGCCGGCAGAGGTTTCCCCATCGCTAGAGGAAATCTTCCTGGGCAGCTAAAGTGGAACTCAAAGGCCCAGGCCTGCAGGTTCTGGGCTTGTTTTTGTCCCAGGATTGTCACAGAAGAGAGAGGGCTGGACCTACGTGCCCAGCCCCAGAACAAGGGGGAGGCAGTGCCCTTTGTTCAGCTTACATGACTTTAATGACCCCAGTCCATCTCTGGGCCATGGTGTTCAAGGTCCCCACCTACCACTTGCCCAGTAACAGTGCAGTTCCCCACCTTATCTGTACCAATAGGGTGCAGAGGCAACAAACTGATACAGTGTGGGATGGGGGAAGGAAGAGGGCCGGTCTGTTCTGCACTGCCCCTTTCCTCAGTTTCCTCTGTCCTTTGATTTTTTTTCCAGGAAAGACACTTCCCCAGTTACCAGGCTGGTGGGAGAGAGTATGTGTGTGCGCATGTGTGTGTGTGCGCGCACGCACAAATCTGTAGGTTTGCTAGTGCATGTGAGCCCAAGTGCATGTACCTGTCTGCACGAATGGATGTAGTTCCCAGGAGGGCTGACCAGCAAGGATTCCTTCTGCACTCCCCTGCACGCAGAGAGTTCAGCAGCCAGGCTGTGGGTGGGTAGGGACAGGGAGGGGAGAGGCTAGGCCATGCCCTCCCACCGCTAGCCACCCCGCACTGCTGCCGGCCCTGTCATCACGTCTGTTTGTCACTCAGCACACTGAGGATCTCCCTGCAGCTTAGCTCTTGCTGGGGAGATCCCAGCTGGGCCAGAGCCCTGATATCATCCGGGTGCAGCACCCAGCTCCACCTGAGCCCAAGGTGAGCTGAGCGAGGCTTATGGCACAGGTGACAATCCCTAGCAATGCATAGGTCAGTGAATTGTTTTTCCTCTTTGCCTTTCTCCACCCGGAGATTCCAAGCTCAATTCACTGGGCTCGGCCCGCGCTGCTTGCTTAGCAGCCCAATTCATCAGTTTGCTGGGCTCAGATGCCGGAGTTAAAGGCGAAAAGGTGGAGTCGGGGGAGTGGGAGGAGGCTGCCATTCAGAACAGCCCGCCAGGCGGCTCTGAAAGGGTAGCTGCTTTCATTAGGATTTCTGTCATGTGCCAACTGCAGGCTCTTCCAGCTGAGAATCCAAGAGCAGAAGGAAGAGGGGGGGGGGGGGTGTTGCTGAAGGAGCCTGAGACAATGTGGGAAGAGAAAGTAGCTCACTGAGTGAGTGAGTGAGTGAGTTAGTCAGTCAGTCTTCACTGTTTGTGCTGGAGGATGAAGGCTGCAGAGGAACAACCCGGGAAGTGTCCTTTGCTTCTCCCCCATCTCTAAGCCCTCCCCCCACCACAAGGCATCATCCCACCATTAGCTCTTAAAACAAAGAAGCCTGGGTCTTCTCCAGAGAAAGAGTCCATGGGCCAAAGCCATCTTGTTCTCCCTGCAAGAGTTACAGACATGCGGACAATGAGCTCAGTTCCTTGGAAACAAGGGCACTGGACTTCGGATGCAAAGTTTTACGCACAATAATGCTGTACACACAGAGCTGTACACACAGAACCGCTGTACACCCCCCTTCCCCGCCCCCCCCACAGCTAATACCACAGAGCTACTGCACAGACACATCTAGAGAGCAATACACACAGAACTGCTGTACACACACACTGCTACACAAAACCACTGTACACATGCACAGAGTCATACACACAGAGCTATGGCACACACAACTGCTGCGTATGCAACGACAGTAAATACACACAGACAGCACTATACGTAGATGCCATACACACACACATACACGCACGCACACACACACACACACACAGAGCTATTGTACACAAGCACACATTTACAAACACAGAACTACATACATCAGCTAATCAGTTCCTGTTGTGGCCCATCTCTACTGTGCACGCGTATATTTACTGTGTATTTGTCCCATACATACAATGTGTGTGTGTCTGGGACTATACTCTGGCAGGTGTGCAGACAAGCCATAGTCAGACAAAGACAAAGGCCTTGGGTTGATCAGTCACTAATATTGGGCATGTGATTAAAAATGCTTAAAAACACTGAGCTCCTCCCGGCATCAGAGCGGTGCTCCGAGCTGGTCCCTGTTTTGAGCTCTTCAGTGCAGCATCAGGCAGTGCAGTGAAGAGGTTACAACATCATTACAATAAAGCTTCAGAGGCATGGAGGCAGGAAATGAAATTTTATACTGAGCTACACTTCTAAGAGCGTCTGCAGAATCCATGAAATATCACAGCTCCTTTAAGTGGTGTTCTGCTGGGAAAGAAATACACAGCTCTCGGGTTTATTAAAGTCAGTCTTCATCTCCCAAGTGCATCTCATCTATTGACATAATGTGTCAGTAGGAAAGAGCTGGACTCGAAGGGATGAGCATGCAAAAGGGCAGGATTTGCAATAACACCGGAATGGCTAGAGGCCCAGAGCAGATTAGAGTTAGTCCAGTTCGCCTGTCTCAGACAGCGCCTGGCACCAGCTAATTCAGAGCAAGGTGCAAGGATTTCCGTAATGGACAAGTATTATTATATATTATTTGTATTACCATAGTGTCCAGGGGCCCTAATCAGAGACCAGGACCCCACAGTGCGAGGTGCTGTACAAACACAGAACAATGCAATAACCTGCCCCCCAGGTTAATGCCCCTTTCTTCCATAAGCTACACCCCGAGCACCTAATTCTTCTTTCAGAGACTCCTGGATAAACCCCCACTGAAGTGGGAACTGAGGATACGTCATAGAGTCAGCCTCCTAGGCCCCGATCCTGCAGTCGGATATGTGTGGCTGGACCCCTGGATCCCTGCAGAACCCAATGGGACTTATGTGGACCTGAATGCAGGATTGGGGCCTTGTAAGCCCCTTGGGCAAGCACCTGTGAAACTGATCTGTCTGCGAGCTGCAGAAACGGGAATGCCATCTTTGGGAGAAGCCCTGTTGTTTAACAGGCGAGCTCAGGGCTCTGAAGGTGCTGCTGATTGCAACACGAGGGATCTCAGGGAATGGGGCCGGTGTGATAAGATACGGCCAACGTCCCACAAACCCACCACCAAGTCCCCACCGCTGTGGACTCCTTTCCTGTGCAGGCTGCGCGGTCTCACTTCCCCACAAGGCCTGGAACAAGCTGTGAGATCGACAAGGTGACACTAAAGGTAGTGCTTACCTGCTCTGGGCCTACAGGTCTCTAACAACCCTGCTCACTCCCCATGTCCCAGGGCTTTCAACCCCGAAAAGCTACCATTAGCTCTAGGCAGGGAAGGGAAAGGGGACACATAGTGGGGTGGGGTTTAAAAGGAGGAAAAGCTTTGTTCTGTCTTTCTTTGCCTTAGTCAAGAGTGTGTTACCGAGAGTCACACTGAGCGGCAGGTGGCGCCCAAGGGTCAAGTCCTGCCGGAGGAGGCTGGGTGTGACTGGTGCTGCTGGAATGTGGTGTGACTCTCTGAAGAATCATTTAGTGGGACACAGCTGTGCGTAGTCAAAGCTGGTCATGCACACACACACACATGCGTGTATCCGTGTGCACATATATGACAGGGGCACATTGCACTTTAGAGCACCCGTTCCCCTCAGCCTATGGGAAATAGATGCCCCAGCCATGATCTGACTCGTTTGCAGCCCGTCTCTTTCTGGAAAGAGCATCTGGGCCTTGGGTGGTTTTTCTTCTTTCCTATTCTGAATATAGTTCTGATATGGGGGGATTAATCCATTGGCCTTGCGCCTCAGGAGACCCGGGTTCAGACCCTGGTTCAGGTGAAGATGGGTGTTGGGTGGTCTCACCCCAGCCTGTTTGTGACTGACACACACTTTAGCACAAGGGGAGCACTAGCCTCTCCCAGTCCTGGAGAACGACAACAACAACATGCGTAGACAGCGGAGGTCCGTAGCGCCGAGTGTCCATGACCACACTGTACGGCTTTATTCCAGCGCCTCGGAGCGCCGCAGGGTTATTACTGACCTGAGGCAGCCAGGGGAATCACAGGTGATGGAGTAACTGCGCCCGTCC
This sequence comes from Chrysemys picta bellii, assembly GCF_011386835.1. Lineage (NCBI taxonomy): Eukaryota > Metazoa > Chordata > Testudines > Emydidae > Chrysemys > Chrysemys picta. The sequence goes on from NC_088808.1 coordinate 19,698,073, forward strand.
TTGGCAGGGCAGCATCCCCTCCTGAAATCAAGGCCCAGTCCCGGAGCCTTCCCCAAATTGTTCTGCCAGGGCTGAGGTTCAGCTGCTCAATGGAGCCCACCCCCAAGATTGGCCCACATGTCCGGGATCTGCTGGATACCCAGAGTCATCCCCATGGACGCTCGGTGCCAGTGGTTCTCAGCCTTTCTGGGCTCCTGACCCATTTGTAAACCTTGATGGCCCATCACAACCCAGGAAATACCTTTAGTGCAAAAAAAAAATCTGGCTTGCTAAATATTTCTTACCCACAATATAGAACATACACATTAACATAAGTACACCACGGCCCCTGTCCCACAGTGCCGGCTGGGCTCGGCTCCCTGCTCCATGCAGTGCGACCTGGGTCACAGAGCCACTCAGGTTTGGCCCAGCTCCTGTGCCACTCACTCAAATATGGCCTGGCTCGATCCCCTGCTCCTTGCCTCACTTCAGCTCAGAGACCTCCTCTTCTCCTGGCAGTGTCATTGCACTGCAACCCATGTCCTCTGCACACCAGGAGGTGGCCTCTGGTCCGGAACGCCGCGGCATTGGTGCTTTGATTGTCTAAGGTGCTGGGCAGAGGAGCCAGTGAGGCAGATAAGTCCCGCTTGTTTCTTCAGTTGCATCATAACATCTGGCTTGTGTCCTGCCTTGCCATACAGAGCAGGGGATTCGCTGCTGCCCCCTACCCCATGCCAACCTCCATCACGTGAGTGACAGCCCAGTTTCCTTGGTTCCTGTGTGAGCCCGCAGGCACCCTTTTTGTTTCTCTTTGATGCAGTGCCAATAGTTTGTCCAGAATACATTAAAGAACTGGGTTAAGGAGTGATTCTCATCCCCCTACAAGTCTCCCAAAGACCCTGTTATCACCGAGAGACGCAGCGCCGGCAGTCAGGGTTCTCAGGCACTTTTCCCTCAACTCTCAAGTGATGAAATTGGAGCAAGAATTAATTACCAGACCAAACCAGGAGTGTCCCTGGGCCTGATTCCCACTCCCTCCATTCCCACAATAGGGGCAGGGATGGAACAGGTGGGACTTTCAGCTGATGTTGTGCTTTCCACACCGTGGGACTGTGCTGGGTCCCGCTTGGCAGGGCCGGCTCCAGGCACCAGCCGAGCAAGCTCACGCGTGGGGCGGCAGATTCTACGGGGCGGCATTCCGCCCAATCCTAGGGCGGCACGGCCGCTTTTTTGTTTGTTTGTTTGTTTGTTTTGTTTTGTTCGCCGATCCGGCCGCCCTGAAGGGAGGGGGCTGCGGAGGAGGGGAGCGCCCTGCTGGGAGCAGGCTGCGTGCTCCATCTGTCCCAGCCGGTGTCAGGTCTGTAGCAAGCCCAGCAGGGCAGCCTGCATCCTTCCTTCCCCGCCGACCGGAGCGGCACGGAGCCCTCCCGGCAGGCGGTGCAGCGGTCGGGGCTGCGTGGTGAGCGCCCTGCTGAAGCCCTGGCCACCCCCCTTCTCTCTCTCTCCCCTCTCCATTCCCCACTCCCCCCCGCTAGCCGGGGCACGTCTGCAGCGCGGGGAGTCCCCCTGCACCTTGCCTCCGGCTGCCCCACACTGGTTTTTTTTTCCTGCTTTGCTTTTTTTTTTTTTCGCTTTGCCGTTCTGGCCGTACCGATTATTATTAATTATTATTATTTTATTATATTATTATTTGCTTGGGGGCGGCAAAAAAGCCAGAGCCGGCCCTGCTGCTTGGGGCCTGGCGTAAATTAGAGCAGCCCCTGAACCACTTGTGTAGAGTCAGTCTCACTTCCTGGGGCCTCGTTCGCTGTTCAGTTTGTGCTTTCTATCATTCGGTCTTGTTTATTTACAAGCACTGTAGACAGTCCTGCTTCTGTGAGGGCTGGAGGAACTGAAGCCAGTGGATCGCTTCTTCCAGCCAGCGCCCCACCCCCAAATCTTCCTCTAGGCTGGTCCCAGAGCCGCCGAGGCTGCTACATCGCTTCCCTGCTCTGCATCGGAGTCTCCCTCAGTCTCTTGTCTGCACCCCAGTTTGCCTTTTTCACACCCACTCCCACCGATGCAGACACACAGGCGCAATATTCAATGGACTCGTCCACATGGTGCTAGTTTCTCCATAGCCTCCTCATGCCTCATGTAGGTGGGGCCCCTTACATGTCAATTACCGTCATCTTAAATGAAAGGCACCTTCGCACCTGTCGGCTTCAATGAGGTTTTAACCCAGCTCACAACAATATTTTCAATACCATGTAATTTTTAGTCACGCTTGGTTTTGTAACACCTCTTATTAAAAAAGAAATCTAAATTTTGGCCTCAACCTACTGCAGCTGAAAATAGCCACCCATCCTGGGAGGTAGATTATCTTTGTATCTATGTTCATCTGCAACTAGCGTGTGAGACGAAATTAGGGCCCAGTTCTGCTCTCCGTCACGCCAATGTGAATGCCAGGGAAATCAGTAGATGTAATACAGATTCTTCCCGGTGTCACAGAGCAGAACGTAGCTCCAAACCAGCTCAGCTACCCAGGGCCTGTGTTGTCTGTGTGATTGCCCCTTCACCAAATCAAGGGCTTACACAATGGAAGGCGCTGCGGGAAACGTGGATGAACAGGAGCCAAAACGAGTGTTTGCAGCAGCTCTTCGTCATTTGGGAAAGAGCAAACAGCCTTCCCTTCCCCTCCGTTGGTTGCCAAAACATTGCCATTTTCAGAGGAGGGAAACAGAAGAAATAAGGCTGTGTAGCAAACAAGACGATTGGCCGCGGTCTTTGCAATCAAAGCTCCTTTCAGAGAGTCTCTAGCAGCTTGAAGTTGTATTTATTTGCTGGACTCCAGTTCGTACAGTGTTCAGAGACGCTCAGCTTGATGGCTCAGGGACCCTGACTGTGTAGGTGTTTAATGAGCATCGGCTCACTTCCTTGATGCTGGGAGGGGGCGTGGTCCCCCCAAGGGACCAGTAAGGGTATGCTGGCTCTTTGGGAGCCTGTTCTCATCGAATCGTAGGACTGGAAGGGACCTCGAGAGGTTGTCTAGTCCAGGCCCCTGCACTCACGGCAGGACTCAGTATTAGACCATCCCTGACAGGTGTTTGTCCAACCTGCTCTTAAAAATCTCCAATGATGGAGATTCCACCACCTCCCTGGGCAATTTATTCCAGTGTTTAACCACCCTGACAGGTAGGAAGTTTTTCCTAACGTCCAACTTACACTGCCCTTGCTGCAATTTAAGCCCGTTGCTTCTTGTCCTGTCCTCAGAGGTTAAAGAGGACAGTTTTTCTCCCTCCTCCTTGTGACAACCTTTTGAAACTGTTATGTCCCCTCTCAGACTTCTCTTCTCCAGACTAAACAGACCCCAATTTTTTCAATCTTCCTTCATAGGTCATGTCTTTTAGACCTTTAATCATTTTTGTTGTTCTTCTCTGGACTTTCTCCAACTTGTCCACATCTTTCCTGAAATGTGGCGCCCAGAACTGGACACAATTCTCCAGTTGAGGCCTAATCAGCTCGGAGTAGAGCCGAAGAATTACTTCTCGTGTCTTGCTTACAACACTCCTGCTAATCCAGCCCAGAATGATGTTCACTTTTTTTGCAACAGTGTGACACGATTGACTCATATTTAGCTCCTGATCCACAATGACCCCCTGATCCCTTTCCGCAGTATTCCTTCCGAGGCCGTCATTTCCCATTTTGTATGTGGGCAACTGATTGTTCCTTCCTAAATGGAGTACTTTGCATGTGTCCTTCTTGAATTTCATCCTATTGACTTCAGACCATTTACTTCCGGTTTTCCAGCCTATGCTGGCTACCCTTTAACTCCTTGTCATAATCTCTCTAAGGGCCTGACTGACATGAGTCTCAGAAAGTCCAGTCCTTTCTTCCACCTTGCGGGGTGGAGTGGGAGAAATCCCCTTACTGTTCCCTTCCCACCCATCTCACCCTACTCCCTGTGGGGCTTCCAGGCCGTAGCTGGCAAGAACCTGCCAAGGCACAGACCCCAAATGGGGGCTGTGCCTTGGCAGGTTCTTGCCAGCCAGGGCCTGGAAGCTGCCCCCTTGGGCCTCAGCGACAGCCTGTTATCCCAGCTGATGCTAGTCAGGTAATTAGCTGCAGGTGAGGAGGTAGCTGCTTCATCCATTAACCCCTCTGTGGCCAATGCTGCGCAGAGTTTATACACTCCATCACAATTGCCCTGGTCCAAAGGCCTCTGGGCAGCTTAAGAATGATAACTAATAATGATCCTTAGTGATGTAGCTCTCCAAAGGAAGGCAAATAGCATTGGCCCTGCTTCCCAGATGAGAAAAGAGAGGCACAAAGAGGTGAGGTGAGATAGCCAAGGCCATGCAGAAGCTCAGTGGCAAAGCCAGGAAGTTGTCTGGTTCTCCAAACAGTCATTGGAGCAAAAACCCAATGTTCCCCAAGAGCTCAATACAAAGAGCACAGATGCGGCTGGAACAACCTGTTCCCAGAGGGGACTTTTGAAGAGACCCTCCACCCAGGAGATCTTTCCTCTGTGTCTCTTGCTAAACAACCAACCGCTGGGGAGCTGAGCGAGTGTCCACAAACTCTGCTTTCCCAGTATTCCCCAGCCCATCCCAGTAATAGCCCCTGTGGCTGTGCTGAGCTGAAGATACCAATCTAATGAGATTTGCCAAAAGTTTAAATTCTTCCTCTGCCCGTTGCAGACAGGCCCTTATAATTACGACTCCCAGCTGGGAAGAGGGGATGGACCTGTAACCCTAGGACATTGTGCCCCAGTCAGCCCAGGTAGCACTGAAGAGCAAGGTGAAGCTTCTCCCCCTGCTGTGCTCACTAGAGCACTCTGAATCTTGGCAGATTAGGTTGTGTCTACACTATCCCGGTGTAGCTACGTCTGCATAGACACAGCCTACACCAACAGGAGGGGCTTTGCATCAGGGTCGGAACCACCTCCCCAAACAAAGCTAAGCGACGTCTGCATTTAAAATGCTACCGCGCCATTGTAGCCCATCAGTGTAGACGCTCATTACCGCGACGGGAGAGGTTTTCCCATTGCCGTAGTTAATCCGCCTCCCTGAGAGGCGGTAACTAGTTTGATGGAAGAATTCTTGAGTCAACGTAGAGTTGTCTACACCGGGGCATAGGTCAATAGCGCTATATCTCTCTGGGGGGTGGATTTTTCAGTGTAGACTAATCCTCTAAGATAGAGTGACGGAAGTATTTTTCCACTGACATAGCTGTGTCTGCACTAGAGGTTAGGCCAGAATACCGATGTCAGTCAGGGGTATGGTTTTTTCACACCTTGCACCGACATAGCTATATCAACCTACCTTTTAAGCATAGACCAAACCTGGCTTTGCAGAGTTTTATTCTGTGTCTTCCCCTCCCCTCCTATTTATTTTTACTGGGGACAGTCCCCAGTAACCAAAAATCTGGGTCTGACTTTTGGGAGCGTGCGGACCCAGGATCCAAATGTCACGACTTGTATGAGGGACGGAACCAAATCTCAACACTCTTGGTGTCTGGGTGAGTTTGGATCTGCACCCAAACATTGGGGATGGCCAGTAGCTTTCCACAGGACTGAATCCAAATTTTGGATACAAACACCCCTGGTCAAAATCTGGATCTGTGGCCTACGTTAACCCGTGAAGAAAGAAAATTGACTCTGACATCAGGGAAAAGGTCTAACCAGAGCGGCCAGCTGATTGGAAAGTCTCTGGGGATGAGTAGTTAAAATTTGCCGTAACTAATTGAATTTCGCTACAGCTCAGGTTCCACAATCCATAGGAGACAGGTTCCAAGCTTTTAGAAACTAATGAGAGTTTGACCCTGTCTGGGCAACCATTGGAGCTTTGTCAATACAGTCGCTTGGCTTAAAAGGCCTCCTTTTTGTTTACATATCAGATCAATTGGGATAGTTATAATCTAGTCTCTGTGAAAGACTTGAGGACCTGCTTTGTTATCAAGCTCACTACGGGGAGGAGGGGAGAGAGAGGTCAGGCTGAAATATCGATCGGGCACATTGTGGTTTTGCTCCCAGAGGGGACTTTGGAAGAGACCCCCCACCCAGGCGATCTTTCCTCGGTGTCCCTTGCTAATGCCTCTCCATTGATCTCCCCTCGCAGGTTGCAGCTACAAGATTTTTTAGCTGGAGTCAGTCAAAGGAATCAATCAATAAGAGGTAAATGCGCCGGGGGGGTGGGGGCACGGGGAGGGGAGAGAGAGAGAGAAACTGTTCCCCAAAGACATTTTCTACGCAGGAGTTTTAGCACTTCTGGGTTTGTTGTTTTTCAGCTGAGAGTGAGGCCTGCCAAAAGAGTCACGTTGCCCTCAGCTTTGGCAGCCGGGGCACCGTCGCCTAGCCCAGCCACGCCCACCTCTTGAACTCAGCCCCGTCAGTGTGATAGAAAGGGGCATAGGTCGGTTTCGTTTATAGTAGTATAAACTTCAGTTTAGAATAGGGTGACCAGATGTCCCGATTTTATAGGGACAGTCCCGATTTTGGGGTCTTTCTCTTATATAGGCTCCTATTACTCCCTACCCCCTGTCCTGATTTTTCACACTTGCTGTCTGGTCACCCTAGTTTAGAAACACGTAGGGACAGGCTCCCAAATGCTCAGCATTCACAATTGGAGCCATGTCTGCAAAAGAGCGAGGCCCCTATCCAGACACCTGAATAAGGGACAGCGTTTCCAAACAGCTCAGCCCCCGGCTGCTCCCATCGTGAGACTTGTGGTCAGATTTTCCAGCGAGCACATGATACTGGGTGTGGAGCTGTTTAGAAAAGCTGGCACTTGATTTTGGTGCCTAGATGAGAGCTGAGCTCCTTGGAGAATTCTGGCCCCCTGGTGGCTGCATTCTAGTTTCATTTACACCTGTGTAAATCCAGAGTCACTCCATTGAAATCAATGACATGACTCTAGATTTGGACCAGTGCACGAGGTCATAAACCAGCCCCAGACACTCCCCTGCAGCCAGATTCACATCTTGCAGGGCTCCTTTGACCTTTTCCCTGCTGATGGAAATCAAGTGAGATCCCCCGGATGGAGAGTGAATGCGTTTGTGAAAGAAACATGGTTTGTGTGTGAAATGCCAAAGACGGCTCTAAATCTCCCCTTCCTCCCTCTCAAAGGTCATCTTGGGAGTTACACAACTAAATACCTTTGGGGATCGGAGTCATTATAGCTAATCCACATTAGCATTACCCAGATGTGGGATTATTCCTGGCACTTGACTTGGATTCTGTAGTGTTTTCAATGCAGGTGTCTCTTTCACAGGGGGTCTTACAACCCTGGTGAACTGCTAGAGGGCAGCGTGGCTTAGCCTTGCCCAGTGCTGTCCTCTCTAAAAATCTGTTGAGCAGCTCCTGACTCCCAGCTCCCCGAGGATAAATAGCCCGTCAGGGGTTGCTCAACTCCTTCCTTCTTCAGTTATAGGAGGTTGGGGAAGGGGAAGCTTCAGGAGGGGGGGAAGTGAAATGCGGTTTGGAGACACAGCTTCCAAAGAAACAGCAGGAGGACAGGGTAACTTTTGAGGCTGTGATGCAAATACGGGGGACATTTTAAAGACCACCCGAGGCTCTCCCTGCCCTGCTCACCCGCAGTGGCAGGATCTTTAGCATCTTTGCAAAAGAGATTTCCAGGCAGAGAGGCAGGTACCGCATGCAGGAGAGCTTTGAGTACCTCATGCCTTGCAGAATAGCATTTGTTTTGCAGGAGATCCCAGTTAGGGCCAGATCCTGCACAGTGCAGGTGCGGGGAGGTGCACATGCAAGCAATGAGCTGGCCCGAATGGGCGGGGAACCTCATCCTCCCTTAATGACAGTACTACTGGGCAGACGCCACCTTCTTCCTGCCTAGCAGCCGATCATTAGCACCATGCACTCCAGACACTGTTCTCCACCCAAGCCCTACCCTTCTGCTATGTCCTGCGCTTTTGCAGGGAAGCAGGATTCAGGGCCTTGCTACTCTGTGCAGAGGGCCATGCCAAGCATTTAACCCAGTATTGTTGATCCCCAGTGTGAAAAAAACATAGGTCCGGTCCCCAAACCTTGAGATTGGCTTAGAAGTCATTAGGAGTCTTTTTAAAACGATAAATGTTGGGTTCTCTTCCTTTGTCTTCTGGTTTCTGAGTTTTTGCTTTATGTCTCCAAGCTTTTCTCATCAATCACAAGGGCAGGAGATGAACTTTATACCAATGAAAATGGAGATTCTCGTGTAATCTCTTGATTCCAGCAGCTGGAGCATGAAGAAAAAAACACAAATATCATGAGACTCACAATAAAATCTTAAAAGCTGGTTATACTGCTAACGTTACTTGTTCCCATGCATGGCCTCTCCTCGCTCCTGAGTTGGAGTTAAATGAGTTCACGCTCCATGCCAGGACTAGAGATGGGCAGGAAATGATTATCCCATCCTAGGAAAATTTTTGAGATATCAAAAAAAAATTCCATGCCGAAGCGGGACAAAGAATCAAAATCTCGAAATGTTTACAAGCTGGACAAAAATGGTTCGTGTCAATTGAAACGTTCGATTTATTTATTTTATTTTAGTCTAATTAGTTCTCATTTCTAAACCCAAACGTTGTTTTGAGCCAGAAAACCAGAATTTTCTGTTTTGAAAATGTCAAAACAGAATGTTTCGACATTTTCAAAACTTTATAGTCAAAAGTATGTGTTGACACCAACCCTTTCCTGTGATGTTTCAGGTGTGACAAATGGGTATTTTTCGATGACAAACCATTTTGTCAGAAAATTCCCAACCAGTTCTACCGAGGACTTTCAGGGTCAAAGGTTTAATGGGATACTTATTATTGAGACATCACATGGGTGAATGCTGGGCCTGAATCTCTTCTCACACTGTGGTAATTCAAGGAGAAACTCTTTGAAGTTAGTGGGCTGGATTCACCATTACCCTTCACCGAATACAGTCATCTTCCCTGGGGTGAACCTTGTTTTGTTCAGACCAGCGTAAGTGGAAAACATAAATGAAGTTGCCTGCAGGACCCAGCCAGGGAGGACTAGCGTTTAGCGTAGGACTCCTGGGTTCTATTTCTGGTTCTGCCACAGGCTCACTGCGTCGCTTTCGGCAAGTCACGTGCCCCATGTCATTTTCAAACATGCCACTGATTTTGGGTGTCCCAACTTTTGGGAAGCCCAGCTGGAGATACCTTTTATTTGGGAGGCAAAATACAAATGTAGGAGCCTCACTTTAGGCAGACAGGTATGAAAATATTGGCCTTAACCTCTGTGAGCCTCTGCTTAAAGCGGTATAAAAAACTGCCCTGCTGCCAAGGCTGTTGCGAGGGATAGTTAATTAATGTTTGCAGTGCACACCTCCGAAGGAGTGTTGGGTTTGTAAGGACTAAAGAAGAACTCAGGAGTCTTACAGAGAAATTAGAAGTGACTGTAAAGTGCACAGATAGATCGACCTGATTCTTATCTCAGATGGGTGTCAGAGCTCAATCCTGTAAGGTGCTGAGCGCTCTGGCCCTGATTTCGCAAAGCCATTGAGAACATGCTTAATTTTAAGCCTGTGCTTAAGTCCCATCTATGTGCTTGGATGAATTGGGGGGAGGGTCTTAAGTACATGCTTAACTTTATGCCCGTGCTTAAGTCCCATTGATTTCTAAAGTTAAACATGGCCTTAAATGCTTTCCTGAACTGGAGCCAAAGCGCTGAGCCCCCAAGAAGGAATAACTCCCTTGACTCAGCGAAGTCACTCGCCAGTAAAGCGAGAGGCGAATCAGGCCCTTATTTTCATTAAAAACATAGGTGCACCACCCACCAATGGACAGCATGAACGATTCTTATAGTATTACAATCATAATGGCATAGTAGTGCAGTATTGTTATTCACAGATCTTTGGTCATCTGCCCATCGATCTGAGATACCATTCAAAACCAATGACGCCAGTGTGATTGCTAGGGACAACCGTTACATGCCCAATGCACAACAGAAACAAAGGACCGGAGCGGGAAAGAGAGGGTGTCAGGATGACAGAGCAGGCAGCATGTTCCTGACTGAGCTGTTTCGCTTCCCTTTTTGTCTGCATCACACCTCTCACTTAAATCTCCCAAACCCCAAATCATCTGCAGCTCCGGCTCACGCAGCCCATTGCACAGTGGTAATTACAGCAGCTGTCTTGGTAAACCAGTTTTTTGGCTTCCACATAATTACAGCTGCATGTCCGCAGTGAAAAGATCAAGGGGGGGCAGGGGAAGCGATAATTATAAACTTGTGACTGCGAACCTTTGGTGCATGTTGTAAGAGCTCTGTGCTCACACACAAATGTGTTTACAGGCATGCACACCCAAACTCCTCCAGGCACACCAATGCAAGCATGCTTATAAATGCACATGTGGGCACGCAGACACACAAATGCACAGCAGCTCACTCTTTGTATTCTCCCCCCTACACCAGGGGTCGGCAACGTGTCCGTACATGGACACAAGAGTCCGTTGTAAAAATGTCGAGGTCTGTGGCATGGGAGGCTCTCACCTCGGGTGGCTCGGCTCCCCCCACAAGTGGCTCCCCATCCCTGCTGTTGCTGCCAGAGGGGAGGCGTGGCCAGGCAGCTCTGTAGGCACGCTGCCCCCATCTGCCACAGGCGCCACCCCCGCAGCTCCCATCGGCCACGATTCCCAAACCCGGCCAATGGGCTGGGATGGGAGCCATGGAGTCAGCGCTTGGGGAGCGGGGATGGAGGCAGGCAGCTGGCCACGCCTCGCCTCCGCCACCAACAGCAGGGATGGGAGCTGCTTGCAGGGACGGGAAGCCGCCCGAGGTGCTAGAAGCAGGTGAAGAAGAAAGAGGTTCTTTCGAGCTGTTGGCACTGCAGGTCTCTGTAATGGAATGGGTCCCCACACAATTAGCCAGTTTTACCCACTGTCCCACATTGGCAGGCTATGTAGAACAGGGGCATCTCAGCGGGAGCACCAGGAAGCACTGAACCTGATGGGAGCATAATCCCAGACCCACAGGGTTAGAACCCCCAAGGCCCCAACCATCCCTTCAGGGTAGTAGCCATGCTCCTCACCTCCTGCATCTGAGCAGTGGGCAGGCCATGACCCTGCCTTCTCCTCAGCCCCTTTTGTGCCCAAGGAGGCCCAGCAAGGCCCCGCTGTCAGCAGATCAGGGGGTGTGGGAAAGTGGAGCAGGAACTGCATCGCTGTAGGATAGTCTTGGTGAAGGTGTTTGGTGGTCCCTGAGAGACCAGATTTCTATTCTTGGCTCTACCTCTGCCACTGATTTCCTGTGTGACCTTGGGCAAGGACTCAGTTCCCCAGCTGTCACACAGGAATAATAATAACAACCCATTGTGCAGTAATGAGGACCATCAAGAAATATTTGGAAAGAGAATGAAAGTCTGATGCTAAAAAGAGATTCAAAGGATGGGGAAGGAGAATTTCTGGGATCCTCCCCACACACTCACAGAGCTGATCATCCATGCAGGGTCCAGGTGCAATCTGGCCCATAGTTTTTATTAGTGAACTGCTACTGGTGTACAGATCACAGAACTTTGATTTTCTGTACATCCTGTAAAAAGTAGTTAATAATTGCAAGCCCAATAAAACGCAGCCGGGGTACCTTTTATTTCGTAAGATGCTTTGATACCAACAATGGGACAACTTGCCTGGTTAAAGTTAGGCACATTGTGATGACTTGTGACACACATGCTTAAGCACCTTGCTGAATCAAGACCTTGTGTATTATGATGGATTTGAACAATTTGGCTAATCTGCTCACACAGGCTCAGATGCACAGAGAAAGCAGCTGTGGGACCAGAGCTCAAGGAGATGTACTTGACAAATGTTTTTTAGGAGCTTCAGGCCCAGCTGGGCTGGCAGGGAGAAGCTGTGATCAGTGGGAAAATGTTGAAAGTTCCTTCTGCCAGGACAGCAGAGGACTGAGTCAGCAGGACCTGAGCTAATCAGTTCTATAAGCAAATGGCCGTGTCCATATGACACTTCTGCAGCAGATGAGGAAAGCAGGAGTGATCAGGGAGGTAAGTGCTGCAGGCAGACACTCAAACCACGCAGTAGAAGTAGCTCTGAATGGAATTTGCAGAAGTGATGAAGCCCCAAGTTCCAGGAGAGAGGGACTCCAATAAGTTCTCAAGCAGCACTTTTCTTACTGTGCCTATCTGTCAATTTCTACTACGACTGATGGAAATATTTTTTGTCAATTCGCGTGTGCGTGTTGAAATCGGTGTTTACTGACATTTACCAATAAAAATCTAACTCCTCCGAGCCTATTTACACAGCACCATAAGTGCCGATGGTTTGTCAAACAGAGCCCCCCCCCCATCTTGCTCTCATTGAAATAAACAGAAATCCAGTGTCACAGAAGTCCAACTTTGACAAATCAGTGCTTTCAAGAACGACAGGCCCCAGGAAATATGGCTGTGCTAGGGTTCCCGTTTGGCTCAGACAAGTGAGTAGGCCTGAGATACTTCGGTGATGGGGGGCCACATAAGATAGATAGACGCTCTTAGGTAGAGAGTCTCTGACAGCCAGCCAAAATAAGCAGTTTGGCCTGTGTCATTCCTGTGGAGGTTTGAATGGCACCAGGGTTTAATAACCACCCACCTGAACCACCAGTAAGCCTGAGCTGTCGGTAGTAGCAACGGCTGAAAGCTAAGTCAGTGACGTGCATGTCTACTCTGCCATAGCTAAGAAGCTCCACTGGTCACTTCCTGCTCCTTTTATTTTATTTTTTTTTCATGGCACAAAACCAATTGCTGCTTTCAAGACACTCCTGTTGTCAGGAGGCAAAGCGAGGCAGGCTGTGGGGTTCGAGGCTTCGGAGACGCTGCAGGAAGTCATGGACAGACGCTCAGTGAGGCAGAGCATAACATGATTCTGTAAATAGAAACGACAGCAGCCCTTGATCCACTAAGTTTGAGATTTACAGTGCGGACTCCTGCTAGCCGATTCTCTGGCAGTAAAACCTTCACTCTCCATCCACAAGGCTCAGCTATGTACAGGGTTATGCAAAATGATTGGTTGCATACCTCCTTTATCTGCACCTCTCTGTAACTGATCTCTGTTTCCCCCCACGCTTGTCTCATCTCCTCTGTCTGCCCTGCGTGTGTGTGTGGGTGTGAGAGACAGAGAGAGAGGGCTGCTCTCTCCCTTTCTTTCTTTTCTAGGTGAAATCTATTCAATCAAAAGTGGCTGTTTCTTGCACTTGCTCCGTTTCCTGTGCTGTTTCCATGGGAGGCAATAAATCAAAACAAATAAAAGCTGAATAACCTCGTCTGGATTCTGCCCCACGCACCTGCATGGATTTGGCCTGATTTAAAGTCAATGGAAAGTCCCTTGGTTTACATCACGGTTTTTGTGCCTATTTATACATAATCGTAGCTTCTCCAAGGCCTCAGCTGTGGAGAAGCAGTCATTTGATAGACACAGGCTCTCAGTCATGAAAGGGGGGAATTTGACTTCCAACAACAACAGTGCTATAAAAACAATCCAGGAAAGGGCATTTTAAAAAAAAATCTATTATGCCTTTGAGATTTTGTTTTAAATCCCAATCCTGCAAGCTGCCCAGCTGGACTCTCCTATGCCTCTACAGAGCTGTAGTGAACTCAGTGCGGCCTGCATAGGTAGGTCTGCTGAAATGGATCATGCAGGATCGGGGCCTTGGTTTGTTCTATTTGTATCATGGCAGCACCTAGAGACCTCAGGTGAGGTTCAAGGCCCCACTGCGCTAGGTGCTGTATATAGAATAAAAGGACAATCCCCTCCCCTAAGAGCTTACAATCTATTCAGGGTCAGTGTGTTTTGGTTTTGCATAAATGTGTGGGCCACATGCATTTAGAGTCACCCAGAGGCACATTTGAAATAAATCTAAATAATTAAATCAATCTTTTAAATATGCGAAATGCTCTGCACAATCTAGTACATTTTATTAAAAATACATAATGTTGTATAATGCGCATTGTTGTTGACTCCTGCCCAGGAAGGGATGCTCTCCCTACACTTTTAGCAGACGATGGGGTAGCTGTGCTACCCTGTTCCCACTTACTTTAATCCCTGCCCAGAGCTGGCTGCATTTCAGTGATTGTGACGTGATCCTTGCCACAATCACTTGTCATTCTGTAAAGTACTTGGAGGCTTGTGTGTGCAACTATATACATCAGTTTGTTATGATAATATTAAAATGCATGAGCAGTTGTAATCCAGTGATAATTGCATAACCATCTTCTTTATGCTGTAACTCAATATAACCACTCCACTTCCTAACATATAGTACAGGTCCATGCCTGGTTTTCTAATTTGGCATCAGAAATTACTCCCTTTCCTTTACTTAGCAGCTACAGACTTATATTAAGTGTTTCATTTGCATTGCTCAAGCAAATCCATTAAAGGGCTTCAAGACTTATAGCTGAAATAGACATTAACACTTTATGAGAGACAGGAAAGTGAAATACACTGATAACACAATGATCTCTTTTATATTGTATTTGCTACCATCACTTCATGTCATCTTTAAATTTCATTTTTTCTAATGGCACCTATTTTCAACCCGGGAAGCTTACCTAATAAGACCCCAAAGTGATAGATTGTGAGTGACTTTCTTAACATGTTAACAAAAGTGAGTATCATAATAAGTCAGTGCAAATGTGTTCCAGCACTGAACAGAGCTCAAAGATTTCCACAAACACATGCTGTATGGTGCAAAATCCTAATAAGGATAACTGAAAAGTCTCATATGGTACAGACCACACAGATTAATATAATGCTGTATCTAGATGCTAATAAAATAAGGTTTCTTGGTGGTATTAGTGGGACTCATGAGGCCGGCTGTGAGAAGTCACTGGGTGAAACTTTCTTGCCCTCCTTGCATAACACTGGTGCAGGCAATTTTAGGGACTGCAAGTCTTGATCTATAGAAATAAGAGACGTAACAGCTGTACTTGTCTCTCTTTTTAAGTATTAAAGCAGCTTAGTTATCAGATCCTCTTTAAAAGGAGGATAGCTCAGTGGTTTGAGCATTGGCCTGCTAAACTCAGGGTTGTGAGTTCAATCTGTGAGGGGGCCATTTAGGGATCTAGGGCAAAATCAGTACTTGGTCCTGCTAGTGAAGGCAGGGGGCTGGACTTGATGACCTTTCAAAGTCCCTTCCAGTTCTAGGAGATGGGATATATTTATTATAAGAGACAGTAAAAATACACACAGGCAGACCCTGGTTTTGCTAAGTGCTCATACGGGAAAGGTCTGTACCTCTGTTATTGGATGTAGTAGGGATCATGGTGAAAGGACAAGAGGCTGTAAAAGGAGGATTTGACTGAAACAACCACATGGTGTTCATTATCTACGATCTGTTCTCTGTCTTTTTGTGACTTTTAGGTCCTGATGTACAGAAGTCAATAGGAGCTGTGCGCAGCCCTATACGGCACGAGAGCCTCATCCTACAAATATTTATTACCAGTCTTAAGGTGAAATCCTGCTCCATTGAAGTTAATCAGTTTTCCCATTGACTTTAATGGGGCTAGAATTTCACAAATAGGGTCTATTGCAAAACTCACTGAAGCCAATGAAAATGATCCCATTGATTTCAATGAACTTTGGATCAGGTCGGTAGTGCTTGCCACCATGAACTGACCCAGTGAAGTCACTGGGCCTGATTTTGCTATCACGCTGGTGTAAATCAGGAGTAACTCCACCAAAGACAATGGATTTATACCAGTGTAAAGCGAAAGCAGTAAAGCTCAGTGGTTCATTCACAATCATCAGCACTTCACCTGGTACTAAGTGTTTGCAGGTCTGAGACCTTAGCGGATTTCTGGGAGCAAGGGCTTCGTTTCTTATTGTTTCTGCTGTACACATAGCTTAGTAAATTGTTGGAGATGGACAATACACTGCAATGTCTAAACCTGGCAGAGAGCGGTGAAAATTGAGAACACCTTTGAATCAAGGGAGCTCTCTGTTTGGTAGAAATTCCAGACCTCTGTGAGCAGTGTTATCAAGCAGAAAAGGAATAAAGAGGTGATGCACAATGTCAGGGTGCATCTGAAAATCAGAGCTGCATGAGAGATTGGGGATGTGTTTAGAATTTGAAAAACTGTAGCCCTTTGGAAAATATTTACATGTCTGTATTCAGATATTATGCAGTTGGATGGATACAAATTATATAAAGCAAAGGCTCACCGTGTGTTAAAGGGACAAGATCAATTTAACTTTTGCCCACCAAATTTTGATTTTGTACAAACAAGCTTTTAGAAAATCTAAGTCCAGTAGAAATGTTCTTATGAATTAAGGGCAAAATAAAACTCCAAGGAAACTTAAAAAACAAACAAACTCTCAGCCCACTTACAGCCTGGCTCCTTGACTGCCCGTGTATGAGAGCCAGGACATTTTCTATATGAGATTGCAGATTGAGGGTGCTTGAGTTGATTTGTACAATAGCTCCGTCCCCAGACTTCCCCAGGGCTCAGCACAGGAGCAGGAGGCAACTTGCATGGAATCAGTTGCAGGAACGACGTGTACGCTTGTATTTAGTTTATTCACTTGATCTTATTTTTTCCTGAATTCTTTATAGACATTTAGGTGCCAATCGTGCAAACTGCCCTACGCAGGCAGATTTCTACATCCACACAGAGCCCTATTGTGACTTCATCGGGGCTCTGTGCAGATGTAAAGCCCACTTGCAGAGCAGCTTGCGCAAGTGGAACCGAAAGGCCTTGTCTACACTAGAAAGAACTTGCTGGTATAGCTAGTATAGGCAATAGACACAGCTTATAGAGGCAAAAGAATGTTTTTGCCAGTATAGCTTATGCCAGTTCCCCGAAAGATATAAGCTATACTGGCAAAATGCTTTTTTGCCAGTATAACTGTCTACACTAGGGCTTTTGCAAGTATAAAAATGGTGTTAAAATCACACTTTTAAATGACATTACTATACCAGCAAAAGATTCTAGTGTAGACCACACTTTAGTGAATTATTTTAACTTTTTTCTCCTTTTCTCTTTAAATACCCCAAAATCTTTGTGTGTGTGTTTGTGTTAGTCTGTGTTTACTTCTGATCCTGCAACCCTTGTGCCATATCTACACCAGAGCCTTCTCTGATGTAGTTACATCGGTCAGCATGTGAAGAGGTATGATCCCCAACCAACATACCTGTGACAGCAGACACCTCTAGTGTAGACAAAGTTATACCAGCAAAACTGAGCTTTTAGCAGTACAGCTTGCTTGGCTTGGGGTGGCTGGAATAAGCTTTCCTGGTAAAAGCACGCTTTGCCGGTATGAGCCGCAACAACACTAGGCGCATTTTGCCCATAAAGCAAACTGATACACCTCTACCCCAATATAACACGATCCGATATAACATGAATTTGGATATAACGCGGTAAAGCAGCGCTCCAGGAGGCGGGGCTGCACACTCCGGCGGATCAAAGCAAGTTCGCTATAACGCGGTTTCACCTATAACACAGTAAGATTTTTTGGCTCCCGAGGACAGCGTTATATCGGGGTAGAGGTGTATTCCTAGAATGGTAAAGCACTCCTACGACAGACTTGGCCTTACTCACTTGAATAGTCCCACTGCGGTCGAGCATGATTCCCCCCTCACCTTGACTGGGTTTTCAACAGTGTAACTCCATTGCCGTCAAGAGAGTTGCGCCAATTTACACCAGTGTGAGATCAGAATAATGCCCAATAGGGTCACTTGCATGAGTGAGGATTATTCATGCATTGCAGGAGCGGCTCTATAATGGGTAAGGTGTGTGTACAATGGGAGAGTTGGTCTCTTTCCATAATAACCGTTTGGCAACGCTTGCTGACTTCTCAATTGTTGTCACTTTGGACTGTGACTACAACCCAACTGCCACCTCTACTGTGCAATCCTCATAGCAGAACTGGGTCAAACCCTCCTGCTAATCAACATGCAGGAAAGAAAATTCAACTCCTGGTGCCACTTCAACCAATGCAGCAAATGTTCTCTCCAGTGCAAAGCACTAGAGGATAAACATTAGCTGAAAATGAAAACAATCGTTCCTATGTCTCATCAGTCCCCGGTCTCCAGTGACCACAAACCAGAGATGGAAATTGGCAGATACAAAGCACAGTCTAAATGCAGAGAGTAGCAACTGTGCAGCCAACGTGACAGAGAGATGGAAGCACAGAGATGCTTTCCACTCCAGTATCCGAAAGACGGGGTTTTATGAGATTTCCTCAAATGATCAGGAATCATAAAAGCTGCCTCTTCAAAAAGAGATGAAGAAAAACTGTGACTGACCCTGGAAGAGAAGAGAGAGACCAAAGTCAGTATCACGCTGCATAGCAGCTTGCCCCAGGATACAGAATGGACAGTACTGACAAATGGACACAGGGAATCAAACCCAGGAAACACCGTGTGATGCTATCCTAGGCAGGTCAGACCCTCCTCCCCGATGGACACCACGGCGGTCTGCCTTTTCCTTTCCCTTTGGCATCACTGGCCTAGCTTGTGGTATCAACAAAGTCTCATTAAATATTGCAGGAAGGGAACGCCAACGCTGGATAGCACAGGGCCTGGGTCAGGTGAGCTGGATGGGGGAGGAGGCGGGAAAGCAGGGAAAGACCACAGAGGGTCTTGCCCAATAATATCCTTGGCTGGGAAGTGTCTGTTGGTGCTTGAGGGCCAGGGAGGGAATAAGTAAGTGTGTGTTGGGGGGTAGAAAGTGTGAGTGTCACAGAGAGGGGGAAAGAGTGAGCGAGTCAGGATGAAGGAGAAGAAAGAGTGAGTGTGTTGGGGTGAGATGGAAGGAAAGAGTGAGTGTGTTGGGTGAGCGGGGTAAAAGTGGGTGTGTCGGGGTGAGACGGGGAAGAGTGTGTGTGTCAGGGTGAGAAAGGGAAGAGTAAGTGTATCAGGGTGACTGAAGTAAAAGTGAGTGAGTGTGTCAGGGTGAGCAGGGGGAAGAGTGAGTGTGTCAGGGTGACCGGGGGAAGAGTCGGTGAGTGTGTCAGGGTGACCAGTGACCAAGGGAAGGCTCAGTGAGTGTGTCAGGGTAACCAGGGGGAAGAGTCAGTGAGTGTGTCAGGGTGACCATGGGGAAGAGTGAGCATGTCAGGGTGACTGGGGAAGACTCAGTGAGTGTGTCAGGGTGAGCATGGGGGAGACTGAGTGTATCAGGATGACCCGGGGGAAGGCTCAGTGAGTGTGTCAGGGTGACCAGGGGAAAGACTCAGTGAGTGTGTCAGGGTGAGCATGGAGAAGAGCGAATGGGTGTGTCAGGGTAACCAGGGGCCGGGGAGGCTCAGTGAGTGTGTCAGGGCGAGCAGGGGGAAGAGTCGGTGAGTGTGTCAGGGTGACCAGGGGAAGGCTCAGTGAGTGTGTCAGGGTGAGCATGGAGAAGAGCGAATGGGTGTGTCAGGGTAACCAGGGGCCGGGGAGGCTCAGTGAGTGTGTCAGGGTGACCGGGGGAAGAGTCAGTGAGTGTGTCAGGGTGAGCAGGGGAGGCTCAGGGAGTGTGTCCGGCAGACGGAAGAGCGCGGGCCGGGCCGGGCCGGGGCGGAGCTGAGTGCCAGCCAGCCGGGGCAGGGCGGGGGCACGGCCGGGGCAGGCGGGAGGAGCGCTGGGCGCCGCCCCGTGGGAGGGGGCGGGCGGTAGTTGGCGGGGCGGGCCCAGCCGATCCCCTCCCCTCCCCTCCCCCCCCCGGGGGGGGGGCGCGAACCGCCCCTTAAGGGCAGCCGGGGCCGCCCCTCGGCGGACTGGCTTTAGTTCGGGGCTGACTTCGCCGCGTCTCGGGCCGGCAGAGCAGGCGCCGCCCGGCCACTAGGGTCCCCGCCGGGCACCCCCCGCCCCGGCCGCCGGCATGGAGCCGAGCTGGCTGCTGGGGGGCGCAGCCCTGCTCCTGCTGCTGCTGCTGCCCGTGCTCCTGGCGCTCAGCCCCGCCGCCCACTTCCAGCTCAAGATCGGCTTCTACTGCGTCCTGTGCGTGGCGGCCTCGGCGCTGGCCGTCCCGCTCTGCCTGCTGCGGCACGGCGGCCGCACCGTGCGCAACATGAGGCGAGTGCCCGACCCCCGCAGGAGCCCGCCTGCCCCGCTCCGCACCCGGCCCCCCGAGGCGGCGTCGGGTCCCGCGGCCAGCCCTGGGCCGCCGGGACGGTTGGGGGGGGAACCTGCTGAGCGGCGGGGGCCTTGGTTGTGCCCTTCGGGGTGCTGCTCGCTCGTGTGCCCCGCCCGGGGACCTGCTCTGGCACTTGCCCTCCCGGGCAGGGGGAGCTCCGCGCTTTAAAGGGGGGCTCGTTCACCCG
Organism: Chrysemys picta bellii; assembly: GCF_011386835.1. Classification (NCBI taxonomy): domain Eukaryota; kingdom Metazoa; phylum Chordata; order Testudines; family Emydidae; genus Chrysemys; species Chrysemys picta. The sequence goes on from NC_088808.1 coordinate 19,718,266, forward strand.
CTGGGTGTGACCGGGCCCTCGCTGTGCCCTGCTTGTTAAAACGGCTCCGTGCCGCCTGGCCTGCTACCAGCCTGTCTGCTTGTTTGGGTTCGCAAACGTTGGAAGGCTCCATGCCCTCTCTGCACCCCGAAACTAGTCTTGTGTTGTAACCCTGGCGTTGTCCTCTTTACAGACCGGCTTGTACTCGCCCTTCCTTCAGTGAGGGGCCCCAGCCAGTAGTCCTGGTGCTGCGATCCTTTGCTGTCCAAGCAACAGCTAGGTCACAAACACTGTCTTGTGACAGCTTGGCATGACTTGAGCAATAGGAGGCTAATACAGGCAGGGCCGACGAGAGGGTGGGGGGAAGCCGGTACAAATTACCGGGGTCCGGTGGTCCGGAAGGGGGTCCGGTGGTCCGGAAGGGGGCCCGGGGCCTGGCTTCCCCCCTCTCGTCGGCCCTGTTTAGCCAGTCCGCCCTTGCTGGGGGGCCTGAAAAATTTTTTTCACCGAGGCCCGAACCCGCTCTTGGCGGCCCAGAATACAGGTAACTGCTTTCTGTTGGCTTACAAGCCTTGCTAGCAGGCAACACTTGGAGACGGAAGAGCTAGGATGTTAATGCTGCCCCCCCTCCCCCTTAAAACAACACGCTTCCTTAGAGGCTTCCAACCAAAATACTGACCGCTTTTAACTCTGGTGGTTAGCTACTGTGAGCTACTGAACTGTGGCCCATTTACCACGGGTAGCTTGCCAAGGGATATCAGGCCACAGGGTGCTGGCTCTCTTCCTTTCCAGCTGTTAAACTGCATTAGAAGGTGCGGTGGCTAAAAATACATTAAATACTTTCCTAACCTTTTGTTTGTCCCTGTAACCCATTGCTGTTGCAGCCCCATGGATGTTAAAGCTATTGCAAATTGACAGGGAGGTGACCTGTGTGGTTATGAAGGAGAGTTCTCCATGAAGTTTCTATTAAGATATGATCTGCCCTGTAAACATACTTGGGAATCTTTATTATTAGAATGTCCTCTTTTCTGCTTCTTACATGTGTAGTAGTTTTGTTTTGAAGTGAGAGTGTGGATTTTCTGTAGGTTTAATGCACTCAGTTGCTAGTTGGAGAACGTGTATTGGATGGAGGTTTTTTAATCTGTTTTGTATCCACCCCATTGCCTAGAATCAAACACAACAGGCTGAGTGGGGTGATCTGTTAGATTGAGTAACTCGTCCCTTACTTACGCAATAGTGCACCTGATGACTGAAAGTGCCAAAGGAGGGTGTGAAAGCTGGGAAGTCACTTAACGTATATTTTTCTGATTTATTCCGGTCTCTAAAGAAAGCTAGTGAGCTGTATTCGGGCCTAGGTAACCTGTGCCAGTTGGCGCCCTGACTTGTTTTGCCTCTGCTTAACAATCTGTCCCAACTCGCATTTAGCTCAGATACTCCGCTTCCTTGTCCAGACCTGAAGAAGAGCTCTGTGTAGCTCTAAAGCTTGTACTTTCTTGGACCAACTTCTGTTGGTGGAAAAGATAAGACTTCTGTTTGTATTGCTGCACCGGTGCTACACTTAGAGGTTATGCTGCTCTGATTCTGACAATGTTCAGTCCTGGTTGGGGTGAGGATCTTTGGGAAAATGCTTAGTCACGGGCTTTTGAGACCACTTGGGACGATTTTCACAGCTGTAGTATCTTGATTGTGTTCACTCTGGCACTGCTGGAAGGGGGGGTGTATAAAGTCCAGGCAAGCTGAAGATGGCTGTAGAATTTCCTATCACTGTCCTGATTTACTTGGGAGATAGATCCTCTGACTAAACAAAAGTGTCTTAGCGGAACTGGGTTTGGGGGCGGGGTGGGGGGGGGGAGAAAGAAGCAGGGAGGGCAACTGAAAAGAGATTCTCTATTGCCATTTCCTGTTACAGGCACATATGTGCCCTGACCACTTCGCAGAAATCTACAAATGTGAAATATCCATTGTGGTAGCAGGGAGCTAAGGTGCAGGTATGATGGTTTTATAGCAGGGGTAGTCAATTATTATTATTATTATTATTATTATTTTCTCTGGACAAAAAAATAAGTAAATATATTTGAGGTCTGTTCAAAAGCATTGGGCTGTCCAGATTTAGTGCTGGTTTGCCTATTGACTAACCCTGATTTAGAGTGGCTGTGCAATAATTAATGAATACTATATGTTGCCTGGGTTATTGGGATACTTACATATGACTGTCTTGGTTTAGTTTAATGGAGGGCTGAGGTAGGGAGAAACAAGCAGGAAGGGGAGAAAATGTCTGAAGACAAGCCACTTCTCAGCAAACACCTGAGAATTAGAAGAAGATGCCAGGACTGGAAAGAGACTGGGAATACAGGCCACCAGAAGAGCGGTGGCAGGTTTTAAAGGGAACACTGTTGGAGGTGGGATGTATTTTTGGCAGGCCAGACTGGGATGCAGGAACCTGCTAAGGTGTCTGTAGAAGCTAGGCCTGCCTAGGTTACCATCAGGGGATCTTTAGGTAAGATAGACATGCTGGTAGACTTTTGAAATCTAAATGCTTTGTTCCTACTTAAAACCAAGTATTGTTTATATTGCAGAAGGCTGTTTAGTGTAACTATTGGTCATACACCTTCAGAGTCCAGCCAAACACAGTCAAATCTGCAGGATAAGAATGGCTGATAGACCGGCCCCTAGGTAAGAGTGGGAGAATTGTGGCATTCCACCCCAGGAGAGGTTAAGGCGTGAGAGGTGCACTCAGACCAGCAAGTGTTCAGAGGTGCAGCTAGTCCTGTAACTGACAGTACCGTATTGAACTGGAGCAGGACAGTAAAGCCTCTCCCTCAACAGGGAAATGCTGTTGTAGAAATTTCCCTACTGCTGCTAACCCCATGCTGACTCCACGTGGCTGTATTGGGAGGCTTGCTGTCAAAGGGCTGCTGGCTTTTTAAACAATCCTTGGGATCCCTGCTCAGAGCAAGGTTAAACATTCTTATTCCCCAAATATGTCCATCTACAGTTCTATCTGTTGCTTCTGAAAGCAGTGCGTCCCTTTGCTCTTGTCTGTATGTTGGAGCATGGCCACCAGATTCTGCTTCTGTTATCTCTATGCACAGTGCAATGTGGCAGCTTCATTTTTAAGTCCGCTGCCATAGTCCTCTTTCCCCATGCCTCCCCACTCCTCACAAACTAGTTTAACCCATAATCGCTGCTGTTTCATAGTGTGAGGGTGCTTCTGCGTTGCGGTCATATGAGTTTAATTATAAACTTGTGAGCAACCGAAGTGTTAGATCTGGGGTTTTCAGAGAGCAATCCTGTTGCTTAAATCTGTCATTTTTGTCCATTAACTCTAAAGGATGTAGCTGGAGGTGCTGTCTTTTGACTAAGATGTGAAAACACGGGGCTGACCGGTGGGTCAGCCCAGACACCTTCTTCTGAAGTGTAGAGTTGTTAACCTTTTGGAGTCCTAGCCAAATTCCAGTTGTGATTTTACATCTGTAAATTCCTTGGCGGGTTTCCATGGTGTGACATCCTTATTCATGTCCCATCTGTAATTGTAGCTGTGTGCTATTAAGCACCTTCTGTGTTCCACCCTGGAGGTAGCTAGGTTTTAGTGGTAGGTGGAATGAGATGCTCCTGGATAGCAAGTAAAGATGATCTGAGACAAGCAAGTGATTTTCTATTCTCACTACAGTGCAGTGGTAATAATACTGTTGTGGAAGTTTAGTAGCTAGAGTGTGACTTCTGTAGGTACATGATGCAATTTGGGATGCAGGAGCAAGCTACTCTGTATTGAGCTTGCATATGAGCAAAATGAATTGATTCAGAATGGCCTTTTTCCCTGCATGCTTCAAATCTATATTTTAAATGCAAAGGTGTAGCTGTCAAACCAGTGCCCTGACACTTTTGACAGCAGTGGCCTGCCATGGCCAGAGATAGGAATAGTCCACCTAGTGTTCCCTTGAGCTGCACATAACAATCCCTGCATCTTTTGTGCGCACCTCTTAAGCCACAGATACTGGTCTCTCAAAACCTAGGAACCGCACTGCATGTTGTCTACTGGCACCTGACCTATCTATTGGCTGTTTACATATACAGCTGTCTCTTACAGAACACTAGTCTAACCGGAACCAGTATTATTTTGCTAAAGAATATTTCTGCAAAAGTATATACAAAATACTTCAGCTGAGGATACAGAAGGGTTTGTAGGAACCACCACAAAACCGAAAGACACTTCAATCTATTGAGAATATACAACTGTCCTTTCAAAGCAGGCTGAAAGTGTGCTTGGTACAAAAGTACTTTTATAAAAGCAAAAACTTCTTCTCCTGGGCTCTTGCTGTTAATCTTGCTACTGTGACCTCTCTTTAGATCTGGAGGAAGGAAGAAAAATCTAATTGTACTTCATTTGACCTCCAAGGCAGTGTTCTAGTGTTGTCAGAGCAACCGCTGTACTTGAAGGGAAAGTCACGCTACAATTAGATGTTTAAAAATTTCCTTGGGTCATTGACTGAGAACTCTGAATCTTTCACCACTCTCCCACGTGTATGTTTCTTGAGATCCTGGCTTCTGTGTGGCCTGTCGAGTCTTTTTGTTTTGTTGATCTGTCTCTCCGAAGTTCTGTTGCCTTGATAAACAGCTGAAAGCGTTCTGTAGCCTAGGTAAAAAAAATATCCGCACGTTGTGGAAATTGTCTTTACGATATCCTAGTATTTGTAGTTACAACACTTGGTCTGAAGACTTTCACTTCAGAAAGAGAACATTATTCAAGGGCTTTCCCTTCTCCAACAAGCATTCTTTGGAGAGCTGACTGACTTGTCCTTGTTTGGCTCTGCTGTCTGTCTGTCTGTCAGTCAGCATACCGCCATCCAAACATCTTAACTACTCTGGTCTCATTTCCCTTGCCTACATGTGTGAAGGGGAGAGGTGGGGCAGGGAAGCAAAACTGCAGTAGAAGTGTGGTGGGAGCGTCAAGAGCCTGCACTTCTTCTGATCACTGGAGTGATGGGCTTGGCCCTCCTGGGTGAGGGATGAGTCTGAAGGATTTTTCACCAGGGTGGGTGGGGAGTTGAGACCAGCAAGAATAGTGACTTGCATAGCAGGAGTGCAGGCAAGAGAGTGAGCAGAGGACAGAAGTAGCAGATGGGGAAACTGAAAACAAGATATAACTATTATGATAGCCAAGTATTGTGCTTCCTCTAACTGTGTTTTGGGATGGGGAATGCGGCAACTCAATGCATGTAAATGTAGGCAAATAAGCTGCCATCTTCCACTTCCTGGGATATTGCCAGCATAGCCCTGCATGCTGCAAAGGTTATACACAACGGACCTAACACAGTTCTGCGGTTACAAACACCCCTGAGAAATGATCCAAGTAGAACCGTCTTTCATGGGATTAAAATCCCAGTGGAAATGATTCCATTAAGATTCAGAGGGTTATAGAACTGTCTCTCTCTTGGTGTTAAACTACACAACAGTGCCCCTTTAATCTGTATCCACAAAAACAACAAGGAGTCTGGTGGCACCTTAAAGACTAACAGATCTGCTCAAATAAATCTGTTAGTCTTTAAGGTGCCACCGGACTCCTTGTTTAACTGTAAATGTGTGTTACACAAGCAGCATGCTGGTGCAAGCAACTGCTGCACTAGCTCGTGCTGCTCTGTGGTGGTCCTACGTCCTGGCAGGCGTATGATGACTTGCTTTGCAGTTTATGAACTTGGAATGTGTTGTGCCATGTTAGCAGGATACTTCCCTCTGAGACGTGCCAATACCCTGGCCCTCTGATTGTGCATGATAGTAATTCTCATCTTTGTGCTTCGCCTTTTCATCCAAAGTACCATGTTTTTTTATAGAGGGGGGGCATCAAGGCACAGAGGCTCTCAGGACCACAAAGGGTGTGTCTGCACTGCAATTAAACCTTCAGCTGGCCCAGGCTCTGGGGCTGTTTAATTGTGGCTTGGGCTGTAGCCTAAACTCTGGGACCCTCCTACCTCACAGGGTCCTAGAGCCTGGAAGTCTACACTGCAATTAAACAGGCCTACAGCCTGAGCCCTGCGAACCAGTGTCCGCTGGCCCATAACGGGCCAGCCCTGAGTACCTGAAGAGTTATTGTCCGGTATCGGAGTGGAGCCTAGGAACTCGGACTCCTGCTGTCTGCTAGACAACACTGCCATCTGAGGAAAGCTTGGGGGGGGGGGGGGGACAACTCCTGGCTTTAACTTGTTCTGGTTAGAACAAAGGTCAGGTTATTTTAAAGTCCAGCTCCACTGAGGCAGGATTGCACATGCTGAACGATAGACTTTCTGGCATAGCAGCTTCCTGGATTGTATGTGAGCCAAGTCCCCTGCTGGGAGGGGGAGAGTAGCCATGTTGTGTCTCCTGTTTGGCGCAGAATATGCTATTGCTGTAGATAAAGGGCTGGGCTGACCCTGCCTTTCCCAGAAAGGACAGGTGCCAGGCTTTACAGCAGAGCTGGTGGTTAGTTTTGGGGGCTGGTGTTTTGAGCACAGCTGGTGGGTGGGTGGGTGTGTGCACGTACATACGTACGTACTTGAAATAGTTCTGTGCCCTGAAATTTCTGGAAGTAGTTAGTACCTAATTCAGCTCTGTGTTTAAGCCCTGATCCAGATGAACTGAAGAAGTGTGATCTGTACATCCACAGAAGCTCTGGATTAAAACTTTGGGTTATGGGACCCAAATGTTTGCTGGGTTAATTCTGTACTTGAGTGCCAGTGATTTCCCCACCTGCTGTCTTCAGGTAGCATCACTGAAGTCAGTGCAGTTTCTTCTCTATCTCCAAAGGTGGTAGGAAAGGTAGGGGTGTGTGTGTGTGTGTGTGCGCACACACTATGGGATGGTGGAGGGGTCACAGTATGGGGAGTAAGTGTGTAGATTTTGGCTTTTAACCTTTAGCACCAGTCTCCTGGCATGTCCCACTGGCTCCATTCTCTAGTCTTTGCACCTAGACTAATGGATTAAGGTTTAACCTGCACTGATGAAAGTTGACTAAATAAATGAATGATGTATGCAGCTTAGAGAGATCCATGGCAGACTTTATGGCCTGGTACAGAGATCCTTGCCCCTGCCGCTGATTCAACTCCTGGCTCCGTAATGCCAAACCCAACATGACCGAGAAGAGGTCACTACATGCCAGTGTGTGGCTCAGATGTCACTTGTTACACACAGCCGATTGTGAAATCTCATTAAAGCTGCCAACATGTAGCCTGCCCCATTAGACCTTTAAAAGCATGAAATGCATCCTGCATTGACACTATATTTTGGCGCCTAAGGGGGCGTGTGCACTGCAGTTAGGCACCTGCAGCTGTCCTGTACCCGCTGACACAGGCGCACGGGGCTCAGGCTATGGGGCTGTTTTCATTGTGGCGTAGAAGGTCTGCATCAGAACGTCGGGTTTGGGCTGCAGCCAGAGCTCTGGGACCCTCCCACCTCACAGGGTCCTAGAGTCCGGGCGCCAGCATTTACGCTGCAGTTAAACGGCCCCACAACCCGAGCTCCGGGAGTCTGAGAGTCCGATGGCACAGACCAGCTGCGGGGGCTTTAATTGCCGTGTAGACGTGCCCTTGGAAATGCGTTCTTGGGTCTCTGATAACCTGTTGGTTGATGAATTAGACTTAATGTTTTAGTTTCACAATCAAGTGTGATTGTTGAGGCTTGTAGTGTTGGAAAGACACACACACACACACACACACACACACGCGCGCGCGCCCTGGAATGACATCTGGGATCTGATGAAGCTGCAGCAGCCATGAAAACTGTCACTAGGTCACTTTAGTACAGCTGCTACTCTACACGACTGGGCGGCAGCAGGGTCAGGAACTGGAGGAAGACAGACAGGATTTATCATACTACAGACTACAAAGCCTGGACACTGGCTATGCTGGCAGAGACCTCTAGTGACCCCACCTGAGGAGTCACCAGGGAGGTAAAGGAATGCCGTTTCCTCCTATCCCCTGCCAGTGTGTCTCTGTAGGGTGAGGCTTATGACCTTTGTAATGCTGTCACCACATGTACTGGAGGAAATCCTCACTGCAATGCCCCTCCTCTTGCCCAATTAGTGTAGCTAAATGAGTCAGGCCCTGTGTGCTCTGGCTCTGCTCCAGATCAGGACGTCACCCCTTGTGATCTGAGCAGTTTTAGGACAACCCCCTCACTTGTTGTGCAACCTGGACCTTTCTCTTACAATATCAAGCCACCCCCTCATTCTTGCCAGTATGTGCCCTTGGGTAATGTGTAACCAGCTCCTCCTGCTGCTTTCTGCAGAGCGCTGGTTTCCAGAGCAGTGACCTCTCCCCTGGTTCGGCGATGGAAGGGAGGTGGGGTTGGAAATTGGGTCAGTCTCATGGCTAGGATACTGGTGATCCTTGTGCTGACTTGGTGTCACGTTGGCTCTCGTAATCCCACTACACAATCCTTTTGACTGTGTGCCTGGAGTGAGACAAAATGGGCTAAACCTCTGCCTCTGATTTCTGCAAAGAACGAGTTGGTATGTGTGTTTGTGCATGCTCGTTCTGAGCAATTGCCAGTCTCCTATTCGTTACTCTTAGTAGTAAAATGATCTGTCAAGAGGCAGACTTGAATGCAGCCTGGGTTGGTAATCACTGGACGTTTCTGTTTGAGTGGATGGAGCACTGTATCCTTCAGACACCCTGAGAACCAGAAAAAAGGAAACCTACTTTATTTGTAGTTTACCAGACAGGAGCTGTTAGCTTCATCCTGGAGGTCAGTTGGTCTCCTGCAGGCCAGTCCATGGGCCGTGTTTCGCTGAATTAAATGAATCTTCTCTCAGTCCCTTCTCTGTGGGTCAGTGTCCCTGGTGCAAGCCACTCCTGCAGCTGGCAGGAAGTGGGGCGTTCTCCCAAGTCTTGGCAAAAATATTGTGCAGGGTAGGCCATGGGCATCAGGACTGACAGGCCCTGCTGTGTTGGGATCAGTGCTCTGCAGAGGTGCTCACGTTGCATTGCCTGAGCTGTGTCCGGTAGATAGAGGACTTGAGTCTCCTAGCACCAGTCCTGCCAGTATCAAACAACATCTGGTATTCTGCTGACCTGACTAGTTTAGGGAGTGAGTGCTATCCTGTCGGCATCTCTCTAGTAACCCTAAATCAATAGGATTTAGTAGTAATGCAGGAGGAAAAGTTGCCCTCTCCTGACCTTGCTTCTGTCTAGGAAAACAAGTAGCTACAGAGTCAGGCTAGTCAGAGGCTTTGATCAGCTTTAATAGAAAATCGCGTTTTGACAAAATGAGAATCTTTGTAGAAAGCTGCTGCTTTTCTCACTCTCGTTTTTTGTTTTGTCAGAAACCGCTTTGACCGAATCTGGTGTTTTGACCAGTTGGACTCTTCCTGTGGGAAAACACTTTCTGCCGGGGAAGAACCCATCCTGACCAGCTCTAGTGCTGGCACAGTGCCCCATGTATTCTCTCTCGAGTTCTCTGCTTCTGGTGTCCCACTCAGCTGGTTGTAAAAGCCCCAGTCTGTCCAGTCCAAACCAAAACTACTTGCAGAGTTATCTCAAATCTAGTTGGGCTTTGAATGAGACTGTACTTTCCTGAGGGTGCGGGGTCTGGGAGGAAATGAGTGGTCCCCTCCCAGAAGCCATGCTGTAATGAAGAGAATCCAGGTAGAGAGGGAGAAGTGCGTGGAGGGGTGTCCTAGCAGATAGAGGATGGGGACTTGGGAGAACTGGGTTCTATTCCTGGCTCTGTCCCTGCTCTGCTGGGCCTGGGCCTTGGCCTTGGCCTCAGTTTCCATATCTGTAAAATAAGGAGAACACTGACCTCGTTTATAAAGTGCTCTGAGGTCTGCAGATGAAAAGTGCCATATAAGAGCTAGATAGAGGTGATAGGGAGGAGAGAAAACCCTAATGTGTAGCATGGACAAGGGTGCTTGTGACCAACTGCAGGCATGGTGGCTTGTATTGCTAAAACTCTGCTAGTAACCATGGCAGCTAACCAGAGGTCTAGCTTGGGACATGGATGCATGGTCCTGTTTTGTTTCCTATGGAGGCTAGGAATCGCTAACCTTGTTTATAATCTGCTTTAGCCAGCCTTCCTGGGCAGAGCTGGGAGGTAAAGCATCCTGGAGTATGCTGCTCTGTGTGAATGCCCCTGGGCATGCTGGCTCACGCTGAGGTGCTGTGTGAGGTAGAAAGCATTCAGCCAAGGTAGTCCTGGAGGTGGGCGCAGCTGCACAAACAGTTGTGCTGGCAGCAGCTGCTGTGTGGGCGCAAATGAAACTGCAACCTTTGCCCGGTCTGGCTACAGAATTGCTGCTCTGTGCCGATGGCTGCCAGCAGGAGCTTCAGAAATGGCCATCTCTTTTGCCAGGGGGCTTATTGGAGAGTGCAAATGCCCAACCCCCGCAGTCTCAAACCAGGTGGGGGGAACTTCAGTCTCGGCAAGTGGGGCTGTGCCAGGCTGTCTAGCATGCTAAGGTGGGAGAGCAGCTGCTGCTGCCCATGGTGTGAGACGGTCTGGTTAGGGTGCTAGCTCCTTGTGCCCCCAATCCGAGAGCCACTCACAAGACACCCCTCCCTCTCCTTCCCTTGCCAGCATTAGGGGAGCATGAAATACGCTCCTCCTAGGTTCCATATGTGCTGTCACACCTTCATCTTCCCCTGTAGGTGGCAGTAGCTTCCCCTCCCCTCCCCCCACCCCCGGCCTGAAACAGCCAGTATGTGCTGGCCAGCTGATCTCTGGGCCCCACACTCCAATTCTGAGCTCAGGGGACCCTGTCCCACCTCTTTGTCTTCCAAGTGCCGCTCTGAACACACACCCTTCTCTTAGATCAAGTCTTTTTTGTCTTAAGCAGCAGACGCGTGACCGTGAGATTCACCAGCACTTGAACGTGGGCTGCTTTTGTTTTCTGCGTTTAAGTTTTACGCACGCACGCATCTCTTGTTCCCTACATCTGCTGAGGGAGGCTGTTAGCTTCCAGCATGCTCCCAGCAGAGGCGCTTGCTTCCTCTGCCTCTCTGATGGGGATGCCTACTGACTGCCCCATCCTCTGCCCCCCCCCCCCCAACTGTTATCGTGCCGGAGGTGTAGGGCTGAGCATTGGAGCAGGGAAATGGGGGTTTATCCACCACAGCAGGCTCTTTGTGTAGGTCCTAGCAGTGTATGGGCAGCTCATCTTTGTGGTAGCTGCTGAATGCCCCCAGCCCTGTGGCATGCCGGAAAGAGGGATGGGAGACTTGCAGTTGGAAGTTCTGGCTTTTAACTGCTAACCTTAATTTAAATGAAAGTCTGGCTTGGCACTTAATTCCATAAGGGCTCTTTAAGCTCCACCCAGCTGTGTGGGTGGTAGGAGCAGCACCCTAATCTCTGCTTGCTGGCAGGGAGCTAGCGTGCGTCCTTGTACAGGGTGGGGTCTTGGTTCTTGAGTCTGCATGAGTCTCCTGTCTCTGCTCCACAGGACTCGCTCAGCAAACCGCCAAACTCTCACTTTCTTTACTAGCAACCAGTCCAGCTGTTTCCAGATTGAAACCAAGGGAGCCAATTTACAGCAGCAACAGCGACTGCTTGTGCTGTAGGGCGCTCAGCCCGAAACGGAGTCGCATCGTAAGCGCTCAGCCCAGTCTCTTGTCACTGGGTGCTGACCTCTCCTGAAAACATGGCTCCCACCCCAAAGTGCCCGCTGTCTAAAGCGGTAGGCAAGACGGAGTGTGTTGGGGAAACCCAACGGTGGGGCTAGCGTGGCCCATCTCCAGTGGGTTCAGGAAACCACTTTTGTCTTGCCAGAACTTCCGAAGCAGCTCTGCCCAGTGCAGCAATGGGGTCTTTGCGGCTGGACCCCTGTACCTGTGTGGGGAGCCCCATTGAAGACAGTGGTGCTTCCTACAGATACGGAGCTCTCCTTGGAGTTCATTGCGGGATTGGACCCTTGCTTCTTGGTAAGGAATCACTGGCCAAGATGGCACTGAGAAGGATCCCAAGCTGCTCTATGCCTTCCCACAAAGCTCCTTGGAGTGAGCATCTCTCCAAATAAGTTGCATTAGGCAGATATCTCAGGTAGCATTACATAAGGGCTAACGCACCAGAGCTAGTCATCTTGTATGCCTGGAAGATGGCAGGTGGTGAATCTACTGAACTGGTTCCTGTAGTGCTGTTTCACTAGAGAAAGCTTCCCCCTGCAGATGGCAGTGTCTTATAACGATGGTACAGATGGATGTAAAAAGAGAGATAAACAAATATGACTTCTAGGGTGAGTCTACAAAATCCTGTCGTTTGTATGTTCGATCATTGAGCTCAGTAGATAACTTGTTTGCCCTTCACTTTCAGGGCCTTTTAGTGATGTAGCTTGGACTGAGAAATTTCAAAGCAATTACCCAGTCACATTGTTTTGGAGCACAGCAGGCCTGCGGCAGAGTGCTGGTGTCAGTGGAGGAGCAAAGGGTAGTTTGATTGACTTGCCTTGGCACTAAAGTGTCCTCTGAGGGGTTCACTGCTTCTCTGCACACCTCTGATGTGGGAGGGTGACTGTTCTGTGGAGCTGTGTGCTGTACTGCTCGGAGGGAGCTGGTCCAAAGGTACCCTTGCGGAAGACCTTGTGGGGGGAGGCTGTCGATGAGGGTGGGGTTATGTGACAACTGTTTAGAACAGGAATTGAAGGATATTTCATGTTCCTGCCCCTCCTAATAAACTACAGGGCAAATTAGGCAGCTTCCAGCTCATGCAAGGACATCCCAGGAGGGCAGATAAATGAGGGAAGTCTTGACACCTTTTTTGGTCCTTAAGCCTGTTCCTCTGGCTTAACAGATTCTTTCTGCTGCCCTAGTGCTGCGTCTTCCACACCATAATGCAGACGCTATCGACTCCATGAGACCTGCTGGCCTCTGACTTCTCTTCTCTCCTCTCTTCTCTGCAGAATCATCAAAAATATCGTCAGGACCTTCAAGTATATTTATGGCCTGAGGTTTGAGGCGAAAGGACTGGAGAAGTTCCAGGTCGAGGGGCCATGTGTCATCGTGTCAAACCATCAGAGCATCCTGGACATGATGGGTGAGTTGCTTGGGTTGGAAAAGAAGCTGTCTCGTCTGAAAGTGAACTGTTGGGTGCGCCTAGCTTTGCTGTTTGGGAAATCCTGTGCTTGTCCCAGATTTGGGGAGTCTCCAAGCCTTTTAGTGGAAGAGGCTCCAGGAGACCTGTCTGTATGTCACAAAGTGCATCGGCCAGTTCTGCCTGCAGGAATTGCCGTGTAGGGTGTCGAAAGCTACAGCAGTGTCTTGAGGGGAGAGATGCACAGTGTAATGGGACAGTGGGTGAGCAGGGAGGGGTATACTTGCAGTTCGGGCGCTCTCAGAGCAGTGGAAGAGCCTGGTATGTAGCGAACTAGGTATTGCCAGACTGGATCAGACCCAAGGTCCATCTAGTCCAGTGTCTGGTCCATGACCGTGATCGCCGCCTGATGCTTCAGAGGCAGATGTAAGAACAGCTGTGGGATAATCAAGCACAGGCACGCAAGAGGGACTCAATATGGCTTAGAGCAGTGGTATGAGAGTTCTAGTCTGAACTGTCACTGACTGGCTGTGTCCCCCTGAGGAGAAGAATGTGGCTGCCCCCCCTTTTTCCCTTCCGCCTGTGCTCTCTAGTGATCCTGTGCAGGATACTTGTTACTACAGCTCGCAGAGGCTCTGAGCAGGTTTAGCTGTACCACCCCAATTACTGACCCATGGCAGGCATGGGTCAAGTCTTAGCCTTCAGTCTAGTGGAAAGGCGGTTCTGCACTTGCCCTGAAATAAAGGCCAAGGTCTCCCCTTGGCCTAGGGCCTGGTACTTCATTCAGAATTTGCAGGCTGTCCTATTAGAGGGCTAACCTTCCAATCCTGCAAAGATCTAAAAGGCAAGCCAAGCAGAGAGGTATGTGGAGTGGCACCCAGAGGCCATACTCCCACTTTCTCCAAGCTGGGACAGTAACTAGATACTGTACTTCATCCTTCCATGGGTAAATAGTCCAGCTGGAATGCCTCTTGTTGCATTGTCTGGCTCACTTGGGTACATCCCAAGGGTTTGCTCATCTTAATAGAGGACATTAGCATGACAGGTAGTGAAAGGGTTTAAAAAAAAAAAACCCTTGACTAACCAGAAAATAAGCTAGTGGAGCCCTTAGAGCGAAGGAGGAGACTGTGGTACACCTACTTTCTAGCTGCAGCCTGTCCGCTGGCTCAGCAATTGAGACTACATTATTACTGTTCATCATAGTGCCTTAGAAGTCTATCATGAACCGGGACCCCATTGTGCCAGGTGCTGTACAAACACAGCTAGAGTCTAGGAAGGAACAGGTGATCCAAAGATGGTGATGTCGTAGCCCCATCTTGCAGACATGGGAGTAAGCAGGGTGGGTCTAAGGCGAAGTGAGGAGGGATGGCAGAATTGGGAATAAAACCCCTGTTTCCTCCGTCATAGCTCCTTGCTCCAGCCATTGACTCCTGTTGCTACCTTGTAAGTGCACGTATAAAAAATTACCTTTCTGAGCTGCAGCCCCTGTTAGAGAGTCAAAGGCTCCCATGGGTCCCTTCTGCCGTGCTCCTGCTGCAGAACCAAGGAGGCCCCTGAGGCAGAGCTGTGGTACAGGTGGCCGTTTTACGATGTCTCCTTCCCTTCCCGCCCACACCCTGCTCTCATTCCATCCTCTTACGACTAAGTCTCTTCAGCGTCTAATACCTGAAAGCTGCTGAAAGACACGTGGTGGTTTGCGAGCCAGCGATGCCGCTGAATCAGCAAGGGATCATCTCTGCAAAGTTCCCTGGCTGCTGCCACCCTTCCTGTTGCACCCGTTCGCTCCCGGTGCTTATCAGCAAGCGTGGGTTGGGTCGCTCGTACGCTGCCGATCTGGTTTGTGGGTGGAGAAGGATGTTCTTGTTGTCATGGCTTATTGTGGGTGGGCTTCTTACGCTCTCCCTTCGCCCTGGGCTTAGGGTTGATGGAAATCCTCCCAGATAACTGTGTTCAGATTGGCAAGAAGGAGCTGCTGTACACTGGCCCTGTGGGTCTGATAATGTACCTGGGTGGCGTCATCTTCATTAACAGGAAGAGTACGAGCAATGCCAAGACGGTGATGTCCGGGGTTGCCCAGACCATGCTGGATGAGAACGTGAGTAATGTATATGCCACTAGGTTTTTGTGAGTGCTGGGCACTGCTTGCATCTGTTGGAGTAGAGGGCTGCTTGTGCTGGAACATTAGTCAGCCGCTGGATTAAGGGAGGGTGGAATATTATGAGAATTATCGTCTGACCTCTAGTACCTGGTGGCTAGCGTGGACATCAAATGCCAGTCCTGGCTGTAGCTGTACGCGCAGCAAAATCTTCTGAGAAGTTCCAAACAACTAGGAATAGAGGCATGCAATCTATTCTCTGGGTTAGCCCTAGAGAGGTTATGTGGGTTAATTCTACAGCTAACTTCTGGTGTGCCAACAAATGGAATTCATGGCTTATCTCGGTCTTACAGGTGAAGGTATGGATATATCCGGAGGGCACGAGGAACGGGAATGGTGACTTGTTACCATTCAAGAAAGGAGCTTTTCATCTTGCTGTTCAGGCACAGGTAACACTTGTTGGCTTCTTTTGCAGGCCAAAGCGCTAAACAGGCCTTCCAGTGAAAGGTCTACCTATGATGACCAGACACTGGCAACATGGGATTCGTTAGCAGTCCAAAATGTGAGCATGATAAATGACACCCAGGCCCTTTGACGTGAACACTATCTTCAGAGCACCCAAGATAGTAAGCTGCAGAGAGAGGCAGCTTTCTCACTGGGCTCCCAGAAGTATGCGAGTCTCCTTGGAAAATGGCACCTGAAACTTCCCAGATAAATGGGCTAGAGGGGACATGGGTGGGGACCAGAGAGATTATAAGGGACTGCCCTCCTAGGTCCATGGGGAGGAGATAATGGCCAGCCAATACCATGGCGTAACTGGCATCCTTCTCCAGGAGCATGATCAAATTCTGGATAACTTGGCTCCTTCTACTACTGACTTGCATTTTAGCTTCTAAAGTCCTAGTTCTGAGTCACACATCTAGCCTGCAATAATGTGGGTTAGAACCCGCCTTTGTCAATTAGATCCCTCCTTTAGCCAACTGAATCACTTCCTCAGTGTTGCCTGCTCTACAGTGCATGTTGACCCGGTAGGTGCTGTGGTGTTTAGCACAGTGCAGGTGGGGACTGATTGATTAGTGCCATGTCTTGGAAGAAGCAAGATTAAAATGTGGTTCGATACATATAAATGCCACACAACTTGTACAGGCTGTGGTCTGGATAGTTCAATTTCCAGCTCCGTAGTGGTTGGTTAGATGAGTTTATTAAATTGCAACATGGTATGTTCTATAACTAGAAGACAGACAAAAGTTGATATTCAAAGTAGCCATATTTTGTGACCGTTTTTCTCTTTAAAAGAGAGAGAGAACTGGGTAAATACAACTTAAATAGTCGCCAGCATACTGGAAGGGGATAACGCTTGCACTGGTGCAGTGGCCTGCTGAGCAGATACATGGAGGATTCTAGTTTCCTGGGCCACTAATTTAGAACTTTACTAAGTTCACTTGAAAACGGTCTGGCTATTCCGCTTCTCCTGGATTTCTTCAGGCTTAGGAAGTCCTACCAGACTCTGAAAACCAAACACTGCTTCGTATCTCATGTCCATTCTATGTTTGTGGAGGGCATGATGTTTGTATGTATACAAGCTTTAATATACCAGGAGCAGAAGGGACCATAATCAACAGTGAAGCAGAAAATATTAAGATTGTAGTTCTTAACCTATTTCCTGTATATTTGTCTCAACCTCCTTGATCTCTAATGGACAGTTCAAACCCAGTGTGGAGCCTGTGACTTAAGAAGCCAATTCCAGCTACAGACCACAAATCCAATGTACAAATTAGCCACCCAATAACAAGTCATTAAAGATGGATTTCTAGAGACTGGGCTAAGGACAACATCTGAAGTAGTGGCTGGCTTCATTTATATTCTCAGCAAGTTGCCAACAGTAGATCTTCCATATTGTGCCAGATTAAAAATAGCTGCCTCTTCTCCTCTTTCTTGGTCAGAGGCATTGCCTTGCTCATAAATGATTGCAAACAGTGATTCCTGTTCCTAAATATTTAACCAGCACCTGCCCCCTCTTGTGTGCTTAGAGGCATTTGCAGTGAATGTTTGAGCTGCTTATCAACCTAGGGAATTGCAGGATTAAACCTACTGAGGAGGATGGTGCCTTGGGCTTTGACTTGGGGGAGTAACTGTGTGCTTAGAGCCCTGGCCTGAGACCTCAGGTCAATTCCCATCACTGCTGCAAGCTCCTGTGACCTTAGGAAAGTCACTTGGGCCCCACTCCTCAAAGGTGTGGAGGTGCCTAATTTCCATTGATTTCAGTGGGAGTTAAGCTCCTAATACCTTTTTGAAGATCTGGGCCTTTGTCTTGGACTCCATTTTACATATGGGAAAGGAGAGAGTAGCTTTCTCCTGCCCTCTGTATTTTTTGAGCCTACAGTCCAAAGCCAGAGTTAGGACTCTGTTCTGTATTTGTAGACTACCTAGCACCATGGGGGCTCAGTGTTGACTGGTGCCATGCTATTGTAATACCAAAAAACCTTTAACTTTCCGGTACTCTTTTCCCTTCCCAGGTTCCCATTATTCCTGTGGTGTATTCCTCGTTCTCTTCGTTTTACAATCCAGCCAAGAAGCTATTTATATCAGGTACTGTACTGCTTTGAACCCCTCTTGTTTATGGGCGGACTCTGTTTCTGGTCTCCCAGCAGAAGAAAAGCTGGCCTCAAGACAGAGGTGCTGAGGCGCCTTTATTTGGGCATTCCTGTCGCAGTGGCTGTCCTCTTACTAAGTTGTGTTCGTTCAGTCTTCCAGAGCCGGATTGTCCAAGGCACTCAGTAGCCATGATCAGGGCTAGATGGATTTATTTTTTCCCCAGCAGAGCTTGTCTCAGACAGTGCTCAGTCAATTGAGCTCTCTTGACCATCTGGCTCGTAGGTGCCCAAGTAGGAGCTGAGCTCTTCTGAAAAGCGGCCTCCAAATCTCCTTCACTTAAACTGTTGCACTGGGACCCAGTGGTGAGGGTAGCATTTGGGCAAGAGGGGGCAATGCTTGGTGTTGGGCCAGGATTGTTTCTATGTACTGTGTTGGGCCAGCTGCTCTTAAGATGCAAAGCAGGGTGCATATAAGCACCTCTGGGGACCAGGGATCAAATTCTAGAATCTTACAAGTGTCTTGAGCAGCTGCTAACCTTCCAAAGCCCTCAAATTACTTGGCTCAACAGGCAGTCTCTCCTGGGGAGGCCCAGGGATAGAATATCAGGGGATGCTACCGGTGGGTCACAGCTCTCTTTGGCAGCATATAGTATGCCCAGTTACTATCAGCTCTTCACTTCAATGAGCAAATCCAATATGGAGGTAGTGACAGCAGTGAATAAAACCTTTTTTTTTTTTTTTTTTTTTTTTTTTTTTTGGATTATCCTTGGGGAGAAAATCAGCTGCCTCTGTCCCCTTCTGCTTTCCTGTCACAATCAGGCCACTTCTGTCCCAATGTCACTCAACTGGCATCTTAATTCTTCTCCCATTATCTGCAGTTTTAGTAATCTCAGTGCTGGGCTTGTCCTTCCGAGGTGCCTCACGTGCTGAGCCTTGGGCTAGGGGAAACCCTGACTACAAGATCTAGGTGGCTGCTCTTCAGGGAGGCATTGTGGCCCAGAGTCTAGAGCTCTGCACTGGGACTTCGGAGATCTGGGTTCTATTCCTGACTTGGCTACTGGGTGATCTAGTTTCAGAGTAGCAGCCGTGTTAGTCTGTATCCGCAAAAAGAAGAACAGGAGGACTTGTGGCACCTTAGAGACTAACAAATTTATTAGAGCATAAGCTTTCGTGGACTACAGCCCACTTCTTCGGATGCATATCATCCGAAGAAGTGGGCTGTAGTCCACGAAAGCTTATGCTCTAATAAATTTGTTAGTCTCTAAGGTGCCACAAGTCCTCCTGTTCTTCTTTTTGGGTGATCTAGGCAAGTCACTTTCCTGCTCCCTGCCTCAGTTTCTCCATCTGTAAAATGGGGATGACGCTGACCTTTTTTGTAAAAGCACTTTGAGATCTTTGGATGGAAAGTGCTAGGTTGTGGTATTATTACCTAAGAGGCGGCTCTGGGCCTGTGGTAGAGATATTTCTACACAAGTTGGGGCATAGGGAGAGATGTAAGCACCCTACTGACTAGAGTATGGGCTGAGGCCTGGTCCATCTCTCTCATCTGGCCCATGCTTGCAGTATATAATGGGCAAAAAGGGAACGGGCGAACAAAGCACCTGACACTACTGGGTCATGCACAGCAGGCAATGTCCTGTTCTGTCATAATCAGCAGATGTTTCCTGTGTTCCAGCCTGCTTCCTCAGCACATGCAGGCTAGGTCACTGGGTTGGCTTTTTGGCTGACTCGTTATCTCAAGAGTATCAAAATGCACCTGGCCCTGTACGAGAGAGCACCTGAAGGGCTCCTGCTGCCTCGTAAACACTCTTGCAAGGTGAGGCTGGAGTTTCTTTAACTGCTCACTCAGGAGCTTTTGGCTTCAAAGGAATGAATTGTAATTCTCTCCCTGAAGGACTTCCTGAGTGTTGTCCTAGCTGGGCCCCTGCTCTGCCGGACGGCTGTACCCAGCCTTTGTGATGATAAAGGGCACCCTGAGAACTGAGGAACTAGGAACTTCTTTCAGAAGTGGCTATTGTTACTTTTCTTGAGTGGGCACTTAGCAGCCCTGTTGAGTCCCCTAAATGCCATTGCATGCCACAGTGGTTCCTGCTGCTGCAGAAGGGGAGCGGGGGTCTGTGGCTTGCTTGTTGCAACAGCAGGATCTATTGGTTTAATTAACCAAAAATAAAATCTCGCTCCACACAGCAAAAACCACCCCCCTCCCGAAAACTGTACTGCTGGGCAGCCATGTGGAGGGTCGCTGGCACTTCTTACTGTCTGGGGAAAGCCAAACAGGACTACATGGCTTCCAAATGAATATGTGCCCCCATGGGTGGGAGGGTTAAGAGGTAAATATCACCCAGCCAAATCAAAGATGTGATGACTTCAACTCTGAGAGCCAAGTGGCCTGGCCTCAAGTGAAGCACCTTAGCTTGATTGTGGCTTTCAATGACTGGGACCTGAGCAGATTAGGTAGGCAAGAGGGTGTGTAGCTTAATAAAGGAGCAGAAGTACTTTACTTGCAGAAGCAAAGCTTTAAACGATCAAGTGGTAGTATCTTGTTTCAGACCATACTCTTATTGTGTACATATTAACTCACCCCTATGATCCCACCAAATACCTCCAAGGATCTAATGGTTCCCAGAGAGTAAGATCTTATTCCAGGTGGTTCAATTCACTCCTAAGGGTGCAGCCTGAGAGAGACACTTGGGTATTGAATGTAGAAATGCATTCAACAGAGCCAATTTCCTTGGACACATGTATAACATTGACGTTCATGACACGACATGTGTCCAAGGAAATTGGCTCTGTTGAATGCTAATCGCTACTTGCTTGTGTACATGAGGGGGTTGTGCTGTCACAATCCTCTCTAGAGAATTCTTTGTTAGTAACCGCTACAAAAATGACCCTGCTTTCTAAAAATGTCACACCGGTGACCTTTTGCAATGGACTCTGCCACTAGCCTGGTGGGGACAGGGAAAGGAGTCGCAAGTTCTGCCGGACTAGTCCGTTTGAGCTACAGCTGGAATTTGCAGGCATTTCCTGCAATAGGAAGCCATGAATGCTTGGGGTCTGGGTGCCTGCTGCCAGGAACTCCTTGTACACAGCCTTGGGACACAGATGGAAACGAGCTATCCCCACGAATGGCTGTAACAGCGGATGTAACGGTGCACTTAGACTGGATCCTGGTAACTAGCACATGCGAGCTTTGCTATGCTGTCTGCTATGGCCACGTCTGCTGCGCTCCCGGGGGTTGTGAAGGTGGGGATTATGATTGGTATTTTAGCCATTCTCCACCCTCCCTATGACTATCTAATGGCCAAATGCAGAACTGGAGTTTCTTCTCTTGTTCCTAGGTAAAATCCGGGTTGAGGTGCTCCAGCCTATTGAGACCAAGGGCCTGAAGGCCGAGGATGTCGCCGACCTCACGGAGAGATGCTACTGCACCATGAGGGAGACCTTTTTCAGATTATCTGGCATAGCGAGTGAGGCGAACGGCTCAACGCAGGGCCCTCAACAATAGTATTCCCAAATAGCAGGGACTGAAAGGACCTATTTCCATTGCCAAAATATCCAAGGGGTTTCTCCCGTTCCTTTGCAGCAGGTTTGGGCAAATCCTAAGCCTCTGCTTAGGGTAACCTTAGTTGACAAACACCATTTGTTGGGCCAATTCTACTGTTCGGTGAATCTCTTTTGTGGGGTCTTTATCTCCCCTGGGGACGTGTCTCCTGCACTCGGTTTCTCAAACACCCTACAAGAGCTAGTGCTGATGCCCAGTGCAGTGAACTCTGCTGCGACCTCCTGCCACACTCAGGTAGCTGGGACAGTAGGTGTTGCAGAACACCGTGTTAAGGTCCTGGCACCAACCACCGTAAGCCTGGCACTTGCCACAGCCAATCCATTGGATGCCGAAGACCGTGTTAGGTACATCTTTGCAGCGTCCAACTGATTAATCCTCGCTTTCATCCTGTCCCTAGCTGTTGGTGCTTGAGGAGGCCGAGGGTAGGAGCAGTTCAGATGGCGCTCTTCATGCAGCTGTGCATTCCCAGCGCTTGCTGGCAGGGACTGATGCCCTAGCCGAAATCTTGTTCACAGCTGAAATTCAGCTTCTAAGGTCTCTGCCCGGCACTGTTTCATTCTTCCTAGCCTCGACTCTCACCTCAGACACAATTTTGTTTTTGACAAATCAACCTGTTGGGGATTTTTTTCTCTAAAAAGACACTAAGCATCTGTGATTCTGCTCAGAGACAAAGATGGGAGACCAACCACTCACCCCTTCCTGATGGAATGGCCAAGTCGTAGGACGTAGCAGGGAACTGAAATGTGCAGGATGCTCTTACCAGAAGTCCTGGGGCAAGCTTTGTACAGATGTCCGTCCCTTACTCGCTCTCCAGACAGAGTGAATTCCCCAGCAGTACTTCTAGCAATCTTGCAGCCTAAGGCTTCCTTCAGGTTCTCTGGGCTAGGACAGGTGGGCCTTATGGGGCCAGCTACTCTTGATGCTGTCCCTTAATGAAGTCAAGTTTCCGTGTCCACTGAGTGGACAAGCTCCATGTGGACTCACTTAGGGATGGCGTAGGAGGGGGAAACGTGGAGACCTAAAAAACCCAACCAAACCTGCTGTATAGTGTCTTGGTAGGTTTTTATCCAAACACTTAGCCTGATGGCTGCTATAATGCAAACCTCTATGGGGATGCTATCTCTCAACAAAATCCCTGGGGTTCGTAAGTGATGCATTAACATGTCAAGAACTAAACTAAAAGGATGAGACAAACCCACAAAGAGACCGGGACTTTTCTCTGCTCATCCCCTTTGTTTTGCATTACAGCCAGCATCCCTGACTTAGTATATACTCGTGTACTCCACCTGATGGCTTGCTTTTAGCATAAAGCCAGGTATGACTGGCTGAGGGAAGGGTAGATGTGGCACTTCCTTGGTATTTGTTGCAACACTTTCAGTGCTCAAATGTTCTGTTTAAAATTGTTTTTAATCTAGGTTTTGTACCTAGACTCTTCGTTGCTGCTCTTGCTTCCTAAGGGCTATACTGTGCTGTTTGACACACTGCACATCCGAAGCATTGACCAAAAGACCGTGCCTGCCATACAAATGTGTCTCGGAAGATTCGCCTTACTAGGACTGTTAGTGTTAGGTGAAAGCCATGGTGTTGGAGACGTAAAACATGCTGGATGGGAGGGGTGTATGATGGCCCTGAATCAATGTTTCCTTCGGTGTGAATTTGCCAGCTGGGAAATAGCAGCTAGAGGGATTCCCGGTAACTGAGTTTGACTCTCCTCACCCAGCGGTAGAAATGTCGAGCTCCTCAAAGGGAGTAACAGCAGAGATGTTTATGCTCCCTGGGGGAGCAGGCCTTGGCCATGAAAACTCCAGGGATTTGCTTAGAGGCCTTGTGGGAATGTTGCCTCAAGCTCACCAAGGCAGTGTATCTCTTCATGTCAAGTAATCTGGTGCAATGCATCATCCCCAAACCTCCTGCTCAGTGGGTGGCATTGGAGATGATGCTGTCTCAATCACTGAATTCCTGTTTTTTCTATAAAGGACACCAAATCGAATGCTTAAAAAGCACTAATGCAGAACTGGGAGAAACCAAATAGAGGATGCTGG
The DNA here is from genome assembly GCF_011386835.1 of Chrysemys picta bellii. Lineage (NCBI taxonomy): Eukaryota > Metazoa > Chordata > Testudines > Emydidae > Chrysemys > Chrysemys picta. The sequence goes on from NC_088808.1 coordinate 19,741,528, forward strand.
GAGGCGGTAGCTCCACATGGTTCAGAGCTGTGTTTACAAATGAATATTCGAGCATCCATCTGGTGAAATCTGGTTTCAGTACAGACCCAGTGGAAGAGAGCAATCCTCCTGCTTTTCAGTTCTGAAATCCAAAGCAGCACTTTCTTTTTTCCTTCCATAAGAATGGCAGACAAAGCGGCGATGTCATTGAGGCAAACATCCAAGTTCTTGTGGAGATTTCATTCCCTCTTGCCCAACGGCTCCAGTCTAGGGTGAGCAGTTGGGAGGGGAGGGTGGTCGTAACGGGTGGATATTTTTCTTTGGCCAAAGATGACTCTGTATCAGATGTATAAATCTAAGTCTGTCTGTTTATGACCGAAGTGGGAAAAGAAATTGAGCGTGCACAAAGGCCGTTGTCTGCTGTTCTGTTTTTTAGTTGTTTAAACAATGTATGTTTGATCAAATGTACATTCTTATAAAGCAGTTATTTAAATAGAAAGTCTTGTGTGGGGTTTATTAGAACCCAGGTTGGGTTGAACTTATTGCCTGGAGGAGCAATGGGTGGGGAGTGTGTACCCAATGTTGTCCGTTTCCCCTTTGGTATTTGAGTCTCTGTCGCTAGCTACACACTTGTCCCGTGAGCATGGTGAGGTAATGAGCGAAGAGAGCCTTGTCTGGACCAAATCTGTATGCCGTTTCTGCCGCTTCCACTCTCAAATGCATCACTATTTACTACATGGATACATGTTAGTTGGACATTGATTGTGCACAAAGATTGCATGGCCGTAAGGATCACTGCAGAGATCCTGCCTAATTACCAATTTTGTAGAAAATCGTTAGTGTTCTTGTAACCAAGCACTGAAAGCTGGAGTGAGCTTCCTGTTGCTAGTGAGCTGGTACGAATGACTCCTGCATCAGGGAGGAAAAGGTGTTTTTTGTCCAAGCTTCTACAGTGAGGACTTGTTTACACAGTGTGGTGTGTGTGGAGCCCTAGACAGATACAAATTTTGGATTCGCATCCCATGGGCCAGTTGCAGATGTCTGAGGATATACAAGGTAAGTACCCTCTCCTCCCTATCAAAGCACCGGCAGGAGATATGAGCAGAAAAGATTTGCTGGTCTTGAGTCACTTCCTTACCAGCCCTTCCCTTCTGCTCCCCTATTTCCCCAGGGCAGAGGAATAGGCTGTAGGCACAGCTGGCAGCAGGCCCTCCACTAGGCTCAAGCAGAGCTGGTGACCACTCTAAAGGGTTCCAGTAACTTGAGGGCATCTAGCGTCCATGTTCCTATATATGGGTGGAGGGGCTGGTCATGTTCCCTACACAGTTGTTTGTACCCTCAGCTTCCTGGTGGACCCCTTTGCCCCCTTCAGGCAGAGAAGAGATGCTACTGCAACTGTTCCCCTTGCCATAGGCAGGAGGTGTGGAGAAATGCAGACATCTCTACCTGCAGCTTCCTACCTGGGTAAGTGTGCATTTACATCAAGTTGCACCTTGGCTACAAGCACAAGGAAGCTGCTAACCTCCCCAGCCTGCCTCTGGTGCAGCAGTAACTGTGGTGTTAAGCTCCCATGAGTGAAGTCATGACCTAGGGTAGAATAACACCCCTAAACAACTGGATTCCACTGTGCCTAATTCATGGCTCAGCATCTTGACCAACCAATGACAAGCCCATACCCAAGAGCTGTACAGGACATAACTTTAATACGAAAACTGCACCACCCTGCACAGTGCTTGGCTAATAGACCTCAAGTCTCTGGCAGTTTACAGGTAGGAAAGCATTGTACCATAGACTCGTTGTTTCTCTAGAAACATTAGGATCTTTCCTCCAGCAGCCTTGAGATAACTATGCAAAGAGGCATGAGCATTGCAGGCTTCACCCAGAGCAACGGGCCAATGTGCATCCGTTCCTACTTTAAATACAGCAGTTCTGCCACTCCTCCTCCCAGGCTGAGCCAAGACTGGTTTAACTGGCAAAACTGGCTGGTTATCTTGTCACAGACAAGCAAGTGTGCCAGGCTTCAGTGTGTAAATGAAGCCAATTTTTAAGAAGCAAAGGGATTATATCTATCCTCTTCCCACCCCCTCTAGCATTTCAAATGGAGGAAGGTTTTACTGACCAGCTTTGGCTTGGTCCATTTTGAATTTCAGGCATGTGTAAAAAGGAGATGGTGGAAAAGCCTAGAAGCAGAATCTCCCCTCTGCTCTAATAGTGAAGCAATGTGTGATTAGGCAAAACTTTCCACTGGATGTCAGCAAGAGCAAGGTCTGGCTATCTAGTTCTCTAAGAACGTAGGCTTCTAAGCTAAACAAGCTGCTGCTTGCACAGATCATCTCCTGCTGCTGTACCACACGATTAACTGCTGGCCCAAGATTTCACCTCACTTACAGTCACAAACAAATTAAGCACCACATGGTTTCACTTTTAGCAAGTCTCTTGTAGGGTACTGGCTGATGCTGTGCCAGCAGGCCAAGCCCCTGGAAGAAAGCGTTATAACCCTGAGCATCTCATAGTTTTTGCCCTTATGGCAAAGGTGTAAGTCCAATTTAAAATCAGTCTCCAAGCAGCTCAATTCTTAGAAAAACACACTAGGGCCCTTCGTATCAAAATAAGCTCTTTATGGCTCTCTCCCACGTGGTCCTGAAGGCATCATGGCCTCTTACGGCAGGCTGGGTCAAGAGGTGCTGAGAGAGGAAATCCAGGGTTACCAATCACTCTGCTCCCACAATGAAGTGCTGCTCCTCTTACTATTAGCGTTCATTCTTACACGAACCTGAAACCAGACAATTCCAGAGCTAGCATTAGTCAGGGCCAGTCTTGGTGCCAGTAAGAGGGCTGGGGCCTGGTCTACACACTGATTTTTGTACTAGTATAACTTCATGGGTGTGACTGTCTGTAAAGGGTCACAAGCTCAGGCAATTTAAAAAGTAAAGTCCAAACACCCTCAGATTGCTTGTAAAGGGGTAACTTTTGACCAGCACAGCTGATCAAGTCCCAGATTTCAGGGAAGATCCTAGGCATTTATGGGTAGAACCCTTACACAGTCAGTCTGGGAATGAATTTAAATCCAAACTTATAATAATATCAAATGCTAAACTATTAAACCATAGGAAAAAACCCTCCAAACCACCTAAAACCCTCTAGCTTCAACTAACATTAAGGGCCTTGTTATTTGGTCTTTTATCCACAAAGCATTTAACACTTCTATTCCACTCTCCAGGAGGCTCAGACGTGCAGCACACAGTACAATCGGGGTATCCAAAAGTCACTCTTATCTCACTGCTGTAGAGTCACCAAGCTATGACAGGCCTGATTCTAAACCAAGAACAGCTACATTTTTCTATATGTGGCTGCTGATTGCTTACCATGTAGACGGCCAAGTACCCCAACCGCAGAGCAGTGCCAAAGAAAATCTGTGCCTGCAACTGAAGCCTTTGGACGCCACTTTTTAAAAAAACTGGAGTCCCGCTGAGGATGGAAGGAAGGGAATTCCAGCTACCTTTCTAAGCCCGGTTCAGTGACAGGTTTTTGCACTATCAATACTATTTAATTTAGCATGATGGGTCTTAGTTTCCATCTTAATTTTTCAACCTTCTTGTTTTAAAAGGGAAAAAACATCCTGGGGGCAGGATGGGGCCTGGCACAAATTAGTTACAGTTGTGAACTTTAAGCAACATCACAAGGTAGTGTGGAAATATTCCACTTTACAGCTCATTCCAGTACTGTGCTGGTGATAAGAATGTGTCCTTAAAAGACAGAGTGAGCCTATTTCAAAAAACATCACTACAGAGCAGCCCCTGTAACATTTTCCCCCCAACATATGGGTTTTTTTGTTTGTTTGAGCAAATAACAGAAAAAGTTTTGCCCCTTTATAACAGGAACCAGCTGAAAATTGACGGTCTCGTAGGGCCCGTGTTCTTACGCACATAAGCAACTATGTTGGAACTAGGTATATTGTAGGACTTCCTCTACCGTTTAGAGGCAGGGTAACTAATCAGGAATTAAGCTGTATTGTTGGTGCACACCAATTCCTGAGTGGACAAATGAGCGGGTTTCTCAGCAAGTTTGATCAAAAGCATTTAATGGAAAACAAAAGGCTTTCAAATGCAAAAGTTGTAAATGGCTGGCAAATTGCATACTAAAACAAAGCACTTCAAAATTGTAATGGGGAATAAAACATTCTACTATCCCAAGGAGCAGTGCTCCACTAACGCCTCTGCACGTTGAAATTAACGCAGCTGTGTGAAAACACAAACCTATACACGGCTGTACGCTGAAATTAACAGCAAACATTATGTTGATACTTATTTCACCAGGCTGGGTTAATTTCCATGACCCACACATTAGCTGGATAACTACAGCTGCTGCAAACATCTTGGTAGGAAATTAAGCCCCATGTCTGCTCTTTATTCACTAGTTATACTTTTTCAGAAGCGAAGGTTTTCATCAAATGCTTTTGTTCAAAGTTGTGGTGCAATTTTACCTTTTCTAAACAGCCCTGATTTGCTGCACTGCAGGAAAAAAAATGGCTTGTAGAATTTTAGGCGCAATTTCCCTCAATGTTCCCTGTACTCATGATTTGGACTAGTTCTGTACTCACCAAACTCACTTGCACTGTTAACTTTTGTGTTTTCACTAAGGATTGAATTCTGACACTGCACCCACAAACCCTAGGATCTGAGGCAGTTTCTGATGTAGATGCTTATGGCCCCTGAACAGCAGTGGCATGAAAAGGAGCTGAGATAATATGTACCCTCACCACTGCCCAAAACTATGTGATCTCTGTGCAGCTGTTTATTATCTTTGGATGCTGCATGAAGGGATCGGATTCAGCCCCCGCACAAACCGCTTTGAAATGAAACTCTGGCTGGTTGCAACCATCTTTTATTAATTACAAGCTGATGGTTTGGGAGTTGGCGTAGAAGTAGATTAACTGTGGCATAAACATAACCGATCCAGTTGGTCTGCACGTGCGTGGTATGTCTGCCGTTCTACTTCTTAGATCTGCTTTACAAGAGGGAAGCAATCTGGCATTTGTACTCTGATTTACCCATTCGGAATGCACAAAAAAGGGGCCATTTAGAGCATGTCACTGTTCCACCTGCTCCCTGCAAGTTAGGGACATGGCTTTTTGAAGTGAGCTTGTAACCCTAACCCTGTGGTAGAACTGGGATTAGAATTCAGCAGCAGGACCATGTCTACCTTACAGACCTGATGTCTAGGGCAGTGTCACTGTAATAGCAAAAGGTGCAGGGGTACAATTTCTAGCAATAACCAGAATCAAGGGCCTTCTCCTTGCTGAGCACTGCCAAACTACCCTGGCTACTTACATGTCTCCAGTCGCTCCTCCAGGAAGGAGATCTGCTCACTCAGGGACTCGATTCTATCCAGCTGCCGCAGGGAGTAGAACAGCTGGCTGATGGGGTCTGTGCTGACGTCATCTGCTGCCGATGGCATGAGGTTATGGAATGGAGCCAACAGTAACTGGAGTTTCTTTTGAGAGAGAGAGGAGCTGTTAGTGTAATAGAGAGGGATGAAAACTATCAGACCTGCCAGCAGCTGATACGGCCGGCTCAGCTATCTCCCGGGCTGGCAGAGCTGATGGTTGGGGTAGTTGACTAGTGCTAACAGGGCTCCTGGTGGGGGGAGTTCTCACAGTATTTGCTGCGAGCGGTGGGCGGCGCAGCAGGGAATGCTGATACCAGAAGCCAAGACTAGATGAGGTGGCAAAATTAAAAATAGAGCCAGCGAAGGGCAAAACTTCCAGCTATGAACAGCTGTGCAATGAGGTTCTGGAGCCAAATACTCTGAATTAAAAGTGCAGTGAAAAAAGGCTGAGGTACAATTGCCTGCATCTCTGTCTGCACTCGCTGACGGGGGCTCACCTGCTCCAGCACTTCCACCCGGCTCCGGAGGGCTTGCATTTCTTCCTTCATTTCACTGGAGGCGCCTGCCATGAGCAAAGCACCACAGGAATTAATAAAATCCCTTAAAGTGAACCGTCATTCTCAAAACCGGGCTGTGATGGCGGAGCGAGGGCTGCCACCTCTCAGGTGCAAAAAACCCAGGAGCCCCTAAAAGGGCGGCGTTGGCAGTGTGTACTGAGCCCCCTGGCGGATTTCCCAGCCATCCTGGGAAAACCTGGACAGGTGCCACTGGCAACCCGCGAGTCAGCAGCCAGAGCCGGCTCTGGCTTTTTTGCCGCCCCAGGCAAAAAAGCCTCCGGCCGCCCCCCACCCCCAGCGTGGCAGGGGAGGGTGGCCGGAGCGCCGGGGGGAGGGCGGTGAGCCCCGGCCCGGGCTCCGCTCTCCCTGGGGGCGAGCCCCGGCTGGGGCTCCGCTCTCCCCGGCGGCCAGAACGCCGGGGGGGAGGGCGGCGAGCTCCGGCCTGGGCTCCGCTCTTCCCGGCGGCCGGGAGGGCGGCCAGAGCGCTGGGTGGGAGGGCGGAGTGCCTGGCCGGGGCTCCGCTCTCCCCGGCGGCCAGAGCGCCGGGGGGAGGGCGGCGAGTCCCGGTCGGGGCTCCGCTCTCCCCGGCGGCCAGAGCGCCGGGGGGAGGGCGGCGAGTCCCGGTCGGGGCTCCGCTCTCCCCGGCGGCCAGAACGCCGGGGGGGAGGGCGGCGAGCTCCGGCCTGGGCTCCGCTCTTCCCGGCGGCCGGGAGGGCGGCCAGAGCGCTGGGTGGGAGGGCGGAGTGCCTGGCCGGGGCTCCGCTCTCCCCGGCGGCCAGAGCGCCGGGGGGAGGGCGGCGAGTCCCGGTCGGGGCTCCGCTCTCCCCGGCGGCCAGAGCGCCGGGGGGAGGGCGGCGAGTCCCGGTCGGGGCTCCGCTCTCCCCGGCGGCCAGAACGCCGGGGGGGAGGGCGGCGAGCTCCGGCCTGGGCTCCGCTCTTCCCGGCGGCCGGGAGGGCGGCCAGAGCGCTGGGTGGGAGGACGGAGTGCCTGGCCGGGGCTCCGCTCTCCCCGGCGGCCAGAGCGCCGGGGGGAGGGCGGCGAGTCCCGGTCGGGGCTCCGCTCTCCCCGGCGGCCAGAGCGCCGGGGGGAGGGCGGCGAGTCCCGGTCGGGGCTCCGCTCTCTCCGGCGGCCAGAGCGCCGGGGGGAGGGCGGCGAGTCCCGGTCGGGGCTCCGCTCTCCCCGGCGGCTGGAGCCAGAGCGCCGCGCCGCCCCCCTCCAGGTGCCGCCCCAAGCACAAGCTTGGTGGGCTGGTGCCTGGAGCCGGCCTTGGCAGCAGCAGCCGAAGGGTTAAGCCGGAGGTCTGCCTGAGAGTGAGGGAAGGAGCTGGCTGTTCGCTGCCACACTGGGACATGCTTGTTGAGACCCAGTTCATGGAGCAGCTGCAGGAATGAAAACAAGCGACAGCTCAGGCGTCCCCTATATCAATCTATGTACTAGCTAGAAATCCCCGCCGAGAATTTACCAGCAGCCCCCCACTGCCTCAACTAATCCAGGAACTATGGAAAGGGGCTTGGGCAATAATGACCAGCCAGGACACCGGTGGCTGATTGAAAACACACAACTGCCCTCAGTTGAGCCACTGAGGAGCGCCTGTGACTGACCCCGGGAGCTAACTAATCTGCCCTTATTCTGAGACCCTTCTGCCCTGGGATTTACAATCCTGAAGAGCTTCTGCACCATGTGTTCGCACAGCCGCGGCTTTCGGGATTCTTACTTCGGGAGGGTCCTAGCAGTGGGGTGGGCTGCAGGGCAAGGTCTCCGTCACACATGAACGTGCCTTCTGCATGCTTGGCTCCTCTATGCTCCTGCAAGTGGGTTTGTTGTACAGGGGACCAGGGGGGGAACCCACTTTTATCTTATGACTCCACTGACTTCCCTGGGGCTGGGCAGTTGATTTGGCCCTTTGATTTTTTTTTTTTTTTTGCAGAGATTCCCCAGGCTGGATCCTCCATCTGCTGAGGATCTGGCCCAAACCAGGCAACCAAGCGACTAGTAGAGTCAAGCAATGCTGGTTCTTACTGAAGAACATGGTCTTGGCAGTGTAGCAAATCACAAGGCACTGGAACACAGAAAGCTGTCCAAGCCCCAGCCTCTGACCCTAATCCTGATGGGCACATTACCCCACACACTCCAACCAGCCTTTGCTCTTCAGGCTGAGACCAGTTCACCTTTTCCCCTCAGAGGGTAGCAAAGCATGGGTCCAAAATGTGTGTGTGATTGGCGGGGGAGGGGAATTACCTTTGTTCTGAACAGAAACGAGATGAAGGTTTAGAATTATTGTCCGGCTGCAACTAATTTAGCCCTGAAGTAACCTCCTGTGTTTCCACCAAAGGGTATTAATTAAGAGAAGGCCGTCAGCCCCTGACACTTTTCCTTAGAGATGCTCAGGTGCCAAAGATATTTCAAAAGTGATTCATTTTCATTCCTTGGCTTTGGCAGGTTTTCAAAGGGCAGTTTGGGGTCTGCGCTCCACAGGGCCTTGGAGCTGCCCTCCTCCAGCAAAGCAGGCATGGTCTGACACCCAGCACACAACAGTGGGCTGCAGCCAGGTGCAATTAGCAATGGGATGCCGCATTACCCCATGCTAGCAATTGTCCTTGTGCAGATGCAATTTAGCAGGGCCGTGCTTTCACTTAATGAGCTCGCTGGAGCCTGCTCCCCGTCCGCAAAGCCCAAACAACTAGCCACTGTTGGTCTGCTGAAGGGAGCAGGTATTGCTAGGCTGGGCTGTGGTGTATGCACGGTATGTCCTACCCTTCCATGAGCTTGGATGACAGCAACACCGGGGTTGGCTCCACCGCGGAGGCGAGCCGGCACAGCTCCATTGACTTCAGTGGGGCTGTATCTACCCCGTGTGAAGAGGAAAATGGCACCTGCACCCTGCCTAGAGCACCGTCCTCTGGGCTGGGCAGCTGGCGTAGCAAAGAATTTGCTCAAGAGGGTGGGACTCTATCCCGTACAGCCCTATACATCGCTCTAGAGCAGGCCTGCACAACATGCGGCCCGCATGGGCTCACTGTGCGGCCCGCCGGGGGGTGAGTAGGCAAGCGGTGGGTGAAGGGGGGGGCTGAGTAGGCGAGTGGGCGGGGAGTGAGTAGGTGAGCCAGGGGAGGGGGGCTGAGGAGGCAAGCGGTGAATCGGTGGCTGACCTGTTCTACTGATCTGATCTGGTCTGGCTCCCATCCCCTCTCCCAGGACCAGCTCCAGGCACCAGCAAAACAAGCAGGTGCTTGGGGCGGCATATTTCTAGGGGCAGCATTCTGGCACCGGCCATCATAGGCGCCGACTCCGAGGCATGGGGGAAAAGTGCCCCCGCCACCCCAGCTCTCCTCCGCCTGCTCCCCTGAGCGCGCCGCCGCCACTCCGCTTCTCCCCCTTCCCTCCCAGGCTTGCCGCACGCGAAACAGCTGTTTCACGCAGCAAGGCTGGGAGGGAGGACAAGCCGAGCGGCGGGGCGCTCAGGGGAGGCAGTGGTGGTGGTGGAGCGGAGGTGAGCTGGAGTGGGGAGTGGTTCCTCTACCCCCCGTTACTTCCTGCGCCCCCCCACCCTAGCTCACCTCTGCTCCGCCTGCTCCCCTGAACGCACCGCTGCTCCGCTTCTCCGCCCTCCCTCGCCTGAGAGGGAGGGGGGAGAAGCGGAGTGACAGCACACCCGTGGGAGCAGGCGGAGCGGAGGTGAGCTAGGGCGGGAGGTCGCGGGGGGCCCACAGGAAGCAATGGTGGGGGGGAAATGCGGTACGCTGGGGGAGGAGGCAGGGCTGGGGATTTGGAGAACGGGTTTGGAAGGGGTGGAGTTGGGGCGGGGTCGGGGGCAGAGGGGCATGAAAAAAAAGGGGGGGACGGCCAAAAATTTTTTTGCTTGGGGTGGCAAAAATCCTAGAGCCAGCCCTGCCCTCTCCAAGAGTTGCAGCTGTCTGGAGGTGCCTGCCTTCCACGCCTTCCTCATTCACACCTCATTCATTCAACAGGGCAATTGATTACAAAGTGGGGGGAAGATCTTATTCTACTTCTAGCAAAAAGAGTACCTTAGGGGCCCGCTATAACAAATTACCGAGGTTCAATACTGCTGTTTCGGTGGGGTGGCCCTGGGGAAGGAGGGTTTGTTTCCGCGGGGCAGGTGGCGCTGGGGGGGGGTAGTGTTTCGGCAGCGCTGAGGGGGTTGTTTCCATGTGGTGTGTGGCGCCGGGGGGGGGGGTGTTGTGTTTCGGGGGGGCTGGGTGGCGCTGGGGAGGGGGGTTTGGCAGCGCTTGGGGGGTTTCGGCCCTCAGCTCTTTTCTTTGGAGTAATATGGCCCTCACCGCTTTACGAGTTGTGCAGGCCTGGTTTAGAGATAAACCGGGGCAGTGGGTGGAACTGTGCACCTTGTACCACGGAATTAGTGATAAATAAGGCTACGGTGTAGTCACGGAGGTCACAGCAGTCACAGATTCCGTGACTTCACCGGACCTCCGTGACTTCTTCGGCTTCAGCACCCCTGCCCTGCAGCTGGAACCCGGCCCATGCGCTCCCCTGCCCCGCAGCTTCCACTGGGGGCTGCATCTGGGGCCGTGTTCCCCGTCCTGCAGCTTCCACCGGGGGCCAGGGCCGTGCGCCCCCCCTCGCAGCGTCACAGGGCTGTTACACCCCCCGTGGCTGTGGTTGGACCTGGGACTGTGTGCCCCTGCTCCCCGGCTGCTGCCAGCTCCAGAGCCGGGGCTCTGTGCCCACCCACCTGTGGCTACCCCCCATGGCTGCGGCCGCTGGATCCAGGGCTGTGTGTCCCCCGCGGTTACCCCCTATGGCTGCGGCCGCTGGATCCAGGGCTGTGTGCCCCCACCCCCATGGCAGTGGGGCTCAAACTGTCAGTCCCTCCCACCCCCTGGGACTCCAGTTGTCATTCCTTCCCCCTACCTAGCCCTGTCCCCTGGTTATTTTTAGTAAAGTCACAGACAGGTCACGGGCGCCCGTGAATTTTTGTTTGCTGCCCGTGATCCGTGCGTCACTTTTCCCGTGACAAAATCTTAGCCCTATTGCTAAACTTGCTGCAATAGCCCAGGAGAGATGGCAGAGATTGCCCCAAGGGGGAAAGGGGCTCTGGAGAGGAGAAAGCCGAGAGGGCAGGCCGCAGGAATCACCTCCACAGCTGTACGCGCGGGCGCAGCCCTTCCGCCCGTGCTGCTCCTGTCTGTCGCCAGGGCTGGCCGCAGCGCATTATTACTCACGGTACGAGTTTGAAGTGTCACAGCGCGTACCAAAAGTAATAATGGGCCGGCACCAGCGTCGCCGCCACTCCTGTCCTCGTGGCTCTGGAGTCACACGCAGAGAAAAGATGATGTTGTGCTGACCCAGTTGTCTCCCCGCTGGCCATTGTGTCTCCGGCCTGGCCAGTAGCTGGCTGCCAAAGCCCCTTAGTCCCACCAGCTGGGGGGGTCTCGCCCAGTAATCAGTTAAACCTCACAGCAAGCCATTATCCCCATTTTACAGCCGAGGCACAGAGTGGATGCGTGACTGGCCCAGGTCACACATCAGAATCGAACCCAGGAATCCTGGCTCCCAGACCCCTGCTCTAGCGCCTAGAGACCCCCACTGCCTCAGACCCTTTGGTGAAGGCTATGCAATTAACATTCAGCCAAGCAGTAACATGCCCCCGGACTAGCTCCAGCCCATGCTGTGTTACCTGATCGGTTGAGGGCGGGGGAGGCCTCTGTCTCAGTGGGTGGCTCCGAAGCCTGGCATGATTTCCCATCGGCGGAAAGCCTTTTCCCAGCCCGACAGGCACAGCCATAGCTCCCAGGCGTGTTGACACAATGCTGGCTGCAGCCGTGACTTGGGCCAGTGCATTCATCCACATCTGAAAGCACAGGGGTAAAGTCACAGGGGTTCGGGTGGGGGCGGGCCAGCAGGGAGCAGCGCTTGTGAAGACAGGGTTAGCACAGACCACGCCAGACAGGGCCCCTCACCAAAAGCATACGTGGAACAGCTCGGACTAGAGAGCCGTCAGCTTAATCCAGGCCACAAGCCGGGGAGATCTGGGTGTTGACGGCAGGCTGGATTCGTTGGGAGCTAGAGAGAGAACCCCACAGAGTCTGTCCGTGCCCAGCTGCCCGAGTAAAGAATCTCCTTTGCTGTCAATGCAGCCAGCTCGGGTCTCGCTTCTAGCAGGAGCTAAACTTCAGATTCTCCACTGTGCTACTCCCGTTTTACGCCACTGATGCTACCCCAGGTAAAACGGGAGAAGCCTCGTGATGCATCAGGCCCAGTACATCTAAAAAGGGCAAAAGCAAAGCCCCTGATCTGAACGCTCCCTAATTCTAGGGGAGCTGGAGCCAAACGCTCCCTGATTGGGTGAGCGCTGTTCAACGCTGGCTCCGGGGGGCCACACGCACCAGCCCATCCCCGGTGAGGTGCTATCAGCCTTTCGAGTGGGTGTGTAAAGCCCAACCGCCTCGCCTCGCGGGGGGCAGAGGGGGTATTAACGCCTTACCCACAAAGTGAAATGAACGACAGCCCCCTCCTGTGCCTGGGCAAGTCTGTTCTAGGCACCAGGACAATCTCTTCAGCCCTCTGAGCTGGGGGGATCCAAGCTGTCACTACAGCCTGCCAGTGTTTCAACCCCACACACATGCATTGGTATTACAGTCGCGCCAGATCCTCAACTGGTGGAAATCAGGGCCGCTTCACCGGCTTCAAGAGAGCCGATTTACACCCGTCAGGCATCTGCCTCCAACCACCTACTGGACTTAGGGGTTTTACACCATTCGAATCCATAGTTACTCCTGCGTTACACCACGGCAAGTGAGAGGAGAACCAGAAAGGCTGCGACAGGACTGAATTCCTGGGTGGGGGCTGGGCAGGCCTGTGCATGCTCCCCAGGAGTGTAACATGAAGCCCCCAAAATGAGGCCTCTCGAATAAAGTGAGCGGGAAAGGGCATTTAGGGACAGATTCTCAGAGCGCCCGGAACGTCACGGGCGGGCGCGTCACCCATTTACCCCAGCCGTGGCTCTGGCCTTTTTGCTTTGCAATGGAATCCAGTCTCAGCCCTGAGCTCTAGCAGAAGGGGGAGGGAATGGAGGGAAGGCCTCCCACAGCTAGCACCCCCCCAAAATCCACTGAGCACCCCGAGCGCCTTACCCCAATCTGCCAGCTACACGCTAGCTTCTGCCTCCTTCTCCTGGGTCAACAGCGTTACGTCATCCAAGCCCTTTGGCCGGCTCTGGCCCACCCCCTGCCTGCTGGTCTGTAGGAGCTGTGGGCATAAACAGCGCTCCCCCCACCCCCACCCCTCCAGACCTTTGCTGTCAGTGAGAAGTTCAGTGACCTGCCCCAAGGCCCCCAGTGCCAGAGCCCAGATCCACAAGCCAGTCCTGTCGTACTTCCCCGAGCGCTGCCCAGGAGCGACAATGCCCACGCCCATGGGACGGCAGTCCTTGTTCCAAATGACGGGGCTCAGCTACCAGGAAGCAGGGAGGGTCTTTTGCACAAGCACCTGACCTGACCCTTGGTGAAGGCACACGGGCAGCACGAACCTGCTGAAGATGCCTGATGGCCCATTACATGCGCTGGGTGCTGAGCTGACGCCTTGCGGAGGCAGCGCCCATGTATCTCAAGGGCTGACCCAAAGCATGGAATGGAGGCACCACACAGCTGGTGTCACGGGTTGGGTAAACGCGCTGGGTCCATGTAAAGAATCTATGACAGCTAACAGAGCATGGAGTTACTCTCTCAGCCCACGGGCCTGGCACTCTGCTGGTGCACAGCTCAGGTTCACTCCCTGCTGAGAACCAACAGAGGAAACCATTAGGCCTGGGTGCCACTGGCCTATCCAGGAGATTGTTGTCAGCTCCTGAAAATCACCTTCTACAGGTCACCTGCTATATCCCGCCATCCCCCACCCCGCTCCCATCGCCCTGGCAAAGGGAAGCCCAGGGAAGAGACTGAAATACAAAACAGGGAAACCAGAGCTGTTACCTGTCTGGCAGGATTTCCCCATCCATCCTGGAGGGCAGGTGCATCTGTCTGGGGCTGAACAGCTCCCACCGTTTTGACAAGGCAACCTGCAAATGGCTGTAAAACAATAACGCACGGTCACCATGTTGCCGAGGCAAAAGTCTGGGCCTCCCGCCGCAGGCAGACGCGCACGTGCTCCCACCACTGCAAATTCCTGTCGTCAGGGGAATTTTTATTACACATGCAGGCACCTTCTGAGCGCCTGTCCAGGCCTTTGTGCTGAGCACAGCTCTGGAATGTTCCTGGCCGCCAGCAGAGTTCGGGCGAATGTTAAAGGTGAGCAAAAACATGGGGCCAGATCCTCAGGTGGTGTCAATGCCCATAGCTCCATTAATGTCAGAGTAGCGCGGCCCCTTGCCACCAGCTGAGGACCCCACCCCGTGAATGCAACAGCCTCCACGTGAATCAGATCTGTATTACGCTCAGCATGTGGCACTTCCAGTGAGGCTGACGGGCGCGCTGCGTGAGACAAGCGGTAGAAGACACCACAGTGACTCAGAGAGGGCAAAGGCTGTGAACGCCTTGCTCCCATGGGCCAGCAACGAGACGACATGTGCAAACAGCTGCTCCCAGCGGAAGTAAGAGGTTCACAGTTCGGCCCAGAGTTGGTCAGAGATCCCTGAGCAAATCAGAAAGGAGGATTCGGCCCCAGAAACTCAGTATTTTCACAGCCTTCTAGTAACTCCAGGGGCTCATCAAATGAAGCAACAGATCTAGGATGGTGTTTCGAATGGCACTGAGGTGATGCCTGGAAAGCCTTTCCACTGGGGTTCGCTAGCACAATAAACACTTTCATTTGTAACTTAACCCATTTCAGCCCTGGAAAGAGGAAGACCTCCTCAGAGTCTGTGTAGGGAGTACTGGGGGGTGTAGAGGGGGACTGCAGCAGCTCTCAGTCAGTGACAGGCTCTGGGAAGCGTTAGTATATTGCAGGCTGGTTTGATCTGGTAAGAGATTAGCCTCTGACGGGCTTGGCATTCCTTTTGTGCTGTACATCACTATTTCCCCCTAAGAGCAGAGCTGTTCCATTACTGCTGATTTATGCAGAAAGGGTTTATTAATTTCTCCTCTGGTACAAGCCAAGCTAATAAAGCCAAGCTATATACACAAGGCAAGCAAAGCAAGGCTATAAATGAATGGCTGATTGAAACCGATTTGTTCTCACAGGCGGGTGTTGGAAGGATAAGTGCCTGCTAGAGAATTACACTAATTTCAGACAGATCTGGTAACAAGAGGAGTGGCTTTTGAGGCACACAGAGGTGATGATCAGAGAGGTGCTGAGAGCCCTCTGCAGGGTGTTAACAACCCCTGTCTGCGCTGTATTTCCTTCTCTCCAGCATTCTGCACTAGGAGAGCCCCTCCCACCAGCATGATGCTAATACTTTTCATTCAGCGATCTCAAAGCACAAAGCTTTTTGCCAGCGTGGGAGTAGTAGTTCCAATCCCTGTGTTACGGATGGGTAAACTGAGGCACCAAGAGGGTGTGATTTGCCCAGGGCCCCTGCCAAGTCAATGGAATAGAATCCACATCTCCTGACTCCCAGGTCAGGGCTCAAGCCAGGCTGTAGCTGTCCCTCTCGAGGCTATGGGACTGATTCTGCTCTTGTGTACACCAGTGCAGATCAGGCAGAAAGCCACCGTTGTCAATGAAAAAAGACTGGTGTAAAACAAAGTGGAAGGGAGAGCAGGACCAAAGCGCCAAAGGGGAGATGCTGCTATCTCATCACGATCCATATTCTTCTCTCTCTGTCACTCATTTACCTTTGCTGCATCCGACTGCGTGGACGTTTGCCCGTCTCCATCCGGGGCAGCACATATAGATGGGCTGGGAAAATCTCCTGTAGGCCAGGCGATAGGCAACCTTGTATGTGGTTCTGCAATAAGGTTCAGGAAAGGAGTTAGGGACTGCACCTGTACGGGGTGCGGAAAGAGCCGACTGCTTCGCCCTGGGGAGAGTCGCAATCTTTCCCCCGCCTTGCTCCTAGGGTTGGGGAGTAAACCAGGTCATCCCTTTGCCGCTTACTTCCCCTGTTGTGCCAGCCTGCCTCTGCCCACTCCCTATCCCTCCCTGCCCGCATGCTCCCAGGAGTAGGGGCCGTACCCACACCCAAGAGCCAAGTACGGCTATCTCTCCCAACAGGGGTTCGGGGGAATGGTCTTCCTCCCTCCAGTGTGCAGGGCGATGGCTCCTTATACACCTCTGAACAAACCCTTTGCTAAGCACCCTGGGGAGATGCTGTGTCTCTGGGCGAATCCTTGTACTCAGCATCCCCGGAGACTCTAATCCAACCCTGGAGCGAACGGGCTAGTCCAGATGCCACCTGTCTGCAGCGCTGGCACCCGTCATGCCCTGAAGCAGGCTGCTCTCCTCACCTGTACGTACTGCAGAGCCGGTGTCCCTGGCACGTTGTGAGGTAGGGCTGGTAGACAGGCTGCACGTGGGACTCCACATAGGAAGCGGCTCCATTCTGCATCTCTGCAGAGCACACCCTGCGGCTGGACAGAAGGCACCGGGTCTCACTCAAAGTGAAAGCGACAGGCATAAAGCAACGCGGATCAGGCCCGGAACGCAGGTAAGGAATGTGATGTGAAAACCCCTCCATGGGGGCCGAACCCAGCTCCAGGGCAAGAGGATGCAATGCTACTGCCTTCTGTGCAACTGTGCCCTCTTACTCCCTGGCTGCATTTGGCCTATGGGGGACCTGATTCTCAGCTAGCGTCAATGGCCCCATGCCTCCAATGGAGCTGTGCCAAGTTCCACTAGCAGAGACTCTGGCCAAGAACCTCACAGAGGGTCGGTTAAGATGCAATTGCTAAGGCTCCCTTCATTCCTCATTTACTGGAGCAGAGTCATTGGGGGGCAGTTGGGAAGGGGAGCTGATAGGGGCTTCCAAAACTTAACACGAGTAAATCCCTTGAATATCAGCTCTATATCCTGCCTCACGCCGCTGAGAGCTTATATTCTGCACTCGCAGGTACGCTCCCTTCTGCCCTCAAAGCTGCAAGGCTACCTCTGCAGTTTGCCTCCAGGCGCCCTGGCTGGCCATCTCCAATCTCACTGAAAACAATGCCAGTCGTTCCAATGGCGGGAACAGGTATCCGCAGCGAACGGGCTGCTGGCTGGCTGTCATGCAAAGTCTCAGAACAGCGTCCTCCGAAGGCTGCTGTAAAATTACCATGCAAAGGAGAGGAATCCAAATCCATTACCGGGGGAATCATTTCCCCCTGAACAGCAGATTAAAGGGGACACGTCAACGCGGTAAAAAAAAATCATTTGGTTTTTAGCTGGCCTTTGATTTTTTTTCGTTCCGAGACTGTGGCAGCACTGAAAAACAACACCGAGGTGATGACCAAAAATCCACAGCAAGGACCAGATTCTGCTCAGTGGGGTAAAATCCCTTCCACTGAAGTAGCTCTAAATTTGCACCGGGGTTGCTGAGATCTGGAGCTCCCCACCCCGCCCGCCCGCAATGTAAAAGCTTCATGAAATTCACATCCAACGCGTTCTTGGTTAAAGATTTTTGCACCATTTTGCCTTTTGCCAGGTTGAGAGGTTCTGTTCAGCTGCATGTTGTCTGACACCGATCCTGGCCTCTGGAGTAGAAGCCCATTAAGAAACCCGATGATTTGTGTCAGCTTCACAGACAAATTAGAAACTTGAACTAAAGTGCTGAAAATTAACACTGACATCAGATGCCTTCCATTAACTCAGGATAACTCATTTCAGCCTGCTGGATTAATGGTATGAAAGAGGCAGTTTTGCTGACATTATTATAAAGATCTATCTACTCTGGGTGTGTGTATATATATATATCAGCAGCCAGAGGGTGTGGGGGTGTGTGTGTGTGTGTGTGTGTGTGTGTGTGTGTGTGTGTGTGTGTGTGTGTGTGTGTGTGTGTGTGTGTGTGTGTGTGTGTGTGTGTGAGAGAGAGAGAGAGAGAGAGAGAGAGAGATTCAGCTTGTAGATTTCAGGACTGCAAAAGATTCAATACTGTAGCAAGGGCTGGGTCACTCACTGTAAAACCAAATGAGATAGGTCAGAACTACAAAACTGGGGTCCAGATATCAATATTTCCAGAGTTAGTGGGAAATGAGTTAATGGGGGGGGGGGAGTCAAATCCAGACTTCCCTACATTTTAACATGGCAGTCAAGGGGAAGTTTTGCTTTGGAGCTGGGATGCTGTTTTGACCCATTCGAGAGCTGAGAGTTCATTGCCCAGCTTGTATCCAAATCTGAATTTCACCCCCCAGTTGAAAGTGTGTTTGGATCCTGGGGTTCAGGTCAAACCCATCTCTAACAACAATAATAATAGCAGTTATGCATGATCAGATAGGGGACATCAAATCCCATGCTTCAGGGCACAAATTGATTGACACTGTGGTCAGGAAGGAATTGTTCCATCATCTACAGCATTGCCGATTTAGGGGTGTGAGATTTTGCCGTAGTTTGATGCATCTCATATTGGCTGCTACTAGTGGCAGGATATTGAATGTGGTGAACCAGTCATTTGTGTGTGCATGCACATCTACATGTGTACGGGGTGGGGGTACATCTGAAGTATGTACGTGTGTGTGAATGCATGTGGGTGGGTGTGTTGGGGGTGGGTGTGCACTTATGCTTCAGGGAGGGTGTATGCATGCAGGGATGTGCACTAAAGACACAATAAGAAATCATTAGCAGTGCACGCTCTATTTAGCTTTTTGACTCCCCAAGTCAATTGGCAAAGATACTCTCTTCGTATATGCTGCATGGAACTAGACGGATACACTTGAATGTATTTGGATGGCTTTCTGCTTTACAGACACAGCAAACAACCACCACAAAAGCTCGCCAAAACCTACACTACCCCAGGAAGAATCTGCAAGGTTGTCTCTTGCCTGTCCCCACACCTCGAAAGCCGCTCATTCATGTGCAGCAGACTTCTGAACTTGGCCTTTGATGTCTCCTTGAGCCTAGCCCCCTGAATCAATCCTGATTGTGGCTTGCAGAGAAGCCCAGCAGTATGCATGCGGCAAGACAGACTTCTGAAGGATGGACAAAGAAGAGGCTTACCCTGACCGGGCAAAACGCTCAGTGCTGGTCACACCAAGGATTAAGACAAATCCCGTGAGGAGGCAGCTGATTCTCTGCATTTCCTGTCCTCTGCTGGCACTTTCTTTCCTGCTGTGCGATATTGTGTGGCATGAAGGGGTGTCACTCTTTGATGGGAAGCACTGGCTCTTACTGCATGTGTCTCTTCAGTGGGGAACCCTGGAACCAAAAGAATAATGACCTTACCACGCAGCGTCCTTTCTGGGACGGTGACGTTTCAATGGCCCCCTTTGGGCCTATTGAAAAAGGAGCGCAGGGGAGCAAGGTGTAGGGCTGCTTTCACGAAGGGACTAGGAATTTCCCTCTGTGCACTAGCAAAGCAATGCGGGATATGCTCTTACAATGACGCAGCGCGAGCGAAGTAGGTTTTAAAAGTGCAGTGGCAAAAACAATTTCATGGGGACGTTTCTGGCTTGGGACTCAGGAGATCTGGGTTCAATTCCCGGCTCAGCCAAAATCTCCCTGTGTGACCTGGGGCAAATCACTTAACTCAGTGGTTCTCAAAGCCGGTCCGCCGCTTGTTCAGGGAAAGCCCCTGGCAGGCCGGGCCGCTTTGTTTATCTGCTGCATCTGCAGGTTCGGCCGATCGCGGCTCCCACTGGCCGCGGTTCGCCGCTCCAGGCCAACGGGGGCTGCAGGAAGGGCGGCCAGCGCTTCCCTCGGCCCGCGCCGCTTCTCGCAGCCCCCACTGGCCTGGAGCGGTAAACCGCGATCGGCCGAACCTGCGGACACGGCAGGTAAACAAACCGGCCCGGCC
Organism: Chrysemys picta bellii; assembly: GCF_011386835.1. Classification (NCBI taxonomy): domain Eukaryota; kingdom Metazoa; phylum Chordata; order Testudines; family Emydidae; genus Chrysemys; species Chrysemys picta. The sequence continues at coordinate 19,761,290 of NC_088808.1, forward strand.
CGCCAGGGGCTTTCCCTGAACAAGCAGCGGACCGGCTTTGAGAACCACTGACTTAAGTTCACTGCCCCATCTGGCAATGAGGATAATAATAGTTCCTTTGTCTCGTAAGACCCTAAGCATTTTGGGGCAGGGACTGGCATTTATTTGTCTATACAGCATCTGGCACAGTCTGGTTATTACTGCACTATTAGTAATATGAGGATAGTGGTTCCAATGATGGGCTTTAAAATAAACAAACATCACTAATGCCAGCCACCCACTGCTCACGAGTAACCCTACAGTGACAGCAGAGCATGTGCAGCCCAGCCCTCATGAGCGAGTCGCCCTGTATGTCTGGCCAACACTCATGACCAACCCTACAATAACAAAGCACCCACGCAGCCTGCAGCTCACAATCACTCTACACAACCCAGCGTGCACAGCAGCCTTCCGATACCAAACCATTGGGCACGTACCGGCAAGGATAAGAAAAGAAGGTAACAGAGCTGAACCCGAAGGGTGTTCCATGTAAAAGTGCTTAAAAAAAATTAGAGAGGGTCATTGTTATTTCGCATCTGATTCACATTAAATACTTGTGGGTCAAATCTTCTGCTGGCATAAAACCCCACATCGCTCCAATGAAGCCAGTGGAGTTACGCTGATTTACACCCTCTGAAGATCTGGCCCCACAAGTTTAAGAAGATTTTCTTTGGCATTAGTGGCACATTTCAGAATGATACAGCTCAACAAGCCATTTACTCTATTCCTAGTCAGACAGGGAGGCCAGTACAAAGGTCTGCAATATATATGGCATCATAAAGCCGCATGTTTCTCGCCAAATGAAATCGTGAAATCGGGTCTCCTTCCCTCTTAAACACAAGGGTCCTCTCCAGTGCTTTAGAAGGCTAAATGCTTTCTCTGCAAAGCCAATGCTAACCAAGTTGGGAATAAAGAGGCATTGATTCTGCTAGACGAGGCAGAGTTCTAGCGGGTCAATAACGATATCTAATTTAAACAATCCGTTGACCTCCAGGTGATGGAAGTTAAAGGGAGAAAAAAACAAATCAAATACATGACAATGAAAGAGGGCCAGACTTTCTGACTGTACCCTCTGAAACAAACCACTTTTATGGGGAGACACAAGCTTAATAAGAAACGACCCCATGGAAACGGGGAAATATCACCCTGATATAGCAAGAAGGTTGTAAAAGGGGAAATCAAGGCTGGAAATAGAATTGCAATGGTCCAGGCTCTGTCATGGCTCTTCTTTAAAAGAATTTCCAGCTCTTCAGCTGATGTCAAACAGTACAGCTCCACTGAAGCCCAGTGCAACACCAGCTGAGCATCTGGGTCAAAGCAGAGCAAGGCGGCCGCGTGGCTAATAATGGTTCTGGGGCACAAACCAACCCCTGGTGGGTTGGATCCTCTGTCCAGGGGTACCATGGAAGAGGTCAAAAGCAGCAAGGAAGGTCTGGAGCAGAGGGGGACACGAGATCCAGAACAGAGGAGGAAGAGCTATAGAAAAGGTCACACGGGCCCTCGCTCCAAACACTCTTGCTCAAGGAGCGGCTGGATTAGCTCCGCTACGGCCAAGGAGGGGACTCATATTAGCAGGCAGGTTGTATCCTTGAAAGGGACAAGTGCAGTGATGCCCAGGCACTGGATTGGGCCCCTCGAGAACATGAGGGAAACGGCCCACAGAAGCAATTGAGAAAGAGACGGTTGGCTTGAAGCTGGTTAAAATCCTGAGCTCAGTTTCACCCCGACTAGATCCACATATTTGAAGTCACCTGGCCCCAAAAAGCACAGCAGACTCCATCAGAAGGCTGACAAGCAAACCTCCCTCTTCTTGTAAAGGCACAGAGGCCGCCATTGCATCACCCTATTTTGTCTGATTAATCCTTAATAGTTTGCATTTAGGATCACTGATAGTCTTGGCTGCCTCCCATGCGCCCCCTTGCGGCCAGGGGCGGGCTGTACAGTGCCCTGCCTCTATGTTCCCCTTCTTCAGGGTTCCTTAAACAACCAACAGTCCAAAGAAAATGAAAACACCCCCCACCTGGGAGCTCCCTGTATGTATTCACTCCTTAAACACATTCTGACCCAACCCCAGTACAATTCAATGGCTTCCCAACAGCTGCTTCTTCAAGCCAGCGGCAGCTCCTTCATCTTCTGTTTCCCAAGGAATCCCCCACTTCATTGCAGCCACCTGCTGCTGTTTATAGGGAATTACTTGATCCCATTCAGGTGGGGCTCATCTTGTATTCAGGGCTGGCTTATCCCCAGGCTCTCCAGCCCATGAGGCAAGCCACCCCGTTACTGATGCCAAATCACCGCCAAGTTGTTTTGTTGTCCCTTTTGGGTGGGGGGAAGGGAAGGGGCCAAAAATCTTTTCCATCCTGGGTGACAAAACACCAGCTCAGATGCTGCACAGGCCTTGTGCTGGCTGTCTACACCGAATTTCACCCTCTAGTTAGTTAGTTATGGTGCCGGCCTCCACAAGAAATCAAGCTTCGGTCCATTTACAGACATAAGAACGTCAACAACCAATGGAAAAGAAAGAAAACTCTTTTGCACACCTCAACGCAAATGGAGGCATCTTAGAACAGCTTGGGTGGTCTGATGACCCTCCTAATTCCCTCCGACCTCACCTAAGCTAGAGTATGGTGCAAATTCTCAGTGAAATCATAATCCTCCGTGCCAATGGTATTTCTTCAACGGGACTGAATTCCACGTTCTAAATCAAACCCCGAAGATCATCTCAGACCTTTGACCAAACTCCACTGACAGAGGTAAGAGTTTTGCCTGCAGGGGGGTGGCAAAGGACTAGAGGCCTGGGTCCCGAAGGACACTTTGTTTTGTTCTGTTTTTAAAAATCAAAGAGTCTAAAACAAAATTGTTTTGCCCCCCCCCACCCATCAGAATGTATCTCCACCTCCACAATGTGTTAAAATCAGGGTTGTTCCGCGTCAGATAAAAAGCCGATCTTGATCAAATTAGAGCTGTTCTACACGTGTTTAATGCACACAGGAAGCCAGGACCTCTGAGGGCTGCAGACGACGCCTAATGCTTGTTTGTCAAATTGTAATTTAGCGTTGTCTTTTCTCTGATCGCTTTTCTAAAATGATTGGCAGCGGTAACAATGCTTTTTCTGTTTATGTCCCAGAAAAATCTTTGTGTGATAAGAACAAAACAAAAAAAACCCCAACACAATACATTTTTGCATAGTCTCTCTAATCTCAAGTGTGTCTCAAGTTTTATAATGTAAAATATGTTGTTGCTCTGTTCATATAAAGCTACTGTATGGAGCTCTATGCTCCTGAAATGCTAGGAGGCATCAAAGCCTTGTAATATGAGCATCTGTAGCCAAATATGATTCCAGTGGTTGCATCTGACTTCTATCCAAAACTATATGCTAAAATTCCTGCCCTCGGAGCTGTTGCCTAAACTACGGCGGGAGCCAACAGAAAACATTTTCACATGTTGTGTGTCAGCTCTGCTACTATCTCCAGCTTTGTAGCTGAAACCCAAGCACCAGCTAAAGTCTAGTACTGAATCATTGTGTCGGGGGCTATTTTCTAAGTGGCGCAGGAGGGTTCAGCTCTGCAGCTCCCATTCACCTCCGCGAGTGAAAACGTTCCTGACGGCTCCATTCTGACATTCGTCATGTGGGACTTCTGGGAGTCATGTTCCCATCACGAGAGTGCCTCGATCCTACCTGGGGATGTGTAACTCACACTCTTCTGGACTTGAGCAAGAGACAGAGCAACTTTCTCAGGGACCCAACCCCAAACTACTCACAGCAATTCTTCCTCCGGACTGCTGGGCTCATTAGTATTCCAGAGGCTGCTGCGGTCGGGTGCTGTGTCGCTGAAATGTCATATTCACTAAGCATATTACGACTAGATCCTGCAGTCAGTGGTGCTAAAGATTAGATAGATAGATAAAAATTTCAGATGAGCCCAGCTCAGATCCAAACTTCGCCAAACTTTGGGGTGTCTGGTTAAGAGTTTGAATGAATCTTTTTTTTTAAATTAACCATTTTTAAAAATAATAGAGATGAATCCAAAGTCTGCTCTTGTGGCGTACAGGGAAGATGGGTCTCCTTCTGCAAGCGCAATAGGATTCGGCTAAGATTGTCAACCCTGAAGGTCAATCACCCACTTAAGACAACTGTCAACAACCATCAACTTCCTGAACGACAGAGTTGCCCATGTCATGCAGCTCGCGGCCTCCCCTCCTTTGGGCACTTCGGTCTCAGAGCCGCTAGAGGGGGGCCTTCCCTAAGGGTCAAGCAGACCCCTGGAGCTATTCTGAGCTCCCCTGCAAAAGACTAGCCAAGTGCTGCAGGGGGTGGGCGCGCGCTGCTGTCCCAGTAACCCAGGGTAACCCTGCTGGGGGGAACCCCATGTCACGGGGCTACACCGGGGCAGGCCAAGCCACCAGCCCAGCTGTCCGTTTCTTTCCGACTGATCCAGCACCAGGCGTCTGGGATGCCCGGCGCAGATCCTGCTGCTGCTACCTTGCATCTCTGCAAACTCCCCACCTGGCCCCTTTCGGGTCTGATCCTGCCGCGTTGGGAACCGCTCCTGCAGAAGGGCGCCAGATTTTGCAAATAACCCAGTGCATCCATTCCCCCGCCCCGGCCCCCATCACTGCCTTTTTGCAAGAAGGCGGCTTCCCCCACAAATTCCGACCCAGCAGACAGCGCGTGCAAAGAAATCCGAATTGCAAAGCTGGGGGGGCGGGCGAGGGGGACCTCCACGCACGTGAGTCGACACTTTCCAGCCCCCTGGTCAGAGCGGTTTGCAAAGCCAGGGCCCAGCTATGAAGTTACAAGCTCCGATTTCCAGCCTACTTACTTTTCCTGCCGGTCCTAGGAAGGCGAATTTGCAGAGAGGGGGAGACCTCCCCGGAGCTCGTCTGCCCCACAGTAGCTGCGCGCACGCAGGAGCTCCTGCCCCCATATGTTGCCTCCTTGATGGAGCAGCCAGCGGTGTGTAGCCCCTTTGCATTTCCTCCCCCCCCCCCCTTGCCGCGTCCCTCTCCTCTTAGTCCAATGAGCTCATGGGAAGGATCAGAGCCGAGCCCTGCACCGCGGGAGTGAAACCCACAAAGCAGTTCAGGGGGGACCAAGGAACACGCAACCTGCGGCTGGAAACACCCCCCACCAGGGGGGTGCACCTGCAGCTCCCCCCCCCCCCGCCAGGAGAGGGGGAAATCCTCCCTCGCCTTTGCACCTGCGCCTGACATTCACCTCCGGGGTTACCGCTCTGGGTCGTCTCAGCAGGGGTCCGGAATCCGGATCGTGGCCTGGGGGTGACTGCAGCGGGGCGGGGCCGTGCAAAGAGGAGCAGCGCGAAGGGGGATCCCAGCGGGGTGCATGTTCCGCGCGTGCCCCCCACGGTACCCTGAACCGGTTTCTAAGATCCCCCCCTTTCCCAGGAAAGCAACGCGCGCTCCGATCCAGCCAGTGCCCCCCTAGCTGCGGCTTGCCCGGGGGTGAGTTCTAGGCTCGTGAGCTCCTCCTGACCCCTCTGTCAACGCTGAGCCCTGGCTAGGGCCCTTCCGTGCCGCGGCTAGCCCGCCTGCCCGTGCAGAGAGAACGGTGCACCCCGCCGCCTTGCAAACATAGGGCGGGATGTGGCTGCAGGTTTAACTCTCCCGGCTACCAGGGATGAGCCAAACCCAAACTGCTCCCCTGCCTGTCCCGCTCACTAGGGGGCGCCAAGCAACCCACCCATCTCAAACCCAACTGCAATTCGAAAGCTCTTGGGGTTAGTTTCCCCCCCCCCCCTTCTGTTTCTTTGGGTGATTAAATTGCTCTCCTTCTAACATCATCCCACTCGACCAAGTGGCCTGTTTTGTAGACTGCTGCTTCCCCAGAGAGAAGAGCTCATTCCAGGGTGGGGTGGGGTGGGGTTTTTTGGTTTAACATGTGCCCAGCAGAATGAAAAACTAAACCATCCGACCCTTAAGGGTGCAGATGTTTTTTCACTTTTATTTTAAATGCACTTTAGAGTAATTTTACCCTCTACTTCATGGAAATAGTGGGGCGGGGGTGTTTTTGTTTGTTTTGTTTGTGTGTGTGTGTGGGGGGGGGTCCTTAATTCTGCCTTTTATTTCCAAGTGGTCCCAGTCATTGTGATTAAAGGGTTGGGGGGGTCTCAGTCTAACTTGCAAACTCTCTTTCCAAACGTTTATAACTCAGTTCGATGTAGGCTGAGACTCAATACACAAGGGGTTAACTCAGAACCGCTTTGCAAAACTTTAGAAAAACTCTTCCTAGTGGTTTTTGAGCTACACAAGAGCAGCAGTGAAGGTCTGGATGTCTCAGGTGCATGACTGAGGAATGATGTTATTTATCGGAGCGTCTTGTACACTAACAATGAGTTAAAGTGAATTTGAATTCTTGTCTGAGAGTCAGTGAAATATCCTTCAGAACTCTCCAAATTACCAAAACATCGAAGGGTGTGGCTACAGGACGGCCACAACAGCAGCACACCCGCGGTGCTGCAACTGTAGTGCCGTAGTGTAGGAAGGGGTTTTTCCACCTCCGTGGTTAATCCATCTCTACGAGAGGTAGTAACTAAATCAACGCTAGAATTCTTCCTTCCACTTAGCCACGTCTACAAAGGGTCAACTTAACTATGTTGCACAGGGCCAAAATTTTTCACAGCCCTGAGCGACGTAGCTAGGTCGATCTAATTTTTAAATATAAATCTGACCTAACAAATCCTCTGACACTCCAAGAACCAGGCATCAAAGCTCAGGGGCATAGGGCCCAATTCTAGCAAAGATCGTGGTGCTCAGCCGTTCGCAGGATCGGCTCCTTACACATTACACCACACAACAGAATCAGATAAAAGCATAAATGCTATGGCCCAAATGTGTCCCTGATGCATTTTCATTTCCTCTAACCCAGTTTCACTACAAGGAACACATCAAGCCCAATGGTCCAGCTGCCCACAGACTTCCTCGGCTGGCATGTTACTTTGTTAGACGCCTTGGTCAATTATCAAAGAAAATGGTTCAGTCCCTTTGTGCAAACCGGGATTTCCTTTGTCTCTATCTTCCCTCGTAAAGGAATGAGAGCAAAGTAGCGCTATTGTTCCTAAAACAACTTAGCGCAGTCTCCTGTCACCTGGCCGTGCACAGAACTGCCCCCAAAGCCAGCAGGAGTTGGCGTGTGAAGGAAGGTCAGGGTATGGTCCATATGGGAATATTTGTTACCCTCTAGCTTGGGGTTGTTGTTTTTTAGCACATGGACATGTAGGGGAAATAGTTAGCAGCTAGACAACAGCAGCTCAGAAATCGCTGGCGCGTCTCCTGTCTGGGAGTTGGGCAGGCGGCTGATTTAAGCCCAGCTGCCCTCTGTCCATAGTCACATCAGCTGAAGGTTGGTGCTACAGCCCCAGCGCAAGGTCACGATGCATTGGGGCTGATTCTCCACTGCTGTGCATTCATTTACACCCGTGCAAAGTGAGCGTGAAACACAACGAGCCAGATCCTCAACTAGCGCCCGAGCTCCATGAGCCGAGGTACTCGCCCCGCCGTTGTGTCTTGATAGCAGGTTATCCCCCCTTTGCCTTGGTGTGAATGACAAGGAGCAGGGGAGTGGAGAACGAGACGCCGTGCGTGTGATGGAATGGGGCACGCACATGAGAGGAGTCCGGATCCCTAGAGGCAGAGAGGATAACCAAACCCATCAAAGGAAAAGGTCATTGGCTCTGATTGAAAAGGCAGTTCCCCTTTGTGTAGCATCTTGCATTATGTAAGCACGAAACAAGAATTGTTTTATTCCTCCGTCTGGATCCATCTACCCCTGGGGAATTATTTAAACTCATTTAATCTCATAAACTCAAAGCACAGACAGCCCTTCCCACAGGGACAGTAATAATCTTAATGCACGGTCTATTATTGCAGCCCTAGTGCCAGGGGGAAAAGAACAGTGCCCGCTATGGAACTCTGCTTCCAAGTAGATTTCTATTAGCCAAGTGAAAAGCTTGTCCATAAAGGTGTTGGATTTCATTTCACTGCTGTGCCACTCACCTGATCTGTTGAAATCAGTCATTTGTCATGAACCGAGGATGCTTCCTTTAAACGGCACCATGATTTCTTACTGTTGGAACAAATAAAACCACGGTTATGCACTGCCGTTCTCCTGACGTATGATTTCCTTGATTCAGATCTTGATCATTCTGGGCCTGCCTTTGGCTTCCTTGTGCACCCAACTCTCCCTCCGGACTATTTGGGTGGGGCAGCAGGAGTACAGGATCAGGCCCAATCTCAATGCACACTTTTAGCAAATATTTATAATGAAACCACACTACAAAAATATAACCATTTGGTGGGGAATGGATGGAAAGAAGTGACTGGCGCTATTGTAGGACAGCATCCATCCTTCGGATGGTACATTTTTTCCTGTGCAACGCAAGTCCGGGAGGACAAATTTTCACTGTGGGGTTTGCATGAGCACGATCCTTTACACTGGTATAAATTGGGAGTATCCCCACCAAAGTCAGTGGAGTTCCACTGACTTAAATCTGGCACAAGAGGAAAATCAGGGCCTGTGTGACTTCAGATTATTCCAAAGTGCAGTTATAAAATCGGCAGGAAAATGAACATGTTGTTTCTAAAGAACTCTAGGTGGGACCATCTAACTCAGAGCTGGTACTTATCCCCCCAGCAATACGTTCTGCTGCATCCAATATTCATTCCAAAGCAATGCGGGAGGCTGAATTAGGTGCTTCATTCCCAGTGAATTCTGATGGGCTTTGAACATCCATCTTCCTTAGGCTCATCTGAAAATCCCAGTTTGAAACCATCAATTACACAGCCCCAAGCAGCGTGTTATCCCATCCCCAGTACTCCTCCCGCAGGGCTCGTCTGCCTGAAGGAATAGTCCGGATTAGCTATTCTACACTAGCTCGCCATGTGAATGCTCTTATTCTGCTCTGCCTTTGGGCAGTTTAGCTTAATCCAGTTTGGAAGCAAAAAGGCACCCCGAGTGGAATAGAAGCACACCCTAGCTTATTTCACAATCGCTTCCCCAGGCATTCTCAGTGCTCCACCCCTAGGGATATGCTATGCCAGCCCCAAACCGAGTGTCCTCGAGCAATGTTATACCATACTTAGTGCCCATCCCGAAACACTATGATATACCAGCCGCAGTACTTTCAGCCATGTATTCTAAACCTGCCAACAAATACAGAAACAACTCCACCGACAAATATTTCAGTTCTCTTTGAATTCCTAATGCGTATAAGGCTCTGTCAATATTGCACAATGAATCCTCATCTCATCCCTTGGAGGGAGGTCAGCGATATTATCCCCACTCTACTGATGGGGAAATGGAGGCAGAGCGGTTAGGTGACTCACCAAAGACCACAGAAAGAGTTAGTGTCAGAGCTAGGCATAGAATTCAGGAATTGCTGGTGCCCTGGCCTGTGCTGTACCCACTACACTACACCACCCTTTGCCAAACTGCATGGGAATTTAAGGTGAAACATTTGACTGGAAAATTTGGGGCCCAGTCCTGTAAGGTTTCAAGCACCCTCAGCTTCAAGTCAATGAGTGGCAGATGCTCAGTTTTGCAGGATCATTCCTTAGTTATGTAACGGAAGTGTAAAATCATACTCAGATACCAATGTGTGAAGGAGGATGGATTAATTCACACCTAACTGCATTCATGGCACACAGCTTTTAGCTTCACCTCTGATAACAACACACTAGGTAGGAATAAATACACCATAATTCAAGCTCTCTGTTATCTTATTGCTTAATTATTTCTGACGTGCATTGCAGCAATTTATAATTTTGCAATTATTTTAGTTGCTAAAATGTTTGAATTTTGGCTCCTTTTTCTAGGACAAATCTTTATTCAGGCAAACTGTCACTGACATCAGTGTCAGCTAGGTAAGGACTGAGGATAAACTGATAAAAGTCTATTTGATCCCCGGGCTGTAGGGAAGCATTCAGTGCCTGGGACTGTAATATTCACTTCGCTGGGCCAACACCCAGATGGTCAAAGTTATTTAAATACCACTGAGTATCTGGGCACAAATCCTCAACTGGTGTAAATTGGGATCACTCCCGTAATTTAAATGGAGCTGTGGTCATTTACAGCACTGAAGATCTGTCCATTGCTCTGTTAATGCTAATGCTATAGGATTTCGGAAAAGCAAGTTCATGTCTTTTAGTTCTTCAGTTGAAGTCTATCTAGATTTGATACCATCCCTAAACTGATATTCTGGATGATTCACCCACAGTGCACCCCGCCAGGCATTAAAAATGGACTCCTGCTACATCGAATATTATTGTTTGTCTCAAGACCAAGAAAGAAACGTTCCTGCATAATCGCTTCTTATTTGTAAAAAAGTTGAAATCTATCTGCCAATGCAGAGTCTTATAACAGCAACGCTGCTTTCCCCACAGACTACAATGTAAATTATGACTCACTCCAAATGCTTTACAGGATCAGTTCTAAATGAAAAGCCAGGTTAAATTTTAAGGGCAAAATTCTTGTCTCATATCCTCACCCTCATGTCACCTGCAGTGCAGATTCTTATAGCATAAGCTGCAGACATGGTAGGCGCACAGCTCTGGTGATGTCAGTGGGTTTATGTAAAGCAGACATGAGATCCCAGGCACTGAAGGCTGAGTGTGGGAAAAAGATGAGATCCTGGATTCCTTGCACACCTGGTTCCCAGTGACATCAGAGTTTTGGGTGTGCAGCAAGCGCTGCAGCAGGGCCCTGAGGGAGGAGTACAGGCTTTGGCTCTAGATCCACACGGGAGTTGTGGCTCTGCAAGAAAATGGTACCCTGCATAGATGAAAAATGGATATGAATGACTAACAGAGAGGACACAATAGGAGACTCAGCACTAAGGCCCCGATTCAGGAAACTATCCCTATTCAGGAAGGCATGTACATAAGAGAATAAGAACTGCCATAATGGAGTCAGACCGATGGTCCATGTTGTCCGGTATCCTGTCTTCTGACAGGGGCCATTGCCAGATGCTTCGGGGGAATGAACAGAACAGGGCAATTTATCAAATGATCCATCTCTGATCATCCAGTCCCAACAAAGTCAATGGGACTTAAACATGTGCTTAAGTGCTTTCCTGAACTGGGGCCTTAGAGGCAGTAATGGGCAGGCTAGATAGATAGATAAGCAAATTCTTAAAACATATTTGCAATAATTTTGCTACAAAATCAGGCCTGACCCAGTAGTCGTTCTACACACTGACCTCTCCTGGACTGCAGTGGGGGGATTGCATGCAGCATAGCTCCATGAACAGAGAGCTAAAGTAACAATGATTCTTTAGTGCTTCTTTACCAAGCATTTTATTATTTGAGGGGGAACATTTTCAATTGGAATGCTTGGGTCTTTTAAATTAAGGAAACAGAGGAGCAACCCCATTCCGCAAAGTTTGCTAAGGAAAAAAGAACACCCACCCTACTGTTCTCTATTGCACTTGCTGTGAACCAGACTCTGATCTCCTTTACATGGTATAAATCCACAGTAGCTCCACTGAAGTCAGTGCAACTTAAAGCAAGTGAAATTGAGATAAGCACCTGTCAGCTCACCTATCGCCCAGTGCTGTGGGTACCTCTGGTCCAAAGTCTACAGTCATTATTCAGGCAAATAGGTAAATGTTTTGCTGGTATAAAGACAAACACTCAGTGAGGACCTCAGGACTGGCCTCTTATAATTAAATACTATGGAAGTAATTCACTGCAGTCTAATTTTCTCCACCATAAAGCAAATGTATGAGAATCATTAATATCGTTTATTATTTAGCCAGGTTTATTATATAGTATTACTTATGCTCCATATTATTTGCACAACATTTAGATGAGACAGTGATGGTCGCTGTATAAAAGTCAAGAGAGAGACACTTACAAAACATGGATCTCTTTTGCACCTGGATCAATCAAGAGTCACTCCATTAACTTCAGTGGAATTACACTGGTGTAAAATTGGTGTCAGTCAGGAGAGAAATCAGCCCCCATGTTTTTTCCTGTACATTCACCCAGCAAAATCACTCCCTAAGGAAATATACTGCCCTCAATCCATTGCGGGAATCGATCTGAGTTGCATGCATGGATTAAATTGGTCCTTAAATCACGCCTCTGCCAACAAATAGTTGCTTCAAGAAGAAATCGTTTTAAAATAGATCATTTTGTTCTTATGAGCCTTTGATTCTAAGAGGCCGTTTCTGGTTCAAAAGTGATTGCACGTAAGCATGCACTAAATGGACCAAAGTAGAGCTTTCCTAGCTTATCGGCTTTCCAAGAAGCAGATCAGGTAGGCATACAGGAATTCCCAGCACTGTAGGGCGGGTATTGTAGTGGGAGAGGAGGGCAGAGAGAGATTGAATATGGGAACATTTTAATTTCTTCAGTTTGTTTTTTCTGCCATCTGTTCTCTCCCCTCCCCGCATTCCCTTTTTTTGTCCTTTTGTGTCTATTTTGAAGGCACACATTAAATCTGCCCCCTTATGCTCCGAATTGACTTACTGTCCCATCGCCCGTGTATATCGATTGAGACTTAGATTTATTTTGCTGCAATTTGTAAATCTACTGCCCCTCCACAGACTCTATATTATAAAGAAATATGTCAAAATGAGCAAGCTTCTGAGAGTCAATTCCTCTTCATTAGCTGGGGGGAACCCACTGGAGTTGAGCCTCAGATATTATTGAGGGGTGCAAATTGAGATCCCAGAATTAGACTGTGGATCACAGGGAATAATGTTTAAAAAGTCAAACAAATACACACTCTAGGTCCAGTCAGTGTTTTCTTACCCCACTGCTAATTCCGCTGTAATCCACAGTAGATCCAGATTTAATGATGGGGGACAGGGTCCGAGTCCAGCCACTATATCTGTGTTGCTGACTCATGCAGTCAGCTTCCCATGGCCGATGAAGAGAGTGTCAGAAGCTTGCCCATCAGCTCATCACCTACAATTCCTTGTTCTTTTATTCTTTGCTTAGTTCATTCATCAGACTACCACGGCTGCACCCCGCAGAGAAATACGCAAAATCGTCTTTTCCCTCAGAAAAAAATGCCCAAGGAGAAAGCGTTCCCTAGCATTATACTTCTGTATATCCTCTATCTCCAGTGCCAGCCTCATTTTGGGTATTACAGTAACTGACACCCAAAGTACCCTCCGAACTAAGGACAAATATTATCCCCAAACCACAGACTGCCCGCCCACCCACCCACATTGTGTTCTGCCATGGATCGAGGGCGGTATATGGCTATCCACACACCGTAGAGATATAACATCACCTACCCCTGAAATGCAGCCTCTGGGGTGAAATGAGACAGCTCTTTAGCAACACACAGAACTCCGCAGGATGCAAATCACCCAGCTACACAGCTGTAACTTCACATGATCTTTGACTTCTTGCTCGCCAGAATCAGATAATTCTCAGCAAATAGAAGCACACTAAATATCCAGGATATGCTGCCCCTATTTGAGATTTCTGGGATCTTCCCAGCCCCTGGGGATCATTCAGTGCTGTATTTTGCCTAATGACTTTTTTAGTATTGGGAATCGAAAACAACTGGATCTGATTAGTAATAAGCTTTGCATTAGAGTTCTTTGAATCATTGTCACATGGGGGGTGAAGGGAGGAGAGAGTGGTGCATATTTGCACTGTATAGCTATGGACCAACATGCATGTATCATAGACAATACCTATAGCCCTCTTAATCATTGTACCAATATGGGGTTTGGGGGAAAGCAAAAGAAAGTAACTTTATGGAAACAAATGAGCACTATCTATATAGTTCTTGCCACTGTGTCTGTTTGTTCCCACAGCCTTAAACCCCAGGCTTTGACCTGTATATGGACAGTACATAAATTAAACTTCTTATATTTGACCTCCATCGCTCTTCTTTTCAAGACAAACAGCTTGAGTGGCGGTGAAGTGAAATTAAAAATTTGCCCAAAGGGCTGGATTCTGCCCTCAGAAATACTGAAGACAAAGGAATTCCTCTGGATTTGCCCCAGTGTAACGGAGAGCAGAGTTGGCCCTACGTGAGCGCACTCTGCGTTTCTCGGAAGAAGCCAATAGTTGCTTCAAAAAAACCTCTTTGCTGTAAGAATAATTTTGTATTGTTCTTTATTGAGCCAGACCCTGAGGTTCTTAGTCACTTTCTCTGATGTTCAAAGTCCTACTGAAGCCACTGGATAGAGACCTCAGGAACTGGCCTGTTGCTACTGGGATAATGTAGGCTCTGATTGGCATCTCTTTTAACCCTCATATGCTGGCTTTCCTACCCATCCCCAGCACCCTGCAGCCCTTGGGCACTACGCCCGTTCTGGCATACGGTACCTGCTACGTCCTCTCCTCCTCTCTGCGTCCCTCTGCAGCGGCCATGGGAAATGGGCCACCTTCTCCTGCTCCAAGCAACTCTCCACAACCCAGCCGCCACCTCCTCTGCTGTTTGCCGCTGCTGCATGGCCAAGGCCTCTCCTCCCCAGCTGGGCTGCATCTGCTCCTCTCCTGTGCTTCCCCAGCGAGGCTGGTCACTGGTGCTGCAGGCAGGCAGGAGGTCCCTTTAGAGGTGGAAGGGAGGCTTTTTATGGTTTTCTTCCTGTATAAATCAGGATTGGAATGGACAATCCCAGACAGGACTTCCTGTGTGTGTTGCTCACTGATAACGAGCTCAGAGAGCAGAACAAACACAACGGACAGCTCACAGCAGGCCGAGAGAGGGAGAGGGCCTCGGGACAAGGCAGCCCCAGCAGCCCTCGTGGGCTCCCCCGTGACACCCCAGTCACAGCGAGAGGGGGGGCTAAGAGTGTCTCCAGGCCACTTCCAAGCAGTATGGTGCTGGGACCCACAGACTGACAGAACACGGACAGCCCCAAGTGGCTGCAGTGAGAGCCCCTCTCTGGGGCTCCCCAAGCTCCTCTGAGGGTCACCCCTAGACCGGGCAGATGGATGGGGGGAGCTTTTCAGAGACACTGGCACGTCTTAGCTTTTAGCAATGAACCTGGCTGCCCCTCCGGCTCTGTGTTAAACCCAGAGCTGCAGCCTAAAAACCAAGGTCCCCTGCCACACGGCTTTGGGATTGGCGCTGGGGGGGGAGAACTGGGCAGCCGAGTGGAACTGACCCCCCCCCCCCCCGCTCTCCATCCCGGAGCACACCCCGATGCTTTCCAGGGACGTTCTGGCTGCACTCAGCCAAGAGCAAGTGGGACTCTTTCTAGAAGTGTTAAACCCCTCCCGGAACATAGCATCCCTTTCGCTCCCCCCGCACTGAATCTGGTTATATACTGGAGATATTTAAACACACGGGCTCTCAAGTGGCTGATGGGTGAAGAAAACCTACCCAACCCCCAACACCTGGTGAGCCAGAAAACCCTGGCCAAGCTACAACTGCGTCGGGCAGAAGACAATGAGCCTTTCCTATTTGCTTCATCGGTTGGAACTCATCCCAAGGCAGCAGTGACTGAAAGCCAGTAGCATCCGCTGGCTGTCCGGCAGCCTACACAAAATGAAGCTCAGTCAAGTTCCCAAGGGGGAGGCATGCATGTCCCCAGCCGGTGGCTTGCTGGAAGCCAATGCTCTCACATGGCTCTCTAGGTTCAGTTCAGGGCACACTGGTGGGAGAAGCTTGCACAGCCTATGCTGTGCCTGGATTTGGATTAATATCTAATTATATCTATTATTAATTACTGTATCTATTCATATCTAAGTATGGAATTATACATCATAATCATTAAGGGATCGTTTTTGTAATTCTCACAATACCCCTCGCGAGGTAGAGATGTGTTACTTCCATTTTACAGATGGGGAACTAAGCTACAGGGTAGAATAAGGGACTTGTCCCAGATCACACAGGAAGTCTATAGTCAAGCTGGGAACTGAACCTAACGGGTCATCCTTCCTCCCTTAGTATTTATCTAGAGATTGCCATCTGGCTCTTAGCATCCGTACTACATTCATTGGGAAACAGAAGAAGAAAATATTGGGATGTATAATATTACAGCCCATCAGAACATGGGAATATAGTCCCCAGGCCAACCCACCAATATTTTCATCAACATTTTGTGAGGATTTCAAAATTCCCCACAATTCAAAGTTCAACCAGTTGTAGCCGGTCAAAGATTGGGGCAGGGGGTGGGGTAGAAATTCAGGTATTTTTCCCTTTTTAAAAATATTGAAATTCACAATTTGGATTAAAAGAAATCACATTTTGAAATGTGAGATCTTTATTCACACCCTGACTCAGTTACACACTTAAGCATGTCTGGACCTCCCCATTCAGCACAGCATTTACTCCTGTGAAATCACAGCAACGCCACACGTCTAAAGTTATGTGCAAACTTAAGTGTTTTAAGGTCTTGAGATAGCAAAACACTTTAGCATGTGCTTAACTTTAAGCACACAAGTGATCCCATCCTGATTCAGCAAAGCACTTAAGCAGGAACTTAACCTTAGCTGAATCAACTGAATATTTATTTCCCGTATTTACTTATTTTCCTTAGTGGGAGCCTTTCCATTGTTATTTTTCCTACCATCATTTTAATTTGATATTTTTAACAATATATAATTTCAAATTGTGTACAATTCATTATTATTATTAGCACTGTTTTCAGAAGCATTTCTTTGTCGCCCATCACCATGGTATCTGGGTGCCTATTGGGTAGTGCCTGTTGTATTGAATAGTGCATTTAGGGTCTTTTCCAAAGTCCCCTGAAATCCATGGAATGGCTTCCATTGATCTGCGTGGCCTTTGGATCAGGCTAAGGCAGATGCATTAGACACTGAAAGCAATACAGAACTCTAACTACCCAGAGCTAGGAGGACAGCAGAACCTCAGATTGGAGCCCCCGCACACTGGGAAGTTCAGATCCAGAGTCGATCTAATGCTCTATAAAGTGCAGTCGTGAGTTCAGTTCTGCAAGGTGCTGAGCGCTCATGTGAAGTGCTGAGCAATCTCATGTCCCAAGATCCCCAGGTCACCAAACTCAACCCCCCTGAGTTTTGGGAAAGATCCGATCCAGGCCCAGTTATCAGCTCCAGCAACGGCCTCTAGCTCTAACCCATCCTTTCCCATGTCTTCTCGCCTATTCATAGCAACGGGTCACACTCCATTCTTGAGAGCATGTCAGCCACCCACCCAGCAACAGCTCACATGGAGACAAGTGGAGGACTCGTTTTCTGACCTCTTCGTTCAAGTCAACGGGAGTGAAAATGTGATGTGTGGAAAACATTTCCTGTTTACTGAAATGTACCGGTCATGTTAACTGGTGAGGCGGGAAATGGTCACAAGAGGCCACAACATTGTGTATTTTTAAATTCAAAATAATGACACCTCATCTCCAAGCGATTTGTTATCCTTTTGTGGAGGTCAGGCCTTCTGGTAAAAACGGTCTGGGGGGTGGAGGTGCACGCGTGTATGGGTGTGTACACATTCAAAGTGCTGTATTGACTTGTAGATAATACTGCAATCCGTGTGTGTGTGTACAATCAAGGTGTGTGTGTGTGTGTACAATCAAGGTGTGTGTGTGTGTGTGTACATTCAAAGTGCTGTATTGACTTGTAGATAGTACTGCAATACATGTGTGTGTACATTCAAAGTGATGTGTGTGTGTACATTCAAAGTGGTGTGTGTGTGTGCATGCATTCAAAGTGGTGTGTTGACTTGTAGATAGTACTGCAATCCGTGTGTGTGTACATTCAAAGTGATGTGTGTGTGTGTGTGTGTGTGTGTGTGTACATTCAAAGTGCTGTATTGACTTGTAGATAGTACTGCAATACATGTGTGTGTACATTCAAAGTGATGTGTGTGTGTGTGTGTGCATGCATTCAAAGTGGTGTGTTGACTTGTAGATAGTACTGCAATCCCTGTGTGTGTACAAAGTGGTGTGTGTGTGTCCATTCAAAGTGGTGTGTGTGTGTGTGCGTACATGCAAAGTGCTGTATTGACTTGTAGATACTCGGTACTGCGATCCATGTGTGTGTGTAGTGCTGTGCTGAGCTGTAGGCAGCTACTGCTTGGGAGGGGCTCCTCGGTTTGAATGGAGGCGGATGCTCTCCGTGCAAGAAGGGGCAGCACAGTGCCAGCGGAGCAAATGCCGTGGCAGAGAAGGGCTCCTGTTGGAGGTGCTCAGGCTAGGACACTTGTGGGAAATAATGAAGGCTGAAGAAAATGAAGACAACAAACAAGCAGGCCTTCCTAGCCCCTGGGAAGGACAATGAGCAAAATGCTGTGGGCCAAACTGTGCCATTTCATCTGCATTGAGCAGGGTGTACGGTGCTTAGGAAGATAAACCTTTAGAATCGTTTAGCCTGCTCTTAGGGTGACCAGGCAGCAAGTGTGAAAAATTGGGATGGGGGTGGGGGGTAATAGGAGCCTATATAAGAAAAAGACCCCAAAATCGGGACTGTCCCTATAAAATCGGGACATCTGGTCACCCTACCTGCTCTCCCCAGGCACCCCACCCTCTTTGGGGACAGTTTGGCCCCTGGGGCACATACAGGGGCAGTCCTTATACCCGGCACCCAAGGGTTTCCGTGTGGCCCCCTATGAAGTCCACTAGGCATTGGCCTGGAGATCAAATCTATCAGCTCAGCACTCATATACTATGCCGATGGGCACTACAGAAAAACCCTGAGAGAGAGAGAGAGAGAGAGAGAGAGAGAGAGAGAGAGAGAGAGAGAGAAGCCAGGACATTTATTTTCAAAGCAGGGGACCTTGATCCTGGGGTCGTGTTCTATCTCCATGGTCCTGATCGTTTGTCTCTGATGGCAGTTGAAGTAGAAGAACCACTAGCTAATTCGTTCCGTTATCGTCCCACTACAGGAGATCCATTTGCTCATAAATGTTTATCCCCCCTGACTCCAAAGTCTCATCTCTTTTGCAGAGAAGCTGAATTCTGCCTAGTTTGAAGTTTTATATTTTGGAAGCTATTGGCATGAATTCAGCTGGTCCCCAGCTTGCTGCGATATTCTGTTTGCTCGCATTTTAGTCAACAACCTGAATGATTTTCGGGGGGGGGGGAGGGGGGGGAATATTATTCCATAAAAAGGTGTGACATTTTAATGAACGTCTGTCATGTAGTATTAAAAGAAGCAGGGAGCAAACAAAAGCAGATGGCAAAAGCACCATTGCATTCTATGGAGCTTTAATTTAAAAGATCTCCACTCTTGCAACTACTTTTATGCCACTTCTCCTGGCTCGTCTCCCATTGGTTTTAGGCCCCTGTGGGGGGCCACATCCTCAGTTGGTGTAAATCATCACAGCGCCATTGGCTTCACATGCTGACTGCCACCAGCTGAAGATCTGGCTTGTGATTCTTTAGCATTGAACTTTGCTGGGTTTACAGAAACCTTGCCAGTGAATTAAACAGTAGGCAGGGTGCAGTGTAAACCCTTTACAGGTGTCTATGGCAACACGTTGCATTTGGGAGTATTAGCTAGTGATTGGGCTTGGGCCCCAGGTCTCCTGCGTTCTAGTCCCAGTGACTTCTTGTGTGATCTTGGGAACGGTATTTAATCTCTCGTGCCTCCATTTTCTCACCCAGGGATGATAAAACCTACAGAGCTATCACAGGGGTGTTGTGATGCTTAATCAAGTGAAGTCTGTCAAGCTTTTTTTAGATTGATGAATGAAATGTGCTACGTAAGTGTGACTCCTTTTATTCCAGATGACATGGAACCCCACTGGCTTTCTTTCCCGTGTTCGAAAAAGAAATCGGATGCTTACCGGAGCTGGAAAAGGTGGCTGGAAACGGGATTTTAAACCTGAAACGCTTTGGGGACCCTGGGAAAAAACAAAACCTTTCAGTGCTGGGCCTCCATTGCACCTGGCTAGCGGCTCTCACTCATCCTTTCATGCCTCATTGATGTGCTAGAAGTGGGGGGCGCACCTGTCAGTCAGCAGCACAGCAGGTGTTCGACACCTAGGCGGACCTGGGGTGAATAGAAAACACGGACATGAATGCTGGGCTCCAAAATGCCCACGTTGCTCCCATTAAATTCATAGCCACACAGGCACATCCAAGAACATGGGCCCAATGCATGACACAAAACTTCACCCCTAGAGTTCATCCTGTTTCTTATACATGCCACTTGCCCTGAGTTGAACTGCAGCTATTTCTTATCTTTGTCTTTTCTTTAATAGGATGCTAGTAGTAGATATAGCCAGGGATGCACTGGTGGGTTAAGATTAAAGCCACCTCTGGGATTTCTATGCACACCGTTCAATAATTGTACAGGGGAATTAGCTTTGGCAATCCCAGCTGTCCCAGAGACATTCCTTCTGACAATCACAGTGGAACAAACAAGGCAGAGACTGCGAATCCACCCCAGATTTTCCAATGAATCTAGCACATGCTAAGCCAGAACTTTGGGAGTTTAGGCAGTGCTGGGTAAGTACCCATGCGGTGCCGGGTGCAGACATGGTTAATAGACCGCTTTGAGGAAAGGCGCTACCACAGTGTACCTGGTGCCCCACAGTACAACTGGTCAAAAAATGGCAGGGAAGTCTGGCAAAAATTGTGGACAAAATTGAAAAAGATTTGGCCTACTTTTCTCATCAGAAGTTTGGGGGATTTCATAGAAAATCTGAAAACTGCAACAACAAAAACAAACAAACAAAAAGCAACTAACAATTGGCTTTGAAAACAAAAAGAGTAATTGACATCAGACATTTCCCATGGCAATTTGTTTGGATGAAACAGCCATGTTTCGTTAAGAAAAGAACAGAATAACATCAAACAAAATGAAACAACAAACAAAAAATATTTCAATGAAGACTTTTAGCCAGCTCTGAACAGCATTTCCCAGCTTTTCGCAGTAGGGAACCACACAATGCACTCGGGTACTAAGGTGATGGGGAATGGAGGGCATATAAATTCCTCAGATAGATAAATTAGACAGATTAATTGACAACATGGCCAAGAGCGTCAAAATGGCTAATGATTTGGGTTGCCTCAGTCTGTGGGTGTCCCAACTCAGGACACAGGAGGTATTTTCACATTGGGAACCAAAAAAATGGAAGGACCAAAATGAGATGTCGCTTTTGGACTACTTGGCTGCATGTCATTGGCGTTTGCGGTGGGGGGTTTTTTGTTTGTTTGTTTTTTTGATGCTCTTATTTTAAAAAATCGATCTCAAACAAACTTTTTTAAAATAAACATTTTGGAAACTCTGTTCACTTCAAGTCTTTCCCATGTTGTTTCAACTTGCCCGATGCTTGTTATTGATTCATATTTCACAGTACGTGCTTCCGAGCTGTCTGAAGATACGAATTAGAAAGGGTTTCTAAGTTCCAAGATCAAAACTGCATTCATCCCTTTACATACCAAAGGGACTAGCTAGAAATATCAAATTCTACCCCATCTCATTTTGAAACACCAGGGCTCTAAGCTCAGAAATTATTCAAGAGACTCTCAGCTCTAGTCCCCAAAACTGAATTCAAGTTTAGCACTTCTTGGGGCAGGAACCATCTCTCATCTGTTGATACAGCACCGAGGAAAATGGGGTCCTGACCCCTAACAGGGCCATCTAGACACTAGCAGAATATAAATAAAGAAATGATTCATTAATAGCCTCTCCAGCTGCACTGAAATCTTTCCATTTGAATCAGGCCTTTTATTACTACTTCTCCTAACTTAACACCATGAGCTAATCATTATTGATTCAGTATTTAAAACAT
The DNA here is from genome assembly GCF_011386835.1 of Chrysemys picta bellii. Classification (NCBI taxonomy): domain Eukaryota; kingdom Metazoa; phylum Chordata; order Testudines; family Emydidae; genus Chrysemys; species Chrysemys picta. Next base: position 19,782,957 of record NC_088808.1, read on the forward strand.
TAAACTCCCTGGGCCCAGTCTCACATTGGACGTGATAAGGGTTTTGACCAACGACAGCCTGAGGATCTGATCCCACCCGTGCTGACTTGCGTGAGCAAATGGTCCCATTGACTTTAGTGGAATGACTTGCTCAGCTAAGGACCACTTGGGTGGCTAAGAGTTCACAGAGCCAGGATTTAAGGCCCCTATTCAGGAAAATATCTCTGTTGTGGAAACACTTGAGCACGTGCTTAAAATTAAATACGTGCTCATGTGCTGTCTCGAAAAGGGAGGGGCTGGAGCACATGCTAACAGGCTTTTCTGAATTGGGACCCAGGGGAAAACTGTATCACATGCTCTGGATGATTATGCCGGGTTATCGGAGCATCACTGCCCACCCTACTCAGCACCGAGGTGTTTGCTGTTGTTTGGCTTACGTGCCCCACGCACCAGCCGTGGAAAGTGCTCGACTGCGTTCTCCCTGCTGACACCCCACAATGGAAATTATACAGCAGCCTTCTCTGCACCGACAATGCCGCTCAATCGAGCCAGGCTCTGTGGAGCGAATGTGTTACGTTCCAGGTGGCTGTTGTCGAATCAGACCCCACGTGAGATTAACCTTGCCTCTTGCTCCTGGTATGTTGCTGATCTCAAATGCGAGTTCCAGGGAAACCAGATACAAGAGGGAGGGAAGGATACTAAAGAGCATTGCAAAGTAATGTCTTTCTCGCAGGCTGGGAAATCTGGGTCTAGCAACAAACACAGGGCAGGAAAGCAGGGCTTTCTCAGACTAACATGGCTACCACTCTGAAACCTGAGTTATCAGAGAAACTGTGGCTGAGATCTTTAATGCTGCCTGGGAGATTCAGATCCTTAATTCCCATTCATTTTAGCAGGAAGTAGGTGCCCAAATCCCTTTGGCAGCATAGAAATGATCATCCTTTATTTGAACTTTCTAATATCATGCATTCTCCAAAATGTCTGTAAGATGGAGAGAAATGTCATGAAGATAACAAATGAAGCAGCACTGATGATTCAGCTGATACGTATTTGATGAAGTGGTTGGGACGGGAATGAACTTATCTTCAAGCTGTATTCGAGGCGGTCAGCCCTTGGTATGACCATTCGTAGTGTGATAGGGTCTGGGATGGAAAGGAGAAAATCCGTGGCAGTAATTTCACAGCCTCTCTTTAGCCAAGCTGACTCAATAAAAGTTTCCTGGTGGTTTTCTTTATCTTCTCTTTAGTGTGGGATAATGGTTCATGTTTGTCTTGCCAGAAAGAGTTTTCCCTTATCTCAAAGATATCTCCCTTGTTGGAGCTAGGGGTTGCTCACAAAATATTTGTGCAAGTCGATGGCTCTGTGAAGCCACAGAGAAAGGAAAGAAACAGAAGGTGGGGCAAATCACATTTGTGGTTTCAGATGTTTCTCTTTGTACAGCTGGGCACTAATTGGCTGTGTTCAGAAGAGGCATGATACATATCAAGGTAAATAGCTTTTTTCCAGGGCTCAGCAACTTGTAGGATTGGGCTCGGATGACCTAACCTAGTTCTCATCTTTCACTGAAGTCCGTGATAAAAAGGACTACCAAAAACTGAACAAGAACCTGAGTATTTGGTCCCAAATGATTTACATTTGCCAATTTACATTGGTTAGAAGATAGGAGAGGGGTTTTGTATTATACATCTATTCTTTGAATGTAAAAAGATTAGATCCCTGGATATACCAGCACATGATCCAAAACCCGGAGAAGTTAAACTCTCATTGACTTCAGTGGGCTTTGGATAAGGTCTGTAGTGAGGGACTTTTACATTATAAAAACATACATAAATCCAGTCGTTAATTTCACGCAGTTAGTTTCATTTCCATTAGAAGGATCTGTACAAACAGTTAACCATGACTTCCATAATCACTTCACTTATGTTTTTGGAAGCAAATAGACCTTAATGTTTGTCTCTTTCATTTTTTCATTTCCCCTTAGTTTTATATCAGCATAGGGTATCTCAGAATATGTCAACATGTCATTACCTAATGGCTGATATCTGCTGCATGCTGTCTTGAATTACATGCATCATAATTCTTTTTTTTTTTTTTTTTACAAACCACTTGCCAACAAAGTGTAACTCCTAAAAGCAGAGCTCCTCTTTCAGCAAACAAATAAAATATACGTGTGGAATGTTCTGTAGTAAATGACATTAAATGATCAAATGAGTATAAATCAATCAATCAATCCCAGACACTCCCTACACTCTGTGAATGCAGCAAAGAAACATTCCGCCCCCCCCCCCGTTTCCACCCTTAATGATCTGCTTGTCTAATGTATGAACATTTTTAAGAGTAAATCAAGTTTAAATGTTTAAAAATCAATGTGTTGTCATTGCTTCTCATATAGGGAACCTGATTATGCAGGTTTATGAAAGCCTTCTTCTGCCGTTGACTTCAATGATTTAAAATACCTTTCAAGGTTGGGCCTCTAGGTAGCACCATGAGGTATGGCTCCAACAAGGAGCTGGGTCATCGAAAAAGGGTACAGAGAATGAAATTCATCCCTGTGCAACATAAAGCCTTTGCACCATTTAAGTTCCACACCAGCCCATAGGACAAGTCGGCTGAGTAAGTGGGACTTATATGATACAAAGGGAGTACTCACTCTAGGGCTGAAGTAGGCCTTAACTGGTACGTTTGTGTTGGCCCTCTGCACAGAGGTGGATTTGACCCCATATGAAGAGACCTTCCAGTGAGAAGGCAAGTATTTCCCCCGCCTCCTCGAAACAGAGCCCTTTTATGAATGGCACAAGACGGGATTAGCATCCTGGAGGCTGTTTCTGTGTGACACGTCCCTCGATCTCAGCAGTGACAGCATGCACATCACTGAGCATCCGATTCCAAATAGCTTAATAAAGATATAGAAAAAATGCAAAAGAAAAGACAAATTCAGAAGCACAGAAGAAAGGAATAAACACCACGGATAGATAGAGGCTTGATATTCGATAATGATGTAGTCCTTATAAGTCAACGAGAAACGCTTTGCACGATGAGAGCTATTATTGATTAATAGAATAGTACTGAGCAATGAAGAGTTTTCCTTATTGAAAACCTTGTCGCGGTGAAAAATATATACTCTAAGGACCTAACGCTGATCTTGGTTGCACAGGTGTAAATCCAGATTAACTTTCCTTCTGGAGCAGTCCTATAGAATTTAATAGTCACTAAACCAATGGGGTTCTATAGACATGAACTAGAGAGCTCTAGATATTACTCGAAAACCTACAGAATTGAATGGAGCATGATCTTTTTCTATAGAATTGTTAAAGCAACTTGTAGCGTGGAATAGAGAATTATATCCCCATCAGCAAATTCTCCCCATTGCTTTAAAGACTCTGTACAAAAGAGGCTCTCTGTCTTTCCTTCTGACTTGACTGGATTTACCCCAATGTAGCAGAGAAGCAGAATTCAGTCTCAAAAGTCACGCAGTGAATGCAGAAGTCCAAACTTAGGAAATAGGAAGAACAACAAAAAAGAACTGTTGATGTGTTTTTTTATTTGAGATTTGACGTGAATCAAAATGGCCACAGCCATGTATTTTGTTGAAGCACTTATCTCAACCAAAGGAAGAGGAAATTCCCAAGAATGTGAGTTCGTTAAAAATATTAGCTAGATCTGATGATTATTTTTGGTAGCTAAAACTTCCTGGGCGGAGGGTTTTCTGCATGCGCTGGGCTTTACCGAATATTTCAGTGCAAGTTTAATAAATACCCATTATACTCAACTCACTACAGAGTTTACAATGCAATTGATAGAGGGTGGAGATGTGTTTCTCTTTCTTTTGTTTTGTAAGCCACTGGTAAAGTGCACGGAGTTGCACTGAATTAGTGTTTGGTTATTTTCTCGTATCCTCAAATAAAGGACGCTGGTTCACACAGTCAGAAATCTCTGTTTCCTCTCTGGCAGGAAACAGGAAGTGAATGCAAAGGGGAGATTTGGAGTTTGCTCCTAAGAACAATTAAACTCTCCTCCAGAGGGGAAAGGGATCTGCGTCAAAAGGAATTCACCTTTTTTTGGAAGGGAAGAGAGACTGACCTTTAGTTTAAAAGCCGGGAAGAATAAAAAGCCTAGGCATTTAGAGCAGCCTGCACAAATATAGTCATAAAGGCCTTTTCCTGATTAAACGATTCCAGCAGCCACCAGTGACTTTATTCAAGCGGTTCGTCCTAGCTAGAGTGGTAGGTCCTTACTGAAAACGCCCTGATTTGCTATTCCAGGTGAAGGGTGTCGCCCAGACCTGCCGACTATCCCTGTTTCGGAGAGACAGTCCCTGTTTTTTTAGCAAAATATTTCCCATTTTTTACTGCGTCCCTTCCAAAAGCTCTCCCGGCCCAAGGTACTGCAATGGACTTTAGCGGACTGTTCTTATCTTCCTTCCCAAATATCCCTATTTCTAGCTCTCCAGTGCTGGCAGGTAGGACTTCATACAACCTGCCCCTGAGACAAGAATGAACAGTGGAACAGCCAATGCTGCTCTCTTTAAAGTCAATGACCAAACTCCCATTGGCCATCCTCAGTGCAGGAGTGTGCCCTAATCCACCCCCCAATGAAATTAATGAGAGTGTTTCTATTGACTTCACTGGGTGCTGAAGGGAGCCCTTAATTAGCAAATGGGGTCCATTTTAAGAGACATATATATGTTGGGTCAAGTTCTTATTCATTTTGTACCCAGTCCTTACTCAGACTTAAATACAGTCTGGAAAGCATCAAAGTACAACATCCAAACCAAACTCAGGATTTATCAACGCTGCCTACTTCCAACACTACTTTATAGTGCAGAATGCTGGGGACTGACAAAGTATGACACGTCCAAACTGTCTTCATTCCATGCAACCTGCCTCAGAAAAATCCTCTGTGTCTTTTGGCCCAGAACCATCTCAAACCAAGACCTATTCACACACAGTGCAGCCAAGAGGTTCTGAGCACCATCATTGCCAGGAGGCGCTGGCGACGGATTGGCCATGTGCTTCGGACGGACACTGATTCCATCACCAGACTAGCAATAAAATGGACACGTGAAGGCAAGTGAAAACAAGGCAGCCTGAAAACAACATGGCGAAGAGCTGCGGAAGCTGAGCTGAAAACCCTGGGGTATAGCTGGGGAACCATTGAAAGACTTGCCAGAAATAGACAGGGGTGGAGGAGCTTCATTGCTACCCTAAACACCAGAGGTGTAATGGGTACTTACTAACTTACTTACTTACTCAGGCAAGGTTCCCATTGGAGATGAAGCCAATGGAAGCTCTGACTGGGTGAGGCTGTGGGTACCAAGCACCCTGAATTCCCACTAAAGTCAATGCTGTGCCGCGCCGGGCAAGATGAGCCCTTGTGACATGACTTCAGATCTTGGCCCAATGTAACTAAACACAGGGAAATCCCACGTTTCACCTCCCTCTGGTGCCTTTCGCCTGGAGATCTCAAAGCACTTCACAAGTATTAATTAGACTTTACAATGGCCCCGTGAAGTAGGAATTGTTAAACTCGCTGCACAGACGGGACAGCTGAGCCACTGGCGAAAGAGTCAATGGCGAAGCCGAGAGTCCTTAACTGATGTTCCAGTTTTCAGCTCACTTTTGGCTGCCGCAGCTAAAGCATCATTTTCCCTGTCACGCTTGCCACACGTGTGGTAGGTAATTTATAGGGGATGGTTGATTGAGGGCCTTTGGGATGTTGCAAGAATCATTCTTCCCACATATTTAGACAAGCTAGTCCCGAGCAGGTTTCCTCTCCTCCAAGCAAAATATTTGTTCAGCCCATGAAACCACAGCTGGGCAATGTCAGCAGTGAATGTTGGTGAAGTGTCAGTGGAAGAAACAGAAATTAATTAAACAAAAGGGGCCAAATTCCTCCCTGGGAGGACGCTGCTGAAATCAATGCAGGCGCACCAGGAAATTGAATTTGGCCCGATAAGTAAATCCATGATTTTGTGCTCCCTTCCTACATGAACAGGCTTCACTCAGGCAGGCAGTCCCATTAATCGCCGTGCACGTATGAGTCTGCAGAACCAGCTTCTTCGTGCCCAGTCCCATTCCAAATGAACTCACTGAGATCTGAATTCGGCCCTACGGCTAAACTGATTTATTCAGTGTGAGCTGTACTGGCTACCTAGCAAATACCAGGTTTTAAGGTTCTGGGGACACTGCTGGACTCACTGAAGTGAGTGGGCATTGACATAGGTTTTGGACCCTGGGCCTTGTCTCGCAAGCCCTAAATAGGCTAGGGCCTTGCACCCTTGGGAGATAGCTACATTCGAGGGGGAAGCTAAGGCTGGTGGAATCCAGATTCAAACTCTGAGGGAGAAGGTCCACCCAGTGCTCAGCAGTGGGGTCTTGGCCAAGGCATTCACAGCCAAGGCAACCAGACTGAGCCTACGCTTTGCTCCTTGTCAGCAGCACAGCTCTTTCTCTGCAAGCCTTCTCTCCCGTATCTGCCTGGAGGGACTGCCTGAGCTGTGGACTGTAGGGAATGTACCTCCTAGATCTGATTCCTCCTGCATGACCGCTTAAATCTGGGCTGGGAGAGAGAACGCCTGCCATCTCTTAAAGTAATGATTGCTCCTTTGGAGTACATGTAATCGCTGCGCAAATACTACAGCGTAGTGAGGAGCGTTTTCGAAAAGGACATCATAAAAACCTGGGTGAGAGAATCTCTTTTATTGGATCAACTGGTGTGGTGAGAGACCAAACCCAGAGCTCTGGGTGAGCTCGAAAGCTCGTCTCTCTACCAACAGAAGATGGTCCAATCAAAGGTGTTACCTCCCCCACCTCGTCTCGCTAATATCCCGAGACTGGCGCAGCTGCAACAACACTGCGTAGAATAAAAAAACCCGACCAGTTGAACTCTGAGGAAATCAGCTCCCAATGCTAAAACTGCCATCCTCCAACCATATCTTGGCAGGCATTCCCATTCCTTGGCCTGAGGACCAGGATTCAATTTGAACGCAGCTGGCGTTGCATCACCATCCGTCCAGGGCTTAGAAACACGGAACCATAGATCACAGAGGAGCTTAGTGAAAGATGTAATTGTTTGTGAATGGAGTGGGCATCACCTTTGTCAAGATTATGTGTCATCTGAGCCTTGTGTTGGACAAAGGTGCGTCTGGAAATGGCCTCTATTGTTATTAGTCATCGTATATCAGGAAATGGTGTCATTCTCTACTGCTGCTCTGTCTTCTGCAGTTTCATTGCCAGTGTTAACCTCGGGGCTGCTCGGAATTTACATCTTTTACCTTATTAGCTGATTCATTTAACCCAAGGCCTAACGAATGTAGCCAATCAACCTACAGCAACCTGACAGAATCTATTAGAGTTCGAGGGTGAAATTCTCGCTCCCCTTAGGACAACAGCAAAACTCCCATTGACTTCAATGGGGCCAAGATTTCTCCCCTAAACTCTCACCTAGTCATTGAGACTACAGAGCTTCACAAGAAATTTGGCCCACTGTAAGAGAATGTGCAAATAACCTATCAGGAACGCAGCCTGTGGCATGAAGGGCTGGAGCAAAAAGGGAAGGACAGTGAGATGGATAAAGAGAGAGAGAGTTGGTGGACCAGGCTGAGAAAGAGTTCATCGGTTGACACTTCAATGGAGAAAACACACACCTGAAAAATCAGCGCCGTCACCTGGGGTGTTCTATCATGGGATTCTCTCCCATCTTCTGAGATAGAGCTTTACACGATGTATACAGCTAAATCAGAGGAGCCTGGGTTTATTCCCAGCTTGTGATTGTGGATATTTAAATTGTGTAGCACAGTGGTTTTCAACCTGAGCTCCACAGACTATGTCTAAGGGGTCCATGAAAGGTTGTTGTTCCCATAGAACAGTGGTTTTCCACCTCAGATCTGTGGACCCCTGGGGGTCCGCAGACTATGTCTAAGATTTCCAAAGGGGTCTGCACTTCCATTCAAAACATTTTAGGGATCCACTAATGAAAAAAGGTGAAAAACCACTGGTGTAACATAACCCCCAGCAAATAGTTCTTAGAAGGGCAAGGAACTGGCTTTGTTCTGGCTAGACGGCAGAATGCTCCATAGCATGGATACCCAGTATATATTTTATCTTCCACAAAGGAAGGATAGTTCTGGAGAGTCACAGCACTAGACTTGGGAATCGGGAGACCTGGGTTCCCTTCCCAACCCTGCTACAGACTTAGTTCTATGACCTTGGGAATGTCACTTAAACACCCTGTGCCTCAGTTTTCCCTCTGTAAAGTGGGGGTAATACCTATTTCCTAGGAGAGGCCAAACTTCTTACTGCTCCTAAAGGGCTCTGAGATGCTCGGAGGGAAGGTGCTGTAGGAGGGCTCTGCAGTGAGCTCAGGGAGGTTGTACTGTACACAGGGGGCTGGCGGGAGAAGGGATGGAAGTGACTGTGTGAAGATGACGAGCAAATGGACAAGGCAGGGGCTATTAGCCAAGCTGGGGGTAACATGGGGCCGCTTGACAAGCAGTGATGTCAATATGGTCCAGAGAGCTTCATAGGCTTCTTTCAGCACAGAGGTCCTGCTCATTTGATATTCAGTCCTTACTCAGGCTTTCACTGAAATCAATGGGATTTAGCCAGGGGAAGGATTGGGAGAAAACAAGGGACAGAAAGGACCTCAAGAGTTAGACTTTGATCTACATATGCAAGTGGCATCTACATGCATGCACTGAGAGGAGAGCGTAAGGGGAAGCAGACATGCTAGACGCAGATCCAGTGCGTTTTAGTGCGTTCCATGGACAGTCTGAAGATGTTACAGTTTCTCTTCACTGCTATAGGATCTTTCTTACTCAATGAAACGCAATGGAACCTGTGCCAGCCAAAGAGATTGCTGGAAGGCTGAGGCCAATATTTACTGGTAGGAAGAAAAATAACCCTTTAGCCTCTATTCATAAAATGCAACATCCTTTAACGAATCAGACTCTTGTGAAAAGCTGCTCTCTCACTGGCTGAAGTGCACAATGGGTCTGTTCTCTAAGCCAATGAGGACTCCGAAGGTCAGTAAAGGCACAGTGAGTTAATGTCATAGACAAAGCGATAACATCTATACCAGTGGGTTGATGGACTAGAGACCAACTCATTGGGCCAGAACATAGTCACATGACCAGTGCCTCCTGCTTTGGAAATAAACATTTCAGTTTCGACACATTTATTTTCCATAAATGCATCAAGTTTTCTCTCAGATTTTGGGGAGGGTGGTGGCAGGAGACCATTATCCCCAGAGCAAGAGCAGTACCTCAAACCCAACACTATTGCTATCATAGCCCTATACCCACAGCTGCCAAATGCTCTGCAGTCCCTGGACTGTTCTCTAACAGATTATGTATGATCATGAAAATCACGTGGACTCAGAATCATTGGAATACAGTGGAATAGATTCAATATGTATTTCATCGCATTGTTTTTCTTTGCTTTGTTTTTATTTTTCTATTCTCAGACCTGACGCAGCTAGCGACACACCCTAGAGCTAATTCAACGGCAAGTGTATTTTAGCAAGGACACATTTTATGACACGGTTTTGAGAGCCAACATTCTGATTTGCTTGTCCCTTTGTGCTTGCCGCAAGTTATTGTGAGAACAATTCGCTCTGGGAGTCATTGGGCACGGAGCTGAGCAGCCCTTTGCGCCCAAACGATTTTGTTCAGGGGATACAGCACACTGGCTTTGTGTTCAGGGAGATGACATTCGTTTCCCAATTGGCATTGTTTATAGCCTGCCAGGGAATATGGCAGAGAAACAACATACTTGTCAGGAGCTATTTTCAAAAAGAAACACTGGGAAAGAATGTGCGAAAGATAAGAAAATGCATTTTTGCAGCATCTGGGAAGCCCTTGTGCAAAAGGATAAAGACAAAGAACGAGAAAGCTCTTTATTTGTGACAAATTTTCCAGGCTGGGCAGCCAAACAGGACATCCTGCTTCAGTTCTCCTTCCTCTCCTTAATTAGCATTGTGTTCAGGACACCACCATTACTGTTGGCTCAGCATTTCCATTACAAAGTCCTGTTTTCAAGAGAGTTTAGGAACTGGGCCCTAGAAAATTTGCTGTCAACATAACACTGCTCAGCCCAGGGTTGTCTCTCTCTTTCTCTTTTCCAGAGAAAACCAGAAGCACTTTATGTTGCCGTTGACATGATCATCACGCAAAACGGATGCCCGTTCAATGGGTTTGGTGAATGTTTACATTGTCCTGTACTTACAAACAAAGAAGAGTCTGAAACCCTAGATCTATACTCCTCTGAACTTTGGGAAACTTTAGGTTTAGCTCCAAACTGTGCATCCTGGGCTCATCTCAACTTGAAATGTCTTAATTCTCATCTGAAATGTCCCGGACATTGAATCTGTAACACTGATTTAAAACTCGGATGGCTACATTTCTCAAAAGCGACTAGTGATTCTGTATGCCTCAGTTTTCAGGTGACCAATGTGAAATGCCTTAAATGATGATTTTCCGTGGGCGAGTGCTCAGCCCTGTCTGAAAATCAGGCCCATCTTTAAGGGGTCTCAATTTGGGCCCTGTAAAATTGAGGCACTCAAAATCTCTAGTCACTTTAAAAAATGTAGACCACAGTATCATAGTATAAGCTCTGCATTTTCAGCTGCATTCTTCACACCTGAAATTAAATTCAGTCCAGATTCTCAGATATCCCACATTAAGGTGGGCTCCAAATTTCTCAGTGGAAAAGCATCAGGCTAGATCGTTGATTGTTACATGTTTTTATACCAACTTCTTAGTCCCCGTTGTTTTCCTTCTCTGACAGAGCTCAGGGTTTAGAGTATTTCCCTTGTTTTCTAAGCATGTTTTAAGGGTTTCCACCCTTTTTGCTCTTTCTCACACATGCAGGAAAAACATCTACAAATGATATGTCGTAAAAATGCTGTTTACAATAACAAACCAAATTATACAGGGGTGGAGGCGGTGCAAGGGGGTTGTAAAACTAGATAAAGGGACCAGAAATCCCACACCGGCCAGGTGGGAACTACACAATGCTAATGGCAGTGCTGGCAAATGGTTTGGCTATCGAATGGCTCGTAAAATGGACTTTTGACCATACCCGACTGAAGCCTAACAAATGCGGGGAAAGGTGGATCGCTACGAAGCGTAATCTGACTGAATGTTGAAAATCCTCCTGTAAGAAACCCAACTCAGATCAAATTTAGCTTGATGGGTTTAAAACACCAAATGAAAGCACCTCATTTTAGGTCTGTCCTTCAATGGCAGGTCCTGTAGAGAGAAAGGCAGAGGTGAAAGTAAGCCGGTCCGGTCCGGTCCGGCGTACCGGCAAGAGACAGTGCGCCGTGCCGGACTGCACCAGCTTCCACAGCGGGGATTTAAAGGGCTCTGGGCTCCCTGCCGCTGCTGGGAGCCCAGAGCCCTTTAAATCCCCCCCACAGCTCTGGCTTTAAAGGGCCCGGAGCTCCGCGGCGGTGGAGCCCCGTGCCCTTTAATTTGCCCCTGAGCCCTGGGGGTTCCCAGCCACCTCTACAGCTGGGAGCCCCCGGGTTGATTTAAAGGCCCTGGGGCTCCCAGACACAGCCAGTGCCCCAGGGCCTTTAAATCTTGAGATGCCCCACCTCTTCCGGTTGAAGCCCCACCTCTTCCGGTTGAGGCCACACCCCCTCAGGACTCTGGCAGTAAGTCCTGTAAATTACTTTCACCGCTGGAGAAAGGTGTATTCTAGTGACCTGTGCAGCAGATGGGAATTCTTCAGTTCTAATCCCCTGGCTAACACAGTCCGCTCTGTGGCACTAAGTAGGCAAAGCTACCTTCCTGTGATGAAAGTACCTACCTGGTAGCAGTATTGAGATAATTGATTAATGAGTGAAATGCAGCCAATGATGTTGATTAAAGAACTTAGTATTAGTGTAGAGAAAGCATTTCTACAACGTGGTCTGATTGAGCATATCTTTGTGTTTCTTCCATGCCTACCGCAAGAGAGCAAATAGGGTCACTCTAGAACGGGGGTAGGCAACCTATGGCACGTGTGCCAAAGGCGGCACGTGAGCTGATTTTCAGTGGCACTCACACTGCCCGGGTCCTGCCCGCCGGTCTGGGAGGGGGGCTCTGCATTTTAATTTAATTTTAAATGAAGCTTCTTAAACATTTTAAAAACCTTATTTACTTTATATATAACAATAGTTTAGTTATATATTATAAATTTATAGAAAGAGACCTTCTAAAAACGTTAAAATGTATGATTGGCACGCGAAACCTTAAATTAGAGTGAATAAATGAAGACTCGGCACAGCACTTCTGAAAGTTTCAGAGTAACTTCTGAAAGGTTGCTGACCCCTGCTTGAGAAGGTGCAGGTGTAGCTGCTGGTATTTACAGAGCCATAACCCTGGAAGAAGATACAAAGCTGCATTTCAGCAGAGGATAGCCAAGGCCCTAACTGAAGACAGAGTCAAGCCGAATGTCCTTTCAGTCCTTTCAGCACAGCACTGGCACTTCCCGTTTCCAGGCCAATGATTCAGCGATCCGGTCTGCCCTGTAGAAATGCTGCGCTGGGGGACCCTGTCATACACAGCCATCCCCAACCACATTTAAAGCCCGGCGTGGTCTTGCTGAGCAGACAGGACAAAAAAAGTTCCTATAGCATGCCTCTGCCGTGGGCTTTGCAGGGGTGCCGTACAAACTGGGAAGCCAGTTGAACTATGATTCAGCTCCCATCTACGCTGCAAATTAAAGCGTAAATCAGATTGGGGGACGGCTGTGTTGAATCAGGTATCCTGGCGTGGGTCTTTCTCCAGTGTATATGGAGCCAACAATACACAGAGCATATGTCAACAAAGTGTATCAGTAGCCAGAGAATCTTCATTAATGAAAACGATTTGAAACGTTCCAGTGCAGAACCATCAGCCCTGACAAATTCTGCCAGACTTTAGCCTCCCCACCCACATGACTGCACCTTTCCTTAAACAATGGCCTTTATTTACACTAGACCTCTCGCCTAGTTTCCAGAACCCTGAGCTGAGTGCTACTATTTCGAGAGCGGCGCGGGAGGCCTGGGCCATTAGCGAGCGCCACTGGGGACTTAAACATGCCGTGAGAGTTGTTAACAGCATGAGGTTTTCTTGTCCTGGGGTCCTTTACACACGCGCTCTGGAGACATGCTACCTCTGAGCAAATGTAGCCGGGATTATGAGTGTGAGGCTTGAATTAAAGTGAAACGACGGGAAAGCAAATGAATTCCCCCTCCTCAGTAAATCAGCAGTCTTATTTGTTTATCACCAGCTCGAACAACTGCACTTGGGTCCTGGGGAGGGGGAATCTTACTATTTATTATCACTGCTAGATTATGAGCTGTGGCGAGATCGAGAAAGACAGCTCCACACATCAGAGGCTAGGATCCAGAGTAGGAGATTTAGATACCCAGTTTCCATGAAATTTAATTTTAATGGGACTTGGTCAAAATCCCTTAGGCAGCTTTCATGGAAAGAAAACCACAACACAGGTCCAGCCTGGCCAGCAGCAGCCTGAAGTGCCCCAACATCGCGGCATACCAGTGTGCCGCCAGCCTGACCTCGAGATCCCAAGGGCTGTTCCGGCTCAGTACCCATTCAGTCCTAACGGGGAGCCAATTAGTGCTAATGGGGGCTGTGATGTGGATGATTGTCAATGGGGAACTGGAGTGAGACCATGAAGTTCATTTTATATATGGCACCAAATAGCCTTCAGGTGGGGATGACTTTCATGTGCTACTGACCTGGGCTGTACTGGGACCAGTGACACCGAAGCAAAAGGTTCTGGAGTCTGGTAAAGACCCTTACTACGTTGTATACCACATTGGGCGAGACGTGACACTGCCCAGAGAGAGGCAGATATCATGTCACCCTGCACCACAGGCACCAGCTTTGTCAGTTAATGACTTTTAATTAACACCAGACATTTCACACCTTGAGTCATTTAAAAACCCACAGCGCAGTAAAGCTGACCCTGGCCCTGTTGGGACCATGGGCGTAACCAGTACAAGCCCCTCCCGAGGGATAACAGAGCTTCTAGTTACGCTGAGAGCTATCGGCATTATAAATGCATTTGCTCCGCCATTTGGATCTGTAGCTGCCCCTTGGGCTGGGCTCCACCACCCCTCAGTAGCTCTCCAGGTGGTGCTGTCATAAGATTGCTCGGGCAGCCCCCATTAGCAACAGGTTTATGGGATCAACTCCCTCACTCTCTAGTATGGTAAACCACAGTTCTAATGTTAAGTCAAGGCAGGAAGAGACCAGGCGGAGATGAGTGTTTCCTGCTTCTCTGGAGTGAAACAGAAAAGAGCAGTCAGTCAACAGTCCCCCAAGTGCAATGGCAAGATAACTTCAGATACAGCAGGCATCACTTCCGCCTTTTGTCCCTGGCTTTTTTCAGGCCTTCCTGACGAGGAGCGTTCCGGCTCTGAAGGAATGTTGTTTCCACCAGCAAGCAAGCTGTTCATTAAACTCCCAGCAGCCACCTTGTCTGCTCTTTTCTTTTCACTTGGGGCGAGCGCACGCATGCGTACATGCATGTGCTTTACCATCTATTGTTGATGGCGTTGTCTGCTCTCACGGATCCTTTGCTCAGGGCATATTAAACAGACTAAACCACCCGTGGCAAATTGGTGTGGCGTGATTTCATGGGAGACGTCCGGAAATTTACCATCAGCTGATTTGCCATTTAGTGACCTGTGACACTTAAAACTGGGTGAAAACGGCACGGCCTTTCCTTCCTGACCTTCGCGGTTACACATTTCCGAGATGAATGACAGTTAGTCGCGACTCTCACCGCGTCCCTCCGTGAAATAGCCCCACTCAGAAAAATACGGGAGAAATTTCGCATTGACAACATTGTGCCCCCTTCATGGCTGTTCCCAGACTGGCTCTGCAACAGGGTGGATCCGTGTGAAGGCTGCAGGTGCCCCAGTGGCCCAGATTGTGCACATCCCAATAAGTAGTTCAGCGAGAGGCCCCCACAGACAAAAAAGCCTTCCACTGACCCGCAGGACAGGGACAGCACTTGGGACCTACCATGCAAACACTCAGCCCTGTCTCCGCCCACCCCACCAATGTGCATGGACCCACCTCCGGCGGTGAAGACGACAATTCGACCCCCGTGTCCACTCCATAGCCCGGGCCTCTCGGCGAATACACACTTAGTGCTCCCTTTGCTGGTGGGTTTCACACAGGCCACCAAGCAGCCATCGGAGAGTGCCAGTTTGAGTCAGTGGGGAGCTCTCCCGGGAGGTGGATCTGTGG
The DNA here is from genome assembly GCF_011386835.1 of Chrysemys picta bellii. NCBI lineage: Eukaryota > Metazoa > Chordata > Testudines > Emydidae > Chrysemys > Chrysemys picta. Next base: position 19,798,189 of record NC_088808.1, read on the forward strand.
CTCCGTCTGCTACAGATTTGACAGGAGTGCTAGGAGGTTCCGATTAAAGATGCCACTAAGTGCAACCGCCACTGCTTGCCCCCTCCCCCAAATAAAACGATGTGACTGCAGCACTGCCGCAGGGGTTTAATATGCACCAGGGTCAGGAGATTCTACAATGATCTGTCCCGGAACTCGTCCTCCTTGTCAATTGCCCAGAACTTTGTGACAGGCTGTAGGGTGCTCTGGGTTCTTTTGATACTTCCCGGGATGTAGATGCGATTCAGTATTTCTTGATGCAAAGAGGACCATGCCCCTTATTTCTTATGTACCCAGCAGTCACCGCTCTCTAGAGGATGGGATAGGTTTAAGCCAAGCATCTTCTATCGAGAGGACACTGAAAACCAAATGTAATGGAAGCTGTCCGGCCATTATGCCGGGGGATAGACTGGGTAGTCAGAGGGGTCTCTAGAAGTCTTTACCAAGCCACATGCTTCTATGGAAATCCCTTCTTCAGCTCCAGTCCTGTAACAGCCCATTCTCTGGGAGGCAGCACGGTTTAGAGGAGAAAGCGCTGAGCGAGGCGTTAGAATATTTGGGTCTATGCCTCGCAGTCTCTTTGCACCTGACCTCTCTGCACCTCAGTTTCCCCATTTTATAATAGCACTTGCCTGCATTTTAAAGTGCTTCCAGCTCGAGAGCGGGAGAGCCCGCTGTCCGTATTTTATTCCTGGGGCTCTGACTGATCTCACCGGCTCCAGTGTCAATCCGGTATAAAGCTCTGTCTACACTACAAGCGCGGGGTGTGATTCCCCGGCTCGCAGACACATACTCCCACTAGGTCTCATTGGGTGAGCACAGATAGAAATAGCAGGGTGGCCACGGTAGTACAGCGAGCGGGATCAGGGGCATGGCTGAGCTGTGATGAGAACAAACCCGCCTGAAACCGGTGGGTACGTACTCAGCATCGCTCAGCCGTGCCTCCTCGTGCTACCCTGATTATACTGCTATTTCTACTTGTGCTAGCCCAGGGAGACAGCGCCCGTGCCTGTGTGGTAGTACCACACACAGCGCTAGCGGGGCAGACATATCCGGAGTCAATGGAGGTACAGCAGTGTAAGTCAGTCCAGACTCCGGCCCCGGCAAGGAGCTGGGTTCTCCACAAGTCGAATTTCCCCAAGCCTTTGAAAGCAGCCAGCATTTCCACCTCCTAAGTTTGCTTTTGCCAGGTTCCTTTTCCAAACAGGCTGCCAGGCGTTGTCCACCTACCTTGAATGGCCCTGTCGTGAGCTATTTTGGATCCAAATTATCCTGAGACCGTCTCTTTTATTGAAGTAACGAACTAAAGAAACGCCACTTCCTCTTTAGATGAAAGGGAACAATTAACAGTTAATGTCTCGGCACGGGGGTGGAGTTCCCATTAACCCAATCGACCTCCAGAGTCACCAGGGACGAGGCACACGCCCTGGCTGTCGGGGAGTTAGCGGAGCTGGTCTCATATTAAAGGGGTGATCAATGAGTCTGGAGTCCAATGGTGAGAGCAGGCAGCTTGGCCTCCCTGTATGAGGCTGGGACACAGCTTCAAGAGTGGCCTCCCCTTTTGGGTTCCTCACTTTGGGGGGGCTGATTTTCAGAGGTGCTGAGCACCCACAATTCCATTTGAAGCCAGTGGAAGCCACACGTTGCTTTGCACCTCGGCAATTCAGCCCATATGGCGTCTAAAGGTGAGCCCCAAATTAGAAGCTACTAGCCTCTATCTCTTTGCTCCTCCCTCTGGACAATGGGTCGTGCTTCCCGATGTCCGGATCAGTAGGAGGCTGCGTTAATCTGTGCCTGGAAAGGTCTCCGAGCGCCTCAGATGGGAGACGTGAAAATATTTATTTGCTATGACCAAACTATACGTTGAAGGCAAATTATGTTTCAAAGTGTTTGGATTGTTCTCAAAAGACTCGGATCAGAAAGACCTCAGCTGGGAGTTGCTCCTAGTAGCCTTGAGACGTGCCTGTCCCTAAATCCTGGAAGGATGAATGTGTGGTTTAAGGCACTGGATTGGAACGATGGGGGATCTGAATTCATTTCCTGGTTCTGCCACCGCTCCCTGTATGCCCTTGGGCAAGTCAATTAATCCCTCTGAGCTTCAGTTCCCCTTATGTAAAATAGGGATAATGATCCTTCCTGGTTTTGACCCTTCATCCAACTTGTTTACTTAGAGCCAGACTTCTGAAGGGGTTTAGGTGCCTAACCCCTTATTGAAATCAATGGGCATTCGGCACCTAAATACCTTAAAAAATCTGGCCCTTCGATCGCAAATGCCAGACATGGGCTGGGGAAGGAATTTCCCCCAGATCAGATTAGCAATGGCCTTGGGGTTTTTTTCCCCTTCCTTTGCAGCATGCGGTGGGGGTCGCTTGCCGGGATTATCTGGGTCTATCTCATGCAACCATTTCCCTGCCATTGCAGGGGTCTCGGGCCCAGTGCCCCTCAGCCCCTCGTCTTCTCCACCCATGGCACATCATGGGCTAGTCTCCTGTGGGCTCTGATACTTGGGTCTGATTTCCATTGTTGGGTTCAGCGTGAGGGTGCTGGATGGTGGTGGTGGCCTGTGATATACAGGAGATCAGCCTAGATGCTCTTGTGGTTCCTTCTGGCCTGAAACTCTACGACTCTCTATCAACTCTGAGGCAGTGACCGTGTCTTCCTATGCCACTGTCCAGTGCCTGGCCCAATGGGCTCTGATCTCAGCTGGCGCCACCAGGCTCTGCACATGGCAAATAATAATTGCAAACAGCCCTGAGCTTTGGTTTAGTTCAGAAGCAAAACCGGATTTGTGGCCCAGATTTCACACCCAGTCCCTATGAGACAAGGCCGGTAGCCAAAGATCCCTGAATTAGGAAGAATCACAGGGCAGATTAAGAGACTTCTAGAGCACTTCACTTCTTCAGGAGAGCTGCAGAGCCAATGCCGGCTTTCAAAGCAGCACAGGGAAATTAAGGGCCTGATCCTGCCAGATGCAGAGCTGGGGGGGGGTGGGTTCCTGCCATCTCGCACCTTGCAGAATTGGGCCCTAGAAAAGGGCCCAATATTCCCAAAGAGCAATCCAGAATATTAGTCTTTGAATAGAATATTGTTCTCCCCGGACTCCCCTGTAAGGACAGAAAGTCTGAATATTTTAGAATGGCAATTCCATCCTGGGGTCCTTCATTAGCAATTATTGTCCCCCCTGGTCCTATCTAATTTCCAGTAAGAAATGACTAAGGGATAACCGGCCCTTTGGATGACGTGTAATGGCGGACGTGTGCGTGCGCATCTGTCATCTCTATACATTCTTTCCCCCTTTCCCCTCTCCAGGGCTTTCTGTTATGACACAGACCCTGCCACACGCTACTCCTGCTGGGCCACGTCTCTCAACTCCAAGGACTGCCAGGTGATGGATCTTTGTTGTAACACAACCTCTTTCTACCATTCAAAATGTTTATCATAAATGGGGGGCCGAGGCCTATCGCAGACAGATTCTTGTATACACAGCCCCAGCCCACACATGGGAGCATCGCTGTACGAGCTGCCCTGGCTCAGGGTGGGTCAGCTTTTCTATTATAAAAGCCTTCCTCGCAGCGGCTAACAACTCAGCCATAAATATTTGCTCCTGGCTGCAGATTTCCTATGCGAGATCTTAGCCTGAGAACAATTTTTGTTTGAAACAATCTTACTCTGGATGTTTACTTTTAATCCTCCCATCAGTTAAAAATGCCTCCATTCTAAATGGAATAATAATAGTAAATCCCTGACGGCTCCCTTTGTTATTTTTTTTAAGCACTATGGAAATCAAGGGCCAAAAATTGTGTTTTGACTCATGCTGTCGAAGCCTGACTCGGCTCTTCGCCTTGTGCTACACTGGGGACTTTGCCGATGACTTCACAGGTTGCCAGCGCTAACCGGGAATCTGGGTATTGTCTGGTTGTTTTCAGGCAGCTAGGCCCAAAACAAAGCCCTGGATTTCCAGCTTGGCAGCCTGGGACCATCTCTGCTCTCAGTGCTATTTGTAATGAAGTTTTGGGGCCAGATCTTCAGTGGGTGTCGACTGCGAGGGATCTGCCGTGTGGGCCTGTGATACGAACAGGGCGAGCCTCAGTCAATTGACCTGGGCGCTGAGACTCATGCCTCAGTTTTATATCACCGTGTAGACATACCCTGAGAGTCCCAGGTACACCACCGGATGCATCACCTCTGAGCCTGGCTCAAGGACCTGCCTCTTCTCTAAGCAGCTTGTCCTGGAGGTTTTCTTTCTTGGTGTGTAAAGCAGCTCCCTCTGCCCCCGCCAGGTGCGGAGTAACTCGTCCGCCAGACGTCTGATAGCCAGGCTGCTGGAGGGAGGGAGCTGGCCAGCCGGAAAGGAAAAGGATATCACGCTCCTCGGAGCTGCAGCCGTTTGGAGGCTACAAAGGGCCGTGGGTCGGAATATTATCCAATCTCTCGGAGCAGACATTTCCGGCTGCACTTTTATTCTGCTTCATTAATAAATCACTAATCCCGCCGGCCTGTGGCTGGCCTTGGAGAGGAAAGAGGAACCTGTGCGAGTGTGGATGAGAATGGGTGTGTGTTACAACCAGCTCCACACAGAGAAATAAAACCCTTGGTGCTTCTTCCTAGAAAGGGGCTCAAAGGATGTTTGAGACGCATCCTCACGCTGGTAGCTCTGACTGGCTCACGACACAGTCGAGCTTTACTCCTAGACCAGCGGAGGCAACCTATGGCCCACGAGCTGATTTTCAGTGGCACTCACACTGCCCGGGTCCTGGCCACTGGTCTCGGGGGCTCTGCATTTTAATTTAATTTTAAATGAAGCTTCTTAAACATTTTAAAAACCTTATTTACTTTACATACAACAATAGTTTAGTTATATAGTATAGACTTATAGAAAGAGACCTTCTAAAAACGTTAAAATGTATGACTGGCACGTGAAACCTTAAATTAGAGTGAATAAATGAAGACTCGGCACATCACTTCTGAAAGGTTGCCGACCCCAGTCCTAGACCATGGCAATCCAGCTCCTCGGAACAAGTGAGAATCTGCAGGCGATAAAGATCCCTTGTGAGGGCCCTTCTCTAGTGGCTCCCTTTTTATCCCTCCATCAAATAACCCGCCAGGCTTTGACATGTGGCGAACTTCCTCACAGCGGTGTCCTACCGATAAGTTAACAGCCTTGCCAGCTGTCAGATGTGGCCCAGTAGGTTGCAGCCCTCCCCCTCCTTTGCTTTGGCGAATGGAGGGGAACCAGAAGCACTGATTATGGACTGTTCATGCCCCACTCACTCCTCAAGGCTGTGTCAGCATTTCTATTCAGAAGCCGCAGTATCAGGAGGTGTCTAGCTCAGCCATGAAGGAGTCACAGCAGCAGGAGACCTGGCGTCACGGAGTCCGGGGTCGGAAAGCACATTTTGTTTCCAGCGAACACACTCGCAGTCAGTTTTGACACCACAGGCTCTTCAGGAACCGCAAAGACGCAGGCTGGGGGAAAGGGAAATGGACATTAGCACCAGAAAGAACTGATTAAGTAATAAAGAGTTCACAACAGTAGCTGATACCCACAAGCGAGGAATCAACCCCAAGGGGTCATGGCGTTACAAACCCCCAAACAATTTTTGGACTCTGCAGAACTAGTTTGCTTTGGAAACTATTTTTTCCTGTAATTTACACCTATCTCCCGCACACACACCCCTCTCCTGGACAATTCACAGCCAACACAAAGATGTTCTTTTTGCTCAAGTGCAACTTATGCATAGACAGGACAGAAGAGCCCTCGGCCTTGCCTCACAAGCCGGCTGCCCTATATGCAGGATACAGCACTGACGGGAAGGATCCCATTTACTCTGAAACAAACATTTTCCCCTGGATTCCAATACTGATTCCCATCAGATGACTGCTCTAAGCGTGGCCCTAATGCCCTGGCGTAGCAGGAGTGGGAATGCAAAGATGGCTTTAAGTCTCCTTTGTCCCCAATCCTGGGCCAATCCAATATATGCTGGTCCATCTGCATTCCCTATATTACTGATATGCTTCTGAGCGTGACTGATCCAAGATAGGGCCTTCTCTAAGCAATTATAAAAACTGGTCCTACCAGATCTGAGCTGCCACTTTCTGCAATTGCAGTAAGATTAAACATATGATGTTTGCAGGAGAATAATTTACGGAAGCCATTCGATTCTGACCTGGCTGTGCTTCAACAGGTTTAGCTGACGTAAGGCACACCATTTTCCTAAACACCATATGGAATATTATAGATGAGTGTTCTTGTTTGTTGCAAGTTCACGTCATACAGCCCTTCACCCCCGCATGTTGTGGGTTTGTGAATACTAGTTGATTCAAGATGCAAGCTGAAAATTTCAAGTCTTTAAAAATCCCCACGGTTCCAACTGGATACGCCGTTCTCCTTCACTTCTTGTGCTAGCTTGCAGTGTGCAGATAACAGCTGCCATGTCATACCCCAGAGGGGGTTGCATTTCATTGGTGAGTGAAAGGAGAGCTCTCTTGCCTACCTTTCAGGGGGGTAGAGATGTTTAATGAATTGAATTCATATTTATAAAAGCCCTTGAGAACTTCAGATGAAAGGCATGAGAGAGTTAAGCCCTGAGTTTTTCAAGCCCTGCATTATTGAAATGTAGGGCTGGAAAGACCGTGAGAGGTAGGATCAAGTAAACACAGACCATCCTTGAGTGGTTTTTGTCTGTTCTTAAAACCTCCAATGATGGGGATACCACAACTTCCCTTGGGAACTTATTCCAATACTTAACTGTCCTTATAGGTCCGAAGATTTTCCATTATTTCTGGTCCTACCTTCAGTGGCCATGGAGAACAATTGATCACTTCCCTCTTTAGAACAGCCCTTAACGTATTTGAAGACTGTTCACAGGTCCCGCCTCAATTCTTTTTCTCAAGACTAAACATGCCCAGGTTTTTTTTTAACTTTTCCTCATGGGTCAGGTTTTCTTTTATCATTTTTGTTGCTCTCCTCTGGACTCCCTAATTTGTCCACATCTTTCCTAAAGGGTAGCACCCAAAACTGGACACAATATTCCACTTTAGGCCTCACCAGTGCCGAGTACAGCAGGACAATTACCACCAGTATCTTACATACAACACTCCTGTTGGTACACCCCAGAATGATAACAGCCTTTTTCACAACTGCATCACATTGTTGACTCATATTCAATTTGTGATCCACTATCGCCTCCAGATCCTTTTCAGTTGTTTTCCCCTATTTTGTAGTTGTGCCTTTGATTTTTCCATCTTAAGTGTAGTGTTTTGCATTTGTCTTGATTGAATTTCATCGTGTTGATTTCAGACCAATTCTCCAATTTCTCAAGGTTGTTTTGAATGCTAATCCTGGCCTCCAAAGTGCTTGCAACCCCTCCCAGCTTGGAGCCATCTACAAGTTTTATAAGCATATACTCCATTCCAGTATCCAATCATTAATGACAATGTCGAATAGTACCAAATCCAGGACAGACCCCCGTGGGACCCCACTAGAAACCTCCTCTCAGTGTGCCAGCAAATCACTGATAACTACCCTTTGATATGGGCATTGTTTATTATTAGAGCTGGTTGAAAAAAAATCAAGAAAACTTTTTTTCCATCAGAAAAATGTGAGAGGGAGCAAGACCCACCTCAGCATAGCCTGGTGGTTAGGGAATTTTATTCAGAAGAAGGACTTGAACTTGGATCTCCCCACTCTCCAAGGAGGACCCTAAGCACCAGGCCATTCTGGGGTGGGTAGGCTAGTCTCTCTATCCTGTATTTTTCATAAAATTTTTCAAAAGGTCTCCACTTCATTCCACATTGGAACCAAAACATTTCATAACCTCGGCATTTTTTGCTAAATGAAATCGTTGCTTTCTGGCCAGCCTTATTTCTTATGCCCCTTGCCCCTCACCTCCTGCTTAGGAGCGCCACAGAAGCCTAGCTTCACAGCTCCAGTCCTACGGATTTCTGAAGTCCTACAGGTTAGATGCTAAATTGCTCATTAGCAAAGCTCTGCTTAGCTTCGAGTTTCGGAGCTCTACCGAACTGAAGCTCCTAAGTGCCCCCACTTCACAAAGGTTTCAGATGCCCCCTTTAGTATTGGTGTGCCTCTGGTGTCCGAGTGAATGCTGCAAACCTGAAGGGAACGGATACAACCTCCTGGGTGGAAGGAAGCTCCCTCTAGGAGGAATTGAAATCATCTTTCTTCTGCTGACTTTGAGCAGTGCTGGATGGAGATGCCCCCACGCACAACAATGCCCCATTTGCACCTAACTGAGCATCAGCAGTCACAGGTGCCCAGCAGTAAATGAGACTCATTGTCCCCTTCTCGGTACTATCCTCTTTCCCTCCAAACCCAGACTTCCCCATGGCGCGAGCAGCTTAACATGGCATGGCCCAGCGCCGGGCGGGAAGCTGTTCTCCGCCATTTGCTCAGAGGGTCCCTTCCCCTCCTCGGCTGCCTTTCCTCAGAGGGGTAGCTGTGTTAGTCTGAATCCACAAAAACAACGAGGAGTCCGGTGGCACCTTAAAGACTAACAGATTTATTTGGGCATGAGCTTTCGTGGGTAAAAACCCCACTTCTTCAGCTGCCTTTATATATTGAAAGCAAACAGTCCGAGTCTCTGCGGGACACTTCACTCCACCCCTAACCAACGCAAGCAGCGTCCAACCCTCATTCTTTCTTTGGGGAAACAAACATGGTTTGGAGAAGGGCCGCAAGTTCAGCGATGCCGGTTATCAGACCGAACCGGAGAGCGAAGCGAGTGTTTCCGGTTTCTCGGGGCGTCGGCTGCGGGAGAGGGCTGATACCAAACGAATGTGCCTGCCGCTGGGCTGATGCTTAGAGGGGAGCAGCCAGCGACTCGCAGGACCCCAGCCCAGGGGCTGTGTCATAAACCGCTTCTTTACTCCCTTCCAGCCACGGAGCTCCCAGCACTCTGGGAATTAACTCTCACACTTTCCTAGCCAGGCGGTGAGGCGCTATTATCCCCCTTGCGTGGAAAGGGAAGCTGATGCTCAGAGAGGCCCGGTGATTTTTGCTCCAGCACGCACAGTGAGCCAGGAGCAGAGCAGGGAAAAGAAGTCAGGAGTTCGGACTCCCAGGCCTCTGCTCCAACTGGGCTGCCGCTGACAATCCGCATTAACTTTTTTTCCCCCCACTTCATGGGAAACTGAAAGGCGCATGAAAGAACAAAGGATCCTGCACAGCTAACCGTGGAAAGAGACGCCCGAGACAACAGCCGCAAATCTCCCCTTGCACCATCCCACCCGTGCAGGGCTCAGGCCTGCTTCACAATGCTGCACTGGGCTCTGCTCGGGGCTACAGCATTAAAAGAGGGCAGAGAAGATGCATTTGTTGGTCCGTCTTGGATACGAAATAATAAAGAGATCCCTTCGCATTTAAATATCCCAATCCACAGCTGTGTCCACTAAATTGGATAGTCTTATTCCTTTCCCCACCGGCATCTACCTAACTACAGCCGGCTATCTCATAACCCCGTGTATCCTCACTCGTCTCTCTCTAGGTGACCCCCCGTCGCCATTGTTAATGTATTTAGCCTCGCAACGTCCCTGTGAGACAGGGCAGGGCTACTGGCCATATGGAGAATTGAGAGGCTGATCATGATCACCCAAGATGGGCCATGGCAGAGGAGGGATGGAACCCAGGTCACCCTTGGCCCTTGCTAGCCCTCCACCCAATACTGAGGGCTGAGTCCCTCCTGCCTTCTTGAAGGTGGGTTCCCAGAGCATTTGCAGCAGCGACAAGCTCCAGGCTAGTAACGCAGGGGGTGAATCAGGCCCTTAAGCTACAAAACCCGCACACTAGTTTCCTGCAGTGCCAACGCAGCCCCTTGAAGCCAATCAGTGAATCATGGGTGGAATTTCCACCTTGGAAATCCGGCGCCCGCATGCTTTTGCAGGAAGAGATCCTAGAGCAAACACTGCCCCCTGAGTCTGTCTGCCGCGGTGTCTCTTTACTGTGTAAACACTGGTATAACGGCGCAGCGGGATCACTTACAGATGTTTCTACGCAGATAACACAAGGGAGTCCCTCTGGACCTGAGGCATGTTCAGCTATTAGTCTAATGTGTCAGCAGGATTGATGGGGGGAGAACTGGAGCTAGCTCCCAAAAGCGCTTTCTGATCCACTAGTAAAGCATCTGAAACTTTGCACTTTAAAATATCACCTTGAAACTTACAAACAGATCTGCAAAAAAAGCAAACAAAACCCTAATCAGACATAAAACGTAGCTGACTAAATTACAGCAGTGACTAGCGCCAGGTTTCAGGGAGAGGTGCGAAATGGGTCGGTGCCGTGCGAAGGACGGTGATGTGTTTGCTAACAGTTTGCTCTGTCCGGTAAACACTTTCCCCTGAGTTCGGGTGGAATCATGAATCATAGTGGTAGAAGGGACCGTAAGGGTCATCCAGTCTAACCCCGGTCTTGTGTGATCTTGGTCAGGCTCTCTGTGCCTCAGTTTCCCCATCCGTTTGAGCTTTAGTACTTTGATGGCACGCTTGTAACGGAGACTTTGTAAGACGCTGGGGCAAAGTCAGCCCCCTCAAACCGAACTCCACAGAGTTACCCCAAGAATCAGCATTGCCCGTCGTTTCTTGCTCTGTCATGCCCTGGCCTAGAACACGTGCTATGGGGAACAAGCCTGCGCTGAGTGATGAGTCTGCCTCACAGGGGCGTAGTGAGGATAAAGACATTAACGCCTGTGATGGGGGTGTGCCTGGAGAGAGAAGGGTGGGGATAGATGGGGTTATGGGATATAAGAGTGTCTTTAGGCCGCTTTTCTAGTGTCCAAGGACCAGATCCCAACCTTAGCTGGCGTAAATCAGTATAGTTCTGGGCCAATTTACACTAGCTGGCCCTATCGTGCAATGATCATCTCTTTCATACAGCGGCTTTGCCCTCGGAGAGGCTTGGCACTTGGAGGAAATTTGGGGAACGTTTTGAAGCCATTTTAAAAATTTCAAATGCCACCTGGTTCCCTCCCCACCATCCCTGTTCAAACAGCTGACTTTGCTCACGGCCCGTGCCCCCCTTCCGCTCCCTCCCATCCCCATCCAGCTGGCCAGTCAGAACATAACCTCAGCGCTCAATTCCCTGCTGCCTTGCGTGTCTTGTAGCTGTTTACTCCCAGGAGTGTGCAAGGCCACCCCATCACTTTGCACTGGGTGTAAGTGAATTTCTCCAGCCTCTCGTAGCTGAGCGAGCTGAAGCTGGATTTGACCCGCTAACAGTGGAGTGCGGGTTGGGGTCCTGCAGGCAGCATTTCCCATCATGCTTCATCAGCCACATCTCTCCCCGGTGAAGAGATTGAGAACCACAGCAGACACTGGGCCCCTGCTTTAAGCTTTGCAAGACGTGACCGCTCCCCAGGCCAGGCCTGCTTTGTACAAAGCCGTAACGTTAGCTTGGTAATAAAGCAAATCCCTGCAATCGACTCGATTTCCTGTTTTCCCGTTAAAAGGGATGGTGCTTAACCAGAGCCCTTGACCCTGGTGAGACAATGTTAGAGAGGATGTGATGGAAATACACACACACAAAGGCACATTCCTAAGCGGGGCTAGGTGGCAGTAACGTATACCAGAGGCTGCCGACTTATTTGTACATCTGCCTAGACACAATAGCCTTGCCATGTCTTAAGCCAGTTTCCTTTAAAGCAAGGCAAGGAGCGTCTGAGAGGGCAAGGCAGAGAAGCAGAACAATGGAAAGGAAAATCTAAGCTGCCGCTGTGATTTAAATTGCATTGGTTTTCCAGAATCGCAGGATCTTTCCATTCACTTGCTTAATGCAAGTGGGATTCCTCCAGGAGAACGTTTGATCCCAAAGCGTCTAATATAAAACCTGATCCCAAAGCTCCTAGATACACAGTAGAAGTCTCCCATTGTCTTCAGCGGGGCTTGGACCAGGCCCATCTTTCTTACAAGCACCCGTGCGCTTGTGCAAGACAACCCCAGCGGAAGTGGGGCTGTCCCATTGATCGCTGCAGCCCTTGCTCAAAGGAGCTTGCAGTCGCACATGTGATTACCCCACCATAAACACCAACCAGGCTTGCAAAATTTCCCCCCGAAATATACCAGCGCCGGGTCCAAGACGCTACACAATGGCCTGGTTCATGGTGATGACAACATTCGACTTGCCCATCAGAACAAATACAGTCGCCCCCGGCATGTGGGCAAGTCAAGGTTTGCATTGCTGAGCTCATACCATCTGGCTCCAGTGTGGGAGCAGGGCAGCAGCAGGGAAGATGAATGTCGTGAGGCTAAGCAAAACCAGGGGATTAGATGAGAGAGAAGGGAAATGTTCGGGTGCGCAGTGATAATGGAAGCTGCTGCTGAATACAATGTCGTGTGTGGGTGTTAATTTGCCTTCCAGTTTGCTACTCGCATTGCCTGAAATCCTGGGTCTATTTCTTGGGTCCAGCCCTATTGTGTGTGTCACCTGAGAGAGGCTCCTTCCATGAACTGTCCATGAGCTAGCAAGAGCCCTGGATAACATCCCTGTCCAAGATCCTTGCACTGGCCACATGCAGCCAGGCCTCCCCTTGTTGCCAGACCTCACCAGCTTTCCCCAGGGGCTAGGGAAGGGAATCGAGAGGGTGAGGAGCTGGCTTCACAGGAAGGGTTGTGAGACCAATACCTAGCACTTTCCATAGATGTCAAGGCACACAGAGAAGGGAAGTGACTTGGCCCAAGGTCACGCTGCAGCATGTTCAGTCCAAGTGAAGTCTTCCCACTAGGAAAGTAGGACAGCCTGTGCTCCCATTTATAGGTCTGCTCTCCTCTGTAGGGGGCGGAGTTACAAGACTGCTCCCTTATTAAAGGGACAGGTCTTATATCTTTTGGATCACCTTGACCTTCTCACCAGCAGAGGGCGACATTTCCAATCTCACCTTCCCTCCTCCACACTACAGCGCTGTCTAGGGGATACCTGGGGATTATCTAATTCCCTATAAAATAAACTGAGAGATGCCAAAGCGCTGCATCTGCAATCCCTTGTCTGTATTGCCCTTTTTGTCATGGCACCCACGCCCACAGAGCTCATGCTGATGGAAGGATGACAGCATTTGCCTGGTGGGTTTACTTCTTGTGCACCTTTTCTCTCCACAATGATATAAGCTTAAGTATTGCTAGTTTCTTTTTTTTACTCTTGATAACTAGTGCTGCACCTAGTCATCTAGATGCGGGGGATGAAGAGAGAGGAGAAAGAAATCAGGCTGGACAGCTGTCAGTGCTAGGAAATGGTGGTCTAAATGGAAACAAATGAAACGTCAAGGCTGCTTCATGAAACCCGTCATCAGCTGAGTGAAAAACACCACTCAGAGTTTGTATTGTGTCTGGACTTTAATTATCGGGTCTCCTGGTTCTCTCTCTTAACAGCAGATGTGAGACAGAAATAAATGTCCAGGAAAATAGCAGAGGATTGCAGGGAAATATTTTGACACAGAGAATCGTCCTCAAACATTTGAAAATCACACCAGGAAGTCTGAAGAGCCTGTACTGGGAATTCAGGTCTGCAATGGCCACCACAGGGTAGGCTTGATTCTCCTCCCATTCACACCACTGTCTTTCCATTTGCCTCACGGCAATTATTCCTGATTTACACCAGTGTAAATGAAAGACGAATCAGGCCTAGGCTCTTCTCGAGTCCTGGCCTGGAGTCAGCAGTCCTGGAAGGGACTTGCTGACCCACACTACAGGCCCAAACAGTAGGGTGACCACCCATCCTGAAATGCAGAGTTCAAGTCCCAGTCCCAGGCTGAATGACTGTGTGGAGCGCCGGACCCTCCACCTGCCCTGGGTGGTGTGCCCCGTGGGGTGGGGATACGGGCCAGGGACTGCTCTTGGGCACCCTACCCAGGACAGGTGGAGGGTCCAAGGCTCCCCACCAGGGCCGGCCAGGGAGGGGGCAAGTGGGGCAATTTGCCCCGGGCCCCACAGGGGCCCCCACGAGAATATACTATTCTATAATATTGCAACTTTTTTTTAATGGAAGGGGCCCCCAAAATTGCTTTGCCCCAGGCCTCCTGAATCCTCTGGGTGCCCCTGCTCCCCACAGCTGCCCAGGCTCCCTGGGTGGCTTTGACCACTGCCTGTCTCTGGCTTCCAGCCTGGCCAGGGGGCGGGGTATCAAGGGGAACAGGAGAAGCAGGGGCGGGGCACGGAAGGGGGGCAGGTGTCCCGTTTTTGCATTTTGAAAAGTCGGTCACCCTACCAAACAGATGCCCCGAAGCCGCCTTCCTGGCCCTGTCTGGAAAGCAGAAGCAATAATGCCTCGCTGAACAATCTCACAACTTCCAGAAGTGGTTCTGATCGGGGGCAGCTCCTAGCAGAGCAGCCGAGCATTACTGGCAGCACTTCCTGCTGGGAATGGGACTCTCCAGAGTTCAGCATGGCCCTGCAGCACCTATAGATACAAAGAGGAAGGACCCCAAATCCAGAGTTCACCACCGGACCCTGGTGGAGAGGTGAGTAAGGGGCGTGGGTTCCTACACAAGGACCTGCCAGCTTCTCGAGCCAGAAATCTGCCACGAGCACTAAACTCTGGCAGATGGCGCTTTTGACGGGCTGCTAATGAAGAAACCTCCCTCCCCTGCAAACGGCCCCCTTTGTCCCATGGCAGGTGAAGCCGGAGGTTTCTGAGAGAGCAGAGGAGAGGAGGGGGAGGTCGCCCTGGGCCTTTGCTGTCTCCACCGTCTCCAGCTAAGGAACAGGAGGGCCACAGACGGATCCCCCCTTTGGTGCCACCGAAGGCAATGGACGCTGTGCTAGGAGAACCACCCGGTTTAGCAAATTGAGTGACAAAGGGATGAAAACAGTCGGGTGCCTTTAGAAGCAATGGAAGGGGCGAGGGGGAAATCCACCTTCTTCTGTAATTCCCCCCTCCCTCCATCTTCTCTTTTTTACAGTTCAGTTGCTCCTTGAAAGCCTGCCAGGGCACAGTGGCGCAGTTCCTGTCAGAGAGCAGCGCGCCTCCATTCAGCGGCCTGGTGCGGCATCCACAAGCCACATTCCAGCGGCGCCCTCGAGAGCACAGAGTTCTCTGAAGAGGAGGATAATTAAGCCTTTTTCCACGGTGGATAATTTCAAAGTGACCCCGTCTTGTTATTTGGCGGAAAGCCGAGCTCTGCACTATAAAAATAACGTCGCCAGGGGTCCAAGTTACAGCACATTGAAAAGTTGAGCAAAAACACTCCGCACCCATTGAGACACCAGGTTCTCGGCGCTGCTCCACGCACTGGGTGTACAGCCCTTTGGGAAATCTAGTCTTTAGTTAGGTGCATAATTGGAAGCTGAGCTCTTGAAAATCCATCTTCATTGGTGGGGGCTGAACACTTGCCAATCTGGTCCTCAGTGACTTGCCCACAAGTTTCCTGACCCAGAGTTCCCTGCGCTACCTGTTACAGCACACTGCCTCCTGTGGGCTCGGGTACGTTCAAATAACATCCCCCCCCCCCTCCACTCACTTTTACATTGGGATCCAGCGAGGATCAGCAGGAGAAAGGAAAAGAATCACTAGAGAAAGCATCTTCTCAGGAGATTCCAGGTCAGGCCTGCAGACTTAAGAGATGCCAATATAACCTGATTTCCAAACATTTCGCTCCCTGCCTTTTGCCCCTCACATCCCTGCTGGAATGATCTATCCCAAGATGACTTAGACAAGGGAGTTGTTTAAAGGCCCAATTATAGGTGCACAAACCCAACCTCACGCCATTCCCAGCATACTCCAGAAGCAAACCTCCCCCTGGGGAGAGAAGGAACACTTTCCATTTTGGACGGACGGACGGACAACAGTTTTATTTCTTTTGCTAAATTTAGCTTCTACTTTTCTGCCTCTAAAATAAACCCCCTGAAAACCAAAACATTTGGGGTTGGACCGAAAACACGAGCTGGACAAACGGGTCTGGACAAAACAAAGACTGGCCCACATTGGAGCGCTGCTGAGTGACGCCTACAAAACACCTAGCAATGGCTAGACCATTGGTGCCTGAGCTAAGCCGTTGAAGTCAGTGAGAGATCAGGTCCTGGGGGCTGTGATCATTTCATTGTCTTCTGCTTGTTTGTTGTCTCTTATTATAGGCAAGAAGTATAAGCTCTTTGAGACAAGTGCCTGTAATAATGGGGCCCAGTCCCAGACTGAGGTCTTGAGGCACTCTTGTGATGCAAATAATTAATAATATTTTGCATTTCTATAGCACCTTCCAGCGGAGGATTTCAAAGCGCTTTGCAAGCACTAACGAGTTAATCCTCACAACCTCCCCGGTGAGCTAGGTCAGTATGGTTCTCATCAGCCTCGTTATCAGACGAGGGAATTGAAGGAAAAGAGGATAAGTGACTAGCCTGCGGTCACAGAGTCAGTCAGTGGCTGAGCCAAGAAATGACCCCAGCTCTCCTGGTTCCCAAGACCACACCCCCACTCAAATCAAACCAGAGCCGGTTTGGTTTGTTTATGATTTTTTTTAAACCTTTTTACGGCCAAGCAGCTAAGTACAATGCAGTGGCAGAGTCCAGCAGAAATACAAATCCTTATCTTCATTCAAAACAGGTCCAAGTACAACAGAATGTGAATCTATCAAGAGATAGTCTAATGGAAGAGACTAAGCAGTCACTGGTGAACACAGGCAACAGTTTAATGTCTTGTCACATGGCTGATGTCTGTTAAAATAACTACTGGACACGCCAGGATAGCCCTGGCTCCTCAGGAAAGACATCATAACAATGCCCAGCTCTCATTTTAAAAGGACAGTTCCTCCCCCTTTTCCTGGTGAACAGCCTTGAAAACAAACTGATGTATGTTGATGACTAGGGCTGAAAGAAACAAGCCAGGTTCTACTCCTGCCGCACAAAACTGGATTTCCCCCCATCATACACACACGCTTTATTTAAAATTGATCTGTTTAAGATCTAATTACCCCTCCCCAAAAGCCCTCGCCTGGCCCGGTGTATGGGAGGAGGAGCATGATGGGCAGTAATCAGTTCCCATTGTCTCTCATACACAAATTGTTATGTAGGCGGGTCCAAAACTGCGAAGGTTGGTTCTGCAATGTCTTGTACTCTTCTTAGTCCTGTAGGAGCCAATACAGCCGTAAGAGAGTGAGCTGGACTCTGCTTTGCCTTCTCAGCTCTCCCTTGCTGCCATGGTCATTTAAGGGAGCAGTTCATTGCATTCTTCAGCAATGTAATTTTGTGTCACGGTTCACCTAGTCTCTGCCAAGTAATTCTCTTTGCCTTTATGGAGTTTCAAGTGACCTGCCAGTGCATATTGACTGGATGTTGTTAAATCTTGCATTTAAGTTGCATCTTGTTCATAATGGGATCTCAGAACAGGGCATTGAGTGGCGATATTGGCTGGCTCAGCTACATGGAACAGTGTCCGGCAAGGAAATGGAATTAGACAAAGTGCTACTTAAAAAAAAATAGTTCTGTTTCATCATGTCGATGCTTTCAGAGCAGCAGGGAAAGAAAATGTCCCATATTTTTAAAAAGCTTTGCATTTCATGATGTGCTCTGTGGATTTACGATGCTGCACTGCCTTCTGATTTCTGGGTACTGCGCCGTTTAACTTTTAAGGATTCTCCCTTCAGGTAGAGTTTCACAGCCATTTTGTTCATAGAGAAAACACACACTGCACTCTCCCTCACACAGACTTTACTTTTGTCCTTTCTTGTTGTTTTCTTTAACCCAAAACAATTTAGGCTGATTGCATCTGGAAAAACATAAAAACACAGGATTTAAAGAATGTTTCCTTAAGCTCAGTTAAAAGCCAATAGGGCCGGTATACTGAGATAACTCCGAAGTTGCTCCACTGAAGGGAATGCAATGGAGATCCAAATTCAGCCCAGAGGAGACAGCGTGGTCTAATGGGTAGGGCACTGAACTGTGTCAGGAAACCTAAGGTCTATTCCCATCTATTCATTGTCGCTCTCTTGCCCATCCCAACCTCTGTATATTTAGACTAAGTTCTTCGGGGCAGGAACTGCCTCTCTCTGTGTGTTTGGATCATGCCTCTAGGTGCTACAATGATACAAATTATAAATAATATGCCTTGCCTTCCAGGTCTGGAAACACCTCCTTTTGCAGAGCAAGGGTGTTTTCCAGCACAGCTGCAGCCCCCTCTGGGAATGGTGTCTGAGGATACGCAAAGAGAATCAGCAAATTGGTGCGAGCGCGCACTGAAAGATATATCAGCAGAGGAAACAGATGGGAAAGGCCTTGTCATTAGGTTCATTGTTTTGTTTAGAACATTAAAACACAACTAGCACTCACACACAAATGGGTTTAAACAGATACCTCCACAACCGGTGCTCTCTGAGAGCTTGGACAAACTCCCCCAAAAGGCAGTTCGGGGGGCGGGGGGTGTCTGACCTTTGTTCTAAAGGATTTTTCAGGCCTGAGCATCCAGCGAGATTTTGACAAGAGTCATCAGAATAATCTGTTAGCAAGAAGAAAGGCACTTACTGTAACTGGGGTATATTTTGCTTCACTCACTATAGGTCCAGACTTGGAAAGTACAGCGTGAATGTCAGCTCAAAGCGAAGTCAATGGGAGTTCAGGGTGCTGGGCCCCTTGCTGGATGGAGCTAAATTTGCTCTCCCTAGAGTAGCCGTGCTCTTGAGAAGGTGCATTTGTGATCTTGAATGCCTAGAAGCAGATCAGCACCCAGCTTGCGAAACTGCCTTCTCTGTGGCTATGGATTTCACCAAAGAAACGGCAATCAATATTCGTGTTAAGGATGAGGCATTGACTCTCCAACTGAAGGGCAAAAATTCTGCTCTCAGACCTGCATGCCAGGGTTTCATACTGATGTTAAATAGAGATGAGACTGAGCCAGAACCAAACACCTAGAAACATTTGTGAAGTTCAGGTCTGGATCCAGATCCACATGCAAACCTTGTACCGTGGGCTCAACCCTAACAATGAAATCTACAGATGGAGGAAAGGCAGAATTCAGAGCTGGAATCTGCCATGCTAATCTGAGAGCAGAACTTTGCCCCAGATGTCTGCAGGTTTCTAGCACAAGGAGAGGTAAAAGTATCAAGTAATTTTCATATATTGTAAACCTCCCCCACCCCAAAAAAAGGTTGCACAGGCCTGAGTTTAGGAGCCTTGGTGTTGTCAGGGATGGGAAAAGGTATGACACTCTGCCTCCGCTTTTGATGGTCACAAGGGCACTGTAGACATGATTGGACATGGGTGACATGAGAACCAACCCAAACCCATGTCCAAGCCAGAACCAGCAACTAGTTCAGAACTTTTCAGATTATGGGTCAGATGCTCAGCTGATGTCAATCAACATACCTCCATTAGCTTCAATGGAACACCGCCTGTTGGCACCTGGGGCGGATTAGGCCCTGTACATTTATTTCAGTGTACGCAAATCACAATATTTTGATCCGGATCGAAGAGCTGAATTTCCCCCAAAGTTCAGGGAAGATCGAACCAAAGCCCCAGAGCCGATCGGTCTACACACTTGTGTATCTTTAATGTGCTCACCACCATGATGCATAAGGATTCCCCCCTGCAAGGTGGCGAGCACGCCTGTGACGTGCTGAGTGCTCTGAAATCCCATCCAGGTCGGTGGAACTCAGCGCCACAACAGACTGAGCCCTCCATATAAGGTACTTCGCTGACCCCTGTTACTGGGGTATCTGAGCACCTCACAATGTTTAATGTTGTTCCCCTTGCCACGCCCCTGTGAGGGAGGGCAGGGCTGTTTTCCCCATTGCACAGCAGGGAAACCGAGCCACAGGGAGTCTAGTGACTTTCTCAAGGTCACACAAGAATGCTATGATGAGCGAAGACTTGAACTCAGGCCTCCTAATCTGGCGCCCTAACCACTGGGCCATCCTTCCGCTCAGTGCCCTGGGAAGCAGGGAGGCAAGGGGATCTCCCAGTAAGCCTGTTCTTGTGCCATCACCTAGCCTAGGGTTGGAAACCCAGGTCATGTTTGGAATCAGCATCCACATTTTTGAGAACTGCTCTGAACTGACTCCAAACCTCTGGGCCTCCTGCAGTCTGCCTGTCTGGGATGTGTTGTAACACCAAAAAAGATACAATGGTTTGTCGTAGTGACGAGATATTGTGGGTCTAAGAACCATGCTTTCTGGTTGAGTTAGATCCCAGTGGATCCACTTTCCCAGCACTGACCAGGGGCGTGGGATCTCCAGATCAGCAGCACCACTTGGTTAAGTTGATTGCCTCCATTGTCTTCTACAGACATTTCTTTCTTTGCACCTTTCTGGGCAAGTGTGATTAATACCTAAAATCATGAAAATAAAGGACTGAGACTTGGGCGTAACTAAATTGCCAGTTGGGCTTGCAAAACGAAGGCCAAACCTGACCAACAGCTCCCTCTGCCGTTCTCGTGGCAGATCTTCCTTGAGAGTTGCTCCAAAGCCTGCTACGGTTGAGCGCTGCATTCCGCTTTCCTCTCCAGGCTCAGCTTAGTCCATCAAACCCACTCGGGTTGTCTTTCGCCTCATCCAGATTAGAACACAGGCCTCCAAAGGTCTGACAGGCTAATGGATTGAACCGCACACATTTTAGGGGCCTTTAATAGCTCACGTCTCAAGAACAAAGTGAGAGCTGAGTAGATTCCAATGAGGTTTGTACCCAATAGAGTCCACGCTAAACCATGTCAGTTCTGGTCTTGCATCAGACACATAGATAAATACAGAGCCAGGCTTTCTAATGGATTGTGATAAAGACACAATCCTGCCCGTGGAAAGGATATATTTCTGGAAAGTAACATATCATGTAGAACACTCCTGCTAATAAGCTAGACCTATTCAATGGATACTTACAAACAATCCTAAATATATTGGATATCCAAGTAAAGACCCTCCAGTCACACTTTCTATTAAGGGGGCATTTGTAAATGGTTTCAGGTTAATAGCAGATTACTATGCGCCATAAGTTCGTTTCGGACATAAGCCATATGTGTTGTAGACGGTTGTGAGCGCACCAGAAGTGACCTATTGTCCTGGTAGAGGCTATAACAATCTATAACAGTTGATTAGCCATTTATTAAGCCATCTGCTAATCATTTCATAGCAGTTTATAAAATATTATGAATGTGCCTTTAATGTGAAGCATGCCTGGTCCTCCTTTTAAAACAAGGCTCCAGTATGTCTGTGTACGATAACGATTCAGACCCAGTGCGCACTCTGCTGCTGGTACTTATCCTGGCTATTGCATGGGTATTTTATTGGCAATATGATACTACTAGCGCTGTATATACATAGAACATTGTGCTATAAAACCTGGGGGCCGGATTCTGATGTTGAGTTATGTCAGCGGGACAACCCAGGGAGCAAGGTGCTAGTCCATGGAAAGGTACCAGAGGCTGGGCCAGCATTATACACTGCTAGCCTGTCTTCCAAGACAGGGTGGAGGAACATTTACAAGGACACCCTGGAGGTTTTTTGCCTTCCTCTGCAGCATGGGGCACGGGTCACTTGCTGGAGGATTCTCTGCACCTTGAGGTCTTTAAAGCACAATTTGAGAACTTCAATAACTCAGGCATAGCTCAGGGGTTTGTTACAGGAGTGGGTGGGTGAGATTCTGTGGCCTGCGTTGTGCAGGAGGTCAGACTAGATGAACATAATGGTCCCTTCTGACCTTAAGTCTATGAATCTATGAATCTATGACGCGTGTGCGTGTGAAAGCTGCTGTCCTTGTTGTACCTGTTTTGTGGCTCAGGAGAAGACTTGAGACTCCGGTGCTATCCCTGGTGCACCTTTCCCCAGCAGTCTGGTCACGCTTGGAGAGAGAAAGGAAAATATTGCTGCAAAAGCCGACAGTTGAAACCCCCCTTTTCAATAAACATGGACACCTACACGCATGGAAAGATGGTGAGGACTCGTGTGCTGAAGTGTGTGTATTAGTGCAGCCGGACAGAGCAGAAAACCACGCAACCATGGGCCAAAAGCAACATCCCTTATTTCCTTCCTTGTCTATCCATTTAACCTATCGCCCAGGAGCTGGAGATGTTTCTGATCAAACTCAGCCACTCCAAGAGTAGCTGCCTGGGGGAAGCTTTCTATTCCTGCACAGAAAACAGCAGCAGACACAACAGAGGATGGGGAGGGGTGGTTAGTAGACTTGTTCATATCCAGCCAGCATCGGAGGTTTTTGTCAGGCACTGACTTCTCACAGCACTTTTGAGCCCAGTTCAGGGTCAGAAAGGTGAATTTGCAGACATTTGTGTGAACATTTTCAGTCTGCATGTGGCTCATGCAGAGGATGAACCAGGAGGACCTGGTGAAGATAGCGTGGCAACAGACAGTGGTAAGAAAGAGACCCCAAGGAAAGCCGAGGAAGAAATGGAAGGATTGCACCAAAAAGATGATAAGCAGGTGGACCTTCATGCTGCCTCCAACAAAGATGGCCAACACTTGCATGCTGACCCGGCCCAAGATAATGGGATAAGGGGAAGAAGAAGAAGATGTGGTTCATGCAGCCCAGTTTTACTTTGGGGTTTGGATTTGAATGGAACCGGAATCACCTTAAATTTTGGAGGAAGCCACTGAATTCCACCTGGTTTCACGTAGCAATGACACTGCAACAGGTTGCGCTAGCCCTGTAAGGCAAGCTACAGGTCCAGTTGCCACTTCAGCTCAGAGCCCAGGCATTCTGGTGGCTGTAGTCCCCAGAAAGGCTGAGGGAACTGTAGGGTATCACTAGGCATGCTGGGAAGGATGGTGACAGAAGAGGCAGCCTTCCCTCAGAATAAGGAGAGTGCCCAAGAGAAAGGGACTCTGGGAGAGGGAAAAGTTAGCTGAATGTGTGTGGTTTTTTGTGAACCCCCAAGATACCTTGGTTCTGGGCTGGACAGGACTGTGTTGGGTTTGTCACCTGCCTTGAGGGACCAGCACACCCTGTAGCCGGCACATTCACCGTCTCTGCAATATTTTTAGACCAAGCTATAGAGTGGCCCTGTTGGCTTGAAATGCCCCATCTCAGACTGCATTGTGAAAAGGAAACGACGTAACAATAACACCTCAGAGTCACCTTGAAGATCTTCACACACCTTACAAAGGTGAGTAACTATTACCCTCCTTCTATGTCGATGAAGTTGTTGAGACACAGAGAGATGCAGAGACAGGACTAGTACTCAGGTGTCCTCAAGCCTCCTCCCCTGAGTAGCAGAGCATGTTGCAGGTATGAGAATCCAGCACAACACTACTTCTGTCGAGGGGGGCCAGTTCTAGCTTCCCAAAACTGCCGTTGCACGCTCTCTTCCCATGAGACTGCTTAATAAACTTCCAAAAACGGGCTGCCACCCGACAGAAATATTTTCAGAAAATAGTTCTCTAAACCAAAGGAAATTACATTGGGCTTGTGGCTCACATTTCACACAGCCACCAAACCCAGACAGAACAAAACTGAAGGGAAACAGCTTGGAAAAGCTCTAAACAGTTTGGGTAGGGGCTGTATACATCACCTAGCATAAAGGGGTCCTGATCCTTGACTGGGGTCCTATGAGCACTATTGCAATACAAGTAATAATCAAGGGAACTCTCCCATTGATTCCGGACGGAAATACGGAGCTCTGCTTTTTGTGCAGGTATCGGTAATGCTGGGACAGAATGCGAGAGGCCGTGCATGTGCAAGGAACGTTCCATGGAATGGTATCATGGGCTCACAGCTCATAAGAACCAGAGTGTCAAATAGCCTGCTGTTTATAAAGTGGCGGGGGTAGAGAACAGGACAGCAGAACACCAGCTTCTTCCCAAAGCTTTAAGTGACCCGCGGAATTATCTCCTCACCCTCTGACCTGATCTTGCCTCACGCATCTTTGAAAGTCTAAGGAAATAAATGGATCGGCGTCCCTGACTCCTGCGTGTTTGTTTATTTCTGACTCTGTGGCATGGATGGGAGGCTAGGATTGCTGGCTAGTTGGACTGATCTATGGTGTTATTCTGAGTCACCTAAGCCAGGGAGATGTTCACGTTGTTTGCTTTCCTTTGAAGCAGAAAGCACTTGAAATGGGAGGAATTCTGGAGCCTTCTCCAAACACACTTAATGAATTCAGTTTGTCACAGTAACAACATCATCATCAAAACTGGGTAACTGGAACCAGGGTCCCTCTTAGGACTGGTGCATGTTTGGGAGTAGGAACCTGATCTGCATAACTGCTGCCAATGGGAGTTTAACCAGCGACTGCAGCAGTCACCGGTTCAGGCCCTACATCAGGCATTTCCTCTGGAGAGCAGCAGAGTCTGAAATAGGTATGCAAAGAAAGGGCCACACTTTAAAAACAGCTGTCTATTGCATCCACCACTTCATGCCAGACATCAACTGTAGGTGGAGAACTGCTGGGGCACTTGACTGGAAGCACAAATGCTAGCCTTTAGGGGTGCATTTTCAGAATGGAAGGGGCTTCCTTTTTGCAGGGATACCTTTGCACCCAGAAAATGCACCCACAAGTTGGCAAACACGGTTGAATCATGGCACAAATCTCAGTACTTGTACTTTTACCCACCTGCCTGTAGACGCTAGCCGCGTAGTTAAAGAAGCACATCCTGCGATTTGCACCAGTCAAGTGTGGGTGGGAAAACGAAGGTGCACATTTTAGGCTAGCAGGACGTCAGAAACTTACACTTACCCTCTCTCTACACCTTCCCTCTCAAGTGGCAGCAACCGGATCTGCAGGCATTACAACTATTTCTAAACATCAGAGCAGGGGAAATGAATGGGCCTAGAAAAATATTTGTAATTAATTAAAGGGTTGTTGTTTTTTAAAATTCACAAGTATCATAATAAACTTGATCATCTTATTAGCCAAATAATTAACTAAGGGATGGTGCTGATAGTAGGAACATGCCCTGCTCTGTTCATTCCCTCTGAAGCACCTGGCATTGGCCACTGTCAGAAGACAGGATACTGGGCTAGATGGACCATTGATCTAAGCCAGGATGGCCATTTTTAAGTTCTTACGACTATCCCAGGCACATCTCTCAAAGGCTGTAGTGTCCATCTGGGGAAAAGACAGGAGCAGTGCTGATCTGATGAGAGCAGATGGTGCTGGTGAGAAGGGACATCTGAAAGAGGGAGTAGGAAATTGACAGACAAGCTCACATGGTTTATTCATCCAGTCACCAAAGAATAAGGGCCAGATCCTGAGCTGGGATAAAGCGTCAAGTCTCCGCTGAATTCTGTGGAGCTACATTAATTGTCACCAGCTGAGGAGTTAGATGTTGGATGTTCATAAACAGGATCAGGAGGGGGAAAGGAGAAGTCTCTGGGTCTATCTTCACTGCAGTTAGCTCAAGCTTACAAAGTGACACTCCAGCGGCTGCGTCCACACTGGTGCTGGGCTCACTCCTGTGTGACACAAGGCTTCTGGGGCATAACCCGGGCTCCTAACACGGCGGTAAGCTGAGCCACTCTATGAATTCTTTCCCAATGAATTGGGGGAGAATTTGTTTATCCGTTTTGTGAGCTCTAGGAGGGCCTTGGAGGACATCGAGCGGCGCCAGCCTGTGTCCACACTATAGGACGGTAGTGTTAGCAGCTGCTGAGTTGTGCTGAATCCAGCTTTGGCCTGTATCCCCTCTCAGCCCAGCCAGCTTCAGTTAAAAACACCTCACTGGCGTGATGGGGTATTGTATGCACATGGGACTGGCGTTAGGAGCAACACTCAAGTTAACTTTGCAGTGACGACAAGGGCACTGATGCAGATGTTGCACTTTGCAAGAATACAAGATGTGAGAATAACCAAAGGGAGGAATGAAAAGCTCCTTATGATGCTAGTGGGGAAAGAAACCAACCAAATCATGACCTTAGAGCAGAAATTGATCCTGCTCTCAGTGATCCGGGTGTAAATCATGAATCGATGGAGTTTAGAGTTGGAGTTTTTAAGAAAAATGGCTCTTTGACCAAAAGAAAAACGTTTATTTTGGTCAAATTTATTCCAGGTTTTAGATGAAAAACCAAATAACTCCAGGTAACTTAAAAAACCCACGTTTTCAGTTTTAAAAAAAATTTGTTTTCTTTTTGTTTGTTTTGTCATGAGAAATTTTAAAAACTGAAAAAAATTAACGATTTCCCATGAAAATACTTGGGCTTCTCCCACCAGCTCTCATGGAGTTGTGCCAGTATCAAACTGGTCAGAGTGAAAGAAAATCGGGCACAATAAGGGAAGAAACCAGGCTGGCAGGCAGTGTAGTCTAGTGGCTAGGGCATTGTAATTGGATTCTGGAGACTTAGGGGGGTCTATTCCTGACTCTGCCACTGGTTTGCTGGGTGACCTTGGGGAAGTCATTTCACCTCCCAATGCCGCAGTTTCCCCATCTGTACAATGGGGCTGATGGTACTGACCTCCTTTGTAAAGTGCTTTGAGATCCTGCTATACGAGAGCTAGGTGTTGTTATTATTGAATGACAGCACCTGAATGGTCTGCAGTGTTCTCTGCCTGTTTGTCACACAGCCTTTGAAGTGGGAAGGCCTTGCTCAGATGCATGCGAATGGATGCTAACTGGTTATAAACATTACAGTGAAACGTTGGCTGGGTTAGCGCCCTACACAGCACTGCTGGCTCACGCGGGTCCTAGGGGTATTTCGCCGTGTGGTGTTAATCCAACAGTGCGGTTTGATTTTGTAATCTCTCTCTCTCCCTCCAAAGATAAACCACGGCAGAGGACTGCTGTGTAACATGCAGCAAGCCTGAAATGCCTTCCAGATGTTACAAGGCAGCACAGCCAGATCTCTCCTACCGCCAGATTAATCAAGTCACCTAGGAACTGCTGGCCCTAAAAGACTCCTAGTCGCCTTGCACTCTTTGAGCTGGGAAGAGTGATTTATTTCTGACTTAAGGGGAAGGACTCAAGCCCCTACTCGGCTCAGTATCCATCATGCTTACGGACAATGGAGTGGCAGATCCTAGAAGCTGACAAGTGCTCTCAACTCCCGCTGGAGCCAAATGGGAGTGGCGGACCTTGCAGAATTGGGCCCAGCGTCGGCAAGACTCATCGCAACAAAGGAAATGGAGAAATGAAAGTTTCACTTCCCCCGAGCTCTGCCACGAAGGCCATTCTAAAGATTTGGTCTTTTCTGTGTTGGTATAATGGGGCCCTTGTATCACCTGGGGCTTTGAACATTACCATCATGTTTACCACTAATAACCTAAGCTCAGTGGACTTCCTTGCCCTGCTGCTGGATGGTTCCCCCTCGATATTACTGCATCTATTTATTTTCTGTACCTTTTCCAAGGGAGACTGATTACCACACTGCCCTGGAACAATCTCAGCAAGTTAGTGAGGTGGGGCATCTCAAAGTCCCCTCTACATGAAATGCAGACTCCAGCCTAGAGCTGAAGAACGGTGAACACCATCAGCTGGCGTGAAAGAGAAGCTATGCACGTATGCTGCCCTGCTCCTAGAAAAGGGTGAATTTCACCCCTGTGCTGGGGCCATCACAAGGTTGATGCAGCACTTAAGAGGTTCATTGACTCTTACGAGTCTGGACCATCTGGAGTCAGATGGAAACTGAAGTCTCAGACCTATAGCTGTGAAGGGTTCTGTCATGTGCCGGCCACTCACCAAGCTGACCGGTCAGCAGGACGGACAGGATCTCCTGCTGGGATTCCCCAGGAGAACACGAGGCCCTTTGAATGCTGCTGGCTGGCTGGACTTTACGTGGCACTGAGTCAGCGCCATGTGGGGGCTAACACATGACCTTGTCCAGGGCTAACATTAGAGCTGCCTTTTCTTGCACAGATGGCGGTGGTTCCAGGTGAAGATGGAATGCTTTGGCTTTGCAAAGTCAGATCAAAGTCCCACGGCAAAACCCACGAGGACGGGCGAGAAGAGAGCACTTTGGGTGATCTTTACAAATAACTGTTTATATTTCTAAATACAGCTCAATAAAGCCAGCCTCTGCTCCATCTGTCTGTGCAGAGGGCAGCAGCTTCTGCGGCTACGTCTACACTATGAGCTGGGGGAGTGATTCCCTGGCTCGCGGGCTATCTCATTTTGCTAGCAGGAGCATAAATAGCCGCGTAGCTAGAGTGGCACAGGCAACGGCAGCATGACTGAGCCATGCCGAATACCTAAGCCAGTGGGTATGTACTCGGTACAGCTCAGCCGTGCTTCTACCCGGGCTATCCTGCTATTCACACTCACACTGGCCCGATGAGAGCGAGCGTGAGTGTGAACATAAGCAGGGGAGTCACACCCCTAGCTCGCAGTGTAGATGTAGTCTAAGATGCTGCATTAAGGAGTTAACTATGCTCAATTTGAAATGAAATGCAGGAGGCAGACACATTACCATTGACTAGAGCGGGTTGAAAAAAATGGGATGAATTTTTTTCCCCACCAAAATACCGTTGCGTTCAGACCAAAACGTTTCATGGAAATGTGTCGCTTTTGATGACAGTTTTGTTGGGCCAGCATCTCACATCTGGGCACTAATAGGTTTAAAGCTTCACAGTGTATGTAACTATGTCCACCAAGCTAAGTTACGGGTGGGGGAGAATATTTGCACACATACCCTTCCAGCTTTTTTCAAAGGGGGTTTAGTTCTGGTGAACCAACAGCCCTGGCACAAATGAGCACTGAATTCCGCTGGACAAGCCCCTGGCTGATTCCCTTTGTGGTGAGGAGCGTTCAGGCGGCACAGAGCTGCTCTGGCAGCCGGGTGCTATTCTGAAATGGAGCTGGTGTACGGAATACCGCGAGGTTCCTCCGTCCCTTGAAGGCACGTATAGAGTTCACGACAGCATCCGAGCACCTCAGAATCTTCTATGTATTTAGCCTCTCAGACCGCCCTCCGTGAGGCAGGGCTGTGCTATTAACCCCATTGTACAGATGGGGACCTGAGGCAGAGAGACACCAAATAACTCGCCCGAGGTCACGTAGGAAGTTTGTGGCAGAGCAGAAATTAAACCTAAGCCTCTGGCTAGCCCCCCAACCACTGCACCAACCTTCCTCTCCCTCAACGCTACAATCCTGGCTGTTTCTCCTGATCAGTCCAAGCTGCTGGCCTTCACTGATAACCTTGGAAACGCCCCCTGCTCTCTGCCTGGGGCCTGGAGAGAGGACGAGCCGGGAGGAGAGAAATATAAATGGGAAAGAAGTTGCCTTTTAACCCCCTGCCACAATTCACCTTCCTTCTAGTAGACACCGAGCGAGAGTCCAGCACCTGGCGATTTCCTTCTCCCCAACACCCATTCATCTTATTTCTGCTGCCTGGATTCAGCCTTGGAGAGACACCCTTTAGCACTGGTTCCCCCTGGCAGCGTCTGTCTACCAACAGCACCCAGACACAACGGGGATGGCTGTGCTGGGCAGGGAAGTAGAAAGAACCCCCCTGCCTCTGAACGACAGAAGAAAGCTGTCAAATAGTTAAACCGCCCCAGTGTAGACAGCGTCAGGCCGATGGGAGAATTCTCCTGTCGCCCTAGCTACCGCCTCTCGGGGAGGAGTATCATCTACACCGACAACAGCCCTGCACTGCGGGAGTCCTGTCCTGGCCAATCACACTGCATTAGTAGCCTTACATGTGAAGATAGGGGCTACAATCCGCCCTTATGCTGCTGACCCCCGGCGCTCCCACCCAGGTGCTAGGTGTGGCCAGTGATGCCACTGTGGTTAAGCTAGTGTTGCCAGCCACTGGTCTGGGTGGAAAATGGAGACAGACCTGTTCCTGTTTCTTCTCCAACACCTTTTGGTTTGGGCTTTCCCAGCTGGCTTTGGTTTCATTACTGGGCTCACTGGGGGGAAGTCCACAGCCATTGTTACGCTGGTGAGACGAAATGGCCCCTTCTGGCCTTGACATCCGTGGCTATTGATGCAAAAATGAGTGTAGCCATGGCCCTTGGTCTCTGGGCCAGCTGCCCGGTTTGGGGGAGGGGGCTCCAGCTCTGATCAGAAGCACTGCCTCCCCAGGTCCCAGGACAGAGGACGGCCTGGGAGGCGTTATCTGGGAAACGTCTCTGCACTCTGTCACTGCCCCCCTGCCCCTACAGAGAGGGCCCACGATCCTGATGAAGCAGTTAATGCTGCCCTTATCGGAGCTGCTGCTGGGGCCCTGATGATAAAAAGGCCATCAAGGAGGGAGGCAAAAATCCATCTCTAAATACCAGAACACTCAGGGCCAGACACAGCCAGGGACAACACTCTTCCTGGAGGTTAGCGTTAATTTCTCTGGGGCGTGCAGCTTCCAAGCTCCGTAGCGACACCTGCTGGAACAGGCAAGGACATGCTCCCCGCCAGCTGCATCTGAACTTAATTTCCCCAGATGAGAAGCTCGTCTCTCTCGCCAACAAACGTTGGTGCAATAAACGATATTACCTAACCCACCTTGTGTCTCCAATATCCTGGGACCGACCCGGTTACAACAACACTGCATACAAGACTGAAACAGACACTTGTCCGTGTAATCAGCTGCAGTGTCTGCCCAGGTACCTAGTCTCTCTCTC
The DNA here is from genome assembly GCF_011386835.1 of Chrysemys picta bellii. Taxonomy (NCBI): domain Eukaryota; kingdom Metazoa; phylum Chordata; order Testudines; family Emydidae; genus Chrysemys; species Chrysemys picta. The sequence goes on from NC_088808.1 coordinate 19,828,622, forward strand.
TCTCTCTGTTTCCAAGTGGTGCACATTACAGTCTCGTCACAGGGGATCTGCTGCTAAAGCAGGGGACACAAAGTGCTTTGTCCTAATTGCAGAAGGAGGAGGTTTCCCTTCCCACTTTTGTGCTGCTAAGCACTGAAAGCTGTTCCCCTTCTTTGCACTCACCCTCCCTCCTCTCTTCCCCCTTTCTTCTGCCTGGGACTCACTCCAGAACCATCACAGGGAAATTCAGACACGACTGACTTCCCATGATCAGGACTGGCCTTAGGGGTGGGCCATGTGGGCAACCGCCCAGGGCACCCTGGTCAGGGGGGTGTCATCCGAGTGCTGCAAGCTGGTGGGCCTGGGCTGCTGGAGTGGGGGTGAGTGTGGGATTGGAACCCATGGCCAGCTGGGCCACACAGAGCTGCCAGCCTGGTGGGGAGGAACCGGCAGCAGGGCTCATCCCTGCCGAGCCAGCGGGCCAGCCCCTGGGTCTCCCCTTCCCATGGGCACTCCTCCTGGTAGGTGGTCAGGGGGTGTATGGCCAGGGGAACCCCTGGGCACAGAAACTCCTCCCAGTGCAACCCGGCCGGGCTTCAGGACCAGGAGCTGGTCCTCACATCCTGCTGTTCTCAAACTCAAAGAAAGGGTGCCAAAATACAAGTTTGCCCAGGGCGCCATTTTCCCTGATGCCGGCCCCACCCTTACACTATGGGACACTGGAAGTATAAGCCCTGGGGGCTGGAGATGCCACTGCAAATAGACAGCAGCTTCCGACCTTCCTTTCTTATGCAGATTCTCTGCAACAGGCACAGAAGAGAGCAAGAAGCAGGTTGTTAATGAAATCATAGAATCATAGAATATCAGGGTTGGAAGGGACCTCAGGAGGTCATCTAGTCCAACCCCCTGCTCAAAGCAGGACCAATTCCCAACTAAATCATCCCAGCCAGGGCTTTGTCAAGCTTGGCCTTAAAAACCTCTAAGGAAAGAGATTCCACCACCTCCCTAGGTAACCCATTCCAGTGCTTCACCACCCTCCTAGTGAAAAAGTTTTTCCTAATATCCAACCTAAACCTCCCCAACTGCAACTTGAGACCATTACTCCTTGTTCTGTCATCAGATACCACTGAGAACAGTCTAGATTAATCCTCTTTGGAACCCCCTTTCAGGTAGTTGAAAGCAGCTATCAAATCCCCCCTCACTTGCTTAATCTGAGGCTAATATATCTGCCTTCTATCATTCTCCTGTACCTGGATACCAATAGGACAGTACTTCTCAAACTTTTGTATTGGTGATCCCTTTCACATAGCAAGCCTCTGAGTGAGACCCCCCTTATAAATTAAAAACACTTTTTAATGTTTTTAACACCATTATAAATGCTGGATGCAAGGATAGGTTCCTGGGTTAGTGTTAGGGTGACCAGACAGCAAGTGTGAAAAATCGGGACGGAGGTAGGGGGTAATAGGAGCCTATATAAGAAAAAGACCCAAAAATCGGGACTGTCCCTATAAAATCGGGACATCTGGTCACCCTAGTTAGTGTTTTTATTGTGTGGTTGTGGTTAGTATTTGCTTCAGGTTGGGGGGCTGTCTGTAAGCAAGGACTAGTCTGTCTCCCAAGATCTCTCTCACAGATATGGCCTGAAAATAAAGATTCAGAGTTGTACTTAGAACTGCAGGGTGCCTTGAAAGAGATGGGAAGAACAAAGACTAGGACAGAGACAGAATTTTGCTCATTTTATTTTTTCCTTGTGGGTGAATTTAAGAGGCAGGGAAATGAGAGGCTAATTGCATTTTGCAAGAGCCAACCACATGGCAAATGAGTGCTGGGACCCCACGCATCTGTGACACCAGCCCTGGGTTTCTCCTGAGCACACACGACAATCATGCTGGATGGGCTGATAGTTTGGGGAGGTGTGTGAAAACCAGCACCAGCCAGGTTCATTCATTTTAGAGGTGCCTAAGTAAGCCCAGCCAATGAGAGCTGTTGTGATGATGCAATGCTCTGAGTCGGTGTTTCATTGGTTGAGAGAGTTGCCACTCCATATCTTGCTAGTGGACTTTCTCTGGTGCTATCTAGAATTGGAACTGGTTGCTTTTCACTTTGCTCATGCCAGTCCGCTGAGCTAAGCTTTCTTCAAAGGCACTTCTTTTCCTGATTCCTCTCGGGACTCACTCCGTTTTACTCCAAGCACAACAACTTTGTGATGCGATTTAACATCCCCCATTGGGCTCATCAAACTCATGTGCTCCTGGGACCTAAGCCAGAGTTTGAAATCTAGTTTGTTGTATTAACCCTTGGAAAGAGAGCGAATTTCCAGGGTACCCATCACAAAGGCTTTCAGAGCCTCTGAGTAGGAAGGAACAGGTGACGTGACCAGTACATCACATCCATGGTATTGTCGATCTGAAAGGAAGAAATTATTCTCCTAAACAAGCCGCTCTGGTACCCAGATAAGAGAGAGCTGCCCATGCAGGTGGGCACAGCTGTGCGCCCATCATCTCCATAGAAAACCCCCCACTATGGGAGTGATCATTAAGGCAACAGCAAGCGTTTTAGGCCTTATCACTACCATCTGTGTTCTGTCAAGGGCTTTCCTCTTCTCCCTTTATGGCTCTAGTGACATGTAGAGTTAATCCTCACCATCTGTATTGCATATTACAATGCCTGCAGCGCAGCCAAGAGTCACAAGCCGCAAGCTCTCTCTCCTCTCTCATGCCCCCGTGAAGGATAAGCTGCTGGATTGGAGCTGCGGTAGGGAAGGGACAGCAATGCCCAAGCAGTAGCTTCCAGCCTTCCCAAGGCTGTTGCTGCCTATTTCCAGCTGATAGAGGAGAGCTAGGCAAAGTGTAGATGCATAGATCCGTTCAGACCCCTTAGGAAGGGCCCCAGCTCTTAAGGGCGACCCTTGAGAGCTCAGTCTTAGAAGAAACTATTCCTCATCATACACTCATCGTTATATCCCCCTGGAGGCATTTTAATCAACCGATTTCATTAGGAACAGAAAGGGGCTCAACTTACCCCCTAATTTCCTGTTCCAGCTCGTTAGAGAGAGACGATTTTAGAGCTGGGGGACTTCTGTGGCAAAGTGTGTGTGTGTGTGTGTGTGTTGGGTAAGCTTGGTTCAGTTCCCAGACTCCCTGTGTGACCTTGAGCAAGTCATTTAATCTCTCTGTGCCTCAGTTCCCCCTTTGTAAAAGGGGGCTAATCACCTTTGCCGTCTCCCTCCTGTGGCTGTCTTGTCAGTTTACCCTGTAAACCATTTGGGTGCAGTATGTGTCTGTAAGCACCTAGCACCTTCTTCCCGGTTGGGGCCTCTGCGTTCTACACAGCAAATATAATAATAGATCAGATCTTGAAATAAGTCCTGTTTTTATTCATCCCCATTGCCAGAGCCCGTTTACCTTTATTATATTCAGTAGCCAAGGCCTCTAACATTAGTAATGGCAGCTAGCACACACAGAGTAAGAAAGGTGCCCAGACCAGGATACTTTGCTCTCTTCTAGTTTGCTCCCTCTGGTGATCCCGATGCCCTCTGCACACGTGGGTTTCACAGCTCCCCTGCGAGGGGGGCTAAGCATCATTATCCCCATTTTACAGATGGAGAACCTGAGGGATAGGGAGATGAAATGATTTGCCGATGTCACACATCAAGCAGAGCCAGGCATAGAACCTAGGAGTCCTGGCTCCCAGTTCATTGCTCTAACCACTAGATATCACTACAGTAGAGTCCCCTGTGCCATGATGCTGTCACACGCCATTGGGTTAGGTGCAGGTTTAAGTTAGATGGAAAAGCAGGCAGCGGGGTGAGCCTCAATCCAGCCCTGCTCTGCATATCTTCTCACCCTCCTACATGGCCCTTCTGGGCCTTTGGCTTAGAAACTTGCCCTGTTGCCATTCCTATGGTGTGGAGCCAGGGCTCCAGGGCGGTCAGTCCAGCACCTTTCACCACGCGGGGAATTGGGGACTGAATTCCACCTTCCCCAGGGACGAGGCAGCCATGTCACTTGCGCGGTTACTGAGGAATTTTTACATTTTGCTTCCCGCGTTCTCTCCCCCAGCTGCTGTCAGTAGCGCCCAGCTCCGAACGGCCGAGATCTTCTCAGGCCTGGCCACACACTGGGTATGGGAGAATTCAGAGCAAGGGCCAGGGGCTCACTTAATCCATTGCTGGTGCTCGTGCTAGGGCTGGGGCGTCGAGGTTAAGATGGCTTTAAGCCACCTTTGCCCTCCCTGTATTCTGGAGCTGGGGCGGGGGGGGGGCTGTCTGGCTCTAGGGGATGTTAGAGCAGCCTCCTTAACTGTGGAGATGGCCCCTGCCTGCACTGACTGTATCTGATCCTGCAAACTGGGTTCTACCATTAGCCTCCTCCTGGGGTGCAGAAGGACCAAAGCGAGATGGGCCCTGCAGCCTCCGTGAGCTGCCCCCCATCCAAATGGCGAAGGTGGAGTCGGACATGCTGCATCAGAGACCCAGGAGTTTGGCTCGCGGGCCACACCTAGGATGGAAGATGCTTGAGAAGAACAGGGACAACGGCCCAATGGTCCATGTGCTATACTGGGACTCACGAGACAAGGGTTCAATGCCCTGGTCCATCCCAGACTTCCTATGTGACCTTAGGCGAGTCACTTAGCTTCCCCGTGCCTCAGTTTCCCCCCTCTATAAAATGGAGATGGTAACATTGCCCTTCATCATGGGGTTGCTAGGAGGCAATCAGATGGGACAGGCGCTTTACAGGTACTTAGGACAGAGCCGAAGAACCTGCAGTTCCCTGGGACTTCAGTAGGAGTTGGCAGTGCCCTGCACCTCTGACAAATATCAGACTTTTAAGTCAATTTCACACGTTCAGGTTCTCATGCCCTAGCACAATGCTGCAATGTTTGGGCTGCAACATACAGCAGGGAAAATGCTTATTTTGAAAGGATTCTCTTGACATTGTTTTAAGTCATGAAGACAGTTCTATGCAGATTAGATTTTGCAAAACCTTCTTTTTAAAAAATCAGTAGAAAACCTAAATATTGGGGGCTAGCTCCTCATGTGATGTCTATCAGTGTAGCTCCAATACCTGCTGGGGATGTGGCCCTGGGTCTAAACTATCCAGCATTGTCCATTTTCATTGCATTTGAGTTTGACTAGGTCACTTAAAAAACCCTCCACACACTTTGACTCCTGGCTTTGATTCTGGGTTTTGAACGAGGTTATTACTTTTCCGGGCTCAGCCATGTGTTACTGTTTATTTGCGTTGCGCACCAGCACGATCTCCAGATAAGGATATGTTATGTTTGCACATGAGCTGCAAATTTGATTTTAATTTGGTGAGTATGAGTCCCAGGGGCCTCTCAAATGCATTATAAACATTCACTGGCTCTGAAAGAACTCTAAGCCACGCTGCACTTTAATCAAAGCCCGGCTCTGAGGCAGCGGGGGGCAAGGAGAGAAGAGGGAGGGACAGCAATGGGGAAAAGGACAGAGAGGTGTTAGCAAAGGGACAGAAGGGAAATGCTGCAAAGAGAAGGAAGGACGTTCCCACCACTAGAAAATGACCTGGGAAACCCTGCGGGGGCAGGGAGATGGATTAGATCATTTTCTCCACGTGAAACTTAGGACCAGATCTTCAGCTGATGTAAATCAATACAGTTCTGTTGACTTCTGTAGAGCTACCACCCACATACCCCTGCTGGGGATCTGGCCCATTGCATCAGATCCAGATATGTCTGCGGAAAGCAAGGCATTTTCCCTGACGAGTTCTGCAAAACTGTACCCCACCATACAGGCTAGTGAATGTGTCTCTCTCCTAGGCTATCCCGTTCTTTCATCCCAACAGCTGTCTCACACCAGATCTTTCTTTCCACTGCATCTCTCAAGAATTTCTGGCTACCTGCTTCCCCCTAGTGTGCAGTTTCAACACACAGCAGGAGTCTGAGAATGTTTGCCCATTCTGCCAGGCAGGCAGCTGCTTTTCACAGGCAGTGGGCATGAGTCCCTTTGGCAGTGGAGGTCAGGGTTAGGTGCACAAGGAAGGGCCTCTAATGTTTGCAGTCAGAGCAATGTTCCATGGCTCATGTTCAAAAGCTGGATGTAGCGTCACGATGTGACTAGTGGGGATGGATGAAGACTAAATACGGCCCGAATCAGTCCAAAATAAGGAGTTACACATGAGCTTTTTCTCGGGGGGTGGCGAGGGCTGCTGAAAAATACATTGAGATGACGGCGGCATGCTTTGGAGCACTGGTGGTTCAGACAGACGCCCTCTGTTGGCTCATGTCTTATTGACCCTTCGCTTCACCTGGTCAAGGCTGCTAGGCCCAGATGCTCAAAAATACTTAGGCTCCTAATGGAGGATCTGAGAGCCGTAGTGTCTCATGCAGACCTGATGAGCTGGGTGCTTTAATGCAGCAAGGGATGGCTGGGCTGCGACACATGGGTGACAAAGGAGACCCAGACTAAAGAAATGTGGCACAGCCCAAGTTGGGGTCACCCAGCCAGCCACCACTGGTTCCAGAAATGACAGAAGGGATTCCGGGGTGATTTAATCCAACGTGGGGACAGCTGATGGGCCAACCTCTTTCTGCTTTCAGATGCTGGTTTGTAACTGTAGGCTCCCCCGGGAGAGTTCTGGAGAGCTGCCTTCGGTGCACGTGTACAGGAGAAAGAGAGAGTTGGCATTCGGTATTTGTATTGCGATAGCATCTAGGAGCCCCAGTCAGACACCAGGACCCCCATGGGCTTGGGGCTGTACAAACTCAGAACAAAAATCGAGTCCCTGCCCCATAGAGCCCACAGTCAGCATGGCACGAACAGGTCACTAGATCTACTGGGATCTGAGCTCCGGGAAAGTGACACGGAGGCTGCCGTCAACTTCAGGAGCCTTGACTGCATTAGGCTACAGTCTCCATCGATGCAATGGCAGGGCGACAGCTGCCATTCTAGCAGCACACCAGGGACGGATAGAGGGATTTCCAGCTACAGCTTGAGCTAAGACTCCCTAGGTGGGGCAGTAACCAACCCCCATTCTCTGTGGGGATCAGCCACAGAGGAGAATGCATAACGCCCACTTCCCAGGGAGTTACAATAGCAGCCCTCGGAGCCCCATCAGAGACAAGCCCTGCCTTGAGCAGGATTAGTCCAAGGTGTGCTTAAAATGCCGGCGGCTGCCCGGAGGCCTGTCTACATTAGCACACCCACTGCTGTTACCACTGATGAACCTGCACTGGGGGGAACAAGTAGGGTGAGCAGATGTCCCGATTTTATAGGGACAGTCCTGATATTTGGGGATTTTTCTTATATAGGCTCCTATTATCCTCCCACCCCCACCCCATCCCGATTTTTCACACTGGCTGTCTGGTCACCCTAGGAACAAGAGTAGGAAATTTGGAGCAAAGGAGAGCCTAGTGCGGACGCCACCCAGAAAGGTCGGGCAGAGCTCTGTATGGCCATTAGATGGCAGTGTAGCTTAAAAAATGATGGTGCATGGCCAAGGAGGGATTTGAAAGTTTCTGGTGTCCCAGTTTCCTGCCCCACCTGAGCAAGCTCAGAAAACATCTCCCCATCCTGCCTATCGCAGAGCTGCTCCGGGGAGCTGCTGGGAGAAACTTCCCAAACTGGAGACCACAGTTTTGAAGCAGCTCTCTCATCTTTTAAATCCAGGCGTGTCTCCGATATTTTACATATCACTTTAACCACAGGAACAAGAGCTTACTGGCTGAGTAGGAAGTGTTAGCTAGTGGTTAGTACAACAGACTGGGATGCAGGATGCCTGGCTTCTATGCCCATCTCTGGTCACCACTGGGTGACCTTGGGCAAGTCACGTTCACCGCTCTGTGCCTCAGTTTCCCCACCTAAGTCATTCTAATACGTGGTGTCTAAGGATTCCAAAGCTCTTCACCTGACACAGTTATAACAGAAATGCAGCAGCTGCCACTGGAGAGGAGGAGGGCAACAATGAGCCATGGAGCACATTGCTCAACACTGGAGTTGGGACATGTTTAGCCAAGGGCCCCTCTTGATTCAGTTCCTGGAGCTGAAGGCCTGACTACAGCTGCCTGTCACAGGAGTGAGGATGGGGAATACCTGGAGGCACCAAAAAGGAGCAGTCCCCTGTTCCCAGAAACCAATTTTTCTACCTAGCAATCGAGTGCTGCTCCCCACCCCCACTGCAAACCTTCTCCTCTAGCCAGCAGTGGTGGGAATGAAGGGCTCTCTGCACTGCCTCTCAGGAACGCTGATCCATGAGAACACGCCTGTCTGATTTCCATCGCTCCCATAGTCCCCGTCTGTGAGTTGGGAGCCCGTTTGGAAGGGGCTGGAGTTTCCACTGCAATTCTGCTGTGGGGGGGAATTAAATATGGGTGACATGTCAGCTAAGATCTAGGTGTAAAGCAGGGTTGCGTGCGGGGGTCAGGATCTCTTTCCCTTCACCACTGGTACTTCCATGCCCTGGTTGACATTCAGTCGGTAGGAACAATGGAGGTGTTAGCATAGAGCGCTCCCATCAGCTCATGGTACACTCATCAGCACAGCAGGTGCTTTCCCCCTGCACCACCCATTGGCACAGCCTAGCTGCATAAAGCCGCCTGTTTCAGGGCTAGGTTATTCCATAACTGTCCAGCGTGGAATTTCCTGCACCTTCCTCTCAAGCAGCAGGTGCTGGCCACTGTCAGAGACAGGCCACTGGGCTAGATGGGCCACTGGTCAGATCTAGCAAGGCTGTTCCTACGGACATATGAGGAAGATTCGGTGTCACAGCCTATCCCTGAATGGACCCAGCTTGCTTGTCAGCCATGTGGTTATTAAGGAACAGAGTAACTTGGCAAGATTTGTCTTTTCCATTGGGGGGTGGGAGGGTGAGGGATTGGCTGGGGCAACCACCAGACAGGCTGCAGCCTATAAAAGTAATGTTTCTTTAGGTTAACTAGAAATGTGCTGAAATGTAAGTAGAGAATGGGGGAGGAGTGGGGGTTGCCTTAAATTTAGGCTGGACAATAGCGAGAGCTAGGATATTGTGGGTGAAGGGAAGTGAGATAGTTAAGATGCAAGTTAGAGATAAGTTAAGACATCTCCCAGAGCATGTTGTAAATGTGCTTGGTTCTAATTGCTTTTAATAAGAGTTTTCAACAAAATGAGAACGTTGACGAATGCTCTATATTGATAGTTACTGGAATGGCATTTATGCCGATGTTAACTAAGGTGAGGTTTAATATTAAATAGCCAACTAGGGAGTAAAAGGTATTTTAATTGGGGTAACAGAAATATAGATACGGTAAAAGGCAGGCTTAATGCTAATTAATTACGGGGTTCTATTATAAGGGATTATAACCAAGGTCATACACTAATTATAGATTAGCACGCTCATCCGCCATCGAGGTACCGCTAGAGAACGGGTTCTATTCTCGTTCTTCCATCCAGGGAGTGATCCCCCGGGTGCACCGTCCGCCTTGGAAGGGGAGTGTAGAATGCAGCATGTGGTTAGATTGCACTGCCTGCTTGCTTTAACGAATTCTCTTATTTTAAATAAAGTCTTTTGGCCGATCGTTCATTGTGTCATTCACAGTCCGCCACTAAATGAAACTGATCAGTAGCTGCCCCAGAGGCTGGAACCTGAAGCATTTAAATGGGTTCTTGGTATTATTAATTCATATTTTAAATATAAACGACAATGTTTCAATCAAAGGTTATAGCTCCCTTGCCACTTGCCTCCTACAGGCCTGGAGAGACACTCCCCTCCATCCCCCACCCCGGGGAAACAGCTTCCCAGGACAAGGGGGACCTGCTCCTCCCCTCATTACACCAGTGTAAATCAGGAGCAACCCCAGTGAATGCAGCGGAGTTTCACCAGTGTACAATCAGTGGCAGCGAGGCCCAAAGGGCAGAAACCGCCCGGAGATAGCCCTCCGTACCCACCCATAACCCCCTGGCACTGGCAGTGCTGTGTTCAGAGCCTTCGGCAGCCCTGGCGTTTGGTTGCTCTGAGGCAGCTCATAGGGGCGCAAAGTGGGCCTGGTAAAGCTCAGCGGAGTCACCCGAACCACCTGGAAACAGCCCGTTTGACAAACCAAAAGGGGTTTTTTGGTAGGGCGGAGGGGAGGAACGGGACCTAAAAGTCCTGCGTGGTGACGCAGCCACCTGACCTAATTATTTGCACCCCGGCTCGAAAGCACGAGCAGCACAAAGGGGTGATTTCCCAGGCCGCCAACCGGCCCTTATTATCCCTGCTTCACAGAGGCTGACAGGCTGGGAGAGAGCGGGCGCGGGGTGAGGAGCACCGGCTGCTCAGCCGGGGAAGCCAAGATGGCATCTCCGTAAAGCCAACGGCTGCTTGCAGCGTGCTTGGCCTTTTCCAGTCCCTCCTCGCTCGCTCTCGCCCAAACAATGCTGCAGCCGAACAAAGCAGGAGGGAGCCGGAGGCCCAAGGGGAAGTGCCAGGCGAGGGGCTCTCACCAACGCTATCTCGCCGCCACAGGAAAACAAAGGACTGACTGTGTTGCCGAGCAGGGGCTTTATCGAGCTGGAGTTGTTTTCGTTTGAAGGCGAGGAGGGGTGGGGGGCAGGGCAGGGAGATGCCTAGGCAGGAATGGCTGCTTCCATCTCTGGCCCCAGAGATTGACACAGTGTGGGGGAAAGGAAAAGGTTTCAGGGAAAGGTGGAAGGTGATGAGATGGTTAATCCAGGATTCAGAGAGTCCAAGGCCAGAAGGGACCATTGTGATTGTCTAGTCTGGCCTCCTGGATAACACAGAACTTCCCCCACAATAATTTCTGGAGCAGATCTGTTAGAGAAACATCCCATCTTGATTTTTAAATGGCCAGTGGTGGAGAATCCACCATGACCCTTGGTAAGTTGTTCCAATGGTTAATTACTCTGACTGTTAAAAATGTACACCTTATTTCCAGTCTGAATGTATCTAGCTTCAACTTCCAGCTATTGGTCCATGTTAGACCTTTCTCTGCTAGACTGAAGAGCCTATTATTAAATATTTGTGCCCCATGTAGGTACCTATAGACTTTGATCAAGTCACCCCTTAACCTTCTCTTAAGCTAAATAGATTGAGCTCCTTGACACATGTTTTCTAATCCTTTAAGAACATAAGAACGGCCATATTGGGTCAGACCAAAGGCCCATATAGCCCAGTCTCCTGTCTACTGACAATGGCCAATGCCAAGTGCCCCAGAGGGAATGAACAGAACAGGTAATCACCGAGTGATCCATCTCCTGTTGCCCATTTCCAGCTTCTGGCAAACAGAGGATAGGGACACCATCCCTGCCAGCCTGGCTAACCCTTGGGGTGTTTCTCTGAACCCTGTCCAATTTTTCAACATCTTTCTTGAATTTGGACACCAGAACTGGACACAATATTCCAGTGCCAAAGACAGAGGTAAAATAACCTCTCTGCTCCTGCTCTGTGTCCCTTGTTTATGCACCCAGGACTGTGTTAGCCTTTTTGGCCGCAGCATCACACCGGGAGCTCACATTCAGCTGTTGGACAGAGGTCTCCTCTCATAAGGGTTAACCCTCCTGGATGGCGCTCTTGATTCAAAATCATTCATTATTATTTGTATTGCAATAGCACCTCAACTGAGATCAGGGGTCCACTACGCTAGGTGCTGTACGTACACACAGCTGAAGATCTCACCGGCTAAATAAACAAGACAGACAAAGGAGGAAGGGGAAGCAGAGATGGGAAGTGACTTAACCAAGGACACCCAGCAGGCCAGTGGTAGAGCCAGGAACACAGCCCAGGTTTCCTCAGCCCCAGTCCAGTGCTGTATCACTAGACCATACTGCCTCTGAGAAAGGTGCCTTGACACCACCTGATGGGTGTTTGCTGTGAAATTAGTTTGGTGGGTCTCTGTTTCCCCCATGGACAAGGGGCTACATCACATGAAAGAGAAAGGCTAAGGGTTGAATGAGCCCGGGAGACTGAGCTGTCCCTCGCTGTATCAATAATTCTTTACATTACGAGACTTGGCCCCTGATTCTCTACTGCTGCAGGTCTGGTTATTGACACCTGTGCAAAGCCAATGCGAAGTGGGTGTAAAATAGCCTGGGTATTTGTATTCCTATAGCCCCAGGAGCTCCAGTCATGGGCTAGGATCCCACTGTGCTAGGAGCTGTACAAACGCAGCCTTTTAACCCCCATCTTGCTCAGGTGAAGATAGCTGCACAAGGTGCAAGAGGTGGAGAATTAGGCCCTTCAACTCTGTAGGTATCAGCTGTTGAGCGACAGTGGAGCCTTTCAGGCTGGAGGGAAATCCAGGCAAAGGGAAGGTTGCCCTATTGGCAGGGTTGATATGCAGGCCGTATTTACCAAGCCAAAAGCTTTGAAGTGATTTGTTTGTAGAGCAGTCCAATGGTCCTGTACAGCTCAGCTCTGACATGCAGGTCCCTCACCTACACAAAACCCCGCCTATAATATTCAGCACAGACCCAATGAACGCGGTGTGACCAACCTTGCCTGCTTTCAGCAGATAGCATACAGCGGAGTCCATGTCGCAATCAGAGACAGGGAGAAATATGGGTATGTAGCTTGGATAACTTGTGATGCTTTTTCTTCTCTGTCTACTGCACCTTTAAATTTCTAAGAACTCTTCCTTAGTTCAGAGCTCGTCACCCATTTTGTCCTCAGAATGGCCAGAGCATATTCCAAAGAGACACACACCACCGTGCCCTTTCCTGGAGACTTTACTTTTGTTCCTTCCTGTTGTTTTCCTTAATCTGAAGGTTTCACTGCCTGGAAGCAGATGCTTTGCTCAATGTACAGAAGAAGCCACAAGAAACTGGCTTCCTCACCTCTGTTATATCAAATCCGTAACTTTCTGAAAACAACCTCCACACCAGACCTCACTCAAGGTGTGGTAAAGTTGGGCCCCAAAACTCTGGTCTAGACAGGACCTAAAGGACAATCCCTGTTCCAAAGAATTTGCGATCTCAGTAGCCAAAAGAAGATTATCCCCAGTTTACAGTGGGCAAAGTGACGCCCTCAGTGACTGAGCGATTCTCAAGGTCTGTATGCAGTCAGGAATCTATATTCCCTGCCCAGATCTCCTGCATCCTTGTTTAGTGCCTTAACCACAAGATTGTCTTTTCTCTGCCCAAGCGATGCACCTTTGAATACCCTAGCTAGCTCTACAAGGCACATATACCTTTCTCCCCATCTATAAGGTATGCCCAATCCTGTCCTTCACCAAAGGACCATTCGCTGACAGGGCTCTGTAGCTTTAAGATGCTGCCAGAACACGTAACACATTGATCTTCCCAGCCTCCACTGACCTTCTGAAGTCAACTTAGCGGAGAGTAATTAGTGTGGTTATCAAGGGAAGAGGTGGATTAATGTGGGAAAGTCATTGATGAAGGCAGAGGAGGGCAGATGCTTTCCTGGAGTCCCCAATCAATACAGACCTTGGAGGATGAATGAGAGCTTCAAAGAAAAGCATCAGTGAACAATTGAATGCTGCTAGCTCCCGGCTGGCCGCGCTGCCTGAAGCGATGAGTGAAAGATGGCACGGTGCATGCTGCACACTCTAGCCATGTAACCCTTATTTGTGTCTTTGAAATGAGCCACTGCCCACTGGATGGACCCACGTGACGGAGGAGAGAGAGGAGGAGGGATTCATAGACGGCCAGGGAGGCAACGTTGCACAAAAGATGCTCGTTGTTGTTCATCTGAGTTTAATGCTCGGAGAGACAGCATGACATGAGCCCTGTGGAGGCCAAGCGAGCTCCCCACCCTTTCCTCAAAGGTTTGCAGGCCTGCAGCGCCCACCCGGACCCCCGATCCGATCCCCAGGAACGGCTCTTGGTCTCCGCCTTCCCTCCCACAGAGGGTGCATTCTCACGGTGACCAAAGCTGGCATATGTACAACGGGTGGGGCTGTCTGTGATATCCGCATGCGTTGCATGATGGGATAGCAATGGCCCCACACTCACGCCTGCTTAGGCCATGGGACGGGCAAGGGGGGCAGCTTCCCGAGATAAAAGGGACTTAGCACCGTGGCGCAGCGTCTGTGCTGTTAGTCCGGGTGACATGAGGGGCGACACGCGCTCTTTTTGGGAGTTCGGTTAGGAACTGTCACAGCAGGAATGTGCTGCTCGCTCTGCCAATGGCCCAGGCTATCTGCAGTGTAAATGGGACCGCCCACCTCCAACCATTGGGTCATAACCTGTTTAGCTAGTCCTGCTCCGTTCCACTTCTGTGCAGCGGGACATCCCACAGGGCCGTGTCCCAAAGGTTGCTGGAGTTGCTCTGTAGGCATGCCCAATGGCAGCTCTGTCCCCTTCTTGAGGCACTATGGGATAGCCAGATTTCCCCTGGATGCACTTGCGCTGATACAGGCCAGTGGCCTGGAAAGTGTGGGGGGCGCATGCATGGCTGTGCTGCAGAAGTTCTCACATGAACACAGCTCCACAGCGTTGTAGCAAACGGGATGCAGAGGCCCAGCTGTGCTGCTGACCTCTAGCACTGGTGGCCTCTGTCCCAAGGCTGACTCGCCTTGGGTAACGAGGTGCCCTAGTTTACTGGGAAGAAGGGAGGAGACATCCTAGCTATGCCCCCATTTTCCTCTAAGCTTCCCATCTCCCAGCCCCACCCAGGCACTGCACATCCCCCTCCTTACTCAGCAGCCGTATGGAGGATTCAACAAGGGAGAACAAACTGGAGCATGTTCCGGAGCTACTGTCCCAGCTCCCAGCCGCAGCAGCCAACACCCACTCGGTCATCCCTCCTCTGGAATGCACATTTGAATTCCTCACCGGCTTATTGCTTGTTGCTGGCATGTTTGGTTTCTGATTGTTTGGAACGATTGCACTTTTCCCACACTTTGGGAAACAGCTAGGAATCACCGCGTGGCACTCTGCCGGCTCTACATCCCCCCCGGCACAACCTACTGGAGCGAACACAGGCAGGGCAGCAATCCAGAGGATGGGGCCAGAGCAGGCGGGTGTTGCATGATTCGCTCCTCAGTCATTCAGTGCTGACCTGGCCCATCTTTTCGGCAAGTCCACCGATGCCATGAGTGAGTGCAATTGGAAATATGACTTCACTGCAATCTGTCAGATGCTTCTAGGCAACCAAGATAACAAGCGGAGCCCGGCCTGTGTTTGAACATCTGGAACTTGAGGAGCAATTGTCACCTTCTGAACATTTCTGATCACTTCTGCATTGATGTCTATTGAAAATGCCAGACACATCCCTTGAACAATTTCATCAGCCAACTTTACCTTTCATCACCGATGCTGCGTGTTTATCTTCTGCACGTCACTCAGCTGGGACTGGGACACCCAGCTGGTTAATTCCATATCTGCATCGGGCTGGTTTCACATCGCTGGTTCTTATGCGCTGGCCCAGTACCGTTGCGTTTGGGCTCACAACACTGCAGAGAGGATGCTGAGGATGTTTATGGAACAGGGTTAACCAAAAAACAACGCTCACTGAAATTATAAATAAAAAGTAGGTTAGGGTGTGTAAACCTCGGATATGTAAGTTTGGATCCATCTGTCTGTCTAGAGCAGCCCTATTACCTTAGCATCTGAGCTCTCACAATCTTCCATGTTATCCTCACTCACCCCCCTGTGGCATGGCAGTACTGTTATCCCCATTGTACAGATGGGGAACTGAGGCACAGAGCTGCTCAATGGCTCGACCAAGGTCACGCAGGGAGTCTGTGGCAGAGCCAGAGCAGGTCTACTCCCAGGCTAATATGAGACTTGCCCCCACATACCACCCAGCAATGAATGAAGCTGTTCAATGATCCTGTGAGGCAGTTACGTATTATCACTGATTTACATCTGGGAATGCTAAGGGGCAGGGATACACTTACATTCTACAGCTCCACCAGTCACCACTGACTTCACTGGACTGTCTGCAGCATAAGGTGCTACTCGTCTCAGCTTGAGTTATGGGTACAAGAAACTTACCCAAGGTCACCTAGGGAGCCAGGAATGACCCTAGAGCCCCCTTGCTTTAACCCCAGACTTGGGTCCCTTTTCAAACTTGAATACACTCACCTGTTATTTGCAAACAATTCACCCCTGAGTACTAGGCAAACAAAGGAGCGTCACCATAGATCATACATAACATAACACCGAGCCCTTGACTGTAAAGTGCTGTGCTGATTTGCTTGTGTTTGAATTATTTTATTACAAAGACTTTTAAATCACTCGTTTTATTTGAGTTGCATTAAAGCTAACAGGAAAAAAAATCAGCATGGCCTGTGTTCCTGCCAGGTTTTCAGTCCCTATCTCTCTCTTTCTCATAGGAACCCCCCATAAAACTGATGAGAACAAAACACCCACAGCATCGCCTTCTGTTCTCCTCATATCAGAAACCAAACATAGTGGAAGGTGAATGTAAACAGTTTCTCGAGCCTGAGCAAATTGCCAGCTGTCAAATTAGCACACTCAGTTAAGCTTTTGCCTTAATTACATTGTTTGAAGTTCTAAAGCGGCTACAATCCAGCCCCACTACCCTGGACTCAACAGCGACTCAACAGCCAAATCACCCTGGTATATCTAGTCTAAGTAGGGGTTGAACTGACGGGTAACTTTTGGGAATAATAATCCGCTCTACTAACTGCAGAACCCTGCTATGCTTTCGTCAACCACAGGTTACTAGGCTCATTCCTGGGTGGGATTCTCTGCCTTGTGTTATACAGGGGGTCAGACTAGGTTCATGCTGGCCTTAAAGCCTATGACTGTGGGTAACATGGGATGGCATGGGGGTTTGAGTCATTGCGATGCTAAATGGCACCAGCACAGGACATCAGCATAGCTCCGGCCAAATCAACGGAGTCCATTTTCACCAGCTGAGGATCTGGCCCAGGGGTGTGTAATGACTGTACTTGGCATAACCCGGGCTAGAGGTGGAAGGCTGGAGATGGAAGGTGAACCAGTTCCCATCTTAGCAAAGAGCCAGAGTACTTTAGAACACCTGTATTGTCATGTGTCTCCCATCAACTCTAGCATCTGTGTTCAGGGACTCAGGCAAGGCAGAGAGGAAGGACGGCCTTGGGCTAGGACTCAGTGGTGTTGGGCTTAATTCCCAGCCCTGCCACAGACTTTCTGTGTGTTCCTGGGCACGTTACTCCATCTCTCTGTGCACCAGACTCCCCTATATAACATGACGATGCTTCTCTACCTTGCAGGGGTATTAGCAGGCTGAACACATGGGAGATGTTCAGAACACGAGGATGAGGGCCACAGATACAGCAGGTCATCTAGACCTCACTGCGGTCAATAGAAAGACTTCAGTGGGCTCAGGGGTAGGCCCTGAGGGCTGGACAGCAATTTTCTCTGCAGGGTTTGGTTCAGTCTATTTTTACAGGCCCTAAGCAATGAGGCTTCCACCACTTCTCCTGGGAGATTGTTCACTCTCTCTAGCATATCTCCCCGTCAACCTTTTTTTCAATATCATCCAATTATTCTTGACCCCCACCCCTAAATAATTCCTCTGCTGCTTTGGCATCTAAAGCCATTTCTGAAATCCTCAGTCAATCCGTTTCTCCTCTGTAATCAGCCACCGAGTTGAGAGACTTTCTGCTGCAACATCTCTCCAGAATGCTCCCATTCACAACAGTTACCACGGCTAATAATAATCCACTAAGTGACCAGTGTGCTTGGTGCTGTACAGATCAGACAGTCCACCCAGTAGGGGGTAGTGGTGTGCGCACACACACACACACACACACTCAGTCCATTACACTTGCAGCCCAATCAAACCTGCATTGCATAGATATGGTGCTGTGAAGAGAGACTTTCTCTGCTCTCCCGTCCCTTGCTCAGTTTTGCTGTAACTTTATGGCTTTCCCTTTTGGAACAGTAACTGCCCTCTGAAAATGATGGAGTTTTATTAATTTTGTAGAGTTTTCCACTAACACCCACACCACGGGGCCTGTATCTTGCTCAGCTCTGCCAAGGGCTTATCGCCCCTCTCGATTGTTGTTGGCACTTCATATATCTTGCTGGGGTTTGTGGGAAATGTGTTATTTTTACACGACCGGGCCTCTTGTCTCTTGGCCAGAGGTTTGCTTCCCTCCAAGCTCCAGGGGATTCTGATGCCCAAGGAGCCAGCGCTCAAGATCCCTGCAGAATGGAGGAAAGAAAGGCCACGGAGTGAGGCGGATCATTCCAGTAATCTCGGCTGGCTCCTAGGATCTTGTCCTCTCCAACTCAGTAGATCCTGTTCCACCATCGCCAAGGGCACCGTACCATCCAACCATGTGTTCGCACTGTCTAATGACGCTGGAGGAAATGATCTAGCCATGCCCAGGGGCGTCTGTAGCTTTTTTGCTGCCCCAAGCACGGCAGGCAGGCTGCCTTCGGCTTCCCCGGTCCCGCAGCTTTGGCGTACCTGCCGCCGAATTGCCGCCAAATCCGCGGACCTCTCTCAGGCAAGCCGCCGAAGGCAGCCTGCCTGCCACGCTCGCAGGGACCGACAGGGCGCCCCCCGTGGCTTGCCGCCCCAGGCACGCACTTGGAGCGCTGGTGCCTTGAGCCGCCGCTGGCCATGCCAGCCAATCAGCATTACCCTGCTCTGTGATGTCATTCCCAGGCATGCCTGCTGTCAGAGTGGATACGATGGGGGCGCCAGCGGGCAATTCCCATGCTGTGACAGAGGAAAGATGCTCCGTATGTGGCAAAACCCTGAGCTAGAGGTAGGCATCTGCACCCAGCGGGACGGCAGAAGAGGGTGATACTTGATCCAAACTGGTTTGTCCAGCGCTGCTTGCTCATGGTTCGAGACAGGGCTCTGGAAGTCCTAATCTGCACAGAAGATCGGAGTGTGGAATATGTCTTAGAAAAGCCAGAAATAACCCATGCTTTAGAATGCCAGCCGTTTTATCCCTGAGGGGGAGAACCAGGCTGCTGGGTCGTACAGGATAAGATAAAGCAGATAAATAAACCATGGCAGAGCCTGCTGTAAGAAGGCTGTTAGCACTCAGCAGAAAGCTCGCTAACCCTGCAGCACCATGACCTGGGCTAGCAGCAGCCACACTGGTCACTGTTGACAATTCTTATCAGGTTTTCTCAGTAGCAGAGTTGTCTCATTTTTAAGACAATGAAGGTCAGGGGTGCAGAGGGATGTTTGATTTCTTGCCATCAAAACAGTCCCTTTTTTTTTTTTTTTCTTCCTGTCTGTCAAATTCCAGGTCTAGATACACAGTAAAACCGGTGAGAAAATGTTACCTTGAAGCACTCAGGGGACAGGAGACAGATCCTGCAGGGCCTACAGTGTTATCCATGGCAAAGCCTTTGCGAAATGCGCGCATGGTTTATGAAGGTCCACCAGTGCATTTGGTGATGCGCACACAGGTCAGGGCGTGCTTGCAGTCTTGCATGCGGAGTAACAGGCTCAGTCTATGTGAACATGTGTCTCACTGCCATGTGCAAGGTATACGTGTCTCTGCATTGATTGCAACACTCTGGATATTTTGCACCGCTGCCCTCTACTGGATGGAATCGGGACTGTTCAACTGCAGATCATAGGTCCTAACCTGCTAACGGCTAGTTGAACTTCCCCTTGAGCTCAAGTGGTGAGGCCCCATGCTCTTGGAGCAAGCAGAGCCAAGCTCTCATCCCACTGCTGTGCATGAAGTTCCCAGTGGTGTCCTGCCTACTGACAATCGTGAAGTCAGGCGTGGCCACAGGTTTGTTGCAGTCGAGGTGGGAATGTGTTTCACTGCATGTAAGCAGTAGATGCAGGATTAGCTCTGTCCTCGGAGACTCAACAGTGGAGAGTAGGAGCCAGCACCTACTCGATATAGAACCTTTCCCCTCTGAAATTAGGGCCCAGGAAGTGCCACAGGGGGAAACAGGCTCCAAAGACCAAGCTCATCCCCAATGAAACGCTCCTGATCTGAATGGATTTGGCTCACAGAGACTAAGTGATTTGCTCAGGGTCGCTCAGCAGGTCAGTGGCAGAGCTATGATTAGAACCCTGGGGTGCATGGCTCCCAAGCCACATTGCCCAGGCACTTGGGAACTGCCCCATCTGCTGGAGGGAGAGACCAGCACCAGCCCTGCCACCATTCGGGAGAGGAAGCAACGGCCCCCTGCTCCCCTGTGGCAAATAGGGGGAGAGGAATTGAGTGCTGCTCAGACATTTGTTCTTTAGATACTCCTGGAGCAGACAAGTGCATCCTGGGACATCCCTGGTTTGGTGTCACATGATATGTGTCTGTATTCTCTGGATCTCTCTTACCTAGTCGCCTCCTCTTCCCTGCCCGCTCCCTCTCCTTCTCCCCCATCCCAGCTCCTCTCCATCAGGCCCTACCCTCCCGCAGCTCCCTTGCTGGTGTGACCAGCCTGGGCTCACGTTGGCTGCATTCAGCTGGCTGGAGAGCTCTGTAAATAACGGCAATAGCACGGGGGAAGGTTCCGCTGAACTTTGCTTCCTCTATTGATAACAGAGTGTTCTTGGCCGGAGCCCAGCAGCGGATTCCCGGGGAAAGCTGACTCCTTCCCGCCGTTGTCCTGCCACGACGACTCTGCTGGACGTTGCTCGCGGCCGCATGTGTCGCCTCCTCCCCCGCGTGGCTTGCCAATGGGGGGGCTTCGTACCTTTGGCCATCACCCCGCTTTGCAGCTTTTCCTTAGCAGGGACCTTGGCCCCAGTGAAACCTCCTCTGTGCCATTCCAAGGGTGCAGGGGGAATTGCCAGGTGCTTTTCATCACGTAGCTCAGGCTTCACCCCAGTGCCGGGGAACCTTCACTCCCCCTCTTAGCTCTGGCATCGAGGTCGTGTTGGGGGTAGGGAGGCGGCGTGTCGGGGTAGAGCTAGAATGCAACCGTGCTCCAAAGATCCCCGGCAGAACAGTCCTACCAGCGTAGGTTAGAGCAGCCCAATGCCTACATCTCTAATGCCCGGGACCTGATCAGCCCGAAGGCTGTAGGCACTAGAAAGTTGGATTAGAACCATCTTTGCCTTGCCCCACTCAGCTACAGGAAGGGGAACGTGGAGCAGCTGAGGAGTCAGCTCTAGATGTTTTCCAAACTTGTGTCTGAATGTAGAACTCCTAAAATTGAGGGGTTTCTAGCTCTGGCTTGCCCAGAAGCCAATGCTCCTCATCTGGGTCAGGGGGCTGCAGAGAGAAGGGGGATCAGGGGAAAGGTTTGTCCAGGGCTGCCTGGAGCGGGGGGGGCAAGTGGGGCAATTTGCCTCAGGCCCCGGGCCCCACAGGGGCCCCCACGAGAGTTTTCGGCGGGTCTTCGGCGGCAGGTCCTTCAGTGTCGCCGAATACACCCGGAGCGAAGACCCAGAACTTCTTCCTCTCTGGGTCTTCGGTGGCAATTCGGCGGCGAGGATTCCTTCCGCTCCAGGTCTTCGGTGGCAGTTCAGCGGCAGGTCCTTCACTCGCTCCGGGACCCGCCGTGAAAGGACCCCCGCCGCTGAAGACCCCAGGCCCCCTGAATCCTCTGGGCAGCCCTGGGTTTGCCTGAGACCAGCCAGTTTGATGCCACCTAAATGCATTGCTTCCCCCTGAGCTTCTCACAGAGGTTTCTCTGAGACAAGCCTGAGCACAAAAGGTGGGGTCCAAACTTCCCTGAAACTGGGAGCAAGTGGACGGTGCTTGGAGCACAGGCTCTGGCCTGACTCTTGCTGGAGAAGATCAGGATAAAGCTCTGATCTGCATCAGACTGTCCAAACCCAGTGAATGGGGGGTATCGGATTGGGAGCCCCTCACTGCAGGTTTTAGGTCCACGTGAACCCAACACTGAAAACCAAACTGGGAGCTCCTGGCACTTCCATCCTGCTCTCCGCTACCCAGCGCCTCCCCGCCATGGAAGGGCTGGAGGAATGGGAAGCAGGGTCTATTTGTCTTTCCATTGATTGGTTGAATCTTAGGTCAGGCCGGGGCTCTGCACATGGCAGACGGGGTGGGCAGGAAAGAGGGTGGTGAGCCTCTTTGCATCAGTGTTGGTCAGCCAGGATAGGGGCTGAAGAGGGAGAACTTAATATTTGCATTTAAATCCATTGGCTAATCCAGGATCTGGGAAGAACCTGCCGCTGGGAAGGGGCGTGAAGAGCTTGCTTATTTTTAAAATCAATTGGCTAATTGGGACGAGTCTGAGGGGAGGGAAACGTCCTGATGCTTAATTGCTTTAATTAGCCAGGCTTGCCCTGAGCAGGCTCCCACACTGAGTGCTCAGTGCTCTATTCTGATCAGCCAAGACAATGGGCGGAAACCTCATAAATCCCTCGCGAGTGGAGAATTTACCCCTTAGACTAGCAGGCCCAGACTTCACTAGCAACCCTTTGAGAGAACTCAGAGCCGCTAGCCAAGCCAGCTAGGACAAGGCTGTAGGGTTCCTTAGCCATTCTTAAAGAGTCCCTCTGAGGGTGGTTTCTCTAGTCTCCCCAAGGGTGAGTGAGTTGCATCCTGAGGTCCCTCTGGGTGGTTTGCCTTAGGGAGGAATGATCTTGGGGGTTGGCCAAGGGAGATCCCATAGTTGCTTCCTTGCAGGCAATGTTCTTTGGACTGGGGAGCCAGGAAGCCGCTGGCCGGTTATAATTAGAGCTCTGATGGGCTTTTGTCTCGTCTCTCCACGACGGAGATGGGCAGGGCTGGAGGGTTTGCCTTTGCTTTGCATGACCGGGCCTGGCGGTATGTGTGAGATCTGCCCCTGGGGCAGTGGCTCAGCCCGTGTTGCCATGACGCTATAGAAAGTAGCGAGTAGGAGCTCCCTTGTCTCTACTTGCAGCTTTCCCCGCTCTGGGGCTTGATGGTGGAGATAAACTGCCTTGATGGGATGGCAGGACAAGTTCCAACATTGCTTCCCGGTGCCTGCTGCCAACTTCAGAGCGTGAGAAAATACCAGGAAGGATCAACTTTGTACAGACGTTTCCATATGATTGATATTTTCACGGCAATGTGGGTTTTTGGGTTTCTTTCCCCCCTTCTACAGAATCCAGCGCTCGTGCTCTCAGGCACGTGTTCTACAGAGCTCAGCCCGCAGGCACCGTAGACAGCCTTGGACCCACTCGATACTGGGCTTTCTTGCACCAGTTGAGCTTTGCACCACCACAAAACGCCAACGTACACGTGCTGTGGGGCTGCAAATCACCAGGGTCACACCAGTGAGAGCCCCTTTGGGCACTAGCACGGTGTGCCCACATTAGGGGGTTGTGCTTGTTTAACTGCACCCTTAGACAAGTTACCTGGGGCACGTTTCCTTGCTTTAGACAAGCCCGTGGTTCCAAGCCCTCAGGACTCCAGACCATTTTCAAAAATGTCCAGTCTTGTTCAGTGCCTCAATTTGGGGAGCCCCAACCTGGGACATCTCAAAGGAGCCTGATTTGCAGAGGGCAGATGCTCAGGGCTGTCTGAAAATTGGGGTTCAGCCTCAAAAATCAAAGCACCCAAAATCACTAGTCGCTTTTGAAAATTTAGGACCATGTTCCTGTGCAGTTGGTGGTCACAGAACCCAAACAGCCCCTCCCCCACTCCTTAATAGTCCCTCCACCTCGGGGTCAGCCTGTATTGATGGGGTGTGGTGCGGAGGCAGGGCGTCTCACTGTCTCTGTCCATACTCTCTCCTACAGCGCTTTCCACTCAAGGGACCAGCAAAGGCCAATTGCCTTATGGAGTCGGCCTTCTACTACCGCTAGAGCAGAACTGTACTCAATACATTTGGGGGTGCAGGAGGGTGGTCTCTTAGAGCAGGCAGCTGCCCAGTAAGCCTGGTCCCCAGTAAAGGCTACGCTGTATTATCCGTAGCTAATTCGTCCCCAGTCCCAGTGTTGGCTGTTCAACTCTTAAGTTTACTGAAGCTTTTGCTCTTCAGAGGGTTTCCTTCAAACCAGAAGGGCTACAGTCACATTGGGTGAAAGCTCAGAGTCGGCAGAAGAACACCTTCAGTGCCCACCGTGGAGGGCAAGACCCGCCCCAAGACGTCAGTTCTGCACCGTTCTCCAGCACTCAGCTCACACCGCTAAGGGGATTAACACTAGGTTGGACGAAGCACCAGGGAATAAACTGTGGGAGTAATGCTGAGCTTCTCAAGCACTGCTGGACATGCCCAGACATAAACCATTCCCCTTTGCGGCACTGCCGAGGCTGAGAAATCCCACAGCTCGGTTGTAATGCCTCCCCTTCCACCTGAGAGAGGAGACTGGGAGTGGGCAGCCCCGGTATGTAACTCCTGAACAAAAGCACACAAATCTCAGATCTGCGTTCTCCAAGAGAGAGCGGCTCTCAGAAGGCTCTGTAGGGAATGTTTGAGTTGTCTTAGCCCAGCTCTTGAATGCAGTAGTGCCCTGGAAATTCCTTCAGGGTGCTTATCTCCACCCCATGAATACCGCCTGATTATCATGAGAATAAATGACAAAGGAGCGCCCAGCCCCTCAGATATTCTTCAGCCACATATCTGGCAGCCTGGCTTCTCTCCAGTTTCCCCATTATTCTGGTCTCCCTCTCTGTTAACATTGGCTTATTCCAGCTACCCAAATGCCGGTTAGCGCCCCAGTGCTGGGGAATATTTGAGGGCTTTCCGCTTGTGCATGTTGTATTCTCCCTGTCCAGACGTTAACTGCAAAGAAAAGAATGATTCAACAAACGAGAGCCCTCAGTAAAACATGGGTAAAACAGCATGGAGTGTCAATAGATGTTCATTTTAACCAGCATGGTTTGAACTGTGAATTCTTCCAAACAAAATGGCGTCTTATCAGATCTCGGTAAGAACAGTCAGTTTAGTTATTACTAGCTGTATCTTTCGCCCTCCCTGGCTAGGTATTCATACTGTGCTCATCCCCACGGTAGTGCCAGCATCCCAATTCAGCAAAGTAATTAATTCAGTAAGTAATTCAGCACACCTAGGCTTAAAGTTTGGCACATATTTAAAGTGCTGTGCTGAAGTGGAGCCTAAGCGCCTTACAGAACCAGAGCTGTGTGTGCAAGAGAGCAGGGGAACAGTCCAGGACACTGCAGCGAGGATGCTGAGGCATCACTGATCTGGTTTAAGGAACAAGGTTAACAAAACAAAACCCAGTGCTCACAGAAATTTAGGGTTTGTAAACCTCTGGTATGTAAGCTTGGATCCATCTCGCTAGCAATGTATGGCAGCCATGTTACCTTAGTATCTGAGCACTCGCAATCTTCAATGTGGTTATCCTCACCCACCCTCTGAGGCCGGGTAGTGCTGTTATCCCCATTGTACAGATGGGGAAACTGAGGCACAGAGCTGCTCACTGGCTTGTCCAAGGTCACGCAGGGAGTTTGTGGCAGAGCTAGGAATTTAATCCCAGTCTCCTGAATGCCAGGCTAATATCAGAATCACCCCCTAACCCCAAATCTATTGGAGTCTTTTCACTGACTTCTGTGGGGTTTGCATTCGGATCCGGTCTGGCAGGCTGGAAGAGGGTAGTGTTTCCTGAACGATATTGTTTTATTTCATGACAAAATAAGTTCCTTCTCCAGAACAGCACCATTCTGGAGAGATTTCAGAGTAGCAGCCGTGTTAGTCTGTATCCGCAAAAAGAACAGGCGTACTTGTGGCACCTTAGAGACTAACAAATTTATTAGAGCATAAGCTTTCGTGGACTACAGCATCCGAAGAAGTGGGCTGTAGTCCACGAAAGCTTATGCTCTAATAAATTTGTTATTCTGGAGAGAGAGAGAGAGAGAGAGAGAGAGCGCGCTTTCTAAATGGAAACAAGGCTGAGCCGTAGACAATGGGAAGTGAACTAGAAAAACAGCCCACTTAGCAATCAATTGTATTGCAGAATAGCCACAGTGGGAATAGCCCTTCAGAAATGCTTCCGGGGAACCATTCTGACCATCATTAACCCCTTGGGCATTTATTCTACAGCTAACCATGTTGCACTGGTATGGGGCTGCTTATTAGAAGACTTTCTGTGTATTCCGCATTTGGTAAACAGACCGACAGCCTTCGAACATTCCCTGTCCTTTATTTCTGAGTGTCTGGCATGCCAGCCACCTCCTGGGAGCTAGGAAAGACACGGTCCCTACCCTCAAGTGCTTACACTAAACCCCAGCTCCACTCAGAGCCCGGGAAGCCGATATTTATTTTTGCCTCCTCCCCTGAGGAATCAGATGTGGACTCAGGTGGTTTTGTGGGGGAGTCATTTGCCGGGGCACGCCGCCTGCTCCCAGTCTCCTTGCTTAGGTGGAAGAGAAGGCAGCGTACTGTGTAACTGAGGTATCCTCTGCCGTTACAGCAAAGGGAATGGTTTGTGTCCGGGCATGTCCCAGAGCACGCTACAGCTCAGCATCTGAAGGCCGGGCCCTGGTTAAATGACAGAGATGCTGCAAAGACAGTAAAGGCTCCGTTTTTCAGTGGGGCCGAGCACCCACCAGTCTTACTGAGTCCGTGTGGGAGCTGCAGAGGCGCAGCACTTGGGAAAGTCAAACCCCGCGTGCAGCTGAAGCCGTCCCCCGCCTCTCTCCTGGGGACTGGAAACCTGCCCTGCCTTCCTTTTCCCTTTCTACTCAGCTGCCCTGGACTCTGGCAAGTTGAGCATGTGGGTTGGGAGCTGCAGAGGCTGTTCGCATTGTATAGACTCTGAACCCCAGGGCCAAGCCTGCATCATCATGTCACAACGCAAACCACCGGCGCAACAATAGGATGCAGCCGATCAAGAGGAGCCCAGCTAGACCAACAGCTGGGGAAGGGGCTAGTGCGGAGAAGGCCCAGGAGCCCGATCCCAAAGGGAGGGGAGGTCTAGGCACTCCCCTGCCGCCATCCTAAAGCATTGCACTACCCAGGGCAGATCCTCCGCGGGCGTCCAGGGCTGAAGTCTGCTGAATCCAAAGAAGCTACGCCAATTGACACCAGCTCTGACCAGTCACACCCGCTGCGGATCTGCCCCTAACTGTCTATTCCAGGAGAGCAGGACAGCCACCGGAGGAAACAGCTGTTCAAACACTACTCTGAGCTCCAGGTGAACAGCAACTGCTCAGCACTCTGCCTCACAGTGGGGCAGGGGGAAAGGAAACTTTGACTCACCCAGCCAAGAGCTATTTACTACTCATGCAGGGCAGAACATGTCACCTTCGGCCTTCGCCTACAGGGCCACCTCCATGGAAGTGGGCTTGTCTGCTTCAAGGGTTGAGAGGTCATTAGCAGGACTGAACCCATGAATACCTGGACTCTAAATGTTTCAAACCCAATACTGACACCACTAACGTTTCACAGAGTGAGCCAGAAAACAGATCACGTCCTTATTGGGATGACGGCAGAAAGAACGAATGATATTTCACTGATGCCTTTACTTGCCTAAGGCGAAAGGGTGAGTAGAATTTTGAAAGGCTTTGTGAAAAATCATCCTTTCCCCACTGAATTAAAATAATGAGCACATGGTAATTACACAACATTTTTCCTCCATACAGCTCCAAACACTTTACAAAGGTAAAAGCATCATTATCCCCATTTTACTTATGGGAAAACTGAGGCACAGAGCTGATGGGACTTCTCTAAAATCACACAGGGAGTCAATAGAAAAGCTAGGATTAGAACCCAGCCCTCCCCAATTTATAGTCTGGTGCTCTAGCCACTGGATTGTACTTGAGCTGTGCTAACGTGACTCACAGGGCGCACAGAAAAACTTGCTACACTCCTAAAATTCATGGGCTAGATTCTCAGCTGGTATAACTCAAGCTAGATCCTTTATAATTTCAGTGGACCAGAGGAATTGCCAGAGTAGATCAGACACATGATCCATCTAGCCCTGTGGCCCGTCTCTGCAAGTGACCAGTCCCAGATGCTTCAGAGGAAAATGGAAGAAGCCCACAGGAGACAGTTCTGAGATAACCTGCTCCCCGAGAATGTTTCCTCCTCACCCACATAGTTAGAGGTTAGCTGGTGCTCTGAAGCATGTGGGTTGATGTGCTGCATTTGGCTGATTAACATCTGCTGAGCAGCTGGACCGGTGCAGGAACAGAAACTTTTGCAGGATCCACGTCATGTGAATGGTGCAGCTCAGGGGGCACCGAGGAAAAGCAGCCCGCTACAGTGCTCCCAAGCTTCCCATTCAATCAGCAACATGTGCAAGTCATGCCTAAAGAAAGGCCTGTCACCTGTCAGAAAAATTCCTACCACATTAGCAACATGCTATAGATCGGAAACCCCCTGTCGGCATTGCCAAGTTCATTCCCTTAGAAAGCAGGCAATTTAGAGATGCCCATGCTAGTTCTCTTTCCATTGGAGCAGGCTAGTTCCTTGCTCTGACAAGATGATTGCAAATTACCTGCCTTGCTCTCAGTAAACCCCCCAATTAAATGGTAACGACTTCCCAGACAATGCCTGGCTGGAGTGCCCCAGCATTATGGATCCACTTTGTACTCTGCCGCCCCGCAATCCGGATAGGAGATCAGGTGGGGATCCTATTGACCTGGTCCTGTCTTTGTACCCAACTTTGTGTGGCAAAGGACAGATCAGGCAGTTCTCTCCATCCTGTGTTGAGGGCCCCCGAGTCTAGGCAGTCCCTTGGAACAAAAGGTTTGGAGGTTTAATATTATGCCAGGAGAAAACAGCTCTCTGGAAACCATCCAACATTCACAACTGAAGACGGGACTAGCCCAAACAAGTCCTGCTACTAACTTCTAATGACAAACACACAATACCTTTGTTGTGCCTTTAAAAGGAGCTACATCTCCAGAAGCAAAGCATGCTTGCCATTCTATCCTTTCAAAAGAACACCTATGGTCACCACTGGGCATTGCTGAGAAGTAGAGCCATAAAAACAGAACCAGGAGCCAGATGGGGAGTTACCCTGTTATTCAGCCAAGCGTCCCCATAGCTTAAAACCTCCTGTGACCTGGATTCTTGCACATCTTCAAACACATTTCTCTGGGCATGAAATACATTCCATCCTATTAACAATGGTGGAGAAAAGACAACTTTAGTTGCATAACTAACGGCTCTCTTTCCGCCCCAAGATCTAGAGGCATGATATCAAAGAGGCACTTTCCTGAGCACATGCTTAAAAAGAATACCAGCCATAAGAACGTTTTTCAAAGGAAGATTCAGCCTTTTTCATATATAATGGTCGTAAAGGCTCAGGGGATTGGAAAATCAGTTTGTCTCTGTCACCAGTTCAAATCCAGCCAACGTCAGTAGTTACTGAACACTGTCCCCATTCAGCGACTGATATGAAATGAACTGATGGTCTCAGTCCAGGTGCTAGTGGACAGTTGTCTATGTCACTGTCACTGCTGACATTCTCAGTAGACAGGGAAAGGGCGGATTGGAGGAGATAACCACTGCAGAGCCCCCGCAGAAAGGTCCTTCCAGATCAAAGTTAGAGATACAGGCAGAACAGCCTGGGGACCCTTACCTGGCGACTGCCCCCAACATTCTGAACTCTATGCATCCGAAGAAGTGAGGTTTTAACTCACGAAAGCTTATGCCCAAATAAATCTGTTAGTCTTTAAGGTGCCACCAGACTCCTTGTTGATTCTGAACAGAGTTGGCTAAACATTTTCTGTCCAAACTTTTCTGGAGAAAAGATGGCTTTTGGACAAAATTGAGATTTGTGTGAAAAAAATTGCTTTTTCATTAAACGTTTTCAGGTTTTCAGCAAAACAACAGAAAACCATTTTTGTTTGTTTAGTTTTTGGTAAGCAAACATTTAAAAGTTGCCTTTTCCATTGCAAAAAATAAAATAATAATTAACTAATCATAATAATAATGCGGTTGTTTGATTTTGGGGTTGTTTTTCCCCCCACAAAAGCCTAAAAATTTGTGGAGAAAATGTTTGCCATAAACTAGTATTTTTCATTTTCATTGAAACTTTTCAGAGGAACAAGATACCATTTTCCAACCAGTTCTAAATCTGAGTGCTCTGCTGGGTAATCCTGGAAAGTGAATTTTACTACTTTCTTGGGCAACAGGCTTGAAACATGTACGGTTTTGTTTGAACACCTGGCAACTCCACCTGCCCATTTGAAATCTCATCTCTCCAGTGGAGGAGGAGTCCTGGTGGCTGAGACAGGGGCTCTGTTATCCTATGCCATTACAGCACAGGGAAGGATTATGTTCGGGCATGTCCCAAAAGTACACTGGGAGCTGTTGGCTTCCTGATCGTTGTGTCCTTAATAAATGTGAGAGGAATTCCTGCACTCTGGGTTAAAAGAAGGTGTCAGCCTTCAGGCCTGTGATTCTAGTACTTTTCACAAACACTCAATACACCTTTTTAAAGGGGAGAAAAAAGTCCTGTCTGGTCTGTGCTTGTCTGACCCATATGCCTCTGCTTAGGAACATAGGATTGCTCTATGGAGTCAGAGTCAGACCAACCTCTGGGCAATTTAAAACACGTCAAATTACAAAACAAGAAGGAATAGACCCATGGAATCCGGACTCTCTGGAGCCTGCTCTTCTCAGCATGGTCCAGTGGCCAGGACCCTGCCCTAGGGACATGACCAGTAATCTGCCAGTAACCTTGCACAAGTCATTTCACTTCTCTGTGCCTCTGTTTTCTCTCTCCAGCCTGAATCTGTCCTGCCTATTTGGATTGTGAGCTCTTCGGAGGAGGTTTTCTTGCTCTTACAATATAGTGTACAGCACCTAGCACAAGGAGGTCTCATTCTCAGCTGGGGTTTCTAGGTGGCACTGCAATACAAACAGCAGCAATAAGTGTCACCAGACTATGGCACGTCCTAGCTTGTTAGACTGGAGGGCTGGACACATGCACAGTGGGCAGAACATGACAGCCAATAACATCTTTCATCTCTCGGACCCCACTTTGCAAGTCCAGCCCGTGAAGTTCTTTCAGGGTTTGGCCACATTCGTTGCATGCACAGATGTTCTGAATGGCTTTAATTCTCTCCCTTTCTTCCCTCCAGTCTCTGTACATTAGCGGAGCATTGTCAGACTCAGTACCTAGCCACAAAGACCTGTTTCTACCTCACCATCCTGCACATTATAAAGGATCTGGTCACCACATGCCTCTGTGCCCTCATACATGGGCAGGCATGTACATGCGATGGTCGACCAACATCTGATAGCATTTCAGCCCATGACGTATCATCCATTAAAAATGAAAGACAAAAGAGCCATAATTTATCTCACAAACCACACTGGAATGCAATTTTTATCTGCATCGTTATTTAGTGGGCTGTAATTTTACTGCTTTTAAAAAAAATGCTGAATTCATTAGATAGGAGATCAAAGTCACTATGCAAAAGGGAGAAATATCTTCAGAACAAAACAAAAACCTTCAAAGGTTAAACAGCCCATTTGGACAGGAGTCGGGGATCAGCTCTCCATCAGTCTCAGAATGATTTTTCATTATTCTGTGAAGGCCCCTTCTTTAATGTAAAGTTTAATGTCAGGAAACACTCCCTGCTTTGTGTGTGAATAAGAGAGAAGTAAAGAGGCGGCATTTTTGAGAAATCAGATCAAAGTGCAACTAAGAAAAGACACAATGGGATGGGACCATCTGATTCAACAGATCATTTGGTTTGATCCATTGTCCCCTGCTTGCCGGATCATTTACAGCTGCATAAAGGGAGGGAGAAGTGACGCCTATTCAGAATGCGGGAGCTGTGTTTAGAGTGTAATCTCTTGGGGGAGGAACCATCTTTTTGTTATATACCTGTACAGCACCCAGCACTCTTGATTGAGACCTCTAGACACAATATAAATAACAACAACATTTTGCAGAGGCATGAATGGCTGCACAAGGTGCTGCAACAATCAAGCCCCTGTTGTGTCTGAGTCCTGTGTACCTTTCTGACAAATACAAACGATAACTGTGCCTTGTCCAGGTGGCCCCAACACAGCCGTGGGAGAACAAGTGGAGCTCCGCTCTGATCCGCGCATCAGTTGAGTTCTGATTGCAGAATCTTTTGTCACTGGAGTGGATGGAAGAGGCGTAACGAGAAAGGCTGGACTTTGCAAACCCCACATAGACAGTAAGAAAAACCACCCTAGTTTGTCACCTGACCAGATGTGGTCAGGATGACAGCGCAGAAGAATTGGGAAAGTTCAGAGTTTCTTTCCCATTTTCTCCTACTTTAACTCGGTGACCTCTGCGCCCCTACAATGTGAATCCCAACACAGGATGTTCACAGCCAATTTCCTGACCATAACCATTCTCTGTGGAAGATATGTGTTAGTTAAACACAAGCTACTGGGCTCAACGCAGAGGTAATGGTGTGAACCTCTATGGCCTGCGTCACACCGGAGGTCAGACTAAATAATCCTAATGGTCCCTGGTGGCCTTAAAACCTAAGAATCTAGGAATCATTTCTAACTAAAGAGGGAGCTGAAGGCAGGGTGCCGCTGCCCTCAGAGCATCCGCCCCTTGCTCCCAAGATGCTCATCAACTGTCTATAGATTAGAGACAGCCCCCAAGCTACAAAATTCGGACCCAGATTTCGAGCCCTTCACCCACGCTTGGGGGCGTAGGGATCCATGGGTTTGGCTCAGCCCTTGCAGGAGATAGAAGATGAATCAAGGTGCAGATTCCAAGCCAAAGGTCACTGGAATTTGCGATGGGGTTGGAGGCTGGGTGCTGGCCTAGGCCCATCTTTCATGCACACGCTGTATACAAGAGGCCAGGCAGCCACCGGTCACTGCTGTAACACGGGGGTATCAAAATTCTGAGCATGCTCCTCCCCCCCAGCCATTCACTCTGAGGCATCAAACACCTTAAAGTGGCCACTTCCCAGGGCTTTGGTGTCGCTATGCTGGGAAGAGATGGGGTTTTGGCCACAGTGACCCCTAACTGGCTGCTTCCCTCTACCTCAAGCCTGCATTCCCAGCATGCCCCGCTTCCCTCCGCTGCTAAGTCCCATCTGCCCCTTCTCTTGACTTGGGGTCTGGCTGGGGTGAGGAAGAGCAGCAGGTCCAGCAGGGGGGCAGGGCTGGTGCTGAAGGTAAAGGGTGGGAGGCATGAGGATCTCCATCCAGGGGAAGGGAGAGCCTGTTCCAGAGATTGCTGGTGGGGAAGAATGGGAGAGAGCTGGTGAGGGGAGAGCAGCCTTCTTCGGCTCAGGAGATAGGGACGGAGACGAGAACCTGTCCGGGAGAAGACAAGTGGTGACGAACTGAACTCAGATGGCATCCCTCAGTTCAGCAGCCTAAACCCAAGCACAGTCCTCCTTAAAGCTAAACCCAGAGGCCGGGGAGACCCCAAGGAAATGCCAAGCTCCAGCCCCGATTACTAATTGTGACACTGTCCCCCTTTGAACTAGATGGGCCGACAGGAGCCTGCTTACCCTGCACGTGAAACAGGTGCAACGACAGGCTGAGTCATCCCGACATGCCCCTGCATCTTCTATTTACTTTTAATTGCTCCTTTGCAAGTAAGAAAATACTCGTGAGATTGAAAACCCTGCACGTTGGGGCCTGAAGCAAGAGCGCTCCGGTCTCCAGAGCCGTTGACGCAAGAGACTCTCCTTCAGGCTGGATTGGCTCTCCTCAGCCTGTATTTATTAGAGCTGATTGCACCATAGAGAGAGAGGTGGGACCCTTTCAAATGTAAACAACCCTGCCCGCTCTGCGTGAGGTCAGTACCTCAGTCAGCACTGTCCCAAACAGAGCCCTGGGTGGACAGTCAGGTAGTGAGATCGGGGGTGGAATGGGCCCATAGGGATGGAGGGAAATGCTCACACCCCAGGGTAAGGAAGAGGCAAAGGGAACAAGTCATGGGTGGGACACCAGAGCATCAGAGCTGCTGCATGAGCTCTATGGACCACGGTGAGGAAGGCACAAAGACATTCGGTTTGTTGATTGGCGGTTTGCTCTGTGCTCTGCACACCCATTCCCTCGCTGTCCCTCTGCTTCCAGCTTCATACCCTGGTCTGTGCTCCCCTCCACACCTCTCCTTCCTTTCCTTTCCCTTCCCCACTGCCTTGGTCTTATCAGGTTGTCCCACTCCTGCCATTGCTGTTCACTTTGCGTCGTATGTGTTTGCACTTTGCCTGCCTGGTTATTTATACTGCAGGCTCTTCAGGGTAAGGACTGTCTCTCTCAGTGTGTTTGCAAAGCACCAAATGGTGCCATGATCTTGGTTGCTGTCGCTAGGTGCTCTGGTAGTTATGCAAGACTGTAGAGCTAGAAATGGAGAACTAGAGAGGGGTTTGCATCTCCAGGGCAGCCAGCACAGCCCTGTCACCAGCACAGTCTCAATTTTAAACCCACAACCGTTAGCAACCTTGTTGACAACAGCGCTAATGACGCTGTTCCACTGGGAGAACCTCCCACCATTCAACAATGACATTTTCAGCTGCATATCTCAGGCCTAGATAACTGTCTGGAAAGTTATCTCCTCTCACTAGCCTGTAAGGACAGAGCCAGCGGGTCAGGAGAGAGCAGGCTGGAAATGGGTGGGGGGTTGTTTTGGCTTTTTTAGAACTGGCACGAAAAGAGCTTTCTCAGACTTTCCACAGAATGGAAACCAACCCAGCCACAGCTCAGCACACCGAGGGCCTGATCCTTGCTTGCAGGCTGGTCCCGCCTCGGACTTGGGCCCTGGGCAGCTAGCCTGCATTCTCCTCCATCGGTGAAGGGATACAGTAAACAGCCCTGTGAAGTGCTATCGCACTGCCGGCTGCGGCTGTGTTTATCCTTCAGCCCCTTGACAATGGGGCGCAGATAGCACACTTCTTGCTGAGATCCCGCCAGCCTTCCTCAGCGGGTCGATAGCAGGGGAACATTTCCAGTGAACACAACATGCTCCAGCCCTTGTCGATGGCGGGAGGGGGCTGTTAGAACTCCTCCCTAATGAATTGGCTGCCTGCGGCTGAAATCCTCTCTTCACTCACTAGCAGACATAGCACGGACCGCTTTGCCCCCCCCAGCCCCTGACTCAGATGCCAACCTAACACCGACCTGGAGGAAGTTCAGCCTCCAGGGTCCAGTCAATTGTTGGCTTGCCTGCTCAGGCTGATAACTAGCAAGAATTGTGCGGGTACCATATAGACTTCTACACACTAAGGACAGGGCCCTGTCTACAGCACCAGTCTCTCTATTGATCCTGGGGTTTACAACACACTCATCACAGTAATATCTAAGGGAGAGGTTTTCAAAAGAGCTCGGCACCCACGGTGAGTGGCCAGATTTGGAACAGAAGTGGGCATTGCTGGGGGCACGTTGGGGGCTGAGACCTTGAAAATCCCCATGTGCCTCAGAGACCGGAGTTATTTCTCAGAGGTTAATTAAGCATCAGACGATGACAAATAAGAATTTCCTGCACCAATCAAGCAGGCAGTTTAGGGGTGAAGAGCTCTATACTTCGCCCATTCATAGTCACTAGAGCCGTCCACTGGCCAGCGATCTTCCTCACCAGAGCTCGAATCAGGAACCTGTGACTGGTATTCCCTTCCAGTCCCCTCTTCCTGTCGCTTAGTCATTCCGGGACCTCCTCCTAGAAAGATGTGACAAGGCCAAAGCCAGAATATCTGGGGGCTGCAAGGAGGAGCTGGGAAATGAGACCAGTGTGGCGGAGTCCCATGGAATCCGAAACAAAATGAATCAAATCAAGACAGGCAGCTTGATGTTCTATGGCTTTAGGGCACCAGTCTAGAATTCAGGCCGGTGGGGGAGAGAAGAAAAGGAAAATCAAATCTGGCTTTTGCAGCCAAGTGTTCATTTCCCCAAATATTTAACAGCTATTGCCGCAGAGACGGTAATTAACAAGACTCGTCCTCTCTGCCCACACTGTTACAGGGTTGGATGCTGCCTCGGCTCTTTGAACTATGTTCGCTACAAGGATTAGAAAGGTTCTTTAAATCTTTGTCAGTTATGCTTATGCAGGGCTATAAATGTACCTGGCACTCCAGTCTGCCTACCCTCCACTGGTTTCTAATTACCTTGTCCTGGCCAGATCCCAGAGCCTGTGCTCCACCCTCATCTTTCTCAACCTCTTTGCTGCCTTTGACACTGTTGATCACATGGCCCTGCTCAAAATCTTGTCTTCCCCAACCTTTCATTGCTGCGTTCCCCTCCTGTCTGGTTGACAGTATAGGGTTCAAAGTTAGGTTGCTAAAGGCATCCCCAAGGCAGATGTCTGCTTTGGCTTCCTATAGGGAGGAGTGAGCTGTCCTTTTGTATTCGTAGGGGGCTTTAGCAAAAACCCTGCTAGGAGATGTTTACTGCGGAAGTAATTTGCAATGGATAACACAAGCAGCTTTATTGAACCTACTATTTGCCGAACAATGCTATATATTTTTATGTGCTGGTACCTATTAACCACCCCCACATACACGTCGGCAGACCTATCTAGTGTAAATAGCCCTCCTGCAACAAACTGCTGCAGTGCCCTCCGAGTGATAGGCGTACCTCAAAAAGTTTAG
This sequence comes from Chrysemys picta bellii, assembly GCF_011386835.1. Taxonomy (NCBI): domain Eukaryota; kingdom Metazoa; phylum Chordata; order Testudines; family Emydidae; genus Chrysemys; species Chrysemys picta. The sequence continues at coordinate 19,864,850 of NC_088808.1, forward strand.
AAAGTTGGGTTCAGGTCAGCACCCAAAAGTTACCAAAGCTCATTCAAGTCCCTTTGGAGCAAGTGGGACGGGACATATCAGAATTCTAATGTGAGCATCATCTTCTTCATGGGCATTTACACTTCCGGTCTCAGCACACACCAGACTAACAGCCAAGACAAAAATAGTGAACTAAACTTTTTACCAAATCTTTAAAAATGTTTGGGTGCAGTGTGAATTTTGGGCAAGAGATCGGGGTAATCCCGCCCCCAGTTTATGCCACTCAGCACAATTTAACAATCAATCATTGTGGCTAATGTTGGGTGATTAGAGCGGTAATGAGCAAATACCGGCACCCAAGAGAGCGCCCGAGGGAGTTCAGGGCAGGAGCTGAGGGGCTGGCTGAAGGGATGGAATTGGACAAGGACGCTGCACGAGGACTGTTACACTTGTGTACTGAATAAGGAATCCAGTGGAATCTCACTGGCTGCTTGGCCAGACTACACCAGAACCCCTGAAACCTCTAGTAACAACGGTGGCTGTCCAGTGAGATGGTTAAAAAAGAAGCACTGAGAGAAAAATCTGCATTTAAGAACCAATTTGATATTAAATCTCACTTCCCCAAGGCACACAAAAGGTATCAGGAGCAAAATCAAATGCCTGGACTACAGCACCTATCCCACACGAGCGTCCAGATACCAGAATGGGGAACAGGAGGTAGGGACTTAGCTAGACAGAGCGGTGGATAAGGAAGTTGGTGATTGTTTAATGGGAGAGGTGGGCCTGAGCTGTGAAATTCAGATCAGGACTCCCCACACCCAAAAAAAAAAAATTCTTGGGGATGGGGGGGTGGGAGAAGAGTAGAACTGGATAGGTGATGGTCTTGCCTCAAGTTACTAAAGATGGAGGGGCCAGATCCTCAGCTGGGGTAAACTGGCAGAGCTCTATAGACTTCAATGGAACGGGACCATAGTGCCAAGCTATCCAGTGTGACTCTATGAGCTCGGCTGTGGCCAGTGGAATTACGCCAGATATACCCCAGTGTAACCGCGATCAGAACCTGGCCTGTTACTTCTAGAGATCCCAGCTTCGATGATACGTTCATGGAAAGTTCCCCAGCTGTTTCTCTGTTTAGATCCTTTTCCTCAGTGTTTATAGTTTTGCCTTCTAAGTTCTCGACACACCCAAGCCACAGATGGGCGGGGGGGGGGGGCAGCGTGTGTGTGTGTGTGTGTCTGTCTGTCTATAAGAGGTTCAGACCATAAACACAACTAGGCAGTCACTTAGGGTGACCAGGCAGCATGTGTGAAAAATCGGGATGGGGGTGGGGGGGAGTAATAGGAGCCTATATAAGAGAAAGACCCAAAAATCAGGACTGTCCCTATAAAACTGGGACATCTGGTCACCCTAAGCTCACTGTGTTTTAATTGCAACGTACGTGAGGCTCACCCACTGACAGAGGAGCTAGAGCTTCAGTGCGAGCTCTTGGCTGGATTGTTTCTCCCAGCCAAAATGTCAATTGCACAAGATGTCATTAAGAAGCAGCATGTTTGTCAGGACAACTCAGAAAGCTTGCAACATGAAATTTCCATTTCCTGAGCTTCCTCTTTTCATTTATATTTATGCAGAGACGGTTTTGAAAATTAGGAACTAGGAATGACCTTGCTAGCATATTCTGTATGGTAAATAATATCTCCATGGAATGATGTGGTGCTTGCAAAATACAGAGCATCCCTTTCGGATACAAACACATTCCCGGCTGAATGTACTATGCCATTGCTTTTAGCATGTGCCACATTTGCAAAGGCTTGAGACAGAGTCATATCAAGAAAGGATCCCATCCAAGGAATTAGCCCCCATCTTCCAGACAATGGCTCATCACTGAAACAAAGTCCAGTGAGAGCCAAGCCTAGGAGAAGAAAGTTGCAGGCAAGGTGGCTGTTCTATTTAACAGGTTAGTCGCAGGCTCTGTCAAGCCAGTGTCACGTAGCAGAGAGTCAGGATGCATCCCCTCTGAGCACACCTTTTCCTACCGGCTCCGGGTGCCCGCTTTCAGATGTCACCACACCAACCACTGGATGATCCTGCCTAGAAATACTCACAAAGAACAACACAGCTCCCTCCCGCAGTGCGTCCACTCAAGTCCACTAGCACTGAATTCCTCTGGAAACTGCCCAGCCATCTAATGCAATTTGCAAGGCTTTCACAGCCAGGACAAGCTGGAAATTCTTAGCTGGCCACGGGCTTGCTACACTTCCAAAGCCGCTTTCCTCCAAGAAGCTAGCCCCTACGGAAGGAGCTGGCAAACAGATACCATCATAGGCCTATCCGATAAGCCTTGGATAAAATGGATTAGATAGAGCTTTACAGCCCCCGGGGAGGTAACGATGAGTATCCCCTTGTGCCTGGGTTAACTCAGGCAATGTCAAAGTGATTCAGTGGCTGCCCATGCAGCAAACCCAACGAGTCCTAACCCCACCAGGCCACACTCCCTCCCCAGAGGCGGTTACTCTTAAGGTAGGCCAGATTGTTTGCTTTACAGGCAGTGCTGACAGCAGGCCCTTGTAAGGTCCCAGGCCACTCAACACTGATTCCACCACAGCTCCCGGATTGTCTCCTGCTGCCTAATGGCCTTAGCGGGTGTAAGTGTCGCCAGACACACTTGATTAAGTTCTGCGCCAGCCGAGCTAAACGAAGGGTATCTGTTTAAAGCTGGGTGTTCACCGTCGGACCGTAGCATGTGCCTCCACCATGCCTTCTAAAAGTAGACAGGGGGAGCCCAAACAAACAGGGGATCTGCAGGGGAAGGGAACGGGATAAGAGCACTCCTTCCACAGTGCTGCCCCAAGCTTCGCTCCAAGCTGAGCCCTGCCCTCAGCAAGTCCATTTCAGAGCTGCACGCACATGCGCTTGCAGGCTCCGGCCGCGGCGGAATGGAAACAATGCCACGCGACTTCTCGGCCTGACCCCGGTGGCAGCCCCCAGCCTGAATCTCAAACATATTCACCATCGGTTTGTGGAGTGAAACATTCCAAGAAGAGATTCCGCCAGGAAACTGGAGCTGCGGAAACATTTGCGGGGCTCCCGATCAAACAGAGGCCAAACTTCTGCTTGTCCACTAAATTCTTCACTAAGCTCCCAGGGAAGGTGTAAGCTGATGGGCTCTCTCACCCGCCCAGGAAGGAGGCAGTGCCACACATAGTATGGTTCAGCCCCTGCCTCAGGGCACAATTTGCTGGTTAAACAAAAAACTAAAACCTCAGAAGTAACATCAAAGCAAAGCAATTCCCCTTCTCCAGGTGGGCTGCAGTCCCAACTCCCCAGACCTTGGCCTTGCCTCTCTCAGCTCCTAGACCTGGAAGGACACACAGGTCCCTTAATTTCCTTGCTGGGTCATGTGGCAAGCAGGTGTCCCTTAGTCCTTTCCTGGCACAGAAGGTCTTTGCCGCAAAACAACACGAGTTTTAGCTGGGCTCAGAGTAGAGCTGGGTGAAATTTTTCAAGACAACACATTTTTTTTCCATCCAAAAATGCAAATTTGGATCAACCGAAGTGATTTGCGGATTCACATCTGATTCGCCAAATTGTTTCAGTCGGAAAAAAAAATTACAAACAAATCAAAATATTTCATGTCAACATTTTTTTTTTGTAAAGAAAACGTTTGATTTTTTACTTCAAAACAATGTTTTGTTTAAAATTATACTTCAAATTGATTTAAAAAAAGGTTAAGAAACTGAAAAAAATGTTTGACCCAAAACAAATTTTTTGTTTGTTCGTTTTCGATTTTTCTGTTTGGCCCGAGAACCGGAAATCAGTTATTTGCACAGCTCTAGTTCAGAGATAGCAGAGATGAATATAGATCCGTTCACCCTTTCTCTAACTCAGCACAGACCTGAGGCAGGTGTCAATCGCAGAGTCTAGGATGCAATGACCTACATGCATCCTAAGGGACTTCCCAATCCAGAGCTCCTCTACTGTGGGTGTTTGCTCCTTAGAACTTCTCTACAAGAGCCATATTGCCAAGGAGGAAGCAATGCAAAAAGGATGGTGGTGTACGGCTCTAACCATTAGAGATCAGGATGAGACCCACTGTGGGAGCGAGATTAGCCCATACCTGCTTGCTGCTATGTTCTTTTACCTTCCTCTGAAACATCTGCTGCTGGCCACTGTCAGGGGCAGGATACTGATCTAGATCAACCAGGGGTGTGATCCAGGCTGGCAATCCCCATGCTCCTTAATTGTAACTAACAAGCAGCAAGAAGTGGATGACGTCTTAAAGTTGTCCTTTAGCGCAATATGAAAGCAATACAGAGAGTTCACTCTATCTAATAACAAGGACACATTTATTAAATACTTGCTCTACAGCAGAATGCCTAGATCTGTTCCATTCGGTGATAAAAGATCATCTATTGAGCTTTCCAGACAGGAGGAAGTTATACTTTTGATTGACAGTCCAATTAGGCAGCCAGTTCTTAAAGACATAGTACTAATGTATCCATTACCCATTGCCAAGAGGCTCTGACAAGGAAATCACATTATAGGCTGTATTTGCAGTAAGGATGTTAATAAAAGCAGTGATTCACCTGCAGGCATTCACGTGTTGGAGGCCTACTCTGAGATTTCCTTCCCCTCGTAATGCAGGCACCACCTAGCTTGGAAGGAGTAAAGAACGGTTCCAGCATCGGCACAGGGAAGTGGCAGAGCCCAAGCAGACTCCCAGTGAAATCCTGGCCCCACTGAAGTCAATGAGGGTTTTGCCATGGACTTCAGTGGCATCAGGTCTTGAGACCTACCTCTGCTATGGAGCTGGAGAGGAAGGAGCTAAAGGGTGGTGTATAACATTCAGCCTCTGGGCTCCAGGTTCTGCCACCCCCAACCCCTCCTTTAGCCCTGCCTCGGGCTTCAGAAATTGGCTTCCTGCTTTCCCTTAGTTGAAGAACTAGCTGCCCCGTTGCAGAGACATTTTCTGCAGCGCCTTCCCTTTGCCTGGCCTTACATCAAACTGGTTGGTGCCAGCCTGTTGGGACGTAGCAGCCTGAGTCTGGGAAGCACACGGGGACACAGGCAAAGCCTCCAGATGATAGCGCCAGCATCAGGTAGGGCCCAGCTCCTGTGAACCCCTGGACACACTGCACACGGCTTCTGGGCCTCAGGGCCTTTTTCATGCAGGCACAAGGCTGAGGCAGAGATTTTTCCAGTTGCACTAATTTCAAACAGGGGCATTGTGGTCAGAGCTTCTCGGTTGAGCTATTCCGACTGTCAGGACCTCCAGGTTCAAATCCCATTTGGGGTGACTCTGCCCATCACCCTGCAGAGGTAGAAAACTCGGTCTCTGCGCACGCAGATGAGGCCTTAGAGACTCGGATCCTAGCTGCCATGCATGAACGTCAATGGTAATCGCTGGGGCTTACCGTAATGTACAGGCTACAATTCCCCATCACCAATATTGTTTGCCTGACCTCCAGCCCAGAGGTGGCTGCTTCTCAGTGGAGGCTGAAATGATTGCTAAATAGATAGTGCCCAATCCCATGGGGCTTTTGTCTGAATAAGGAATATTAGAACTGGGCCCACAGCAATGAACTTCTCCAGCTCCGTTCATTGCAGCATCCAGGGCACCCTGTGAAAGGTGCTTTTGCATGTATTGTGCTGAGTACAGCATTATTAGCGAACTAGGACTGAACATCAGAGTTACGAACTGACCAGTCAACCACACATCTCATTTGGAACTGGAAGTATGCAATCAGGCAACAGCAGAGACCAAAAAAGAAGAGAAAAGCAAATACAGTACACTGCTGTGTTAAATGTAAAGTACTAAAAAATGAAAGGGAAAGCAGCATTTTTTGTCTGCATCGTAAAGTTTCAAAGCTGTATTAAGTCAATGTTCAGTTGTAACCTTTGGAAAGAACAACCCGCAATGTTTTGTTCAGCGTTATTGAACATTTCAGAGTTACAACCAACCTCCATTCCCGAGAACTCTGAGGTCCTACTGTACATTCTCACAATTACTACAGTGTGAAGTCATTTAGTGCTCAGATCAAACGCATCCGTGCCAAGCTTCAGTTATGCTGAATCCAGCTCAGCTTAAGGAACTGTGTGGGCCAGAGCATCTCTTCAATTAACTTCCGCTATGATTTGCTACCAACACACCCAAAGCCTCAGTACAACTCAGGATGTATTATAAAAGCGCACACACCTTTGCAGTGCAGAACCATAGTTTAAATGAGCCCCTAAGAGGAGCAAGAAAGTTTCCAACAAGATTGAAGTGTCAGATAAAGCTCATTGGCTCTCACCCTGAGCTGAAGATTTCACACTTAGAGCTGCGTGAAGCTATTCATGTTCACTTCATGTGTCTCCGCAATGCAAAGAAATTGTCACAAACCTGTGACTATTGAGAGCTTCACAATTGGCCCTGTGCTGCGCAACATGGTGAGGGATTACAATTCCATGGCAGCAGCGGGAATAGAACTCAGAGGCTCCCACTGCAAAAGCTGTGCTCCTGAAGGAGAATCACCTTCACCTGAGAGCAGTATAGGACCTATGACACACAGCAGTACAATTCTGATTTTATCCAACAATCACACACAGACACACACACTATAACCAGTTCATTGATTGAATTTCCTAAATGTTTTGCGATTTTTGTCCTAGGTGAAATATCTTTTCACCAGTCAAAGCAGTTTTTCCACATTTTAAATAAATGAATTCTGCTGGCTTGGAGGAGAATGCTTTTTGTGATTTTTGTCCAAAGTGGTAACATTGGCACAGAAATATGGCCAATGTAGCAAAAATCGTTCTTTCATGGCAAAAACAGAGAGATGCAAGAATGACAAGAAATTATCCTTTTCCAGTTGCCTTTGGAAGCTAGAACAGTTATTGGGAAGGGAATGAGACTTGGAATGAATCAGAGATGGGAGGTGTAGGAACAGAGACAAATCAGTGCCGTTACCCTAACAGCAGAGAAAAATGAATTAGGAAAGAGACACAACTAGACATTGTTAAAGCTAAACATTTTAGGTTTAGCAACATGGTCCCCTCTCAAATAATCTCTACAGGAGCTGGGGGTTGGGGGAGGAGTTTAGAATGATAGAAAAAAACGTGCTAGTCTGACTCGCTCTCATTCAGCCCACACACAAGATGAGGGGATAGAACTGATGCTGATGAGTATTCAGATGGTCTAATGGTTACGTTATTAGCCTAGGACCTGGGGTCAAGTTCCTGCTCTGCCACAGACATTCTGTGTGACCTTGAGAAAGTTACTTGGCATCTCTGTGCCTCAGTTTCCCCATCTGTAAAACAGGGATAACAACACTGCCCTACCTCACAGGAGAAATATAGAAAAGATTGTGAGGTGCCTAGCTACTGCAATAATGGGGGCCAGGTAAGTACCATGGCCAGACATTGAGAATTTGCCAGCACTTTACACATCTTAATTAATTAAGTCTTCCCCCTGGGAGGCAGGTATTTTTATCCCAATTTTACAGAACTGGAGACAGAACCCCGAAGTCCTGACTCTCATTCACCTCCTTTAGTCACTAGACCACACTGATCAGACAACTCACATTGACCTGTGAGTTCTGCTTTGATATCCAGCAGGTTTCCCAAAACCCATCGGTTTTGCAAGACAAGGGCCTTTCGTAAGAAGTCGAGAGTTTTGCAAGCAGAGATAAGCTGCACACGACTTTTCAAAATAAGCTTGACCTTCGGAGCTAGGTTACGAGTCTCACTGGGGAAACAGAAATGCTTCCTTCCCCTTTCTGCACAGGAGACGATTCCAAACAGTCACGAGAAGGGTCGAGAGGTTAAAAAGTCACTTGGGTCACCCTGCTGGGCTAAGGGTGAAGCCAGGCACTGCCGAAGTTGGGGAGCACAAGAGGGCATGCGGGCAGGGCACAGAGCCCATCCCATGGGAGAATTTGACTGGGCTTGGCTGAGATCTGGCATCTCAGAGGCAGGTAGGCGTGGAGGCCCAATGAGCTGCACCTGTGAGCAATGTATTCAGCTGTTATCAATATTTAGATAGTAAATCATGGGGGTAATAAATGGGAAATGCACTAACTTCAGTACTATAATCTCTTGTCTTTTGGGCTAATACAAAGTGTAATATAAGTTTAACAGCTGATACTTCCTGTGTGGGGGATGCACTGTGTGCTGGCAGGCGGGTGCAATCAGTGCTAGAATAGGTAGGTCTACCACCACTCAGATCCAATGCGCCTCGTTGCATGGTGCAAGACGGGTGCTTGTGGTGTCCACAGGCCTATTCTTCACCCTCCCCCCTACCTGCCTAGAGGCCAAGTCCTGGGCAAAGCGTCTGCAAACAGTACAATATTCCAGATCAGCCTTCTGCTTCCTGGGCTGGGGAAACATACTGCAGGGGCGAAGGGGGAGCCGTGTCATCCTGCTCAACGGGAACTCATCCTGCCAAATTCACAGCCGGCATCAATCACCCTAGCTCCCGACTGTGACAGAGCTGTGCCGCTGGAGCCCCGCTGAGGATCTGGCCCTGAGCTCCCAAAGACGGGGAGCTGGGATAGGTTTGCGGCCACTTCTCGTGGGCCCCCAGCTGGCTAGTCTATGAGCCGCCCCAGTTAGCTCCCGGTCCCTGCCAGCGCATGGCAGTGATGAAACAAAAGGGCAGGCGAGGTACTGCCATGTATCAGCAAGGGACCAAGCACAACCCAACAGAGAGGCTCCTGTCACCAAGCAGGGCACGTCTGGAACAGAGCATGGTGCTGGGAATGTTCCTGTCCCCTGGCAGAAATGGGGCCCAACATCAGATGCAAATCACACTGGGGGGGCTGCCCTGATGGCCCCTCACATAGACAGGCAGTGCTGCTATTGCACTAGTGCGGCGAACCCCGGCTTGAACCCGGGATGAGCGGCAGCAGTGCCACCGGTGGTTTGATTGGTTTAACTGCAGATGCTAGGGACTAACCCTGGTGCTGCCATTGGCTGGAGTTGGGGCCCCCACGCCCAGACTTACAGCCTGTTTCTGCAGCCAGATAAGCCATGAGGCGAGGCGACCGTCTTTGGTTCAAACCTTGAAGGCTTTGGGGTCTGATCTGAAGCCCACTGAAGTCAGTGGAAGGATTCCCATTATTTGAATCAGGCCCTTGATGACCAGCTGAAGGTGGACACGGGTGATGAACCTGGAGTCCAAGTGAGTTTTAGGCTGGATATCAGAGAAACCCCCTCCCTCAGAGGGTAGAAGGGAGAGCCAAGGAAGGTAGCATAGAGGGATTTAAAGCTCTGAGAGAGAATCACTGGGAATAGTACTAAATGTAATTGCCCATATCTGGCCAGAATTTGGGCACAGCTGAGGGAGGCAGACAAAGGAGTGAGTGACCCTGTGCTTCTCTCTATCCTCCAGTAGCTTGTTTCTTTCTTTGTATAGTAACTGGAGCCCATTACATTACTGCTGAAGGCCGGGTGTATTGCCCAGTAGTGAGAGCGGAGACAGGGGACCAGGGTACTATTCTACACTCTGGCCTTAACTTACCGGCTGCCTCCGCTAGCAAGCTTGGTAGCTGTAATTCGCTGCCAGTGGTGTGAGCCGTGGAGGGAGCTGTAGTGTAGACAGGGTTCAGGGATTTGTATGACCAATTGTGAAGCATGGCTATAAAAGTTTGCTTGGGTGGACGAGGCCAGAGAGAGAACTTGGACAAGGCACTTTGCTCCTCAATGCTTAGTCTGCCCATCTCCAAGAGAGAATTGTAGCTTTCCAACTGCCCCAGCGCACGGTGCGGCTCCATTAAACCTTGCCAACCTCTTGCAGGTCTTCAGCTGAACTGACCTATGGAAATTCAAAGCGTTATTTTCTTCATATTGTTTTATTACAGGCAAATGAGGTTATTCTTTCGGTGAATTGTGCGTGGCAGAGACTAACCAGCTGTCACCCAGCCTCCTTTGAAAAGAACCAATCACAATCCCAGCTCTGGAGCTGTTTTTCCTTTGGATTATTATGGCTTGCTGCAGGGACAGTCCTGAAGACTGGGTTTCCCTGCCTTCTCCTATAAACCTTTGAGTCAGCAAGCCAGAAAAATAATAATAAGTCGTTAGCATGACAGAATAGTGGAGCAATCGGTCCACACCCAACCGACAAAACAAAGCACAAGACACTGGGGTCAGTCGGAAGGACATAGAGCCAGGTGTGGTGCAAACAGCTTGGCAGCATTCACTGCCTGGAGTCCTGGTTTCCAAGTCCTTGAAGCTCGCCTGTGATTTAAAGCTCTTGAACAGAATTGTGTCAGCAAACACCATAAGAAGTGAGTTCTGCTCCCTGGCTTCCAGGTAGCAGGTTCTGGGTTTAGAGCTAGTGAGAAGTGACGGCTTAACAGCTCTGGAGACTGTTTCCCCACAGAGCAAGTACGGCTTGGAGCAGTGCTGGATTTTCTCACACAGCCGAGTTTCCTCCTGGGGTCATGGATCTCCGTCTCTTTATCTTTAACCTCGAGTAAAAAGGCCATAAAAAAAGCTTTGAAAGCAGGTGGCAGAGGTGTGCTCAGATGCCTGCGCCCGAGTCCCCTGGGATTTGTGTTGCCGAAGTTAATATTAAACTGCGTGTGTGCACCTCAGCAGCCACCCTTTGTTCTCCAGGCCTCGCTCAGTCATGCATACACCCTAGAGGGGCCCAAACTCCATCACCGGTTCCAAACCTCCCACACCGAATATGGTGGAGGTCTGGACCACTATCGGGATCGAGGGCTAAAGTTCGTATCTCAGACCCGTGTCAATAAGAGACTGATCTATCTTATCTTACGCTGCTGGTCTTCGCTGTCACATCGGATCTGAATCAGAATGCTGATACAGAGTTTCCATTGACTCGGGAGGGTGGGGGGGAGGGTTGGGCCCAGGTCTGGATTTCATGACTCAGGACCCGTCTCTACTACACACTCGCTCAGGAGATGATTCAGCTGCCGGCCGCTTCTCAGTCTGATAAGGGAAATGATGCAAACATGTCACCTTAAAAGACACAAACTGGGCAAATATTTCACCTGATTCTGCCCCTCTCCCCAAAGAGGTGACTTGAAGCATTTATGAAAATGGAGGTGAAGGCTGCAGGCACCTCTTGAGGAGAGATGAGTGCTAGGCCCCATGAGAAAAGATTCCCAAGTCCCTAGACATCTGAGTCCATCACTCCGTTCACAAACCCATCCCTACTAGGTGTCCCGGTGGTGAGTAGCTTCCCCTTCTGCCATCTTCCCATGCAGCCCTCTCCTCTGAGCAGCCTGAATGATCCCTCATGCCAGCTCACATTAGGGCCAGAAAGATGCATTCGGTAGCGGCTAGACTGAAGGCTGCACCAAGACACGAAATAAGGAAAATTGATTTTCCACAGGCTCCCGTGCTTGTTGGAAGCCCAAGGCTCCATTTTCTCTCTCATTGCACCGAGCCCTTTGCCCTGTAAGCAGGGGGCTGCTCGTGGCCTTTTGGGTTGGGGTTGAGCAGGAAGGTGCATTGTGATCGCGCAGCCTGTTGTGGCTTTCATGAGTCTGTGGAAATATGGTTATAATTAGACGAAGGGTAAGGCACAGGGGGGGGGAAAATGTATGCTTTTATACGATCCCATGAAAAGGTCCTGCACAGAATATTACACACATTTCCTGGTGGACACAGTTCAATGGCACAATATACAGCCGCTTTGAAAAGGAATCTGGGAAAGCTCCGAATAAAAATGTTGTCTCTGCGGAGATAATGTGTGCAATATCCTTCCATCGGGAGCGCACATCTGTTCCAGTTCAACCACCTTCCTTCATTCAGGGAGTGGAGCGTGGTTTCCTAGCCAAGTGCCAAAACCAGGCTTGTGCTCTTCTGTTCCCACCAGAATCTATTTATTGTTGAGGGGGAAATAAAGCTCTATATAAAAAAAAAAATCTGAATCTAGAGGCTGGGTCTGAAATGTCACTGACTGGGCACGTCCCCTGAAGTAAACATCCCTTGTAGAAGCAGGAGGGGGAAGGGAGCCGGTTGCCACTCCAGAAAAAACAGGAACATAAATTACAAAATGGAGAGCGATCCAAGAGAAAAAAAAGGGAGTGGTAGTAGTGGTGTAAACTGATTCAGGGTGTTTTCTGCATATTAGTAAAGGATCTCCCCCTGCAGGAAGATCTTCCTGGTTATGTTAAAGAGGGTAATTTGGCATTCAGTTACATCTTTGCCAATATCCAGGACAGGGAGGAATTGCGTAGGGCTGCACGTAAGGCAGTTACTAGGAGCAATGAGATGCAATTAGGGAGTGACAACAATACAGATGTTAAGGGAAGGGTAATAAAGGCTGTCTAATGAAAAAGTTCCTGAGGGTGACATGTATTAGATGGCAGATTAGTCTCCCAAAGGACATGGAGGAAGCTCCCTCTTGGTCGGTCCATTTAATACTGTATTAGCCCTTGCAAATGTTCTGAACATTCCTGCCCTGACGGGGGATGGACTGGATGAGCTTGTGGGACGCTCCTCGCCAAGTTCTACGATTCGACGTCTCTCTTTCTTTTCCAAGTCTCATACAGTTTTGCTGAGCTCTGAGACACCCTCGCCTCTGCCTGACCATTCAGAACAGCCCCTTCTGTTCAGCGCCGGAGTTTCCGTGACCTAATCCACATTAAGCCGAGCCTTTGAGAAGCCCCATTAAACACATGCCATCATGCCAGCCAAAAGGGGCTTTTGAAGGAGACACACCGCATTAAGTCCCAGGGACTCAGCAACCCCTTGAAAAGAACTGAGAGGCCTGGGAGCGCACAGAGAATTTTTTTTTTTTTAAATCCCCCCCATGAGTTTTAGCATCAGGAAGAAAAAATTGAAATGGCGCAAACCTGTGAGAGAAAGGAGCTCTAGAAGGATCCCTGGTGTTTCTCAGCTGGGAAGGGAGAGTAAGCATGGGGTGCAATATACGTGGAAAGTTATGGTTCCTTTTTCCACGGACTGCACATTTCAGTGTAAGTAGAGGGGCGGGGCAGTGGTGGGCATGAATTCACGACGACTGTTTGAGAGGGAGTCTCATACACCCTGCACGCTTTCTTTCTTGGGTATTTTGCTTAGTCAGAATTCTCTCCCCCAAACCAGTAGAGAGCTGCTCTTTGCATACGGAAAACACAACAGCAAGAGAGAAAAATACTCGCAAAAGAAAAGGGAGATACGTCTCGCTTTCATTTCCTTTCAACGTCTTCCCATTCAGCATGTGATTTAACGTTCTTTCCCCCCCACCCACAACAGGGTTGCACGCCAAAATGCTGCAGGGCTTTCCCCTTTCAGCCTTTAATGCTTTTCATGTTAACTGGAGATGAGACAGAGCAGGAATGTTTGGATCCATATCCATATCCAAACTTCTGCAAACCTGGGAGTTGAGGCCTGGAATTTTGGGTCAGCCCAAGGAACCAGCTGCAAAGTTCTGATCGAGATCCAAACTTGCCCAAAGTTCCAGGGGTGTGGTCAGATGTGGGGTCTTAGCTTTGGCCTACAAGCCCTGCCGCTATGTTAACGTAACATGCCCCACTCAGCCCAGAACGCCCTCAGCTTGGGAAGATGTTCCTGTGTGTATGGAGTCTGGGCTGAGCAGCATCTTACCCTTCCAGTGTTTCTAGCGAACATCTTGGCCCCTTGAAAATTTAGCACTTTCTTGGGCCTCAGACACTTCCAGCCAGCCACTGAACGCAGCTGCCTTCTACCTCTTAACTTCCTCACAATAGCTCCCAAGCAGGCTGCACACCCATAAGGGAGCCAAAGTAGTTGGGAGAAAAAGAGGGGACAAAATCCAATTCCCTTTCCTAGCTCCCCCTGCAGGTAGAGAAAAGAGAGCGGGTGTTTCCTTGCTGCTTTCTTTCCCAGTTTGGGAGGCATCGGGATACGGCAGAGATTGGCCAGATATGTAAGGGAGAGAGAAGGTGGGTGGACTTTCGCTTTTCCTCTCTTCACGGTGTAATTGTGACTCTAAAAACCCCTCAATGCCAACTGGCAAAGCGTTCACTGTTCTGTAACAGTGGCTCTGACCAGGCCTGACAAACTCACTACGCCTAATATGCTGCTTTCATAGTATTTATCCACAAAGGGTCCTGTGAGCTGTCTAGTAAAAGCCGGTGTCTTGCTGATCCCCATAATTGTTAGGAGAGGTACGGATGGGTGCTATTTAAGGAGTTGTGTGTAAAAATATGTTTTTGAAGTGGAGTCCCAGGCAGAATTGACAAACCGGTTTCACCAGACTAAAGGATGCAGATTCAGCTGTCTGCCTAGGTTCATACACTAAGCACTGTAAACCACTACAGTAGAAGCCCATTTTGCATATCAAATCAACATGAATACGTGAAGAGCACTTGGAGCCAGCACTGCAGGAAACGAACCTGGGGGGCGGGGAGCGTTGTCCTGGCTCTGGGGATAAAACAGAGTTTTTGGAAATATAAGAGGTAGCAAAAGGATCCTTCCCTGAGGAAGCAAAAAGGCTAGCTCTTTGTATTCATGAAAGGTGGATCCCCACAACCTTGGTGGGTGATGCCAGGAGATTGCATTAGGTGAGAAACTGCTTTAGACAAGGGTTTTAGCCTGTTAACTTCCAGTTAAGTTTGGACTCTAAGAAGCACACTGTACGTTTGGTTATATGCACCCATTGCTGTTTCCATTATCCTTATTCATTTGCTCTTAACTCTTAGCCTTTGAGGATATATTATAACTATATCTCAGTGCAGTGATGTTATACAGGACCTGATCCAGAGCTGTACCAGTCAAGTTATCAGAGTAGCAGCCGTGTTAGTCTGTATCCGCAAAAAGAAGAACAGGAGGACTTGTGGCACCTTAGAGACTAACAAATTTATTAGAGCATAAGCTTTCGTGGACTACAGCCCACATCCGAAGAAGTGGGCTGTAGTCCACGAAAGCTTATGCTCTAATAAATTTGTTAGTCTCTAAGGTGCCACAAGTCCTCCTGTTCTTCTTTTTGCAGTCAAGTTATGTGACTTGTCCCCTTGGGCACAGCTAACCTGGTAATTTCTGAGAGTGTCCAATGATAGGGGGATACTACAGGGGGCCGCTCTCAAGATGCTCAGGGACTGGAGTGCACCTGTTACCGTCAAGGCAAAGTCAGGGCTGGCAGAGCCCTGAGGAGGTTGTTTGGGTGGCTAACAGACTGG
Organism: Chrysemys picta bellii; assembly: GCF_011386835.1. Classification (NCBI taxonomy): domain Eukaryota; kingdom Metazoa; phylum Chordata; order Testudines; family Emydidae; genus Chrysemys; species Chrysemys picta. The sequence goes on from NC_088808.1 coordinate 19,879,936, forward strand.
GGGGGAGGGGGGGGAAGGGTGTCAGGAAGCAGATAGACAGTTAAGCACAAGCAATTCTCTCTCTTGCTGAGGTAGGGGAATCACAAGATGACTCACTGTCCTGGGCACCCTGAGAAGTCATCACCGTAACATACCATTTGCAAGGCTTCCCAGGAAAGTGAGATACATCATTAAGATCACTGAGGCAGGATCCCATTCTCTAGCCGGTTCGTGGCAAACTATCCTGCAGCTGTGTTAGCCTGAAAGGGAGCAGAATGGGTATGTTTGCTTTGCCCCTTAAATGTATTGGGTTTGAATCACCAGTGCCTTGCTCCTTGCATGGCCTTTTACAGGCCAAAGGAAGCCGGGAGAAAGTGTTACAGATGACAAGGAAGCAAAGGGGTAGGGGGACATCTAGAGGGGCCAGAGTTGAGAGAAAGGTTTCGTGGAACTAAAGATGAACACCTTTCTTTGGTGTGAGGAGAAGATCATAGAATATCAGGGTTGGAAGGGACCTGAGGTCATCTAGTCCAACCTCCTGCTCAAAGCAGGACCAATCTCCAGACAGATTTTTGCCCTAGATCCCTATGTGGCCCCCTCAAGGATTGAACTCACAACCCTGGGTTTAGTAGCCCAATGTGCAAACCACTGAGCTATCCATCCTACCCACCAAGATAGGAGGAAGAGAACCGGGGGACTCCTGTCTTTCCATTTGTAGGCCCACAAGGCCTAACAGATCTGGCATTCCAATAGTTTTCTTGCCTGGCATGAGAAGGGGCCCCATGGGCAGCATCTGAAAGCATGCCCCACTTCAAATCCAGAGAGAACACAAGGAATAACACCCTCTATAGAACCCCAGCCAAGGAAACCAATGACCCAGCACTCACTGTCCAGGCTTAAACCTATCTCCCTCCCTAAAGGAAAAATCCCCAGTCTTCCTCATTCCCTGCCCCTTACTCACTAAGATCTTATTCCTTATCCCTCAGCAACTGGACTCAGCTCTAAGAAAGTTTGACAGATCTTTACCTGGGATAGAAATTCCTTGATCTTAGGCATATTTTCCTTCCTCAAGAGGAGCTTTCCAGAGATTCTCACTTGCTGGCTAACTACATTGCATCCCTCCCATACATGAGGACTTCTACCTTACCTTTGCACTAATGTGCTCTTTTATAAGCTTATTGGGTGGGGAGGAGGTGGCACCCCACCCTCTCCAGTCTAAAATCCAATCCGGGTTTCTCAGGAGTTAGGCTAAACAACAGGGCATAGTATATTTCATAATCAGGAAGGTAAAATACACTCTGTTGGAACAAAACAGATCCTAAACCACTGAACCAGCTCTGAAAATAGACAAACAGGGCAGAAGCTCTTCTAATGGGCGAATGTTAGACCTAAACAGGGGTTTAGATTAGTGTCCCATGGTTCTGATGAAACTTGAGTGGAGTTTGATTTAGCTAAAGCCAGTTTAAGGAAGAATGAAGTCTTAGGGCATAAAGGAACCTTTAAGGATCTCAACACCTTTACAAATCTGGGCCTGAGTCTCTTGAAAAAGGTACACAACTGGCGTAACTAGCTTAACAAGCGTGGCAGGCAATTGGCCTACGGAATGAGTGTGATGGGTCTCAGCTGAGTTCCCAGGTGTCCACAGAAGCCACACCTCCCTCAACCATCTGCCCACCTGGCTGGCTGGCTCATATTAGAAGCCCAGGTCTGGGTGATCTACTGAAGCTTGAATGATCCTACCCTGCTTACAGAGTACAATGCAGTTGATGGAGCAGGGAGAGCTATTAGTATTCATGTTCCAATAGCATCTGCATCTAGTGGCCCTAGCTATGATCAGGGCCCCATGGTGCTGTACATACACATAGTGAGAGATAGTCCCTGCCCTGAAGAGTTTACAATATAAATAGACAAGTCAGGCAAACAGCAGGTGGGGAATTGGAGGGATAGAGAGGTAGACTGAAACAGCAGGTCAAAGTGGCAGAGATACTAATAAAACCAGGTCTCCTAATTCCCAGTCCAGCGCTGTATATCCACTAGTGCAATCCTGTCTCAGCCACTGACTGACCTTCATTGCTTTGTGCCTCAGTTTCCCCCCATACAAAATGATAGGGAGCCTTCCCTTCCCACCTCCTAAGGATGTTGTGAGGATTATTTAGTGAATGTTTGTATGGGGAAAGGGCTATATAAGGGTTAAGTAGTATTATTAATCCTAAACATTATCCATCCAGGATGAGGTTGATGCAGATTGGCAAAACAACATGAAGACAGACTGCAGTGCCCTCACCCATGCTGTCTCTGTTCTGTATATCCACAGAGGACATCAGCCTTCAGGTCTCTCACTAGAGCAATTACCAATGAAACTACATTCACTCACAGAGAATATTTCAGTTAAAAAATGAATCCTTGAACCACCGCAATAGAGAGCGGCCTTCGAATTGGCTCCAGTTTATCTTACACGAGTATGGCCCCTTAAATAAAACCTCACATGGCAATGGCGTGTGTATAATATGCTTCCGTGCATGGTCATTTGATGACATTGTGTACACAGCGGATGTGTTTAAGACTATAATCAAGCCCTGCATTTTGCAATATGTAAAGCTGAGAGGCCCATGAGGGGAGGAAAGGACGCTGGCGTCTTCCCCAGTGACAAACACAGGCCCTGGGAACAATTGACTAAGCATCTCAGGTTGGCCGGAATGAATTATGGACACCTCCTTGCTGCTGAGGCTGTCAATCCTGCTGGCAGAAGGTTTTGCTTGGGTTCAGCAGCCACATCTGCCTCTCGGTGACTCCCCGGGGGACAGGAGGGCATGAGAACACTCTGCTTTTGGCAGGAGTCACACAGGACCACCATGCCCATAGGGATCAGGCTGTCACGGTTTGTCCCTGTTAGAAGCTGTTTGTTTTGCAAGCCGGGGCCGTCTGCACTGGAATGCCCAAAAGGGCTGATAACAAGCTCTTGTTTTGAGAACAGTTTGTGGTGAGTGAATGCAACAGTGTTATCTGGCTGGTTTGCAGCTGCAGTCTGGATTGCAAGATCTAGTGTCAGGCTGGTTTAGAGCCCGTTGCACCAGGTAAATAAGGAGTAAGCCACATTACAGCGGTGTAAGTGAGACCAGATTCAACCCTGGGTCCTCAAGCTCCAGTTCTTAACCCTTCTAGAATAGATTGCACTTTGTATGAAGTGATGTTGTGTTTCCACACGTCTGAGAGTGTTACAGCTCCCGAAGAGTGAGACAACAGGCCCAACAGACACCAGACTTTAAAAACCAAGATCCCGGGCTGACTCCTACTTCCACTGAAGTCAGCAGGGACTTCTGCAGCTAGGACAAGACAGTATACGGCCTATAGCCATCAGCATTTCCCTATTTACAGGGTGTAGGAATATCTGGGGAGGGGATGTCCTTTTTAAAGTAACAGAAATACTCTATCCTGGGGTCTGATCACATTTTTTTTTTTCAAATGGGATGAAAATTTAAAATGCAATTTAAAAAAATCAGCATTGTCAAATCTGTACTAAAGTTTTCCCACAACCGGGGCTCCATCCCCTGGATTAAATAGGCAATGGGAAAAAGCCCCAAGTTTTTTATGGCTCCGCTCAACACTTTCTCACTAGGGCTCAGATCTACAAAGCTATTTATGCAAATTCTCCGCCACATCCGTGCCTTGGTTAGCTGCACCTGAACAAGCTGGGAAAGGTGTGGGGCTTCTGTTTTTATCATCACTCAGGAATCTTCCTCATAAAGATACCAGCACAGCGTACACTGGCATACCCTGTTACGGTCAATGGAGGTGTGTCCATTTGCCCCAGTTGAGGATTAGGGCCCAGCTTGACAACCTTCCTTATGGATCCCCAAAATTGGGCAAATTCCCTCGGTTTCAGGTTTTGTTACTAACCCTTTAAGGCCTGATCCTGTGTCACTGAAGTCAATGGGACTTTTGCCACTGACTTCAATGAATCAAGCCCTGCTCATCACAGTGGGATCTGGGGATGAGTTTGCGTGTGAGAGAGAGGGAGAGTAGAGGTGTGCGGTATTGTAGGCAGGTTTTGGGTGTGTAGGAGTAGGTCTGGAGTGGGTGCATGCCCACGGACAGGTGAATGCGTGTGAGCATGCTGTTGTGATTATTTAATGTGTATATGATGATAGCACTTCATAGCCCCATTGAGCATCATTTTCCTATTGTGCCGCTTGCTGAAGACACGTACAACAAGATACAGCCCATGGAGTTCCCAGGCGAAGGATCATGTTTATTGCAATGACTCATACCACCTGAAACAAGCAAACTCAGGGATGCACCCATGGCTGGCATAATGCTGCTAATAATAATAAAATTGAGAGAGGTCAGAAAATGTCAGTGAAAACAAACAAACCTGTGAAAACTGGAAACAAAAATGTTTGTGATCTTTCCCCTTCTCCCGTTTCCCAAACAGCTCAGGTAATGTTCTGTGTTCAGTTACTTCTCCAAAGTAGCTGAATTGTCTTGGGCTTTCCTGCGTGGAGAAGAGTTTTTTCCAGAAGATCCCTGATGCCGCCTCCTCTGATCGGGCCCGAAATTCCAAGGAAACAGCCTTTCCCATGTTTGCTGTGACCAGGCCTGGCTGGAACCTGGAAGTGCCAAAACTACAGCAAACAACGGAGAAAGATGGGGAGGAAAACCAACTGAGCCGGCCTCACTTTGGACCCCAGGAAAGCTCAGGCTGGGAATCAGAGTGGATTTACGGAGAAGGTTGCATTCACCGTTTGCTTGCTCTGACCTGGTTATTATGTATTTATTTTAATTATTGTTATTACAGTAGTGCCTCAGAACCCTTGTGCTCAGAGCTGTACACACACATAGTGAGAGACAGTCACTGCCCCAAAGAGCTTCACTCTCTAAATAGACAAGACAGACAAAGGGTGGCAGTGTTATTATCCCCATTTTACAGCTCGGCGGGAGGGGCCTAAGACACAAAGAGATGGTTCTCTCCATCCAATAGGGCCATAGGAATTGCCAGACTGGGTCAGACCCATTGTTCATCTAGTCCAGCCTCCTGTCTTCAGACCCCTGATTGATCCCGTCCCAGCCAGAACATAGCTGGACACTCTCACGCACGTTCTCTTGCTCATTTGCCTGGTTCTAGAAGTAGCCAGGAATGCTCCTCTCACTTGCAGCGTGCATCCTTCTCTGGTGTATAGCACCATGCCCCGACACTCGCTTAGACCCCTTGTTCTGAAGCAGGTCAGCCAAGAACAGCTTCCCTAGGGTAAACCTCAGGCTGTTTAACCTTTGATGACTGCAGTAAACTCCAAAACAAATACACAGTCCTTAAATAAGGATTAGATGAACAGCAGCTTTTATTTGAACAAACTCATGTTACAAGTTGTAATGCAAGAGCGGCAAACTGCACAGCGACTAAAGATCTGGAACTGCATGTGGCCAAATTCCAGTCCGGTTCTGTTCCACCTGCCTGAAGCAACCACCTGCCACTAGATGTGTATTCCTCACTTCCCCTCTGGCAAACTGTTATTGAGCATTGCTGTGCAGTGTTAAACAGCTGACTTGTTCTGCCCCAGAAGTGGCTGCACTCTGGTGATGGCTGAAGCAATTCCTTTTATGACAGCCAGTACATTGGTTTGCGATTAGCGTTTGGAAAGGTGGTGTAAATCTGGTCCTTCATTAACTGAAATCAATGGCAACACTTTCGTTGATTGCTGAATCAATCCCCATGTAAATGGGAAATGCACTATCGCTCCAGTATCCTTTACCAGAATGCATGGCACTCTTTGGCGTGTTTTTTAGGGTAACATCCCATAAAGTACTCTGACCCAGCAGAGTACCTGCCTAGTCCCACTGACGTCAATGGGACCACTGGTGTGTTTAAAGGGATGGGGGCTGGAGTGCTCAGCACCCGGCTGGATTGAGCCCACAGCCAGCACAGCTGCTCCGGTGGCATTTGGTTGCTGTTGCTGGGTTTTTATAAGAGGACGATGATCATTGTTATCTGGATTGTAGTAGTGCCCAGCTGTGCTTTTCAAACACAGCAGCAGCCCAGTCCCTGCCCCCGGGAGCACAAAGTTGCAGACTAGAGACCCCCAATTCTGAAACGCACTCACACAAACTTGGGGAAAGTTTGGATACTGTTCTTAACCCCACAGCTCTGGCTTGTTTCTACAATGGATCCACTCCAGAAACCCAAATGGGAACATCCCCACACTGGGAGGATACTCTGATCTGGACCCCAACTATGTACCTCGCTCCCTTCTCGAGTTTCTCTGTAGGTAGGAGGGGCTGATCTGGAGCTGGGAGGGAAAGGAAACCAAGCTCTTTGGGGGTTAGGTCTCTGCAGAGGTGGGACTTAGCTTGCTGCAGGGATCAGAAGTGGGTCCCGAGGACAGGCAGAGAGGAATTAAGTGGCTTTCTCATGTAGCTGTCTGTTGTAGGGAAGCCTCAAAGCCTGAAAAACTGAGTTCCCGTTGTGCTAGATGCTGGGGCATGAGTAGCCTGGCCATTTTTCTCTGGTTCTGTTGTTTCAGGGAGTAAGGGCACATGCTCCTTCTCTCACGGAAGGGTCAGGGTGTTGCTGCAACATATAATTCAGCAGTCAGTTCCTGGGACATGAGCAAGGCAGGTTATCTTCCACAAGTAGATGACTCCATGGTAAATCTCCATTCGCATCACATCTCACATCTGGTGGGCTGGCTGGGTAGCCGGGAAAGTCTCTTGTCTTCTCCCTGCTGGGAATTCCTTCACCTCAGCAATGGCATCGCACATTTCAATCGAAATTCGAGACACTAGAGGGGAGCGGGGGCAACTTCTCCAAACTTCTGCTGTACCGGGGATTTCTCAGCATCCAGGATCCTGCTTCCCCAGCTGGCAGCGTTTTCTATAATGGGCCAGACTGGTCTGAACACCTGCGAACTTCAGGAAAGTTCAGCTGTGGGCACTGCCCACAGATTTGCAGCTCGGTTCCATCCCTAATGAAAACACATTTGCTTGTAAAAGGCACCCTCCAGCAGACAGCCTGCTTGGAAAGAGGGCTTCTGTGGTAAACATGTCACAAGGATATTCCTCTTCCCAGATGTCTCTCTCAGTCTGCTTATTGGAACCATCATTTCACAGCTCTCCTCTCGTTCGGGGTATCTATGGATTTGGGATGCCTATTTTGAGACAACTAGATGCTTCTGAAATGTGTGGAGCTTTGCATTGAGTTGGACCCCAGGTTGCTCAGCGGTGACACCTTTGGGCAATGTATGAATTACATAGCGGGGCGCTCTCAAGCGCTCCTCAAACCTATTGTGAACTGAGGCCTTGAGGGAGCTGGGGGAGAAAGCGCCGTGTCTTTTCTATTAAATGCGGGCCACAGCCCCATGCCAAACTCCGCGTCTGGGGCCACATCTGCATCCTCGTGATGTCTGTGGAATCTGTAGCTTGAGCCTCGCTTTCTGCTGAGGGCAGCTGCCGTATCTCAGCAGCAACTGTTCTCCGGTATGTATCTTAAAGTAGCAGAGCCCAAGTGACTGCAATGCCCAATATGTGACACCAGATACAGCCCGGCACCAACTGGACGCTCCCCAGGGTCACCTTTCCCTTCCTTCGGGGGGGCAGGGGGGTGAGCTCTCTCGTTTGCACTGCGCCCAGCAAGCCGCCGCTTGTAACCCTTTTCAACACGTCTGGACGACAAATCTCTTTGATTCGGGTTGTGCAACGGGAGGAGGCAGCGAGTGATTTCCCACCGTGGCCCGGGGAGGGATGACTGTGTTGGTTTCCAGCCCCGCGCTGTGCAGAGAGCACAGCACAAGAACCCAGCTGTTTGAATGAGAGCCACGGGTGGACCATAAGTGGGATAAATCAACAGTGGGCCCCAGAAGAAATGCTTTTACGGGGAGGAACCTCTCTGGAGTGGGTGGTGGACGGAAAGCTGTGGATGATCACTGAGCCAGGAAGATGTGTGGGGGAAGGAACACACCAGGCTAGGCAGGAAAAGCACAGAGGGGCTGGGAAAAAGCCTGCAAGAATTTTTTTTTTTTTTTTGTAAAGGTGCCTGGGAAAGGAAACCATTGTTAAGAACAGATCTTGATGGCTCCAGCCACCTCTCCCGGGAGATAACCAATCACAGCCCACAGTGCTCTCACAACCAGAAACCCAGCTCAAAGGGCTGAAAGGTCTCTTGGAAGCAAAAGATCATGCAGCCCTGGTCTGTGAGAGCAGAGGAACCACGGGGTGTCCCAGAGTCTAAAAAGACACACGCTCTCAGCTGCACTCACTGCAAGAAAGGGAACACTCTAGGGATGGGGCAAATTGACGCTCAGCTCCTCAGCTGGGATATGGTGGGGTAGCTTCATTAGCCAATTTACCCCAGCTAAGGATTTACCCCATACTAATCAGCCCTGAGAGCGATGTACCAGCCTCTTTGGCACAACCAGGCAAACTAGCATGCAAATCCCTCGGCCTCTGCAGCCTTTGAGCTTGCACTGGGCTCAGAAGAAATAAATAGATGATCCTGGCCCAGCTCTTCAGCTGCTGTAAATAGGTGGTGGTCCGTGGACTTCAGTGGAGCCATGCCAATTTACATGAGCTGAGGATCTAGCCCACTGCGCCCGTGAATCGTCTGGGAGATCCACCCAGCCCCCTCTGGGCTGCTTTCAAGATGCCATATTCGTTGTAGTGGCTGCAAATTTATTTCTTGCAGCTGTACATTTCCTTATGACCGCTCCTTGCATTTCATGTCAGCTCCACCAGGCCAGCCAGGTTGCTGCACTGGGTCCACGACTGCTAGCATTGCTCAGGAACAGAGCCCTCATCTCCCGGCACCTGCCAGACCTCATTAATATTTGCTTTAGTACTCACAGTCATTACCCTACCACAGGTTAGCCCTGTAGCTCTCCAGGGAGCTATGCACACAGTGAGACAGTAAACAGTGATTTCACCAAGTACTTGAGTGGCTGAGAGGTTAAACAAAGTGGTTCCCAGTCTGTCTCTGCTACATGTACCATATGTCTACAAACCCATCCTATTATGGATATTATATATAGCAATCCAGGGCCATTTCTCATCTTTCCTTGCTATTTCTCAGCTGCTGTAGAGCCTGAGCAATGACAGGAATGCTTCCCATTGTCAGAGGTCAAAGCCAGAGAAACCACTTTCCTCACAGGCCTGGTGTGCCAGCTTCTTGGCCCTCTTGGCTCCTCCTACCAATCCTTATAGTTGATTAGGCTGGGTCGCAAGTGGTTTTGCCTTGATTTGTTCAGAAGGCCGTGTCATTTTGAGGTATGAAGTGTGTGCCTGGTACGTTCATTCCGTGTGTTGTCATGTGTACATGTAACCACGTTGCTCTCTACTTGTATAGCGCTTTGCATCTTGGGATCTCAAAGCACATCAGACGTAAACTGTTTTAAGATACATTGACACTGTACTCTCCTTTTGGTAGTGTGTAGAGTCCATACACTGCACGCCTCTCCTAGCGCAGGTCTAAGTAGCAGTGCTGACGATGAGGCGCTGTTTCGGTGAGCAGAATAAAGTCACTTCTGAACCCTGTGAATATGTACCTGGGTATGTACCCTGCAGCGCGCGCTACTCGCCCGTCTACACTGCCACCGTCTCCCCACTGCTGAAGTCCTACCGTGACACAAAGAAAGACTCCGGCAGCGGGGAAAGGCTCTGGCAGCGATCAAGCTTCATCCCACTGCCTCCCCCCCGCCAGAGCTTTTCACTGAAACGTGTAGCTATCTACCAGTGTGGATGCAGCATACTTTTCACTGCCACTTGTAACTACACAGACCCTCCATGTTGCCGCAAGAGGTGTGCCGGGTAGACATGCCCTAAGGGTCACACACACACCCCCGCGAAGTAGGTCATTATTGTCGGGTTCATTTTATAATCAAGTAAATTGAGACGCAGGGAGGTTAGGTAATTTGTCTAAGGTTTGTAGCGAGTTAGTGACTGAACCCAAGAGCCCTGACGTCTGATCTCACGCTCAATCCCAGCAATTGCTACTTTTCATCTCTAGGCAACTGCAAGAGACCAACTGAGTTGCCTGCAATGTCCAGAAGTGCAAGAGGTTTAGGTGGGATTTTCAGGGGAAAAAACCCCCCCAAAACCCAAGAGCATTAGGAGACGAAATCCCACTGAAATTCAATGAGGGGTTGGACTTCAGCGCCTTTGAAAATCACAGCTTTAAACACAGCTGTTGCATCAGAACCTGTTTCAAGTCACTTTCCCGGTCAAGTCATGTATGGTTATGGTTATCTTTTGGAGAAGCAGGAACTAAAGTTCTTTCTTGGGCTGTTTTCTGCTTTTGCTGCCGAAAGCTGTGGCTGAATGCATATAATTAGGTATGCGGACGTTTTTAGAGATGGTATCTTCACTGATTTACAATAAGCTTCTCCTAAACTCCCAAAGCCATCCAAACTCTAATCAGCTACCCCGCTATCTCTCATGACTGGAGCTGTTGATTATGAAACAAAGGGAGTTTTTCAGTCCTCGTTAAGATCATAGGTGTTTTGCTTTAAGCGGGGAAGTGTTACGGGTGACACGGTGATGTCATTTTCCTGTTGGAACAGGAAGTGCATAAAATTCACAACAAGGAAGGTAAAAACTAACACGCAAGTGTTACAGCTGCATGCAAAAAAGGAAGATGGTTTCTGCTGTCCCGGGGATTTCTCAGTAACTGGCCTGGTCCTCCAGGGTGCTGATTCTAAGTCAAGGCGGGATGAGGATGCTCAGAATGGGCCTGATCCAATGATCCTGTAAGTCAGTGGTAAGAGTCCTACTGACTCCCCTGGGCTTTGACTCAAACCCTGTAAGAGCCTCGCTGGGTCAGCCTACAATTTGCAGCAGTGCACAAAATATTTGCAAGAAAACTGGTTGTGGTTTTTGTGCAACATTTGCACTGGAACGGGCCCACTTTCAAGAGAAGTTGCTGTCACGGCCCAAACTGTGGACGGTGGTAATGGTGCCTGTTTTTGCAGCCATTTTACCCTTTGCCTTATATCCTAGGGGAAGCTGCAGAATTTCTGGGACGTACAAACCATGCCGGGAGGGGGGAGGGGGATGAACCACAGGGTATTTCTGAAAGAAAATAGCCTGAAATGTTTCTGTGAAGAATGTGCATCAGATAGCGTCGGCTTTGGTGGGTCACAGCCCGGTTCTGAATGGCAGAGTCGTATTAATGGCAGGTTTATAATGACTAGCTACTTAGCAAGGCTTTGCTTGAGCGCATTGCGGCTGATGCCTTGCTGGAGTTGCCACCTTCTCTCGCTGCTCCTCCTGAAGGCTACCTTGGAAAATGGTGGCCTAAGAATGGAGGCCAAGGGACGTTACTCCTATCTGGTGGCAAGCAGGGAGGGAAGGGGCCCAGGGTTCTTAAGGATCCATTTATTTTATCATGCAGCAAGAAAGAGAAAACCTGGAGGGTGAGAGAGAAAGAGAGAGACTGGAGGCCCCAATATGGAAGTGCTGCATAAGATGGTCTACGTGACATTACCTTAGACACCAACGCCTACACTCAGCCAACGAAGGTGGGGCTGTTTTAACCTCAATTTACTTATACCTCCTTCTAGCTCCTTAAGCAGGTAGGTCGCCCGAACTCAGACTCCCTTGCACCGCAGGTGAGTGAGTGCAGCAGGATCTCCCGGAGCACCAGGGAGCCTGATTTACACCCCGACCTCTGCCCAGAGCCAGAGGTTTTCCTCAGTGGCACCATAGAAATACCATGGGAACTCTTTTCTGCTGCTCTATGTACTTCTCCTGTGCTGAGCCTTGGCTGGGGACAGCAATCCACATAGAATAATCCTGCTGTGTGCTTCCTGAGAACCTTCCCCTCGAGGGTCTCTATGTGCCTGACAAGCCATATTGAAACCTCCCAGTGGGGCAGTCTCAGTACATTGTACCAAGCCCAGAAGTGACAACTCACCTGACGAAATGCTGCCCAGGTGCCACCAATCTGGGGAGAGTCTCAGCCCCAAGGTGTTCAGAGAGTTTGGATCAGTTTGCCAATGGACAGAGGCTTATCCGGGACAAACTTAGACCCCAACATTTCTGCGGTCTCCCTGTCTCTAACACACAAACACATGCACTTTATCCCCACGCTCTGCCAGACATGCAAACACAGACCCACATGCATCTGTACAAACACCCATGGTGGGGTTCGTTAGTATTGAACATTCACAGGAATAATGGGAACAATACGACTCTGAATGAAAATAAACAGTGAGGTTTCTCCTTCTCCCACCCCACTCCCCCGGCCCGGCAGCTGCTTCCACCACATGAAGGCTGAGAGCAGTGATGGGTCAGGTCCGCAGTTGTGTTTGAGGAATGTCTGGGAAGAAAGTGATAGTGGTCTCAGCTGTAGCTTTAATGCAGTGTCAAGGACACACACAAACCTCACCCACAATGCAGCCAAGAAAGGAGACGTGGAAAGAATCAAAGGCCTAGATTCTCTTCCCAGCTCTCCTTTGCTTCTTATTGCTAATGTCATCCTTTAAGTCACTGGCAATGATACTCATCATTACTTTGTCCCTGATGTTATTCCAAGGACAGGCTTGGCCAGTGCTGTTCTTGTTGATACTGGGAATTGGAACAAATGGCTGACAGTCGAGGCACTGGCTTGTCACTGGCATGGGCCTCTCACGTCTCTAGCTCTTTACTTTCTGGGTGAGGAACCTCTGAGTCTGAAAGGGACAATGGGAGCTGAGTTGGTGGGTGGCGTCTTGTGTGCCCTGCGCAGGGTGGTTAGAGATGGGGACAGGGCATTAGGATGCCTGAGTTCTGTTCCCATCACTGTATAACTTTTGGAAGCCACTTTAATCTCGAGTGCCTCAGTCTCCGGAGCTGTAAAATGGGGACAATAATTCTGTAACTATCCTCCTGTGACAGGGCGCTGGGCAAAGGGTTGCTGATTCAGCCCTCTGTCATGCCAGCTCCTATTTAGGGGAATAAATTAGAGCTGGCTAGAGATAACCTGGCTCTAATTGTGGAAGCAGAGACAGCTGCCGCCTAATTAGCCTGGGGCTGTATAAAAGCCTCAGGGGGAGGAAGCTGGAGGGAGGAGACAAAAAGAAAGGGAAAGGCAGGGAGTGGCAGCAGGGAGGTAGCGCTCCCGTCCCTCCCTCCTGCCTGCAGATGGTGAAGGGCCAACTGTACATGGTGAAATGGTGGTGGGAACAAGCCAGTGACTAAACTGCACCAGTGGGTACTAACCTGAGGGTCTCAGAGTGACTTTGTGGACTTAGCAGATGCAGGAGCAAGGGGGCCCTGCCGCGCCCTGCTACACCTCCTTACGGAGCTCTAGTGAGGTACCACTCAAAGGCATTGACATACCAGGTTTAAAGGTGCTAAAAAATAGTATTGTTCCCCTGTTCCCACACAGTAGCATATACAACATCATAGTGACTTCCTATTTTAAGGACAGGGTGGGGGATATAGCAGCATCTCAGCTGCTGCTATGTGGCAACCCTTGGTAAACGTTGACTTTTTAATGGCAACCACTGTGGCTTCACATTCCCTTTAGATCAGAAGCAGAATGGGTTTGTAAATCTCATCCTAGTTCCTTGCATAGAGCTGGTCAAAATGCATGAAAGATAGGTCCTGAAAATGTTGTCAAAATTTCCCCCTTTTTTTTTCCTTCCCCCCTCAACATTTAAAAAAAACAACCCGCAACCAGCTTTTCTAATGGATTGTTTGTCCACAACCACCACACAGACTGGCCGGATACTCAGCCTCTGTTCAAGAGAAACCTAGGCCCAGGCAACAAGGAGCAGGTCAGATAGAGGTGCAGTCGGGAAATCGGCACACTGTCCATGCTACCCCAGCTCTAGCGATCCCTCACTTGTACATACACTGAAATCAAGTACAAATGTTACAACTCCAGGGCCAGTTCCTTTACACTGTTCTTTACCCTGTCCTTACTCCTGTGGAAGGAGCTCAGGATTTTGCTCCTTGTCGAAAGCTAACTTTTGTAACAACCTTCATAGTACTTTGCCGATCGATATTTTATTATTTGAACAAAGTACCATTGAGGCTGTGATCTATTCAGAAATGTGTTGGGTTTTCAGGAAGCCCTGACATCATAACAGCCCTTGTTTCTAATAATTGATTTGACTTGAAAGAGCTCAGTGCCCACTGCTTTCAGATCAGCAAATTGATTTCCTTCTCTTTCAGTCACTGAAATATACATATTCATTTTAGCCTGGTGCAGAGTATGACGTAGAATGCACGTTTGGAAGGGAGGGAAACAAACATCTCTTGTTCTATCTGAACTGCTTTTTTAAAATCTGAAGGCAGATTGAAATTCAGACTGAGCCCAAGACAATGCAGAGTTTCCTTAACAAGCTTCCAACTTTTAACAACATTTTTAAATAGTGAGGTATTTCTAAACCTTCGTTTTAAAGATGGTAACATTTGCGAACAGCGAACGGCAACCACAGGACAAAGTTTGACCTCTTGTTCCTGGCCTCACTGGCCTGCCCAAAAGGGTTAAAAGTTCAAGTTTGATATGAAAATACTTTACCATGAATGGAAGGGTAAAACCCCAGGGATGATAAAGGCTGCACTCACTCTGACGAGCTTTAAAAGTTAGGATCAGGCTAATAAACACACTGATAACAAAGACTAACTTTTCACATTGAGTTCAGCAATATTTCTTCCACTTCAGCCATGGTAATCTTCGCTTACAGAAAAAAAGGATTTATTGGAATGCTGTGAGTGACAATTCCAGCACACGCAGGCAAGACTTAACTTCTACCTCCCTCCGGCCCTCTACCCAATCACCCCCCAAAACAAGGCAACCTAATATCAAAACAAGACAACAACTTACTATTCAGATAACGATACAGCACCACTTATGGGCAGCGGTGTTGCCTGCACTGATCATTGCAATATTCCCTGAACATCTGGGACTGGACTGCACAATTCAGATCCAGAGGTAGACTTTGAATTTCTCACTAACCCGATGGGGTGTTTAGATCCTGCCCTGTGGGAGGGGAGTTGTTTTGGCAAAGTTTACAGAAAGAAGCCAGCAGTGAAACTGGAATCCAGATTCAGGTTTGATATTTAGAACTAGGAGTTAAACTTTAACCTCCAAGCAACTTCTAAAGCATCCTGCTTGATGCACACCTGACTCCTTTAGGACTGGTGCTGGTGGATTTTCAGTAGTGGGTGAACTCAGAAAGGTTCGCTGGGAGGACTGGTTGTGTCCGACCCCTATGGATTTCAAATCAGGCTAGTGATTTCATAGGAATGGAACTAGTG
The DNA here is from genome assembly GCF_011386835.1 of Chrysemys picta bellii. Taxonomy (NCBI): domain Eukaryota; kingdom Metazoa; phylum Chordata; order Testudines; family Emydidae; genus Chrysemys; species Chrysemys picta. Next base: position 19,895,143 of record NC_088808.1, read on the forward strand.
GAGAGAGGACTATTTCTTCTTAGGCTGGGACTTGCCGGGAGTACTATGGGGCATATCCTTAGCTGGTGTGAAGCACATCAGCGGAGGATAGACTTAAGCACAGCCCCCATGTCAGTGCTTCTGCTTCTGGCCAACTACAGCTGGTCAAAAAGCGGGATTCATTTTTCGGGGCAAATTTCACCAGAAAGGGAGCCCGTTGTTCTGTGGGTCAGACAGCTCTACGGCTGATGAGACCAGACATTAGATGTTCTCGCTACAATTTTTATCTTAACTCTGCTGTAATGAAGTGTAGAGATCCTCTGCAGCTTGTAAGAGAAACCCTCCAGAACCCACTCACCTGGTCCAGGGTTGCCGTTAAAAATGCTGCTGGAGTAGGGAAGGTGGTTGGTCACTGAGTGGGAGACCTCGATCTCCAGGGCTGCCCAGAGGGGGGGGCAATTTGCCCCAGGCCCCCAGCCCCAGAGGGGCCCCCACGAAAATATAGTATTCTATAGTATTGCAGCTTTTATTTATGGAAGGGGCCCCCGAAATTGCTTTGCCCCAGGCCCCCTGAATCCTCTGGGCGGCCCTGTCGATCTCTGTGAAGTAGTTGTGGCTTAAGGCTGCCTGAGGTTGCAGCTCCATAAGCAGGGGTTGCCTGGAACTCCCCTCGAGGGTGATGGGACCATGCTGGCTCAGGATGGCTCCAGCCATTCTCATCTCTCTCTGTCTCTCTCTTAACCACAGAGCAAGGCAGGCGGGGAAATGTAGTCCCCCAGGCACCCATTTGTAGTATCAAGTCTGGGGCAAGGCATGCTGGGAAAAAAGAAAGCATATAAACCAGTGGGTTGGGGCTTATGGAGCAGGAGAAAACCCCAAATCCACAAAACCAACAGTAATGCGGCTCTTGATTTCAGTGGACATATTGCCCGAGTGAGGAGACCCCAACCCCTCCCCCAGAAACCTAACCGAAACAGAGTTCTGACCCCATCAAGGGCGAAGTGCCGGAGAACTGCACTAGGGACTTCGCTATTGAGTTTTCATGGAAGGCCCTCAGATGCCACAGTGACGGGTGGCAAACTAAGACAGACAGAGAGAGGAGTGCAGATGAGAGCCCTGGTTAATTAATGTTTGCAAGGTACCTGCGGATCCCTGACAATGGGTCTCAGCCAGCGCATTGTTTTTCTTCAAATAAAGGGACTCTGAAGCCCTCCTAATGGGCCAGATCATGAGCTCTTTACATCTGTTCCACCCTCATTTGAAGTCAACAGTGGTTTGCTTGAGCACAGAGGAGGAAAGGTTTGGGTATTGGTTCCTTAGGTGAAACTCATCCTTGTGCAGAGCTAGCCCAAGGTCCCGGTGCCAGTTACACCCTATTTTGAGTGTTGAAGTGGGACATAAATGTTCTCTAAGCCTTATTCTGGCTGTCTCCACAGATGGGGATTTCACCCTTAGTGTTCTGGTTGATTTTCCAATAAGTTCCCAGGACATTGTCAGTAAAGTTGTCAGGGCAAATAAAAGTTTTGCTCAAGTTCTTAGGATGAATCCCTTTGACTTCTAAGGAGTTCACATTTTTTGGCCTTTGCAGGTTTCTTAGAATTATATATTTTGCAATCGATGAAAATGTCTAGATTTGTTTAGGATTTTTTTTTTTTCTCCTGAGACTAACACAGACGGTCCCATGTTGAGAATGTAACTTCTGTTCTGGTTTCTGTATAGAATAATGGGCCAGATTCTCAGGCGGTGTAAAGCAGCAGCGCTCCACTGAACTCAATTTGGTTCTGAAGTTGGGTGTCAACAGTCTGCAGTTCTAAGGACTATCCCAGCAATGGAGCGAAGCTGATTCACACCAGCAGAGGACCTGCCCCAATCATTATAAGGCCCTTGGCAATAAGCAAAATGCAGACTGTGTGGTCTGAAAACATAGAAAGTCCCTCCTGCCCTCACATGACCCATGCCCACAGAACGTGTTTCCAGGCCACTGGTGCACCAAGTGGAAAGAATGTTTTCTTCTTTGATCATGAAATTTCCAAATCCCACACGTAGGGCCTGATCCAAAGCCCTGGAGGTGAATGGGAGTCTGTCCATTGATTGCAACGGGCTTTGAATGAGGCCTTTCAGGAGACAACAGTGCAGCAAAAGGATTTACTTACCGCTCCTGCCAGCCACCAGCTCCTAGGAATTCCAGCAGCTGTTCCAATTCAGCTTCTGTCTTGCGGCATGCCAACATGGGGAGGGCAGGCAGGCGACTGAGTGCAGGCGTCACGCTCACAAGCAGAGGGGTTGGGATTCTCTAGTAGGAAAAGCCAGCCCAATTTATTTAGCACCAGGGGTTTGAAATGTTATTTTTCTATTAATACATCGGTAACGAAGGCTAATGGGCCTGCCAGCCCTGTTCCAGTCTCAGACCCAGCTGAGCAGGACTGAGGTGTCTTCTGGAGAGGAGGTATAGGAAGCAAGTGGGCTCCTGCGTCTGGTCCCGAATAGCGTGGAAGAGATGCAAGGAGAAAGTGCTCTGAGGCCCTGCAACCTGTTTGGGGTGAGTTTTAGGTTTGAATTAATAAACAGCGCCCCCCTGAGGCAAGGGCTTGAAGACTTCGAGTGGGGTATCAGTCCCTCCAGGGCTAGAGAGGCAGGCCAGCAGCCTACAACATCCATTTCTTCTCTTCCTCTCCTGGGACAGACATCAGACTTGCAGAGTGGTCACCTGAACCTCCAAATGTGCATGGACTCAGCCTCTGAGGTCCAACACATTCAGGAACATCAGACCATGCTAGCAAAAGGTCAGGGAACTTGGACTGAGGAGATTTGCACAGCTGACCCGAGATGTGCACCTTCCTCAACTCTAGCTTCCCCCGAAGGCATCTATGTTAAGAAGGGAGAAGACCTGGGAGTTGTTAGGGAGAGAGGAGAGGCATGCGGGTAAGCACCTAACATGTGTTAGGGTCTATAAGAATACATGGGGGGCAGTGGGGGAATGTTCCCATTGCAGGTTCAAGTTCACATTTGCCTACCTTGGGAGAAGTCCCTCAAATCCTAGAAACATAGAATTTGCCACCCTGGTTAAACCGAGTCTTGGATTAAACCACTGAGTCCGGCATCCTGCTTCCTACAATGGTCAATATCTTATGCTTCAGAGGAAGATGAAAACAACCCATTACGGGTAGTAAATTGTGCAAGGGGATGAGGGTGGGGAAGTTCTTTCCTGGATCACCCAGCTGATCCTCTTCTGCCCGGAGCTATGAGATTTGTTTACATTGTTGTCTCAGGACTAGACTCTGCCCGAGTACTCCCTAGCTCCCCCACTAGTCCCACGGAAATTGATTTGACAGCAGAGTAAAGCACCATTTGACGTAAAGAAGGGCAGCAAAATTTGGCTCTGAGTTTGCAAAGCTAGGATTCGGAACATAGTTAGATGTGCTTCACTTTTCCAGGAACCACGCTGGCTGGATCCTACCAGCTCATTCCTGTCAAGTTGCATGATGAACCGATGCAAATGGAATCGTGAGGACTGTGCCAACTTTTTAAAGGAACCAAATGGTAGAAGGAAGGCAACGATTCCCCAAGAGCCCTTGGGCTGTGGAAGATCAGAGACACAAAGAAGTTATTAAATGGTCTCTATGGCTTTCCCTCCCGACCACGGATCATCGGCCATATTTGAAAATAAAAATGGGTTCTGCGCATGCAGATGCAGAGAGGAGCCTTCTTTGCGGGGCACTGGATCCATTCATCTCGCTTTATTGGAAATTTTAATTAAATTCCCTTTGATCCAGGCAAGCTCTGCATCCCAGTGCTCCTCTGTGCCAAGGTGTTCAGCAGCCAAACTCTTGTTCAATGCCACCGCCCCATTTTTAGCCCTTCTCCTTTAGAGGATAGAATATGAACTTCCAGTCCTCCACGTTGTTTACGTGTGGTTACACTGTATGGGCCTGATTCAAAACCCATGGAAGGTAACGGGAGCTTTGCCATTGATTTCATTTGGAACCAGAAAAAGGCCTCTGGCTTGAATTTGGCCCTTACACCTCATCCGCTTCAAAAGTTATGCCTGCTGACACCAGCATTAAACGTAGCCCAATAGGTTTCTCCATTTAGAGCTGGCATTTGTTAGCCAGCCAGAAGGGAGGTGTTTCAGTACAGCTGCTAGCTCTCCACAGGGCCGGCTCTAACATTTTTGCTGCCCCAAGCAGCAAAAAAAAGCGCCGAGCGCCACGCCACCGGAACCCCCCGCCCCGCGCCGCCCCCACCCATGCGCAGCTGGAGCCTCCCCCCCCCCACCGAGCGCCGCGCTGCTGGAACCCCCCCCACACCGAGCGCCACGCCCCGCGCCCCCCCCACACCGAGCGCCACGCCGCTGGACCCCCCCCCGAGCGCCGCGCCCCACGCCGAGCGCCGCGCCGCCAGAGTGCCCCCCCGTGGAATGCCACGCCACGCTGCCCCCCGCCACCCCAAGATTGGCCGCCCCTTACCAGGTGCCGCCCCAAGCATGTGCTTGGTTGCCTGGTGCCTGGAGCCGGCCCTGGCTCTCCACATGAAAGGTTCGGTGTATTGAGCGCAGCGCGGTCTGGAAGGCACCAGGAATGAGCTGAGCTGATTGGCTTCGAGGATGAATCTAGGCCTGGAAAGAGTTACACTCTAGTAATGCGAGCACGGGCCTGGGTGACAAGAGCTCTTGAACACTAACCCCATTCTGACACTGCCCTGGGATGAGTCGCTTCACCTGCTTTTGTTTGTCCATCTATAAAAGGAGCCATAGTGGTACTTCCGTCCATCCCAGGGCATTACGGCTAAAGTGCCCTACAGATGAGAAATGCAATTGGAGCGATTAGTGGGAGTAAGATTTCTCATTCCACCCAGCTACCTCCTCATGCCAAACCCCGCTTTAGAAAAGATCTTTTCTCTGTGGAGATAAAATAGTTCCACAACTCCTGTCCCACTGGTAACAGTGTCCAGATTTCCGCATCCCTTCGGCTATCAGGCTGGCGCCATTACGCAGGCTTCCTGTAAAACATGCCATTACAATGAAAATCACTATCACTGAGACAGAGGCAAGTTTGGGGTAAGAGTAATTTCATTATAACAAACACTAAGTGCTGATACAAGACTTCCTCTAGGAGTCACAGGAAGGGCTGGAGAAATGACCTCAAGAAGAGATGGCTAGTCCCCTTTGCTGGCTTGGAGGACAAGCCAATGTAGTACATTATTTATGTTGATTTCAAGATTTAATTGCCAGTTAAATAAATAAAAAATACTATATGGAGATGTACCTATCTCATAGAGCTAGAAGGGACCCTGAAAGGTCATTGAGTCCAGCCCCCTGCTTTCACTAGCAGGACCAAGTACTGATTTTGCCCCAGATCCCTAAGTGGCCCCCTTAAGTATTGATCTCATAACCCTGGGTTTAGCAGGCCAATGCTCAAACCACTAAGCTATCCCTCCCCCCTAGTTTTATGGGAGGTAGAGTGTGCATTGCATCCCAAAAGAGAGAGAAGTTTCTGGTCACTGCTGTATGACAATAGCTCTCTTGGGTTGCCAAGAGTCAACCCACAAAGACAAACTCAGCTTGTCCAGATATTGGGGCACAGTGACATTAGATGGGAAATTCCTATATAAAAAAAATCCGTTGTGCGTGATGATTCATCATTTTGGGCCAGATTATCAGCACAGCATGTGTACGTACATTCGTCACACTTGTACAGTAAATACCAGTTAGTGACATCGCTGACCATTTGTATGCATCATGTACAATGATTCTGCAAAAAGTGATGTGAAAATTACGTGTACAACGGCATGCATATTTTTGCATTCATAAGGTATGCGCTGATCTGAACAATCCCATCCTTTATGTTTTAATATCATGATTAATTATCCCCAGTAGAACATGTGATTAAAATTGTTTGCTCTCTTTCATCTCTTGCTCTGTTTGGTAAGGTTGGTGGGTCTAGTTTGAGACTCTTAATGACTGATTACTGATTGTAGATCACATTTCCTCGCTGCCCTCTGGATGGGAGTTCCACTACAATGTGTATTGTCTGGAGATGTTAGATCAATTTGGCACTTCTTCACTCCCTCATCTACATATGAACTCTGTGTTTTAAGACCTTTTTTGAAAGAAAACTGGAAAGTGAAATATCAACTCACTCCCAAGGAACAGGCTCTTCAGTTCAGGTTTGAACTGACCATCCCAAGGAAGCTTAAGTGACCTTACGACACTGAAAAGTTATTCTGTATATATGGGGGAAATTTCTTCTGTTGAGCTCTCCAAACCAATCTCTCTCATAGATTCCAACAGAATGAGACCCGGAGGCACTGATTAGATCACTGATTGATGGACTAATTAGTTACAGAATTTGCATTACTCACAACTGTCAAAGTAACAGGATATAAACTACACCTCTACCCCGATATAACGATGTCCCCAGGAGCCAAAAAATCTTACTGTGTTATAGGTGAAACTGCGTTATATCAAACTTGCTTTGATCCGCTGGAGCACGCAGCCTCCCCTCTTCCCCCCCCTCGGCAGAGCGCTGCTTTACCGCGTCAAATCTGAATTTGTGTTATATCCGGTCACGTTATATCAGGGTAGAGGTGTATAAGGAAGCTTCAGGTGGTGTTGAATGGTGTTCCGTACCTCCTAGGCAGGGCCGACCATTGGGAGTTAATTTACTCCCAAGTGGCAATTCAAGGTACTGGTTATGACCTCAGATTGCTGGTTATTTAAAAAAACCCTTCCCTCGGCCTATGATCCCTCATGGACATGATGGTCCTTTGGGAAATTTCTGGTGTCAGCAAATGGGCTTGAGTTCTGTAGGGCACCAGCTGGGTGATCCCACCAGCAGAACCTCCTTTACGGAGCTCACTCCATGGGGTGGCTCGCCACAGCACGGCCGCCTTCAGGGGTCATTGTAAAGTGCGTCCCCTTCGCCTGGCTTCTTGAATGCCATTTCCAGTGGTGCTGAGCAGAGACTAGCCAGCTAGAGAAAGCCGCCCTTGAGCTACGAAAGTATTGGGCAGTCATGCTTATTTCAGCTGCATGGGGTTTTCTAAAGTCACTGATATGGTGTAACGACGACCAGTGAATAAGATGCCCTCTGTGAGTGTTTTCCCCCAAGGATCCTCCCACTGTTCGAGTATTAAAAGAACTGACGACCCGGTTCTTTGCCCAGCTTCCCCTCTTCATCTTTCTTTTACTGGTTTAGCAGGAACAGGCCTGGAGCCTCAGCTGGAGTTTCAGCGAGGTTACCATGGAGTCTCTGTGCAAACATTATGTCATACTGCCCCCCGCCCAGCTCCCTCTGCTCCCCATTGGAAGCCCGGCTGCCTTTGCCCGCCTTGTAAGCGTGGCTCTGCATTGAAGCTGAAGCCTAGCTTCTTCAGTGCCTTCATTGTTACTTGTGGATAGCTGCCTCTCTCCCACCCTTTCTGCCCTCAAAACTCCAGGAGGAGACAACAGGAAAGGGAAGCACAGAGGAGTAAATTCATCCCTATGGTGAACTCTGCTACTATCAACTGAGTTACACCAGTGATGAATTTCACTCAGTATCTCAAAGACAAAGGGTCCCGTGCAATATTACTGTACAGAGAGACTTTCCTATCGGGGCAAGCTTGATCAAAGGGAGCCTGCAAGCCAAGAATCATGTATCTTGCCTGTAATGCTCTGTTTTTCCCTGCTGCTATGGCAAATATTTGCGTATGGAGATGAATTTTCTCCCAGCCTTTCCATCTGCCAGTTCCTGAAGTGAAGTCACAGTTCTGTGACAATTGTGGGGACAAATTGGTTTGGGGGGGGGGGAGGAATAACAGCTTCTTCCCATAATTTTCATTAATTATCAGATCCAAAACACCTATAAAGGGTCTTGTTACAGACCCTCCTAAAACGAGATGGGTGTGACGCAGCTGATTAGCCTCCCACTAGTGGAGAGGATGAATTAAGTCATATGACAAATGGTCGTGTGACTGAACCAGGCCTATCGGAGGTTATTAAAAGAGAGGCCTATGGAGACTGAAAGGGGAGCTGCAGAGTGAAGTTGCAGGGAGAGATGGTGCCTCAGCGTGGGTGGACGTACTTTTTGTCTGTATTTTGTTACTTTATGCTAATAAACCAGACCCAATGCAGGGCTGTTGTTATTGGACTCATGGAAGCCTCTTTTTTGTGAGTTATTGAGCAACTAAGAGGGGAAACTGAGTCCGGGTGCCACAGAGCTACCCCTGGCCATGAAGAGACACCCACAAGGTGAAGTTACAGTTCCAAAACAGCCTGCTGAGATTTTGCTTCTCTTCCAGCTGGGACCGGAAGGAGATGTGTTGAAATACCAAAAGGAAAGTCCGTTCCCCTAGGAACTGAGAGACAGTTTTCCAAAAGAGCCTTTTGCATGCGCGGCATCCACAATTGGCCATAGATTTTCCAAAGAACTCAGTCCCATGGAGGCACCTACATAAACAGCCAGGTTTGCAAAAGGGCTCAACATCCAAGGTGAATCCAATATGCCCAGCTCTCTTACAAATCCATCCCTCATTTAGGTGCCTCCAGGACAGCTCAGCTCTTTTGAAAATCTGATGCCAATTGTGGGCATTGAGCTATTCTGAAAATTCTGAGTCTCAGACCAATGCCCCACGATTTGTCTCTAGCCGTAGCCAACATCCCATGCTTCAGAGAGAGGGGTGGAGGGGAAATCAGGCCATTTGTGCATTGTCTGTTCCTCGCTTCCCTTCTCCGTCTATTCTCATCTTCTCTCCCATTTCTCCTAGGCCAGGAGTGGTTGGGCCAATTGCTTCTTAAAAGAACAAATGATATCCTCCTCCTTCCGCCTCCTCACACTCCTCCAGAGAAGAGAGATCGCTCTACTTTAAACCATAACAGCTAGTGCTCCTTAGGTGCCTGACCTGCCTGAAGGCAGAAGCTGAGAAGGGGAGTTTAAAAAGACCCTGATACCGTTTCAGACTCCAATCCAGATCTCGCTGAAGCCAGTTACCGCTTGGCTGCAAAGAGCTTCAAGTGTTTGGATGCCAAGTTGAATATGGGGCCAAACTAAGGCTGTCTGAGAAGTTAAGAAGCACTGAGATCTGGTTTCAGAGTGGTAGCCATGTTAGTCTGTTTCAGCAGAAAGAATGAGGAGTACTTGTGGCACCTTAGAGACTAACAAATTTATGCCCACCTCAAATAGCTTCTGATCTGCTTTGCTTCCTAAGTGCAGCCTTGAAGCACAGATGAACTACTGACGGTTGTGGGTCTTCCTCTTCAGATGAAATCCTAGATCTGCCATTAACCACATTTATTGCATGAGAGAGACTGATGGCTGTTCTCCTAGATCCTATGAATTTGTTGGTGACATAGACCCCAGAGACACAAACTTTGAGTCAACAATGGAGTTCTCAAGCCTGCACCGCCCCGAATAGTATCGGGGGTCCCGTGTGAGGAAATGTGGACTTCAAGGGCTAGATTTTGCTCTCCGCTGCACCTCTGCCTTCAGTGTCACTCCCAGCTTCCACCCAGGGTAACTAAGAGCAGACTCCCTCCCCTCCTGTGTTTGAGTTAATGGGTCTGATTCTCTTAACATAGAATTGGCTGGAACTTTTGCTCACATCCATCTCATTAGTGAATCAGTGCTTGCAGCATCCTCTACAGCACCAGCTCTCAAACGGTGGTCGGGACCACAAAGTGGGTCACGATCCTGTTTTAATGGGGTCACCAGGGCGGACTTAGACTTGCTGGGGCCAGGGGCCAAAGCCCGAGCCCCATTGTCTAGGGCCGAAGCCTGAGGGCAGTGGGGCTGAGATTACAGGCCTCCTGCCTTGGGCTGAAGCCCTTGGGCTTCGGCTTTGCCCCTCCCCGCCCCCGCGGCAGTAGGGCTTTGGCTTTGGTCCCCCCACCCGGGGTGGCAGGGATCAGGTGGGCTCATGCTTTGGCCCCCCTCCTGGGGTCATATAGTAATTTTTTTTGTCAGAAGCGGGTCGCGGTGCAATGAAGTTTGAGAACCCCCCTGCTCTACAATAATTCAAGCACCCCAGTGCCTGACATCAGCACAGACCGCCGAGCTGCTTTGCATCTTCCACTTTAAGACTATCTGATGCAGATAGGACTGTAAGTGCAGCAGGTGTTCCAAGTTCCACCTGCTTATTCATTTTCATTCCAAAAGATTTAGCCTTGAGACAAGGAGCTGGAAAAGCAATGGTGGGAAAGTCTGTTTCTTCCCTGTTCCATCACGTTCCTGGGATATGTTCGGGCATATTCTGTGCAGCAAAGAATATATATATATTGCCCTCCAGAAGACTTGGGAGTTCCGATGCACAGAGACTTCATGGGACTGTGAGTGATGGGATTAGAGGAGTGAGTTCAGGCTGCCACCTGCCTGGATTTTTATAGAACAGGCTCCATTTTTGCAGCTCCTTCAAAGCTGATCTGCAAAATGCTGGCTGGCCTTCCAGGTATGGAGCAAAATCCCTCGAATCGGGATCCAAAGGAGTTAATCCCTCCACCGCCCATGCATGTCCCTTTCCATGAGAACCCCCTCCACCCTGCCAAGACAGCTCAGAAAGCCCACAGGCGCCCCGCAGGTGGAGCGATTATTCAGTGCTAGTCTTCTCCTGAGCGTAGGCTGACCACTGCGTTTGCTCAGACCGAATGGTTTCCTGGGATGGGCTGCTTTCCAGCTGGCGCTCAGCCAAAACCAACCAATTCGTTACACTTAAGATCTCAGACTGGACTTAATAGCCCTAGTCCCAGGAGGTGAGGTGAGAGGCAAGTGCCTCCGCCGTTGAGCCACCTAGCATGCTGCGGGCATGCCAGCTGTTAGGCACTCGGAGCCCGCTGCACACAACTGCCAGCCTGGGGTGTGGTTACATAAAACCACCTCTTGATCTCTCAGTTCCTGGCGTCGCTTTGAGTTGGTGGCCTGACTTCCCAGAGTTTGCTTTGGTGGCTTGAGTCTGGCTGGAGTGGCTGGCTAGAAACAGAGGCTGTCCCTCTCAGCCAGAGCCCACTGGGAAATGGGGAGACACAGAGACAGCACTAAGTGAATCAAGTCTGCTTCGACCCATCAGAAGAATATCGGTGATGCTGTAGGACTATTTTTCCTGTCCCCTCTTCACAGAGGCATAGAGCAGCCTGTGCTTTACAGCCCCTTGAGACATTTGGGCAGCATGATCTGTGATTCCAAACAGAGCATCATTTGCCGTGGGGTAAGTAGGGGTGGCAGTCCCCCCACCCCAACTTTTCACAGGTCTATATGCTCCATCATGTTGTCCATGTTTAGCCCCTCCCTGACATTGGACGTGCTCATTAGGAAAGCACTAATGGCCAAGTTTTTCTCTGTCATGATGCAGTTTGGGAGGGAGAATGTACTAAATGCTGGGTGGTGAACTCAGAAAAATTCAAATGGAAATCTAAAACTCAATGAGGGCTCTTAACCACGGGTTTCGATCACTAAGGGCCGTGGTCACCTCTTGATCACTTGGAGTCTTTATGTTGGGAACGGGCATCTTTCTAAGGTTCTCTCGACTACAGTGGCACAGCTCCAATGCTGCACCTGTAGCGCCGACACTTCCTACATCGATGGCAGGGCCAGCTTTAGGGCAATTCAGCCGATTCCCCGGAATCGGGCCCTGCGCCCCTAAGAGGGCCCCGCAATGGGCCGCCAAAGTCCCGCCACTGTCTTCGGTGGCAGCTCAATCCCTGCCGTGGAGGAAGGTCCCACCGCCGAAGTGCCTCCAAAGGCACCGGCAGCCAATTGAGCTGCCATCGAAGTCCCGGCACTGTCGTCATCGGCAGCTCAATCGTTGCCGCTGTCTTCGGCGGCATTTCAGCGGAGGGTCCTTCCTCCGCACCAGCGATTGAGCTGCCGCCGAAGACAGTGGCGGGACTTCGGCGGCAGCTCCTTCGAATCGGGCCCCATGGTGCCCCTGATCGATGGAAGGGGTTTCTCGGTCAATGTTGTTAATCCAGCTCGGTTCTAGAAAGCTGTTATGTTGCTGGTGGGGGGTTTGGGGCCAGAAAGCTGTCGCTCTTTTCCCAGCCGGTTGGCTCATTTTTGAGGGTCATGGTGGATCATCAGCTGAATGTGAGCTCCCAGTGTGACGCTGTAGCTAATGCGATCCATGGCTGCCTAAACAGGGGAATCTCAAATTGGAGTAGAAGGATTATTTTATCTGTGTTTGGCAACAGGTGCGCCCACTGCTGGAATTCTGGGTCCAGTTCTGGTGCCCACATATGAAGAATGTTGACAAATTGGAGAGGATTCAGAGAAGAGGTACGAGAATGATTAGAAAACATGTCTTATAATGAATGAGCTCCTGGAGTCTATCTACGTAGCGTAACAAAGAGAAGGTTAAGGGATGACTTGACTACAGACCATAAGTGCCAACATGGGGAACAAATATTTGACAATGAGCTCGCCAGTCTCGCAGAGAAAGGTCTAACACAGTCCAAAGGCTGGAAGTTAAAGCTAGACAAGTTCAGACTGGAAATAAGGCGTAAATTTTTAACAGTGAGAATAATTAATCATTGGAACAATTTACGAAGAGTCGTGGTAGATTCTCCATCATTGACAATTTTAAAATCAAGATTGGATGTTTCTCTAAGAGATCTGCTCTAGGAATTATTTTGGGGTCAGTTCTTTGGCCTGTGTTATACAGGAGGTCAGACTAGATCAGGGGTGGGGAACCTACAGCCTGCAGGCCGGATCTGGCCTGTTGCTTAATTTCATCCAGCCCGTGGCAAGTCTCGGCGCCATGGGCTGGAAGCCCCAAGCCTCTGTGCCTCCCTTTCCCCCCGGTGGGGCTGTGTGTGGCCCGTGATTGATTTTTTCTGTGGGTCAATGGCCCATGATAGGAAAAAAGGTTCCCCACCCCTGGGCTAGATGATCACAATGGTCCCTTCTGGCTTTGGAAACTATGAATCCCTAGTGTAGAAGATACTGGACCCAACCCAGCTTCCAGGGAAGTCAAGGGCAAAATTCCCACAGACATCAATTGTTGTATGAAGCGTAGTTGTAGCCATGTCAGTCCCAGGCTATTAGAGAGACACGGTGGGCGAGGTAATAATTTTTTATTGGACCAACTTGGTGAGAGAGACAAGCGTTCGAGTCACACAGAGCTCTTCTACAGGTCTGTCTGTGTGGCTGGAAAGCTTGTCTCTCAAAGAGTCTTTATTCTGAGATGATCTGCAAATGGGAGCCAGCATGAGGAGAGTGGAACAGAGTGGGGATCTTTCTGTAACAAAAGCCGTCTCTTTTCGGCCTTTTAGAGCTGCATCCGCTTTAAATGGATCTTTTGACGACATGTTTTCTTTGGGTTGGGACCCTAGAACCCCTCCCCGAAATGGTGCCTGCCCAGATTGGAACCCCACTGTACTCCTGGAAGCCCTTCTAGAAATGAAGCCTGCTTGAGTTGACCTCTATAGCACGGGACCCTCTCCCAGCAACCAGGCCTGCTCAGATTTTGGAACTGCTGTTACCATGACAACCCCTCCCAGAAATAGGGCCTGCTCTTGCCTCCCCTGGTAGATGTGACCTGCCTGAGGCCCTAGGGGACACCAAGAACGCTCCAAACCTTAGAGGCCAAAAGTAGCAGCGATGAAGGTGAAGGGAATGGGGGGGGAAGGCAAAAATCTGCACCAGTTCCTTGAGATAATGGCATGAGTTTCAAGCTTTCTGCCTCTCTCCCCATGCCCAGTTAGCCCCCAGCACGCTCTGTGTCAGCTCCAGCTGGACAGCAAATGGCTCCACTTCCAGCGCTGCCTCCCTGCACCCCTCCCCCCCCCCCCACACACACACAAACCCAGAGCACCCTGTGGAAAGAAACAACCCTCTCCTGGCAAGTGGATGTGCACTCAATGTGCTGCACACAGCTCTGCGTGGTGGAGAGGGGAAGCTCCGAGGGCTGCTCTGGGATGAATGGGAAAGCGCCCTGGCTGCCTTATCTAGCGCTGGCCGGGGACCAAGATCGTAAGGATGGCTCGAGCTGCCCCCTTGCTCCTGCAGCCGTCTCAGATCTCATTCATTAAAACGCAGGCCCTTCCCCCCTCCCCCCTTCAAAATGTTTAATTTGCTCCTAACTCTCTGGTTATCCTAGCCCTGGAGTTGAGTTTAATGATGTTAGTCAGCTAGGACCTGGTTGGCTGTGCCGTTCTGAAGACTGATGGGGAAATCAATTGAGGGCAAAATTGCGGCAGACAATCGTCCCTTTGTCCGTCTGCCAAGGTTAGCAGAGCTGAACAAAACTTCCTTGAGCTGCAGCTCACATAAAATACTGAAGAGCTGCTGTAGGGGCCTGTTGGCGAGGCTGGAGAGGAGGGATCAGGGGGAGGAAGAGAGAAAGGGGGTGGTAGGGGGAACAATGGCAGCAATTAGCATATGCCCGCGCGCGCAAGCCTGTTGTGCGTGTGATTGAGATGCGGTCGGCCTGGGGGAGACAGGCCCCTGACTGTGCTCTTCCGTCCAGCCTCTGCTGCTTGCTGTTAGCTCTCAGCTGAGTGGCTTTCAAAAGAGGAGCTGATGGTCAGCGGCTGACGGGTGACCGCCTGCAGCTAGCGAGCCAGCGAGACGCTGGCGGAGAATGGGGCCCGGGGAGGGCAGCGCGTTGGCTCCTTGGGGGCTGCATGCCAAGGGAGCGCCCATCATTTGAATGCTCAGCGACATGTGCAGAGCACGGGAGAGGCATCGACTGACTGGCTCCCTGTGCCTGTGGTAGGGAGGGGAGTATCATTATCTCCCATTCTACAGCTGAGGAGACTGAGTCACAGGGCGCACAGGAATTGGATCAGACCTGAGCTCCATCTAGCCCAATGTTCTGACTCTTACAGAATTACACGCTTCGGAGGAAGGTGCAAGAAAACTCACATTAGGCAGATGTGGCATGAGACCTCCTCCTAACTCCTCTAGTTAGAGTTTGGCTGATGTCGTGACGCATGAGGCTTAATATCCCTTGAAAAATTGTTGTTAGCATTAGCTATGACTAAAGGGTCACATGCTTTGTTGCTTCTGGTGGCTGAGCTCCTTGGACATCCCGGGAGTTCCTTGCCTCCCTCCATTTCCCCCACCCTCCAAACTCCCTGTGTGCTACCTTCCCATCCCCTGTTACTACCCTCCTACCCCCTACCTCATGCCAGGGCTCTTTGTTTCCTCCACCCCCATGCTAGGGGCTCAGTGTGCGTTACATCTAGATAAATGCCATCAAGTTGAGCATAGGGCCTCACAAGTTGAGTTAGTAACTCTGGATATTCTTGATATCCATATAACTGACCAATCCGTGTTTTAATCTTGTTCCATTCTTGGTTTTAACGACATAATTGTTATTAATTATTATTATCCTGTGGCAATGAGTTCCACAGTCTAACTGCATGTTGTGTGAAGAAGTATTTCCTTTGATCGGTTGGCAGTTTGTTGCCTTCCATTTCTTCGAACGTGCCCACCACGTTCCTATGTTATGCAAGGCTAAGGCTGCCATTCCCAAACATGGGTGCCTAAAACTAGACACCTAAATCCATACTAAGGTACCTAAATAAATAACCCAATTTCCAGAAGTGCTGACGTCAGTGGAAATTGTGGGTGCCTCAGGCCTTTTCTTTAGGTTTCTATGTGCAGATTCAGGTGCTTAACTTCATATTTGAAAGTCTTGGTCTCTCTCAGAGACTCTTCCCCTGTCCGTGGATGACTAGAATGATACTTAGCTTCCTGACAAGAGTTTTGAGAGACTTAATCTACGGATGCCTTGTGATCCTGGGATGAGAGGCACTGGAATATATAGGGGGAAAGTATTATCATTATAGCTGGGAAGATGGCAATTATGGAGCCCCACGTATCTTCTGCTTGTGTATTTTTCTATTACAGTCATTTGGGGACAAGTATCAGAGGGGTAGCTGTGTTAGTCTGAATCTGTAAAAGGCAACAGAGGGTCCTGTGGCACCTTTAAGACTAACAGAAGTATTGGGAGCATAAGCTTTCGTGGGTAAGAACCTCACTTCTTCAGATGTAAGTAATGGAAATTTCCAGAGGCAGGTATAAATCAGTATGGAGATAACGAGGTTAGTTCAATCAGGGGGACAGAGTCTACTCTCTCTCATTCACACAAGTATGTCAGTGGCAGACAGCCTGGGGGAACATATAAAGGGATAACAGCAATTTTGCCCTCAACTGGTTTTCCCAATCAACATCCCCTTCAGAGCTGGATGTCAGCAGCACAGAAACCCAGTGGCAGATTTCTCTTCCAAAACAATCATGCAGCAAAACACTTCCCTTCCCTTTTA
The DNA here is from genome assembly GCF_011386835.1 of Chrysemys picta bellii. Classification (NCBI taxonomy): domain Eukaryota; kingdom Metazoa; phylum Chordata; order Testudines; family Emydidae; genus Chrysemys; species Chrysemys picta. Next base: position 19,911,359 of record NC_088808.1, read on the forward strand.
ATTCAAACAAGAGCTGCTGACTGGCTCCTCCCTGGCATCTCCATGATTCTAGCTATGGATGTTTAAAGAAAAGCCTATTATGTAAATGTCAAGTTCTGGGAGTTGCCTACAATGCTCGCCCCGGAGCCAATGGTTGCTGTCATAGCTATTACTCCAAACAGGCAGCACAGCAAAAAGGGATGTTGCATAACTGATTGTTTAGGAATCAAACCCCAAATACCCGTCCCATGAGCCTTGCAGGCAGGCCAGAAGAGGCACCCAAACAGGAGCAGAATGCAATGAGGTGTCCGAGTCCACAAAGGGCAGGAGATGTTACTGCTCCATCCAGAAGGCAAAGGAGGGGCAGGTCTGAGGGTGAGCGTGGGCAGCAGGCAGAGAGGAAGGATCAGCCGCTAAAGGAAGAGAAGGAGATGCTAACCAGCACCATTCTTAGTGTAGCAACCAGCCCCACCAACGCACGTTCACAGCACCCTGGCTTCAAGCCACCCCAGGACTCCTGCTCAGATCTCAGGGCGTCCAGGGCAGTCCAGCTCCTTCAGCATCTGCCTTTCCATTCTCCAGCAACTTCAACACCACCTCAGCTGCTGGCTGCCAAGGCCTGCCTGAACCACAACCCAACCACCCGCTCTTTCCAGGCACCCACAGCTCCTCCTGAATACCAGCTTAGCCCAGCCCCTAGCCCCTCCAAGCCAACAATGTACTTCACAGCGTTCATCGATTACCCCAGGTAAACCTGCAGACTGAGCCACTAAAAGCCCTGTGGTTCAAAGACAGTATAGGCAGTGGGGTTCCCCGCACAGATTAATGAGGTGCTCTCTTTTTTCACCAGTATATTAATGGGATCGTCTCTTAGTCATGGGGGGAAAAAACTGTCTCACCAAGAGCCATCTAGTCTTTCCATGAGAGCATAAGTCAGGGCATTCCCCTACCAGCCAGCTTCGTCCACCAGTGCTCAACTCAGGGATAAGTTCTTTATCAGAGGGGATGCAGCGTGACATGTAATGTCCCCAGGAAGGTTTCCAGGCTTCTCTGTGGAACAGCATGAAGCACCAGACAAGACAAGGCACTAGACATGCATTCTCTAAATGCCACCAGGTCCTTTGGCAGCAGGTCAGTGACTCAGCATGCGGGTTACAGGTATAGGCTCGTGCAGTAGCTACAAAGCCAGGAGGTGAGAGAGGGTCTGCTCCAACACCGCAGGTGAGGTGCCCCTTATATAAACCTAACAAAGGGCCCATCTTGTGCTACGGGAAGGAATGGGCTGCGATGGTCACAGCACGTGAATCAGCACCCAGAGCGCTCTGTATCATCTCAGACACAAAACCGACGCTGAGTGGGAGGTAAGGTTGATACAGATCAGTCCCTGACAGGTCCAGTACATCACACGACGGCTGTAATTATCCCCAAAAACAAGGATGGCAAACCCAGGAAGTCAGACTTAAGGTTAAACTGAAAAGAAATCCAAGCAGGAAAATTCACAATTAGGGCACTCGGGTAACCTTAACTCTGCCCTCCAGTGACACCATTCAGTTATGATGAAGGCATTTGAGCCTTTGCTGTCCCAGAGCAGATGAAAGTGATTTTTAAGAGATTGGTTTTTCATTGTTTTCTTTCTCATAGCATCTGTTCAGGCAGTAGAGCTAAGGCTTCTAGCTTTGTCCAGTGGGTAAGGGCACTGGCCTAGAAGTAAGCAAGCCGGGGTCTCTCTCTGACCCTGCCTCCGACATACTGAGTGACCTTAGCCAAGACCATCACCGCTCTGTGCCTCAGTCTCCCTTCCTTTGCAAAGTGCTTTTGTAGTTTCATTCAGCCATAGAGCTAAGAATGATGTTGATGCTGGTCTGCGGGAAGCACTTGAACACACATGGACGGTGAATCAATCATAACTCACTTATTTTGTTTCCCGAGCGCAAAAATAAAAAAGCCCATTGGGAGGCATAGTCCAAAACCTCCTCATTCCACAGACTTAGGACTCTCCACTGGCTCTGTACTCCTTACATTACAGGAGGGGGTTTTTTGCATCTTTTGTTAATGGCTATATTTGGAAATGAAAAATAAAAGTGCTTTTTCCATCAATTTTCCTCCAGTGGCTGGAAGCTACTTGCCTGAAAGGAACCTCTGTTCTGCATGAGTAATGAGGACTTCTGTTCACTTGAGTCTAAACATGTATTTTCCCATAGGGATCTCCCTACATCCAACTTGTATCATATGATTTCTGGCTGATTTCTTCCCCAACCCCGTGATACTTGCTAATTCCAGCAAGAGTTGACTTGTCTCCTTTCTGTGGTCAGGTTCCTGTTCTTTACATGTGCCTGTCTCTTCTTACAGGCAACACTCCCCATTTTCATCCCCTTGTTGGCTAACAATGCAGCTGGGTTCAGGGCTAAGGGGGGCTGGGGGTCTCGGGGGCTTGATGATAGGTTATAGGACCTTTAACTTGCCAATTCCAATCAAGCCTTGTTGGATAGTGGCTGGCCTACAGGAAGAGATCTGGTGGTTTCAGGCTAGTTCTTAGAAGACACAAGTGTCTACTCCACAAAAGCCTCAGCAGAGAAAGACTCGCAAGTGAACAAGCACTGAGCCTGAACTCTCCTCTTTCCCCAAAGGTGGTCTGTCCAGGTCAGAGTAGATTCATGCTGGTAAAGCAGTGTTCTTCAGTGAACCAGCGTTAATTTCTTGGGTGGTGCTGGGAGAGGAGAGGTGCCGTGGTGCCAGGGTATTGCTGCCAATAGCTGGTAGGTGATTATACTGTTCTCCCATCTCACTGCCACCTTGGCCTTGCTCTTGGATGGATTGGCCTTCTAGACTGAGCGGAAAAAGACATAAAAGTTGTGAAAGTTTTAGCTGGCAGGCAACTGCTGCGGTGTCAGTTCCCTAGTGATGTAGAGGGAAGGCCAGGATCTGGTGAGGAGATGATGGTCAGACCAGGACAGCAGGGTGTTTGTGATATGCCCAGAGTGTATGGGAAAGTTGTAGCCTTCAGGAATGAGGAACCTGGGGGACTCCAGCACCGCGCTGAGCAGCGATTCAGTTACACCTTCGGAGCGCTATACTTCCCAGATTTGCTTTTGAAGTTGCACTGGGAAAAATCCAACTTCCCCATTGGGAGCTGGATTTATGTGAACCTAAATAATGAAGGAAGAAGGGGGGGGGGAAATCTAGCTTCCTTTTGTGCCTCTGCTCCGTAGAGCTTCACACAAGCAATTTTCAGTTCCTCCCAAGAGGCTGCAGCTGCTAACAGAGCATAAGGCTTTCACCTTAAGCAATCTCTCCAAACTTCTAATACCCCCAAGTTAAAGGCACTTTTTTTTTCTCGCACCTACATGTAAATTACCATCTGCTTCCTGACATTCTAAACCATGAGCTGGTGCCTGTGCCATTTCTCACTCTTCCCATCCCTCCCAGGGCACACATAATGGATATCTGTGCAAGGGAGCCCTCCCAGGAGACCAAGAATAGCAAGCAAGTGAGGAGTGGTGGGGCGAGAGGAGATCAGTTGCATTTCCTAAGGACTGAGGCCGATTAGGTTGCTTTCCTCCTGCGCTTGAGGCTGGCTTCGCTGGGATCTGATCACCCATGGGGACAGACAGGGCCGGAGATTTTTTTTTCTTTTGCCCCTTGATCCTGACATGAACTTTGAAGGAAGCTCTGGGTCGGTGCCAGGCAGCATCCTGCCACATTTAAAGGGAGATGCCACCAATGATGTGTCTGTAGTCTGAGCTCCCAGCAGTCCAACACTGGGCAGCTCAACTGGGTGTGAGCTTTCGCTCCCTCCTGAAAACAACAGATTGTGACAGCTTCCTCTGTCACCTTTATCACCTTTTCCCACCTCTCTCCTCCCTCAACCCTTCCTGTAAAGCTGCTGCTGCTTAGACAGTTGCCTGTGTCAATCATCGACACAGCTTCCCTTCCTTTGGTGTCCCTCAGAGAAACTGTGTCCGAACACACTTACTGCTGGCTATTATTTGTATTCCAGTAACACCAAGAGACCCGGAATCAGGCTTGTGCTAGGAGCTGCACCCATAGGTAATCAGAGAGATTGTAAGCTCTCTGGGGCAGGCACTAAGCAGGCAAGACAGTCAAGCGTTGGATGTGGATAGGCTGTAGCACAGAAGCAGGGTGATCAGGGTGAGAGGTAGCAAGTGCCATGCTAGTTCCTCTCCCCCTCTCTCCCTGCCCCGGTTGGTGTTTTGTCTGTTGGAATTCTGTCCAGCAGGAGGCAGTGTGATCAGAGGAAAGGGGTGTGGATGAGCTACTAGGAGCATGGGCAGGGGAAATGAAGGGAGATCGAGGGAGGGCAAGAACAGAGAGCAGAGGGTGAGGTTGCAGCAGGGGCCGGTGAGGGGAGCATTGGGAATTGGAGACAAGAACCAATCAGCAAAGGGGGGAAAGTGATCCAGAAGCCCAGCATCAGAAACCAGAGCCTGACACCAGCTCTGCTCCCTAGTTTGAGGCGTCTTGCTGCTGCTGCCTCGGCTCCCAGCGCCTGCTCGGGGAGCGGGTTCTCTCTGCTCCCAGGGCACTGGGCAGAGACAAGTGACACAAGGTGGCATTTGGCATACACAGGAGGCTTTGTGCAATTCACCCTCTTCAGCTGGTAGCCATGAGGCCAGCAGCAGGGAAAGGGGCTCCTAAGCCCTGGGAATGGCGGGGACTAGGACTGATGTGGGGGTAACATTTGCTCTGCCAAACCTCAGCTCAGCCTGAGTTTGCTCAGGTTCCTGAAACCCTCTGCGTCACACGGTACATGCTCAGAGACTTAACACAGGCATCAGTGTGCAGCCCCTCCCCAACCAGCCTGGTGTCACATCGCCTGTGCTTAGCGTGACCAGATGTCCCAATTTTATCGGGACAGTCCCGATGTTGGGGTCTTTTGCTTATATAGGCTCCTATTACCTCCCTCCCCCTGTCCCAATATTTCACACTTGCTGTCTGGTCATCCTACCTGTGCTAGCCTGGCAGCACAGACAGTTATGTAGCCAGGAGGGGCTGAGCGAGGAGGGTTTGCCTTCACACACACACACACACACACACACACACACACACACACAGCAGCGACGCCTCTGGCTGAGGCAAGTTTCAACGACAGCCCAGTGCTCCTGTTCTGGAAAGCTGGTGCCTCCAGGGATGGAGGATGGGTGGATGATGATGTTCTGGGGGGTTCAATATTCAGCTACAGAAGGTCAGAAATTCCATTGGAAGCTAAATTTGCCCCAAAATCAGCCACGGAATTTCACAAATGTTTTTTTGCAAATGTTGTTTCCCCACCTTCCAACCAGCAAGAAAGCCAGCGAAGCCCTGGGCGATCTAGAACTGCAGTGGCATCCCATGGCCTTGCACTGAACGCCAATGGATCCCGTCCACAGTGATCCATTGGGAGAGTTCCCCTGGAGGCAGGGGAGAGTCGAACTGGGCAGATAGCTGAGGGCTATTGCCAGTAAGAATCCCTCACCCTATAAGAGCCAGGAGTTTGTCAGGGTTTTTTTTCCCCCTAAGTATGTGTGTGGGGCGGGGGAAGCAACACAGCTTGTTCAGCTCCAGTAACAACTGATTGCTGGCACCCAAGCTACTCCGCTTCAAAGACAATGGGAGATAAACAGCGTCGCTGTTTAAACAAGGCAGGCAGCTGGTGTCTCAGCTGCAGCCTTTCACTTCTTGGGGCCTTTGACTGCAGCTCCAAAAACATTTTTTTTTTAAAACGGGAAAATTACACAGAGAGAAAGTGGGGCAGTGTGTGGGGGTTTAGGGGTTAATTTGACGCTGGTTTATGCACCGTCTAGCCCAGGCTATCACCTATCCTACAGTCCTAGGCTTAACTTCTCACCGCACAGTGACGGCCACTCACTTATTCATCAGGGAACCTGCCCGGTAGAATCAGCAGGGGTCAGTTAAGAGACTGTAGGATTTTCCTCAAGCTCCAGGGGAATGCTCCATACACTTCCTGTTTGTCAGGGCTTGTGTAAACATAGAGTAGGTCCATGTGGGGACACTCTTACTCCAGAACAACAGGATCTTGTTCCTGACCGGGAGGTCAGTCCCAATGTCTGGGACAACAACGCTCCTCCAACTCCCAAAGCATTTAATCCTTCGTTTGAGAGAGAAAACGCAAAGCTACTACAAGGATCAGTGTTTTTCTATTAGCAAACAACCGGGGATCGAGGGACCTCGGATCACCTGAACCGTGTGAATGAATGAAGTCCTCCAACATCCCTGGGAGGGAGAAAAGTAAGTGGGGAAACTGAGGCCTGGAGAGGCTACAAGTAGTCTAGTGGGGAGGTCGCTGAGAGGCAGCCTGGTGCAGAGGATAAGGCACTGAACTGGGAGTCAGGAGACCCAGTTCTGGTCACTTACCATGGGCAGGTCACTTCCTCTCTCCTCCTCCTCCCACCCTTTGGCTCTCTTGCCTGTTGAGATTGCAAGCTCTTGGGCAGGGACTGTCTTTCACTCTGTATTTGTACAGTACCGAGCACTGCCGTACTACACATCCGCTTTCAGAGACACTGACGATTTCAACCTTTTCTGCTTATTCCACAACAGCAGCCTCAGGACCCCAATCGTCCAGCAGGCCTAGAGCCTCAGGGTCGTTAGCCAGGGGCTGCTCTAGCTATATGCAAACTAGGCAGCTGCCTACGGTGTCCGATTCTGCCTAGGCTGGGCCAAGCCTGAGGTGAGTGGCGCTCTGCCTTGGCGCTTGCTTCCACCCCCTTGTACCATAACCACTGAGCCATCAGAAGAGTTGCTGCAATCCCCCCGCAGAAAGACCGATGCACCCCGCTCCCCTGGTGCAGAGCTTCCATTCTGTGGGGAAGAAGAGGCCAGCACGCTGACACTTTGCCAAGGGGGGCGGCAGATTGTCTTGAGCAGCACCTGCCCACAGCTTCTCACTCTATTTTAAAGGAAAGACCTCCTCTGACCACAAGCGATATCCCAGCTGGGCCCTCTAGGAGCTTTGTGCCCTTTCTGTTGCCACCGTGAAATGCCCCGATACCGACCTGTTGTTTTAGGGTCTGCTTTCCCCGATCTGGGAGGCTGGGGGGAGTGTGAGATGGAGGGAGGGGGCAGTCTCACCCCTGTGACAAAGGAAGTTAAAAAAAACCCAGCAACTAAATTAATGCTGGCAGCACCAGTGGGGGATCTCCCAGGCAGCCTTTGAACATCAGACCCTGAATTTCAAATTCCATTTAGCACTTGCCACCAGAGCGGTGTGACTTGCTCTGGACAGCAACGCCTGCAGGCAGAGAGATGTAAACACTCACAAGGAAGAGGCAAAAAGGGTAGATGTTTATCCGTCCCCTCCGCCCACATCCCACCCCAGCAGTCATCTTTGAAAACAAGGCCCTGACTTGGTAATATGTTCAAGCGCTTGTAGATGAAATCGTGTCGTTGTCAAGAGGAAGTGATGCCTGCCTGCCTGCCTGCTAAGCATGTGTATGGATAGACCCAGACGTACAGACGCAAGGCTGCAGCGTGCAGGGTCCCATAAGCGACCTGCAGCTCCTTTCATAAACGCTGCAGAGAGCTGAGCCCAACCAAAGCGTCTGGGCGTCGTCTTCTGGATGGACCTGCCAGAAAGCAAATGTTCTCGTGTAAGACCCTGACTGCCGAAATCTTAAAACCAGTTGCACGCTTCCCAGGCAATCCTGGGCCTGTGAAATGTGATCACCGTTAGGTTTAGCTGGTGACCAGATTTATTTGCCTGGCGGAAAAAATAAGTGCGAGCAGGATGGATCCAAAGAATTGGTTGCAACGGATTGACTCCAGAAACCACCCTGGGCCTGTTGTAGTTTTGTTAATCTAGTCATGTTAATCCAGACACTAATCACATGACCCGTGGTTGACCATCTGTTGTCCTGGGTGATGCTTAGCTTTGATTTGGCTGGGCACACACACACATAAGGCCAGCTGTTGGGGCCTGAACTGAGGTTTTGGGGGAAGAGCAGGACAATTTAAGGATCTATTGAAAGTCTTAGATTGAGAACCACATTGAGGAAAATATTGATCTTTCGGCAAGAGGGGTAGGTGGGGAGGGAGACGGATGTTAGTGAAAGAGTTGCAAACGATTACATCCTGGACAGGCCAAGTGCTGCTTAATTACTGGCTGTAATTTAATTGGACCTTGAAAGGCTTATGTTGCCTTTCAGTTTCTACTTTTGCTAGCGTGTTTGGATACTGAGACCTTGGCTACACTTGGGGATTCACAGCGCTGCCGCGGGAAGGCAAAGCTGCAAGTACTCCACCTCTCCGAGGGGAGTAGCGTGCAGCGCTGCAGACGCTGATTACACTGGCGCTTTCCAGCGCTGCACTCGCTGCGCTCGGGGGGGGGGCGTTTTCACACCCCTGAGCGCAGCAAGTTGCAGCGCTGTACAGCGCCAGTGTAGCCAAGGCCCAAAAGAGATATGGGGAATACAGAAAAGTCCCACAAATACCTCAAAGCTGCTCTGGAGAGCAACATCATAGAAATGCCTATAAATAAATAAACCAAAACCAGAACTAGGTGCTTGTGTTGCGTAACGTACACAAGATAAAAAATGCACAGTGCTGTCTTTTCCAGCCAGCAAATTAGCTGGGTTTGCAATAAAGAAATATTTGCAATATTTATTTTTTGCAATAAAGAAAAATGCCAAGAAAGTCAGATGAGCAGCATGTATTTAACAGAGGTAGATTTTTACCACTTGGTTTACCATCTTAAAAAACGAGAGAGAGAGATTCTACACTGGTGTAAATTCAGATGGTTAAATTCTCAGATGGTGTAAATCTGGGGATCTGGCCCATAGATCTGGATTTACATTCACTGTAGAAGACGTCAGAATCTGATCCGCAATGGCTTAGTTAACAGTTTGCAGTTGCCAAAGACAAAAAATTCTGTATGTTTCATCCCAGTTTTGGCAAGTTTTGCCCTGAAAAATGTCCTAGTGGTGTTGTCCGTTTCCAGCCCAGAGGCTGTCTGCTGATTTGAGCCATCAATGAGTGCCTCAGTTCAGAGCGGAGCAGAATGAAATGCCTTCAGCAGCCTGAATCTGTTGTTGGGAGGATGCCATTAAGCATTGGTTAAAAAAGAAAACAATATAAATAGACAAAGCCTGGGATCAGACTAAAAAAAAGTTACAAACTATATTTATTCTGCCGGAGACGCTTTGCTGCCTTACGCCCTTATATTAAGTTAAAAGCCTCATAAGCTCCTATTCATAGACGGCCGAATTCCAGGAGGTGCAATGCCTACTGTCTCCGTGGAATTGCTCCTGTTTGCTGTCCCTATAACTGAGATCAAAAGGGGTTGGGATTCTGCCCTGCCTCCCACTCTATGGATATGGGACTGTGCCACAAGGGGACGGGGAAGATTTTCCCCAGCTCGGATCTGCATTAGGTTGCTGTCAGCTACCCTGCGTGGACTGGACCGCCTCACACAAGCCCTGCTATAGGCAGTTTGCCCAGGGGCAAGAGCAGGCCGGGCTGCGAGGCGGAGTGCTAGAGGGATTCAGAAGGCTGGACAGGAGAGCATCTTTATGCCAGAGGCCACTTTGGCCTCTGAAGCAACCCAGAATCCCAAGGTTGCAAAGGGGGTGTTCATTTTGCCCCGCCCCTCCACTGCTGTTCTACCTGGAGGCACAGCCCAAAATTTCAGCCTGAGTGAGAGGTGAGTGCAAACTGAGCAAGCCCTGAACAAAAGTACTGCCAGCCCCCGGCATTCAAAAATGATGTGTCAGGCCTCGACAGCAACAAAAAAAATCATGTGTTTTTAAAAAATATGGTTAATTTAATTTGCCTTCTGGTTTGAGCCTCTAGGGTGCATTCAGGTCACATTTTCAAGCCTGACTCTGCAACCATCAGGGCTAGAAACTTGCTTTGAAAAAAAAAAAATGCCCAGAACCTTAATTAATGGCAAGATTCCAGGAGCTTGGGCAGTTAGAAAAACACCAAATATCACTATCTTTGCAATAGAATTGAGAGAGTTGCAACACTAGAATAAGCATCTTGGGAGATGGCCCAATATACAGCTGTATTTTATTTCTTTATATGCAACTGACTTTTTTTTAAAATGAGAACTGATTGTTTTTTGCTGAGATGTAACCATTCCCCTGGAGTATTGTGAACCCAAACACAACAGAACTGGCCCAGTTCATGAGAACCTGAAACTGACTCGATACGGCACATGAAACTCACCAGCACATTTCCACTATCCAAGCTGAGTGAAATTCAAATATCAACCTGTTTTTATGGCAAATCATAAATAAATTAGAATTTAAGAATTGTTTCACGTTCAATAATTGGAGAGGCTACTAGTCACACAGCTAAGGAGCCCTGGGGTTAAACATGACTAGCAACATGTTTGTTTCTTGTTCATGCTGCAGTTTACAATGGTGTTAGTGAACATGTTAAAACACAACTACAGAGTGTAGCCCCTCGTGTGAAAGTAGAACCCGTCACACACAGGTTTAGTAATAACAAAATAAAAGTAGAATAAACTGCTAACAAAGGTTTCCTGTCCCAGCACTAAGGAAAGGATGTCATTCACCAATGCAATCTCTGCAGAAACTCAGGCGAAAAAAGGCATTTGCCAGAGATTTTCCTGATGACACTCCACAGGCGTCAAGCATTCATATCAGCACATGGCCCAATACTAGGAAGTGCTGAGCGCCCTCCATTTCTTGCAGGATTGAACCCGGTGGCCAGCTACACTCCAGAGATTTTTAAAGCAGCATTTAAAGACGCACACACCTAGGGCCAAATCAGCAGCTCCATTAACCCAGTTTATACCAGCTGAGGATCTGAGACCAGACTCTGAAGGTACCATTGCAGCAGGGAAATGAAAGATGTCAAATGGAGCTGTTCAGCTCATAACAATGAGTGGGGATTTCCCCACACACACACTTTATTGCTGAAAAGATATTTGTTTATTTTAGTTTATTCATTTAGTTTCTATTTCAAATGACAACCAAAAGCCTTGTATCAGGGCTCAGATCATCCTTAACGAGCATTGGCATCTGACCTACCCAAGTAAAATGCTCTGACGGTGCTCCTGGGGTTTTTTCCATAATCAATTTTAAATGCAAAAGATTTCTTATCAGAGGAAAGTAGACAGTGCATAGTATTAACTAATAACAATAATAATCAATAATTCATTGCAGTAGTGTCTAGCACAGAGGTGGGCAAACCACAGCCCACGGGCCACATCCGGCCCGCGGGACCGTCCTGCCCGGCCCTTGAGTTTCCGGCTGGGGAGGCTAGACCCCAACCCCTCCCCTGCTGTCCCCCCTCCCCCGCAGCCTCAGCTCGCCGTGCCGCCACTGCTCTGGGCAGCGCGACTGCGAGCTCCTGCTGCTCTGAGTGGCATGGTAGGGGGGCGGGGAGCAGGGGGCTTGGATAAGGGGCAGGAGGCCCCGGGGGGCAGTCAGGGGACAGGGAGCAGGGGGCAGTTGGATGGGGCAGAGGTTCTGGTGGGGGGGGGGGCAGTCAGGGGACAGGGAGCAGGGGGCGGTTGGATGGGGGGTGGGGTCCCGGGGGGGTGGTTAGGGGCAGGGGTCCCGGGAGAGGGTAGTCAGGGGACAAGGAGCAGGGGGGATTGGATGGGTCGGGGATTCTGAGGGGGGTAGTCAGGGGGCGGGAAGTGCGAGGGGGCAGATAGGGGGCGGGGCCAGGCTGTTTGGGGAGGCACAGCCTTCCCTACCCGGCCCTCCATACAGTTTTGCAACCCTGACGTGGCCCTCAGGCCAAAAAGTGTGCCCACCCCTGGCCTAGCAGCTCCAATCAAGAACCAGGACCCTCTTGTGCTAGGCACTGTACAAACAGAACGAAAAGCTGAGTCAGAAGCAGAAACCCTGAATCAATGGGGGAGGGGGAGAGAAAGAGTTTTAGTTTCAAACCCTGGGACCTGCAAACCCTGCAGTTTTTGTCTGAGGTTAGCTCCAAAGCCACCCAGGGTCCATTTTCTGCTTCTAGCCCAGACCTGGCTCGACATGACGACTTCCAAAGCAGCTGAGGAGATGTCAGCCCTACCAAACCTCCCCCGAGTCCTGATTCATTCCCAGCTCTGATGTCTCACTGTGTGACCCTGGGAGAAATCACATCACCTCTGCACCTCGGAGGGCCTCCGTTTCCTCTGTGTGCATCATGGAGGCAATGACCCTGGCTCACCTTTAGAAAACACTTTGAGATCCTTGAACATGACAGATGAAGAAGCCTGTTGTTTCCAGTGACAGCAATGTGTCAGGAGAACATACGTGGTGGGGGGGGGGGGGAGTTATTCTCGTCCAGTGGTTTGCAGATACAGGAGGTGATTTTACACTGTGGGGGGGATCGATCCAAGATACGCAACTTCAGCTAACTTCAGCTACGCGAATAGTGTAGCTGAAGTCAAAGTATCTTGGATCGAATTACCTGGGGTCCACACGGCGCGGGATCGACGGCCGCGGTTCCCCCATCGACTGCGCTACCGCCGCTCGCTCTGATGGAGTTCTGAGTCGATGGTGAGCGCGTTCGGGGATTGATATATTGCGTCTTAACGAGACGCGATATATCGATCCCAGATAAATCGATTGCTACCCGCCGATACGGCGGGTCGTGAAGACATAGGCTGTGAGTGCTGTTTGCTTGATCTTCGGATTTTAGCACAGTCAGCAGATGTGACTGAAAGACTCCCAGGGAGCAGATCGCTTGAGTCATAAGGTACCTTTCGCAAAGTGATTTTCCTGGCATTTATTTTCTTTCCACTCATTCGGTACAGTTGTTTTGACATTATTGTCATCAAACATCATTAAACAGTGGGGAATCTGAGGTTTTCACACTGAACTGCAATAAGATCGCACTGATAAAAAGAGCAACCCTATTTATTCTGACAAGATTTAAAACGGCGTAAATACTGTTGATAGACAAAAGCATTATACCTTAGTAATAATACTTTGAACTCATTTTCCATACGTGTCCTTCAAAGATCTCCAAGCGCTTTACAAAGGTAGTTCCTTTGCACTAGCAAATCACCTGCCAACCAGTCCAGATTTCTGCAGCTGAATGTCTTACTCATGAGCACTGGGCAAATAGTTTGGGTGGATACTTTGCAGACAGTGGGTTGTTTGCAAACTCTAAATTTAAATTTAATTTCTTCCTTCTGGCTTTTTATTATTTGTGTACCATGCTTAGCCAGCTACGCCACATGCAATTTTTTAATGCTCCCTGATTGGTTGGCTGAAATTTTTTAAACCAAAGGATAACTAAGAGCAAGTGATGCGCCTGCTGCTGGGAATTCTCAGGTAATACCAATTGGGAATGAAATCTGTGAAATGTTGGGGATTTGCAAACATTCACACTTGAGCAATCAGTGGTTGCCTCAGTATTCACCAGTGATCAGCAATATGATGCCACGAATCCCAGCAAACCAAACGCTCTTCACAAATAGGGTTCTGTTACCAGTCAGCTGGCTTTCATCCTCCCTCCTCTTGCTGCTACACTCACTTGCTGTGTCTTGACTGAGATTAGGCCCCCCGGCGTTCTGCATGGCTGGATCCCTGCTCCCACCCAGGCATGGGTGCATAGGGGTCACTTCACAAAGCTCAGTGCACGATCAGAGCTTTAATGTGCAAGCACTTTGGGACAGGAGATACAAGGTATTTAGTAATTCAGTGACTACAGTGGTGCCCCGATCCCGAACCAGGCCCGTAGCTGCTACTGCAGCACAAATTGGAATTGCCTAGTTGTATCCCAGGGAACCATTTTCTACTATTTTATCTGATGGGATATTTTCAATAGACAATATAAATAATGCATAAACCAGAGGCATAAAATATTTCTCCAGCAAACAACAATAGAAAAGCCCTCAGTTTATGGCACTAACCCCTTCTCTAGAGGGGCGAGGAAGCCCACGGCTCCATGAAGCCAGAGGAAATCCTTTTATTTTTCAGTTGTGCAATGAAACAAACACAAGCTCTTGTTTATTTCCTGGTCGATTGTATTTTTGAGGATGGAGATGGCTTCTCCAAACCCTGGAGGTTAACTCCCTCGGTGCCAGGTTTTAATTGTCTTGTTTCCTGCCGCCCAAGAGCCCGTTAAGTGGAGTTTCAACACAGAGTGGGAGTCGTCTTCTCCCCCATTCCCTCCCCACCTTAATTTACGTTCGCTTTGAAAACCTGAGGGTCATAAATAACGTTCCCTGGCCTGGGGAGCCTGGGAAGCAGGAAGTCCTCTCTTCTCCTCCCCCACAAACTGGGACAGAAAAATTCAAGGGAGCGTTGGGTAAAGGGATTCGGCACTTGAGCTGCCTCTCAATGAGGTGAAGGGCAAAAACGCTCACTGACTTCACAGACTGTCCCTACTGCTGGTGCAAAATATAGATCCTGAGGCTATTTAGAGCAGAAAACTACTCCGAAGAAGGGATGAGCCCAGTTCCAAACACCTTCCCCATGCCAAACGCACTCCTGAACTGTGGAGCAATTGGTCTCCTACTTTGCCGCTGATCCCGATAGGTGATCAGAGGCGGTGAGCATTGGCGGCCATTGGTGTACACTGGAGTGGCAGGCGCCCACCACTCAGCACCTCTGAAAACCAGGGTCCACAGCTACAACGGGTTAGTTCAAAGCAACCTTGGGACATGTCCGATCCGGCTCCAAAGTGGGTGGCTCAGGCCCATCCCTGCCACGAAACAATGATGTCATGGGAGCTTCTGGAGTGGTGGCATCGCCTTTTGGCCAAGGGCCAGTGGTGACCAAAGCCTAAACTTGCTCAGCTCCAGAGTACATGGTGCCCTCTGCTAACCCCGCGGAGGGACACAAGTGATTGTACTCCATAGGTGCCCCACCCCCAACCAGCCTTCCTATCCCACAGCCAGGCAGAATTTGTCCCTAAACTGGCTGCCAGAATTGTTCATTTGTCATCATTTCCTTCTCTCTGCTAAACCTCGGCCCTGATTTCCACCCTCCCTTATGGCTTACGTTTAACGCGGCCTTCATGAAAAGCCATTAACTCTCTCATCTGCGGAGTAGTCGTTATGTAACGGGGGGAGCAGCTCACACACGGAGGCGGAAGCTTTGCCAATCTCAAGCGTTTCTCACAGCCTCCCGGTCACATCCTCTCAAACTCCCACGTTTGTGTTTCACAGACACTTTCCTCTTGGCTCCCAGCCTCGGGTCCTGGTGCCTGGGTTGGAGACATCATCCAGACGGAGTTATTTTTTCATATCTTCTTTGAGGGAAGCGGTGCAGGGGAATTGACCTTGGAAAGAAGCAGCGACTCTGGCGGGAGTGCGGGGGGGGAAGCAATGTCAATTTTTGGAAGCTGGTTATCTCTTCAGTGCCTAAAAGTAATGTTGGGGACTGGCCAAGAATGTCCTGACCCAAATTGATACAGGTAGGCAGCTGCTTCTCTCCAGAGACTATGGGGCCCTGGAGTTCTCTATTCAATTCTACCAGGACTGACAACAACATTACTAGCGCACCCTACTCCATGGGGTATGCATTCACTTGAAACTCACAAGAATGGGATTTATGCCGTTTCGAGCACAGATTTTCAGGACGTCGTGCCTCATCTGTGTGCGGTGATTCGCACGCAGTTATGATAACTGCACACATGTTTCTGAAGTTCTGGTCTTCTCTGCATACCTAGGAATCATCTCATCTCCCTGAAATGCAGCCGCCTCTGGAGTCGAATGTAGTGTCTGTTTAACCTCATAAAGCAACACTACACAATAGAATCAGGCAGGAACTTGGTCCAGATACTGGAGCCACCACTTTTACTCCTACAAAAAGTGCAATAGGATCTTTAGTGATCAGCGGTTATGTTTTGCACACCATGGGAAAGATGGCCCCTCTTCCAGCATGAAGTGCCATTGGCTCAATATTGACTGTTGAATCATTAGCACCATTCCTGGAAGGAGCCTTTATTCTTTTGAAGAGGAATCACCAATACAAGCCCTGACTGAACTCAAACCAACTTAGCTCAGACAATCACATCCCACAATGGCATGGGGATGCAGTGAACCAGCTATCTGAGGTACTTACCACAGCATGCGGGCACCTCACAAGCTTTAATATATTTATCCTTATAAACACCTCTGTGAGGCAGAGCCATTATCCCCATGGTGCAGATGGGAAACTGAGGCACAGAGAGGCTAAGTGACTTGCCTAAGGTCACACAGGAAATCCGTGGCAGAGCAGGGACTTGACCCCAGCTCTCTCAAGTCCTAGGCTAGTGGCCTAGCTACTAGACCTCTGATGCTGTGTTGCTTTCTGCTAACAGGCCTGCTCCTGCTCCCATTGAAGTCAACAGCAAAACTGCTAATTGGTCTAGGATTGGGCCCATTTGTCCTGATGTTGCCTCACAACATTCAACCATGAAGCAGGTCACATTTGGATTCATAATCAAAATTTGTGGCTACAGCCCCAACTGGCTTCTTGTGCGTCCAAAGGCAGGAGGGATTGAGGAACAGACCCTTGGTGCCTTTAAACTAGGGAAAGAAAACAGAACTGAAGCTTTAGAAAACCCACCATTGTGTTGGGGAATAAACATTTATTGAATATTTCCTGTTTGGCACAAACCCTCTTTGACTCGTCTGTGGTCTTTTTAAATAGGAATTATTTGGAGTGAATGTAAAGGAAAAGTATCTTTAGAATGTATATGCCCTTGGGAATTGGGGGGGGGGGGGAACTGTACCCTGCCTGCTTGCTGTTAGCTATTAATTTCTCTCTCCTGAGGTCTGACATGAGCAATGCATTATGAGAAGGTTATGGGAATATGCAGGCGTTGGATCCCTGGGGAGAAATAGTGATTCAATTGCAGTTTTACAGGGTTGGGTTTTTTTCTATTCTCCCCCTCCCCCCTTTCTTTAAAATAAGTTATTTCGGCTCCGAGTAAGAACAGTCACTGCTAAGGAGGCCTGTGACAAGGACAAGCTGTGCTCTGTGGGGAGGAAGCTGTCATTTCTGGGGGCAGGCTGCAGTGCTTAGAGAATAGCTCTCGCTGTCAGGAGATGTGGTTTCTACTACTCCACACTCTGCGAGGGAGCTGCTCACCTTGGGGTGAGGCACGTCACAGCTCTGTGCCTCGGTTTCCCCACCTATACAATGGGGATAATAATTCTTGCCACCTTTGTACGGCACTTTGAGCCGTTCCTATGTCTAGTGTGATGTACATGATCAATGTTTCTGCTGTGAAATTTGCCACTTCCAAGTCGCATCTTGCAAAGCTCTTTGAATCTAAAAATCAAAGATTTGAATAGAGAATGAGTTCTTTTCTGCAGAGCATTTGCACCACCCTAAAGACTTCAATAGGGGGAATCTAATTCTGCTACCACCCAGGGTTACTTTGACCAGCACAGCAGTCCTCAGCAGTGTATACTCATTTGATGATGAGGATCTCATTCTGTCTCCAGTTCTGTCGGAGGGGCCAAAGAACCTATAGAAAAGTCAGCATTTGCTAGTCATGTCTCCAGCACAGCTTGCGCACCCTCCCACCCTGGAGAAATTAGTGAAAGAGGAGGACTGTACCCTCGGACAGCTACTGATCCACATCTGAGCAGATCCATCCCTAGGCCAAATGCTGTGAGCTCTGAGTTATTTATCTGCCGGCACTTTTCCTGCACTCAGGGCTCAGTCCTGCAAGTTGCGGAGCACCTCTGTGAAGCTCTGAGAGCCCCGATTCTTACTGACTGCACTGAGAGTGCTCAGCGCCTCACTGATCTGCTCAGCGCCATGCAGGATGCGGCCCTAGTTCTCCATGGCGCTGCAGCTGGTGTCACCCCTTTTATAACGGTGTTAAAACGCCGCGCCGGGCAGTGGAGAATCGGGCCCTGAGCCTCCCAGCTGTGGCTAACTGGCTCCCGTGGCACCTGAGCCAAAGCCCGTTGAAGTCAATGGAAACAGAAAGGCTTTCACTCAGCCCCTTAGCAGACACCAGTTTTTTCAACCAGAGCAGAAAAGAACTCGAGAAAAGCCACAGAAATGTCCCTTTGTTGAGCCAAACAATGAGGCTTTGAGCCTAAGCGGCCTTATCTGTTGGGCACCTCAGCGAGAAGGTGCAGTGTGGATACGAGAAGGCTGGGCTGGAGGTAGACAACAGAGGAGGAACACAGGAGAGGAGCCTAGAGGGAAGGCAGGCTGGAGCTGGGGTTTAGACTTGACTGAAATGGGAGCCCTTCCGTCAGATAAGGCTGTCAGTAGACAACAGTTGCAGGCATTTTTCTGCTCCATAAACAGTGGCCCTGGAGGCCGTTAGAGACCTGGGGCTACTGCACGTGATAGGCTGTACATCCAGGTGCAGTGGGGTCACGGGTCACTCTCCGTGCTCGCCCTGCGCACCTCGTCACGTGTCTCCCAGAGCTTCAGGGGGAGATGGGAATCTAAGGGGCCAACCAAGCCCTTAAAGCCGCTGTGCTGTAGGAGACTGAAGTGGAAGCTGTGAGTGCTGAGTGCCTCTGGAAATCAGCCCCAGTCTGGCACACAGCAGTAGAAGCACCGCAGGTCAGTGGCCACTATAGACTCTGTCGGCATAAGTCACCTTTTACCCAAGGTCACAAAAGAACCGACACGAAAGCCAAGAACAGAACCCAGCAGTCTTGACTTCCAGGGTTATGATTAGGCATCAGACCACCCTGGTTAATAATGAGAGAGCCGCTCCAAAGAGTTACCCACCACACCCCTCTCTCATGTTGTCATAGCAGATTCTTTTCCTTGTTGGTCACACGTTTTTCTGCCTTAGAGCACAGTTATCAGAGACACGTTCAAGAAAGGAACGTGCCCAACGTTCCCACCCCCAGGGCGCCGATCCAAGTGAACAGAGCTCTGCCAGCAGCGGAGATGCAAATTAGATCCATAGCCAAAAATTCTTCAAATAGATGCAAAGTTTGGACTCTAAAGAAATTCAGCCAGTGGGACAGGCCTGGAGAAAGACCCCAAGTCTGCTAGATATGTTGGTAAATGCCAGATTTGGGCCAGAGCCTCAGCTGGTGAAGATCAGTGTCGTTCTGTCAACATCAGCTTCAATGAAGCTACAGCACCTGAGGCTCTAACGCTGTGCGTCTAGACCAAGTGTCTCTGTCCAACCGGCATTCTTGCCCTGGAGGGAAGAGGTGGGTTAACATCACCTCACAATCCCATGATGAACTAAAGCTGCTGGCGTTTGGGTCCCCGTTGAACCTCCCATTGGATCTGTCACACTGTTTATCTGGTAGAGAGACCAAAGCGGGTGGGGAACTGCAAAGGGATGGAGAATGCCTGGACATGTTGCTGAGGAGGGCAGTTAGCTGCTGTGGAGGTGAAACCCCTTGGGTTCTGACCAGAGAAGTGCTTCTTTATCTGGGAGATGCTCCCACAACTGCTCCCTGGACAACTCTTGCTTCTTTTTCACCTTGATATCAGACAACAATATTGTTTTCCTGCCGGCAGAAGTCAAACCATTCCCACGTGTTTCTGTTGTTCTTGTTACCTGCTTCAGCAGGTCAAAGTGAGGTCAGTAGACTGGGAGCTGAGACGCAGGGCCAAGCCCCAGCTTAGGCAATCTGAATTCCACTGCTGGCATGAAATAGAGCAAGGAAGGAGCATGCTAGGATCAGAGCAGTGCTGCGACAGACCCCTGCGTCTTGCTGGATTTCTCTTCAACAGTGGCCAAATGACAGACTTTATTAACTTATTTTGCTTCTCCAGTAGGACATGTCATGGAATTTCCCATCCTTGGCTAGAATGGGCAGGCCCTCTAGTCAACTTTTCACTTCCCAAACATGGATTCTGAAGGAGACAGGAACAAGTGAGCCCATATTGCAGCCATGAGGGCATGAGGACACCAGCTTGCCAAGATCCATAGGGCATCTGTACCCCCATTTTCATGGCATGATGTTTTCCATACGCACATTAGCGCTTGTGCGGCTTTGCTAGAAGTCTTTCTTATGGCTAAATATGGAAGGTAACAGAACAGGCATTTTGTTTGGAGGCAATCTAATTCTGGACTAAGTGTAATGAAACATGATTTATTTTTAGGCTCCAGACTATTGCTGCCTTTGGGACTCCATTGGAAAATATACATTTGGCCTCTGTGGGTATCTTGGCGGTTTGCTTAAAAAAATAAACCCGACTAATCCCTGACGGTTGTAAATTGCACCAGTTTTGCTCTGAGAAGGACAAACTCTGCTCTCGTGTATACTCTTGCACTTCAGGGGAGGCAGTAGGACTTCAGCACATAGGTCTCACTGTGACTGCCTGGGTGAAACATGGAGGAGAATTTAGCCCTGGATTTCATAGCATTCTGCCAGAATTTGAGCTTTGTAGGGGTTTTGTTTGGTTTCTTGGAAGAAGCTTTCAGGTCTCCTTATGATGGAATTAGCCCTTCCTGTGCACATCAAAGTATTGTTTTTCAGTTCAGCCACTGCTCTGCAAACTCTGACGTGGCGGTGGGAATCTTGGGCAATTCATGCCTTTCCCTTTTTTAAAACACAAACAGGACTCTTCAGTACCAAGGTGCTGTGGACTGCATCAGAGCAGGAATGGTAATGACTAGCGACAAGTTATGATATTTATGATCAGCTGCTCACCATTCCATTCACACACACATAGCTCCCAAACATTGGGATGGGACCAGATCCTTGGCTGCTGTCAAAAGGCATCTCCCCACGGAAGCCAGTGGAGCGATGATGATTTACACCAGCTGAGGAACTGGGCTGAATGCGGTGAGGTCATGCGCTGGTGTGTGCCGTCCACGCAACAGTTTCAAGAGAGAGTAGAAAATACGAGACCCGAACTCCACCCTGCAGAGGTGAGAGCAGAACTTTGTCCACATTTCTTCCAGACTGGATCAGACAGCTGGTCCATGCCAGGCCCATTCCTGCGCTCCAGGCCCAGCACTCCCACCGAAGTCAATAAGAAGCTTGTGCCTGGGAAGGGCTGAGTCCCAGTGACTGTATTGCAGAAGGAGAGGCTGATTAGTTTGCAGGTATGCCCTGCCTGGCCTTAAATCCCTCTGGACCCTGCAAGAAAAACAAAGGTTACATTGGCTGGCTGAATTAACCCAGGGCGCTATGGGCAGGGAGCGGTGGGTAGAGGAACAAGTGGCGGGTTAGTCAGTCGTTTTCTAGACTGTCCAAACAGAGAGCAATTTTAGGCCTAGCCCAGGACACAGGGCCCTTACAACGACAATCACGTACTATCCTCGCTTCCCTAGGCCTGAGCAACAGCTTTGCGGGTCTGCAGGGTCCGGCTGCCATGCTGCCACCTCGCTGCAGTTAAACGACTCCAGCGTGCCCTGGCATTGCTTCAAAGTACAACATGACCCCTCCACCCTGGTGCTGACAGCTTCTTCCCCTCCCACCCCATAGCGGGTGTTGTGATGCCCAGGCTGGTATGCATCGATATTTAACACTAGGAACAGCTGTAGCGTGATTCCCAAACGAACCTGTGTCGGTCACAAAGAGCAGGCATGGCATCCCTCAACTGGGCTCAAATGCCTGCAGAATTTAGCAAGCCAGCTGGGCTGCTTTCTGCAGGGATTATCATGGGTATATACTGCGGCCGCTTCGTAATCCCGCGCTGGAAAGCAAAGCAGTGTAAGTGTGATAAGAGTGCTGTGGGCCAGAGCCTCAGCTGAAGTCAAGCAGGCCGTACTGATTTACGTGAGTGTGGATCTAGGCCTTTGTGTGCAATGCTGAAGAGAAAGCAGCTGCCTATGTTTCTGCTGCCCAGCGTGGTGCTCCTGGAAAGGTCCCTGGCTTTATGGAATGACCGTTTCAGCCCAGGGGAAAGAAGTGAGTTTCAGTTCTTGTAACACCACCAAAACCTAGATTGGAGTGTTCCCCACTGAAACAGACCAGGTGCCCAATAAAGAAACTAAAAATAACCCCCTGAAGAGCTGTACGTTCTTCCATCCTGCTCCCTGGCATGAGCCCTCTAACATTAACCACACACCCAGGGAGACGAGCATGTATTTCCAACCACTGAGATCACATTTATTTTTATGTCTGGAGTGAACTTTGCCACAAAGGGTCAAGGCTTTCGGGGGTGAAAGAAGCTCAGCAAACCCCCACAAAAGGGACGTGATATTTCCTCCCCTAAATGCAGGTGAGAGTCAGATACAATGTTAACATGCTCACGTTCCAATGCAGATCCTATAAATATATGAGATACACAGGAACCCATGGCCTTGAGGCACAGGGCTTCCTAAGGGTCTATTTTTATTTGCAGGAAGCAGGAGATGAAAATGAGAGCATCCATCACTTCCACACCATATCGGGGGTCACTGGTGACACGTCCATCTGATCAGATTCAGGTCCACTGTACTAGGCCGGATCACGCATTTACCTGTCAGAGACACGCAGCTCCCTTTGAATTCAACGCAAATTGTCCTTGTGTGAATGAGATCAGAATGCGAGCCAGGGACAATGCACCCATCATTCTCATTAACCCTTTGAGCACTAGCATTTCCCAAGCCAGCAGCCAGATGAATAGTAATTTTCTCCCTATGACCAGTACCCAAATGTCTCAGGACATCTTTACCTACAAACTCACTACAACAAGATTTTCACAATGGCTCGGAGCTGCAGGTCAACACCGAGAGAGCTGTGCGTCGGACAGCCCAGGGCTGGACTGGACAGGGTGACGCAGGTCAGAGTTGCGTGGACAGAGCTGTGGGGGTGCCCAGGACTGGAACGGCAGACATGCTGCAGGACAGGATTGAGAGGCAATGGCCAAGCTGCGTGGAGAGCCCTGGACTGGAATAGCAGGGTGCGTACTACAGGTCAGGAAGGAAGTGAGTCGACAAAGCTGTGTGTCCTCAGTTTTAATAAGCAGCAAATTCATCCACACACAATAATGAGGAAAGGAAACAAAGTAACTAAATGACTCCAGTAAACTCCTAGCATGTAGAGCTCTAGGTGGACATGAAAGAGAACTCACTCCAGAGAGAAAGAGGGTGAGATTTCAAGCTGCCAAGCCCAGCTGCTCCCTCTATTTCAGATTGTTTGGCCCAAAGATTTATCAATCCGACCCATTTTATTTTAAGTCCCTTTGTCCCCCTTTTGCCAGAGTAAATACAGCAGATTCTCAACGCAGCAGGGTTCTCTCATGTTCATGCTGAGGGTTTTTTTGGTTTTGTTTTTTTTAAACACGGCTTTACCCGGCTGATTTTTCCCTTCCTCACAGAAGCTCTAAGAACTGGATAAGATAACAACAGTGCAAAAAGATCAAGCCAAGGGAGGGGGACAAAACCGAACGGCAAACTGCAGGCCCATCAGCTAGATTGTGGCTGCATTACCAGAATGTCACTTTCTAAAATTATGTTTTCCCACTAGCTACATTTATCGTCTTCCTTTGCAGATGATGGGCTTGATCCTGAGCTCCCACTCCTCCCACAGACGTAGGATCAGGACCTAACGCAACAGGTGAGGCTTCTGTGACGTTGTGCAGTCTATATGGTTTTATAAAAACATAATAATAAGTGAATATAATATAACTGGAATATGCTTCATGCAAAAGGTCTCTTGTAAGGTATCATTACAAAGCTTATAATCTACTGAGTGTGATCATCCTGTTTGTGTAAATGTACCACTCTTGTATCTAAAACTAGAAATATGAAATATAACTCTGAGGGCCTATTGTAATCATGCAAAGTGTGGGCCATTAATGGTGGTTTGGAATCTTGATGACTCCCATTAACCAGGACCATTGTCTGTAGATGGCTGTGTTTTACCTGTGAGTCTTCCTGTATATGTGTGTGCTGGCAAGTGGGTAATGAAGTCTTTAACCTGGTGCTTTTCCAGTGAGGGGAGGTGGAAACCCAGAGGGACAAAGGTTTCCTGCCTTATGCAAAAGATATATAAAGGGGTGGAAGAGAACAAGGAGAGGGAAGAGCCATCATGAAGAATCCCCTAGCTACCACCTAAGATGGAACAAGAGCTGTACCAGGGAAAAGAATTGTGCCCAGGCCTGGATGGTGTCCAGTCTGAGGAAAAAAACTTACTGAAGCATCTCTGAGGGTGAGATTATCTGTATTTAGTTTGATTAGACATAGATTTGCGCATTTTATTTTATTTTGCTTGGTGACTTACTTTGTTCTGTCTGTTACTACTTGGAACCATTTAAATCCTACTTTCTGTATTTAATAAAATCACTTTTTACCTATTAATTAACTCAGAGTATGTATTAATACCTGGGGGGGCAAACAACTGTGCATATCTCTCTATCAGTGTTATAGAGGGCGAACGGATTTATTTGGGTTTAGACCCCATTGGGAGTTGGGCATCTGAGTGTTAAAGACAAGCACACTTCTGTGAGCTGTTTTCAGGTAAACCTACAGCTTTGGGGCAAGTAATTCAGACCCTGGGTCTTTGTTGGAGCAGATGGGAGTGTCTGGCTCAGCAAGACAGGGTGCTGGAGTCCTGAGCTGGCAGGGAAAACAGAAGCAGGGGTAGTCTTTGCACATTAGGTGGTAGCTCCCAAGGGGGTTTCTGTGATCCAACCCGTCACAGCTCCATTGTGAAGAAACAAACATGTTTCCTTCTGTTCACTGAAAGAAAAGAAAATCAACTGAGGCGAAGGCTGTCTGTGTGATCTAGATAATCAAGGCAAAGGAAGTCCTACTATCCTCATGTTACAGATGGGAACTAACTAGTGATTTGCCCTGAGGTTACGGGGGGAATCTGTGGCAGAGCCAGGAATTGAACCCAGCTTGACTGACTCCCAACTCACTGCCAAAACCACAATATGAACCTTTCTCAGCACCGACTGCCAAAGGAAATAGACGCTTGGCCTTCTACATGACCGATAGCCGCTCCACATCCTGCGGAGATTTTTGCAAACCGATGCTGGCTCCAATCCTGCTCCCATTGAATGATTGTAAGAGGCAAAATTCCCATTGACTTTAATGCTGCAGGCTCAGGTCCATAAACAGCATGCTTCCTTCATACGCGATAGCAAGGGTTGCTCCTGAGTTTAGTTCCCTCCCCCACTGTTTGCACATCACTCCTGGGCAGCATTAAACTGAAATCTGTTTCATTACCCAAAACATTTTTCTGTTCTGGCATGCAGGCAAGCTGTGTTATTGTAGGGTCTTCGGCATTGCGGTGTTCAATTTGAAGTGTGTTGGTGATGTGCAATGAAAACCACACCGAAAGGATTCAATGGACTTGGCAAAGTGAGATGGGGTGGGGGGGGAGAGAAATAACTAAGCCAAAATTTTGAATGCCTCATCCCTCTAATTTCAATTTCAATTTCAAACTTAATCTAATCTATCCGCCCATCTCTGGCTTTTCCAATGCATCCAAAGCAGCTATCCAGTATTTTATCTTCAAGGGGAGTCAAAGGCAGTAACAGTTCTAAACCAGCGATGGAAAAGCAATAGCATCCGAATTGCACAGGTGCTACCAGCCCCTTCAGACATGCCCCTTGCTCTTGTTTTCCTCTTCTAACTGCTAGATGAGTGGGCCTAGCATGGACAATGCAAACAGATCCGCTGTGAGAGCCCTACCCAGGTTTTACATTCGATAGGTGCCTGCGTGTGTGTCCGCTCCCATTTGCATAGCACGCACATTTTGTAACAGACGAATGGGAATGAAGTATTTCAAGAATGTCTCTTGAACACAATAATCTTTGGGAAGCTGATGCCCAAGGTCAACATTCACTTTTCCCCCCTCTCCGTGCTGAGCCTGTGATTCTGATAATGCTTCTGCTCTGCTGGGTTTTTCCTCCCCGGAAATATTCTGAGAATGCTGCGGCTGCCCCCATGGCTCAGTTCTCGTTTTGGTGGAGGCTGTTCATGAGCTACCATGCAAGAGAGTCGGGTGCACGTTTTCCACCCCACCTGGGTCACTTTCGAAAGCCCCAGGCGTGCAGTCCCTATGCAGCCAGAACTGCACCATTAAATTGTATAGAACGGGTTAGATCCTCCGTAGACTTCAAGGAAGCTACTTCGGTTTACGCCAGCCGAGAGCCTCGACTCTATTTTGAAAGTCACACTCAGGTCCAAGTTCACAAGTGATGTGTGAGGAAGTGTAATTTCCAGAAGGATTCTCAGGGTCTGAGTCTCCTCTCTCACACACTGACGTAACAGACCTAGCTCTAGTCTACTCTCTTCAGGGTCTTAAATCGAGTCTAACACCACCATAGCTCAGTGCTTGCCAATAGTGCATTTTCTAGGGAAGTCGATGGAGTCATGCCTGTGTAAAAGGATAGCAGAATCAGGCCCAAAGTGCATCTACCAGAGTCCAAGGGCCTGATTTTACACCAGTGTAACTGCACTGGACTTGATTTTCCATTCTATTACTCCATTTGGTGATTGCCTGTTCTGTTCTGTTCATTCCCTCTGGGGAACCTGGTGTTGGCGGCTGTCGGAAGACAGGATATTGAGCTAGATGGACCTTTGGTCTGACCCGGTATGGCCGTTCTTATGTTCACTTTTATGCTGGTGTGACTCCATCAAATCCACCAGATTGACCTTGGCATAAAACTGGCGTAACTCATGGCAGGATCATTCACTTCAATGGAGTTAGTCCAGATTTACACCCGTGTGTGTGGAGAATTGGGCTCTAAGTTAATGCAGCTTACACACGAGGACCTGATTCGTCTCTCAAACTGCTTTGCTATCGGCGCAACTGTGCCATCTGGAGTCACTCCTGATTTAAACTGGTGTAAAAGAATCTCAGAAGGCAGCATCAGTTACAGGAACCTACTGCAGACTTCATTAGAATTTGGCTTCTACAGCCCATTCCCTTGTTTAATCTAGGTTTTGCCCTCTGTTACCAGCTTTACCCATTACTTTGGGGTACGCTCATTTATTAGGGTTACTCTTTTGGGGGCGGGGGGAAATTCTGTACTTCTATCAATGTACTGCTTGTGTCACTTGTGTTCTCATACGGAGCTCTACTTCTCCCTGCTGCAAGTCCCCTCCCAATGGAGCTGTCCTGCAGGACCGAGGTCCCCCAGGCTGGGTTCTTCCAGCCCCAGAATCAGACAAACACACACATTAACAGAGCACGTCTGAGAGGACCAGGTTAATCGGCACTCCCAGACTGAGCCCTTATATGTCCCTGGACTCAGTAGGCTGGGTTGAGCAGCACCTCCGAGCTGTCACCCTCATATGTCCCAGGTTCAGCACGTCCCTATCCCATGCAACACTCTGTATCTCGGGGGAACACCCTGCATCCCCATGTTCATCCTTATAATACAATTGTGTGGTATCCAATGCAAAGTTTGTCATGTGGGGTGTCTTCGGAAGGTTCATGATGCACTGAGCATTGTTGTTATAGTGATGTTATAGGTTGTAATTTCATGTACATCGTTATGAGACTGAAAATGTGTCCTCATGGCTTAAAACAAGCCTAGGCAAAAACTCTCCAGGAGCAGAGGCCCAGGCAGAACTCTCCAAGAGCAGAGGGGCAGTTCACACCTCATCAGGGCATGTATGGGACAAACCCAGCCCAGCCTCACGGGAACAAAGGACACTGGCTTAGGCAGCAACAAAGGATCTGTTGGACTCTCGAGTGAGTCAACCCCCTTCCTTGGGTCAATTTGGGACTACGATGAGGTAATGCTCACCTGACTCTGAAGGGTGCGGGGGCAAAGCCAAGAGGGAAGAAAGGACAGGATAAAAGGGAGAGACGTTTGCCAAGCTCGCTCTCTCTTCCACCTCCATCTACAGACACCACCACCAAAGCGACTGAAGAGCTGATCAAAGGGGAGAGCCTGGCTAAAGGACAACCAGCCAGCCTGTGGTGAGAAGCATCTAAGTTTGTAAGGGCATTGAAAGTGTTAAGATCAGCTTAGAATGTGTTTTGCTTTTATTTCATTTGACCAAATCTGACTTATTGTACTTTGACTTATAATCACTTAAAATCTATCTTTTGTAGTTAATAAATCTGTTTGTTTGTTCTACCTGGAGCCGTGCGTTTGGTTTGAAGCATGTCAGAGACTCCCCTTGGGATAACAAGCCTGGTACATATCAATTTCTTTCTTAAATTGACAAACTCATCTAAGCTTGCAATACTGCAAGACGGAGGTTCCTAGGGTTGTGTCTGGGACCAGAAATATTGACTAGTGTCATTCAGTTGCACAATCCAAGCAACAGCTGGCCAAAAGTGCTCACTCATGTAACTGAGAGCAGCTTACATGCTAGAGGCTGTGCGTGAATAGCCCAGGAGTGGGGGTTCTCACAGCAGAGCAGAGTAAGGCTGGCTTCCAGAGTTGAGGATTGGAGTGACCTAGCAGATCATTGGTCCAAATAACACCAGAGGGGAAGGCACACCCCACTTTCACATTACAATTGTTCTGGTAGTAACCCACTTGATGAGTAAACCCCACAGGATTTTGGGGCGCTGCAGGGATCTTCTAGCTTAGGTACGAGGAGCGTTGCTGCAGAGCGAATGAGGAAAACAAAAAAACACCCATGAGAGAGAAAGAGAGGGAGAGAGAGAAGCAACCAGCTTAATCGTGAAAGTTATTTATTGCCAGGCAATAACCATAGGGGAGGCAAACAAACAAAACAGTTATAATATTAAATCTAGTTTAAATTTGATTATAAAAGTCAGGTTTACAAAACTATAACTGATCACACAAGTCAGGGTCAGAAGGCTATACAGAGAGAGAGAGAGAGAGAGAGAGAGATGGGTTCTTACCACTCCGTGAAGTTTGAATCTATCGGAGTTCCCAGGTGGTGGTGGTAGCTGAGGGTCCGGAGTGCTGGAGACAGACAGAGCCCCCAGCATGATCAGTCAGGAGAAGATGACGTCCCCATGGAACTGATGCAGATTTTGGATCCAGGCATCAGAACACTTTCTTGAGCATAGATAAGGGTTTTTGTAGACACTAGAGAAACAAGGTTCAAGGGAGCACATTAGAGGGGGGGGGATAGCTCAGTGGTTTGAGCCTTGGCCTGTTACACTCAGGGTTGGGAGTTCAATCCTTGAAGGGGCCACTTAGGGGTCTGGAGCAAAATCAGTACTTGGTCCTGCTAGTGAAGGCAGGGGGCTCGACTCAATGACCCTTCGGGGTCCCTTCCAGTTCTATGAGATAGGTATATCTCCATATATTATTTGTTTATGCCTAAACAAGGGAGAATACCAAAGTTGGTTTGTTCACGCTAGACATGGGAGCTGATCATTCCTGCCTTCGGGCAGTGTTCCTTGGAGGGAGCTCACAATGCAAGTAGGGAGCTTCACTATTCTGGATACCAATAAAGGGATTCATTACTAGAATTGGTCTGATAACTACTGAGCTGGGTGTGTGCAGCCATAGGTTCATTAACATCTGGAGCAGAGATCCCCCATCATGCAGTGCTTCCTTGCTTTTCTGGGCCCAGAGTTCCATGCGGTTCTTGCCTTGGAATCTCTGTTCTCCATTCTGTATGCTAATGGGGATGCCTCCTTGTCCCATCTTCGATGCAAATGAGACTAAGGGAGTTTCCTTAATCCTGTCGTCCTTATCCCAGGGGTTAGGTGTGTCTCCCACGGCCTTTTCATTGCTTTTTGTAACTCTTCCTTCTGATCCGTTTTGGTTCAAGCAGAGGCTGTGCGGGGGAGTGGTGGGGGGGGAGGTCTTTCGTGAGTCAGACAGGCTGGGTACTGCGCCCTGGTTCCCCAAGAACACAGAGCTGACAGGTAACACCTCTGTCTGTCCCCAAACCTGGCGACTGGCCCAGATACTCACTCACCCATTGCTGCTGCTTTCTGGTTTTCATGAAGGCCTTTTTCATTAAGGGAAGGAGCAGCCGCTTTGCAAACCCAGCACACTGGTGGCAGGATGTGTTACTCCAGTACCCCATGGAAGGCTACAGGCACAGCCTCCACCCTCTCCAGGTCCTGCTCAGAACTGTGTGGGAGAAGAGAGGATGTGGTGATGCTCAGTTTGTGGCTAACACCAGCCTGACAAGAGGAAAAGGACAGGGCAGCTGGGAGTCAGCAGATAAATGTGATGAGAAGAGGAAACACCTTTTTACAGAAGGGCGTGTCTTTCATTTTGTGGTTAGGAAAAACAGAAAGGCTTCTAAGAAAGGCTGGAGATGCAGTGCAAGCATCTCCCCTCCTCTCCTGGAATAACCCAGGAGCTTTTCAGCAGCTTGGCACTGAGGAATGCTGGGCAGGCTTCACTCATCCCAACTGACGCTTGCAGAGAAAGAGTAAAATGCAGGCTCATGAACCTTTGGGTTCTCCCACTTTAGATGCCGGAGACACCTTCAGACTCACTCCCTTCCTGAGGTCTGGAAAACAAAACAATACAGTAACATAAAGCTCAGCTCAAACCTTCTCTCCAGCCTCAGTTGTTTTGAGGCCTCCTCCCTTAGGACTGCTCAGCCCACATTCTATATCCTCTCTCCCTCAAAGCCACTCCCAGCTCTCATATGTCCAGGGGAGATGATGATGCACCTGACTCAGTGAGTCAGCAGAACCCGCTTATCTCTTTCCCAAGAGGATCTACACTTGCTGATAGGGTGGGGTGTTTCAGGCAAACACTGACAGTCTGCTACAGGGTTCTTTTGTAAGTACGAAAGAAAAGTATTGGTTTTGGTTTCACTTAAGTCAATTAGGAACTTGTTTAAGTCAAACAAAATAAGAGCCTCCACACAGAGGTTTGCACCAGTTTCAGTTAAACCAGTGCAACTTTCCTGTGTAGACAAGACCTCAGTCACAGGATCGTGACTTTTTTCTAACATAGCTCAGCCAAAAGGCATATTCTTAGCAATGGGTAATAATATCTCAGAATAAAGAAAGAGCAGGAAAGACTGAGGTTTAAACAGTATGTGGGTATGGACTAATAGCACCTAATTTACATCTATAGGAAGGATATTATATACTGGCACCTGACAAGATGAAACAATCCTCTGCTGAGGACAACCTGCCGTGGCATGTTCCGTTACAGGTGTTTACCAAAAAAGCTTAATCAGGGAGAAAGAAGCCAGTTAAACTTGTGATGTGCCCTCATCATTACCTCAATGTTATTCTCAGATCAGGGTGGCTAACGATTACACAGCTGCCTGAATCACATACAGAAGAAAAATTATTTCGTGACTACTGGATTTTATTAAACAGGTCTTATTTTGCCAGGTTTGTTTTCCTCTACTGTCCTCACAAACTAGCATAGCAATTCAAAAAGGAGGAGGAGTGGCTTGAATATTTAGTGAGCTTTATAAGCCCCAGTGTCTCTCAATTTATGAGCCTGTCCCATCGCATTCAAGGGGTTTCAGCTGTGATGACTTGGAGAGCCAGTAACTAGACACCCTGACATGCTATTTGGAAAAGTAACATGATACAGTCTTGCTCTGCCTTTGAACATGCGGCATGTTACTTTCATGAGTTTCCTAATGAGGATAAAAGTAATTATTTACAGTTGGTTACATATTCACACTGGCAATTCCCCTCACGTTAAATATTCAACACGGCAAGTGAAGTGCAAGAAGGTTAAATTCAAGAAATTCATCAATTGATGGTGTTTTACTTCACTTCCTGCCCTAAAGTGTTGTGCAGTAGTTGCTGTGTCATGTTGCACCCCAGAAGTAGCTGCATTTCAAGGCCAGGGGGAGTGGTTCCTGTATATATTTAAGGTTAAAGTTTCAAAAAGGTGTTTTTCAAGAAATGTTTCACTAGGTTCATGCTGCCGATGCTGATGCAGATGGCAAGCTGTTTATGGCACCTAGCGCAATGGGTCCCTGGCCTCCAGACACTATCATAACACAAATACACATATTAATCTTCTAACGCGCAAGTGGCTAAAAGCTTGCCACTAGAGATGGGCCAGAATAAACAACCTAGATCGCAAGATGTGGCTTGAGTCCCCCTCTATTTGCTCCCCAATTCCTGTTGACCCTGGCAGGGTTTTACAGGGTTCTCAGGACAGAGGTGATGCCACATCATGGGGATTTCCAGAAGATGCAACGGGCTTTGCAAACTTTCCCAGCAGGATTCCTCAGAGTAAGCAAACTTCTCACACCGTCCACTGCAATGTTCCCACCAGGATGCAGGCTGTATATAGGAACTGCAGACGTGTCCAGACCAAGGGTGCAGCTAT
This sequence comes from Chrysemys picta bellii, assembly GCF_011386835.1. Lineage (NCBI taxonomy): Eukaryota > Metazoa > Chordata > Testudines > Emydidae > Chrysemys > Chrysemys picta. The sequence continues at coordinate 19,943,311 of NC_088808.1, forward strand.
CCTGTCTCTGTGGGCAGCACCAGAGGCTGGCAGTCGGCAGTTTGAGGTTAATCTTCCACCTGAGGAAGTGTCTTTCTTACCTCCCAAGAGTTCGAGGTTAGCTGATGCTCTGAAGCAGGAAGTATTTGATCCTTCCGAACCTCTGGGTGTTTTTATTTTTAATATTAACTATTGGATCTCTGGATAGTATTGTTTTCCATAGAAACATCAGCTGCAAAATGTTACCAAACAAAATACACATTTTTCTTGAACATCTGCACACCTGCTTAGCTACAATTTGGCTTCTTTGCAAAGCAGACAGTTGGGGATTTCACCGAAACCTCGCTGGACATCAGTTGCCTCTGAGCTGATGAATCAAGTCATCCCATAAATGTCCTGAGCGAAGTTGTTCCAATAACTCACCAATCAGTGCTGCAGCAGAGTTAAGCAACCCGAAGCAGACAGTCCAAGCAGAACGGAGGCTGATAATAACACCTTTCCCAGATGAGCAGTGGGAAGCACTGTAAGTCCTGATGAAAATGCTCTAAAAGAGATTTCCAGGGGGTTCCTACTTTAACCTTCTTGGAACAATGAGATTTCCTTTCAGTGAAGAAGGCCAGTGGGTCAGGTTTCATGCTAGCGTTCTCACAGCTGGGATAAACAAGTGGACTCCCAGTCCTGTCACTCTCATCATGTCAATTACATTCACCTTATTGGAATTTATGTTAGTTTTCGACCAGTTAATGAAACATTGTTGAGTACTCGAACCTTCCTGGAGGGCTTTCTGATAAGGTCTCTCTTATTTTAAGGATTCCAGTCATGTCTGAGATTTATTTATATTTCAGAGTAGCAGCCATGTTAGTCTGTATCCGCAAAAAGAAGAACAGGAGTACTTGTGGCACCTTAGAGACTAACAAATTTATTAGAGCATAAGCTTTCGTGGACTACAGCCCACTTCTTCGGATGCATATAGAATCTAGAAGTGGGCTGTAGTCCACGAAAGCTTATGCTCTAATAAATTTGTTAGTCTCTAAGGTGCCACAAGTACTCCTGTTCTTTTATTTATATTTGTCCGTTTGGGTCTAATCCTGAAATTCAGGTTTTTTTTGCTCAGACAAATCTTCCCTTTCCAAGTCGGTGCCCAGCTGACGACTGAGGCCTGATCTGCATTAGACAGCACCCCTGGTGTAAGCAATGCATTTCCCTCTGACTGTGTGTCCCACAGCTGGCCTTGTGCATCCTGCCTGACACGTGGGCCCCGTGTTTGCACAGTGTTGTACTGCATTGATTGCAGTGCAGCATTGCCCTGCCCCGTGGGTAGGTAACCCAGGATTCCGGGCTCTGCCCCCAGGCCCGCTGCATTCTGGGAAATGTCCACTCCAGCTAGCTCCAGCAGGGCAGGGGAATTGTAGCAAGATGGGGTGACATTCCCATAATTCCCCTGGCTGTATCCCAGAATGGCCAATGTCATTCCCAGACTGTCTCTCAGCATGGGGAGGCTCCAAGCCTCTGTTTATCCATAAGACAGGAATAGCATGAGAAGCTTCTCCCCTATTTGCCTCCTGGGGCGAGGGGGGCCCCGCTGGGGCTGAGATGGCAGCTATGACTAGAACCAAGGGCATGTCCATTGGAGCAGCGGTGCCTGTGCTGCCGACCCCTGCCCACTAGGAACTGGACTGAGGTCACCAACTCACAGGCCAGCCACCAGGCACCCCAGAGCGCTGCCTTTTGTCCAGATTTGACTTTTCCCCTCCTGACAAGATTAGAGCTGGTGACCTGGAGGCGGGAGACCCCGTAATCCCATTACCAAGCTACTGAGCCATCCAGCCCTCCTGCGTTCCGTAAGCGTGGACGAGGCTGCGACATTTGAAACTGAGCCCGGCGGCAGCACTAACACAGTGACCAAATGAATGAGTAGACACAGCCCAGCCTTCGCTGCAAGACCACGCAGCACGGAGGCAGGCTGCTTAGTGTCCCGCTACATCTAACTCCCAGCAATGTTCTGTGCTCTTTACGAACACGCCTCCCATTAGCAACAGAGCCTACGATCTGGAGGAGAGGGCAAAGCCCCCTCAGGGTGTGTTCTCTGGTTTGTTTCCATTGTGATGCCCATAAGTCTACAGCTCGGATGCTGGTTTGGAGCCATGACTTGTAAATTCCGCACTGAAGCAAGGAGCATTTAAAGGCATGGTATCAAAGGCAATTGATTGCCGGGCCAGCTCATGCTCTCAATTCTTAAGAAGAACTCCCCATTGAAATGAGTCCGGCCTACGACGCACGGTGACTCTAAGCCTGTGTCTCCCCCAAGCACAGGAACAGTCTCACTGCTCTCAGCGTCTCTGTAGGCCAGGGATCAGCAACCTTTGGCACGCGGCACACCAGGGTAAGCCCCCTGGCAGGCCGGGCCGGTTTGTTTACCTGCCGCGTCCAGTGGGAGCCGCAATTGGTTGAACCTGAGGATGCGGCAGGTAAACAAACCGGCCCGGCCCACCAGGGGGCTTACCCTGGGGTGTCGCATGCCAAGTGTTGCCGATCCCTGCTGTAGGCCCATGCTCCAGTGCCTGGCCGAACGGGAGCTAAAAGTCAGCAGCACACCACGGCCTGCCATGGAAGAGTAAATCGCTTTTCAAAATGGCTTGTGCATCGTAGGCAACCGTTTGGGAAGAATAGCCGTCAGCTAGGACGTGTCGTCTTGAGCGTGTGGCCATATTTCAGGAAAGATGTGGACAAATTGGAGAAAGTCCAGAAAAGGGCAACAAACATTATTAAAGGTCTAGAAAACATGGCCTGTGTGGGAAAATTGAAAAAAATGGGTTTGTTTAGTATGGAGTAGAGAAGACTGAGAGGGGACATGATAACCGTTTTCAAGTCCATAAAAGGTTGTTACAAGGAGGAGGGAGAAAATTGTTCTCCTTAACCTCTGAGGATAGGACAAGAAGCAATGGGCTTTAATTGCAGCAAGGGCGGTTTAGGTTGGGCATTAGGAAAAACTTCCTAGCTGTCAGAGTGGTTAAGCACTGGAATAAATTGCCCAGGGAGGTTGTAGATTCTCCATCATTGGAGATTTTTAAGAGCAGCTTCGACTAACACTTGTCAGGGATGGTCTAGATAATATTTAGCCCTGCCTTGAGTGCAGGGGACCGGACGAGAAGACCTCTTGAGGTCCCTTCCAGTCCTATGATTCTATGATTCCATCTGTCATGACCCATGAGGCCTATGCAGACCCTGTCTACTCCTCGGCTAGCCCAGTGATGTCTACTGACAGGGCATTGTTGCCTTTCCTTTTCTAGAGGGAATATGAAGTGGACCTGTTAGAGCCAACCTAGATCATCCTCCCTTCAGGGAAAGGGTAGTTACCTAGCCACTGAGTCACAAACGGCTGTTTCTGCCCCCACAATAGAGGAGAGAGAGGATGGATGGTCCAATGGTTAGAGTGTTACCCAGCGAGCAGGGCAAGTCACTTAGGCCTGGTTTACCCTGAAAAAGGTTGACCTAGCTACATCACTCAGGGGTGTAAAGAATTTACCCCATTGAGTGCCATAATTTGGCCAACCTACCCCACAGTGCAGATAGGGCTAGATCAAAGGAAGAGTTCTTCCATCGGAGATAGATTAACTACAGCGACGGAAAAACCCTTTCTGGCACCGTAGGAAGCATCTACACTACGGCGATAGGGAGGCCCAGCTGCAGCACCAACGCTGGGTTGCTGTAAGGTCTGTAATGGAGACACACCTTGAGATCACAGCCCGGCCCTGTGGCACAGGGGTGTTGTGAGGTCAAATACAGTAATGATTGTGAGGGGCTCAGATACTACAGGAAAGGGGGCCAGCCATAAGTCCCATAGATAAATAGCAGCTGCACAGAACTGACATGCATGGGGAATTCCAGCCATATTCTGCATTTTCGTCTTACGAACCCTCTTCCCAGAGTCCTGGGGCCTGGTTATCTCCCTGCAGGATATGAGTAATTCGTGCTGGAGTCAATGGGAACTATTCACATGTAGCCTGATTTTGATCCCACGGATAACGGGAGCAGAGTCTAACCAGGGAGTACGGAGCCCCAGGATTACCTCTCCCGACCCATCAGTGTATAAATGACAGAGAAAGTGCACGTGGGCTTTAAAGCCCTGAAATGAGGCTATAATCGGCCCCCATCTGAGCGGTGTTTCCTGGCCGCAGTATATTTGATGATCTTTGTAGCTTGTGGGTCCTTGAGCCACCACCGCAGTGGGGCACTCAACCAGCTGAAATTCTAATCCTCTCTTTCCTGGAGATCCTGTTGTTTTTCTCTTTTTGACAATTGTGAGTAGCTATGTTTGTCTTCTTTTCCCTTCCTGTTTACTCTTTGTGATCAGACAGGCTTTGATGTATTTTTGCTGTTGCCTGTCCCTGGGAGAACAGGAGATTGTTGCCTGTAATGGGAAAGCAGAGTCTATTTTCACTCCCATACCAACTCCAGTGGCATAGAGACATTTTCCAGAGCAATCCGCAGCAGGATAAGTACAAGTACGGTAGTCTGCCATTATTCACCATTCAGTCTTCAGTATCTAACCAAATAGGACACTGTACAGAATCACTGGGCTTTTACCACTTCTCTTTGTTGTTAGAAGGCAACTTAGAGCTAAGTATACATATAAACAACACAGGTAGGTGCCATAGCTTTTGATGTGGTATGGCTAGGTGCTATTAAGATCACAGATACTTGAGACAGCAGTGTTACACCCGGGGATCTGGTGGAGAATCGTTATGCACAACTACTTGGCTAACTCAGGGTGTTAGCCACAGGCTCCTGGCTAAATTCCAACTTGGTTCATTAACACTCTGACTCCCTCCCTTCACGCTAGAGGTCTATTTGCATTAGTATACATAATCAGAGCAGGTTCAACTGCAGTGCTATCCATAACTATACCCCCAGCTAGTGGGAATAGGGTGACCAGATGTCCCGATTTTATAGGGGCAGTCCCGATTTTGGGGTCTTTTTCTTATATAGGCTCCTATTACCCTCCACCCCCGTCCTGACTTTTCACACTTGCTGTCTGGTCACCCTAAGTGGGGACAAGGCTGGGATGTCCTCAGAAGTTCATCAGGAGCTGGGGTGGAGTCTATACACAGTAGGGTGACCAGACAGCAAGTGTGAAAAATCAAGACAGGGGATGGGGGGTAATAGGAGCCTATATAAGAAAAAGACCCCAAAATCGGGACTGTCCCTATAAAATCGGGACATCTGGTCACCCTAATACACAGGAGCATTAGGTGAAGAATTGACTTTTGTTTTTTGTGTGTTAAACACTAAGCATATAATAAACACCATAGATAGACAGAACTTGTATACTCATACTGGGAAGTATGCCGGTGTTATTTATTGAGTATTGGCTGGATTCAAAGCCATCAAAGTCAGTGGGGCAGCCTGAACAATCTTCAGACTTGGGGGGAAATTCACCAACACTCTTGCAGCTCTGCATCTTCTGCCAGGAGCCCCTTTGATCCTGCAAGCTAAGCAGGTGTGGTCTGGGTTCGCTCTTCTAAGGAGTGCAGAGGTGACGCAGAAAGAGGTGCCAATAGTGTAGTGGCAGGCTCGCCTCTCCCAGAATCAGCCCTGAACCAATAACCCAGCACGGCATTAGGGGCAGAGCTGTTGTCTTTCAGAAGGGACAGAAAAGCAGTGTCATGACGGCTTGTGAGCATTGCAGATTCCCTGGAACTTTTTGCAAGCGCAGAGGTGTCAATCTCGTTTCCTTGGCCAGATTCCAGCCTAGCACTTACTCTCTCCCCCCATTTCCCTTGATGGGCTCTTCTGCGCCTCATGTCCTAAACTGTTGCTGTGTTCTACCCCAGAGGTAGTTGAAATGACCTCTCTGTCAAGTCTACAGAGCTCTTTTAGCATCCCTGTTGATAAAAGGTGCAGTATCCATGTAAATCGGTCTTAGAGCTCAGGAAGAAAACCAATTGCCTTCTGGACATGCCCCTGCTCTCCCCAGCACAGGGCATGTATGTAACATTTCCTTCTGTGTCTGAGAGTCACATTGCTGATGTAACGGCTTGCACATGTAACAGGTCACCCTGGCTTTGAAGCCACTGGCTCAAGGGCCAGAAGGGGCGGGATTCACACCTTCCCTCTGCCATTGTTTCCCAGCAAACAGCTCTCTGATGGGCTGCCTCCAGAAGCACCAGCGCCCTGCAATGCACAGAAACAGTGTAATTAACTGTTTGCAGCACACCCAGCATGTCACTATCTCAGTGGCTCCAGGTCACAGTCCACTGACAGAAAGCTGAAGCCTCCCCTAATTATTAGTAGTATTCAATGTTTGTATTGCAGTAGTATCCAGTAGCCCCAGTTGGGAGCTCATGGTGTTAGGCGCTGTACAAACACAGAACAAAAAGATGTCCCCAGCCACAAAGAGCAGACAGTCTAAGGGCTTGTCTGCACATACAGCACTACAGGCTACTCTGCGGACGGGAAAGCTTCTCCTATCAGTGTCATTAATCCACCTCCCCGAGAGGCAATAGCTATGTCGGAGGGAGAAACTCTCCCGTTGACACAGCGCTGTCTACACATAATAAGTGGATGCAGACGCAATCAGGGAAGCACACGGAAAGAACAAGACAATATTAACAACATCGACTTTCTAGAGACCTTCCCTCGCCAACACCAGAAGACAATCGCTTTGTTCTGCATGGGCAATGCAGCCACCTCTGGGGCGGTGGACGAGTCAGTTCACAGTGCAACACTGGGATGACATTTTGGGCAAGGAGCCATGGGGGAAACCTCCCTTCTTTTTTCAAGTGCATCATGGGATCTTTAATGGCTTCCAAAATCCCTGCACAGAGGAACCTCCCTGGAACAATCTATCCTGGGAGGACTAGTGGCTGAGTTTATATTGCTGGGCTCTGAACCTGCCATCTGGCTCCTCAGCCATTGTGAATAGGGGCAGCACCAGTGACTCTCTCGGAGCTGTGTTCATTTACACCAACTGAAGCTGTGGCCCAGGCCAGGGAGTTTGTGGATCTCAGCCCTGATGCTCAGACTGCTTGCCAGCCTCTATCCATTGCTTCTTTTCTGATTGACACGGACCCAGTAACTCACGACTAAGGCCGAGTCTCCACTGGCCATGTTACCGCAGCCGTCTGTAGCACGGCCGGGCAGCCACTCAATACAGGGATGGGACGGCTTCTCCCATTGGTCGCTGCAGCTCATCCACCTCCCCGAGAGGAGGCAGCTAGCGCTGTCTATGCCAGAGGGGAAGTCGGCTTTCCACACGTCGCTCAGGCCTCTGGATTTCTCACCCCCCCGAGCGACGTAGCTGGGTCGACTTAACCTGCCCTGGCTGCGCTGCAATGCGAGCAGGTTCCCTGCTGCCATTGGCCTGCCATGGGGACAGCGGTCATGGGGTTGCTTTCCGGGCCACGGTCCTCTCGGTTCCCACCCCTCTCCTGGTTCCAAGGGATCAGTTGCTCTGCTCTTCCCTGGCAAGCCCCACCTCCCAAGAATAGGTTAACTGAAAGCAGAGCCTTGTGGCCTTAACTCTGCCCGTGGGCTGGGAGGATTCAGCCACCTCTCCAGGCAGGGCACAGTGGTTGGGAAGCTGAGAGCTGGCAAATGGGGGGGGAGGGCGGTCAGGGTCTCCCACTGCAAACCTCTCTCCTCTTTTCTGTCACCGACAAAAGAACGGCGTTCGGACAACATTCAAGGTCTGTCCTGAATCCACAAAAGCCAGGGATTCCTACGTGCCTTAAACCGGGAGCCAAATTTTCCACTGATGCAAGCTCCGCGGACTCCCAGAATTTGGTGCTGAATGTGGGCTGGTGGCTAGAGGAGTGGAAGTGGGAGCCACAGGCCTACCATTGGGGTCTGAGACTGGGCCTGGCCCTGGGGGCCTTCCCACGACTGGCTCCAACACCACAAGACTTTTAGCAGGGCCACAGCCATGGGCGGTCTGAGATACCATGCTCAAAACCACTCCGGTCACACAAGTGACACTGAATCAAGGGGGATCCCAGTGCGACTGGCCCCCCTCAGAGGCAGCGAGGTCCAGTGACAGATTACCTGATGCCCAGCTGGGCTTTAGGGAAAGCATCTGGGCCTTATAACGGGGAAGACAGCAGCAGGGGAAGGAGGGCTGCCCACTGACCTCACTCCACTTGGGAGAGGAGGGTGGTGCGAGGCAGAGGCTGCAGCGAGAAGGAAGCCCCTGCAGGAAGCCTTGACCACGGGAAGGGCTCTGAGGCCCACTGAGATCCTGTGAGCATGTGGAAAAACTGCAGGTAGAAAGGCCTGGGAGCTGCCGCAGAGCTACAGAGCAGGGCTAGACCCAATGGAGGAAGCTCCTGAGAGTGGACACTCAGACGAGAGCAGGGAGTATTTAAAGGAGCCCAGGGCAGGCTGAAGGGAGAGACAGAGCAGAGCCTGGGAAGGGCAGAAAAGCTGGGACCATCTTGGACACTTGAAGACAGGCAGACCTCAGTGAGGAGGGGCTGTACCCAGTGTGAGACCAGGGTAGCAGAGATTTTACTGTGTGTTTATGTTAATAAACCAGGCCCCAAGAAGGGGCCTTGTCTTTGAGGCTCCCAAGTGAAGGGGAAACTGAGGCAGGGAGTGGCAAAGCCATGCTCGGCCAGCAGGGGGCGCTACATGACAGACACACCCTTTCACAATAGGAAACAGTGAGGTGAGTACGCTAGTGTCCCTGACGCTGAAGAAGAGACAGGGTTCCGTTCTAATTAATCTAAAGGAGTTCTTTACTGGGACGCCTGGACACATGAAGAATTGGTGGTTCTCTCTAGCTCCCATATTAAATAAACACACCCTGCGCTGTGCAGTGTCACAACACAGGGTTGCCCTAAGCCCTGGCCTAGATTTCGCAGCTATGGAAGGGACTGCTGACATGCTATCTAAACAGGTCCCAAAGAAGACAATTCCAGCGTCCCACCAAACAGGGGATATTTCAGTGACTTGATTAATTCTGACAAAATCAAACGGAAGCCAAAATTCTTGGTTTCAAAATGAAATGAGAATCTGGGTAGGAGCAACAAGGAAAATTTCCCTCCTTTCAGTTTCTCATTGTCAGGCGGTATGGGAGGCAGGACTCCTGGGTTCCATCCTCCACTCTGAAACTGACTCACCGAGCAAGTCATTTAGCTTCTCTGTACCACCGTTTTCTTGTCTTTCCTTCCAGCGGGGCTGAGAGATGCTGTTGTATACTCACCCAACAAACAAACAACAATATATACAAAGTTTGTGGTTCCAGGCTGCTAAGCAGAAGCCGCCAAACCACCATTTTTGCATAAGGCTTGGGCCGGGCTTTCAGCACTTAAGGAATCCACAAATGAGGTAAAATACCATCTGTCTGTCGGTCTCTTTGTTTCTCTCTCTGTCTAACTCAGACTTAGTTCTGTCCTTCTGGGGAAGTCCCATATGTTTCTGCAGTTCCCTTAAAGGGCAGCATCGCACCGTCCTTACCAGAAATCAGAGTACATGTAATAAAGTGCAGTCTAACCCATGGGATTATTATTAGATCTTACACCTTTCGGCCTCTCCTAGCCGGGCTGTGCCAAAAGGAAACAGCATCTTTCAGCTGATTTCTCCTGGTGCTCGGCTTCGTATGCTGGACTTTGATTCCACAGCGAAGCTAATTCGATAATGTGGTCTGCATGGGAAGGAAGGGAGTAGAAGGAATTGGCTATTATTTTTGGCCTCTCTCCAGGCAGTGTTTTTGCTCGGAGGCTCCGAGGTCAGAAATGGGTGGGAAGCTCTCTCCGGCAGCAAGTCCTTTCACATGCTGGTTTCGCAGAGGGTGACTAGTACTACTGAAATGTTTGGCCTTAGGCGGTCGAAGCCCACCAGAGCTCCAGGCCCCATGCAAGCACAGGGCTTTGGAATGGCTGGGAGTGAACAGCTCCCGTTTCCTGCGGCCTGGTGTCAAAGCCGTCACCTGAATTGAATTGGCGTCTGCAAATTCCTCAGGGTGATTTAATGGCGCTGTGGCCCTGGGTAGAAAAACCCAGCCACTCTCTGAGGCTGCCCTCTGGGAGATGCCTCTGTGTCCTCCCATCCAGGCAGAAAGGATTGCCCCACAATGTGAGGGCCCAGCCCACAAACCCATGGTATCCCCCAAGTCCACACAGCACTCAGGAATGTGCCAGGGAGAAACGGACCAGCTGTGGGGTGGCCTTATGCTTCAGCATTGGCCCTGAGCTCCTTGGCACTTTGCCCCTGCTCCCTGGAAGGTCTTGGGCTACTTCTGCTGGGTATCTGGAGGAAGGATATGCACCCCCAAATCACACCTCCCCACAAACCTCCTACTATGCAGGTTCCTGTACCATGGAGAGCCTTCAGTGGGGCCTGGGGGAAGGGGGGGATTTGTCACAGAGGCAGAGTGACAGACCCAGGCAGTCACCCCCATGGATGCATGTACAGAACGAAAAGCTGACTGTTCCAGAGTCATATTCTCCGAGGTGCTAGAGAAAGGGGCCAGATCCTCCCTCCATCAGCATCAATGGGAGTTTGGCCATTGACTCCAGTAGGAATGAACCAAAAGGTACCACACTGTACTGCTTGGAAAATGAAAAGCATTTCCCTCCAACAATTTCAAAAGAAACAAACAGTTTCCCTTTAGTTTCTTTTGAAATGTTCTATTTATTGATTTACAAAAATGGCCTTTTTGGCCAAATGAAACCTATCATCTCTTTTGAAATCTTCCAGGTTTTCAATGGAATAATTTCAGGTTTTGTTTTTTCCTTGAGAAAGAGAGAATTTAAAACGAAACAAAAGGTTTTGTCCTGAAGGGGAAAAAAAGGCCATTTTTGCTGGAAAAAATTGCAAATGAACATTTCAACCAGCTGTTGTGCTACCTAAAGACTCCTAAATCTTAAATACTCATTGCTCTTAGTAACAAGCTGGCATCCAACCTACTCAGGCAAGCTGCCCTATTAACTACAATGGCCTTTAAGTAACCTACATAACCTACAAAACCAAACCTCTTACAGAGTACACGTGTGAGCTAGAATGTATACAGTACTTCTGAATTCCCAGGAGCACCCTTCTCTGGAGAAATAAACTGCTTTAAAATATATAAACTAACAACAGCAAAATATCCATGTTATACTACATATTTCTTGACTGTCAAAACGGCCTTAAGGGAAGCTGTGTATAAATTATATTCGTGCAGCTCATTTGAAGTAGAATTCAGCTGTGATCACACCTGCATAACTAAGATATATCCATCTTTCCTTCACAATCCAGAAATATGCAGTATACGCTACATGTCCAGACATGTCTGGCATGAAATCACACATTGTTTTGGCTTTTTTGCTGCTGCCAGCAACGGTTTTCAAGTATCTGTATTTTTAAAAGTAACTATTACGTAACAGCCCGATCCTGTATTTCTCACCCAGCCCAAAAGTCCCGCTTAGCCCAGCGGGAGCGGAAGGGTAGAAGGGACATTGAAACAGGAGGAGAGACAGAAAACACCATCAAGAAACAGATTGAGAGAGAAAAGACCCATTCGAAATAAAAAAAGCCTCAAGGAAAGAAAATTTTAGAGGAAAACACAAATTGGAACATTGGAAAAGAAGAGAGACGTGAAAGACAGAGGGGCAGTTGTGTTCTCTGCCTTGAGGGGGCACAGCACTGAATGTGATGCCAAAGGGCGTGGGTGCCCTCTAGATTCTGGCCTGGCCAAGGAGTCACAGGGTCCCTAAGTATAAGTTACAGCCCTGGCTACTCTAATCCCCCAGCTTCTCCACAGGGCCACTGGCTACACGCCCAGATCCTGCCACCCTGGACCCACCCACCCCAGCACGGCCCCCAGACTGGAGCTTGTGAAGGGGTCAGTGGAGGGTCTCTTACAGCGGCTGGAAACCCAAAGGAGCTGGAGAAGGGTTCGCTGGTTGGTTGCGTTTTGTGGAAAGGCCGGGTGGCGTGGCTATCTCTGGGAAAGTTTTCTAGGCCTTGCGCTGGGAGGAGCCAGTGCCTCCCCAGGCGCCTTTTCTCCTACTTTTCACTCTGTATACACGCGGTGCATGAGTCCCATTGCCCCGCTCCCTCTGATCATCACGCGGAGCTCTCAGCAATGTAACAGCTGATCCCCAGCGGAGGTGGAGTCAGGGGTTTAGCAAAGGTCGCGTAGTGCCAGCCAGCCAGCTAGCCAGAGGATACAGCAGGTCTACACACAGACAGGGGCATGCAGCAAGCAACTGTGGGAAAGTGAAGGCAGCGCTCTGACATAGGGACAGAGGAAAAGCCATATTGGCACAGATCAAGGGCCCATCTGATCTGCTATCTAGGGGGGAGGGATAGCTCAGTGGTTTGAGCATTGGTCTGTTAAACCCAGGGTTGTGAGTTTAATCCTTGAGGGGGCCGCTTAGGGATCTGGGGCAAAAATCTGTCTGGGGAGTGGTCCTGCTTTGAGCAGGGGGTTGGACTAGATGACCTCCTGAGGTCCTTTCCAACCCTGATATTCTATGATCTGCCTTCAGCAGAAGGTGGTGAGAAAAACATAATGGGGTCATGTCGATTTGCTAGTCTAGTAGGTGGGGTGGTATTCTTTCCTAACCCTCCAGGTCAAGGCCCTGAAGCATGGTCTCACTCATAAATATAAACAAACTGTTCATCCCCCTGTTCCAAAAACACCATGCACATAGGCAAACTGAGGTCCCGAAGGTTAAGTGACTTTACTGGGTCACACAATAAGACAGTGGCAGAGCTGTGGATAGACCCCTGACTCCCAGACTGATGCATTAGCAAGACAAAGTTGCTGGAGAACTGAATCCACAAACAGCTCAACAAATAACAATGGAGGTACGTGCTCCCAATGCTGGGTGCTGTAATTTTCTACAAAATTACTACAAACCCCGTCTCCAAATTCAATGCATAACCTTAGGCTTCCTGCGTAGCAGACGTGCGTGTGTGGGGCACATGCAGAGGATGTTTCTAGAAAAGGAGGTGACCCTACAGTCATGGAAGAAACGATCACCAATAAACCTGTTCCGATGTGTAGTTCACATTAACAGAGCTGTAGGATAAACATCGTTTAGGATCTCTGCCTCTGTTTACACAACAGCGAATGTTTCAATCCTTTTATTGATGTAAACAAGAGCTAGCCAGTGGCGCAGAGAGGTAAAAGACCTATTGAAGTGATGGCTGAAATATACCTGCTTTCCCCTCCTCCTCCTGAACTAAAGGCAGGTTATTTTAAACACTGCATATACTTGCTAGTAACAATAGTACTTTGCACCTCAACAGCACCTTTCATCCAGGGGTCTCCCAAAAACTGTACAAATCCTGCAGTGACATTCATCCCTCTACACCATTTAAATCCCATTCAAGCCCCTGCCACTAATTACTTAGGTAACTAAACAAACCAGCCCGTGCGGCCCAGGAATCAGGAGCAACCCTACAATAACAAACAAGTGTGCGCAGATTCCTCCTAGAAGTGTGCCGGGGCAAGAGCAAGGCTTTTTGCACTGGGCCTCACAGCTGAGTTGGAGAGGGGGTGATCACACTCTGCACCCAGTGTCCCGGCCTCTTCTCAGGGGTGTGCAGCCCTTCAGGCAATTCTGACTGTGTTACCCAGAATGCCTCTGGGGACTCATGCTGGAGCAGAGCCTTTGTACATGTCCCAACCCCACCCCAACATGGGCTGTGGCTCAGCCACAATATAGCCATAAGTATAAAAAATGTAATGATCTTATACCACCCTTCCCTTTCCTTCATACCCTGTTACTGTCTGCAGAAAGAGGGAGATTAGGTGCATGAGTTTTGCCAGATGTTCACCCCGTTAGCCATGATTTTCTTCCTCGGATGCAGGACTACTCCACCGCGGAGTAATTATCAAAGGAAACATGCTTTCAATGTCTTTTTAATAAGCGACGCTGCAGAGGAATAGTGTGAATAGGGCAATTCATCCTATGACTGTGCCTACTAAATCCACCAGTCAGCTCTTTTTTTAAAAAAAAAATCAGGATTTAGATCATTCTTGCGAGTCCGGCCACATTTCCCCTTTGCCCCAGAGAACCGCAGTCTCGTCCCATTATGGCGTAGCTTTGGCTAAGATAGTTTCACATCAGCAGCCCCTATATAAGCAACTGCCTGTATTTTTATGTGTGTAGACTTTCCAGGATGATCTCCACAGATTATATTTCACAGATCATAACAATATCGAAAGCTCTGCCCTGGTTGTGGTTTCAGACGATGGAGGGCAGAGGAATGCATAGCTAACCGTGACTTGGGAAAAGGAAGTAAAATCCAGTTTGATGTCTGCCTTTTCGTTCCTATTTTTATTGCACCAAATGTTGAAGTGCAAAATATCGAATGGGATGATAAAGCGATGGAAGTGACATGAAGAAATAGACACACCAGTTGCTGCTTGTGTTTAACAGGCATTTGCCATTAAAAAACGCCTGTTTTTATTTAAATAGCCCAGGGCAAATTTCTCACTAAACCAACTTTCCCACGCCAGCCCAGTGCTTTAACTCTGGTTTTTGGCAATTTTTTTCCTGAGCTGTCAAGGCAAAATATATAGAAGAAAGCTGGTCTCACTTAGGGTTTTTTTCCAGCCCCTGGAGACATGAAAATAATTTACAGATGTGCACTACCTGATTATATTGGTATGAAGTTTTGCTTAGTGAACATATTTTCCTAGCTTGAAGTAACAACACAAAAACAGAAAAAAGAAAAAAAAAACAGCCCAGCCCTCCAAAAATCTCAGGTTCTGACCCACTTGATTTTAACTTACTAAAAATGTTGTGTGTGTCCGGATTTTTTTAAACAACTCATCATATGGACACTTTACATTATTTCTATTAAAGCCATTTTATGATTGTTATTTGGAAAATGACCTAAAATCCCATGATTTTAACCCAGAAAGTCTACTCAAATGAAACAGTTTGATGTCTTATTTTCCTGTAACTTCTTCAGTTTAGTACAAAAGGGTTATTTTTATAATGTGCCTATTAACATCATTTTTTTTTTAAATATGGGTTGCAGTCTTCATAGGAAGTGTTTTGAAATAAGTAAATGAAAGGCAGTCAGTGGTAAGATCCCTCTGCCAGGATAATCAGCCTTTTGGTAAATTATGTTAACAGATTAAAGGTAGGTTTTGATGTGTCTGAGCAGGAAAAGGGACATTTCATTATAGTTGTAGCATTTCTGCTAAGGTACTAAGTGCCTCCTGAAGTCGGTGGAAGCGCTCCCAATGGGTTCATTGGGTTCAGTTCTATCCCCACCAGAGTCAGTGGCAAAACTCCCATTGGTTTCAATGGGAGCAGGATTGGGCCCCTTGTTGTTCAGGGTGCGGCTTTGGCCTGTAATGTGCAGCAGAAGTTGTATGGCCTTAGCAATGGCTGAGCATCACAGCAGAAATCTCCCCGTGTGTGTTTGATGCTCATTCCCTGCCCCGGGTCCCATCCCTCTCCAAACACAGAGCCCAAACCTTGCAAACCGCTCGTGGAGGGGCAGGGGAAAACAACGGCATCGTCCCATACTTGTGCATCTCCTGGGTGTTCATTCTCCTGGTCTCTGGAGGCAGTGGGGAAAGCTTGGCCCAGTTTCCCCAAACCCTGAGCCCTCAGGCCCAGTGCCCAGGCTTGTGTCGACACTGGCGTTTTTCTCAAACTCCCCCGTCTTTGCGCTATCCACGGGTGGCACCAGCCGTAGGAGCAGAAGAGTAAACTAGGTGCCAATGGCTACCAGTGTGTTAACCAGCAGAGAGCGCACTAATCGAGGGTTTAGGAGACATGGGTTTTATTCCCACCTCTACTGCTTGGTGATCCTGGGCAAGTCATTTCCCTGCTTCATGCCTCAGTTTCCTCATCTGTAAAATAGGGATACCCATTTCCTTTGTAAAGTGCTTTGAGAGCTGTAGGTGACAAGAACCCTATATGATCCAGGTGCTGTTATTGTAAATGCGGATCCCGTTAAAGTCAATGAGAAGGCTCCCCCTGATTTCAGTGGGGCCCAGATTTCACCTCAGCGTGCGTCTTGCCCTGCTCTGACTATTTGGACTACACACAATTACTTGTACTGCAGTGCAACATGTGGCCCAGGGGGGAGAAGGGAGTTCATGCTCCAGTCTCCGCAGGGATGCTGTTGAGACGACCCAAACCAAGCCACTTGTGGTGATTTCTGTGCTGTCACCCGCTAACAGGGTGCTGGAGGGGGACATCAAAGAGCCGTCTGATGATAACAGCTTTCAGTCACTACCAGCATGAGCTAGATTGGAACCAGCTAGCAACCTCATCCTCCAATGGGGTTATATGTGACGAGTAAGGTATTACTCAGCAGGGGTAAGGGTGGCAGAACTTTATAAAGGACCTTTCCGCTGAGAACCTCAAAGCCTTTCACAAGAGTTTCGCTACCCCTATGTCAACACTGGAGAAACTGAAGTGCAGAGAGACTAAGAGACTGGCCCAGAAGGGTCAGGGAGGGATCCCAGGGGTCCCGAGTACCACCCTGCCTCGCCTCTCCAAGCCCCTTGAGTCTGGAATCCTTCCACAAGGCTATATTTGGGGTTGTGGGACCCCACAAGACAGGTTTCTTGAGGGAACAACCCAAGGAGACATACAGCTAACCTGCATGTGCAGTGCTTTCCCAGCTCAGAGAACAAGCCCGGGCAAAGGAACATAGGTATTTCCAAGCAGGTAGAGCAGAGAGGGCTCCTGCTAACTGCTCGTGAATGTGCAAACACAATGGACAAGGTGGGGGAAATGGAGGGAAACTCAATACCTAGGAGTATTCCAGATCCACCTCTGCCAGGGAGAAACCTCATACTCAGATGCACAAAGCCGGTTCTGCTCTGCTCTGCAGCCCCACTGACAAGAAAGGAGTCCTACCTAGCACTGAAGCTAGCGGGAGTGCAAATCAGCACAGAACGGGCCTGATGTTTTGTAATCTCAAAGAGAAGACTAGGAAAGAAGAGAGGACAGCAAAGCAGCCAAGTGTTAACGAGGTGCGGGAATGTCCCCTCACCTGGGTTTTGGCAGCATTTATAACCCTACCCCCATTATCTTCTACATTCTCCCATAGCTGCTGTTGTGACCAGTTCAAACTGGAGAACAGGAAAAAGGGAGGAAAACACAGGGGGGAAGTTTCCTTCCCTGCCCAAGTGTGGAAAATAACAGATGTAAAGAGAGGCACTAAAGCTATCTGCTCAGGTAGAAACATAAACCCATGCCTACCAGCCAACAGCTACTGTTATAGGGTGACCAGATGTCCCGATTTTATAGGGACAGTCCCAATTTGGGGGTCTTCTTCTTATATAGGCTCCTATTCCCCCCCCCCCCCACACACACACACTCCCTGTCCCGATTTTTCATACTTGCTGTCTGGTCACCTTATACTGCTAAGAGCTAGAGTTTGTCGGCTTATCAACCCCAGGGCACATACAAAACCATGAAATCGTCAGATGTCACCATCGCCTGCCTATGTGTTTAAATTGAACACTGCATTCACTCTAGGCCTAACAGCAGTAAAGCATAAAAAGCACTTAAGTAAATGCACATATTCCCCCTTGCTCCTTGTCTGTCCATAACGTGCCTGATCCAAAGCCCAATGCAGTCGAGGGAAAGACCTCCTCTTGGGCTTCAGGGTGTTTCAGCTCAGGGCCAATAAGAGTCAGAACGTACTTATTGGTTTTAATATCTATCCATGGAGCTTGAGTCACTTGAAAAAGGTGGGCAAATTATTTTGCATGAGCCCCATTTTACGGGCTGGGGGTAGCCAGCACGCAGAGGCCAAGGCCACAGTTTCCAAAGTTGGGTGCCTAAGGCTGGGTACGTAGACTTGGATTTTCACAGGTGACTAAATTCAAAGGGACGCCCAACTCGCTTGGAAAATCACTGCCCTAAATCCATGCTGGGGCACCTACATCAGAGGCCTGTTTTGAAGGACGAAAGACACAAGGAAAATGAAGAGAGCGTACAACTGAGAAATAATGCTGAGGGGCTCTTCCCTTTGATCTACTGAACAGCGTCTTTCCCCTCCGTTTTTTTATTTGTTTCACACTCGCTCTGGAAATAATTTACAGCAGGAAATAGTGGGGTAACACCAGCTCTGTGTGGGATGGGAGGTGCCTTTGGAGATGAAGTGAGAGACACACCTGTGAGAGGTGTCACTTCTTTTCATAACCCATTGTGGAGTCGGTCTCTCTTTCCCTCTCGCTTCCTCCCTTTAACCAAATGCACACTAACCTGGACAGGCACGTTCCCTGACTCTGACGCTGTTACCAAGCAGTAGAGGTTGAACAGAAGCATTTGGAGACAAAGGAGGGACAAAATAGCTACAGCTGGCTCAGGACAATTCATCTGTCCTGTTTTCACTTGGATTCTCCCTGAAACGATGATCAGTCCATTACAGATGTGCAGATGTGCTTTGCGAATAGAGGCCCACAGGATGCATTAGCACAGACCCATGTGCAGATATCATAGTCCGTGCTGGTGGATCCCATTAAAAGATAGGTGTCAGGTTGCTAGCAGGGCTAGCTGTACACTAGTGGGATGAGAAGTCTATGCCCTCTTCCTGACTTTGCCACTGACTTGCTGTGGGACCTTGGGCAAATCCCTTAGGCCTTGCACACACTCAGCTTTTTCTCCACATTTCCCACTGTTGCACGAACCGATTATGTGGTTACAAAACAGGGAGCTCTACTGTAGACAAGACACTGGCATTTTTTGCCACCATCTGCGCAGGATTAGATGGCACCGTGGAAAAGAAGAGAGTACATGAGCCTTCCCACACTTGATGTCATTGTCGGTGCTACATCACTGGTTGTGTAGTAGTGGGAGAGGTGAAGGAAAGAGCTCACTGTAGGCACAGCCTTTGGCCAAGATTTTCAAACACGAGTGCCTCGAATTTGACACCTAAATCTATATTTAGGCACCGAGACAGATGTCCAGATTTCAGTTCCTCTTTAATGACTGGGATTATATAGTAATTGCTCAAGCCATGCTGGAGCACCAAGGTGGGGCAGGAGGGGTTGGGCCTTATACATGTGATTGTATTAGTAACTACAATTAGTGGTCATTGTTGAATTCCTAGAGGGAGTCACATTTAGGAATCCATCCTGCAAGCCTTCCACACACAGAAATCCTATTGACTCCAGAGACAGCTCTCTGCCTTGCAGGACTGGGCCCTTGGATGGAGCCGGCCTACCAGGAGAGAGCTAGAGGAACAGGGTGCCCAGAATAAAACACAGAGGTAGCTATGGCACAGGGGAGCAGCCAGCATTTAATGTTGCACATGCAGGAGTCTGGCTAGAAGTTTGCTCAAGTTTGTTTTTTTCCCCTCCCTCCTCTGACGTTGGCTTCCAGGCCTTCTTTTATTTAGTTATCTAATCTCTTTCTTTATTGTTGGCCAGAGCTTTGGCTGAACGTTCAGAAGTTTACAGCACAAAAGAAATAAATTAACAGACCCCACTCAAGCTATTCCCACTGGAGCATAATATATATGCTAGGAGTCGGTAAAAATGCAATCCCAATATGCAGGGCTTTGGGGGTGGATAAATCTTTATAGGGGTGGTTTTGATAAGTCATCTCACTTTGTGTAACCTAGAACATTCCAAGAGCAAAAGTCAATCACAGAGTCAATGCATTGGAGACCCAGAGGTGTCTGGCACTGCAGGACTCGGGGCCAGGTTTTTCAAGGCAGACACAAAAGGTGGCCTCACAGATCTGTTTATTCACCTGTTGCACTTGTCAAACTTGGAGCTGCTTGCATTGCACCTGCAAAAATGCAGGTTGCATCCACCGCCCTGGTGAAAATGCATCCTCTCCCTCTGCACCTGGACAATTGAACAGACCCCCTTTCCCCAGCTGGCCTGTCAGAAAGGCAGGCAAACCTGTCCGCTCTCACAAAACCCCGCGGTTACCTGCCCTGATAGGTAGCTAGCCACAGGGTTACCTGAGCCAGGTGCACACTTTTGCATGCACAACGCAAGCTCTGGGAGGTGCAGGGGTTGAGTTCACATTTTTGTGGGTGCATCTGCTGTGCCCGTATTTGAATACTGTTCCCCCCGTCTCCCCATCAGTCCACAGGTTAGGCAGTCTGGCTATCAATGACTTTTCCCACAGTCCTAGTGGGGGGTGGGTGGGTTTACTCTCGTCCACCCCCCTAAATAGCTGATACAACTTGTCCTCTAGCAGCACCCAGCTCTTGCCCCTCTGACCCCCCCAGCAACATGCAGCCTCAAGTCCCCCTCTTGTTGCACAGGGGCAAACACACTTTCCCAGCGTTTTCTACCCTCCGACCAGCCCCGGCCCCCTCCCGGAGCCCGGGGGCAGAATGCCAGGGGCTGGGCCGCGGGCAGGGCATCCCGGGGGACCCACAACCCAGCTTTGGGGTGAGCAGCGCAGGGATCCCTCCGCGTGCACACACACACACACAACTTCCAGCAGCCTGGGAAACTTCCCGACGCCAAGGAGTTCCCCTCCCCGGGCTCCTCCTGAGCGCAGGGGCTTGGGGAGCAGCTCCCCAAAACGACCCCGCCCCCACCTGCCCTTGGCAGCCCAGGGGCAGGTTCCCCATTGCCCCTTGGCGGGCTGGGCTGGGCTGAGCCCGGGGCACCTGGGCGGAAGGATCGGGGGGGGGGGGGGGGGAGAAATGGGAGGAGAGCGCGGCTCAGAGCCGCCTCCTCCTCCTCACTAGGGGATTTGCAGCCGGAGGTTGCACGGGGCGCTGCGGCTCTCTGCGTCTCTCGGGGCACCGGGCATTTCTCCCTGGGAGCGGATTGCTTTTCCCGCCTGAGTTTGGGGTGCTTTTTTTGGGGGGGGGGGGATCCTGCATGCCCGCCGGCTGGCTGGGGGCGCCCCGGGATCGATGTGGCTCTGAAAGGGGGGCCAGGACCAGCGCAAAGAGAGAGACGCCTGTGTGGAGCTCGAAGAGAAGGAATGCAGCAACTTCTGGTGCAGAGCCTCCTGCTGTCATTGCTGCCCGTGCTGAGCCGAGGTAGGGGCCGGGGCTGGGCCCGGGGGAAAGGGAGAGGATGGGGGTGGGGGGTTGGGTCTGGTCTGTGGCCACCCAGCAGTTGAGCGCCCCGGGAGATGGAGCTGGGCTCCGGCATGTCCCAGCCAAAGTCCTGCCTTCTCTCGCCGGCGAAATGGAAACTTTCTCGCCCGTTTGTTTCCCTTCTTCCCCTGCCCTGTGCCCCCCCCCCCCGGGGGGGCAGCCAGGCGTGAGGAGAGGGGGCTTCCTAACTGGAGAAGGGGAGAGACCCCCTTGGTGCTGGGGGTCCTAGCGGGGGAGAGCCCGGGGCTCACTCTAAGGCAGGTGAAACCCTTTGCAAAGTGAAAGCAGGGCTGACTGGCAGAGCAGGCTGAAGGGGAAAACACGGCGGCTTGGAAAGTTCTGTTCTTATTAGGCAAATGAGCAATCCGGAGTGAAATCGGTGTGTGTGTGTCTGTGTCTGTTGCTTTGCTGACTGCTTCCAACTGCCCTCCAAGAGGGAATTTCTCCTCCCCACTCCCCTCCGATTTTAAAAGATCACAACCCACCTGAGAGGGTGTGTGGCAGACATCGCTCCGGGGGGGGGATCCAGTGTGTTTAACCCCCTCGCTCTTAAAACAATCTGGGGGAAGAGCTGATCCTGCCTCACAAAGTGGCAGAACTTGAGCGCTCAACCAAATCCGAGCCAAGGAGGCTGTGGGTTGAGCTGAAAAACTTTATTAAAACTTTATTCTCTCGAGCTCTCCTGAGAGGAGCAAACCCTTAAAAGCTGCCATCACCAGGGCTGGAAAGCATGACTGGTTTTGTAACACAAAACAAGCCTCTGTCTGTGTCTGTGTGTGTGTGTGTGGGGGGGGGGGTAGTTTTGAGAACTGATCTCAGGATAGCAATGTGGTGAGTTGTGTGGGGGCTTTTTTATGAGTTATTTTTTCTCAGCAGTCGAATATTTCATGTAGCAAAGCTCAGAAAGTAGCTCTTTACCTTGTCCTCTTTTCAAGGCTGGAGGGAGTGCTGAACAAGCCGGAGATTGGTTTTTATTTTTTGAAAGCCTGGTTAATTTTTTATTTCCTGTTTCTCGAATCGACGTCAGATTTCTTGTTCTCTCAGCCCTTTCCTTGCAAGTTTTGGGGCGGATGTCAGAGGCCGTTGTGTTTCGGCACAGTGCAGTAACCTTTGGGGAAACAATCAAATGGAAACTTGTGCAACAATTCTTTTTTAGTCTAAAAGGCCTAAAAATGAAAGATGCATAAGTTTCACCAAGGTGAGAGAAATGAGTAGGAAGATGCTTTAAAAAAAAAAAAACTCCTTAACATGCAGAAATAATTGTATTGTGCATCTCTGCTTGGAAATGTAGCACTTCAATGCCTTTATCCTCACAACACTGAAAAAATAAAGATGGTGAAGTGCTTTTGAAAAGCGCTATATAAGAGTATAAATACAGGAGTAGCACCTACTCCTGTGAGTAGTCTCACTGACTTCCTGGGGCCTGCTAGCGCGGAGTAAGTGTTAATCAGTGAAAAGGCAGCAGAATCTAGCTCTTAAGTGTTTGGCTCAAACAGATGCTAACTGTAACATAGTGGGTTGGATTCTGCCACCCTGACTCCCACTGAAACCAGTGCCACTGATGCCAGCCAGGGAGGTTACCAGGAGATGCAGTGTTGATGTATAAGAGAAAAAAGGGGTCTGTGCTCAGCCAGCCTGTATAGCCATCTCTCATACCTGCACACTGCCCTCGCATGTTGTTGGGGTTTATATATATATATACGCGTGTGTATATAAAAAGGATGCCTAGCTGCATCTGTCCTAAATGCAACGATTTTTAAACAGGAGAGAGACTGAGGTTTTAGATCAGGGAGTGTAGGACTGAGCATTGAGACATTAATGCCTTAAGTAGCGTAGCCTTCCCCTGTGTACTTCAGAGTTATGATATAAAGTCAGAAGTCTTACTCATAGTAAGGGTGTCATCACAGCCTTCCGGGAAGAGCCCCGTTTAGGTAACATTTGCGCTGTCTAGTTTCACTTCGTTTTGCATAACTGAGGAGAGACCCAGGCTGGCTTAATTCCCTCCTCCCCAAAGAAAACAGGCTGCAGTGTGTTGGCATGGGAGGAGGTAGTGGGGCTGTTAGTTGACTCAATCAGATCTTTCAGGCAGCAGGTATTGAGTATCAAGGGTGATAGGGATTGAGAGCTGCCCTACAGTAAGTAATGTAACAAGAGGTGTCTTTAACGTTTTACAATGGGCAGCTCTGATTTCCCCCTTTGTTAGGAATCAGGGAAGGCTCTGCTCTGCAGCTGTTGCTTTTTCCCACGAGCAAGGAGGGGAGTGTGCGCCTCTGGCTTTATGACTCTCTGTTCTCCCTCTGTAGGACAGTCTGTAGCCACTTTTTGTCTGTCTGTCTGTCTGTCTTTCTTTTTTTAACCATGAATATCTGAACAGCCAGACAATTGAGCAATAGTTTCAGGAGCGTTTTCTGTAGTCAGGACAGTAGCAGTATGTGGGGGGAGGAGGGGGAGAAGGAGAAACCCAGCTAGGTGGCTGAGAACGAGGATGGGAGCCTGCCCTGTAATCTGAACTTAAAGTTTGCAGATCACTTTGCCTTGTGAAAGCAGCCCAGGCTGCTCCGGGACTGCTTTTCTTTAACGCCCCGTGGCAGCCCCCGTTCCCCTGGAAGCTGTTATGCAGCATTGCTAGCACGGCGCCATATGTTTGGTGGCATTCCATTGTACACCACCATTTGCATATTGGAAACCCCTTCTGTCACGGGCAGCCTTCATTCCACTAATGTCCCATGCCACTGCAGTGGGCCTCCGCTGGTTTTTATTGGTTAAGAGTCCTATCTGCAATTATTATTGAATGATTTTTACGCAGTGCTGTAGAGATGCATGGGGCTTTGCAGACACACCAAACATCCAGGGATGCATTCTGCTTGAAGAGACCCTGGTGTAAATCTGAAGTAACTCCATTGATTGATCTGAAGTTACTCTGGTTTTACCCCAATGTGAGAGTCAATTTTGGCCAAGGGGCTGTGCCCTGAAAAGTTTACAATCTACAGGCCAGATTGAGATGTAAAATCAGTAGTAATTCCAGGATAACTGAGAGCAGAATTTGGCCCAAAGGACCAGATCCTGAAATCCTTACCCTAGTAGGCTTCAGTGGACTACTCACTTAAATAAAGATTACTCCCATGAGTAATGGTTACTGGTTGGTCCCCTTGGTTAGGTTTTTAGAATAGCCCATGTCACCCAAACCCTAAGGGCCTGACCGACTCCATACTTAGGCAGTGCTCCCATTGAGCTCCTTCGGAGTGTAGCTGAATAAGGAATGAAAGATTGAGTCCGAAATCCATGAAGGTTGCAAAAATGATCTTTTCAGGCCAGCTTTTCCCTGCATAAAAGACAAGAGACTGGGCCATGTCATGCCAGCCCCCTTTGAAATCACATGCTGCCTAGAAACTGGTCACAGCTCGGCCCAGTGCAATTAGCCATGCATTTTTATGTGTTTCATCATTTGATGATGACTTCTACTGAGAGCCCATCGCTTCCAGAGGTTTAGCAGAGCTAGAGTCTCTGTTAGCCTGCTGATATAGACTAATATAAGACCCCCTCTCATTGACTTGAGTAAGAGAAGGCCTTTGATCAGCAAAAGACTCAGTTTGTTCTCTCTGGGGATTAGGCTAATAGAGGTGTTGAAGGCCTGGTTTACACTACAGAGTTAGGTCAATGCAAGGCAGCTTAACATCGACCTAACTATGGAAGTGTCTATGCTAAAATTTCACTCCCGCTGTCAGAACTGCCCTGGCACGCCTATTTAATAACTCCACCTCCACGAGTGGCGTTGCGTCAAGGTTGATGTAGTTGAGGTCGACACAGCATCAGTGTAGACATTCCATTGCTTACGTCGACTGTTACTGGCCTTCAGAAGCTGTCCCACAATGCCCCACGCTGACAGTTCACTCGATACCAGCGCTCCTGCCGAGGACGCACACCGCCGACACAAGGAGCAAAGTGTCAACACGCACAAGTGATATAATTATTGAGGCGTCTGTATGCCAACCGTCAATGTAATTTTGTAGGGTAGACATGGCCTAACTTCTGGCTAATTCTCATCTTCTCTTTGCAGGTTTACGATGTACCCAGCCTGCCGAATCCTGCTTGAATGGGGGAAAGTGTGAAACTTACTCCAATGGGACTGGGGTATGCCTGTAAGTATAAAAGAGAACTGAGCCAATGAGTTCCCTTTATCTAGATGAACACATTGCCATAACGTTGACTTTGCTTTGAAGGACCTGAATGCTTTCGAAAAGAGGAAAAGCATTTCCTTTATTTGAGGTGCAAGAATAATTTGCAGCCATATTGGGATCCAGTCCTACTTGAATAGGAGTCAAGCATGGTGTCCCGGTTGGGGGGAAAATACAAGAAAGGGCCAAATGTGTCACCCTGTTGAAGGCAGTGGAGCAGGATTTAGTACCATCTGGACCAATAAGTAACTTCTAAGGGAGATTCTTGATAGCCTTATTCAGTTTTTTTTTTTTTAATTCACTCCAGGACAAGCTCCTGCTTCTGGCCCCAGAATCTTGTGCTTCAGAGACCACCTGCTGGGCCTGTAAAAAGCATTAATGTCCACTGCAAAAAATCCAGCAAGCATTTTAAGAGTATCCTATTATTTACCCTACCCTTTGGCCAGAGGTCACACTCAGTGACAACCCCATGATTCATAGATTCATAGATTCCAAGGCCAGAAGGGGCCACTGTGATCACCTAATCTGACCTCCTGTATAGCAAACCCGTGGAGCTTCTCAAAAATAATTCCTAGAGCAGATCTTTTAGAAAAACATCCAGTCTTGATCTAAAAATTGCCAGTGATGGAGACCCTTGATGAATTATTCCAGTGGTTAATTATCTTCACAGCTAAAAATTTACATCCTATTTCTAAATCTGAATTTTTCTAGCTTAAACTTCCAGCCATTGGATTGTGTTGTACCTTTCTCTGCTAGGTTGAAGAGCTCATTATTCATAAATATTTGTTCCCCATGTAGGTACTTACAGACTCTAATCAAGTCATCCTGTAACCTTCTGTTTGTTAGAGATTGAGCTCCTTGAGTCTGTTGCTATAAGGCATGTTTTCCTTCTCCTTCTCCTGCTTCTTCTCTGAACTGCCTCCAGTTTATCAACATGCTTTTGGAATTGTGGACACCATAATGTCAATGTACAATAGAGAGTGATCTTCCTAACGTCATGATTCTGATTCTGCTGCCACTGAAATAAACAGATATTTAGGTATCCATTGACTTCAGTGGGTGTGACAAGGGGCCGCCACCTCCCATTAGAGTCAATGGGGGTTGAAGGCGGTTGTGGCCAGGCTCTCAGCTATGGCACATCAGCATAACTCCATTGAAGTCAATGTTCCCCAGCCAAGGATATGGCCATGCTGTGTTGCAGGATTAGGCTCATAAGAATGCATGGTTCACTCTGTAAGAAGGAGGCACCTTTTGCCTGCAAGATAGTTTTATGTGACGGTTCTCTGACCGGCTTTCTCCAATCCTGGATCATGGAGCCATCTGATGTGTAAAATGTTGGGATTCCTTGAAGGACTCACTAATTGACCTACCACAGCGATGACTGATTTCATTCCAACCTTCCAAGGAACAATAACCAAAGAGAAATGAATAAGATTCCAGTTTTTTTTTTTTTTTTTAACTATTACATAAACGAAATCCGAATGGGTTTGTTTTCCAGCCAGCCTCCCCCATCCACCTGTTAAGCGTGTGTGAGGTTGGGGCTTGCCAAGAAGACAGTCTTGTCCAGTCCAGACTTCCAATTCAGAGCTCCCCTCTGCAGAGGGACCTGACGGCATTTCCATGCCAACTGTTGAATGGCAATCTTCCTTGACAACATTCGGGGGGGAGGGGAAAGATCAGGTTTGCGTGTCTGCTTCAGTTGGGTTATTCTGCCCAGTTTGGCATCTCCTGCCCCCTCCCTTTCACCCAAACTGCCACCCCCTTGGAAAAAAAATCAGCAAATTAATCAGGCACATGAACAATTTAATGGACAAAAGTTGGGTCCCTTTGTGAGCTACTAATGAATGCACGCCACTTTTTTTTTTTTTTTTTTTTTTTGCAGAAGCCCTTACCAACGCTTGACGCTCTAAATCTTGTTTTCTTTCATTCAAAGAACGACAGCTGGGATTCGGTCGAAATTCGGCAGCTATTGTTAAGGGAGGCAGATTAATGCTGTGTGACTAATCATGTATGGCTTCCCCGAATGCATAACTCTTTCCATCCCCCCACCCCAACCCTACACCCCTCCTTTTCCTTGTGGTTTCTTTCTTTCTTGTTTTCTTTCTTTCTTTCTTTCTCTTAAGTTCCAACTCCCTGCAACTCCCGATTTACATTGCATGTGCAGATGGCAGTGGAATCTAATTAGATCTGATGTGTGCAAGCTCTATTAGAAGGAGGAAAAGCCTCCAAAGTATCTGTCTTTTTTAAGAGAAAAAGAGAGTGTTTGGTATCTTTGAAGAATTTTTTTGCTGGCAGCTGTAAGTGACTTATCTTCTTGACCACAAATACAGAGCCGCTTGCAAATGTGTGAGCTGTTTTTGCAGAAAACTAAGGTTTCAGTAGTCATTAATATTGAATGCTGTCTGTGTAGGTTGAACTTTTAATGGATGATGATTTCGGGAAGGCAAGTTTGGTAGGGACTGAGACGTTGGATGAGATGTAACTTCCAAGGTAGCTGATAGGGATTAGCAAAATCTTATTTTTCAGACTTCTCTAAGTATCCCTTTACTAGGAGTTTTGCTTCCAAGCCCCTTAAATAAAGCAAAGTTAAGAGCATAGATAGCAGAAGTGGAAAAAGTTGGCACCTCCCATTGGCGCCTGAATGAAACATACTATTTTGGCTAGAGGCCACATCTCAGTTTGGCCTGGCACTTAACACAGTTTGGCCATAAAGCCCCTTTGTGCTTCCCCCACAAATCCAATTAGAAAGTGGAGTGAAATAAATCGTGTACGAGGGAGAAGCTACTCCAATGGAGAAGTATCTCTGCATTTGTTGTGGATACTCATTACAGCAGAGAGCTAACTGAGTTACTTGAAAGTAACTTTGGTTTCAGAGCTATCAGTGTCTAAGCCCTGTTGTGGAAAGCACATCACCAGGGCGAAATGATGAGCTTTCACTTACTTTTGTTATTTTACAGCTACATTTCCTAAAACTCCTGGTCCTTTATCTTATTGTCTCCTTGCCAGTCCGTCTTGTACATAGAGCTTTAATTGAATGAAGAGGCCTGGGCATTTGATCAGCTAGAGGTCTTGCAACAGAAGTGGCCTAATTAAATTGCCTTTAGAGGTCCTATATGCAGTGTAGTTCTAACTGTGTCGGTCCCGGGACATTAAAGAGTCAACGTGGGTGAGGTAATATCTGTTATTGGACCAACTTCTGTTGGCGAGAGAGACCAGCTTTCAAGCTTATACAGAGCTCTTCTGCGGGTTTCGGAGTATGTTTCCCAGACCCGAAGAAAAGCCCTGTGTGAGCTCGAAAGCTGGTCTCTCTCCCCAGCAGAAGTTGGTCCAATAACAGATAATACCTCACTCACCTTGGCTCTTTAGAGTTCCTATGCAGGAATAATATGATCTTACAAATAGCTAGAAAGATTATTGTGATGTTTCACCTAACGGGATCTTGCGAGGAACTTAACTCAAGGTAAAAATAACCCAACATCAAACTCTTGCCCTGGATTTGTAACTTTAAAAAGCCTGGTTTGCAAAAGTTTGTACCAGCAGATGGTGATGCTAGCCACTGACTGCAACAGCACCGACAAGTGTGGTTTTGTGGTGTGTGTTAACTGTGGCTTTAAGGAATAGGCTCTCATTTGAATCAAACATGTTCCCAGATCAGATGAAAAGGTTTTTCTGAAGATCACTTTGACTTGCAGTGATAGGTCC
Source organism: Chrysemys picta bellii (assembly GCF_011386835.1). NCBI lineage: Eukaryota > Metazoa > Chordata > Testudines > Emydidae > Chrysemys > Chrysemys picta. Next base: position 19,972,161 of record NC_088808.1, read on the forward strand.
TAATTAAACATTGGTACAGTTATATTTTGGACTGGTACCATCGCAAATGAATAGGACTAGTCTAAGATTGTTGTGACATGCAAATTTTATTCCCAGCAAGCCTCTGTTCCACTAGTTAAAAGCACATGGTTTGGGAGGGGGCTGAAGTACGAATTCAGTCCCACCTGTGTTTCATCACTGAAATCAGGGGGTTACGCCATAGGCACCAACTTTCTCTGACGCCGGTGGGTGCTCACGCCCCCCGCCCCTTTCCCCTCCCTGACTCCACCCCATCCCCGCCCCTGGCCCTGCCCCATTCCAACCCCATCCCCAAAGTCCTCTCCCTAACTCCACCCCCTCGGTGCCCCTATTGGATCCCTTCCCCAAATCCCTGCCCCCGCCTCTTCCCCCAGCACACCGCGTTCCCCCTCCTCCCCCCTCCCTCCCTGCGCCGCGAATCAGCTGTTTCGCGGCGCAAGCGCTGGGAGGGAGGGGGAAGAAGCAGGACGTGGCGGTGTGCTCGCGGAGGAGGCGGAGGCGAGCTGGAGCAGGGGCGCGGGGCGGGGCCATGGGGAGCTGCCGGTGGGTGCTGAACACCCACCAATTTTTTTCCGTGGGTGCTGTAGCCACGGAGCACCCACAGAGTTGGCGCCTATGGGTTACGCCAACGTGCTGAGAATCTGGCCCTGTGTAGCAAAGCGGCTTTTAAGGCTAAGGAACAGGTTAAATCTAACCACTAGGTTTGCAGTGAGGAAAAGGTCAGTTTGCTAAAGTACTTCCTTTTGTTTATGAATCTCTGTAGCCTTATGGTTCAACTTCTGGATATAGGGCTGTGGAGGTCAATGAAAAAACTGCAGTGGCCAATGGATCTGACCCGTAGGAGTTGGGGAAATATTTGTTTAAACCTCGATTTTTAAAAAGCAAGAGGTTATTATTTTAGATTAAAATAATTTTTGTGGTGACAACCCGAAAGCTACAGCGACAGTCTCAATTCTGCAGTCTTTTGTGGCCTCTGGGTTATTCAACTGCTCAGTCATTGTTATCTCATTTTAAAGGACGGATGTTTCCTTCTGGTTTGATATTTCTCATGTGCTTTAGCCCAACGTTATTTCCATGAAATAATAACAAAGAAAAAACGTCGCCTCCATGCTGGACAGGAAGAGGGTGGAGTGTGAAACAATCAACCAGAGGAAACTCTTAAAGGAACAGTCTCATGGTGATTCAGCCACGTTGAGGCTCCTGGGTGGTCGTTTCAAGTCTGATCTCATGTGTTCGGAAGGAACAGGGTTGGAGTCTGGAGACTTGGTGGAAGAGGGTAGATTAAAAATACAAAAGCATCAGCATCCCCTGTTGCAGCTTCCAGTGGAAGAGAATCTTGGTCCAGATCTTCAGCTGGCATAAATCAGCACTGCCCCCCGAGTCAGCAGAGCTTCATCCATTCGCACCAGCGGAGGATCTGGCCCCTTGTGTTGTTTTATGCTGGTTTATAGGGATTTTTTCATATATTACTTTTTCCCCACCCATCCCAATGCGGCTTCTATTCTCAAACAGTCAGCAGAAGGATCGGAAGGGTGATTTCATGGCTGAACTTTGCCTATATCTCTTGTCACGTGCTCCGTGCAAGAAACTGGTTGCAGGTCCCAGCCACCTCTCTGCCAAACATCATTTAGGAAGTTTCTCAGAACGGGTGTAGGGGGCTCATTCTCCAGCGCCTTTTGCCTTGTGCCTGTGCAAAGTGTTTCATCATTGAAATCAGCCGAGTGACGCTGATGAACTGAGAATCTGGCCTTGGTGAAATCCGTCTTGTCGCCACCTTGAGCTGATTCAGATTCTGCCTCCACCAAAACACATTGAGTTATTCCAATCCCTCAGCCAAGGGCTTGGGAACAGGAGTGTATCACGCCGTTTTCCTTAAATGCCACCAGAGACTCTGAGCAAGACTTAGAAGAATGAAGAGCCTTAGAACTTGTGTGATCCTGTTTATTGATCACCTGCGCTCACGATGGCAGATGTAGCTACACTGCTCATAGGGATTCTGCCCGTATGTTATGGGTTTTTTTTTTCTTCATCGCTTGAACCTGCCCTGTGAGAACTATCTGACCTCAAAGGGCTAGAATCGTAGCTGGTGTGAATCTTCATAACTACGTTAACTTCAATGGAGCTCTGTTGATTTCCGCTAGCTGATGCTCTGGCCCAAAGGGGGTTATAGTTTATTGCAGGGATTCTCAGACTTTTGTATGGGTGACCCCTTTCACACAGCAAGTCTCTGAGTGCAACCCCCCCCATATACATTAAAAACACTTGTTTATGTATTGAACACCATTATAAATGCTGGAGGCCAAGCAGGGTTTGGGGTGGAGGCTGACAGCTCGCGACCCCCCCATGTAATAACTTCACGACCCCCTGAGGGGTCCCGACCCCCAGTTTGAGAACCCCTGGTTTATTGTATATTGCATTAGATGGTTCCACTTGTTCCCCACCTTCTTTGCCCCTCTATTTGTAAAACATTAGAAACAAACAATTTGGCAGTTAAAGGGCTGAATAACATACATCAGCAAGCAATTAGCAAGTTTTAAACTAACATCCTTTGTAAATTAACTTTTTCTTTCCGGACCTGGAGGTGCCCTGACCCTCACTTTGCTCATGTTCATAGACGTGCTGACTGGTAACTGTATGTACGTGAGTGGAATGTGAAATTTATAGAGCATAAACATATTTAACCAACTAGTAGCCTCAGGGCGCAATTACCATAGGCTGGTGTACGTGTGGTCATTATGGTGAGTTCCCATGGCTAAGCTATCTCCAGGGTATGGGGTATAGTTTTTCAGGCCATAAATCAAGTCTGTAGGGTAGAGGAGCCTGCATTTGCTTGCAGGATCCTACATCAACATCTGTATCTTCCCAAAGCAAAGTAGACTTTTGATGTGAAAGGTGAGGCATATCTCCATTTTTTTAAAGGGGGAGGGATAGCTCTGTGGTTTGAGCATTGACCTGCTAAACCCAGGGTTGTGAGTTCAGTTCTTGAGGGGGCCACTTAGGGATCTGGGGCAAAATCAGTACTTGGTCCTGCTAGTGAAGGCAGGGGGCTGGTCTTGATGACCTTTCAGGGCCCCTTCCAGTTCTATGAGATAGGTAGATCTCCATATAGGTGGTTGGCTTAGATGTTAGATAGGAATCCATCCACCTATCTGAGGGCCATATCCAGACAGGTGATGAGCAGTTCCCACTCCTCTGGGTGGGATTTGTGGATGCTCAGCATCTCTTGGGATTGGACACTGAAAGAGGCCTCCGACACTGTGTCAGGCCTGTGTCAGGCCTAGGCACTGCGGGGATCTAAGCGCATAGAGGAAAACGAGTCCAGTGCAAATTCCAGACTAACGGAGCCTGCCTTTCAAATGGCGCCTCTTGCTCTTCATCACACTGGGCACCATTAGGAGATGGCTGTTTATCCCCCTGTGCCTAGAAGGGGGTGTACTGACCCCCCCCCGTCCTGTGGTAAACGCCTGCGGGTGGTACCTGCCCAGTTTTTAATGGCGCTCACTCTACTTTCTGGCCCGTTGTGCAGTAACAACTTGAGTTGGTTTTGGTGTAGGAAGAATTATGCCGAGACTTTTAGTATCTTTTCGTTTCTGCTCCTGGACACTGGAGTTGAACCGCAGGCTTTGTGATTCCTCCATGTAATTCTGCTTCTGCTGCCGCATCTAAACATGGGACAGTTTTGTTTCTCTGGAAGTGTGTCTCTTTGGAGACCTCCGCATGGTTCAGTGCAGTGCCACAACCACCAGGAGGTAAATGATTTACTTGGCTGTAGCTGAACTAACTTGGAGCTTTGGCAATTGGTGTCCTGCATCCCCAGAGCAGGTGTGTGGAGCTGCAGCCGAATGCAGGAAGTCAATGGAATGGCATTCCTGGAGTGTAATGGGCTGTCCAGCAGTAGGAAGCTTTCAAGCGCTCAACTCGAAGGACATGGGATGTAAACTTTTGTGTTTTCAGGGTAACCAGGGCAAAAATGGGCTGTGTGGGCAGGGGTGTCAGAGCATGGCCACGCAAATGCCAACATACGGGCCCAGTGCTGCAGTTCTTAGACTCAGGAGGACTTTGCTTGAACACGGGCTGCATATGTCAGAGAAATTCACCTCTGTGCAGCCAGCCAGTCCCAGGGCCATGTGCTCCTATCCTCTCTTTGGAGGTGGTAAATGGGGCGACTGTAATACCATGTGCTGGCTGTCTGCATATCACTGCAGCAGTTGCACTGATGTAACTGAGGAGAATTTGGCCCTTGGTGTTGAAAGCTCCTCCATTGTACTTTCAATGCTGAGGGCCCCGTACTGCTCTGTTACACCGGTGTAAATCTGGAAACAGCTCCATTGTAAATCCAGCGTAATTCCATTGGAGACAGCTCAGAGCAGAATCTGGCCTTAAGATCCAAATTCTCCCCTGATCTGCATCCCGCAAAATCCTCTGAAGTCAATGGGTGGAATGGCAGGCGGATTGGGTGCACATTGGCTTTTATTCTAATTTAAAACCATTGAACCCTGTGGGGAATTTGACAGAGCTCAGCACTCCCATTAACTGGACTGCTCTGCTTGCCGATGGTATTTGATGCTCGGCTGTTACTCTTCACTACTGACAACTTTTGAAACATAGTCACTAAACATCCCTTTAGCAGCGATATTCAGAGCCCAGTGACTATTAGGTAAGAGCCGGATCCTGCAGGATACTCTGGAAGTGCTGTTAGAAGGATGATATTATTCCTATTTATTATTTGTGTTGCGGTAGTGCCTAGGAGTCCGAATAACAGACCATTGTGCTAGGCGCTGTACAAACACCGAGCAAAGAGACTGCTCCAAACAGCTTACAATAACCCAAGTGACAGAAGAGTAGCGATTCTAGTTTGATGCTTGCTTATTAAGCTTTGCGCTTATTTGAATACGTTAAGGTTTTTTGCACATAGGGAATACCAGTGGTTCTCAACCTGTGGCCCAGGTGACATCCACAGGGGCATACAGGTAGCATTGGGTGTGGCCCACATAACACATTTTGGGCTGTATATGCGGCCCACAATGGTAAATAGGTTGAGAACCACTGGAATAGACCAATAAAAATGTGCATTTACTATAAATTCAGCAAGGAAGACCCCATGTGGTGCATAATGTTAAAGATATCCCAGAGGAAGGTCAGTTTAATATTAGCGCCTTCTCTGCAGGTCCAGGAGTTTAGTTTCCCATAGAACCGTCACGTTGTAAAGAATTCTGCTCCCATGTTCTCACACATGAGGTTTGTGACTGTTTATTTAATTTCCAAGGAACGATACAGAGACAATAGGCTAGATTCTCAGCTATTGTTAATCAGCGTTGCTCCAGTGACTTCAGTTGAAGTATTCCAGTTTACACCAGCTAGGGATTGCGGCCAAATATGGAAACATGTTATTGTAGAGTTTATTTTCTCCATTTATGCTTCTTCGTAAGAGCCTCTGAGTACAGATGTCTGTAAGATGGCAATCAGAACTTGAAATCAGGCTGTCTTATCTGAGGATCAGATTCTCCTTTTGGCAAAAGTGGTGTAATTCTGGTGTAATGCCAAAGAAGTCTGGAGTTATTCCAGATTTACAGGGGTGGAATTGAGATGAGAATCTGGCCTCTTGTATGGAAGACAATGCACAAAATAAAGGCTTGCGCCAAAGCCCACTGAAGTCAATGAGCATCTTTCCCATTCATAGCTGAGATGAGAGTCTGATTAGAGTGGGGGTTTGTTCGTTGGTACTGAATAGATTCACATCATAAATTGCCCAGGGAGGCTGTGGAATCTCCATCACTGGAGATTTTTAAGAGCAAGTTAGACAAACACTGGTCAGGGATGGTCTAGATCAGTGGTCTCCAAAGTGGGGTGCACAGTGGTGCCCGAGGGGGTGCGCAAGAGGATCCTTCGGGGTGCCCGGCAGGAGGAGCGCCGCCGGAGCAGCGCCACTTTTTTTTTTTCCCCCCTCGGCAGTTCGGCCGGGTGTCCGAGCGGCTTTTTTTTTTTTTTTTTTCGCTTCGAGAGCCGGGAGCAGGGGGTGCTGCTCAAAATTTTTTTACTGATGGGGTGCGCAATCAAAAAAGTTTGGAGACCACTGGTCTAGATAATACTTAGTCCTGCCATGAGTGCAGAGGACTGGGCTAGACGACCTCTTGAGGTCCCTCCCAGTCCTACCATTCTGTGATAATGAAAAACCACATGGATCAAGCCTGGCTGGTCTTGGTTTAGAGGCTTCCGGTTTTAGCAGAAGCGAGGGAAATCCTGTGTAGATGTCCCTACCATCTCAGGCCTGTGTCTCCAGAGGTGATGCTGTGTGCATGCTAAATACTTCCCTCCCACACCTCTAAACCAAAGTGTTACGGGGGCTCTGAAGTTTTCATTCTGGGCTCCCATTGAAGCTAATAGCAGAACTCCCATTAGCCTCCTGTGACGTGATTTTGGTGTCTGTGAAGCATTCTCTGGTAGATCTTGGTAAGACCATACCCTGGCTCCTCATCCCCCTGCCTACCTACAATGGTGGTTTAAAATAACTGATCACTTATAGTTTTCTCTTTCAAGTCCATCTCTTTGAAGCTTATGAGTAAATGAGTATTCAGCGCTGTTTTAAACTGACCGTATGGATGAAGTACATAAATGTCTCTAAGGAAGTGGTTTTCAACTTGTGGTCCGTGGATGCCTGGGGGGCCGCAGCAGACTATGTCTAAGATTTCCAATGGGGTCCGCACCTCCATTTGAAATTTTGTAGGAGTCCGCAAATGAAAAAAAGGTTGAAAACCATCACTGTAATGAGCTATGGGAAGAGTCATTAGGATAAATAACTTGGTTGGACCTTCCTTGTGGAAACTACAGGAAACAAAAGAGCAGTTGAGAAGTTCAGGTTGGAGCTAGTTAATTGCAGGGCGGCACCTTATAGAGTGGGGAAAAATTCTGCTGCGTATCAGAGCCAGCTAGCTGCCTTGCGTTTACGTCAGCAGAGCCTACAGCTCTGAAGTGCAGCAGTACAGGAGATGGTGGAGGAGGTGTTGGCGGGGGTCCTGTCCGCCACTCTGGAATTTTTCCTTTAATTAAAACTGTGCTTTAAGCCTGCTTTGATTGGGGCATATATATCTAAATGCTATTTGTAAAACATTGTATATACTTTTTGTGAGCTATATACACACGCGCATTATAGGCTGGATTTTCCAAAGCACTCAGCCTTGGACTAACAATTCCACTGGGAACAGTTAGCCCAACTCTCAGTCCCATTGACTGCAATGGGTGCAGAGGCTTTTGAAGGTCTCTGCCATCTAATCTGATCTCTATCAGCTATCATAGATACGCTCCCTAGCTATCTGCCTACCCATCATAATATGGAAATGGCATTCTTGAGTGGTTAGAAGGTGGGGCAAAAAGTCAGGGCTCCTGGTTTTATTGGGAAGTCCCTTAACCTCTCCGTGTCTATTTCACGCCACTTGACGTTACCTGGGCATTGAAAACTCTCCTTATATGATGCATAGACCACTGTGCAACTCCTGCTAGGCACTTCTTGAAGCAGAAACGCAGTTCAGTAGAATCTGCTTATACAGATGGAGCAGGAGATACAGTGCCTCCTCCCTGAGAATGTAGTGACAAGAATCCTATTGACGTGAATGGAAGAAGGATCAGGGTAATGGGTAAATAGTGCTTCGGATAAGTGTGTGGTTCCAGTGTAACTGACGTGTCTGGGGGCACAGCCCCAGTTTGAATAGTTTTCCCTCCCCACTGCAGGAGGGGAGGAGTTGTGCTATAATGTGGCTGATGTGTATTAGATGATTTTCTAACTCCATCACTGTACTAGGTGGTTTGGTTTGGTGTTTTTTATTAAAATCAAAAGTAACCAGAGTGGCTTTTAACTCAGCAGTACTAACTCTGACCCTGATTCAGCCAGGTAAGTGAGTACATGCCTAACTGATTGAAATCGGGAGGATTATTCACAGTTGGAATTAGATACCAGCCCATGTACTTTGCCAAATTAGGACCTAATTGCTGGTGCCACTGGAATAAGCAATGATTTGAACATTGCACCTAATGAGAGCAGAGTATTGTAGTTTGTGACCGTTATTCCCCATACAAGACTTAACATTTTGTTCTAGCTTTTATGCCATGATGTTCAGTCCCCAAGGCTGTCTGAAGTTAATATTGGCAACGTCAGTTAATTGATTAACATTTAGGCATTGGTTGAAAGCCCTCGTGAACCTTCAGCAAATGGGGAGGGGGGAGGGTTGGCGGGAAGGGAGCTGAAGTTTAATGGGAAACTTTCATGCTCAGTCAAGTTGCAAAAAGTTTATTTGCACATAAATCACTTTCTTTTTAACAAGATTTTAACCTAATTCCCTTCCCAAAACTCGGGAAGGCTTAATGGTATTTAGATGTGAAATGGATTTGTAAGTTTTAAAGATGCCATAATTGCTCCCCTATTTAATAGATTGTACAACTCCAGCATGTAAGGGAAGGCTGGGAAGTTAGTCTGCTAAAGTGCTTTGATTTATGATGCTGTGTTGCTGCTCTGACATGGGGCACAGAATTCAGAAAGAAACCAGTTTATTAAAGTTTAGATATTGCAATGTCTCACTATCCTGTCACCCAGGGCCTGCTCCAAAGTCCGCTTAAGTTGATAGACTCTGTTTACCTTAATTTGGCTTTAGAACAGGCCCTTATAGCTAACTCTGGGGAGCCAAAAAGGTTGCAGAAATGTAGCTGAAGGCAAGAATGGACCTGAAGAATCCGGCTGTATGTGAAAGTTTGATTCCAGTGCTGGGCCAGGAATTTTTAAGCTACTGCAGAACAGGAGAATGTTTCATTCACAAGTGTCTTATTCTTTTGTGAATGGAGACTTGGAAGCCGAAAGCTCTTTGACAGATTGGTGGCATGTAGGCCCCAGGGGTGGTCCTGCAAACCCTTACTCCCTTGAGTAGTCTCATGGAGTGGAATGGGATAGCTGCCATGGAGCAGGGGAACTGGGCCTCATTTTGTACAGCATCTTTACCCCCCAGACACTCTCCGAGACATTGGAGGGCTGATCTCTCTTTCCCAGGCCTGCTGATCCCTGGTACCACAGCCTCTGATTTCGGAGCCATCAGCGCAGTCCAATCACCAAACCTCCATCCTACGGTATAATATTACAGGCGCCAGAACTAGTGGCACGATGCTTTGACTGTGTTTATGGGCCACGCGGTGACCCTGAGAACGAAAGGCTAATCCATCAAGGCCCGCTCAGGCTACAATATGGCACTTCTTGTGTCCACTGAAGACGGTCCCCGGAGGGATAACAAAAGAAGACTTCAGCATTTGTGCTGTTCACGCTGTCAGCCACCCTATGAGTCCTGTGCCCTCCTGCCATGGTGGTCATAGTTAAAGGGGTTGTGCTCATGACATCTCTTCTAATGGTATTAATGTCTTGTAAGATCAAGAGCCAAAGTACTTTTAAGGCTTCTAGTGTTTGCTGCATAGAGCTATTGAATTTTCACTATGCAGTTTCATTTTGTTTTGATAAGAACTAACTGTTTTAGATCTGGCAGGGGTTTGTGTGTGTGTGTTTATGCTTAAAATACCAATATTAGACACAAAGTAGATTTATGCAGCTAGGCTACAGTTAAATAATGCGTGGGTGCCAGTTTTTTAAGACATGTGGATAAGGCTCTTCCAACGAGATGCAGTGCTAGTTAAACAATGCAATAGCTTCACTTGGGGCATGCGGCCGCATGTGGTTAGGCTAACAGGCAGACCCAATACTGTACTATTTCGTCATGAGGACGATGCAGCTAAAGACAGGAATTGCTCCGTTCTGCAGTTGTGCCGGCGTCCATCAGCCTCAAAGCTCTGGTGTCCTCTCGCTGTCTGAACGCTCAGGCGAGAAAGCGGTTAGTTTGGTTGGCTAGAGAGGAAAAGGATAGTGACAGTTGCTGGATGGGGGAATGACCCTGCAATGGAATGACCCTGGAGGAAAGAGAAGAGGGGAAAGAAAACCCAACCTCTCCCTGGCCCCTAGCTGCTATTAAAATGTTAGACACAGGCCTCAAAGTCAAAAGGCAAGGCGACAGACGGCCCTTTCACCGGGCCTGCTGTTCCTAATAAAAGGTGGGTTTCTAAGGAACACTGCAGAAGAATGTGGGATAGCAGCCTGAGGGCAGAGGCTCCCCTATTGTCTGCTTTCAGTCAATAAGGCTTCATGTTGACACAGGGATTTTTGCAGGCGAAAGGTGTAGAAGGCACAGTCTTCCCCTCTCACTGGCTGTTTCCTTGGTTAAACTTAACAATCAAAATATCAAGCTCAAAGGAAACATTTGTCTGCTCAAATGTATTTTTTAATCTCAGACTTTGTTTGGATGGGGGAATTTTGTTGCCAAAAAACTATTTTAAGGGATTTTTTATTACATAAAAAACACACAACCCCTCTGTAGTTTATGGGAAGACCCAAGATAGATCCATCACTATTCCTGTCTTTCTCTTTCATTCTTGCTGTCTGTTTCTTCCTCTTTTCTGTCTCGTTTGTTTCACCATAGTACAACTAGTGAAATACTTGAGGTTAGTATTTTCAAAAGCATCCAAGTGACTGAGGAGCTGATATCCCACTAACTGTCAATGGGATTTTGGCCTGTTAAGTCATTTACGAGCTTTTCAAAATCCGATCCTCATTCTGTTTATAAATCAGGGCTGAATATAGATTGTTTAACGCTTGGTAGCCTTCAGATTTTAATCTTGGGTTTTATTTCCAGGATTAGTAATGTAGGATATAGGCATCAAATGTGTTGCTTGTGGGATTTTTTCATATATGGAGATAAGGTCGTTTAAATGATTATCCGAAACGTGGATGGGGTGATTTTTGAGAAAGAAATGAAGTACCGGTAAGTTTTATTCATCCTTTAGTGACATGATGGTTTCACTGGCACTGAAGTGTTTGCCAAAATTTCACGGTTTATCAAACTTAATTCTGGCCTAGTACCGCATGTGAATCCTCTGGGTAAGGCAGAGATACATTTACTCACACGATGCAGCGATCTTACTAGAAGTCAACAAAAGAGCTTTAACTTTGCTGTGAAAGTGGTGTTGAAAGATGGCACCATAGGCCATAAAAAGTCCCATCCTGTACTCTCTAATGACACTAACATTTCCAAGGTTAATGATTTCTACAGCTGTCTTTAAAAAAAAAAAAGTCAAGAATGTCAAAATTTGGGGGAAAAATAATGACAAGGTGGATTATTTTATTTTATTTTGAACATCAAAAAATTAAGTGAAAATTCTCATAAAAAATGTTCGGATGAATTTCTAATGAAGTTTCATGGCAAAATCCAAATTGGAAAAAGTTCAAACCCAGGTTCATTTGCAGCTAATATGCAAAGTGCAGTGGAAAACTATTGGACATGTACTCAGCTGATCTAGAAGGCTTGTGTGGATCCGGTTCCCAAGGGGTACATTGAAGTTAGACCACCTGCAATCAAATTGTGGGTTTGATTCTGTAAGCTCTACTCACGCTAGCTGTCCTTAATCAAGAAAGTAACACAATGGGGACAGCTTGCATGAGTAGGAGGCCTTAGATCCTTATGAACTAACCCACAGAGTGTTCTATACCCTTGCTCTTTGGACAGCCCAGTGGACCTGTTGGAATTAATGCATGACTCTGCATTAAGCCTGGATTCTGTTTTTCGGGGATGAGACTGCTTTAGAAGTATTGGTTACATTTGAAGTGCCAGAAGTGTTTTGTTTCAGATAGCGTCTGGGAGTAAAAGATCCCTGATGAAATTAATTTAACCTTCAATTAAACATATCCAAGGAATTCTCTAGGCCAGGGGCAGGGCCGGCTCTAGGATTTTTGCCGCCCCAAGCAAAAACAATTTTGGCTGCCCCCCCCACGTTTTTTTCTTACCCCACCCCCGGCCCCACCTCAACTCCGCCCCTTCCCCAAATCCCCAGCCCTGCCTCCTCCCCCCAGGCTCTCAAACCTGGGAGGGAGGGGGAGATCCCGAGCGGCCGCGGCGCGTGAAACAGCTGATTCGCGCGCTGCTGCTCCCCCTCCCTCCCAGGCTCTCAAACCCGGGAGGGAGGGGGAGATCCCGAGCGGCCGCGGCGTGCGAATCAGCTGTTTCGCGGGCCGCGGCCACTCGGGATCTCCCCCTCCCTCCCGGGTTTGAGAGCCTGGGAGGGAGGGTGAGCAGCGGTGCGCGAGCGGCAGCAGCGGAGGTGAGTTAGGGCGGCCGGGGCACATTTTTAGGGGCGGCATGGCCCGCGCCAGAATGCTGCCCCTAAAAATGTGCCGCCCCAAGCACCAGCTTGTTTTGCTGGTGCCTAGAGCCGGCCCTGGCCAGGGGTCGGCAACCTTTCAGAAGTGGTGAGCCGAGTCTTCGTTTATTCACTCTGATTTAAGGTTTCACGTGCCAGTCATACATTTTAACATTTTTAGACGGTCTCTTTCTATAAGTCTATAATATATGAACTATTGTGGTATGTAAAGTAAATAAGGTTTTTAAAATGTTTAAGAAGCTTCATTTAAAATTAAATTAAAATGCAGGGCCTCCCAGACTGGTGGCCAGGACCCGGGCAGTGTGAGTGTCACTGAAAATCCGCTCACATGCCGCCTTCAGCACACGTGCCATAGGTTGCCTACCCCTGATCTAGGCCTTCAGTCAACGAGGGTAGAGTGCAGTTGGTCTGAAAGTACTTTCTGGCAAGAGATGGCTGGCTCCTCAGCTCGTGTAAATCCGCATTGCTTCACTGAAGAGATGGCGTTGAAAACTAAAGCAAAAATCAACAGAACAAGTTAGCAGTGTGCGTTTTGAGGGTGGGAATTAAATGATTTTCCTCTTAGCCTCCTCATTTGTCATCCTACATTTTTATTGTGAATGAATCTCCGGGACTCATCATCCCATTGAAAGGCAGTTACTTCCATGTAGCAATTTACCATCATTAATGAATAGTCTGGGCTGTTTCACTTAGTGATGGGATTATATTGTTTTTCATTACAATGGGGACTTTGATTCCAAAATTATCCAGATATTTCTGCCTACAAAACAATACAAGATTTGCCTCATTCCTGCGAGAAAGAACAGCAGCTTGAGTTCCTGTACTTCCCTCAGCCACCCCTGCCCTCCCACACAAGCATTTCCAGCTTTGGGGAATTCCTTTTGTTTGCTTTCAGATAAAAGCTTCCTTCTTAAAATCTCACTTAGGTGGCTTGGGCTAGGTATAAAAAACATCAAAGACTTTGGATTGCCATTTGATTTTTTTTTAATTAGGCAAAGATTGCAGATGCAGCTGCCTGCTATATTAACCGTACATCACTCATAATAACCTGCTGCTTACCCAACCACTGTTCCTTTCTAGCCGGTGTCCTGGGGTGTTTAATAAACTCAGGCATGGACAGGACTTTAAAGTGCAATGGGCTGTTTTTTAATTTAGCATCACTGTTTGGCTGTAGTGGTTCCCACGTGGATTCTGCAGTTCTAGTGCTGTCTTGTTCGGAGAGGAGGGGGAGATGAAGGAATGCTGGCAAGAGGAAATCCCTCAAGCTCCTGCTTGAGGACCTGATGCTGATGGGAACAAATCTTTGCCCTTGTGTTTTATCCAAGATGTACCAGGTGTGTGACCGCTGAACTCCTTCCTCGATCCCAGTTGTAACGAGAAGCAGATGAAGGCAGACAAGCCTGCACAGTTCTCCATGGGGTGTAGAGCTGGGCGGAGTAATTGTATGGCTTTGCTTTGACCATCCTTCTTTTCATTTGGTGAATTAATTTGTAGTGTTTTGTGCACCTTCCTCTGAAGCAGTTGGTTATGGCCACAGGCCGAGACAGGGTGCTGAGCTAAAAGGGGTGCTGGCCTGGTCCAGTCCTCGGTTCCTTTATACTCTGCTTTGAGGATCCACCTCTGGTGAGGAGGGATAAGTTTCTCTGTGGTTCTTTCCATTTTTGGCTTCTCCAAAGCTGGCTTTTCATGCCAGCTGTGTTGGTGGCCTTTGGGATGTGGTCGTGGGGTTCATTAATCACTGCTGGGGTGTTTCCTTGTGTCTCATCTGGGGATTAGCTCTCAACCAATCTGACGCCCCCTCCTTTGGTCTCTCTGTCTGGAGTCAGTGTGCTCAGATGACTAGGGTGGAGTATAAAGTTACTGCTCGAGCATGCAGGGGTGTAATCAGGAAGGCCAAAGCACAACTGGAGTTGCAGCTAGCAAGCGATGTGAAGGGTAACAAGAAGGGTTTCTACAAGTATGTTAGCAACAAGAAGGTCAGGGAAAGTGGGACCCTTACTGAATGGGGGAGGCAACCTAGTGACAGATGATGTGGAAAAAGCTGAAGTACTCAATGCTTTTTTTGCCTCGGTCTTCACAGACAAGGGCAGCTCCCAGACTGCTGCACTGGGCAGCACAGTATTATTCCCCTCTATTCGGCACTGTTGAGGCCACATCTGGAGTGTTGCATCCTGTTTTGGGCCCCCCACTACAGATAGGATGTGGACAAATTGGAAAGAGTCCAGTGGAGGGCAACAAAAATGATTAGGGGGCTGGGGCACATGACTTACGAGGAGAGGCTGAGGGAACTGGGCTTATTTAGTCTGCAGAAGAGAAGAGTGAGGGGGGATTTGATAGCAGCCTTCAACTACCTGAAGGGGGTTCCAAAGAAGATGGAGCTCGGCTGTTCTCAGTGGTGGCAGATGACAGAACAAGGAGCAATGGTCTCAAGTTGCAGTGGGAGAGGTCTAAGTTGGATATTAGGAAAAATGATTTCACTAGGAGTGTGGTGAAGCACTGGAATGGGTTACCTAGGGAGGTGGTGGAATCTCCATCCATAGAGGTTTTTAAGGCCAGGCTTGACAATGCCTGGCTGGGATGATTTAGTTTGGGTTGGTCCTGCTTTGAGCAGGGGGTTGGACTAGATGACCTCTTGAGGTCTCTTCCAGCCCTAATCTTCTATGATTCTATGCTCCCTCTTCATGACCCAGCCCCCTAGCCAGGTCACTAAACAGTCCTCCCCTTCTGGGGTAAAAAAGTCTCACTGGACTAGCTGTTTGGGTATCAGCCCCTCCAATTCTAGATTATGCCACTTCCCCAGTGGTGGCTAGGGAAACCGGGGCCACCCACTACTCCAGGTTCCAGCTCAAGGACCCTCAAATCAACAGCCATGGTCTGCACCATCTCAAATCTTGCTGCTGTTTTCCTGGGCCCTTTCCTACTCCAGCCCCATCAGGCTTCTGCTCCACCACCCTTCTTTCAGGGGAAGAAACCCAGGGCTTCTGCTCTCTCCCTGAGTCTCCTCCTTTCCCTCTCCAAGCCCAGAGAATGACTGCAGGCTCCCAAGTTGCAGCCCTCTTTCTGCTGCATACTTCTTGCCTTTATACCAGCTCTGCCTGGTCCTGCCCAGCTGGGAACTATCCTCAGTCAGTGCTCGGTCATCAAGCCTAGCTCTCCCACAGGTGTGGCTTATCCGGTTACGTAACCCCCTCTGAGTCCTTTCTGGGCTCCTGTGGGGTGAACACACCGTCAGAGGTGGGAATCTCTGCTTGCTTAGGACAGGACCCCCACCCCCCAAACCACTGAACCCCCCTCAGAGGCTAACGGCTTTTAGCCGAGAGAAAGCATAAACGCTGTAGCTAGCTGGGTGGGATCTGGGCCAGGAACCCAGGAGTGAAAGACCCTGTATCCCATTACCCTCTGATCTCTTCTCCCCAGTTATTCTTCTTAACGCACTTTATTCCTTAAGTAATCGTTGAAAGTCTTCAATGCGTCTAAAGGTGTCCAGAATCCAGGTGTGTGTTGGGAAGCCATGAATTGGCTTCTAACTCTTGGTCCTCCTCTTTTGCCACCTTGCTTACCCTCCCCCTTCTCTCTTGCTCTCCTGGGAACCCATTGTGACTACTATGAAACATTCAGCTTCTTAACGGATGCATATGCCAGAAACCACAGTGAGAAACTGCAGGTGTACTTTCAAAGTAACCTGATCCTAAACCCACCATGCCATCCTCATTATTAGGAAGAGCTTAAGCTCTGCAGAGGAGAGATTGGCTTGAACAGACGTCTTGTGGGTTGTTGGGTTTTTTTTTTTTTTTTTTTAAAGAGGCAGGTGTTGGAAGTAACCCATGTCTCGTTTGAACACAGCAGTGGTGTTCTGGTGATTTCCCCCCCCCCCCCCCGTCCCCCCAACAAAGATCTACTTTCAGCCCACCCTGGGGGGTTTGAAGGTGCTCCTGTGAGCTTGGCGTTGGAAAAGCACAAACAACCAGAGGGTGGGGAAAATCTGAAAGGGAGCAAGGTTTAAAAACAAAGGCTTCCTCTAACGTGAATGCTCACACACACACAACCTCCTGGAAGCAGAAGGTGGTGAGGAGACAGGCAGGTGTTCTGCCGAAGGCTCCCTTGGGAATGTAGAGCCGGTCTTGGTTAAGACTTTGATCATTCTTATGTAGGTTGTGGATGCTCTTTATCCCCTTTTGAAATGACCTGTTTGACGCATGCGGCATAGATCATAGGGCTCCATTTTGCCATGGTCCCCCGCCCCCCCTCCCCCCAGCCTTCCCGACACTCTGGAAATTCATTATCCCAGGAATATAATTGAGTTGTATCTAGAAGAGCTGGTCAACATTATTGAGAATTCAAAATTGCACATTTCAATGAGAAAACAGGAAAAATGGTCAGAAAAATGTCTGTGATTGCCTCCCCCCGCCCCCGGGCCCCATTTTTCAACCTGCTTTAGTTTTCTAACGTCTGATCCAGAGAGCGGTCTCCTCATTCACCCCAACCCATCTGCTGCACTAGAGGTGTCCTTTAATTTGCGGTAGGAGGAGGACCTTTCCCATTGGCCTGGCCGTAACCCAGGTGGTGTTGGTGATTTGTGTTACAGTGGCGCCTAGAGGCCTATGGTGCTAGGTGCTGTACAAACATCAAGTAAGAGGTAGCCCCTGCCCTGAAGATCTTAAAATCTAAATAGACAAGATAAAGGAAAGGAGTTCCTATTCTTATCCCTGCTGAGGCGGAGAGGTTAAGGGACTTGCCCCAGGTCACACAGGGAATATATGGAAAGGCTGGGAAGTGAACGTGGGTCTCCTGACTCAGTGACTTAACCACAAGACCATCCTTCCTCCCCCGAATTGTGGTGGCCTTGCGGGACCTCTCTCAAGTTGGAAGGAATAACTTGGAAAAACCTCCTTGTCAGATCCCTGTTGGGGGAGAAAGTAGTTGAAAACATGGACCGGTCCCCTCGTAGCCCTGAGCAATCATGGCAGATGGCCAACAGGACAAAGCTGTCTTTCCTTTCCACCTTTAGGCAGTGCCCGGAGCATCTGGTGACTTGTTCACACACCCATACTTGGAAGGCAGTCCAAGAAAGGATGTATCAGGCTGAAAGAGAGAGACTGTATACCTCTGGCTAGTGCACGGACCTGGGACTCCTCCTGCTATTTGCTTTCCCACAGGGACCAATTTTCCATGCTTGTTTGTCTTCTCCTCATGGCAGGAAAAACTTAGCTTGCATGCACTAGACCAAGAGATGCAAGCTATCTCGCTGTCACCTCCATTTCCAGGTTGCAATTAAGTAGATGGGATGCTTCCAAAGTCAGCTAGGCTGACGCCCTGACGTTAAGCTGTCACGTAGACAGTAGTTTGCATGTCTAATCCTTGGCAACACTCCTCACAGGAATTCTGCAGTGACCACCACGGCTGGTGTGCACTCAGGGAGAGCAGCTTCCATGAGTTTATGCCTTGAAGTGGAAATCAGGATCTCTAATTGCTCTCAAATGAACTGATTTTTCAGTGCGTGAATGAAACCAGGACACCAGCTGGAATACAGGAATACAAATCTTTCTCTCGGTGTCTCCAGGAGCAGCTTTTCTTTACCATTGGCCTTTGCTTTTATTATTTGTATTGCGGTAGGGCCTGGAGTTGCAGGCAGAGATCAGGGTCCCATCACACTAGGCATTGTACAAACACACACCTGAAAGGCTGATGGTTTAATTTAAACTAAGAAATATGGGCTTGATTGTAGACTATATACCTCCAGCGAGAATTCAGCTGAATAGAAACCAGTGATATAACTGGGTGAATAACTCCTTTGCGTAGGAGTTTAACAGTAAAAACAGACCCGATAGTTGTTTTCAAGCTACCACTGGGTTACTAGACATGTATTTGGTTTACATAAAGGGACTTTTTAAAGACTTGCCTAAGAGGTAGACAATTCTAGTTCCTGTTTATCTGCATGGAGATGACAATTATCCACTATTAATGAACTGGATGTACGCCACTGCTCTCTACTGCATAGAATCATAAATGTTCAGCTGTGTCATGTCCTTTATACTGCATCCACCTCAAGGAGAGTCTCCTTTTCTGTAATTGTCACTGGAAAATGTTCCACTATTGGGATATCCAGGTAGTGTTTAGCCAGTCAGGGTTTGGCTGGAATTTGGCCTGTGAACAGGTCCAAATTGTGTTGCAACACCCCTGCTTTTGACCTAGCTAGGGAGCCGGGTTATTGCATGGTGTGTGGATGATCTTTTGGCTCATTTGGCCACAGTGGAATTTAAAGCTTGCCATGAACATGATTTCTGAGCTCTCTTTTTGTCAAGACCAAAATGGCTGCCCCATTGGGAGAGCCCACAGAATGAAGAGATCAAAGCAGTGACAAGGCGGTCCAAACATTGGTTTGATGTTACTTTAGCACATGCTACATATATTCTTATCACAAAGGTAGTTGTTTAGCTTTGAGATACTGCACCAAATCGAGGGAGTTTGCCTTTAAGGCTCAGTGAGGTCCACACGCTAGTTTGTTGTTGCGTGGGAAAGGTGTTTTGGTTTTTTTAGGATGGTGAAGTATGACATAAAGCCCCTGAGGGAATACCTCATGGATTTGATTTTCATCTCCTCCGCTGTGCTGTTTCCGAGCAATGGAAAGAATGCTGTGCCAGACGCTCTTCAGACACCAGGTCAGGTGGCTTATCTAGGATCATTGATAAAAGGCCACAGATACTGTGGAACAAGGGATTCGCGTCCTGGCTGCTGCTGGGTGTGCTCTACGCACACCCAGCACAGGTTGCATTTGTGTAGGACTTTTCATCTTAACGTTCTTTATAAACATTCCACCGTGGGTTTGGGCAGCGTGACTGTCCTCATGTTACAGATGCAGAAATGGATGCACTGGGCAGTGAAGTGACTTGCCAAACACCACACAATGAAGTCAGAAACCGGACTCCTGACTCCCAGTCCTGTGCTTTGGCCACAAGACCTTCCTTCCCCATAGAGCAACAGTTTCTTTTTCCGAGCTATCGCTGTGCAACCAGATCTTGTGATAAGTATTTTTTCTTTTACAGCTGCTCCTTCCATCTTTCCCTCTCAGGCCTCCTCGACATACACTAATGCTGGGAATGCTAACGAAGGAGAATGTTTGGGGCCAGTTCGGGAAAGGTGCTGAGCTGCTACCTTTCGTGTGCCCACCTCAGTACCATGCATTGATGAAGGGTAGGAAATCCCTGTTCCAGTGAAATCACTGAAGGTGTCTGCCTAAAAATTACAAGAGTACTTGTGGCACCTTAGAGACTAACAAATTTATTTGAGCATAAGCTTTCGCTCAAATACATTTGTTGGTCTCTAAGGTGCCACAAGTCCTCCTGTTCTCTTTACGGATACAGACTAACACGGCTGCTACTCTGAAACCTGCCGAAAAATTGACAGCATGATTCAGCAGGGCCGCCGAGAGGGGGGGGGGGGCAAGTGGGGCAATTTGCCCCGGGCCTTGCAGGGGCCCCGCGAGCCCCGGTCGAGAATCCCTTCCCTGGCTAGAGGTGCCGTTTTAATTTTTACTCATCCGGCGGCGGTCCGGGTCTTCGGCGGCGGGCCCTTCAGTGCTGCCAAAGACGTGGAGCGAGTGAAGGACCCGCCACAGACTCAGAGTGGCACCCGGTGAGTACAAGTGCCGCAGCAGGTGGAACCTTTTTTTATGTCCACTCCCCCGCTTTGCCCCAGGCCCCCTGAATCCGCTGGGCGGCCCTGTGATTCAGCCTATTTGTCCCTTTCTGCAGCAGTGAGGTTCATCCCCAGGGAGGTTATTGGAAGTCCTGTCTCTTGAGAATACACAGATCCCTTGGGGAATTTAGTGTAGGGAACACTCTTGTATTGCCAGGGGCTGGAGAAGGCCCTGGGTCTAATCTCCAACATTGAGAGGTTAGCTCCTATCTCTCCAAGCTCTGATATGTTCCTGGTACAGATGATAAAGTGTTGCTTTTATTGTCAGCTGGCGAAGTTACCCACCGGCTGATGAATAGCTGTACACTTTGAACCCAGTCACTTGGTGTAAATAAATAAATAAGCCCTATAACGTGAGACCAGGGACTTGTCCATAAAACAACACCTGGAGCACAGCAGCGTTTGTAATCTCCGAGGACGACACCTGTAATCAGTGGGGTGAAGGGAATGCAGGAAATGCAAGGAGAAGGCCTGGCACTCTGGGGCTGGTGCTAGTGGCAGATGTCAGCTGTGGAGCTGAGAACACTCTCACCTGCAAGCACCTGGGAGTGTTTACTGCTATTCACGAAGCAGAGGGAAACTACGGGCCCCATTAATTCATTCAAAGGCAGGGGGGCTAATTAAAGCCATGACCCTTCCTTCCTAGACTTTCCCACAGGTGCTTTTACCTTAGGGAAAAACAAACATGGCAGTTTGTTTCCAGCAGATGAGGGTTAGGAAGAAGTTATTTGCTAGTGCCTGAGATAAGCAGGTCGGTGGGGATATCTGGAAGGTGGGAGGTGCCAGTTCCAAACTGCCCTCCCCACCTCTTTTACTGGTTCTTCCTCGCTGAACCTAACCCCGTCAGAAGGCCAGTCTCAAGGGAGCCCCCACGCAGGTGTACTAGGCACCAGCATTTTCTTTCTGGGGCATGTAATTAACCTTGCTAGGTGGGATTACAAACCCCTCTGGCTATTTCCTAGATCAGCTGCCATGCACAGGAGCGCCGCCAGCTTTTCTGCCGCCCTAGGCAGCGGAAGGTCCCGCCCCGAAATGCTGCCGCGGTCACCGCCCCCCAAACTGTAGCGCCCTAAGGTCGCCTAATGGGTTGTGCCGGCCCTGGTCATGCACCTCCCTCTCCAGTAAGTGACTCAGCCTCCCGAATTCCATGGTGCTAGGATTGCTGGAGCTCTGGGGGTGAAATCGTCTTGTTTGCCTTTCTCCCTCCTCTCAACCTGAGCTCACACCCTGAACACAGAGGAGCCGCATGCCGACTCACCTTCGTTTTCACGGGGAAGTTTTAATGTTACGCCTCAAGCAGGCTTTCTTCTGAGCCCTACTGACTCTCATTTGTGGCTTTATCCCTTTGCGCTGGAGGCAACAGTGCCCAGCGCTGGCCAGGAAAACACCCACTTCCTATGACAAGAGTTTTCCTCCTGCCACCCTAAGTGGGGTGTCTGAGGCTGAAAGCTCATGGGTTAGTGATACTCTAGTGTGATGCTAACTGGGCAATGCAGGCTGGCTCTGATTCTGCTGTATACACCTGGCATCTTTTCAATAACCTCCTCTGCAAGAAGCCCTTCAAATGCCGCTTGTTTCATAGCGTAGGGTGTTACCATGTCTGTCTTGTGCGGGCTTTGCAGCTTTCCAGAATTCGGCTGCTCTCCCCCACCACGTGCCGCGCATCCCGCAGGAGCTTGGTCTTGGGTTTCTCTTCAGTTGTTTTTGCTTTGGGGGTGGGGAGGGCGGTTGGTTTGTCATCTGTCCCTGGGGTGGCAGATGGGAGCTTAGCTCAGAAAGGAAAACAGCAACACTCTGAATTAGTCTTGGGTTAAAGGTCACAGAAACATCTGCCTTAGGATGCTTTCAGTGGCTGCATTTCTATAGTGTGGGATTGCATGAGGGTCCGAATCTGTTGCTGGTAGGCTGATGGAAAATCCCTGCGCAGTGGAAATATTGAAATAAGCGAACAAAAGGGGAGGCAATATTTGTTGAACAGCAGACATGGGACAGCCTTTGGCATGTGTCCTCCCCTGTCCCTGCACGCCGTCAGCCCGCAAGTCTGCACTTGGCGCTCCTGTGCCGCTATCTCACTAACCCTGTCTTAGGACGTAGTTCTACTAGTCTCTTTGCAATCAGCTCTGTGATACTCTGGAGGCCAAACTGAGACCGGGCATAGGGAAGAACAGGTCAGCTGGCTTCAGGGGAAGATACCAGGTCTGCAGTGGGCCCTGTGTGGTGTTTCATGTCCACATTGTATTCACCTCTTTTAAAGGCATATTTGAGGACACCATATTTTTAGACGCTCAGCGTGCAGGAAATGAATTTATTTTGTGTGTGTGTGTAATGTAAAAACATTAGAACAGGTACCCAACCAATTCTACATCCATAAATCATACAAGCATGTGTGTGGATGTGGTTTTCGTATATATACATACACACTCACACATTCATACTTATACGATCCATGGATGTAGAACTGGTTGAGCATCCTTTTCTAATATTTGTGTTGTAATCTGTTTAGAGCCTGGGATAGACACAATGGATGAAAGTGAACATACTACATAGCATTTCAAGTCAGCCATGGTCTAGTGGCTGGCGCAAGGAGTTGGGGCTGCTACTCCCAGCTCTGCCACTGGGACTCACAATAGGATCTTGGGCAAGTCACTTCACCTTTCTGTGCGTCATCTATAAAAGGGGGATCAGGATACAATGATCCCCACCTTAGCAGAGCACCTTGAGATCTGTGATTACAAAATGCTAAAGCAATGCTAAGTGTTATTAATTATAACCTCCCCAACCACCTCTTTTTTTACCATATTACATTTTATTACTAGAAAATTTGGCAGGGACATAACTTAAAACAAGCCAAAGCCGCCACAACAGGGTCACAGGAGTTGACCCATCAACCTCCCTGTGTCATCTCTAAACTGAAAGGACGTTAGAGTGAACATAAAGAGCAAGAAGCCCAGCTGGTGTCAATCGGTATAGACCCATTGGAATGAGCCGACGTATGGCAGCTGAGAATCCTGCCCAATATCTGTGTATCTGCATGTGTCGGAAAACGGTTGCTTTATCTGCGTTCTGTTATATCTTACCCCATTTCTCTCAAGATCTCATATGATAGTATCAGTCACATTTGTGTCAGATCATTTTGAAAATATTATCTTAAAAATGCAGGGGATTTTTGGGGTCAGGAGGCAACTTTGTCCCCGGTGTGTCCTCTCCTAGTGTGCTGACACAACCTCTTCACACCCAGACAGCATCTTAAATACCTTTGCAAGGTCAGTGTGGGTGCAAGGGAAAGTATTTGGCAAAAGGTGTTGAGCTCAGATGCCATTTGCCTGCTGGAGTCTTCTATCCATCGTTTCTTTTCGCAGTTGAAATATTTGACGCTTCGTCGCCAGGTTAATGAATAAATGGAAGCTTTTCCCAGCAGGGAGAACACTGATATTTTTAGCCATTCTTGTTTGCTTTGGGAACATGCTGTGGATGGGTCGGGATTTCTGCCGCCTCTCTTGGGAACTGATTTCTGGCATGAGCTATTGGTTGTTTCAAAGGGAATCTGGGGTTTGGGAGATAGCAGATCAACTCTGTGATGCAAGGGAGTTTGCCTATATTCTGTCTATCAGCACATGAAAATTAATGCGTATCGTTGACACGTCTAGTGCAAATTCTTATTCAGCTCAGATTGCCCTGCTGTATAAAGGCAGTTTACTTAAGGGTAGGGTTTGTTATATGGAGGATTGGTGTAGCCCATAGAGCAAGTTTCAGCATTTATTTAATTCAGCAGTAATGCAAGGAACCTGTAAGACATTGTCTTAAGCAGTTAGCATATGGCTTGAGGCCTATGAACTTTGGCACAGATCAGTGGCCTAAGTTTTGGGGAACTGTGAGTAGAGTGTTTTGTTTAAGGGAGAAGTTTGTCCATAACGACACCAGCCAACCACAGAAACGTGAGCTAACACCAGCTTTGGGATATTTTAGGCTGGGAATGTTTGCAGATGTCTGACAACAAGAGTTTCATGGACATGAATTGATGTATATGAGAATAAGTTGAGACCATTAATATACTAACTTGTAGGAGAAATGCAGCCCAACATTAGTAGGGTGAGGGCATACAAATAAGGAAGAGGGGAGAAACCCCCACTGAATATGCATTAAACGTAGTGGCGTCGGTGTAACATATTAAAGAAGTTGGAGCCCAGCCTGTGGGCAGGAGAAGAGAGAGATGTAGCCTTTGGGAGGTGCCCGGATGATGGCCACTGCTGATGAGGAAGATAATGGCTAACACTTCAGGTTGTTCTGCAAGGGGTGGTCTGAGTATATGGATGTTCAGATGCACATTCCGTATTATCTCTACCTAGGTTAGAGTGTTTGTGACTTTGCTAACTCTATCAATAAACTATTACAAATACACCAGGCTCCTAAAGTGTGAGTGTTGCAACTGTGCCCATCGAGGTTCCCAACTATGCAGTAATTTTAATAATACTGAGCCTGATCTCGGGACAAGAACCTGTCAAACCTCAGAGAGATAACTGGGAATTCTTAAGTAATCAATGTAATTAATATATGATTCATAGATCGGGCTCCATGGGTGAATGAGGCTAGGAGGGCTAAAAGTCTGTCTCTAAAGGCCCTGCTAAAACATTTTGGTCATGGGACAGTCACACTATCCTGGACCAAAGCCCCACAAAGTTCACTGTGCTGTTGCCAGTGGCTTGTATCTTGTTAACTTTCCCAAGCTGAGCAGGGTTGGGCCTGGTTAGTAGTTGGATGGGGCGGGAGACAGCTAAGAAAAACCTGGGAAGAGCACTACCAACACTACTTCCTTCTTCAGTATGGCCTGAGTTAAAACAATCAATGGTGCTAGAAGGGGCTGTGCAGTCTTTTTGCATTCAGTGAAAACCAAGGTTAGCTGGCGAAGGGATCAGTCTAAAAGATCTCCCCACTTGTGATCGGGAAAGATCCCATGGCACTTTTCACAAGAGTTAGGGCCAGATTTTCAAAGGTATTTAGGCACCTGGGTGGGATTTTCAGAATCATCTAGCTGCCTTGGCTAATTTCCATCTCAGATAGTGACATTTTGCTTCCCCAAATCCGAGTATTGTCACCCTCAAGCATCCAAATTCATGAGCGAGGCCCTAAAATCATGAGATTTAAAATAATAATAATAATAAAATTTGGATTCTTTTTATTTGCCTTTGGTTTCTGAGCCTTTAGGTTGCACATGGGTCATATTTTCAAGCTTTTCTCTGCAACCACAAGGACCAGAAACTTTTTTTAAAATGAAGGCCGAGCTTCTCAGCTAATCACAGGATTCCCAGAGCTGGGACTTGAATTAAAACACCAAATAGTGTCAGACTCGCAATAAAATTGCAAAAGTTGGCACTCAGTGGAATCTTCTTTGTAGTTTCAACTAACTACAGTACCCGTCACTCCCTGTTCTAAGAGTTGATCTCACAGACACTTACACAAACAAGTAAAGTTACTCACCTGTGTGTCTGCAAATATGGGCCCATGAACTACAGAGGTTGGTGGCTTTCAATGACAAAATAATTCTTGTTGGTAAAGAGCTATAAGATCCTGCAAGGTGGGCAGTGCTGGAAACATATAAGATATTATTAGTTATCTTGTTTCCATGCCTTATGAGCATGGACAAAACAAGAATAAGTTCAGGAGTTGCCGGTGACACCAGCACCTGTATTAGCTGGTGTCAGCGTTCAGTATTCCTGATGAGACTGATAACCGTTTGATTGTCTCTGCAAAGATGGCAATATTCAGCTGGGGGACAGAGGAAGCCCTCACGCCATAGTTTTGAAAAGGTAATCAAATTAATGTGAACCTGCAAGGACAGCTCCACAGAGTGAGATTTGATGGTAGCTATTTCCCCAGAGTTTTCCCTAGTGGCAAGTGGGAATGGCATCCCATTGCTTCCAGTACTGAGTGCAGAGCAGAGAGAGACACCGGGACACTTTTTCTTTCCTTTCTTTCTGGTTTTGATTGTTCTAATTCAGCAGTTGCAGGGAATTGGGGGCCGTAATCCTGCAGCTGGGTCTGTGCAGGTGGCTCCTGCAGTCTGTGCAGAGCCCTGATGGGTCTTAGTCAATGTAACACATAAACTTGCAGTATTGCATTGATTACAACAGGAATAAAGCCAGGTGGGTTTTGTTTGGTTGCTTTGTGCTTAAAATTTGCTTTAATAGTAAATTTTATCCACAGTCTTTCTGTGTCTACCCCATCTGCTCCTTCAAGAAAGAAACCAAAGGTGCTAATACAGGTCTGTCGCATCTTACGAGCATTTAACATGCGCGATTTCAGCTTTACGCGGTCGGCAAAAACCAAAAAAACCCAGAAAAATAACCATTTTAATACTGTACTTGTAGTGCGGGCGATTCCGCCCGCCATTCAACTCAATGTAATTTTGACTATACGCGGTTTTCGCTTTATGCGCTAACCACGGAACGGAACCCCCGCGTAAAATGAGACTCGCCTGTATTACCAAGTTTCAGAGTAGCAGCCGTGTTAGTCTGTATCCGCAAAAAGAACAGGAGTACTTGTGGCACCTTAGAGACTAACAAATTTATTAGCGCATAAGCTTTCGTGGATGCATCTGAAGAAGTGGGCAGTAGCCCACGAAAGCTTATGCTCTAATAAATTTGTTAGTCTCTAAGGTGCCACAAGTACTCCTGTTCTTTTTTCTGTATTACCAAGTCCCTTTTATCAGAGGGGTAGTTGTGTTAGTCCATAGCCACAAAAATGAGGAGTCCGGTGGCGGTGCCACCGAACTCCTTATTGTTTTTCAAGTCCCTTTTGTCTTGCATCCTTTGCACACATCAGTTCCGTTTCTTTCAGAACAGTTCTGCTGTCTGGTATGGCCAGAGTTTTCTCTCCCGAGGAGTGTTCCGAACTTCCAGGTGTCAGGACATAGGCCCTGATTCAGCAAATCAGTTGAGTGCATACTTATATTCCAGTGAGTCTTAAGCACATGCTTAATATTAAGCATTATGCTTAAGCGCTCTGCTAAATAGGGATGGAGCAAAGCAAATGCTTAAATGCTTTGCTGAACTGGGGCCTATAAGCAGTGTTGTCAACTGAATTTTGGCCCCAAATGTTCAGAATTTCTACAAATCCACCTTTTCAAAACCTAAGAGCAACTGAAATATTTCTGTGAAACTAAAGAAAAATACAACCCAAGCATCTATTTTAAAACAACTGCCAGGAGTGCTTGAAAGCTGTAGATTGCTGCACTAAGAAACTGAAAGGGAAACTGACCCTACACAAATATGAAAGTGGCTTCATTGTCCAAGGTGTGAGAAATGCAAAAAGTAAACAAAGAGCATAAAAATGTATAGCATCTTAACACTTCTTTTGTGTTATTGTTAACACTGTTAATGTTCTGCAGTGTTACTGATAACCTAGGCAAGGACATTTGTTTGTTTAAAATAAGATTTGTAAATTTAGAGACCCTTTAACATGATCATATATTCATAGACCTTTAGGACCTTTTTGATCAACTAGTCTGAGCTCCTGCATAACACAGGCCAGGAACTTTCATCCTGTGATTGCTGCATCAGGCCCACAACTTCTGATTGAGCTCTAGCAGATCTTTTAGAAACACACTAGATTTTGTTTTAAAGCCATGACAGAGAATCCACCCTGTGCCTAGGTAAGTTGTTCCAATGGTTAATTAATTAACTTCACTGTTTAAAAAAAAAAAAAAAACAACCAACAGTGCAACACTTCTAATCTGAATTTGTCTAGCTTCAGCTTCCAGCCACTGAATCGTAAAACGCTGCTAACAAGAATCCAAATTGGAAATGGTCCGAAAACTAATTGGGTGGGTGGGCTTTACTCCCAGCAGTTTCCATGTGAGCCTTATTTCAAATCCCAACAAAACCCCACCACACATGAATCTGAATTCCAATTATGGAATTACTGAGAACCCACCACGTCCCAGTTCCCTTTGATTCAATTCCCACTAGAACATGGTTGAGTGCCAGATGAACTGAAGCTGATATTAAAATGAGAGAGGTTTCCAAGATTATAATGTCACTGCAATTCAGTCCATCCCTGGATACAGAAGCCTCTTCCCCCGCCCCTGCTTCTCACTTCACAAACCATTGAACCTCTGCAGGGACCCTACATAGGAAGGCGCCACTGAGCGAGCTGGAGACGGTTTCACAGCGTATTCCTAACGGCAGAGCCCCGTTTGGTTTTGTTTTAATCCAGCCCATTGGGGTTTTTTGTTTGTTTCTTTCTTTCTCGGATGGAGATGGGTGAGAATCTTGCGACGTTCTCATCGCAAGCAACTGTGAAAGTTCTGAGGATTGTTTTTTAAAAAAGGGGGAAAATGGTGGTTTTAACAGATGACTGCACACTTTAGCAGTTTACAGCCGGCGTGCCTTCGCTGGCCCTCTGGGACGGAGAGGAGGGGTGCGCGGCACAATGGCCTCTCTCATAGGAACAGCAGGCTTCAAAACCAGCCTGTTGAATTCCCTAACGCAGGGATGCAGTTCAGCCACCCAGAAGTCCACTTCCTTCCCCATCCCCGAAGCTGCCCCCCGCCCACCCTGTGCAGCTCTTGAAGTTTATTGGACGGCAGGGTACACGGCAGCTGCCGTCCCCTCATTAACATGCACACCTGCTCCCCACAGCCTTTTGTGTGTCCAGCAGATGCCCTGATTTATTATTATACACATTTTCTTTTTCATTGGGCCTGGATAATGCCATCTCATTAACTCAAAATGTCTCCGAATCCTGACAAATTCTCACACAATCCCCAACAATGAAATCAGAATCAGGTTAAAAAAAAAGGGGGGGACAGGCACTGGGAGGAGGGGGGACGGGACCTAGATGTATTCCTGCCTCTCTCATCTCCCACTAGAATGTTTTGCAACCTGCTTCTTTGGTGGCTTTAGCACAGGCTGGAATGCCTCTGGGTTAACGCTTGCTATGATTCATTGGAAGAATCCCTCTTTTGGGACTTAATAATATTCAGTATTTTGTAAACTCTTTGGTGGTTTGCAGGCCATCAGGGTGGGGCCACGGGAACCTCACACTTCAGAGGCAGTTCAGTATTGTCCAGTGTCAGGTTTGAAACGAGGCTTTGGGGAGCAGCGAAGTATTCATTAGAGAAAATCTAGATAGTTCAGCTCAGTCTGTTTCTGATCCTCTTCCCGCAGGCAGCTGAGGACTCAGCTGCTTGAAGGATCAGATGTTAAATATGCACAAGTTATTTATTTCTGTTATGGGAACACCTAAGCACCCCGATGAAGGATCCGGCCCTCGCTGTGCCAGGTGATGCACAGACGAGGAACAGAGATGCCAGTCCTTGACCTAGAAAGCTCACAATAGGACAGGACCCAACAGATGGACAAAACACAAATGGGAGTTAGAGTTTCATGTGAGAACAGAAGTTGCCGCTTGCATAACCTGAGTTAGCCTCATGGCTGTGTTTAGTCATACTATTGATGCTCGCAGAGCTATGCCAGCAGGAAGTGAAGTAACAGGCGTCTCATGCTTAAAGTTCCAGGTAATTTTTTCTTTGCTGCTAAACACAGCAGGGTGCAATGGCAAAGAAGCCTTGTGCTGGCTAACAGGCCTCAGTTCACATCAGTGGTGCTAGCGGCCACTGTTTGTTTTCCATGAACTTCTGTACAAGTGGCTCTTTGCCACTGCTGTTCACGTGGATGTTGTGGAAAGCAGAAGTCTCACCAGTCCTCGTGCAAATATATGTTTGCACAAATGCTTGCACCATAAGTAGCTTATCTAACTCCTCCTCCTTTATAAAGGGTTAAGTGATCCAGTCACGAGTGCAAAAAAATACTAGGTGACCTCAAATGACCAATTGCAAAATGTAACTCGTGACTACCGACAGCCAGTAGCTTGTGAGCAAATCCACGAATTCGGTCATGTGGGGAAAAGGAAGCATGGAATGAGTCTGAAGAGTGATTGAATTCTTAAATATTGACATGTGGGGAACTGAGAACCAAAAAAAGGGTTTCCGGGCCAGAGTCTCAGCTGGGGTGAATCAGCATCTCTCCGGTAACGTCGGCGGAGCTACGTGGCCTTACGCTAGTTGAGGCTCTGGCGCTAACCAATTTACTGAGCTGTAGGGCTAATATTTCTGGCAACAGCCACGGGGATTGTGATCACGGCTCCCCACTGTGAGTAGCTTTATTGAATGTGGCTGTTAAAAGCATGTGGCCAGAGCCCGGATCCAGTGCCTGTTGACGTCAGCGGGTGTCTTTCCATTGACTTCAGCAGGCTGCAGATCAGGGCCCAAGAGCTACAGAACTAGGCCTCTCCGTCACTCACTAAAATAAACACAATCTTTCTGCAAACTCATTTCCCCCAGTTACAGCTTTGATGGTCGCCACATAATGTGAAACAGGCAAATGTCTGGAGGAGGAATTTAACAGGATGGGCCAAACTCTGCTCTCAGTTACAACTGTGTAAATCTGGAATACCTCAATATGCCAGGTCACCCCGCCGCTGTCTGCAGAACAATGACTCTGGAATTACAGCTGCGTCACCAGGCTCAGGATCGAGCCCATGTCCCTCACATTTCTACCATTTCACTCCTTATGTGCTCCCTTTCGGGAGGAGTGGGGGGCTGCTGATTAGAGTCTGGCAGGGCCAAGGCAAGGGAGTAAAGCTCCCTTTGAAACGCAGTAATGCGAGCGTCCCAGTTCAAAGAGTGAAATAAACAGCATCTTGTGTTGAAAAGGCCAAACAAAAGGTGCTGAGCCGGGCGGATTTGTGCCAGCGAGGTGTTGACGAGACTTGTCTCCAGAACCTTCTTTTGAAGATCAAGTGCCCTCCCTCTTGCCTCTGAAAGTTTTTCTCCATCCCACCCTTCCCCCCTGTTGTCATCAGCTTGGAGGGGTCCCTGCTGCGGGTCGTTCCCAACAGTGGGGTGCATTGAAATCCAATTGTTGTCCCCTCTCCCCCCGCCCCCTTCTTGTTTAATTCATGAGTGAATCAAAGAGAACAATGGGGTGCAGACGTAAGGGCGAACCCCACTTCATTGCAGGGGATTCATCTTTGCTGGGAGGATCTGGGAGCGTGGGGCAAAGGGAATCTCTTCGAAGCATTAAGCCTGGTCAGTTACGGGGGGACCGGGGATACCACAAAGCAAACTTAAGCAGCCACTGTTTATGAGTCAGGAATGACAATCTATTCCGTGGGTAGCATTTCAATCCCTTGCTCCGGCAAGCTGCTGAGTGCCGTGAGCTCCTGCCCACCGCAGTGCTGGTTGAAGTTGCTCAGCCCTCTCGCAAGGACACCATTTCACAGCTTCCATTTTCTGTTGGGTTTTATCCATATTTATTTGGGGCCAGATCCTTCCTCTCTCCCCCCCCCCCCCCACTCCGAGTAACCCTTTACCACGTGAGCAATCCTGTTGATTTCCGTGGGGCGAGGTGCAGAGTAAGGTCACCAAAACGATCCATGCTTTGATCTCATGCTTGTCAGGAGTAGATCTCAGTGTTTTATAAAGGAG
Source organism: Chrysemys picta bellii (assembly GCF_011386835.1). Lineage (NCBI taxonomy): Eukaryota > Metazoa > Chordata > Testudines > Emydidae > Chrysemys > Chrysemys picta. The sequence goes on from NC_088808.1 coordinate 20,003,593, forward strand.
GTCAGTGTCGTTGCGCTGTGTGAGTAGCAGGGGCAGAATCTGGCCCTTATTTCTTCATCCTCTCTTCCTCCCTGCCGTCATCTCTGAAAGGCTGGCTTATGTTAAAGCACCTAAGTGTTAGGTCAGGAAACACTCCCCATTTGCAAGCCATTCCCATCACCTGGTTTTGTTTTTTCATGAGCCAGTTGGCTTGGACCTTTTGGCTTCTGGTAACAGATGGTTGGGCCAGTGGCCATTTCATGTGTCTTTTTTTAAAAGGCCTTCATGCTGAGATAAAAATCAGGCATGTGTTTGTTTGGCCTCTCCCACTGCTGGAGAGAATACGGCTTTGGAAAGTGTTTATCTTCAAGGAAGATCGGAGCAGCTGTTTAGGAAGACTGTAATGTAAGAGAAAGGATAAATATGCCACACCTGTTATCCAGGCTAACGCTGAGCTCTTGTTTGCCAATGCTGAGATACGTTTGACTCTGATTTCTGCAAGACAGAGGGATGTTGAGGAAGCTGTCAGTTGTTGATGAAATAGTAATACTGCCACCGGACTCCTTGTTAATACTGTACAGTTTACATAAAGCTAGAAGGATCTCAAAGCACTTTACATGAGTGTTGTGGCCCTTTTGGGCCTCCATCCAGCCAAGCACTCAAGCGCATGAGTAACTTTAATCACATAACTAGTCCCATTGACTTCAGGGAAATGACTCTGGTCTTAGCGTTATACACATGCTCGAGTGCTTTGTTAGACAAGGGGCAAGGGGCCCCTGATCGCAGATCATTCTGAAGGCACTTCGCATGCGACCCCTTTAAGCTCTCTGCTGTCAGGTTGCAAGTGGCCAAGATCTTGAGACAAAGTGGTGGAATGAAGAGCACGGTTGGAAAGGCCAGCTGTATGTTTCGGGGCAGGAGGGTGGAAATTGACCTGTCAACGTCAAATCTGGCGTCCTGTTCAGGAGAGGACGAGGGAATCTATCCAGGAGAAAGAAGCATGTGGGTACAAAGACCTCCTAGCGCTGTTCAGAATACACTCTGCTGTCCCACAAACCCTGGTTGGGTCTCTAAAGGGACTTCATCTTATGATTGCAAGGTGGCATTTTAGTTAAACATCCAAAGGCCTTGTGGACAGAGCACTGGAGTGGGACTCAGGAGACCTGGGTTCTATTTGCAGCTCTGCCACTGGCCTGCTGGATGATCTTGGGCAAGTCACTTTCCTTTTCCGTGCCTCAGTTTCCTCATCTCTAAAATGTGGATAATGACACTGACCTCCTTTGCAAAGTGCTTTGAGATCTACTGATGATGAGTGCTACATGAGAGCCAGGTGTTACTATTTTGCAGGTCTCTGCATGCTACCCGGCTGGGGCTGGCACATGTTCCATGCTTCTCTTTCATCTTTTCCTTCTCTCTTAGTGTGAAATTCGCCCTTGTCCAGAGATGCCGGCACAAGGCCTGTAAATCTTCACATTAGGCCTCAAGTGGTCCGTTGTGCTGGCTCTCTATACAGGGAGGAATTTCAAGCAGAGTGAATATATATCACACACACGTATCATCAGTGCTTGGGTCTCTTTGATCCTTAGACTTGCATAGTTCCATAAAAAAAAAAATTAATAAAATGGTATTCCCAGCAAACATGCGCTATGCTAACTGGCATCCCTTAAAGAAATAGACCCCAACAGCTCTGATATTGATTAGGGACAGGAGAGGGAGTTGGGGATTGTTCTTCCTCTGCTCAGCTGGTTTGGGAAAGGCAATTCGCATAGATCCCAAGCTTCAATTATTCGGTTGTGCTTCAAGGGGGTCGGAAGATGCCCCACAAGCTCTTTGAAATCTCAGTGATTTATGGCACTCCTGTGCTCTGGAAAATGTTGGAGACAGGTGGCAAGGGATGGGAGCGATAGGGTGTGTGTGAAAGTGATTCTCACGCAGGCATAGAAGTTGGCAGCTTTGTGGGCTGCAGGGAGTGTGTTTTTCTTTCTCTCCTCCACAGCAGGCTGCGGGGGTAATCAAAGGTGCTCATGAAGGGACGGGGAAGGGGAGAAGCCAAAACAGAGGCTGTAACTGAAACCACATGTGCAAAAGTTGTCCTAAGATAAAGCAAGCCGGTGCTATGGACCAAGCACAGAAGCCTATCCCAGGCTTTAGGAGGGGAAATGCCCACTCAAGCTGGGAGCACGGGATCTGTATGCTCAGTGTTAGTCAAATGCCTTTTTACAACACATCTGAGATGGGAAGTGGGCTCTTCTCTGTCTGATTTTAGCACAGACCGAACTTCTCCCTTTCTTTTCCCCTGCACAAGCCACCTGGCTGTCTTGTACCGTGTGTATTTAACCCCCTACAGCCTGCACTGAGCTGCCAAAAAAGGGAGCTGCTGTTTGCCCTCGGTGTGCTTACTTTGTTTTTAATGATCGACGTGTAACTCCGTTTGAGACGAAACCCGGCGTGATGGTCACACCCCACATGGCAAATGTTTCTTCTCTGCTCCGTTAGCATTATAATTAATAAACCTGCGTCTGACCGTAATGCCTACAGGCCTGGATCAGGATCGGAGCCCCACTGGGCTAGGGGCTATAAGCGCCAACTCCGGGAGTGCTCCGGGGCTGGAGCACCCACGGGAAAAAATAGTGGGTGCTCAGCACCCACTGGCAGCCCTGAGGATCAGCTCCTCCCCTCCCCACTCTGCCCTCCCGCCCACCGGCAGCATGTCCACCTCCCTCCCAGCACCTCCTGCCCCCCACAATCAGCTGTTCAGCAGCATTTAGGAGGTGCTGGGGGAGAGGGGGAGGAGCAGGAGCAGGAAGTGGTGGGGGCGGGGCAGGGGTGGGAAGAGGCAGGGTGGGGAAGGGTTTGGTGGGGAGCGGGGGTGGGGCTTAGGGCAGGAGGCGGGGCTTTGAGCACCCCCCGGGAAGTCACAGCCTCTGCTAGGTGCTGTACAATCATGTGATTACATGGTCCCTGTCATGTGGCACCTGCAATCCAGAATGCACAGGCAGACTCCATACCAGTCCGTGAGTCTCTTCACAGGAGCAGGGGTCCACCTGGATGGCTCCGATTGCAGGAAGGGGGTTAGGTGCTGTCTGACTTGCCCGGTGGCTTTGTCTGCGGTTTTCTGGCTGTGAAATTCTGGACGGAGGCTGCACTTGGGAGAAGGAAGAACCATCCTAGGGATGAAGAAAAATGTCTCCTTTGACTTTTCCCTGCCGTTAGACCTGGCACCGCAGCACCAGTAGGAACTAGCTCACTGCCACTGCTCTTGTGTGAGCAATAGTCCCGAGCACACTCCACAGGAGCTCACAGCACTTCCTCCACACTGATTAAGCCTCATGATGCCCCCATGTGGGAGGGGTGGGACCAAGATGCTTCCTTGGTGCTAAAAGTTTGGCCTTATCCCCTTGTATCGTAGCCTGGTTGCTATCCGGGAATAAGGCACGCGTGTTTCCAGAGTCCATCTGCACCAATTGAAATGTTGTTTGTTGCATTGCTGTGTATGCGGCTGGCCTGTCTGAGAGCTCACCCCTGGCCTTTGCAGTTAAGAATTTAGATACACAAGAGAAATGGACCAAATCAAACCCTTTCCCCTGCCTTGCCGGCTCTCTGCAGGGGCCGCTTTATCTTGGGAATGGTGGGGCGGTCTGACTGACTCGGACTTGGTGTCTTTTCTTCTCCCCAGATGCAACAGTGCCCATGTAGGCGACCGGTGCCAGCTGCCAAACCCCTGCCTCAGCTCCCCGTGCAAGAATGCCGGCACCTGCCACCCGGTCATCCGTGGCAATGCTGTGGACTACACCTGTTCCTGCCGCCTGGGCTTCACAGACCGGCTGTGCCTGACTCCCGAGGAGAACGCCTGCCTCAACAACCCCTGCCGCAATGGAGGGACCTGCGACCTGCTCACACTGACTGAGTACAAGTGCCGGTGCCCTCCGGGATGGTCAGGTGGGGCCAGCACACATACCTCCATCGGGGAGCCCCGAGAGCCCCACTGCCCCCATCCCCAACACACAGGGGTGGGATTGTTGTAATGCCCTGCCTGTAGCAGAGTCCCCAAAGCCAGGACTGGCCTTGGAAATCCAGGGTGAGGGGCATGTGCAATGCCCGCTCCCACGGAGCAGCCCCCATCCGGTCTTCTAAGGGGGCTCACTGCAGCTGGGCAGGGGCAGGAGGGTCCATGCAGAGCAACGTGGGGTGCTTCCTCCTGCCCCCAGGCAGCGAGTGTGTTGCCGTCCTCGAGAGACCAGGTCTCCTATATGGCAGCCTTGAAACTCCTCCAGGCCTGTACCTACAGGCTCCAGGGCAGACAGCATCGACTCCATCCTTTGTCCTGTCCGCTCTGCGGGGACACGAAAGATCCCTCAGCCTCTTTGATTAGTGGAGTGGCTTGTCCCCTTCTCCTCTTACTAGCGTGCAGCCGGCCAGGCGTTGTGCGGGAACAGTGTGTGTACAGCTGGGGCGTGCCTTGGGGTGAGAGGTGCTATCAAGGTGGGGAGTGTGTGTTGTGAATGAAACACACCTCTGTGCAGACAATGCCAGTGCAGGAGGAGCCCAGTTCAGCCACCGGAATCCCAGAGAGGGGGCAGGATTGGGGGGCACAGGAACCCACAAGGGACTCTGCATATATCTGCAATCTCCAGCCCCACCCTCTTTGTTCGCTCCCCAGGAAAGACCTGCCTGCAGGCAGATCCCTGTGCCTCCAACCCCTGTGCCAACGGAGGGCAGTGCGTTCCTTTCGAAGCCCATTATGTCTGCAAGTGCACCGCGGGCTTCCACGGGGCCAACTGCAAGCAGGACGTGAACGAGTGCATCACCAGTCCCCCCATCTGCAAAAATGGCGGGACCTGCACCAACGAGGTCGGGACCTACCAGTGTTCCTGCAAGCCAGCGTACACGGGCCAGAACTGTGAGCACCTCTATGTGCCTTGCAATCCCTCACCCTGCCAGAACGGGGGCACTTGCCGTCAGACCGGCGACACCACCTACGACTGCACGTGTCTTCCAGGTACAGCCGGCCTTTCTCACGATTTGGCCATGGGGCTCCAGTGGTGAGGGCACTCGCGTGTGTCTTGAGAGATCAGGGTTCATTTCCTTGCTCTGCTGCAGACTCCCTGTGTGACCTGGGGCAAGTCACTTGAGGTATGTCTACACTGCAGTTGGGACAGCACCCGTAGGTGTAACGGAGCTAGCTTTGACTGAGTTAGCTTGCTAAGGGCAGGTCTTCACTACTCGCCGGATCGGCGGGTAGTGATCAATCTATCGGGGGTCGATTTATCGTGTCTAGTGTAGACGCGATAAAATCGATCCCCGATCGCACTCCCTGTCGACTCTGGAACTCCAGCTCGCGAGAGGCGGAAGTGGAGTCGACGGGGGAGTGGCAGCGGTCGACTCGCCGCCGTCGTCACGGCCAGGTAAGTCGACCTAAGATACGCCGACTTCAGCTACGCTATTCGCATAGCTGAAGTTGTGTATCTTAGGTCGACCCCCCGCCTCCCCCCTCCCCCCCGGCTAGTGTAGACCTGGGCTAAAAGTAGCAGTGGAGTTGCCAAGTATATACCCTGATCGAGGGTAGGAGGGTGACTAGCCCCTGCTGATGCAGCTACACTGCTAATTTTAGGAAGCTAGCTCGCGCCATGCTAGTTCAGGTACGTCTACACATACTGCAGTCGTACTTCCCAATTGCTGTGTAGACAGACCCTTAGTTTTGCCGTGCTTCAGTTCCCCCTTTGCAACATGGGCAATAACAGCACATCCCTACTGCACAGGGGGGCTGTGGGGATAAATACCATGTTAGATTGTGAGATGCTGAACTACGACATTGGTGAGGGCCTTATAAACGTCTCTGATCGGTAGATTTGTCTGAGTTGCCATTCATTTTGGAAGGCTGATTTTCATCCTATTGTCCCTGAACTATTGAGATGCAGAAAGCTCAGCAAATTCAAAACCTTTCCAAGTAACTACAGGGCAATGTACCTGCAGTGACCACTCGAGGGACCGAGAACAACCAACAGCTCTAACAGAGGTGGAACAAAGATGTTCTCAGTAAGTCTGGGCGTATACTTTGTGGCAGCTCCTAATGACGGGAAATATCATCCGAGAGCTGATCTCCAGCTGGAAATTGACTCCATTAGCTAATCTGAAATAGTTATTTCGGCAGAAGCACCTGTGCAGACCCTCTTACTCCAGCCTACGAATGCCTTTTTCTGATTTAGCTTAATCCACTTCTAAAGTGGCACAATTATTGTGGAATAGCTAGTTCGGTCCATTTCCACATGCAGACAAACCCTGATAGAAGAGGCCTCTTGGCCTGAGTTGGCGCAGGGAGACCCTCCCCGTGCTCTCTGCTGCCCCTGCTGGGCAAACCACGGAACAGCACAGATCCGTTCCTGTAGGAGGGCTGGAATAAATGACTGTGAAAGGGGAGAATGGGGCGGGAGAGAGGGGGAGGGAAGGAGTGGGGTTACCCACTCTCGGTTCAATTCATCCCTGTGCAGAGGCAGTGGGCCCAGGCCTAAGCCAGTGAGGATTTAAGTGGAGTACAGGCGTAGGGCTAGCTCCTCGCCAGTCAGGGAGATGAACGAAGGTCTCTGAACTCAGGGAGTCCTTTCGGTTCTGTCGTGCTGTGGAGGTTTTCACCGCAGCACGCTGGGGTCAGAGCCTGAGCAGCTGGAGGGGAACTGGTTGCGCTTTGCTCATGGCTGTGAGACAGCTCCCCGGCTTCTGCGGCAGCGAGGTGCTCGCGGCCAGACGGAATGAAATTTACAAACTTCCTGCCTGTCAGCAGCCTGCCCCCAAGAAGGAGCTGCGGTTAGGCCGAGGAGGCCGAACAGCAGGAGAGCTTTGTTTTCAGGAGGATTAGTCTGGTTTCTCACCCAAACCGGCCTCCTCCACCTGTCTGAGGCAGACGCAGCGAGAGGAAGCATCTGCCCAGTCACCCCCCGTTGGAAAGACGCTATCGGCCGTGTTAAGCTGCCTGGGAAATCTCTGTGCGGTGGAGAGGGCTCGAGGATTTTTAATCTCCTCTTTTCACAGATAAACCATGATAAGGTGGATACTTCGGGTGTGAAGATGATATAGTGATTGGAGTGGGGGACTTGGGTGCAGGCTCCCCCTGCTTCTCTTCCCGGCTCCCTGGGGGAGTGACACTTAGTGGTTAGAGCAGGGAGTGCACTATCAAGACCTCCTGGTTTCTATCCCTATCTCTGCTGTTGACTTGCTTTGTGGCCCCTCTGTGCCTCAGTTTCCTTCTCTGTAAAATGGGAATTATGATATTTGTATAGCAACATGGGAATTACCAGACTAGATCAGACCCCAAGTCCATCTAGTCCAGTGGCCTGTCTCTGACAGTGACCAACAGCAGCTGCTTCAGAGAAAGTTGTAAGTACCCTCCAGAAGGCAGATGTGGGATAATCTGCCCTCGGCATAGCTCTCATCCTGATCTCTAATAGTTATATTAGTTTTAGCCCTGGAGCATGAGGTTCAATATCCCTTCCACAATGTACTACTTCCCTGCCCAGCGTCCCAGGGCTGTCCTGAGGCCCCTGTCATCCATGTTCGTCAAACAAGAGATGACCTAAAACGACAGAGCTATAGATGAGGTGCCTATGTGACTTAGAACAGTAGAGCTTTCTCCTGGGCCAGAGAAGTGAATGAACTTCCAAAGCTGGTGAGAGCTGGGAGCAAGTTCTGATAGGCGTTGACTGCAGGGAGCCAGGAGCACCCACCAGAAGTTAGCAGCTAACTGGTGGCTGCTTGGAAGGATGGCCATTTTAGTGCTGTACCCGTTATTGTGACGGAGAAGGCAGCCCTTCAAGTGAGGTAGGGTGACCAGATGTCCCGATTTTGTATGGACAGTCCCGATATTTGGGGCTTTTTCTTATATAGGCTTCTATTACCCCCCCCACCCCCGTCCCGATTTTTCACACTTGCTGTCTGGTCACCCTAAAGTGTGGGGAGAGGAGAGGGCTTGTGGTGCCCCACTGGCCCCCTCAGAACTGGAAAGGAAGTCTAGCTCTGGCTAGCCAGCTTCCTGCAAGAAACCAGCCTGCCTTGTGCAGCCGTGAAATGTGTTATCTCAGAGAGCGAATCTCTACTGCAAGGGGGACGGGTGAGGAAAGCATTTGCTCTTTGACATCCAGCTGTGACTGGAGGGAACTGCTTCCTAGGGATTTGAGTGAACCCTTTATTGGTTTGCCTCCCATGAAGTCCAATGGCCAAATATTAACATGCAAAATAACCTTGGAGCTATTGAATGCTCTGGTAACCTCGCTGTTTGAGGCTGATCCTGCCAGGTGCCAAGCTCCGTTGAGAGCCTTCAGCACCTTGCAAGGATCAGGCCAGCCAAGGCATGTGTCTTGTGAAGCAAACACTGTATCAGATGATTCTGGCCGAGGCATAAAAAATTGAGGGCCATTTCTCATGATAAGATACTCATTGATGTGCTGGCTTGTAGCTCAGCACATTTTAAAACAATACCCTCTTTTAATTTAAAAAGAGTCTGTCTATTCAGAGTCTTTTACAGCCGAGCTAATCTAATCTATGTTATCATGCCTTTGCCTTAGTACCTAACCCTGAATTTAAAGTAATTGCAGCACTAATTACTCATTCGGATGGTTCAAAATGAGTTAAACCTGGTATCTAGGACGTTACAAGTTATTGCCATTCATGCTCGAATCTGCAGCTTAAACGCTAGGAATGAATCAACATTATCTGCTTTGGACTTCTACCAGCAATCATAAATAACTGTTATTGCTTTTCATTCAATACGGGGCTGATTTTGTGGGAGGAGAACAAGGCCTTCGTTTAGAGAGAGGCTCAGGACCTGGCTGGGAGGCAGGTACTCGTGAGTTCTAATCCTGCCTCTGACCTGCCTTGGGCAACTCACTTAAAGTCTCTGTGTCTGGTTGTTTATCTGTAAAATGGGAACAATGTTACTAAATCTACTTCTCTGGTGTTGGGTGGAATGTGAGAGGCCTGATTTTCTATAGGTGCTGGGAGCACCCACAGCTCCAGCTGGCCTCAGGGGAGCTGCAGGCACTCAGCACTGTGGAAAATCAGGCCCTTTAAAAGTGCTGAAGGCATGTCCTGGGCTCAAGGACCCTGCAAAGTGGAAGGGTCCCAGAGATCAGGGCCTGAGCCTGGAAGTCTACACTGTAATTAAACAGCCCTGCAGCGAGCCCAGGTCAGCCGGCACCGGCCAGCCGTGGGCATCTAACTGCAGCGTAGCCGTACTGTAAGTAGTGGAAACAAAACCAAAGCCGCGGGTCCCGTAGACCTGGATCATCTTTGTTACACAAGATTATCCAGAATATTTTGGGGACAGCGGAAACATTTGGATGAGCTGGAGAGGCAAGGATCACATGAGGGGATGCTACAGGGCTGTGTTCGCCTGGGGCTGTGTTGTGTATACTTCTCATTAATGCTCCAGGGTCCCCGTCACAGCCTGGTTGTATCCACTCTTGCAGCCATCTGAGGGGGATGTGTTTCCGGGTAGGTCTGTAATGCAGTCCCGGGGGAGCGGGGGGTGATGGCAGCTCATGTGCCTGCACCCCAGCTAGCTGTAATTAGGGTGACCAGACAGCAAGTGTGAAAAATCGGGATGGGGGTGGCGGGTAATAGGAGCCTAGATCAGAAAAAGACCCAAAAAGCAGCACTGTCCCTATAAAATCGGGACATCTGGTCACCCTAGCTGTAATGTAGCTAAGGATTCTGGAGCAGTGAAGCTGCAGCCTGCGTGGGCTATCCATGCCTGCCGAGAGCCCTGGGTAATTGCTTGTGTTGTTCCCGTAGGTGAGCTATCCAGATTAAAGCTAGCTCGGCTATGTCTACATGAGCTGCATTTACTCCTGCCCCCCCAGTGATTGCAGTGTAGACATACGCTCCTGGTCTCTGCAGAGTAGCCATCTGGACACACCGTTCATTTCAGTAGTTTCTATAGTTAGTTGTGTCTGGTTTCAGCTAGGGGCTGACTAGGTGAGCACAGAGCTAAACAAACAGCTTGGTGAGCGGAGATCTGATTACACCTGCAGTATATAGCCTCGAACCAGCCATTGCTTCAGCCTAGCCCAGGTCTAAGCATGTTTTTGGCAGGCTGGCCGAGCGGCTGTAAGGAGCCAGCCTGTGGTGCACAGTGTTTACAGTAAATACATCACTTAACCCTGTAACAAGGACAAGCGACAGTTTAAAATGTTAACAAGCCGGGGAGGGGGCCCTGCTTGACAGATCTGCTGATAAGAGCCTGGCCTCTGTGTTTTGTTCCGCCCACCTTGGGGAGCTGGGAAAGGTCAAAAGCTGTTCAGTTGCCCTGTGTGTCCTGCTATGGGATGAAGATAATTAAAAAAAGCCCCAGCCTGACAGTGCAAAGAAGAGTGCTGGGATTTCGGTAGCATTGGCTGCCTTGATTCATGTTGCAAGAGTCTTAGTGGTGAAGAAATACTGGCTATTAGCCTCATTAAAATGCAGTGATTCAGAGCCCTATTCTGCAGCCCCTTCCGTGAGTGATCCTCGGTTGCATGGGCGTGCCGTGAAGTCAGCAGGCTGCACTCAGGAGTGAGGGGCGTGCAAAGCAAGGCCCCCGCCTAGTCCCTGTGAAGGATCAAGGTCCTTATTTTCAGAGGGGCCATCGATCTGCCACTTCTGCTGAAGCCAGCGGGAGCTGCGAGTGCTCGGCGCCTCTGAAAAACAGGCCCTGTCCTGTGGAAGTCCTCATCCTCGGCAAGGAGTGGGAGGAAACTGGCTGCTGCCTCCAAGATTCCTGCAGTTCCAGAGCGAGATTTCTTCATTCGAATGAACCTGCAGCTCATAAATAAGAGGGGAATGGAGGTGTGACTGTGCGGTTTTCTTCAAAGCCAAGGCTGAAGAGCTGCCACAAACAGTCAGTGCACGTTAATTAGTAACCTGCCACAGGTTGGACTTGCTGTGCGGCTCAGAATGAAAAGACTTCTTGTTAGTTATTGCACAAGTCCAAGGGAGGAGAGTAATCACTAACCAGCAGTGATGAGGCTTTCCAGCTAACATCTGTGTCGCCGTAGCAGTGACATACAGCTTCGCGCTGCATTAGGGAGCAGACAGAGTCACCTGACATATCCGTGCTACAAATGTTGCAATATACAAAGCCCAGGTGGTTACTGAAGCCTGATTGAAAATCAGGAATGGAAGAGAAAACGTTGGCCTGATTCTGGTCTCACACCGTTAAATTAGTCTTAGGCAATAAAGGCTGCAGGATTGGGCTCAGAGTGTCGCTGAAAGCTGTGTATCCTAGAGCTGAAGCATGCAGCAGTTTGTTGCAGTGTGGTCCCAGGGGAAAGGGGAACGGGGAGTCAGAGAGGGAGGAGGGCATTTTGTTCAGCTGGGAACAGAGGCGGAGCTCAACCCAAACCCTGCAGCCAGACACCCCCAGTCTTTGGCACAGTTCACATTGGATGGAGGCGGCTGGTACCTATCTTAGCACCTGCATCCTGCTGCGGATAGCCAAGCCTATTCCTGGGGTGTGGGAGATCAAGCTCCAATTAGCTCTGTGGCGTTCCGGAGGCTGGGACTGGTTGTTTTCCTCCAGAGCAGAGAGTAGATCTAGGTGCTTCCTTTCCCCAGGTTTTGCTGGTCAGAACTGTGAGGACAACATTGATGACTGTCCTGGGAACAACTGCAAGAATGGAGGCACCTGTGTGGATGGAGTTAACACCTACAACTGCCAGTGCCTTCCTGAGTGGACAGGTAAAGCTGGGGCTGTGGAGAGAGCATGGGGGACTGGGTGTGTGAGCTTAAGGAGCAGGGACTGCAGAAGACAGATCATGCTGCAGATGAAGCAAATAGCAGAAGATCCATTGACTGAATTGGGAGCAGAATTGGGGCAGATGTTACTGCCAGTGCACAGCTTGCTGCATGCCATAATGGACGTTGGTCTGGTCCATTAGGGCTGATCCTTTGGACTATCCAGTCCAGTATCCTGCCTCTAGCAATGCTTCTGAGGAAGATGAAAAATCCCTGCATTGTATCTAGCTCACTGTGCAGGGCTGTCCATGTGGCGGGGAAGGCAGGAGATTCCTTCCTGACCACTGTGGAGAGACCAGTTCATGCCCTGGAGCATGATAGTTGGGTTCACTCACTATGATATTCCTCCCCATTGCAGGCCAGTACTGCACTGAAGATGTCGATGAGTGCCAGCTCATGCCGAATGCCTGCCAGAATGGAGGAACGTGCCACAACAACCATGGTGGCTACAACTGCGTCTGTGTCAACGGCTGGACCGGCGAGGACTGCAGTGAGAACATTGACGACTGCGCTATGGCTGCCTGCTTCCAGGGTGCTACCTGCCATGACCGGGTGGCCTCTTTCTATTGCGAGTGCCCACATGGCCGCACAGGTGGGTGATTGCAGGTTTAGTGTGATACATGGGGACGGAGGGAAGTGTGTGCAGACAGATTAAAGTCCAGTGGCACGTTCAGGGGACTATATCCTGCCCTGGCAGCGGAGTTGACTTGATCTAATAGCTCTCTGTTCTATAATCCTTGGGCCACATTGATCTCTGGTGTAACAGCACTGGCGTCAGTGGAATTACACCAAGGGGAATTTAGCCTTTTTCCTTCACCCAGGATAAAGAGCGGATCGGTCATTGGACTGGGAGTCTGGAGACCTGGGTTCTTTTCTCGGCTCTTCCATTGTCCTGCTCTGACCGTGGGCAGGCTCCTTCCCCTCTCTGTGCTTCTGTTTCTGCCACTGTCGTCTGTCTGGTCTGTTTAGATTGGGAGCTCTCTGGGGCAGGGACTGTCTCTGACGCTGTGTTCGTACAGTGCCCGGCACAATGGGGTCTGCTCTTGGTTGGGGCCTCTGGGCACTCCCCTCATACAGAGATCGGAGACTTGCCTCCCCAGCTCTACCCTGACAGGTGTGTGCGCGTGTGCTTTGCTCGATAGGCTTGCTGTGCCACCTGGATGACGCCTGCATCAGTAACCCCTGCAACGAAGGCTCCAACTGCGACACCAACCCTGTCAACGGCAAAGCCATCTGCACCTGCCCCTCGGGTTACACGGGCCCGGCCTGTAACCAAGACATAGACGAGTGCTCTCTAGGTAAACGCGGGGGCTGCCAGCTTTGGGGGTTGTTTCTAAGGAAATGTCGCGGGATCGGGCCCAAGCTGAGGTTTGGTTTAAAAATACATAAACGGGGTGGGGAGGTTGTGTAATGCCCCGTGATCCCCTTGCATCCAGACATTGGGGCCATTAGTAGAGACTGTCTAGATGGGTTTTATCAACGGCACTTGTCATTTTTAGGAGCCAATCCTTGTGAGCATGCTGGGAAATGCATCAACACCCAAGGGTCCTTCCAGTGCCAGTGTCTCCAGGGGTATTCGGGCCCCCGCTGTGAGATCGATGTCAATGAATGCCTCTCGAATCCATGCCAGAACGACGCCACCTGCCTGGACCAGATCGGTGAATTCCAGTGTATCTGCATGCCAGGTGGGTAGAAGGGCTGTCACTTTTCTCTCTCCTAGACCCCAATCCTGATCCTTGGCCCTGGGGAGGAGCATGGTTTACTTTGAGAGGACACCATGGGCACGCAGATCTGATGGCAGGATTGTGGCCACCACTTGCCAATGAGCGACTACTTTGCACGGAAGTGTGATTATTTGTAACCTTACCATTAGTGTTTTTGAAACCTTCTAGGAACAGGGACAAGGGAGGTTCCTTGGGCAAGGGAAATCCTGCTGTGGGGCATTTAAAAACCCTCCAGCTGGAAGTCCCATAACTAAACCTGAGAGCCCACAGGCCCTGACATCAGCAAACTGAACCCCTAAGTGGAGAGACCTCCAGTGACATCAGTGGGCTTCAGTCAGAGCTCTGATTTGCAGGGAAGGTCTGTGCAGGTGCAGGTGGGAGGCGGGAGGCTGATTTTTGTCAGGGAATGAAGCTTAGAAGAAAAATCCGCTGCAGGGTTTGTTTTTCTTTCATTAAACTTCCTTGACGATATTGCGGCAATAGGAATATTGGGGATGGGTGGGGAGATAGAAACCAACGAGGGCGCTGGGTGCACAGAGAATGCAGGATCGGGCCCTTTTTATACAATGCCTCTTACAAACATAGGATTTACCAGACTGGCCCACACTGGGGTCCGTATCCTGTCTCCGACAGTGGCCAGCCCCAGCTGCTTCAGGGGAAGGTGCAAGTACCCCATGATGGAGATTTATGGAACACCTTGCCCATAGAGAAGGCTTCCTGATGACGCCCATCAGCCACAGGTTGGCTTTTGCTCTGGAGCATTGCAGGCCACTGTCCCGTGTTCCCCTAACACGGCGGGCTACAGCCACGCCTGGCGTCCCTCGGTGCAGGCCGGCAATGCTCAGCATGTGGGTCTTTTGCTGCAAACTCTGAGAGGCCCTTTGGATCTCTGACTTGCAGGTTACGAGGGCATTTACTGTGAAATCAACACGGACGAGTGTGCCAGCAGCCCCTGCCTGCACAACGGGAACTGCATCGATAAGATCAACGAGTTCCACTGCGAGTGCCCCACAGGTACGGGGCGATCGATAGCATTGCCTTCAGCGTAAGCCTTTGTAGTGGAAAGAAAGTTGGAATTAATCCACCACCCAGAGGCAACGCTGGGCTGATGGATTTCAACCCAGCAGAGTGGGGCAGATCCCTGGAGCTCAGGGAAATAACGCTCCTTTCGTTTGAAGCCTCCTAACTTTGGCAGCCCGGATATGAGTCTGGAAACTTAAATGTGAGCACCAGGCGCATTCCGGGAAGGGAGGAAGGAGTGCCAGCGGGATTTCTCCCTTAGACCCAGTAAGTGTGTGGGGAGAGCTGTCCGGGATCCTCTCTCCCACCCAAGAATCCCCAACGGCCTATGCTGGAGAGATTCTGGCAGATGATTTCAGCGAGCCCTGCAGGGCAGCGAGCTCTGTAAACCGGTGACTGATGTATGTGTCCCACTGCCCCCTGTTGGCTGGAATAAGAGCTGCCCTACTGTGTGTCACAGGCCCTGTATTGTGAAGAGATTCTCCTTTAGCTCCAGAGACATGCCTCAAAGCACAACAGCGTGCAGTGCAGGGACAGTCACAAAGGCCTGAGTCACCATAGAAGAACTGGTGTAAATCAGCATCTCTCCATTGCAATCTATGGAGCGCAACTGATTTATCCCAGAGCAGCACCTGGCCCTTTTCTGGTGTGAGGCCCAATCGGCCAGGTGAAAGAAGAGGCACGGGAGGTTCCCTTCATGGCAGCCCCAGCCCTTTCCTCCTGTGGAGCCGAATCCTGAATGGAGCTGAGCGCCCACAAATCCCAGGGACTTCAGTGGGAGCCGTGTGGGTGGGAAGATGCATCGCAGCCCGCAGGCATTCAATGGGAGAGCCCTTCCCGCGGAGCGGGGCCTGCCCAGCCAGCGGGAGAGAGGAGCGAGGATTAAAAAAGCCCAACTTTGCACTTGAAAAGGCCCCAGTGTGGGGAGGAGGGGCGGCTGGGCAGAGGGGCCGCCGCTGGCAGGTTTGAATAAGGTGTCAAAGTCAGGGAGTAGAGCAGAGAATGGGGAGACGGTTAATCTGTGAAAGGAGGTTTTGAAGTTCAGAGCCTTCGCTCCTCTAGAGATGTAAATAAGATGTGCTCAATGCTGGGTCACAGCCCCCCATCCAGCCATCACCATGGAAACCCCAGCCCGGTCTGGAAAATGTCCTCTCCTGCGGGGGAGCAAGGGTTCCTCCGGCCTCATGTGTGGGGCTGGGAAATACTCGGATTGTAAAGAATTGAGCTGGGACGGTGGAGGGGGCAAACCACTGGTGGAATCTGCTAGCTGGAGCTGCATGTCTGTTTGCCATGGCCGAGCCCAAGGGCTGCTCGCCTTCTGCCCCGCCCCCCTTGCTGGTGATAGGAGCCATTGTCTCAAACTTGCTCGGAGTAAGCGCCCCTGTTAAGGGGTGAGGGTAGAGAGGCAGTGGGTGGGGAACAAGAAGTTAATCCAGGTTGTGTCTGGGCTGTCGGGGTGAAGCCAGGGGTTCTTCATTCCTCTGCTCTAGCCGCCACCTCCTGCCCAGTGCAGACCTATGAACACCCGCAGCCCCGTTAGTCCCATTCTCGCCGAGCTGGCCCCTGAAATGCTCCCAAGGAGCCGGTGCTCGTCCCAGCGCTGGCCTTGCCGGGGCAGTGCCAAACGAGCTTTCTCTCTGTGTTCTCTTCCAGGCTTTAACGGGCACCTGTGTCAGTATGACATAGACGAGTGCGCCAGCACGCCGTGCAAGAACGGGGCTAAGTGCATCGACGGCCCCAACACCTACACCTGCGAGTGCACAGAAGGTGGGGAGACCGTTTGCTGACCAGTCGGAATGGGGTGCGGGTGTTGGCTGGGAACTGGGAGTCCTAGGTCCAATTCATGCCTCTGCCAGGGATTCGCTGAGAGATCGTGGATAAATCACCCTTTGCTTCAGTTTCTGCCTCTGTAAAATGGGGAAATAATTTAATGCTGAAGCGTTAATCAGGGCTCGATCCAGCTCGCGGTGCGGAGTTATGTGCCTGAATGCCAGCGCAGCAGGATCAAGTTCTGGAAGCTTGTCAAGGGCTTTGAGCTGCGTAGGCAAAAGGTGCTATAGAAGGGCAGCATCTAGAAATAATGGGCCAGATTCCTGGAGTCAACCGATATCGGAACTGATTTAGTGCCGTGTTTAGACTGTAGGATCTTTGGGGAAGGGACTGGCTCTCGCTGCATGTCCGTGCAGCGCCTGGCACAACGGGGCCCTGATCTGTCAGGGTCTGTAGGAACTGCCGTTATACCAGTAATGAACTCTACTTATAATCCCACCTGCCTGGGACTTGTTGTTTGGGGCCTGTCCTCTTCCCCTGTCTCTACTCCCCGCCTCCAAGGCAAATGCTAGCAAGACAGAGAAGGAGGGAAATAAAGCAGCCTCTATCGTCCAAACAAGGTGCAAGGCTCTGTGGGCTCGATGAGTGAAACCTAAGGAATGACTGGCCCAAACGATGACATGAGCCCCAGTGGCAAACAGTGGCTCTTTTGTGGAGCAGCTCCCGCCAGAAATCTTCCAGCTGAATGGCCTCTAATTAGTGTATTGCTAATGCCAAGCCCCGATGAAAAGCTGCTATGTGGGTTTCACGGAGGATAGTCAAAGCTGTACTTTGTCCTCCACGCCCCCGCCCCCCACTTCTGGGAGCGGAGTAGGGCCGGATAATGGCGAGAGCGTTATTATCTCCGGGTGCGCGCGCCCCTTCCCCCCTCGGATTCCATGACAAACGCACGGAGAGGCCGGCAGGCGAGTGAGGGACCGGCTCCTGCGCGGAGCCAGCTTAATGCTGATCATTGTGTATCACCGGGACAAAGCCCAGCTCTCCTGGCTCTGAAAGGCCCTTTCGTTCGAGTGCGGGGGAGACGCTTTTGTTCTGTGCGCTCCGGCCACGTTCTCAAGCAAAGCCCCACTGACTCCTCGGGCCTTGTGCTCTCGCTGCGCTGGGGGAGCTTGGCTGGGAAGGGCGGTTATTAATTAGGGGGAAGGGGGTAGCAGTTGCAAGGTTGATAGAGATAGGCTGGCTCTCCATGCAGCTTGGCATCTTGGGGCCCAGTTCCCCAAGAGAGGCTTCCACTCCCACTGAAAGCTAAGGGAGTGTGAAGCACGGGATTGGGCACCTGGGTCCTTATGCTAGAAGAGGCCAAGGAGCCGCTCTCCAATGGAAAGGAGGAAGGAACGATTGCCTAGTGGTTACAGCATTAGCCCGGGAGTCAGGAGACCCAAGTTCAATTCCCTGCTCTGCCACAGACTCCCAGCGTGACTGCTCTGTGCCTCAGTTTCCCTTCTGCACAATGGGAATAATAGCACAGCCCTGCCGCCTAGAGAGGCTCCATGCAGTGATGTTTGTGAGGTGTGCAGATACTGCAGTGACAGGGGCTTGACAAGATAGAAACGCTGGGATCAGACAAGTGCCTAGGTAGATAAAAACACTGTGATTGCATTAAAGAGCAACTCATGTCCACTGTCCAGTTCACCCAGAGGCTGGATACAATGGTGCCACCTCCCCCATCTCGCTATTTGCAAACCCATTCCGACTTAAGGTGGCTCCCTCCGACGCACGTTGTGAATCTCTGCAGCCTGCAATTCACCCACTCACCCTTCGGCCTGGCTCTGTTTCCAGGTTCTTTAGACTGGACAAATGTTCCCTACAGAGCTGCTAGCATGACAGATCAGGCAGGGTTGGGACTGTGGCTCTCCAGTGAAGCCAGCGACTGTAGGCACACATAAGCCATACCGGCTGGCTCCATGGCATGGTGGGTGGGGAATACCTTGGTCCCAGCCCATTTGTTCCCGGGGGAAGGGATGAGCCAGCATGTAGTCTGACTCTGCTGTGGTATCTCCAGAGGCTGTTAGTGGGCACTGGACAGCACGCTATCTAGGTGTGGTCGGGTGGAAATGGAATGGCTATGAGGTTGTCTGTGGATGGCTGAAGGAAAAATGGGTAATCCTTAGGACTTAAACTCCCTCTCTGTTCCCTCCCCTAGCTGCTTGGGGAGGGAAGCCAGGGGCATGATGGGTCTGCTCTGAAGGGATTCTGAGCTTTGCAGCTCTTGTTAGGGGGTGGCGAGTACTTGGCGCCTCTCAGGACCAGGCCCTGCATTAGGAGGAGCAAGCGCACGATGCGAGGCTCCCACTCTGACTGCTGGCTTCTTCCCCGTGGCAGGATTTGCTGGTGCTCACTGCGAAATCGACAAAAACGAATGTGACCCTGACCCGTGCCACTACGGGACCTGCAGAGACGGCGTCGCTGCCTTCACCTGTCTCTGCCAGCCTGGCTACACGGGCCACCTCTGTGAATTCAACATCAACGAGTGCCAGAGCCAGCCGTGCAAAAATGGAGGGACCTGCCAGGACAGGGACAACGCCTACAACTGCCTGTGCCTCAAAGGCACCACGGGTAAGGAGGAGTCCCCCATCTGGGGCACTGTCTTAGCAGTGAACAGGGCAGTCCGGGCTCCAGCAGGACTCCAGCTCTCTGTCCATGAGGAGTGGGGTGTGTGTGAGCAGTCAAGATGAGCATGAACAGTTGGATCATGGAAACAAAACCAGGGGATGTGGAGCTAATTAAAGCTCTTGCTTTGTCTCCCAATGCCTGGCTGATTATGGAAAAGGCCTGTGGGTTTCCTATGGAGAGGACAAGTTCTCCCAGCTTGAATGTCTATTTCAGAACCACCTCCACACCTGGGGGTCTGGAAAAAACTTTCAAAGGGAGAGGGGGGAGAGAGTGCCTCAGTTCCCCACCCCCACTGTCAGTCTCTTCTCACTATATTTTGTCTTGTCAGTGAGGCCTGAGGCCTGTAAACTTCTTGTAACATTTTCCTCTTTAAGGGCCTAACTGTGAAATCAACCTGGATGACTGTGCTAGCAATCCGTGTGACTACGGCAAGTGCCTAGACAAGATCAATGGCTATGAATGTACCTGCGAGCCAGGCTACACCGGTGAGAGCTGCTGCTGGTCACTGGAGAAAGGGCCGGGGGCAGGATGGAGTGGGGAGCTCGCTATGATCATAGGGCCGGATTTTCCCACCCAGCTTTAATCAAGCCCTCTGATTTGCAAGCTCAGTTGGGTATTTAGATGTCTGAATCCTCTAAATTCCACCTACAAACTTTGGATGCAGGGCCAGAGGCCAGTGGCTGGGTCTCTGGGGCTTGCAGAGTCCCTTCCCTGACGCTGAGGCTGGGTGCAAAGAGGAGGTAACGGCAGAAGAACTTATGAAATGATGGATTATTCTTTCTATTATGGTAGGACCTAGAGCCCTAATCAGGGATTAAGGCCCCATTGCGCTAGGCGCTGTACACCCATATAATAAACAAGTCCCTGCCCCAGAGAGCTGCCATCTCTACACTGGGCGGGAGATGCGTGTACATTGGAAGACACATTTATTTAGAGAATGTACAATGATTTCACCTCACTGCGCAGAGCGGGGCAGCTGCCCTGCTGCTGTGTGTTCTGCAGCTGGTGAGGGATGTGCGCCACCATTTTGGAAGTGGCTGGAGATCCTGGATGCCTCCGTTCCTAGGCCCCCAACTCGAGACTCCTCAAAAGGACCAGATTTTCCCGAGGGCGGGTGCTCGGCTCTTCCTGTAGAGCGGGCCCCATCAGCTGGTCTCCAGTTGGGCCCCAAAGTCTCGGATCACCTTGGAAATTGTAGCCTTCGCTGCCAGTCTCCATCAGCCTGTTTCGGGGGGCTCCATGCTTGGCCTAGCCCAGGCTCTAGCTGCGTCTGAAGCTTGCCTTGGACACTAGTGTAGACCCTGTCCCTGCCTCCTTGCCACAGCGTCGGCTGGTCTATGAAACGAGCTATTCACTCTCCCTAAGGGAGGCGGGGGCTCCTGCCGGCTCGGGTGGGTGACTTAGCTGAGGCCAGGAATAGAGAGAGCCGAAAGCTGTTGATTAGGCTCCTGCACCGTCAAATCCCGTGGGTATCGGGTTGCTGCCTCGTCTAACTGGTTTGTTTGATCGCCGCTGGGAAATGCGTACGTCCTTTGATACGCACAGACCCCGGCTGGCTCCCTGCTCACCCGCAGCGGGGGCGGTAGCCTTGCAGAGCCTCTCTGCCCTGTGCCTGCTGCCAGGGGCTTTGAATAGGGCCTTTCTTTGCCAGGCTGCCAGCAGGTAGGGTTACAGGCTGAGATTCCTCCTGCAGCCAAAGGAATGTCAGGGATGGCTTCGCTTCCACCAGCTGTATTTAATTTAGAAGAGAGGCAAGGCAGGCACTGCTAAGTCACCTTGCCCCAAAGAGGAGTCATGCTGGTGGTTACCAGCCCAGCTGGGGCATGTACCTTTAGAACCAGCACTGCGTGGAGATTCCGTCCTACCGTCCTTTACGCAGGCCGGGTGTCCCTTGCACTCTGGGAGTCTTGCCTACCTGCCCTGAGACCCCTGGTATTCTTACTCCCCTGATGGGACGTGGGAGAGTTCCCAGGATGCCTTGCATGCTTCACGGAGGTGACGCTTTTTGGCTTTTCCCCTTCCTAGGGAGAATGTGCAACATCAACATCGACGAATGTGCCGGCAACCCGTGCCACAACGGCGGAACCTGTAAGGACGGCATCAACGGCTTCACGTGCATCTGCCCCGAGGGATACCACGACCCCATGTGCGTGCTGGAAGTGAATGAGTGTAACAGCAACCCCTGCATCCATGGGAAATGCAATGACGGACTCAATGGGTAGGTTTTCAGGAAGCCGACAGCATGCATCTGTCCACGCCACTCTGTTAATGCATGTTCCAAATTCCAGCAGCACCCCTTGCTATTCCAATTTTGGGCCCCAGCACAGCTCTGCCGCAACACCCAAATCTTGCTCCGCAGCCCTCCTGCTTGTGAAAGTAGAGAAAGAACTGACAGGGATTTGAAGGGAATTTCAATGCAAACAGTCCCCTCTGTGAGCAAGAGTCAGGCTAGCTGTAACCCTAATAACGCAAAATTTGTAGAAGCAAGGATTGTGTGAGGCGAGTGGGAAAGAACTGGGTGAGAAGTTGTTGCGACCTTGTGTTAGATAAGTATGAAATGCAGACTATAGTCTAAATAGAGGTGAGAAAAATAAGATATCAGAGTGACCTATGTCTAAACAAAATGCAGCTGTTGCTCATTATTGTATGTAACAAAGGTATACATGCTTGCTGTAATTATTTACCTAGAGAGAGACCTGTTTAGCTCTCTCCCTCCACGTAATTGCTAGAGATAATAAAGTATCTGACTTGCTGCACCCAACCTAAGAGTGAGAACTCGGTTTTTCTCCGACATGCTATTCCAGAGAGGGGGTCCCACATACAGCTCGGTCAGTGCACCCCATTGCTGGTGTACATGGCTAGCTACAGGTGCAGCCCCTGGCTTCTACTGAGCAAAGACTGCCAAGTGTCCTGAATTGCCATGGTGGTTTGGGGACTTGTAGAAATCCAGATTTGAACTTTAGATTCCAGGTGTGAGGAGCTGTAGTCCCCTGAGATCTAGCATTTGACTTAATGCAGGTCTCTTACAATTCTGGAATCTTGCAGTCCTGTCTAGGAGCCTCTAAAACGCTGGTTCTCCAACTGCTCAGTCATCCAGGATTAGCAGTGAGCTCTTTTCTCTGCTTCAGTGTGACTGGGAACTTGTGCTTCAAATAAGTTCTGAGGGCTACAAAACAAGGGTTGATTGAAGGGGTGAGGGGGGGGGGATGAGTACAACTGGACTCTCTGCTTTATATTTTTCTTTCTGACAAAAGCTACAGGTGTGATTGTGACCCAGGCTGGAGCGGGACAAACTGCGACATCAACAACAACGAGTGTGAATCGAATCCTTGCATGAACGGGGGCACCTGCAAGGATATGACCAGCGGATACATCTGTACCTGCCGGGAGGGATTCAGCGGTAAGGGCTGTCGCTACTTTCTTACAGCTGAGTGGCGGATGTGTGGGAGCTTTGCTTCTGTGGATGGTTCTGTGTGAATTTATTGTCTTGGAACACACGCTACGCATCTATGGGAAAGGCAGCAATGGACGGGTCAGCACTGGGCTTTGAACCTGGGACCTTCTGCACTAAAAGTGCTGATCGCCACAACTTCAGCTAAAGGAGATACTCCTCTAGCTGGTAACAGTAGTAAACTCTTAACCTCTTATCTGGACCGGCCTCTAGAGGTAACCAGTGGGTTCTGTGTGCTATGTGTGCATCATTGCCTCATTCATCCCGTCCTCCTGTTCTTCTCTCTTACTTTCCCATCATACCATTCGTCTTGCGCCAGAGGAAACCTCCATCATGGTCTATACTGAGTTTAAAGCAACAGAGGGTCCTGTGGCACCTGTTGCTTTTTACAGATTCAGACTAACACTGCTACCCCTCTGATACTTTACACCGACTTTGCTGACGTGAGTTTGGTTCTTCTAATTCAGGACCCAACTGCCAGACCAATATCAATGAATGTGCTTCCAACCCTTGCCTGAATCAGGGAACCTGCATAGATGATGTAGCCGGCTACAAATGCAACTGTCTCCTGCCATATACAGGTAAGAAGGCAGCCTGTGCTGAAAGTTACACTGCAGCAGAACGGCTGCACCGGCTTTCGGGTCCTGCAGCCTTTCCTCAAGAGAGATCAGCCCTGAAAAGAGAGTCACTGAGCAGCAGAGCACTCTCCCTTCTCAGGCAGCACCGCCCCAATACCTCCGCAGGAGAGTTTTGCTATTGACTTCAGTGGGAGCAAGGTCTAGCCCATAATTCATAAAATACCAGCCTCCCTCCCTGTGGCGCACATGCCATGAACCATATCCTCAGCCGGCGTAAGTCAAAGAGGCAGCGCTGACTTCCTTGGAGCGTTGCCAACTTTCCTGAGCTGAGGAGCTGGGACCGCATACAGGACATGATGGGGTGACCCGGGCAGTGTTTTGGCACAGCCAAACCTTAGAAAAGGAAACTCCAAGGAGCTTTCGGAAGCGGCAGGGCAGGATTTTGAACTTGTGCTTCGTCCCTGCCCCTTTCTTACGAATACAGAAGTGAAGATGTGGTTTGTGGGCTCTGGGCTCCCGTTCTCCTCCTCATCCGGCGCTGGGTTATTAATGAAAGCGTGTCGTGGCTGCTCTGCTTTCAGTCCTGTCCCCCTTTCAGGGTCTGTTTTGTGGACAACTCCTGTTTACCCACTGACCCTCCTTTTGGAAAAATATGCAGCAGGTCGGGGTGCAGAATATGCTGTGGATTCCGTAGGGGGAGGAATTTCTGCTGACCTGATTCCTGTTTGCCAGTTTCCTGCTTCCTCTTGCACAAAATGGCAACATGTGCACAATTGTAGGAAGCCATGACTAGTTTCCTGTCTTCGCCAGTAGCCATGGGAACCAATGCGGGGAGGAGGAGAGTGGAAGGCTCTGGAAACTAGCAAAGGCCAACTTAGAAGATAACGGCTGACAAGGAAGATAACATTTTGGAGGGAATTTAGCTCTTGGCTGGTGTGTAAACAGGAAAAACGACCATTCAGGGGCGTTTGAAAGCCCTCCCCCCAAAATTGCACTTTCCTTTCAAATAAAAGCTCGGTTTTGGATTGTCTCCATAGTTTTAATATTTAAAATCTGAAAGGTGGGCGCCCAGGCTCTCTCTGGACTGGGAACCGGGACCAAGTACTGTAAAACCATTCAAAGCCCCCCCAGCAGATGGGACATCCCCGTCCTTCCCAATAAGGAGCTCCTCTGGAAGGCCTCCAAGAGGCAGGTCATGAGTGGGGAGTGCAGCTCTACATAGGCGGGTCGGTTTCCATGAAATCTGTGGGAATTCTGAAATGACCCTGGAGGGTTATGGAGGAAGCATGAGCTCCTTTGTCTTGTCAAGGCCTGGAACTAGCCCAAGACTTCTTGGGCAGCAGGCTGGATGCAGCGAGCATGTCACAGGCCCTGCCACCTTTTGTTGACTCGGGACAGCAGCCTGCCATCAAGGCTTCAGCCGTGTGTGTGTCTCTCTCTCTGCCCACAGGGGCTACGTGCGAGGATGTGCTAGCTCCGTGTGCGGCTGGTCCGTGTAAGAATGGTGGCGAGTGCAGAGAGTCGGAGGACTACGAGAGCTTCTCCTGCGTGTGCCCTTCCGGCTGGCAAGGTATGGAGGGGATCTCTGCTGCGTGCGCTGATCTGTCCTCTTCCGAGTTCAGCACTCTCCTCTCTCTGGGCAGCCAGGTTGTGCTGAACCCTCCTTTGGTTTTGTGCCTTCCCTTTCCCATGTGGTTCCGAGAATATCAGAACAAAGGTGGGAGCATGGCCTCGTTGTTAAATTAAGGATATGAGAACCAAGACTCCTGGCTCTGCAACTGACTCACTGCGTGACCGTGGTCAACTCACTCCCCATATGTGTGCTGCAGCCTCCTCCGTCCCAATGGGAACAGTGATACTTACCCAGCGCAGGGCTGATCTGTTCTGGAACTGGTGCTAGAGGAAACCGTGGTGGCAGCACTTCTACCAGCATGTTAAAATGCTAACGCTTTCCCTCCCTTTCTCTTGCAGGTCAAACATGTGAGATTGACATCAACGAATGTGTGAAAAGCCCCTGTCGAAATGGCGCCACGTGCCAGAACACAGATGGGACCTACCGCTGCAACTGCAAAGCGGGCTACACCGGCCACAACTGCGACACCGACATCGACGACTGCAAGCCAAGTAAGAGCTGGTGCTAAAATCATAAGGGTATCCACAGCCCTGGCATCCCTTACCCTCCTGGTCTGGAGTCAGGGACATTTTGTGCGGTGTGAATAAATGGAGGCTGCAATTGCAACAGTCCCCCCCCCCACCTCCCAGGGGCATCTGGGATTCCCCTTTGCTTAGGGTGGGAAACAATGTTGCCCTTTTAATGCCACCTGTTGCACCTTGTGTGGTGTTTTTAAAGGTACCCTCGCCGTTGTCCAAAAGAGAATCGGAACTTTTGGACTGGCCCTGTACCCGGTGTCATCATGTAGACCAGGGCAGAATGGGTGTGAATCAGTAATGGCAGCATTTCACGCCTACTCTGCCGTGGCGCCGATGACAACACCAGGGGCAGGGAATGGAGAATCAGGCTCTTTGTGCGTTCAGTGCCAGCTCCTGCCTTGTCCAGGGTCGGGCCAGGGCTGCCTTGCTCAGCTGCTTTGATGCTCCTGTGAGCGAATCGGCCGGCTGAGCTCCCGAACTGGAGATCGCTTCAGTTTGGGCTGGGTTCTTTTCATGGCTGAACTGCCCCGTTTTCTCAGCGTGATCTGGCTGCTCGCAGGTGGCGGCATTAGGGGCTAACGCCCGGCTTCACTGCTGTGTTTGGGGCTGTGAACTGCTGTATCTTAATGCCACGTGACTGCCTCTTCTTTCAGATCCCTGCCATAACGGCGGCTCCTGCTCTGACAGCATCGACGCCTTCTTCTGCGACTGCCTGGCAGGCTTCCGGGGGCCCAAGTGCGAGGAGGACATCAACGAGTGCGCCAGCAACCCCTGCAAGAACGGGGCCAACTGCACGGATTGTGTCAACAGCTACACGTGCACCTGCCCCTCTGGCTTCAGCGGGATCCACTGTGAGAACAACACACCTGACTGCACAGAAAGGTAACCGGCCGGGGCGGGCGCTGTGTGGGATGCTGAATCCCTGGCTGCTGCCAAGGGGCGACGGTGGGCCCGGGAGTCGCTGTAATGCCCAGTATCCCAGCAGCCCCGAGGGGCTCACTCCATTGGCCAGTGGCATTGGGGGGGGCCCTTGTGAGGATGCTATGTTGGGGAAGGCCCATATCCTGTCTCCCCCGAGGATTCTCATCTCCGCTCTGGAGTTGCTTGAGGAGCCTGGTCTGGCAACTAATCTTGCCAAAGGGTGAAGGAAGGAATTAGTTCAGCTCCTATTGGCTTAAAAAAAAAAGCCCTCGTTGATTTCTGTGGAGCTGGATCAGGCCCCATAGGTCAGACCCTGAGGTCCTTGCTGTACCGCCACTGAAGCCAATGAGCTGGTGTCTGAGGGCTTTACGATATGCAGCCCTCTCCCAGCCAAAACGCCCACATGCTTCTGCTGGAGTTGTGTTAAGGCACTGGACTGGGACTCTGGAGACCCGCGTTCAATCCCTCGGGCAAGTTGCTTAGTGTCTCTGGGTTTCAGCGGTACAGTGGGGATGCTAGTATATCCCTGCCTCCCAGTAGGGCTGGGAGGGTTACTACGTTCAAGGATGTGACCGGCTCAGATAGAACCGTGAATAGGGCTATGTAGCTACCTTACACAAAGCTGGGAAATGAAGTTTGGGCCCAAACCATGTGGTGTTTGCTCCAGTCATTAAAATGGTGGATTTACATTGCAAGACCATATATTTTTAAAAACCCCATGAACTCTCCTTACGTTAGGTGCTAGCTTGTGAGAGGTACAAGCCATGGGCTCTGCCATTTAGTGGTTGAACCAGAGGACTAACAGTCTGGACTCCTGGGTTCTGTTTCTAGCTCTGCCACTACACTAAAGTCTGACCTTGGGCAAGACACACAAGCTTTCTGAGCTTCAGTTTCCCCATCTGTGCACTTATCTCCTTCCCAGAGGGGTTTTGAGACTGAACCAGTTAATGTTTGTACAAGGGCTTTGAGATCCACGAATGGAGAATGCTTCCCAGTAAACAATAGTGACGATTGTAATGGCAATGTTTGTTTTCCTTCCAGCTCCTGTTTTAATGGGGGAACCTGCGTCGACGGCATCAACACCTTCACCTGCGTGTGCCCACCTGGCTTCACGGGCAGCTACTGCGAGCATGACATCAACGAATGCGACTCCAAGCCGTGCTTGAATGGGGGCACCTGCCAGGACAGCTACGGGACCTACAAGTGCACCTGTCCGCAGGGCTACACCGGCCTCAACTGTCAGGTAAAGAACAGTCAGCCCATCAATCACATGAGGCCGGATCCTCACGTAGCATCCTAGAAGGATCGCCAGTTTACACCAATGGAGCATCTGCCCTAGGTTCACTGCAGCTCAGCAGCCCAGATCCAGAGGTCTCCTTTCTCTCCTACTTGCTATGTCCTGCACAATCCTTTCCGTTCTCAAGCAGAGTATGAACTTCCTTCTCCTCTCCCCAGAATCTGGTGCGCTGGTGCGACTCCTCTCCCTGCAAAAACGGAGGCAAGTGCTGGCAGACCAACAACCTGTACCGCTGCGAGTGCAACAGCGGGTGGACGGGCCTGTATTGTGACGTCCCCAGCGTATCCTGTGATGTGGCTGCAAAGCAGCAAGGTAACTTCTGCCCTTGCTGCTGTCTTCTGGGCAATAGCGCCCCGGGGCCTGTCAATTCATGGAGGTTTAGGGTCAGATTTCCAAGGAATGGCCAAACTGTATTTGGCACAGGGCCCGGGAAATGGGGAGAAAGGTGGCTGTACACCCTGACTCCTAGCACTGCTGGGGGCTAGTTCAGCCTCTGGCACAAGTTAAAGCAACCTCAGGGCTGCTGTGATTTACGACTCGGAACAGCTCCCAGTGGCTGCTGTCCTGGCCAGAGATCACCGGAGTGACACAAAGAAGCCAGAGCGAGGGCCAAGACCTGGCACTTCTAATAGTGCCCTATGGGGGTGCTTTTCTCAAAGAGCAGCCTCCCCTGTACAGGCCCATTTTGCACAAACATGCCCATGCATCGCTGGCCTTGCGTGTGCTTCACTGTGTGCTCCCGGCCTTGTGCTCTCCCAGGCGTCGACATGGTGCACCTGTGCAGGAACTCCGGCCTCTGCGTGGATACAGGCAACACGCACTTCTGCCGCTGCCAGGCTGGCTACACCGGCAGCTACTGCGAGGAGCAGGTGGACGAGTGCTCCCCGAACCCCTGCCAGAATGGAGCTACATGCACGGACTACCTGGGAGGCTACTCCTGTGAGGTACGCTGGCTGGCTGCCAGCACTCTGGGGGAACACGTGGGGCTTAGCAGTTAGAGCAAAGAGCTGGGAGATGGGATGCTCGGGTTCTACTCCTGACTCTGCAACTTCGGACAAGACACTTCGCTTCTCTGTGCCTCACTCTTCTCCGTCTGTAAAGTGGGATTAACAGCATTGCCTGTGCATAACCCATTTGTGTTGGTAGCGTGCTTTGAGATCCACAGATGGCAGGAGCTTTGTAAGTGCTCATTATTTTCTCTCTCTCTCTCTTCTATAAACAAAGCTGTCCAAACTTCTGCCAGACCATACTGCCTCATTGGCAACTGACTAGTTCCCTCTGGGCTGCCCCCGGTTTGCATAAAATGGAGTCGATTGCAGCTGCAATCTGCAATACTGAGGCCCGGGTATTGCTGGGGAGAGAGGGAAAGCAGTGTTTAGCCCATGCTTTGGACATCCTGGCCTTTAATCAGGGCTAGAATAGCCCCCACATGACCGCTGAAGGAAGAGATCAGGCACTCAGATACCTCAGTGATGGGAACAGTATAGGAACCTGAGATTAGAACTGAACAGGTTCATTATCAGAGTGAATGTAACTAATGGTTCCCCTTATTCCTCCCTTGCAGTGTGTTGCTGGCTATCACGGAGTTAACTGCTCAGAGGAGATCAATGAGTGCCTGTCTCACCCGTGCCAGAATGGAGGAACCTGCATCGATCTCATCAATACCTACAAATGCTCTTGCCCCAGAGGGACTCAAGGTAAATTAATGGGGAATACTTTTGAGTGCAGATATCCTTGATATGTGCTCATTAGCTCCTGTGTACGCACGCTGGTCTTAATGGCGGAAGCAGCTGCAGGAATATTGGATTACAGTAGCTTGTTAGCCCAGCCATCAAGGAGCTCAAGTGGTCTTGTAACGGTGTTGGTCCCCTCCTGCCAGAGACCGGGTGCCCTCAACTCCCACTGAAATGGCTGGAGGGGAGGTTGGCAAGCAGCTACTCACGCTGCAGGGGGAGACGCCGTCTGACTGCCCTGTTACCAGTGCCTGCCATGCTGACCAGTACTGACTCATGGTTTCCTTGCACTCCCCCATCAATCTGTCTGTCTCCGTCTCTTGTCCTATACTTAGCTTGTAAGCTCCATATCTTTTGGTTCTGGGTTTGTGCAGCGCCCAGCACAATGGAGTCCTGGTCCATGACCAGAGCCCAGGGGCGCTAGGGTAAAACAAAAAATAAATCCGACTGAACATGGGCTGTTCTTCCCACCCCATCTGTCCCCAGGGGTGCACTGTGAAATCAACGTTGACGACTGCAGCCCCTTCTTTGATCCTGTCACTCTGGGGCCCAAGTGCTTTAACAACGGCAGATGCATAGACCGGGTGGGCGGCTACAGCTGCAACTGCCCACCTGGCTTCGTGGGGGAGCGCTGCGAGGGGGACGTCAACGAGTGCCTCTCCAACCCGTGTGACGCGCGGGGGACCCAGAACTGCGTGCAGCGCGTCAACGATTACAAGTGCGAGTGCAGGCAGGGGTATGCAGGTGAGTGAGCCTTTCCCAGCCAGCCCAGGAAGGACCCCGAGGCTGCTGGTAACACGTCACACTCACGGGTGCCTCCTTCCCCCCACAGGCCGTCGCTGTGATACCGTGGTGGATGGCTGTAAGGGTAAACCCTGCAGGAACGGCGGAACGTGTGCAGTTGCTAGCAACACTGGCTGGGGCTTCATCTGTAAATGCCCCCCTGTACGTATCTAACTCCTTCCAGGTTTCACGCAACAGTTATGCTCCATGCTCATAGGAGGGCAAGCTAGGGGATCTAATAGTCCCATGCGGCCTGAAAATCTGAGTCCTAGTACATCATGTGGACCCTCCAAACCAGTACACTGGAGGGAGCTCAGACCAAAGGGGCCAGGTTGTGAGCCCCTTATTCACGAATCCCACTGCAGTTAATGGGAGTCCTCATGGGACAGTAACTGCTCACAATCTGGCCCCGTATGGTTAGGGGGCCGCCGGGAGTGATTAAAGCAAAGGGACTGTGGTAGCCAGGTGTGAGCGTGTGCAGGCCATGACCATGGCAGAGAGAGAGGAATTGGGGCAGGTGACCCAAAGCGGGAGAATGCCATCTATTACCCTACCCAGGAGCCAGAGGGGGCTGAGTATCAAGAGAACAGTGCCTAGCAGGGTGATCTGCTAGGACTGTAGAAGAGGCTCAAACTGGAGATGGTGGAAGCTCTGTTATATAGGCCATTTAAAGGTGGACTGGATGGAGGTATAGCTCAGTGGTTTGAGCATTGGCCTGCTAAACCCAGGGTTGTGAGTTCAATCCTTGAGGGGACCACTTAGTGATCTGGGCCAAAAATCAGTACTTGGTCCTGCTAGTGAAGGCAGGGGGCTGGACTCAATGACCTTTCAAGGTCCCTTCCAGTTCTAGGAGATGGGATATCTCCATTAATTTATAAATATCCTATGGGGAAGAGACCTGCTTTGGTTGGAGGTGGATGATCGCATGGTAGAGGAGCGTATAGATTTCCCCCCGTGTTTAATTTCAAGGTAAATGTTAAGGCTGTACTTTGATTTATTATTTTTGATCATAGTTAGGTGCCTGATTCCCAATTACTTTCAATGGGATTTAAGCACCTAACTCCCTTAGGCTGTAATGTACTAAAGAACGTTACGGTGGTTGTCCCAGAGCTGTGGCCAGGCTGGCAATAACGATGATGAGAGAATTCAGTGTCTAACACAGAACTGGACACCAAACCAGTGTGCTAGGTCACTGCTCTTCAGCTTTCACTATCTCCCTATCAGTTGGTTCCTCCTGATCCACGCTTCACAAGGCTGATGGTGGCAACATCAGAGACACTAACTCTGCCTCCCTGGCTCTTGTCTCCCCAGGATTTTGACGGCGCCACTTGTGAAAACGACTCGCGCACCTGTGGGAACCTGCGCTGCCTGAACGGCGGCACCTGCATCTCCAGCCACATGAGCTCCAGGTGCATATGTGATCCTGCCTTCACGGGGCCGGACTGCCAGTACCCCATCAGCAGCCCTTGCCATTCAAACCAATGTTACAACGGGGGCACCTGTGAATACTTCAGTGATGCTCCCCCATATTTCCGGTGCAAATGCCCTGCAAATTTCAATGGCTTATACTGCCACATCCTGGATTTCAATTTCCCGGGAGGCATCGGCTGGGACATCCCCCCACCCACAATTGAGGAGAAATGTGAGATACCCGATTGCGCGGGTTTCGCTGGCAACAAGATCTGCGATGCGAAGTGCAACAACCATTCCTGCGGCTGGGACGGAGGGGACTGTTCCCTCAACTTCAACGACCCCTGGAAGAACTGCTCCCAGTCGCTGGAGTGCTGGAAGTATTTCAACAACGAGCGGTGCGACAAGCAGTGCAACAACTCCGGGTGTCTGTACGACGGCTTTGACTGCCAGAAGGTGGAAGGGCAATGCAAGTAAGCAACCTCCTCCCCGTCCCTGTCCCTTCAAAGGCGGGGGCTTTCTGCTGATTATCGGAGGAACTTCTGCTGCTCGTTTTGCTTCTCCAGATGCTATTTCATATCTGGTGGGGCCAAATCCTGAGCAACCTCAACATCCACTGACTTCACTGGAAGTTGTAGGTGCTCACAACTTCCTGGGTTTGGCCCTTCTTTGACTCGATCGCCACATTATGTAACACCCCTGTTGGCTCCTTTTCGGGCATCTCTGCTGATGGAGCATCCTGCATAGAAATTCACCACTCTGGTGAATTCTACTCTAGAGATAGCAGTGCCTTGTTGAGTTTGGCACTGTTAGTGCTTCGTGGGAGATCAGCAGGAAACCACCAGGATTCTATAGGAAGTGGTGCTCATGTTACCATGGGTGGGACTCGTAGACTTTAAAGTCAGAAGGGACCATCATGATCATCTAGTCTGACCTCCTGCACATTGCAGGCCACAGAACCTCACCCACCCACTCCAGTAATGGACCCCTAATCTCTGGCTGAGTTACTGAAGTCCTCTAATCAAGATTTAAAGACTTCAAGTTACAGAGAATCCACCATTTACACTAGTTTAAACCTGCAAGTGACCCATGCCCCGTGCTGCAGAGGAAGGTGAAAACCCTCCAGGGTCTCTGCCAATCTGACTTGGGGGGAAATTCCCTCCCGACCCCACATATGGCAATCAGTTGGATCCTGAGCACATGGGCCAATACTGAAGCCATCCTTCTGGTGTGCTGCCGATGGCACCAACTTTCAGAAAGCCCCCAAATACTTGCTGGCATTTACTGAGCATTCGTTTGCAATAGTATGGATTTGATCTCAGGTTCCTGGACAAACTCTTTTGAGTAATTGTATTCTGCCTCTCTCAACTTCCCTGGGTCAAAGTCACTGTCTTCACATCCCGTCCTAAATTGCTACCTACAGTTTAATAGCTGCCATGTTTCACCCCAGAAGTGGTTGCTTTTCAGTATTGCATAAAGTGATTTCCCTCATTATAAGGCAATTTAGGATGTCAGGGTGAGCAGTGCTGTTGTTACAGGACAGAAATCCTTGAAACTCCTACTGCTATCTTAGTAGATGGATAATAAGAGTGGCTGTTGGTGTAATTAATCCTTTTCCCTTTCTTTTCCTTCTCCCTAGTCCTCTGTATGACCAATACTGTAAAGATCACTTTTCAGATGGTCACTGCGACCAGGGGTGTAACAACGCTGAGTGTGAATGGGATGGTCTGGACTGTGCCAACAACATGCCTGAGAAACTTGCAGATGGCACTTTGGTAGTGGTGGTCCTGATAACCCCAGAGAACCTGAAGAACAACTCCTTCAACTTCCTCCGGGAGCTCAGCCGTGTCCTTCACACCAATGTGGTCTTCAAGAAGAACCCCAAGGGAGAGTACATGATCTTCCCATACTACGGCAATGAAGAGGAGCTGAAAAAGCACCACATCAAGAGGTCAACGGAGAACTGGTCGGACATGCCCAGCGCCGTCTTCAACACAATAAAGACGTCCCTCTCGTCGCGTGTTGGTGAAAGGCAGCGGAGAGAGCTGGATCAGATGGATATCAGAGGGTGAGGGGGCAGAGAAAAGGCTTTCATTGGACAGCAGTTATTGTGCCCTATTAATATTAATAATCCGCTCTAAGGAAAATGCTGCAGGATGGAGAATTTTACCTAGATGTTGGTTTTAAATATGAAGTGGAACCGAATTTCTTATGCAAAAGAAGTTGGGAAGGGGGTGTCAATGCTGACAGGTTTCTGGTTTGGAATTTATTTTTTTAAATAATGCTACAACTGACATGGCTAATGGAGTCCCATGTGTTGGCTAGGAGTCACTCTGCGGGGGTGGGACTGGCAGTCAGAACTAGATTGGCTCTCGTTATTTTAGGAAGTCACTTAGTTAAGCCTCGGTTTCCTGACTGTAGAGGTCTGTTATGAGTCTCAATTACTGCAAAGTTGTAAGGTGCTTTGAGACACTTGCTGAAAAGTGCTGTATAGCTACAAAGGGCCCGATTCTCCTCCTGCTCAGAGCAGTGGAAGTCAGGAGTCCCTCCACTAAAATCAGCGGAGAATACGATGGGGTAAAACTGGTGTGAGAAGAGATTCAGGCCCCAAGTAGTATTGTTATTTATTACCCTATCGTGTTTGTGTGACTTCTGTCGTTGCTAAGGAAAGACATTCCTGTGTTACTGAACAGCTGACAAATAGACTTGGAGCTAAATCCTACAGTCCTCACACAGGTAGAACTCCAATTGACATTAACGAGAGCTGTGTCTAACTTAGGTCTGCAAGTTTGGCCCATGCATGAGTAAACAAGTCTGTTTCCACCATCTTAATCCACCCTGATGTGGGGTTATGGGGAGAACAGACATAGGTCTTGACTCTCCTTCAGTCTGATCATTGCTCTCTATTTCCATCTGCTCTTCTTCCATACAGATCCATCGTATACTTGGAAATTGACAACCGCCAGTGCATCCAATCCTCCTCGCAATGCTTTCAGAGCGCAACTGACGTGGCGGCTTTCCTGGGTGCCTTGGCCTCACTTGGTAACCTGAACATCCCCTACAAAATAGAAGCCGTTAAAAGTAAGTTTAGCTGGCAGCTGCTGGAGGGATTGAGACTGGAGGTGATTGAAACTTTCCAGCCCACATCCGTGATCCAATTATCAGCCAGCCGAGCTCAGAATGCTGTATCCAGAGACAGTTCGGCTTTAATAACCTTGAATCTTTTGTGTTTTTTAAATCTAAATTAATAAACTAATTCTGTATTTTTTTTTTATTTTGCTTAGTTCGGGTTTATTTCAAAATCATTACCACTAAAAAAGGGGAAAAAAAACCCAACTCCAATCAATGAGTGACATGTGAGGAGCTGGAGTTTGTATCTTCGAAATCCCCCTGAATCCTTTTGTCTTAACAGCTCAATGAGAGCGCAGTGATTTGAAGTTTGCTAATCCTTTTCCTTAAAGGAGAAAAAAGTAAAGCTGTCTCCTGATGCAGCGGGCTTGTGCAGAGGAGAATTTGCCAATAGTTTGCAATTCTGATTAATAGCGTATAAAATGACCTTATTTTGGGGGATGATTTAGATCAGCCATAGGTACCTCTATTAACTAATTTCGCTTCATTTGTGCTCCATCACCAGTTTGATATGCAGCTTAATGTCTCACTTTCTCCATGCGCCCCACTCTTTTTTAGGTGAAACAGCTGAGCCCCAGAGGAACTCCCAGCTGTATCCTATGTATGTGGTGGTGGCTGCACTTGTCTTGCTTGCTTTCATTGGAGTGGGAGTAGTGGTATCTCGAAAGCGGCGCAGGGAGCATGGGCAGCTCTGGTTCCCAGAAGGCTTCAAAGTGACAGAGTCAAGCAAGAAGAAGCGACGAGAACCACTTGGGGAGGATTCCGTTGGACTGAAGTGAGTAATCTTACTGTTAACCTGTTAAATGCTGTGGCGTGCAGCTACTAAGGGCAGGGCTACTCTAACGGAACCGTTCGAGCTCTCTCCTTTCGTGCTTGATACGCTACAGCAGGGAAAAGGTTATAGAGTTCTCAGGGTTTTGCGAGGGGAGAACAATACCCTAGCTTTGTGGGGGATTTTAATGTTTTGTAAATTACCATGAATTTCTTCATTTAGTTTTGTGCATGGAAAGCATGTGATCCATTGCCTCTCCGTTTTTGCAGAAGAACTAATTACTTGAGTTTTTCTGGTTTTTTTAAAGACCCCTGAAAAATGCTTCTGATGGCACCTTGATGGATGACAACCAGAATGAATGGGGTGATGAAGAAACCTTGGACACTAAG
This sequence comes from Chrysemys picta bellii, assembly GCF_011386835.1. Lineage (NCBI taxonomy): Eukaryota > Metazoa > Chordata > Testudines > Emydidae > Chrysemys > Chrysemys picta. The sequence goes on from NC_088808.1 coordinate 20,039,136, forward strand.
AAGTTCAGGGTAAGCGAACAGTAACCTTGCGCTGTTTCATTAGGAAGGTGAACAGTGCTATGAGACATAACACAAGGGTTTGCTCTAGGGCTCCAGACCACAACTTCTGAAGGCTCCTTTTCAACCTGCGTGTGATGGAAATGTAGCTTCGAGTCTCACACAGCTTTTCATTTCAACCCGGTTTTTTTATAGCGTCTCTTGCCTTTTCCTTGAGATCTGACTTTCAGCTTCCTTTGTCCTTTCTCAGTTTGAGGAGCAGGCGATGCTGCCAGACGTGGACGACCAGACAGATCACAGGCAGTGGACTCAACAGCACCTAGATGCAGCCGACCTGCGCATCTCTTCCATGGCACCCACCCCACCGCAAGGTGAAATTGATGCAGATTGTATGGATGTCAACGTTCGAGGGCCTGGTAAGGGAGATTCCTTGCTCTGATGGTTGCATAATTTAATCTACAAACCTCATTCTCTTTCTACAATTGAGCAGTGCACGAATATCTATCTAGTCCCATTTCTAATGTGCCTATTGCTGTGCTGCCATTGACACATCAGTCTTCATGTGACCTAACCCAGAAATGCCCCACCTAGAAGTCCTTCCATGTTGCATTGCTACTGTTTTGTATGATTTAAGGAGATTTGCCTTTGTGGCATTTTGTTTTCCATAAATCTCTCCTTATTTAACCACAGAGAGGGAAGTGAGAGAATCAAAGAGGTTAGAGTTGGGGGAAAATACCCATTCAATCATGCCGTTCATCTGCCTGCCAGTGCAGGATTGATCCCTATAGGATGTTTACAAGTGTTTTCTTGTCTAGTCAGGTTTTAACTATCCCAAGCATCAGAGCTTCATCCACTTCCCTTGGGAGACTGTTCCACAGTCAAATAAGAAAAGCTTTTAAACTTCAGTACAGTGCAGCTGTATTCTGCATAGTGTCTTCCATGTAAACCGTGCCCTGAAGTGCTTTGGAGAGTTGAATCCAAGACCGCAGACAAAATAGGGAAGCCAGTGAGTGGTGAGAAGCTACTGAATGAGGAATAAATTCAGACCTAAATCTGAGGAAGAGGGTTAGTTTCGGATGTTAGGAAGCAGATAGGAACCAGAGCTCGATGTGCCAGGAGAACAAGTAGTCCTGGCAAGTCAGAACGTCTCCCTGGAATCGCCTATCACAGAAGGGCAAAGAGTCCCTCGCTGTTCATGGGGTCGCTCTGTGTTTTCCAGACGGATTCACCCCGCTCATGATCGCTTCATGCAGTGGAGGAGGGCTGGAGACTGGCAACAGCGAAGAGGAGGAGGATGCTCCCGCTGTCATCTCGGATTTCATTTACCAGGGTGCCAGCCTGCACAACCAGACAGACCGAACCGGCGAGACGGCACTCCACCTGGCCGCCAGGTACTCTCGCTCCGATGCTGCCAAACGCCTGCTGGAGGCCAGTGCAGATGCAAACATCCAGGACAACATGGGCAGGACGCCCCTCCATGCAGCTGTCTCAGCTGATGCTCAAGGAGTCTTCCAGGTACATCAGTCTTAGCTAGCAACCTTTCCTACTGCGGTCCTTTCTCTACAGAGTAAGAGTATGAATTTTAGCATTTGCCCCAGCATTTAGTGCTGTGGAAAGGTACAATGATGTAAGCCTTGGCGACTTGAAGCCGCCTCTTTAGTGGCAGAGCAGGTACAGCATGGTGGCTGTGCAAGCCTCCCCAATGCTGCCCCGCTTATATGAGCCACCCCGGGCCTGCAGGGACCAACTCTAGGCACGAGAGAGGGAATTGAGCCTTCACAACACCTTCCAGACCTGGATCTCTCTGTAGCGGCTCCCAGCAAGAGGGCTGGTAGTTTTTGTTATGTGGACACCTCACTGGAATATTCGCTGGCTTTCTCCTAACATTTCCATGCGTTCATCTCGTTGTGGGCAGATCCTGATTAGGAACAGAGCGACCGATTTGGATGCCCGCATGCACGATGGGACCACGCCGCTGATCTTGGCAGCTCGCTTGGCCGTGGAGGGCATGCTGGAGGATCTGATCAATTGCCACGCGGATGTCAATGCAGTGGATGACCTAGGTATGGCAGTCTTCTAAAACATGCACCGCTGTCTGAGGTGTTGTGGGCAGGGAATATTTGTTGTTGTTCTAACTGCTGACTAATGCGGGCGGTATATCGCCTTCTTCTTCCCTAGGCAAATCAGCACTGCACTGGGCAGCTGCTGTGAATAACGTAGAAGCTGCCATGGTGCTGCTGAAGAACGGTGCCAATAAAGACATGCAGAACAACAAGGTAGGGATCTACAGGGCTAGCAGATGCAAGGCAATTATTTTCCTTGTACAAGTCAATCCGAGGGTCATCTTTGCCTAAAATTCAACCCTGGCTGCCAGATGGTGAGCTCTGTACAGACGCCCCCCGGGTTATGCAAACCTGACCTACGCAAATCTGCACTTACGGAAAAAGTTCCGTAAACTAGAAATAGTTTGGGGTGGGGTTTTTTTGCATAATGGTTGGGTATACGTTTCCGACTTACGCAAGACTTTCCAGAACGGAACGCTTGCATAAGTCAGGGAGCGTCTGCATCTGATTTTTACTCCAACTGAAGTTGATGGGAGTTGGCTTGAATATGGAGCCCAAGGGTTGGCCCCGTATGCAGTGTTAGTGACCTGTGTGCGGTTGGATTAGGAGGAAATAACAAGTGTTCGTTTGCTCACCTCATTGTGCCTTTGAGGTGAAGGTCACATGTGGTTAGTGGTTTAGTATTGGATATGGATGAGGTCACTAGCAGAATTCAAACACCGAGGCATTCAGCACAGTCTTGCCTCCAAAAAAGGGGTAACAGAAAACATCCTCCAGCCTAGGGTTCAACCCAGTTCGGTGACTAGTCCGAGCCCAACTTTCCCATGAGTATTGTCCCCACTCTGCCTCCCAGCAGCCTTTCTCCTGAGCACTTGTGCCAGGGGAGAGAGAAGCTATGCAAGGAAGTGAGACTCTGCCCCTTACCATTGCATGAAGTTGAACTCCAGGAACTTATGAACCTTGCCATTATTTGTGCAGCTGCCGAGATTCCTAATTAATAGCGATGTCTTCAAATCTAAAATCAAACCAGGATTGGGCCGGCCAGGGAAACCTGTTAGCTTTGGGGTTTTAAAACAAACTGTCTCCACTGTGTTTCTAGGAGGAGACACCGTTGTTTCTTGCAGCCAGAGAAGGGAGCTACGAAACTGCCAAAGTCCTCCTGGATCACTTTGCGAACCGTGACATAACCGATCACATGGACCGGCTCCCCCGGGACATTGCGCAGGAACGCATGCACCATGACATTGTGCGGCTGCTGGACGAGTATAACCTGGTACGGAGCCCTCCACTGCATAATGGCCCACTGGGGGCACCCACCCTGTCTCCTCCGCTCTGCTCTCCCAACAGTTACATCGGCAACCTGAAACCCAACGTCCAAGGGAAGAAAGCTAGGAAGCCAAGTACCAAGGGCCTGAGCTGCAATAGCAAAGATTCCAAAGACGTCAAAGCCAGGAGGAAAAAATCGCAGGATGGGAAAGGTTGCCTTCTAGATAGCTCTAGTGTGCTGTCACCAGTCGACTCCCTGGAGTCGCCCCATGGGTACCTGTCAGATGTTGCTTCTCCTCCACTGATGACATCTCCATTTCAGCAGTCCCCTTCCATGCCTCTGAATCACCTGCCAGGCATGCCTGATGCCCACATGAGTATCAACCATCTTAACATGGCGGGAAAGCAGGATATGGCAATGGGCAACTCCAGCAGGATGGCCTTCGATTCAGTGCCCCCGCGTCTCTCTCACCTGCCTGTATCCAGGCCCAGCACAGTCATGAGCAGTGCACCGATGAATTTCACTGTAGGCGGGGCTGCCAGCCTGAACGGGCAGTGCGACTGGCTAACAAGGCTGCAAAATGGGATGGTCCAGAACCAGTATAATCCAATGAGAAGCAACATCCAGCCCGGGGCTCACCAGCAAACCCAAGCCCTTCAACATGGCATGATGACCTCCCTGCACAACGGCATGCCCACCACTACTTTGTCACAGATGATGAGCTACCAGCCCATGCCTAATACAAGGCTGGCCTCCCAGCCACATCTGATGCAGGCCCCGCAGTTGCAACAGATCCAACAGCAGCAGAATTTACAGCAGCAGCTGCAACAGCAAAATCTGCAACAGCAGCAACATCACAATACCAGCTCAAACCCCAATGCCCACATTAGCCAAAACTTCCTCAGTAACGAGCTAAACCAGTCAGACATGCAGCAGGTGAGCAGCACTACCATGACCGTGCACACTATTTTGCCTCAAGAGACCCAGATCCTATCAACGTCTCTACCCTCCTCCCTCACACAACCCATGACCACCACACAGTTTTTAACTCCACCCTCTCAACACAGTTACTCCTCACCCTTGGACAATACACCCAATCACCAGCTTCAGGTGCCAGACCACCCTTTCTTAACACCTTCCCCGGAGTCACCGGACCAATGGTCAAGTTCGTCACCTCATTCCAACATATCTGATTGGTCAGAGGGGATCTCCAGCCCTCCCACGAGTATGCAGTCACAGATAGGACACATCCCAGAAGCCTTCAAGTAAAGAAGGTGTTTCAGAGACATTGACACAGTGGGACTTAGGATCATCTTTTAAAAACTTCTTCTAAGGACATTGGTTGTTTGGACTGAAGGATCCCTTTTTATATGTTTTTTATACAAATTAAGAACACAATGTTTAATCTTTTTTTAGTATTTATTTATGTACTTTTTATTTTACATGAAAACACTGCCTTTTTATTTATATGTTCTATTGTTAAGAACTCAAAATGAGACACTTCAGTTGTGCACCAAGGAAATAAAACCTGGTAGATCTTTCATAGAAAATTCTTTTTTGTTTTTGGGGTGTTTTTTAATATGTTGACTTGATGGGGGGTGGGGGTTGTTTTTGTAAAGTTGTAAGCAAAGATTCGTGATTCTGAAATGCAATTTATTTATTGATTTTTTTTATTTTTTTTTTTGCTTTCAAACCCAGAAAAAGTGGGAGGGGAAGGGGGGAGAATTAGCTACAAATGTCACCCCTTGAAAAAATTATAAATTAAGCATGAATCGATTTTTGAAATGTACTTTAAAATGTTTTCTTGGGTGTTATCTGAGAGGACATTTTATGGTACTAGTCATGAATCTTTGTTTAAAATTTCAGTATTATATAGTTGTACATTTATCTTAATACATAGAAATTCTTGTTCTTTCTTTTTTTATATATATTTAAATGCTGTCTATATAAAAAAAATCAGGATTACAGACCTGTGATAGGTTCTAAGCTAAAAAAAAAAAAAAAATCTACATAACGTTGCTGCCTAGAGAAACAGAACATTTGCCAAATCTGTTGAAAACCCATAGCTATGGAATCAATGCCGAAGAGTTTCTTGGGGTTTTTCTGCAATTGACTGAATAACAATTTAAACAATAAAAATGCTAGGATTTTAGAACCACATCCTTCTTTTAAGGGTGGCCTGTCCTACTGTAAAGGAGGCATTTGTCAATTACTGTAAACCAACTTGAATGAAAGTTAACAGAGCATTACAATGCCCAACCACAGTCTACTATCAATCCCTAACATCCAAGCTCTTTTTGAAATGTTAAACTTTTGGGTTTGCAACTTAACATGTCAGGTTTGGATGTAGCCCTGACCTATTCTACCATGAGCGCAGAAATTAGGAGACACAGACAGAAACTGGGCTGCTAAGCCCATGTTTTTAAATGTTGACATTTTATTCTCGCTAGTTTGGAGTGACGCATCGGGTTTATATTGGTGCACACTCTTTTGTGGAGGTGGGGGGAAAACAACCATGTAAAATATAGTATAAGCCTGTGGCAGATTTAAGGTTTGTAAATAAGTTTTTTTTTAAAAAGGTGGATTTTGTTTCAAAAATCTAAATGAACAAGTCTTAAGTACATCATGCTTATTAGAGGTGTCAGAATATTGCTCATTCATTGACTGCAAAAGGAAAGCGAACACTATGCATACCCACAGGACATTCACTCACCTACAATGCAGTCAATCAAGGAAACCTAAGAAAAGGGAGAGATTCCTGATCCCTTTTAGTTAGAAACCAAATATGATTTCAATTTCTCAAAAGCACAAGGCTTTCTGCAGTCCCTTGTGTGCTCATCTCTTAGTAAACACTTACGGAGCATCGATATTGTGACATCCCTAATACAAGTGATTTAAACATCATGTGGTGTTGTCTTCCTGTTTTATAAACTAGAATGTAGTTTACGAAAAAATCTTCTGTAATAAAGTTATCTACCTGCAAAGTTGTAGTTTGCAAAAATGATGTATTTTTTGGTTAACTGATTTGCAATAAAGGATGCTCATGGGCGTCTAGATTTTACTAAAACTTGAACATGATGTTTTTGCCATGTGTCAGTAGAAGTGTTGTGGACAAACTCCCCAGCCTGCCTGACCCAACATCTGTTCCTCATCCGTATCTGAGGGTTACGTGAAAATGCTGCATCTCCAAATGATTCTTAATGCATTGTTTGCGCAACTAAGACACAGTCCAATTCCTGTTGAAGTCAATAAAGATTTCAGTGGAAGTTGGATTGGGCCAGTAGGAAATACTACTGCAGGCTTTTATTCGGGCAGAACTCTCCTTGGCTTCGTTGGAGGTTTTGCCTGAGCAAGGTCTGTAGGAGGGGACTTGTACTGCGTAAAGCCCTGACCTCGCAGTGAGATCTGTACAGGAGGTCTCTTACCTGAGGTGTGGTATTGTAAGGACCCTGCTACTAGATCAGGGCCTAAAATGGGAAAAGCTGGGAAGATGTTTTAAACAGCTTCTTGTATGGAAACTTCAACTGCTTTCTTAATTCTCCCACTGGAAAAATAATCCCTCTTGACCCCAAAGGTTAGATTTTAGGAGAACTTTTTGGTAGATGAGATAGCTAAGAGCGAGTGATGGATAGCTGCATTTAGTTATATATGGGCTATTGGAAAAAAACCCAAACCTATGTTGCTGAATAATGCAAAATGCTTTACACTCAAAACAGAGTGCATCTGGAAAAGGCCACAAGTGGGGCTGCTAATGTAGATACTGTAAAGAAATCTAAATCCCTAGTTAAGTGAGAACGTAGCCTTGAACTGAAAATGAAACCAACACTATGAAATTCAGTGAACTAACCTCACCAAAAAAGCAAACATGACTGTTTATGTTGTGTTTAGATCTTTAAGATAATTATTTTAATTCTTCTTTTTCAATAAGAACTCTGTATTGTTCTTAATGCAACTGTGAAGTCCCAAAGTACTCACTATAAATAGAAACCTAATTTATTACAATGACTGGAAACTACTACTCAATCAGATAAGCATGTTAACTCTTGGAACATTGATATTTCTACTCTGTTGCCCAAACAAATGCTGGGGAAGAGTGTGTGGGTGTGTGTATACATATCTATATATGTCTGTACACATCTATATATAAAGTACTGTCTGGGTCTCTTCCAAAGATTTGCAGTATATCTAGCAAGAAGCTGCCCATGCAATGCTTCCTCCATACTGATGAAATAGCAGAGGAATCTGTAATGCGTCCCTCAGGAGCAATAAGGACTCCATAGTATTTATTGCAAAAAATGTTCAGACTACCATACCGAGTCTTTGTGATTCATTACAAGCATAAGTGAAACAACATCTTACATTTCCATAGCCCCTTCCCATCCAAAGGATCCCACAGGACGTCACAAGCCATCCAGCACCAACGAAATGCAGCTACTTCTGGGGTAAAGGGACTAATCAGCATACACCACCCTAGGCAAACATGGTGGAAAGTGATATTTTGGCCAAGAACACTAGGGACAAACCTCTCCTCTTATGAAAAGGACCATGGGATCATTAGGAGAGAGTTCCTAAGGACTGGTCTACACCCAAAACTTACATTGGCATAGCTACTTCTCTCAGGGGTGTGAAAAATCCACCACCCTGAGAGATGAAACTATGCCGGCCTAACCTTGTAGATGCGCCACTCAATGGAAAAATTGCTCTTTCAACCTAGCTAACTGCTTCTTGGGGAGGTGGATTTACTACAGCAACGGGAGAACCCTGTAGCAAGAGCCTACACGGAAGCATTACAGTGGGGCAGCTGTGCTGCTGTCATGTTTTAAGTGTAGACGTACCCTCAGTTTCTGAGGTCTCCTTTGAAAGAGCCACTCCCAAATAAATCTAATCTCATGCTGTTTACTACCTCATACAGGAGGAAAGCTGAGCTGACTCCACAATGATTTGAACCTGCGGTTCCAGAGTGTCGAGGAATTTCAAGCCTGAACATTTCATAATTCCCAGGCCAGAAGGGACCATTGTGGTCCCCTACTCTGACCTCCTGTACAGCACAGGCCGGAGAACTTCCCCAAAATAATTCCTAGAGCAGAGCTTTAGAAACACATCCCATTTTGATTTAAAAAATGCCGGTGATAGAAAATCGACCATGACTCTTGGTCAATTGTTCCCAATAGTTCATTACTCTCACTGTTTAAAAATGTACAGGCTGAGTTTGTCTAGTTTCAACGTCCAGCCACTGAATCGTGTTGGATCCAGCCATTGGATCACATTTCTCTGCTAGACTGAAGAGCCCATTATTAAATATTTGTTCCCCATGTACATATTTGTGGACTTGATCAAGTCACCCCTTAATCTCCTCTTTGTTAAGCTAAATAGCTGGAGCTCCTTGAGTCTATCACTGTGACATGTTGCCTAATCTTTTAATCATTCTCATGCCTCTTCTCTGAACCCTCACCAATTTATCAACATCCTTCTTTAATTGTGGCCATCAGAACTGGACACTGTCTTCCTGCAGTGGGCACGCCAGTGCCAGATACAGAGGTAAAATAACCTCTCTGCTCCTACTCGAGATTCCCATTTATGCATCCCAGGATCGCATTAGCTCTTTTGGCCACAGCATCAGACTGAGAGCTCACGTTCAGCTGATTGTCCATCATGCCCCTCGAATCTTGTTCAACCAGTGAGGTGTGACCTGGTGGAAGTTACAAGGGGCTGCCCTCTGGATCACAACCCCACTGGTTATAGGGTAGGGTTGCCAACCTTCCAGGATCATCCTGGTGTCTCCAGGAATTAAAGATTAATCTTTTATTAAAGACGGCGTCCTGTGATGAAACCTCCAGGAATACATCCAACCAAAATTGGCAAACCTATTATAGGGGCAGATAACTACCAAAATCCCATGGTCCCAAGTCCCTGTAGGAGCCCAGGCAGGGAGGGAAGGAAAATCTCACCTCCTCCCTGCTACTGTCTCCACATCCTCCCTTGGTCCAGCCCTCTGATAGCTTAATCATTCCCAGGGCAGTTCTTCCCCGACTCCCTCATCTCCCCTCCCCAGACATGCTGAGGAAAACGCTGCCCTTGGACACTGGACCAATCTCTACATGTGCGCTAACGACTGCTGAGTGCTGTGGAGAGAAGGGGAGAGAAATATTCCCACCATCAACCTTTCGCCTAGGTGCCCCTAGCATCAGAACCCACCCTACACCCAGGACTCACCAGCCCCAATACTGACATTCCCCCATCCTTACACCCCCCCTCCCATCCCAAAATCACCTGTCTTTTCTTGCCATGACCCCCCTCCATCCTTTGTGGCTGCAAAGGGACGATGGGCTTTGGGTGGGTCCTGGCAAGAACTTGCAGGTGGCTTGAAGAGTCAAGGTGGAAAGTGGTGGTGAACCTCTATACTACACCATAGTGATCAAAGGATTTATAAGCACCCGTTTAGACCAGAATACCACTCACTGCTCCGAGCGCAAGCACATCTGTTGCTAATAAAACACTGGTGCATCTGAGCTACTTGTTTTTCTGCTGGAGGATTAGTTGTGTTGGTGGTATTTGTGTGTGTGTTTGTTTATTCGTTATTCCTGCCCAATTAGATGGAGCATTTAGAAATTGCTGCTCTGCCTGGCTTTCTGGGGCTGTCTGTGCTTGCTCTGAAAGTTTCCAGTACACATGCTTGGGTCCTGATCTCTGACATGTGCCCCAGCAGTTCTGATTGTGCCCTTAGAAGGAACAAAGTGGGCCCATTTCATCCCAGGTGTAACCCCACTGGCACTGCACCAGGGATTAATTTGGCTCAGTGTGTTTTGAATGATGAAGGCTCACAAGAAAAAGCTTAGCATGTCTGAGTTGGCTGGACTGATAGGATGCTGATAGCTGAAGCATAAGCTCTCCCTGGAGCAATTGCCTCCCTGTTGAACTCCGACTGAAAGGTAAAAGGTCTTTTCAACAATAAGCTCTTTGAGGCAGGGACTGTCTTCATTTTTCCTGTTGTACAGGGCTGAGTGCATTTCGGCACTTAATAATGAAAGGTGCCTATGACTGCATTGCACCCCAAAGAGAGTAATGGTAACTGCACAGAACAGAATGAAAAGGAGGTTTGCAAATGTTCTGTTCTTACCTTTCATGCATCTGCAGTTTATCCAGTGTGCAAGGAAAGGCTCCTTTGCCCTTACTTGGCTAGCACTTGTTTCTTATTTGGTACCCCGACCCCAGAGCCGGCTGCACTTCAGCGGTGCTGCATGTAGACAGTAAAGGCTACAGAATGAAATATCATCAGCGTATCAGTGTGATATTATAGTGCAATCAGTACTTAACAGCAGGAAGAGCAAAGATAAGCTCCCACGCTAACCTGATAGTGTTTGAATTCAGTAAATACCATCAATAATAAAAGACCGACTGTAGGCCCAACCAGGCTAATCAAACTCAGATGTCCTCACAAAATACCCCTGGGGGAAGCACCAGGACATAGCCTTTATGTTCACTTCAGGGCTGTGTAGGTAAATGGCATTTGACAAGCCGGTTCATAAGAATGTCCTCACAAAAGAGATGAAAGGCACTTTTAAAAATCACAGCACTGTGTCTGGTTCCCACACCATCATCAAAGTGCTGCCTGCCCTGCTCGGACTGGGCTTGGAGGATATTACCTTGCTTTAATGATCAAGCGGGCAGGAAATGGCCCTTGCACTGATAATGACCCTTGATTAAGATGTTTGTTTAGGTCACTTGTATTTTTTGTATTTTTGTCTCCGTGCTTTTTGTTCAGTACAGAATATGACAATGCAGGCACAGTGGAAACACCTGTACACAAACTGTTGTGAATAAGACCCATCATTCTTACTTTTGAAGAATGACTTCCTCTTTAAAAGCATTGTCTCCAGGAGAAATATATCCTCACAATAGAGCTAGAGCACAGACCTCTGCAGTAAAAACTCGGGCCCAGTTTATGGCAGAGTGTTAGCAGCTTCTTTAGAAAACCAAAACTCGTACTTTTCTGGAGCAGTGCTCTCTCGGCGCTTTAAAAATGGGGAACTATGGTTTCAAATTGCAGCATAGACAGGGTTCTGTATCTACCTCGTCTGTAAAATTACAATCCATGGAATCTTAAACCACAATCCTGCAAATATGCACATGCTTCACTTTAAGCATTCCTGTTAAATTAAGCATGTGCGTAAATGATTGCAGGATCAGGACCTTAACTTGTAGCTTCTAAAAGCAGTAAGATAACAAACATCTTGGTGTATTCAACTGCCGCTCAGACAAAATAATTTTTGATAGGCTCAATTTCTAATAACCCAGTGCTATTAAAGCCCCATTGCACTTCAGTGATCCATTCTGTGACCTTTTGGTAACTCAGCGAATCTTTTAGGCATACTTACTACAGAACTTTCAAAATCTTTGCCTTGAGAAACCAGACAATGTTCTAGAGATGCAGTTGACTCTTGAGTAAACTTCTAACTAGTATCGCTCAGTACACTTTAGAATAGGGGCGCAGAATGAGTCTGGAAAATCAAAAACTCAGAGTCACTTTTCCCCTTTCTATGCTCCTTAGAGTAGGCACCTGACTCAGCTGAAAACAAGTTTTCCAGCATCCGCCTTGTGGGAAGGGCATGCTGTATAATGAAGGAAATGGAAAAGTTTGGTAGACTCACATTTCCCTTTTAGTTAGATGCTAATTTTACAGGTCCAACATTCCACAGGCAGTGCTCTGCCTCACCCTAGTGGTTCTTCTTCGCAACTTCACCTCTTCAGAAACCGCAGGTCTATACTTAAAACCCTGGCACCGGACTAGGGTGACCAGATGTCCCGATTTTATAGGGACAGTCCCGATTTTTGGGTCTTTTTCTTATATAGGTTTCTATTACCCCCCCACACACACACACCACCTGTCCCGATTTTTCACACTTGCTGTCTGGTCACCCTACACCGGACAGCTGTGCCACTGTAGCGCTTCAGTGAAGACACTACTACACCAAAGGAGAGCCTCTCCCCTTGGTGTAGTTAATCCAACTCCAGGAGCGGCCATAGTTTTGTCGACAGGAGAAGCTCTCCCATCAACATAGCGCTGTTGGCACTGGGGGTTAGGTCAGTACAACCATGTCACTCGGGGTGTGGATTTTTCACATCCCTGAGCAACATAGTTATACCAATGTAAGTTTATAGTGTAGACCTGGCCTCAAACCAGTCTATATGGTCCATTCAGCCCTTGACTTTCCTTCTGAAGCTGTCCATGAGCTTACCTGTTGTGACAGTGGGTTTTGTGATATGGACACCTGCCCACTTTTAAAGTTGCAATCAAAGTTCAGATCCAGGATTTTGGCTCTCGTACATCTCTCCCTAATTTACTAAACTAACAGCTTATTGCCTTATTTCACGTGTCTGCAATGCTACAACCCCACAACAGCCAAGGCCACAGCATAAGCTCTTTGGGGCAGACTGTCTTTTTGTTCTGTTTGTCCAGAACCTAGCGCAGTGGGGTGAATGACTGGGACTCCTAGATGTTACCTTAATGCAGTAAGAATTAATAATAATATAGGAATTGGCACAGATGCTGACTAGGCCTTACGACTGCTGAATCTGGATTTCTTTACTTCTCAGAATGGGTTGTGGTATGGCGTGCTTCTTTAGTCTGTACGAAGACTGTGAAACTGGCAGGAAGATTGTTGGCTAATGACTCCCGTGCATTGTGTTTAGTGTTCATTGTGATGTGTCTCTATGGTGCTTTGAACTGAGAGAATGTATGTGATGTAAGAAGAGTTTATTGCTCTGTGGTTATTGAGAACATTGAGCAAGCTCCTGACAGGAAACCACCTGCTTATTCTAGTTGCCTTTTCTAAATGGAGCTTTCCGGGTGAACGTGCGGGGGCAGAGCCCTTCCATTCAGACGCTCACATTGCAAGAAAAACGAAAGGGATGGAAAGGAAGGTAGTGGAAACTTCACATGGCAGAGAGAGGAGATTCTTCATTCTCCATTTGGAGTTTTCAAGAATACGCTTATGTAAGGGACCTGGACATAAGCAGTCTGGCCTTGCAGTCACAGCGGGGCTGGGATCCACAAGTCAAGGAGGGTCTTCAGCGAGCAGGGGTCAGAGGAAGCACTGGAGCCAGGTTCAATAAGCAAAGTTGGGGTTGGAGTCCGGCCAAGGTTGGAGATCAGAGGTAGTACCAGGCTGGAATCAAGAGGCAGGGGCAGGGTCCGAGTGGGGCTGGACTTGGAGAACAGTGATCAGGAGACTTCGGTGAGGTTTGGAGTCACAACAGGCCAGAAGTCTATGTGGTTGGGACTTTCTGGGCAGCCTCCAGGATTAAATAGTGTGCTTGGCCAGTCAGAGGGCCGCAGGGCACTGTCACGCTGCGTCTCCTGGGCAGTGCTTCCTGCAGCGCCTACTCTCCCCGGCGTTCCCCGGCTGTGCCTGGGGACAGCGTGGGAAGATCAGCCAGCCCTGGCTCTGCAGAGTGGGGTTCTGGTCATACAGATCCTTACACTTTAGTCAGAGATGGCTAATTATCACACACCTCCTCCTGCACAGCTGTGCCCAGCCCGCGTCACAGCCTGGCGTCTTCGTCCTAGTCGGCGTCTGGGCTGTCAGTGCAGGGGCTGACAGCGCTCCCAGGCCATCCCCGGGGACGCAAGCTTTCGCCACCACATGCACTGGAGGGTCCCTAAGGCTGTGCAGTGCCAGGGCCACTGGGAAGGTGGGCGCCTGCTTTCCAGCATCTGCCCAGTAACCAAGGGCGGTATAACAGAGGCTAAGCAGCTGAATTCTGCTCAGGCCCGTTAAGGCGTCTCCAACCTCCCTAGGTGGGGCTCGAACCTGCCACCCTAACATCTCCAGAAGCTGTATTGATTAGCGTTCCCACCAACCCTCAACGCGCATGCGCCCAACCCTGGCGGTCTTCGGCTGACACCCGCCGGTGAGCGCCGAACTCTTAAAGGGATGGTTACATTTTCTGTCCGCCGACGCAGGTGAGTTGACACCCGCCGCCACCCGACGAACCCTTTAAGCAACTCAATGGAGAGCGGAAAGAAACAAAATGTGGGTGGCGTCGACGCGTACGCGCCTGCGTCACCGCGTGCGGAGCGTGACACGTCGGCGGCGGTGGCCATTGGAGCCGGATGTTCCAAGATGGTGGAGATTGTTGGTGTTGCGGCTGCTGGGACGGGGGGAGGCGTCTGCTGCTGAAGGGGCTTCGCCTGCTGCGTGCACCCCCGGGGGGCCGAGCCGGGTGAGGGGAGCGCGCCGGGGGCCCCCAGGAGGTGGGCTGAGGGGTGGGCTCGGGTAGGCGCTGGCTGGGGCAGCCGGGGGGCTGGCAGGGAGTGGGGAGGGGGAAGCTTTGGGGGGGTGGGAGGGAGTTTGGGGTGCGGCTGGCCGGGGAGAGGGGAACCTCGGGGCGGAGGGTGGCAGGGAGAGGAGTAGAGTCTGGGAGGTGTCTCTAGGGTGCCGCCTGGCCGGGGGAAGCCTGGGGCAGTAAGAGGTGTGGATGCTGTGTGGGAGAAGTCTGAAGGTAATTTGGTTAGGTCTCTAGCGGGGGAGGGGAGGGGGCATAGCCTGGGGAATGTAGCTAAAGACTTGCTGGGCTGTGGGGTTAAAATGCGTGGGCAGCTCTTCACATTGAGAGAAAGGATGGCCCAGTGGGTCGGGTGCTACCGTAGGACTTGGGAGCCCTTGGGCAAGTCACTTAGACTCTCTGCCTCGGTTCTGTATCTGTAAAATGCAGATCTTAGCGCTCTCCTATCAAACAGGGATGCTGTGAGGTTAAATGCATTAAAGATTGCGAGGCACTTATTGAGTAATGGGTGGCATACAAGTATGATGTATAGACAGTTGGGGTGGAAGGTCCAGCACTGGGTACTTCAGGGACTGGCTATTTATGATTACCCCAACTTCTCGGATGTATTCGTATTGGTCCCCAAAACATGGTACCTAGTGTTCCCACCCTGGACAACTCTGATTTTTCTCTGGGTGCCTTTGTGGCCTATAAGCAACAGAAGCAGTTGTAGAAAAGGGATTTCTTGGAAATCCTGAAGTTGGATTGGGTTCCCTGATGTGACATTTCATGATATTGCGACATGGTGGTGCTCAGATGTTGCAATGTATGGGTTTATACTGTCTGATGAATTTGCAAAGATGGCAGTTGAAGTTTCTGCCCCTCCACCTATTTGAGCTATGCATCCGAAGAAGTGAGGTTTTTACTCACGAAAGCTTATGCCCAAATAAATCTGTTAGTCTTTAAGGTGCCACGAGACTCCTTGTTGTTTTTGCAGTAGGTTAGAGTGTATGATTGCAGGTCTTACTTGTGGGTAGATGTGGTGAATTAAGGCTATTTTGAAAGTATGTCTCTTAGTGTAAATGTCTTTGTTTATTTTCAACAAGGCATTTAAAGTGAGCCCTTCAAAACCAAAGTCACCCTTTTTCAAACTGTTGTAGCTTCTTAACCCTGTGCATAATTGAATAGGAAAGACTGAGTACCAGCTGATGATGGCTGAGTATTGCCTGAAAAAGTTGGGAACCACTGACCCTAATTAACTAGTAATTTCCCTTCCAAACTAATGGAAAGGTTTATGTTGCTGTTGTCTGAGGGCTGCATGTTCAGCTCTATGTTCTTGGTTCCAGGAGCATCTGAGCAATATTTGCATTTATATGGAAGCTGGTAGGAAGTTTTTTGCATTACTGTGGAACACTAACATGCTACAACAATATGTTAGATGTCATCCATACATGCAGGAAGATGAAGTGCATGTTCTGGACAGCTTATGGTTTGTGGCCCTGATCCTGTAATTGGATCCGTACGAACACAGGGGGTTGCCCATACAAATTCGACTGCAGGATTGTGGCCTAAGATGTCAAGTAACATATAAAAGGTTTGGGAGACTAATAAATAATATAACCGAATTTTTAAAAAGTGTTCAGTTGTTATGCTTCTAGGGTTGGAGAAAAACTACCTTGCAGAATAGGATTCACTTAACGCTATAGGCACTGGTGTCCTTTTGCAGGATCTTCTGTGATAATACAGTAAAAGCTGTGTTATCTGGCCATTTACCAACCAGAAAGCTTTAGAAACCGGCATTTCTGATATCTCCCAATACAAATCTTCAGTAGGGTTGCTAGGCTACCTACATGGCTCCACGGGGCTCCCCAGAAGCGGCGACATGTTCCTACTGCTCCTAGGCGGAGGAACAGCCATGGGGGGCTCCGTGCACTACCTCTGCCTTGAGCACTAGCTTTGCAGCTCCCATTGGCCGGGAACCATGGCCAAAGGGAGCTGCAGGAGTGGCATCTGCAGACGGAGGCAGTGTGTAGAGCCGCCTGGCCGCACCTTCACCTAGGAGCAGCAGGGACATGTTGCCGCTTGTGGGGAGCTGCCCGAGGTGAGCGCCGCCCGGATCTGGCACCCCAAAACTCCTCCCATGCCCCAACCTCCTGCCCTGCACCCCCTCCCACACCTAAACTCCCTTCCAGAGCCTGCGCCCTACACCCTCTCCCATGCCCCAGCCCTAAGCCGCCTCCCACACTCAAACTCCCTCCCTCCCTCCATTGTTAAGTATAACTCTTAGTTAACTGGAATTTTTGACTAACCAGCACCCCCCGTTCTCCAACACGCTGGATAACAAAGCTTTTACTGTATAAATTCAGTTCACAAGCTCTTATCTCTTACTTTGCTTGTGTTGAAAGCCTAGCAGAGATGTTGAGGAAACTTTGGATTCCTGTCATCTCAGCTAAAGCCACAGTTGCCTCTGGATCTTGTTTTGATAGTTAAAATTGCTTAATTGGGGCTGTTTTGCATAAAAATATTTATGACCCAAGATCTTCAATTAGAATATTGATTACAGATTTACCTAACTGTATTTGTGCTGTTTACGTATTCCTGCAATGATGTTGACAAACTCTTGTAATAGATAACTAATTTAACTACTTTCGTTTGTGCGTATTGTAGTGTCGTACATGGGTTACGGTACACTAAGGATGTTAGGAAGGAGGTACACAACATTGAAAAGCTCTTTGGAGAAAGTAATAGGTCTTCCTTCATTGTTCACTGCTTCATGCTAACATTTGTCACATTTCACTTTAGTAGTTGCCATTTAAGCTCCACAGAAAATCCTAACATAAACAAAGAGAATGTTTCCAGATTATACCACGGTGTATCATTTGCTCCATTAAGATCCTTTTCAAAGAATTAAGAAAGTTGTAAAAACGGATACCATTTTAGTTCTGATCATTTGTTATAAGCTTTATTTACTTAGGCTGGGTTTGGGGTAAATGATCACCTCAAGTACACCTGTTGCATTCAAAGTTCACTAAGTGTTGCAGATGCTATTCAATGAATTTCAATGGTTTCTTGTTTGGGTACAAATCCTGATCCATTGCGAAAATTCAGATTTCTACTAAGATGTCACTCTTGACGCACAATAAGTTGTAAAAATGAAGGATCATATGAATATAAATATCTTAATGTGAATTGCAAGAAATTTGTGAGATTGGGAAAAAATCTTCTATGAACTATTCGGCATGCTTAAGTAGAGAACTGTGTGTGAATAAATTATGTCAGACAGAAGTTGATCTTTCTGAAACACTCCTTATGCTGTATTTTTTTCAATAAATTGACTTGGGGCTATGTAATAATATTAGTTAATACAGAATTCAATATAGAATTAAATCCAATATCTAGTCAGACACTAGACAAAATGCAGACATAAATGTTTTATCCTTTGTGGATAATACTGAAAGTTAGATGTGGTGGTGATGTCATAACCCTCAGGACATTATTAAATTAATTAAGAACACCAAACATATCTCTTCATAAAGCATGTTGCTAAGAGGCAACAAGAAAGAGGAAAAAAAAAAAAAAAGCTACAGTCTGGTTCTTGAAATTGCATTGCAACCTGAGTTTTAATTAGTTGGCCTCTGGAAAGACAGTCACATGAGCTTTCAGTGGAATTATTTTGCACACTGAGCGATCGATTCTGTAAACATGCTAACAAATATTACTTTGAGCAATCACACTGACTATGTTGGGCCCTCAGTTTGACTGTTCTGAAATGTATTCATACATCTTTTAGATTACTTTAGCTCTTAAAGCTTAAGCCCAATTTTTCAGATTTTAGCTATATCTTTTTGGGGTGTTCTAATGACTTTATTTATTTTTTTATAAACAGTTTATTTTCCTTTGTTTAGGTGTTGTCTACAGGGGAAAGCTTTTTTAGTATAACTAAAGGAGTGAATTTAAGCTGACATAGTTGTAGCAGTATAACCCCCTGTGTGGACACTCTGGCAAACTCTCCTAGTGGAGAGACAGTTTGTAACAGCAGAAGAATGTTTTGGCCAGTATAACTTACACAAGTTCCCTGAACAAAATAAGTTATACTGAGAAAAGGAGTTTGTTGTTATAAACCGCAAAAACGCTAGGGCTTTTGCCGGCATAGTGATGTCGATCGGGAGTGTGATTTTTTTTTTTTTCACTTCCTACTCCTAACTGACATAGCTATGTTAGCAAAACTTTCAAGTGCAGAGCAGGCCCAAGAGTGGCTTTTTTTGCTTTATTTTATGTTACTTGGGGAAGAGGTTTAGGCTAAATCAAAAAAGCCACTCTTACAATGGAGTATCAGTTTATCTATACCTGGATAGCTATACTTTGATATAACTGGTAAAACTTTAAAAAGCAATAAAGAGTCCTGTGACACCTTATAGACTAACAGATTTATTGGAGCATAAGCTTTCATGGGTGAATACCCACTTCGTCAGACTAACACGGCTACCCCTGTGATACTTGGTAAAACTTTGTTTTCGGTAACCTTTCGGGGGCTGCCATTTTTATGCAATTGTAGATTTTCTGTAGCCATTAGGTGACTAACATTTAGTAGGCCATTGTGCATTATCAACTAGTAAAACTTTGAGATGCAAGAGTTTCCACCCTAGATGGGAACACTCTAGTTGGATTAGATTTGAGATTATTGCATAGCCATCATTGTTCTCACTTTTTTAAAACAAAAACAAACATCTGTTAATTTTAAGTTTTGGAAAAAAGTTTTTTTTTCCACATTAATATTGTTGATTAAAACTACTTGCTTTCATCACTTTAATAACCTGCACAGTTTGTGTTTTTAATCTATTATACACCTTTTCTACTTGCTGTGTGTGATCTGTTAACTTTGATCCAGAAAAGGTTGCATCTTCCTGGCTTGGGCCTCTAAAATAAGTTTGTGGTTAGAATTCTTTATTTATTCCCGAGGTCCACAAAAAAGAGAACAAGTAATTAATGAAAAGTAAGACTCTTCACTAATTTTGAATTTGTTAATTATCAGTTGTTACAAGAACACTGAAGATATTAGTATTTTGCTGTTTTGTGTGTGTTTGATAGGATATTGTTAGGAACAAAGTCCCTCTCAGAAATGTGGAAGTCAACACTTAAATTATAAAACAACTGATTTCTCTACCCAACTTACATTTGGGTAAATTAAAAAATTGTATAAACTGGAAATAAACATTTTGTTCACAAGAGATTATGGTTTCCACTTGAACTATTGTCTTACATTTCTGGTTTCCACTTTCCCATGCATTGCATGAGAACAACTAGTAAAATGAAAACAAAAAAAAATTAATAATTTTAGTGTAAAAACCTGAAAACTTAATTGTGGAAAAATAAGTATAAGGGGATGTCCAAAACAGATTCTTAGACGCATGTTTATTTTCTAAGTGTGTAGAATCAGGAGCTGCTGACTAGGCAGGGTTTCCTGGTAACATCCTGGTTGGCAGTAGTTGTGCCTTGCTGGAAAACCTTCTCCCAGATATCAAGGCAGAGAGAAATGATTACAATATTTGAAAACTCTTTGAATTGTTAGGTGTGTTTTGTAGCAACTAACGTTCCCTGACATGGATTAAGCATGCAACTGTTTTAAAAAAGAATTTTAAAGAAAAATTGAAGTTATGCTTGAAACTAACAAACCCAAGTTCAGTATTTCTATTCGAAAGCCTCGCATTAACTCAATTCTTCTGCTCCTCCTCCCCATCTCAACAAAAGATTTACATTGGCTATAAAGCAATAACTAGAACATTGTAATGGTGTGCATTGGCCCTTTGGTCCCCAAAGAGGGGGACCCCGATAGCTGACCCCCTCCTCAATGATCCCACTTAAAGAGGGGCTGCATTACCATGACCTATGAGCTACAGTAATACAAATAATAAATAGTAATGAGAGATTGTATTGATTAGAAGCCAGGAGAAGTTGCCTTTGGGAGCTATATAAGGGCTATCCTGCTCATTGGCTTATGTGCTTTGTGTTTTTGAAGTTTACTGATTTTAAAGCTTTACAGAATGAATGCAGCTAGAGATTTTTTGCCAAGATTATATTTTGATTAAGCTGAAACCCCAGAGAGAGGTTTTTGCATTTAACCCCTTCTCTAGCTGCTTAGCGCCCGACGCAGTCACAAACTTCGTTCTGTTGTAGTTTCTTAACATACAACTCTTGCTATCAAATCACAAGTTGCATAACCAGAAATTTAAAGGTGGTTTTAAATAGGTTTTAGTTATCTGATTGCCATTGACTTTGGGAGTCCTATTGCTAAACCACTGCACAACTCTTGGTTGCCTTTTATTATGAAGGATAAACAAAAATGTATCCAATAGATGACACAACTACTCTGGATACTTTTCTCTCCATGATGCGAACTACATTAATAGCATATTTCTATTAAAGAAAGGTCCCACTGTATAGTACAGGACTAGTAGTAATGCCCCAGATCTCATATAAATCACCATGGCTTGTTTTATTTTAATTTTTTTTTTACGTGATACAGTATTATAAATGGAAAAATACAAAGTCTTAACTAAGTTATGAAAACTGCTATTGCACAATCCACTGAATTCTTATAACTGATACCAGTGAGTTTAAGTTGAGATGGAAAACTTCCAAAACAGTCCTATTAAAATTAAATTAACCAGAGAGCATATATATTTTGACGAACTTTACAATAGAATTTAGACTGTATTTTAAGTTTTAAATACACCTCTACCCCGAAATAACGCTGTTCTCAGGAGCCAAAAAATCTTACTGCGTTATATCCGAATTCGTGCTATATTGGGTCGCGTTATATCGGGGTAGAGGTGTACTCTGCTTCTGGTAATGTCTCCCTTCCCTTCCTCCTTCCCCTTGCCCCAGAATGTCTTGCAGTGATAAAAGTGGAATGTGCTGAATTAATGCACATAACATTTTATGTACTTTATATGGATTTCTTTCTGAAAGTAATTTGCTTTTACTCCATTCATACACAGCTCTTCCTGTGTTTAAATACAGCTCAAGCTAAAACGCGTTCTAAGAAAGTATGAGAAGCTGATAGTTTTCTTCACTGAGCGTTCTTTAATATCTTCCACTAGTGCACTACCACTAACTGGTGCTACCAGTGGTGGGAGTGCTAGTGTAGCTCAGTTGCTGATGTTTTTGCCACTATATTGTCTAATCCTGCTTAAAGCAAGTCTAGACAACGTGATGGTATAAATGTCACTGCACTAGTGCTACTGCTGTTAGTATGAGACTTTACAGAAGAGCTCAACATAAGTGTAAAAGTCAGTGTAAACATTGCCTGGGTCCAAACTGTATTTAAAAACATTTCCCTGTGGGTTTTTTTTTTAAACATTGTTTTTAAAATGGCTTGGCTTTACTGACCGGCCAAACAGTGTTAGATGAACCTTGTGTATAAATACAATGATAAGTCCAGTATAGTGAAAACTCAATGTGTGAAATAAATATACATTCTGGAAAAATTGGCAAATATTTTATTTTTGGGAATCCTGTGTCTTCAGCAGATCACTTTCTGAAAATTCTTTCTTTTAGGAAAAAAAAAAAACAGATTTTTTTTTTTTTTTTAATGCTGAGTTTTCTTATTGTGGGATGGGAAACTAATTTGTCTTATGTTTTCCTTTACAGTGTGGGGAAAAAGGAAAACCTATCTACAGCATTCATTGGTGGTTCTCCAAACAGCATTTGACCTTGCTAGAAATTCGTCATGCAGCCACCTCCACAGACAGTTCCAGCAGGGGTTGGTGGACCGCCGCCTCCTGCAGGAATTGCTCGGAACACGTATTGGCGAAACAGCCCATTTAGTAGACGGGCAAATGCACCAGTCTCAGGAGCAACTGCCCCGGTGCAGCCTGTGACGGACCCTTTTGCATTTGGCAGGCAAACTCCACAAGGTTCCCTGTTAGGTAATCCATCCAAAGGCAATCCCCTGGTTATGCCAGGTCCTGCTCCATCAGTGTTTCCTCATCCAGCTGGTGTGCATTGTTCTCAATCATATGCAGGGGATAATTCTCATGGACTGCCTACATCTTTACCAACATCTGTATCTCAACCAGAAATAACTTCAAATACATTTTCTAATGTGGTGACTCCTTCATCACCAGCACATATTATAAATAGCACTGCAGAAATGCATCAAATGCATCCAAATGCAGAACATAACTCTTCAGCACAGTCGCTTTATAATACAGGAGCAGCACATGAAAGTTCTCTCAGTGGACATCCGGCTATGGCGCATGTGGCAAACAGACCCCTAAGCAGGCAAGATATTAATAGGGATCCAAGCAACACTAGTTCAGTGCCTACAGTAGCACCATTCCTCCCTCCACCTCAGTGGAGACCCGTTCACGAAAACCTGCAGCCTCAAGTTCAGAACTACTGGCCCTACACTGAGCCACCTTCTCCGAATGCAGTTTATAGCGTTTCTCACTCTTCAGCTGTTATGTCCCATCTTCCTCCCCAAGCAAATCTGCATCAGGGGCCTGTACATCAACATATTCCACAAAATACCGGGCAAGCTCCTTTGCCCATTGGTGGTGAAAAGAATGAGATAAGCAGCTTCCCAGTTGCCAACCACCATATGAACAGCTTTCAGCCTGAAAATATGTTTAGACAGAATATAAGAATGACTAATCCTTGGCCAAGTCAACCTTACCAAGAACAGTTTTACCCACAGCCTCTTTTACCAGACTCTGGTTTTGTTAATCCCATCACTCAAGAAAATAAGCCACAAAAACAATCTCAAAATGTGTCTGAAACGCCAAGTGGACATACATCCACAAATGCAGATTCAGGAACTCTCTCCATGTTTTTCAAAGGGGATGAGGCAGAAAATGAAGAAATTCTTTCATCAGAAAAAAATGATCTGTCCGGTAAAGCTAACTATGATGCTTGTCAGGTAAATTCAGGGCATATGTATCACCAACCACTGCATCCTCAGCAAGCTGCAGCTAGTGTTCTCTCTCAACCACAGATTAGCACAAGCTCAGCTAATGAGGCAGTGCAAAAGGGAATGGATGTCCAATATTTTTCTAAAACTATAAGCAGCCAGCATGAGACACAGACCAGTAAAAACTCTATGTATATTAGTGATGACAAAGCAAATGTTAGCAAAGCTCGTGAGAATGTTGGGTCGCATTATGAAAATGTTGAGAACCTGGAATGCATTCAGAATCAAGAAGTTCTGCCAAGCGAACCACAGAATATTAATCGCTCATCCCCAAGTGTAGGTTCTGATCTGTACAGATATGGGTCACTGCCAGGGCAGTTGCCTCCAAAGAACACCGTTGTGAGCCATGCGGAAAGAGGACCAAATCTAGAGGCACCCGATTCGTTACCTCATCCTGTCCGATCCGATAGTGTATCCTCAAACTACAGTAACATAAGCCACAAGAGTCTTTCTAGTTCAACAAGACCTCAAGAGCTTGTTGGTACATTTATTCAGCAAGAAAGCGGGAAGCCTGATGAGGAGTCCTCTGCCAGTTTCTTTAAGCAGATTGACTCCTCTCCTTTGGGAGGAGATTCGAGTGAGCCAAATGTCAGCAAGAATTACCATAGTAATCTGTCCCAGCCTCCAACTCCAAGTCCCCCCAAACCTACGGGAATATTTCAGACAAGTGCAAATAGTTCTTTTGAACCAGTAAGGTCCCATGGGGTTGGGGTAAAACCTGCAGAGGTTGACCAAGCGAAGATGGTGGTTGAACTAAGAGAGAACCACCCAAACCAAAAGAATACTAAGAAAAGTACAGCTATGCCAGCTGCCTCACCAGGTAATCTTGAACAGCCGCCAGATAACCTGGAAACTATTTTCATGCCCCAAATACATCCGTTGCCTCTTACAGTCACTGGTGAACCTGGAAACATGTTGCAGCCTGCTAGTGGACCTGTTGTGGAAAACATACAATCGGTACCTGAGAAAAGACCCTCAACAAGAGCACAGGGAGCAACTAAAAAGTGTGAGAGTCCAGCAACAACTCTCTGGGCTCACAATGAGTTACCTAACTTTGGGGGCAATGTTCTTCTAGCCCCTGCTGCTCCTGCAGTGTATGTACCTGCCAAACAGACAGTGGAAATTATTCAACCGCCTGAAGAAGGGCTGTCTAGTCAGCAGCCAAGTAAACCAGAGTGTGTTCCTGTGCAACCATCCCAGCATGGAAATGCATCTTCTGAAAACCTTGAGAATCCTCCCAAAATGGGGGAAGAGGAGGCACTTCAGTCTCAGGCAAGTTCAGGTTATGCAAGTTTGTTGTCTTCTCCACCCACGGAGTCTCTGCAAAATCACCCTATCTTGATTGCCCAGCCTAATCAAAGCTATAATTTGGCTCAGCCAATTAATTTTTCTCTTTCTTTATGTAATCAGCTAACCAGGAATGAAAATCATCTTTCACTGAAAGATCCTGGAGTTGAAGATAAACCTGTAACAGGACTCCAAGCTCCACATGGTGGTGGGATCCTCTCTGGGGAAAATGTGCCACTGTCTGTGATGCAGGTTGGATCTTCAGTTAATACACCTCCATCTTCTAATCTGTCACATTCTAATTTATTACAAAGCCCTGTTAATTCTTCAGAAATCACCTCAAATCAATCCACAAATTTGTTGATGCAACCTCCATCTCAAACTCCAATTAATTTGGCTCCAGAAGGTAAAAAGAATGTTAATTCAGAAGGTTGTCTGCCTGAATTTGCTAGTAAACCAGGATCTAACTCAGCTGTTTCTCCTGGGACAAATCTCCCCAGTGGAAATGCAAGTGTGTTGTTAGTCCCACCAGTGAATACCATGGTGCCTAATAATAATTCTACAAATGACTCCCATAGTCATGAAGAAACTTCTGGAGCACTCGATTTTACAGTAACACGGACACTGGACAAAAGCAAGACCAGTAATCCTGTACAGATGCATAATCCATTACTTCCTTGTGGTCCAATATTTCCTCAGCAACCAGTCAATCATGCTAGCCAGGTGGAGCCAGACACACATGACAAACAACATTTCTATCAACAGGTAACAAAAGATGTGCAGCTTCAGGCTCCATCAGACAGAGCCACACAGGGGGCATTGCTTTCTCAGCAACAAAAGCAAGCTGCTCAAATGCCACAAACAGTACCTTCTGGGCAGTCCTTGGTTCCTTCAAATTATCAGATGGCTTCAGGAATTAAACCTACCCAAGCACCACAGCGACAAGAGAATCAGGTGCCAACTAATAGGTATTATCCAGCGGGTCCCCCAGAGGGTAGTTCAACACAGCCACCAACAAGCTATAGTCAAACAAGTCCTGATAAACAACCATTTTCTGGTCAGTCATTGAGTGCTCCAACTTCATCAGCATCTGTTACCACCAGTCATCCAGCCATGCCAACCATGCAACAAGACCAGAATCCACCACCTTCTCAGACTCCTCAGGATGCCTGTGGGCCACCACAAAACCCCTACTACTATTACAGACATCCTTATGATGCTTATCAGACTCCATATCCACAGCCTTACCCTGCCCTGGATCCTAGAACGGCAGCTCATCTCTATTACCAGGTAGAGCAGGAACTTTTTTCTCTTCTTTCATAATTGTATTGATGTATTTAGTAACTTCATTATGATGCAAAGACAAAAAGAAGTGTTTGAAGTGATCAAGAATATAGCATTTATCTTGAAAGATTCACTTTATATTTCATTATAGAGAAATCACAATGTCTAACATAATGCAAGAACTCAACAAAACTGTAGGTAATGGGAAAACCTTTGGAAGGATTTTTTGGTAACGTTTTCATTACTAACTGGCAGCTTTAAAGCTAACAAACATGATGCATATCTGATGTCAGAAAGCAGAATCAAAATTCATAGAAAAATCAGTTTACAATCAGGAGTGTGAAAACCCAAACGTATAAAGACAGAACTGAAATGGTGGATAAATTATAAACAGATTAAAGATAGGAAATGAGTATTAATACTGTTAGCAGTCACTGTCACTCCTGGAAGTTATCTGAACACTGTTTTCTTGGTCTGTGTGAAAAAGATGGTGGTTTCAACTTTGTCCTAGTGGGACGGATGTCCAAATCCTAAAAATGCCCTACCTCCCAGGTTGGGACTATTGACAATTTCAGAAGTATTTTCTTAAATTGGGTTTTAAGGCACATTGACAGGCAACAGTGTAGCCATCTGTATCCTTTGTGGCAAGATCATGTACTTCAGTATCCATGGCTGTCAATACAGCATCTTTCGTGGGTGCTAATTTCAGTTTTTTAAGGTGGTGGGGAGAGGAAGAAGGGAAATTGAGTGGTCAGAAAGGGGTTAGCCATAGCAAAATGTGTGTGTGTGTGTGGGGGGGGTGTTTGGGTTTTTTTTATTCCATGTCAGATTTTCAAACAATTTAACTTACTAGTTGGTAATATATAAACCTCTCTTCTCGAGGATGATGGCTATGGACAATATGGTCCCCGCTACCAGCACTATGATAGAAGCAATGCTGCCTATGTGGAGCCTGGTGGTTATCGATATGCTGAGCCTGAGCGTCCTAGTTCCAGAGCTAGTCAGTGCTCTGATCGACCTCCTTCTAGGTATGTAATTACGGAACTATGCAAAGGTTGAGTGTGTGTCCTGATGGATTACATTTAATTATGCATAATGAACTTTTATCTTGTGTAGTTCACAGTAGGGACCTAGGTGGTGGAAATGAGTCTGTCAATATTGACAAAACATTCTACAATTTAAATTATACATGCTATTAAACACATAATCCAAAAGTATGAATTGCTGATTGTTTGCTGCTTTTAGAGGTGAGGGAACACAATGCCATGTATAAAATGACAATGATATGATTGCGGTCATCTCCTTACTGCTCCTTAAGCTTTCCTTCATGCCCATTTGTAGGCTGTCATTACTGTCTTCCCATTAGAGGGGGCTCAACAATAGATTCAGTCCTGATATTACCTATTTTCCGTCTGTCCACTGAGAGAGCAGTGCAGGTTACAGCCTCTTATTAGAGTTTAAGAGTAACATTTACAAAGCTGTGTGTAAGGGCTGGTCCACACTAACCCCCCCACTTCCAACTAAGATACGCAACTTCAGCTACGTGAATAACGTAGCTGAAGTCGAAGTATCTTAGTTGGAACTTACTGCGGGTCCACACGTGGCAGGCAGGCTCCCCCGTCGACTCCGCGTACTCCTCTCGCGGAGCAGGAGTACCGGTGTCGACGGCAAGCACTTCTGGGCGCGATCCGGGATCGATTTATTGCATTTAGACAAGACGCGATAAATCGATCCCAGAAGATCGATTGCTTACCGCCGGACCCGGAGGTAAGTATAGATGTACCCTAAGAGGGAAATTCTCCAATCCTGTTAACAAATGGCATTTCTGCATGTACCTCCTGGGATTTGCTTTTGAAAACATACCAGTACATGCTGCCTATTGAGAGACAGATTTTTGTTCTCAGCTGGGGGAGAGGATGTGAGTCAGATGAAAAAGTCCACAATTCTGCATCAGGTCAACTTTTCCACTGATGACCTTCACTGTGGTGGTGATAAGCTCTATCCAATTAACTAATAAAATAGCGTAGAGTTGTGGGAGGGGATGTGGCAAAACAAGCTTGAAATAAGGGAATGAATTGAAATTACTAATGTCAATCAAGAAGCAGCCAGTTTCCTTTTTCAAGGGTAACTAATTTATAGTGAATATTACATGAGTGATTTGTATGACTTTTTCATCTATCATAAGATATTGCTGTAGCAACGACATGTAAATTAGAAGTCGACAGGCTTTGAGAGAATGGATTGTCCTCTGGAAAGCATGAACCTCCCACCAGTTGCCATCAGCTATATTTTCAGTAATTCTGCTATGGAACCTCCTTTACCTGGAATAATACGTATTGACAGCCTCTAAAAGGGAATGGAGGAAGTTATGGGTTTAAGGAGCAGTACAAACAGCTGCAATAGTCTTGTGCACATCTGAACCTCCAAAAACATAGTGAGAATTTGTGGTGAGTTGAGTTAATGGGATTGCTTTCTCTTGATAGCACTGTTCTCAGTGCACATCATCACTCTTACAGATAGTATTTCAAAGCTCCTTGGAATCACAGCCTTGTAAAATTATTCTTGCCCTCTCACTGTAAATATCTTTAAAAGAGATGAATAAAATTTAGTCTCTTTATCGTAATAGAGAGCAGACAAGTAGATTTTTGTTTGGGTTGATAAATTTTCCTGACCATTTGTGCAATTACACAACTTTACTGTTCCTTCTGTCTAAATGTTTGTAATGCTTTTATAAAATTCATATCTACCCTGCTAAGACTGAGCAAAAATAAATATTTTTTTTTATTTTTAACCAAAATAACAGATTTCTTCTATTAAAAATCAGTGTTTTATTGCAGAATCCTTGACTTAACTCATGGTCCTGGCTCACAATGGTAGGTTAAGTATCAGGGGGTACTGATACTTAACCTACTCAGGGGTAATGGTAGGTTAAAATTTTCAAAAGACACAAATGGGAATTGGTTGCCTTAGCTCCCTTTTGAAAATCTTTCCCAAAGTAGTCCAGGTTGACAAAATCTTATCAGATCAAATTCACTCCTGCAAGAGTGGATGCTGTCTTTACAAGCTTCCCACTCACTGCTATGCTGCTTGCACCTCTCTTCACCTATTCAGACACTCACTGAGGGCAGGTCTTCACTACGGGGGGGGGGGTGGGGTGGGGTGGGGTGTCGGTCGATTTAAGATACGCAAATTCAGCTACGTGAATAGCATGGCTGAATTCGACGTATCGGAGCCGACTTACCCCGCTGTGAGGACGGCGGCAAAATCAACCTCCGCAGCTCCCCGTCGACGGCGCTTACTCCCACCTCCGCTGGTGGAGTAAGAGCGTCGATTTGGGGATCGATTGTCACGTCCCGACGAGACGCGATAATTCGATCCCCGAGAGATCGATTTCTACCCGCCGATTCAGGCGGGTAGTGTAGACCTAGCCTTAGTGTACACTACCAATTATGTGATGGGTTTGTGGTGTGGACAGAGACTTTCAGATTCATTTAATTGGTGGCATTGGTTGCTAAAAAATTAATCCTGCAGAAATGGAAAAGTCGATCCCCACCAAACATTTGTGCCTGGTTCAGTAATATGGCTGACCTCGCATGAGTGGCTCTAGAGCTGAGAATAGTTATCTCAATACCTAGTTAGCTATACTGGAAGCCTCAGTAGAGAAGCCAGTAAGAATGCCAGTTGTAGTAATGGCTTTTGTGATGTGTTTAATTGTCCATAAGTGACTGGACTGACCACCAGATCTGTTCAAAAGCCACTTAAGCTATTATACGGTAACACCTTTCAGTCGCTGATGGTATGGAATGATTTGAATTAATGATCTGGTATATAGGCTCTAGTTCCCTGAACCTTCCACTTCCTGTAAATGCAATTTTTAAAAAAACTATAACACTAAATATTCTGTTGTGATAGTGAGTATAACCATCATCAGCTGTGTGTATCCTCTAACACTTTAAGAATAGTCACTATGCCTCTTTTAATCATGGTATTTTATCTCCCGTATTTTTTTCCTCTTTCAGACAGGGATATACTGAAGATTATTATAATCCGAAAAGTGGTTGGAATGATTACTATGCAGACTACTATGCAAACCCATATAATTATGGAGGTACAGTTAGACAATGAATTCTAAATTTTTCTGAGTTTAGTTGGTTCACAAAAAACATGGGAAGTGTAATAAAATTAGCATCAGAGAACTATTATAAAACTAAATTTGTGGTCTTTTCCTGAAATAGTGATATTGTCATATTTTCCACAGCTAATGAGAATAAAGCTTTCAGTTTGTGGAAAACTGAACCTCCTGCATTGCAGTTGTCCTTAATGCTTTGCTGTCATCTCTATATCCTTGGTTCAGTAGGAGGAAAAAGCAGAGAATTAAGTTTGAATTCATTGTTTTGATTCCCTATTTGACAATGAGGAAAATGGTCAAACTTTTCTTTTGCCTTAATTTATCACGGTAAAATTATATGGTGGCACATGTATGGGATTGCTTGCTATAGTGTACAACATATATCACTGTGCCCACTTGTGCCTGAACACGTGTATTGTGGACAAATTCTTAATCACTGGAAAACTAGTTAATGATCAGAACATAAATTGACCCTACCTCAAACTGTAGCGCTCTGCACAAATAATATGCCCCACGGTCACCCCTGGGGTGACAGTGTTCTGGAGAGCAGCACTTGAATTCTATCAGACCAATGAGCATAGGGGGTTCTCGCCTCCAAACTCCAGGATTTTATATTGAGGGTTTCCATATTTTCTTGTAGAAATAATTTTCTCATAACTTAACCTCATAGTAGTTTAGATGAAAAGATCGATTAGATTGCAGAGACCATCCCTTTGAAAAAGTACAGTATAGTATCCAGATAATGTACATAACAGTAATCTGATAACTACACTTGGGTGTAACCAAATTTATCACAGGGACATGAAATTGAAATACAGCTTTTTTGCTTACAGTTCAACAGTTCAGTCTATAACTTTTATTTGATCTCATCTGGTTATGGCAAAATGTATGAGTATACATATTTCTAATAAAATTAGTATCTCAACTTTGTTTTGAAAGCTTTTTTTTTTAATTGGATTTGTAGAGTAGTTATCTCAGATGTTAACAAAACATAGGTGTATGCATTTCAGGAGGGAACAAATAGAGAAGTTCTGTGAGCAACTTACTGGGCAAAGATTTTAGATTAAACCCGTTCTTTTTTTTAAAGATCCAAGTCGCTGGGAACGTTATCCATCAGCATATGACTCCAGATATAGAGATCCCAGAAGTTATGACCAGAGATACTGGTATGACACTGAACAGAATCTGTACCAAAAGAGAGAGGCATATCCATATGATAACAGGTTTGTAAGCCATGCCCTTTATTTGCAGGCTTTGAGAGCTGTCTCTTTAGTGTAACTTGTTTTCAGGTACTTGCTATAAAGCTGGGTTTAAATCACAGCTAGAAAACATTTTCAAGGGAAAAAATAACTGAAGATATTTCTATTAAATCAGGTTTTGGACTGTATTCCCAGAATACAGGTTCTTATCTTTATTTTCATATTTCATTGCTCTTTAGACAAGACCGTTATGAAGATCACTGGCGATATGATCCTCGCTTTGCTGGAAGCTTTGATGATGAAACTGAGCCTCAC
Source organism: Chrysemys picta bellii (assembly GCF_011386835.1). Lineage (NCBI taxonomy): Eukaryota > Metazoa > Chordata > Testudines > Emydidae > Chrysemys > Chrysemys picta. The sequence continues at coordinate 20,070,913 of NC_088808.1, forward strand.
AGAGACCCTTATGGTGATGAATTTGACAGACGAAGTGTCCACAGTGAACATTCTGCCCATAGCCTCCGTAGTTCCCACAGTGTTCATAGCCATCAGAGCAGCTTCAGTTCTCGCTCTCAGCAAGTGAGTTTCATATGAGTGCATCATGTGTTTGACTTTGTTCTGTTAACCCGCTTGATGTTAGGACTGGGGTTACCTGACAATCTCTTGGATCAAATCTCTAGAAGCTAGTGGAAGATCATAAACATACAAAAGTTAGTTATTTCGGTTCTTAGCTTGGGTTATAGAGGCATATTTTGAAAGTTCATATTCAGCAACTAGAGACTGAACATTGTGCCACAGTGTTTGCTTGATTTTAAAATATTTATTTGATAGTTCTTAAAGTCTTTGATTAGAACTGGGGCTCAAGTTGTGCTTGATGCTACATAAGAATATAGGAAGAAATGGTCTCTTTGGCTAAGGGCTTAATCCTACAATTCACTGGGTATGGGAGCATTGCTACATTTTACTATAGTTGAGAATGTGTCCACATTTCTATTTTTATATGTCCTGTTCCTCCCAAATCACAAGCATAAAAACTAATGCTGGGCTGAAACTTGGAATACATTTAAAGAGTTGAGGCTGTTGAATTGATATATAGAACAGTCTTCTACTGTAAGGTTTTTAAAAAATAAATAAATTACTCTTCTACTGTACAAATGCACAGATAATTCCATGAAACATTCTAACTGGTAAATGATTCTTGTATACTGTTAGTAGAGTTTGCATTTGCATTATCTGTAGTCTCATATGTTAACCTTCCAGAAATCCAGATGTAGTTTTAAATTTAGTCATCCATTTGGAACCCAAATGTTTCATTGATATTGGACATGGAGAATTGGAGGCTATCCAGGCATTTATACCGAGTATCCATATTCAATCAAGTCAGATTTTCTCTTATGTCAGGAGAGGCACTAAGAAAAGGTTGTGGGGTCGTTCTGATCTTGGCTGAGCTGCGGATGAAGCCACACTCCAGTCTGCAGATCATTCTATGAATTTTTATTCTTGGCAAAATACACACGCAAATAATCATTTTAAAAAGGACGGGGAGGAGTCGGTAGAGAGATAAGTAAACCCACAAGTGCAGTCTGAGATGAGCAAATCAAATTGTAAGAGGGGACCATAGGGAAGTAGAGCATTAAAACAGACGACAAACTATTGTAGCTCAAGTCCATTATACCACTTGATTCATTGAGCAGCTTTCATAAAGCCAGTGAAAGTCCTGTGCAACTTACTATATTAAAATACTTATAAGGAGACCATATAGCTGCTAAGTGGGAGATAAAAAGCCCCTCAGTCCTGCTTGCCACATTATTCAGCCCGTGTGAGTCTTTCCCCGCCTGCTATTATGTCTTTAATGCAACAATTACTAATATGTTCTATTCAGAGCCAGGTTTATAGAAGCAACCATGATCTGACAGCTAATGCATATGAAACCACCACCCAGCCCGTCTCGCTTCACACAGATTATCCATACGGCGGATACCCTGCTAACTTTGATGGTCAACAGCCTTTTACAGATTATGGCTACTCAGCTGAAACTGGATGGCCATCTGTAGAACAAGGTATTTGCAGAAACATGGGGGACGGTTGGGTTGAGAGGATAGTTAACAATTCTTTGCTTTTGTGCCTTTCATTCAACTTTAAAATGCTTTACAAACATTTATTGAACCTATTGGTAGTAAAGACACCTGTGTTCATAATAGATATTGAACTGATAACAGTAGAATGTAATATTCCCTATTTGTAGAGTCATAGATATGAGCTATACCTAAGGTAAGTTTTGTTAACTGTGAGGATAGTCCCTTGCTTGTTCCATCTTGGGTTGTCACTGAACAGTTCCATTATTTTATGGCCAGATATTAATTGCTACTGGTTATGTATTAAGTACGGCACACTTATTTTGCATTTGTGGTGTTTGCTGTAGAACCATGTGTATATAACGGGATGCTGTAAAACTCTCTTGAATCCAAGCATGCTTTGAATTCAGTCTACTCTTAATTCTTGGAGAATCTTTAAAATAAACGTAACTTAGAAACAATTCTGTTTATATAATCCTTTGATTTTTCTATTAACCTTGCTTCTTGCAGTTAAACAGCAGTGTTTCTAAAAAGAGAGTTTTTCATATAAAGTATCAGTAGTTTTTAAAGAAAATATTTGTCAGAAGTCCTCTAAAACATAGAAATGTACTGGGGATTGATGAGCAATAAGTCACTTATGGGAAAAATAATGCATTTAAATAAAACAATGTTCAAGTTCTCGGTACAGAACTTTTTCTTATTTCAAATTTCTGAGAGGTCTGCTCTCAGTTCTGTCTTGCATTTGATAGGACAAGTATAGCTATTAACTTGCTGAAGATAGTGTTTAGCCAACTTCAATAACTAGTTTGTTTCATGTCTGCTTTGATTGTGATAAGAACTATATAGAAAACTAAATAAAACGTAAATAACTAAGTAACTAATTGAATCACTTGATTTTGATGTTTCTCTCTACTGTAGTCCCATCAAGACCCTCGACACCTGAGAAATTTTTAGTGCCTCATATCTGTGCAAGGTTTGGTCCTGGGGGCCATCTGACAAAAGTGTTGCCAAACCTGCCTTCAGAAGGACAGCCAGCTTTGGTTGAGATACACAGTATGGAGGTAAAGCAAAAGTATACCAGGAATACAAATGTGTTTGTTTATAATATCTTGTTTTTTTTCTAAAGGGAAAATAGGGCACTTCAGTTGTGTTATGGCTTTCTGTTGTATGTGCGTTAGTTTATAGAAAAACAAATGTTGATTCTTTGCTTCTGTAAGTTTTCCTTATGTTTTCACTTTTGATTTCTCCTGCAAGCCCTTAGTGTAGAATAGCTATCTCCTTTTCTCACTGTGGCATTTGATTCATTACAAAAGGATTTCCAAGTCCTAGGAAGGTTGGGATCTTGATTTTTTGTGTGCATGCAGCCATTGATTGAGACATGAGCATTTGTCCCTTTCTCTGCTGACTATGACGGTGATGGTTTGCTATCTTAGTGTATGGCTACACAGCCTGTGGCAGTGAATCTCTGAGCCCAGGTTGTCAGATTCAGGCTCTCAGGGCTTGCGCTACCATGCTAAAAAAGCTGTGTAGACATTGCCCTTAGGCTTCCGAGCTCCAGCCCGAGCCACACTGTCTACACGGTTATTTTTAATGCAGTAGCTCAAGCAGGAGTCAGTTGACCCAGGCTCGGAGGCTCTCTGCGTAGACGTAGGAGATTAAGTACCTTGTGTGTATTTCCCTTTCTCTTGTGACTCCACCAGTGGGCCAAAGGAATACAAAGTTTTTGGTCACCAGAAAGATGTGGACAGATTGCAGAGAGTTCAGAGAAGAGTGACAAGTGAGTTGCAGGATCTGATTTATGGGGACAGAGTAGAATGTGGCCAACATGACCAAGATAGAACACAATTATCTACAAGTATTTGAATGGTGTACACAGCAAGGAGACAGAGGAATTATTTAGAATGTCACAAGGAGATATGAAAAGGAAAATATAGGCTTAATACCAGGATAAACTTCCCATGAGATCTTCCACTGTGGAATAATTTCTCATGGAAAGTAATTAAAACATTTAAACTGGATTGGACAGGGCCCTAACAAACATACTATAGGGAACACAGCTGTTCAAGAGTGGTAGACTAGATGACACCATAGGTTATGTATAGCTTTTATTTATTTTATTTTATTTTATTTTGATACACTGTTAGGTACAAAATGAATTACTGTATAAATGGTGGAATTTATAGATGTAAGAGCTAATCATCATGCTTTTATGGTTTTGTATTTTTTTTTTTAGACTATGTTGCAACATATGCCAGAACAAGAAGAGATGAGAGCCTTTCCGGGCCCTCTTGCTAAGTATGTTTTTTGGATTTCATAAGCTGTTTTAAAATTTTCTCAGGCTTAATTTTTCCTTGTAATTTTGCATGGCCACAAATAAATTTAAACGGGTTTGATCAGATATCTTATCTATATTCCACAAGCCTAAATTTTACTGGAGGTTTGACTTTGCTCTGTTCTACATACTACTTATTGTGATGATGATGTCTGGCACTTCATACTGATTCTTTGTTTCATTGCATACTTTTCTTCCTCTTCCAGAGATGATACCCATAAAGTGGATGTCATTAATTTTGCACAAAACAAAGCCACACAGTGCTTTCAGAATGAAAATCTAATTGACAAAGAGTCTGCAAGCCTGCTTTGGGATTTTATTGTATTGTTGTGCAGACAGAATGGGGTATGTCATATTTCTTAAATCTTTGTAAGCTTTCTCTTGATGCCCTGAAGGTCAGTTTTCAGAGCCTTTGTCTTTAGGTTTTAGATAAGAATCTTAAGATATAGCAGCTCCATTTATGTGAAGGCGGCAAGAGTACGTAAGGTGTTTGTACTGGGCCAAGAATGCAGGTCATATACTCAAAAGGCAGGTATTCCTCCTTAATCTTGCTGTTTGAAGTGCCAAATAAGATGAGAGCAATGGGTCTTTATCTGTATAGTCCCAATAGGACACCTGAGTTGGCCAATCCAATCTTATCTCCTTTTGTCCAACCCACTGCATCATTTGTGTTAATTAACTTGTTAAACTTCAAATGTTTAAAATATTTCAGTCAAATTATTTCAAAGTGATTGAATTTGTTTCATTTATAGACCGTAGTGGGCACAGACATTGCAGAGCTTTTGCTACGAGATCACAAAACAGTTTGGCTTCCTGGGAAATCGCCCAATGAAGCAAACTTGATTGACTTCACTAATGAGGCTTTGGAGCAAGTGGAAGAAGAGTCTGTTGAAGCTCAACTCTCATTTCTCACCGATAGTCTTATAACCACAATTGACAGTCTTGAAAGAGAGACGGAGAGATTCAGGGAGCTTCTGCTTTATGGTCGTAAGAAGGTGAATGTTCATATTGTTGCTTAAAGTACTGGTTGAGTTTTTTTTTTTTTTTACTTGAATGTATTGTTCCAAAAACCACATATCCTTAAATCCCTGGTGGCTTGCATATAATTAAAATATCAAGTAATAAAAATGAAAGCTACACAAATAGTAATGTATATAATATGTAATATTTATGGTACCATGGATGTCCTTGGCACTCTACAGTAAAGAGAGAGATCCCTGTCCCAAAGAATTCACAATTCAAAACCAAATTATATTGTAACACACTAGCATGTGACTTAATGAGTATTTTCAATTCATAGTCATAAGATATCTGCACTAGAAATCATTAGTACTTTGTCCTGAGTGGTGTATTGAACTTGTTCCCCAATAAACTCATTTACTTTTCATATGCTTTCTACACTAATAGGATGCTTTGGAGTCTGCCATGAAGCATGGATTATGGGGTCATGCTCTGCTGCTTGCCAGTAAAATGGACAGCAGAACACACGCAAGAGTCATGACCAGGTAATGATTTGTTGCTTGATGATGATGATTAGAATATGCTGTAAGTATGGAATAGCCATTTATTTCCCATTAATGAGGTAAAGTCCTATGGCTCAGAAATTGAGGCCACAATTATGATGTGTGCCTGTGCCTATGCAGGAATTCTGCTTTAGATATATTGTCTGAGTGTTGACTTAAGTCATGTTGCAGCTTTAGTTTCAGGGATTTTAGCCTTTAAAGTTAAACTTCACAGAATTGCAGTGACTGCTACAACTGTTGGCAAGAGCTATTCTGCCACCACCTTCACTGTAACATGATTTCCTCTGTGGATCTGAAACCATGCCGTAAACTGACTTACTAGCTGACTGACAGATCTGCCATACAAACTATAGAACATTAATGAAAATGGGGAGGGGGGAATAGCCTAGGAATTAGCTGCACTTCACGTTTCAAAAACTCAGATTTTCACAGTAACGGGATTAAATACGCTATATGTATGCTTGTCTTCCTTCAGAGTTTTGCATGGCTATTTCCCCAGTTACTTTTGGGACTTTTAATACCCAAGTAATGTTACGCCCGTGCTCCTTCTTATTTCGGAAAGAAGCAACCATCTTCCAGCAAGGACTGTCAGTACATAAGAGCAGCATTTTCTGTCCTCCCACAGCTTCTGAAACAATGTTACAGCTGTCTGCTGGCACTAGGAGCCCAATTCTTGAGATTGTTCCTAGGCTTGTATTTGCATAGGGCTGTACTGCAGGTCCAATAGTTTAACCAGTAACTGTTTTAAAGATGATTCACTGGCCAATTACACTTATTTCACTGCGGTGCTTTGAAAACCTCCTTTCTCAAAGCTAAACTAAATATAAACATGTGAGTCATGTTAACTGCTTACCTACAATTGTTTTTATGTAGATTTGCCAACAGTCTTCCAATTAATGATCCTCTGCAAACTGTTTACCAGCTCATGTCTGGAAGAATGCCAGCAGCATCCACAGTGAGTTTTAAGAATAAGCTTCAATTAAGACTTGTATATGTTCTCTTGTGAATTACCTCTTACAGCACACTAGCGGTATGCTTTTACATACAACTGGGTTCCAAAAAGAATTAGGTAAGTTCACGGAGGATAGGTCCATCAATGGCTATTAACCCAGATGGTCAGGGGTACAACCCCATACTTTGGGTGTCCCATAACCCCTGACTGCCAGATGCTGGGACTGGATGATAGGGGATGAATCACTTGATAACTCCCCTGTTCTGTTCATTACCTCTGAAGCATCTGGTACCGGCCACTGTTGGAAGACAGGATACTGAGCTAGATGGACCAGTAGTATGGCCATTCTTATGTTCTTGCATACCTGATCTAGAATGCAAAAATTATTCTAGCCCTTACTCGGGTTGTAATCCTTATCCACGCACCCTTCCATTCTATGGCTTGATGGGTGTCTACTCTAATTCTAGTGCTGTGGAGATGAGAAATGGGGAGACTGGAGGCCTCATCTTGCGATGGTACTATCCAACTTGACCAATAACATGGATGTGGAATCGAGGACTATTACCACCATGGGAGATACTCTTGGTAAGTAATTTGAAGTTGAATCTGTGGAGAATAAAGTGAGTAAATAGCAGGGCTGTTTATATTGGGAGCAATGGAATGGATGTGGGCTCTGAACAAATGAAGGGTTTTCTTAAACTTAAATTGTTGGGTTTGTTTTATGAAAACTAACAATTGCTACTTATACAATAAAACCAAACCTTTTTTAGTTCTGCGGATTTCTGTTTTGTGAGAATAAATTGGAATTCTAAAGAACCAAAACAATTCAAGATGCTATGAATTAGTTATGTACCATTCAGATACAATTTCACGAGAGATCTATCGTGCTTTGTTTCAGCTTCTAAAGGCCTTTTAGATGCTGCTCATTTTTGCTACTTGATGGCTCAGATCGGGTTTGGCGTTTATACAAAGAAAACAACAAAGCTTGTCCTAATTGGATCAAATCACAGGTGTGGAATTCAAATTACTTGCCTTTGTTTTTGTAAAACTTTGCTATTTAAAAGACAAAAATAGAAGGAAATGGTTTGTGATATTCTAACAAGTAACATGCCACAATAGATAATTACTTAACCAAAGTTGTTTAGGACGTAGCTGCTTATTTCTGAAGCATGGAAGTTGCTTGATCTGATGCTTTCTACTCAGTAATGCCATGTGACTAACTTTTGATGTGCCAGTAACATTACATAATCTAAATTAGAGGTAATACATTAAAATTAATTTGTTTTTCCACTTTTCTCTCAGCTTGCCATTTTTAAAGTTTGCCACCAATGAAGCCATTCAAAGAACAGAAGCCTATGAATATGCACAGTCACTGGGAACCCAGCCCTGCTGTTTACCCAATTTCCAGGTTAGCAGCAGTTCTGTTTTTTTTAATGTCATGTCACAGGTTTTGTATGAAGTGCTCTTTATCCTTTTTATGAATGGTGTGGTGTTCGCTTTTGTTGCGTACTCTTTCAAGTACTTGAAGGACCTGGTCTCTCTCTCAAACTTGCTCCCAAAAGACTCCTGATGATAAAAATAATGCAAGGTCACTTTCCAGTGCAAACAAAAGTTAAACTCAGGAATGAGTTAAACATTTAAAAACTCACCCCATAATTTTGGATCTTTGTTTTCTGTTTGGCATCCAAATAAATGTAGATCTTTTAAAGATTTAATTCTACATTTATGACTGGATCATTGCACTGTGTAGTTCTAGGATTTTCCTGATGCTAATCACTAAATCTGATTTTTCCCAAAGAGCAAATATTGTGAATTCCAGACTTCCAGAACCTAAATTAAAGGTAGTGACTGAATTTAAAATTCAAAGAAGAAATCCAGCAGGATTTGTTTTGTACCTGTTGTATACATCTGACCAGCCTCCCCCCCCTTGTAGAACTTGAGTGGAGGAACACTTTGAAAGCTTTTTGACTAGTATTCATTTTTAAATCTAGAATACATGTGATAATGGGCTACTTTAGTTTGTGGCTGGAGTAACAAACTGCCCTGCAATATCTTTAGAAATTATGTGGGCATGCAGTATAACTTTACCTTCTTGCATTCTACAGGTTTTCAAATTCATCTATGCTTGCCGACTAGCTGAGATGGGACTTGCTGCACAAGCGTTTCATTACTGTGAAGTGATTTCCAAAACTGTTCTTAAAAATCCCTACTATTATTCGCCTGTGCTTATCAGTCAACTTATTCAGGTACTATAGGGATAAGTACTCTTCAGAATTAAGCACTCATGGCTTGATACATATTGGTTCATGAATGATAGTTTAGAAATCTCTAAAATTTCTATTTTATTGACCTCTTTACCAATTTTGTTTGTTTTTATAATGCTTCCTTTGATAGATATCATCTCAGTTGCGCCTGTTCGACCCACAGATTAAAGAGAAACCAGAGCAGGAATTATTTATTGAACCTTCGTGGTTAGTACGACTTCGGCACTTGGATGGACAGATCAAGGTATAAAATCTGCTTTCCAAAATTTAAAGGCTTCCATGCTAAGATTTTTACTTAAGATCCTTTTCATAAAATGCTTTTGTGGAGCACTTGTTCTTGTCTAATAATAGATGGGAATTATAAAATTCTGATTTCTTACATATTAAAGCTACCCAGTTGCATACCACTTAAATCAGGATGATGTGCATACTTGTGGGTGCCCCAGTTTTCAGTGTAAAATAGTTGAAAGATAGTGTGTGTGTGTGCAGGGCCGTCCTTAGGCATATGCAGCATACGCGGCTGCGTAGGACACCCGAAAATATGGGGCATCCCTGAGTCTTAAGCTTTGGCTACACTGGCGCTGTACAGCGCTGCAACTTGCTGCACTCAGGGGTGTGAAAAAACACCCCCCTGAGCACAGCGAGTACAGCGCTGTAAAGCGCCAGTGTAATCAATGCCTGCAGCGCTGCACGCTCGCTCGCAGCGCTGCAAGCTACTCCCCTCGGACAGGTGGAGTACTTACAGTGCTGCGAGAGCTCTCTCGCAGCGCTGGCGGCACGACTACACTCACGCTTCACAGCGCTGCAACGGCAGCACTGTGAAGTCCCAAGTGTAGCCAAGTCCTTAGTGTCCACCCTCCCGCCTTTTCCTATCCCTGTTCTGACCCTTCTTGCAGGCTCCCACAGCTAGCTGCTGCAGCCTGGTGAGTCTTCTTCTGGAGGGGATCTAGTACTTAAAAGTGAAAAAGCCTGCCAGATCTATTAGCACAACACTGAAACTGTTAAAGAGCCATTCAAGTGGTAATGAAGCCATTTAACAGACATTTGCTAACCACCAGGTATATGCTGTCAGTTTCTAAATTTACTGACAAAAACAGTTGTGCATTACTGTCATATTTAGCCTACAGGACCTTCACTTAAAATTGTCTTTAAAATATCTCATTAGTGTGTTCCTGAAGACTATAAAATCACATCTCTAAAAAATCCTTGCACAATCTGAGTATTCATCTTTAGCCTTAAATGTGTGGATCTTCAGACATATAGTTTTTTAAAAAAAGAAGAACAGGAGTACTTGTGGCACCTTAGAGACTAACAAATTTATTAGAGCATAAGCTTTCGTGGACTACAGCCCACTTCTTCGGATGCATATAGAATGGAACATATATTGGAACAAACCTGTCATAGTTTTTTAAATAAATCCTTCAAAAGGCCACCCTTATCTAAGGGCTGGTCTACACTGGGGGTGGGGAAGGGGGGGGATCGATCTAAGATACGCAACTTCAGCTACGTGAATAGCGTAGCTGACGTCGAAGTATCTTAGATCGATTTACCTTGGGTCCTCACGGCGCGGGATCGACAGCCGCGGCTCCCCCGTCGACTCCGCTACCGCCGCTCGCTCCAGTGGAGTTCCAGAGTCAACGGGGAGCGCGTTCGGGGATCAATATATCGCGTCTTAATGAGACGCGATATATCGATCCCTGGTAAATCAATCGCTACCCGCTGATACGGCGGGTAGTCTGGACGTATCCTTTAATACACACGCGAGCCTGGGCTGCCGTCGGGCATAGGGGCACCAGTTTAATAATATTGCATAGGGCCCCAGAAATCCTAAGGATGGCCGTATGTGTGTGTGGAATAGACTTCTTTATGCATTCTTGTGCAAGGAGAACTGTAAAACTCCAAGGTTTTAATACTCCATAGGAGCAAGCAGAGATGCACTTCTTAAAAGAAAGGTGAGCGTGTAAGCATTGATCGTAGTAACTAACTACTAAGTTGCAGCTATTAAGTTTCAAACACTGCAGGAGAGGGAGGTATGTTGATTTAAAAAAACTGATTCTATTAGTATTTTTTTTATAAAACTTGCCTTTTGCTTTTGCAAAAGCTTGTGGGGTTTTTTTTTTTTCTAAGCATCTTTTTGGGGGGCTGAACTTGATCTAACAATGACCCTTGACTTATTTTTTACCTGAGAAAGTTGTGAATGGAAAATCTAGTTGCAAAGTTTTCCCTTCCTCAACTTCAAGAAACTAACAAATTATCTTTTTTTATTTAGAAGACTTTCCTTGTTATGCTCTTCCTGGGTTATGAATTTAACATCTTATAGTGGTTAATAGGCTTTTGTTTTCTCCTAACTACAGGATGGTACGATAGCTTACAATGCAGATAGATCCACCCCTCAGCAGTATGCCTGTAGCACACCAAGCTCTGAATTAGACCATATCAGTCAATGTGATGGAACAGGAACTGGACAGGACATGGGACCTGCTACTGAAAACCCATTGTTGGCATCCTTGTTACCTAATATGGTGCACCCCATGCAAGGTGTGCAGCTAATGCCTTCAGGTTAGTATTTCACATTGTTCTCCATGTGTGTCAAGGGGAAGAACCAATACAGTGGACTACAAAATGAAGAAATCACTTAAAAGTTAAACTAATGGGATTTCATTTCTAAACTATTTAGTTATAAATTGGCTCTTTTTGAGATTGATTCATGTAGCATTAGAAGTAAGAATAACACTTCCTTACATAATTGCCAATTAGCTTTTTCTATTGCACATTAGTGGGTGTAAAGATTGTACAGTTCATACAGAAACCCATAAAGGCATAGGGCTCATGTCTCATTTGTAATGGGGACAGAAATAGGAGATGATATTTGAAACGTAACTGGGAGTGTTTAATAGTCCCCTTTTGACTTCAAAGGAGTTTACTGCTTTTTTTAAAACTGTGTTCATTGTCTTTTGAACAACATGTTTTGTTTTGTACGTTGGATGCTTCTAATCCTATTGCTGCTTCACGTTGGATGCCATAGGAGCAAGTGTGAGAACTAAGGATGTAAAAAATGCCAAGCAGCAACAATGGGAGTATTGAGGTCTATTCTCCCAAGTAGGCATTCCATGAGCATATCCATATGGAGGTATTAGATCCTCCTCAGAGAGAGCAGTCTCCTGGTATGGTGACTTGCTTAACTTTTGTCAAATAAACAAATACAGACTAAAAAAGACTTACTGCCCATGCACTGCAATAACTTCTTCACAGTAAAATGCATCCCTGTAAAGTATACAAATAGTCTGTGTTTTACAGATGAGGTGGTTGGAATTGGAACTGAGCAGATCCTGGCTCCTTCGTCCAGTGCTTAGACCATGTCTCTTTTTTTTGTTACCAGTAATTTTCTTAAATTTTGTTCCGCAGCCCCTCAGACTATCCTTGAGGGATCAGCAGCTATGACTCCTCCTTCTCAGCAAGAAACTGGTGGTGGTGTTTCTTTCTATCCTGTGGCTCCTCCCTCTATTGGGCCAGGGTCTGGCTTTGCACCACCAGGCTTTCCAAATCAATATGGAGCTGAACAGTCTTCACTGTACCTGGGATCTGCAGTGCCACCGGGAGGACCACCTCCTCACGCAGCAGAACCACGGCCAGAAGAGCAGTTAAACCAGGAAACAGGTTTGTGCTCTGAATAAATGTTTCCTTGCCTTGAAGGGCACTGAAGTCTTTCTGGAGATTGAGTGCACAGTAACTTGTTTCAATCATTAAAATTGTGCAGTAAATCTTGGGTAACTGAGTGTAGAGTGAAAACTTAAAAGAAAGCAAAGAATCTCACTGAGAAGAGTTGAGTACTACTGGCTTTGCATATCAGGTTTGACATAAATCCAGTGTAAGTAAGTGAGTCACAGCCTGTTCCCTCCTGGACACTTGTCTGTCACAAAACCACTACCTAACGTCGTCATGTGGGCAATTTCTGTTGGAAATGCTCACAATTGGAATTGGAGGAAGTTCTCTACCTCAAACTCAAAGTGAATGTTTAGAACTGTGGGGATCATAGAATTTAAATAGTAGGAGATGCTGCATGTGAAGGCTGAAGTCCACTGACAGAGCTATGCAAAGAATCTCGCACAGCATCACCCTTAGGAATGCCTCACTTAGCTGGTTCTCACACTCCTTTTTAGGAAACTAAATACACATGAATAAACTTTAAAAAAAAATAATAATAAAAAAAAAAAGACGTCAAATGCAGTTCATGCAAGCCCTGAAATTTAATGTTAATTCTTTAAAGCATCAGGTTCTCTAGCACTAGAATCACTAACCAAGTTGGGTAAATGTTATCACAGTTCTAGTGCAACTACTTAGGCATCTATTATGTGTTGAAAAACCACTGAAATTTACTAACTTACTCTGTTCTTGTTTTTCAAGCAATGCAGAGAATTCCCCAGGAATCTCCAATTCAAAAGACTTTCCCTGAACAAAGAGAGGAGGATTTCTATGGCAAAATGGCAACTATGGTATTTTTATATCATACATCCTTAGTGCTTTCTCCAAATCGCACTATGCAAATGTGGAACTCATTATTCAGTGGCACTCTCAAATACTAAGTTCATGAAGTGCACCTCAGCCCCAATCCAGTCTTTTGTTGCAGAAGAAAAAAAATCCAGGAGAAATGTGAGACCTACTATTTTAAAATACTCATGGAAGTAGAAAATCAGACATGTTGGATTTAAAATGTTTATATGCCAACCCACCAGGACCCAGCAGGGCTGTGGCGTATATCAGTGGGAGAGAAAAGCAGATCCTAGTGAGCAAGTCTGCTGACCGTGCTTTTAAAAGACAGTATTGATTTGCACTTAGGGAGTCCTGCCCTGAACAATGGGTGGTGCTATCCAAATTGTACATAAATGTTCAAAACCTAACCATGAACATCTGTTTTACTGTACAGCAGGTATTTTCAGTGTTAAGTCACTTAAGTTGGACATCTCCTAGGGAACTAATTTAGCCTCATGAGATAACAGTTGCTTAATTGAAACAGAATTAACATTAACTTTTCTTAATAGGGACACATTTGGCTGTTGCCAATGGATGAAGTGGTGTTAACCACTTGTTAAATAAATAAATGTACAAATCTAAACTCTGATATTTTTAATACCAAAGTTGCTAAATAAAGATTTTAAATAATAATTTAAAGATTACATACAGACAATGTAGCAAACTTCATTAGTCACTGCAATATTTTTGTTACCTTTACTTTTTTTACAGCCTCTCTCTCAATGGGGATAGCTGTTTAATGAGTGTGTTCAGTGGGATGCCCTGACACGATTACCTCCTTAATAGATTGGACACATTACTGTGAAAGCATAGTTAGGTTTCAGTTTTCTCTGCCTCTGTACTATGCACCTAAACCAGAGGGTAGAGATGTGCCTGAACAATTAACTCAAATGGCTTGGATTTTGTTTGGGAACATGTAATTAAAATTGGAAATGAAGGGGACTGTACTGTCTACCTTTTGCTTAATTGCTTGCTTATTAAGCATGTGCTGGCTTTGTATCTAACCAGGCACCGGGACGAAGATCCAGATCCACCTCTCAGTCTTCAGCACACATGGTACGCCGTGACCAGGCTGGTTTTCACTATCTCGTCATTCCTATCTACATTTCACCCACTTCTAATGACTTTGCATCTCTGTTATTACTGACATTTTCAAAAGAAGGAATTTCTTAAGCAAAATAAAATCTAATCCCTCTAGGTTAGTAGTAAAATGATTTAAAATCCCTGCGTATTTGTAATGCAGGGCTATGGGCGAAGATCTCGGACCACCTCAGAATCCTCCACCCATTCTATAGGACGAGAAAGATGCAACTCTGCAGCAAAGCAGCCCTCTCCTCCTCCTCCATCCATTCCTGAAGGGAAAGAGACCAACAAAGAGATCAGGAAGGAGCCAGCAGCGAGAAAGGTAAATTAAAATGGGTATCTGGTTACAAGTCGCAATGATTAATGGCACCAATGATTAATGGCACCATGGTGCTAAAATGGGGGAGAGGCTGCTTACCTAAATCATCCGATGAACATTTTGTCTTGACTATTGCAGCCTCCATCTACACGTTCAGCTCAGGCCCCAGACTCCAGCATGTGCAGAATGCTGCCACTTGGCTTTCCAACATGCACTAAAGTTACATGCACTGAAGCATGACACACATTGCAGTTGGCTTCTCATTCTTGTCAGGAGCCAGTTCAAAATTGCCTTCTCTGACTTCAGCCAATCTCTTAGAACTTGTCTGACTCCCCATTTCCACTCAGTTAGCACTGACCTCTTGGCCTGCCATACACCTGTCTCCGCTGAGAAGAGCTTTCTCCTCTGCAGCTTCTTACATCTGGCTCAGCCATCTTGTATCCCTCTGCCTCATTGAAATTCATGATTTCAAATTTTAACTACTAGCATCTTTCTCCTTTCCATATGAGCCTTAATTTTTCTCTATTGATTATCATTTAAACTGTCTTGGAATACAGTTTATATGAAGGACTAATTGAAATGGAATTGTATGAAGTTAGATTTTTAAATCTGCTATCAGCAGATTCTTAGAGGAATACACTAAAAAGCCTTGTATTTATTTTTAGAGTGGTGCAAATTGGCTTCGCTGGCTGATGGGAAAAGGAAAGAATGAAGCTCACCTACCAGATGATAAGAACAAATCAGTAAGGGCCCTAAACCGCAGCACACATCACACAAGTTAATTTGCTCAAACTGTTTTCTAGTCCATAGAGTATGGATTTTTTTTTCTTGCGGCCAAACAAAACTTTATATATAAAGTTTTTTCAAAATGCCTGGCTAATTCTGAAAATGGCTTTCAAAATTAATATTAGAAATGATTTGCTGGTTACTAGCCTTGTGACCGATTTGCACTCTTAATCTTGAACTGTGATTTCTTCATAGATTGTTTGGGATGAAAAGAAACAGCGCTGGGTTAATTTAGACGAGCCAGAAGAGGAGGTAAAATACTGAGGAGTTTCTCTTTTTCTTTGCCTGAGTGGATAAGTATCCGATAATGGGACTTCCAAAAAGTGGCTCTTAAAAGCCATCTTTGCTGGCTTACTTTGGGTTAAAATGTAGTATGACATTAACTGCAACTGGTAAACAATTTACATAAATCAGAGTGAGTGATATGTTTTCTGGGTCTGTTTCTGCCCTCAGTTACTGGTGTGGATCCAATGAGTACTGTGAAGTTTCTTAAGGGGACTTATTCTGATTTACACCAGTGTAACTGAAAGTAGACTATGGCCTGTGGGAGTTGACACCACTAAGACCACTTTTTCTCATCTAGAAAGTCATGATCCTGGTGGGGGCAGGGGGAGGTGTCACTAGGCATCACATTTTATTATAGCCTAAAGCAAAAAAAATCCCCTCCTGCACACCCTTACTCTTTAAGGTCAAATATTGCTGTTGATACTTTTTTTTTACGCTTCTAGTCAGTGTCAGGAGATTGTGAAAATGTTTGATTTCAAATAAGGGGTTGCCTGCCTGAAAAGGTTGAGAAATACTGAGCTAAACTGGAGAGGGAGGGGAATGTGTCCAATTACATGTTTGATGGAGTGGCTAAGGAAAACAGAGAAATGTCTGCTTTAAACATGCCATTCAAAGGCTAATACTGTTTTTTGCTTCCAGAGCAAGCCACCGCCACCACCACCAGCCGGGTTTCCTAAAGCTCCTCAGACTGCTCCACCTGGGCCTGGGGGTCCACCCGGTGTCAACATGTTTTCCAGAAAAGCAGGTAACCACACGGCAGTGGATGGCATTCCTCATTGTAAAGGGGAAAGCTTAAGATTGTCCCTGTTGTGAAGAACCCTAAGGCGAAGTTGCCACCCCTTTTGGAGGTGGCTTCTTGGATGAGCACGTGGCAGCTTGCCATGTCATGGTGGTGTGGGCAGGATTGGCCTTGCTGGGTAAACTAGCATCACGATGGTGATTGCTGCCAACACCACACCCTGTGATTCAGAGTTTACCATCTTCTCCTTGGGCCTACTTTTTTCTGATCCTGAAAGATGTTCTAACCAGAAGACATGTTCTGTCTCCATATTACATTTTTACTACAAGCTGACTTATTTCCATATGTTTGTTGTCCTGTTTCAGCAGGAACCAGAGCGCGTTACGTTGACGTTCTAAACCCAAGTGGAGCGAAACCCAGTGGTGCTGTCCCTGCCCCATCAGACCTGTTTGCCCCCTTGGCACCAATGCCTATCCCTGCAAACTTGTTTGTTCCAAACTCAGGTGCGTAAACCCAGTGCAGATAAACTGCAAGAAGCAGGCATCTTAAAGGATGCTTATCCATTACGTGTATCACAAATATCCTTTTGAGCCAAAAAATGTTAACTCCTGTTACTATTGGTCTAAACTTTAAAACTTCTTTAAAAGGCATTGAATTCCATATGAGCCTGGAGACTGAAACCGGGCGAAAACAGCTACAGCTCTGCATGTCACAAACCTCGTCTTTTAGAAAATGTTTACTAAGAGGGCTTACGTCTTAGTTGTCGTGGGCAGCTAGGACCTCAGAACAACAAATCTGAATGGTTCTAGCACCTGTTCTCCAAACAACATGACACTTTTAAACATTGATGTTATGTAGTAACTCCATTTTTATTTAACAGGAAATGGGAATTTTTTACTAGAACCCACAAAGAGCATCTCCTAAAACAATCTGATGAAGCAATGTATGTTCTTTGCTAGACAAAAAGTGCTTTGGTTTCCCCCAAAATGTGAACTGTGCTAGGTGACATAATTCATCAACCCTTATTCATATTTTGCTAAGTACTTGGTGTCAGTTTTTGTTTCTTACTCACCTACTGTTTCCTGTCCCAGAAGCATTTTTTCTGGGCCATACCAGCATATTTTCTTGCTGCAAATCCTCTGTTTGCTGTGTTGCTCCAAGGTTTCCTATATAAAATGTATATGCTTCTATTGCATATGGCTAACCATAGTAGTATAATTAGCTGTGCGCTCATCCATTGAATAAGACTTGCCACCATCTTTGAGGGGAGATGGAAGAAATAATGGAAATAGATCTAATATATTTTTCCTTGAATATAATCAAACCAGTGTAACTTTTCAAATGAGATTTTTTAATTCAGCTCATTCGCTGATTACAGTTTGCTACTCTGAAAACCTGGTTCTACTGTTGATCCTGTTCTTCATATATCTGTAAGGTCTGATACAGTGTTCATTTTGGGTTAAAACCGGTTTCTTCTGTAGTTCCTGAGGAGCAGCAACCTATGGATGGGAGCGGGGCACGGGAACAGACATTATCTGCAAATCAAGTCAGCACTGATGCTACTACAGAACCACAGGTAGGTTAGTGAAGATGCAAACCACCATTCATTTCCAATTATCACTTTTATTGAAAAACTAAATATTACAGTTGCAATTTCCTAGTGGTGTAACTTAAAAGGCATGTTATACCTGTACATAAATAACCCCTAGTGAAAGAAGGGATAGAACTAGGAAGAGGAGACAGAAGAGAAAACACAGGGGAAGAAGGAAGATGGAAGACTGCCTGGGCCCCAGTTTTGTAGGCGCTCAGTGTGGGTCCACAGGCAGAGCACCTATAGGATTAGGATCCCTTCATTATTTTTCCTGGTATATAATATGTAGGTAGTCACTTTATATCTCACTGGTAACTTCTAGCCTGAGAGTGAGATGATCTACTCCCTCTGTGGAGATGAAGCATCTTTTCCATGCTTCAGTACTATTTACCTTATTGTTCATATTACTCATAACTGTGTTGTGTAGTCAGGCCACATTTACGTCATTGAAATATCAATCAGTACACGGGCAGGAATTCTTTGGTCTTATGACTTCCTCCCAAAATGTAGAATTTTGTAATACCAATAACCTATTCATATAATGCCCTACCTCCTCTGCACACCTCCATATCTGCCACATATTTAAGATGTAGATTTCAGATATTTACATTGTGAGCTCTTTGGAGCAGAGACTCTGTTGCGGTAGCACAATGGGGGCTCAATCTAACTTGGGTTCTCTGGGTGCTACCATAGTACAAATGAGTCCTAATTAGAACTCCTAACGACTCATTCTTTCCCTGCAGTAGTTGCCATTGAATCTCCGTGTACTCAGCTGACTCAATCCCTGATGGTTTAGTAAAATGGCTCTTCTCAGGGCTATGCTTGAAGGACACCCAAAAGCTTCAGGTTGTGCAGAATATGGCAGCCTGTTCAGCAGTGTTAGCCTGATCGAGTTTGTTATATCTCAGTGTATTGCATTAGGGTTGCTTCAGAAGTGTTAGTACAAGCATAAAGCAAAACAGAATCCCATTGGAAATCTACATTGGGTCTCGCTGACTTAAGATATTGAACATGAATAGGGTTCCTTTTTTTTTTTTTTTTAGTATTTAAACTCTACAATGCTTCCACCTGGTTCTGAACTCCCTGGGTCCAATCCAGATGGCTCCCAGTCAGGAGAGGTAAGGCTTGCTTCAAAGTGGTTCAACTAATGCCTCTGTGCAGTGTATTTTAACCATCAGGCTGTAATGGTTTTAACCTGCATAATCTAAAAAAGCAAGGAACTGATTCAATTGCTGATGACTAGCCAAGATGGAAACTTAGTTACTGCCTCTAAAAATCTAAACAAAAGAGCCCCTCAGTTCCATAAGCAAAGTACAAGCTAAATGTCTTAATTTCATTGCTGCAAGAGCACCTTGTTCGTTTGAACAAAATTTGGAAAGGTCTTTTCAGAACAAAGTATCAGTAACAGTTCTTTGGGGTCTTGCCTCTGTTCATGCATTTAATTTCACGTATATTAAATGCTTGACACACGCAGAGGAGAATAGATCGCTATATGCCAGGCCACCTTTGTTCCTACTAAATGATCTATAATTTTGTGCTTTCTTACTTTAAATCCAAAAGGGTTTGTTTGTTTTTTAAACTTCTTGCTCTTCGTTTTTTTTTAATTCAAAATTGGTTTACACCTTTCTCCGACTGAAACTTCATTTTTAATGAAATAAAATGACTGAAAGCTTTGGGGCAGTGACATGCATGACGACATTTTTATTTGTTTTTTGTGTGTGTGTGTTCTTGCTGTTTTGTAGCTTTCGCGCTCTAGTTCAATGAGTTCATTATCACGTGAAGTAAGCCAGCATTTTAATCAGGTACATGTGGCTGGCCATTTTCACTTACATTGGCTTTCCCCCCCCTTTATTTTGCATTTGCTCAGTTTCTTACTAATGCTACTTTAAGTCATTTCCCCCCTCCTCCATTTCACAGAATTAATATTAAAAATAACGTATGATGCAGTGTTCCTTTTAACACTTAAACAGGGTCTTCAAAATTTCACCATTACATTTCTCAAAAAGCACATAATCTAGACATGCTTGCTTTATTTTTGTGTTCTTAATTCACTTGGTAATTCTGCTCAACTCTGACCTTACATTAGTGAAAGAGCCAAAGTAGTCAGTTACCTTAAATTAAAAACAAACAAGAATACTTAATATGCTGCAATACTCTGAACTCAATAATGATAACCTTGCCCATTTCATCTGTAAACGACCCCTGTAGGAATTAAAGGAATGCTTCATCTCTGCGGTTAAGTTTCAGTACACTGTAAAGAGCTGACATCATAACACTTTTTTGTACTTGCAGTAAAGCACAACAGTTATCACAGATGGAACATTTTATTCTTGGGGGAGGCTTAAGTTCTACTAACAAAACCACAGGATACTAATTCAGTAAAGCTGCACTGGTGTCTCGTTACTTTTGTTTTTGCATGCCTGGATTTTCAGAGCTGTTTACAGTTCGTGCATGTGACGTTATTTTGCCAATGCCTACATTAAGCAAGTAATAATAAAGGTTGCAAAAAGTGCTGACACATTTTGCACCCATGTGTTACAATCTGCTGCTCTGTACCTATTATAGGCATTGCTACTCTAAAGTATCTTCTTTCTACTAGTAAGCAAACAAAACTTGGGAGAGAGAATACATAGTGTTAATGGAATGTAATCTACTTTCTAGCCTCTCCATAGTGTGCCACCTTCTGGGGGACCTCCAGCAGGAACTGTTCAGTTCTACAACCCTTCTCAATTTGCACAAGTGAGTGAAACCGTCATTGTTGCTAGAGAAACTGTGTGAGCTCCTTTATCTTGAAAATAAAGCCAGGTAGCAAAATATTTCTGACATAGCTGACAGTGATGCTGAAATCTCTTGCTTCGTGTCTGTTGCTCGTATCTGCCTTCAGAAAGTGACGTGGCATGACGTACCAGTTTCAAACATACAGACAAACTCTCTGCTTTCTTTTCTGCCCTTTATCTCATTCTGTCTCATCTCTGCATATGCTCTTCTTTTCCACCTATGTCCCCTGTTCACTCTTGTTCATCTTTCTGATCCACACCTACAGCTCTCCTATTGTTTCTGTGGTGCTAGTCCCTTCAATTTACAAATCACTTGGCCTATCTCTTCTGCTTGCCCTGCCCTCCATAGTGTTCTGGAACTTAATCTTAAGTGCTAAGCCACAGGTCGGCAACCTTTTGAGCAGTGGTATGCCAAGTCTTCATTTATTTACTGTAATTTAAGGTTTCGCGTGTGAGTAATAGATTTTACATTTACAGAGGCCGGCGGTTGGAACCCCAGGCCGGCAGCAGGCTGAACTGCTCAGTCCGCTGCTGGTCTGGGATTCCGTCCACCGGCCGCTGGCCCCGCTCAGCCCGCTGCCGGCCCGGTGTTCCGTCCATCGAGGCTGGCAGCAGGCTGAGCGGGGCCAGTGGCCGGGACCCCGGCTGGTAGCAGAGTGCCACTAAAAATCAGCTCGCATGCCGCCTTTGGCATGGGTGCCGCAGGTTGTGGACCTCTGCTAAGCCATGGTCCTTTGTCTGCTCCTCTCAATCAAGTATGCAGAGTCAAAAGGAGTTGGGCCTGGGAGATATTCTCTTGTTTTAGGCTTTGCTGTTAGGCTAATAACGGGGTATCCATGCAGCAGGCTGTCATTACTGTTGGGTCAGGTTCCCTTGCTCTCCCATCCTATTCATCACTTTTGAATTTGTGCTTACACATGCAACCCTCCACACCTGTGCTGTGGAGAATCAGTCTTGGTGTGTTACAACGGACTTCTGAAATGTGGCTTATCATCTGAATACTTAATAGCAGCAGACAAGCAAATTGTTCTCTGCCTTGCTAACTGAATCTCTGATAAACTTTGGTTTTATAGTTAAGCAGTTCACATGGATAGTAGTTACATGTAGAATTGACACTAGCATGTTAAATTTGCCTGTGGACCAGTCCAGCTCCGATGTAAATCACTGGGGGATTAGACCTCCACTGTTGTAAACCTTGGTCTTTTTTCAAAGCAGAAAAAAAAAAAATCAGTATTTGTTCTGAAAGGTAACCAGATTCTTGCAGGACTTTTAGTTGGTGAGAAGAGCAATTAAATTGCTTGATTTTTATAAATCTTTATCTTTTTCAGTCTCCTGCAACTACTGGAAGTTCAAGGCTGGGGAGAATTGGACAGAGAAAATACCCAACATTGAAATAGAATATAATGACTTGACGTTTGGAACACTTACACTAGTTCTGGACATTCAAAGAACTACTCAAATGTTATGGCACATAGTAGTATCATTGCTATCTTGAAATTGACATGACAGTAATTTAATGCTGGCTGATGGTTTGTCATGGGTCTCCCTACTTGTAGCTCATGTACATGAATCATTACCAAACTAGAAGAAATATACGTTTTCCCTTAAAAGCCGGTTAGAAAGATCTAATCTCCTATTGGGGTTGGAGAAGGATGAAGAGAGGAGTATGTGGTTGCTGTCTGTTGTGAAAACCAACTGTAAACTGCCACCAAAGGGAGGAGTTCTTTGCTTGATTTTAAACCTACCAGTGTGACTTGAAGACATAAATTAGGTTTCTGAAGGACACTTCCCTCCCAATGTAGGACATACATGTCCACCTTTTAACAGAATACTCTATGGCCTTAACAGGACCATGCACAATTGTAATGCATATAAAACAATACTGGCATTTGCCAATATATGAAGGTTTAAGATGCTCATCTGGGAAATGCCTCACATGCTTATTTTTTTTAGGGGAGGGGGGCCACAGCTCATCCAAATAAATAAATTGACCTATAGTGAATTAAAACTGTGACTGTAATAAAATCTAAAATTAGTCTGATTTGGATTTTATCTAGTATGTATGTAGTTGTGTTTTAGACTCCTTGTAAAACAAATTGTATAGTCTGAAAGAAGCTCTTTGTACAATAGTCAATGCTGTACTATTTCTGATGAGTGAGTGTTCTTCTTAAGTGCAATATGGTTACTTGCTTTCTCTCTCAAACTACTGGCACTGTATAATTAAGGTGGTAACAGCTTGAAAGTTGTTTAAAAATAATTTTCCTTTGGAGTGCCAGAATCTGTTCCTAATACTCTGCTCTTGAACTTCCATTAATAAAATAACTAAGGTCTTAAATAGCTAACAACTTAATTTCATACTAAATTAAATGGATTAGACCTCTACTGATCAACTTGAAAAGCTTTAGATTTAATATAGAAAATTCTGAAAACCATTGAGGTGTAATATTCACATGCATTTAAAAGTCTAAAAGGCCCACAAGGAGAGAAAATAAACTTCAAATATTTATTAAATCATTAGGTCATATTTTCTTTAGGATTTGACAAGGAAGCTGATTGATGTTACTTGCATTTCTGCCCATGAGTTGAAATAATGTATATGTGGAATTGTTAATGTTGCCCCCTTTTTTTTCTCCCACCTTTTCCTGGGTAATACCACCTTTTGAGATCTGGACTGCCTTATGTATATTTCCAAAGGGATTATACACGATTTGAAATAAAATGTGGTGACCTGGAGGAATTAGTAGCCTTCTGGTAATGCTCCTTACTCTAAATCCTGGACTTGGTCAGCAGCAGTCAGTGTGGCTTTCTTTTGTAACTAAAAACCTGTTCAGATACTTGGCTTCAGAGACTGCCAAATATCTTTTAATTCAAGAAGGCTGCCTCTGAGCTGGGAGCTGCTATCTTTCCGAAGTGTTAGATTTGACGCTGTAAATTCTTAAATAAAATATTTTGCGCTCTGGAGCACTTTCACACTTTACTTTTTCTTGTGGTTATTGGTTAGCAAGCTGGTTGGATGAAAGAACTTTGCTGTACAGTTGGAGATACAACTCTGAACACTTCAGGCTTCTTAAATAATTTAGAGAACACTGCCTCTCTGATCTCAAGGAATGCCACTTATCCATTACTAATCTTTAACTTGTATATATTGAAAATTGATATTTCAACCTCTGATTTAAAAGTGAATATTTTCCTTTTAATGTTCAAAATTAAAACCTATTTTACACTAAATAAATGACTTTCCAATTTGTTGCAGGCTTGTAACAGTATTAAAAAAAAAAAGTGCTTATTAGAAAAACCATACAGTTGGTTTAAATGTCCACTTCTCAGTAAATATCATACAAGGTTTTTTGAAAGAATTCATCCCTGGGTAACCTTTCCAAAACCTCTGATTTTTATATGGTTTTATAAATGTGCTGTTTCCTGTTGGTTTTGCATTACTGCAGCCTGACATCAAAAGTAGTCAGTATCTTCTCTTCCGCCTTTATACTTTGTGTGTGGAATTTTCCATTTGTCCTGGAATGGTTTAGAAAGCACAATGTTTTTAGCTTTATAATATGCTACTGTTAACTGAGTCACAGGGCAAGCAGGTAGGTTATACAAAGCATCAGTGATGCAGACTAGATACTAATCTAATCCTCCTAGCTTTGAATGTTTTTCATTAAGTGCTAGCCTTCTTGATTTTTTTTATTTTTACTGTGTTTTCTGTATTCAGAAATACAGCCAGTTTACTAAAGTTAATAATACTGCTTTATAGTTCAGACCTGGATAATTTAGTTTTTCTTCACACCTTCACTGCATGTTTTGTCTTAACTTTTGAAATGCCTGCACTTCCTGCAACCACAGGGTCAAATGCTGGCAGCTGTTCCTACTTCTGCAATGAACTTCATTTATCTACATCAGAAGGATTAGCTGTCAGGATTTGACCCTGTGGTTCTTGTGAAACCTTTGAAAAGAGAGGTCTTCTCTTGGTATAGATACTAAAGGTCCTATGGTAGTTTTCAAAAGTTCTGGGACCTTGGATAATTTTTTTTCCTCAACCTGGAATACAGCTGCATTTTGATGCTAGTTTGTATACAGTGGTGAGTTTGGGATGACAAGCACTGATCCTATTTATGATGTACACATTCATTGAATTTTTTTGTGTGTGTGGAAGAGACCATGAGAAAAGCTGCATTAGTTTCTGTCCACTTACAGATGGCTTGAAGTAGGAGGCGCTTGCTTAGAACAGGCATACTTAAAAACTGTTGCATCCCTACTCTATGGGCACAAGTCAACAAGGTTTTTTCCCCTTTAAAAAAAAAAAAAAAAGTGGATTTAGGTAAGTATTTAGTAGCATGATTTCCCATAGGGGTGCCTACTGATATGGCAGATTAATTCAGACTTCATGGGCTAGTTTTTCAAAAATCCTAGTAATTTGCTGTACCTTTTTATATTTTTAAAAAACATTTCCTTTCCAGAGTTGCAGAGGTGAGAAGTTTTGTAGTGTATGGTGGAAAGAACATAGCCAAAAACCCAGTTTTTTTGCAAACTCTAGTGAGAATCTGCTTGTATAATTAGTACAGTTTAAGGGGTCAAAAAGGATGAGTGTTAAACAAGAATTGCCATACCTACTTCAGCCAGCGCTCCACTGTAGTGCAGCCAGAACTGACTGTGTTAGAGGCAACTGCAGGATACCATGTAATGGACAGTTGTGGAATAGTGTCTGCCTATAGACAATATTTCTTCCTAAAGTCTTTCAGTTGTCTCATACCCTGAAACATCCCTTCTAAATTCTGTATCCTATCTCATAGAAATAGCTGCTTTTAGTATATCATGTTTAATCCCTTGTGGCATCTTGCTAAATGGTTGAAAAGCTGAAATGGGAGGCCCGTGGTTCTCAACAAGGGGTCTCTGTGGGTACATCAATTCATCTAGTTTTACAATGGGCTACATAAAAAGCACTAGCAGAGCCGGTACAACTGAAACTTGCATACAGACAATGACTTGCTATACACTGAAACGTACGCACAATATTTACCTTCCAATGGATTGTTTTATTTATATGAAATTGCTTACTGTCTTTTTTGTAGTCCGTGTGCTGTGCGCTTGTATTTTTGTCTGATTTTGTAAGCAAGTAACTCTTGAGGGAGGTGAAGGGGGGGGGGGGGCACAAGACAGACCAGACTCCTGCAAGGGGCACAGTCCTCGGGAAAGGTTGAGCCGCTGCTCTAGGCCAGTGGTTCCCAAACGGGTTCGCGAAATGTGACAGGGTTCTCGAGGGGAAAAAATCCCTAAGGGTGGACAGAGCTGTCCCTATGGTCCTTGAGCAGCATGGGGCCAGCAGCCTGGTGCCCCTGGACTTCCACGAGCTGAGCAGCTCAAAGCAAGCATATCTATCACACTGAGGAGATTTCAACTTCAAGACTCCTTATAAGAACAACAAAATTAAATAGGCAGCTAATATTGTTTTTAAAATTATTATGAAGAACAAGTTTAAACTTTGTTGTAACATGTGTTGTTTGCCTGGACTGCTCAAGACCTGAATGCTTGCGTAGGAGGAACTCTTTGAGTTGGCTTCTTAAATACCTTCATACTGTTTCACATGTGATACTCCTGTACGAAACCAAGGAGCCTTGTCTTATAACAGGCTTATTCAAAGTGATACGAGCTACAAGAGTCAGATCGTGGAAGAGTGTTGCTGTTTTCATAATGTAATACAAATACTGTAATGATAAATAATTAATAGCATGTAATAAGCATCTCAAATTTTATATTTCCAAGCCCACTGCTTTTATCATTTATACTCCGGTCAAGGAGAAAATCCCTAGAAATGTTCATTGTTAGGAGGGGGTTCCTGAGACTTGACATTTTAGTGAAAGGGGTTCAGAGGTGGTTAAAGTTTGGAAACCCCTGCTCTAGGCCAAGCGAGGGCCGGTGCCTGGGCTGTTGTAGAGGGGGTTGGTCCGGTGCAACCCCCCGCCGTGCTTAGAGGGGTTCCCGGGGGCTGGGACCCTCTCCCCGGGGCGGGCTACGAGCCCCTTTTCGCCCGCGGCGAGGCGGCTCGGGGGCCCGGAGCCGCCCGTGTCCCGTTGTAACGGGCCGGGCCGCAGCCCCCAGCGCGCTGCGGAGACTCGGGCCCCGGGGCCGGGCCGGGCGGGCTGCCAGGGCTGAAGGCGCCGGTCTCTCCTCCGGGCGGCAGGGCGCGCTCGCTGCGGGCTCCGGCCCTCCGAGCCGCGGCTGCTCGTTGTCAGGGGCGGCCCCGGCCCGCGGCTGCCGACCGAGCCGGTTGCTAAGGCCGAGGCGCGGACTGGAGGTGAGGCCGGCGCCGGATCCTGTCGCTGGGCCCCCGACCCACCGCGGCCAGGGCCCCCCGTCCCCGGGTCGCTCGGCCTCTGACTCGCTCCCCTGCCCGTAGGGTCACTGAGCCCCCCCTTGTTCGTCTAGGCGCCCCCCCCGCCCTTAAGTGTGTGATCACATCCCGCGGGCACTGCCCCCCCCCCGTGCATCCCCCTGCAAACACACGCAGAGTGTGAGACACACACACACACACACACACTGCCCGTGTTCCCCCAGACACAAACCCACTGGCGTGTCTCACCGCCATATCGACAGACACAGTCTGCCCCCATCTCTGTGTCTGCCCCCCCCCAATATAGACACACACACAGTATCTGTGTCCCACCCCGCATATGCACACACACTTCCCGGCCGTGACAGAAGTGTTTTGAACACTAGCACTATCGGCCCCAACTCGGGGGGGTCCTGCCCCTGGAAAGGGGAGCTGCTGGGGTGGCCTTTCCTAACCAGGCTATTTAGACACTGTCCATCAGGTCACTGAAAAGTCCCAGCCCCTTTGGATAAAAGTTGTTTTCCCAGGCGCTGGGAGTGACTGGCCCTTTTGTGGGGTAGCATAGTGTTAGGGTTGAACCGGAATTAAGGCCCAATCTGGAGTCCTTCTTTTCTTTAGTTAATAAAGAAACCCTGCCTTTATTCTCTCCAGGCTCCTATGCTGCTCCAATCACCAGAGTAGTTTTAATAAAATTTTATTATTTGCATTACCAGCAGAACTTCTCTTACAAGTACCTTAGAAAATAATAGGTGGGATGGTGATTTGAACCCATGCGTCTCAAAGGGTTTTAGATTATTTTGGTTTAGCTCTAAATTGGTTAGGAACAGTAACATGAAGTAAGCCGCTCTTCAACCAAAATAAGAGGGGTTTGCACCAGGTCAACAAGTTATGCAAGCTTGTGTACAGGTGAGGCCTACGTTTCATACGGCTCCTCTGAGGCAGGTAAGTAGTAGTATGCCCATTTTACAGGTGAGTAAATTTCCGGAGGGGTTAAAGGTCATAAAGCTCCTAGTAAATGTTTGGTGCCTTGGTGAATGCAGGAATAGAATATCATTCCAGACTCCCAGCCACTGGAGAACATACACACAGGGCCGGCTCTAGGCACCCGCAAACCAAGCATGTGCTTGGGGCGGCTCAATTCCAGGGGCAGCAGGATCCCAAGACTGTCCCCCATAGAGGGGCACATATAACTCCTAATGCTGCTGCAGCTAATGGAGAGACTTCAGCTCAAGTGGTAGTGGCCTATGTGTTGTGTAGCCACAGGTCTACCTTAATTGATGATGGTGATACAGGCTCATTACAAAACCTGAGACCATTGAAAACTTACTGATTTCTGATGCTGAATGTTTTACCTACCTGCATTACTGAATCACCTCACAGAGTGACCATCTGAAAGCCTAAAAGATTAAGGTGGTAACTTGTATGTGGTTTTAATTTCCATTTCCTGCTTTGCTAAAGCAAACGAACATCCTGTCCTGTAAAACGCATGGTGGGAATTTATTTCCAGTTCTGTCACATACAGTCCTTGGGAAGTCACTTCACTCTTCTGGGCCTAAATTTCCCCTTCTGTAAAATGGAAATAACACTGACCTTTCTTACAGGGGGCTTGTTGAGGTTTGGAAAATGCTTTGAGATCCTCTGATGGAAGGTGCCATGCAAGAGCATGATTTTATTGTGTTTATAGTATATGGCTCAGGAGGTTGTTACAGTTCTGTTTCTTTTGGGCAATTGCAGGTTTCTTACCTCTAAGGCCATGCATCTTGCTACTCACGTAACTTTCCTGTATTCTTGGCAAAAGACTCAGGTGTATTCACATTCCTGATCTCTGTGTTTTGGTTCAAACACCTGAACGTACCACCCTGGGAGCCAAAACGATACAGTAAAGGAAGATGACTCTTTGAGGGACTGACTCTATGGAGAGGAGTCCATAACCGGTACATGGGAGGAGAATGAACCCTCCAAATGGATTTTCTCCACATGCAGTGGCATGTATTACTTCGAGCACAGAGGGCAGAGTGCTACAGGACCAGCAAGTGAAGAAGGCTGGTGGAGCTATGAGGAAGGAGGCTGGTGACAGCAGGGTGCTTGCACTTGAGGACCATCCAGACATAGAATCCTTTTTAAATGACACCTTAAGGTTTCCCCCTGATGAAATCAAACCCAATATGAAGATTAAATCTGTCACCCCGAAGCCTCCCAGGAAACCCAGGATGGCGCGAGCATCATCTCTTGATGAGAAAAGCTGGAGGAGAAGGAGAGTGTTTAGAACGAGTCAGGAAAATCTGATCGATCCCAGTGAGACAAGCTCCTCCAATGGCTCTCTCCAGGAGTCGTCCCTGAGTCCTCCCACCAGGAGCAGAGTGGTACTCAATGGTGATCAGCGTTCTTTGCACAACTTGCAGGATGCCTCGGAACCAAGCCCTTATGGGAAGAACGAGGGTAGCATTTCTGATTCCGAGAAACAGGTCTCGGAGGTTCCCAGTGTCTCTGTGGGGCTTATGCAGGGGAAAGAAATTTCAGGCAGCAAACCCCGGCTGTCCAAAATAACACCCCCTCGACCGCTGCCCCCCCTGGAACTCAGCGTGGCCTCTCACGTGCTGAGGACAGCTAATAGGATCGACTCAGATTATATGGATTACCAACATTATTCTCAGAGCAGGTTTGAAAGGTTGAGCAGCAGCCTGAGTGACACCGGTCTTCACAACAGCGGGATGGTCTGCGATAGCTGTTCCACGGACTCCATGAAGTCTACGTTCAGCCTGCTCACCCCTCTTCGTGCCAAGGATGTTCGAAACAGGTATATTCTCCATGTTTTCCTAGCAGAGAGAATACAGTATTTGTTACTAGATGGCCAACTGCCTTGCAGAATTCTGTTTGTCTGCAATAAGTAACTTGACCAGTGAGCAAATTATCATTGTTCCCTTATATTCGCTGTCATGGGAAGGGCAAGTGAGTACATTTTTGAATGGCTGCTTTATGGCAAAGCGCCTCAGAACAGCAGCATGTTAGGAAGAAACACTGGGGTTGGATCAATGTGCGTCCAGGTGGTGCAGGGAATATTTTGAGAGCACAAGCATAACATGTAGAAATTGCAGTCACTGGCTGTATTAATCTAAGTTTCATAGCAGAATGCTTTTCACATGCATAGCTGTGAAGGTTAATGTTTTGAACTGTTTTGAAGCTGAAAAGCTCAGAATAAGTGCTAAATATAATGTTGGCTTTTCCATGCTGTAACTTCCTTTCACGTGAAAAATGATTCAAAAGTTAATTACTTTCAGCTTTCTGATAATACACAAGTAGTTGGTTTTGAAGGGGTAATCCCCAAAATCCAGATATTCTAGCTGAAACTACTAGTTAAAACAGGGCTTTTTTCTTTAGTAGAAGCTGCATGATTTTCAGGGATATCTGATCAGAAAACTCCAATGTCCAGTTCATCTTTATTTCCTGTTTCTGGGCAGGAGGAGAAAGTAAACAATTTACCAGGATCCACAAATCAGACAAGAATAGCTTATTAAAGGAGAGGCGCTAAGCACTTGCCATTTCCATTGGCTTCAGTGGGAGCTATAGGGGCTTGGCACCCTTCAGGATCAGCCCCTAACTTAGGCATCTGATCATTTAAGTGGATCTTATGAGTCAAATTGAGATGGCTGGGATCTTGTCAGAACTGGCAAATAGAGTGGTATGAGCCTGGGGGTGTTTGTCCATTGCTAAAAGAGGTCACATAGGGCCAGCCAAGGATTTACCTGCCCGTCTCAGAAGTGAAGAGAATTAGCCAATGAATTGCAGGGGTGACATCATCTGCTAATGTGGTAGAGCAGTGGCAGTTCTCCGTTTTGCTGGAAGTGTGTTCCCGCTAAGGACAAAGCGAGGAGAATGCCTTCCAGCTGCTTGACATTAGCGCAGGCTTTGGCCCCAGTGGCCTCAACTCTCAGTGGTGTCAATGGGAATTGAGGCTGCTCAGTTCCTTACGCGAGGTATGCAGCTTCTCACAGGATCAGGCCGCTTGTCAGCACCTTGTCTCGCAGGAGATTCTAGACTACAGATTTTCTAGAATCCCCTGAGAAGGGAGCACAATTTGCCCTCTCCTCCACTTGCTACTTTCTGGAGTA
The DNA here is from genome assembly GCF_011386835.1 of Chrysemys picta bellii. Classification (NCBI taxonomy): domain Eukaryota; kingdom Metazoa; phylum Chordata; order Testudines; family Emydidae; genus Chrysemys; species Chrysemys picta. The sequence goes on from NC_088808.1 coordinate 20,102,150, forward strand.
TTTTACAGAAAAGAGTATAAAGAAGGGCTTGTATTCTTTAGAATGAAGAGGGAATCAATCCAAGAAAAGACAGTGAATGAGTGGAATCCCTCTGAAGTCTGTATCTCCAGGAACCCCATGCCTAGAACTAAATGCCAGGTTTTATGAATGACAGGCTGTCGCTCAGAAAGCTAGGGAAATGTTTGAAAAGCAGAGAGAGGCCCAAGTCAAAACCCTCATTTCATGCAATCTCCAGCTTTCAGGGGTGTTTGATAGCTGAGCCCCAAACTGGATCTGAATATTGCCCATTCTCCTACTGTGCTTCCTATGTGTGTCTCTTGCTTCTTTATCCCCCACATTCAGTTGGATTCAACAGTTGTTTTGGAGGGAACAGGCTTGTGAGTCCTCTTTCTCATCTAGTTGCCAGCATAACCCCACTTATACAGCCCTCCAAGCGGAAAGCAGCAACAGATTATTAACAAGTAGCAATTGTCATCATCCAGTTTCTATACTGGGACATTTCCAAACACTAAAGAAGGAAGGTGTTCGATCATCTGTCCGTCCCAGTTGCTGCTTTAATTTTCTTCTTATATTTGAGAATTGTCTAGTTTTATTCAAATGCTCGGTAGCATCTGGAACTCATTGCCACAAGATGATGATGCAGAAAACAGCTTAGCGGGATTCTAAAGCATATTAGACATTCATATGAATAATAAGATTAATAACATATGAGGCTAAATAATTATAAGGGATATAACTCCTCATACCGTAATGTACAAATCAGGTAATTGATGTTAGGAAGAAACTTCCTCTGCAGGCAAGTTATTGCCTACTTATCTGTTTGGGGTTTTCTTGCACCTTCCTCTGAAGCAGCTGTTGGAGATAGGATACAGGGTGAGGTAGACCATTGGTCAGATCCTGCATTCCCTGACATTATGTTGTAATCATTAATTGCAGGGCTTAAGGCTCCACAGACTAAACCAGATTAGAAGTATTAATTCAGCCTGCTCTCCTTTCATGAGCGTCCCTGCTGAACCCCGACCATTCCTAGCAGCAGATTCCCTGCAGGACTCATGGGAGGAGTTGGGGAAATCCAACTGTTTCAAATTGCACATACTGTTTTATTTAGGGCTCCAGAAACCTTTTATTTAGAAAAATCTTATTGAAGTGAGAATAAGATTATCTGAATTTGACTCCTTAGTTCCCTGCACCCTAATGCAGGAACTATGGTAATTTTTTTATTTTATGAGGTGAACTAGTTCATATTATATTGGGAGCTAGTTCTTGGTGGGGCTCGGTCATCAAACCAGTCACACTATTTGTTCCCATGTATGAGTTTAGTACTGGAAGAAAAAACAATCTGTACAACCACACACCAGGTACAGCACAGGTAACATCACTGCAAGCGTCCCCGACACTGATGCGCCAGTGTGTCCTTGCCCTGACTGAAAGAGACTAGGGACAAGAGGCTAGTTCAGTGTTCATGGTTCATTCAGTCCTTGAACGCTCCACTGAGATTAACATTAAAGGTGACATTCAGGGGTACTTTTTGTGGGAACTGAACTCTACCTACCAAATTCATTTTCCACAAGCCAGTGTTGGCAGATGGTAGGAACTTCTGTTCATACCAACCTGCGTTGTGTTTGAATTGGTGACCTACAGAGGTGCAGCTACATACCATTTCCAAGTGCCTGAGTTGTCAATTGACCCTCCTCCCAAATTCATTTTATTTAGAAAATTTCAGCCAGAGATGATTCTCCTTTTCCTCTGCCGAATAACTAATAAACTAGCTTATAACATCCCATCTGTCGACCGTGTTGGTATACTTATATGGCACCCAGTGTTGTGGTAGTGGAGCATTGTCAGAGCGATCCAGAAGCTAGATGAGAGTTTTCTCCTCTGAGTTGGAATACAATTTTAACTGGAGCCTGACTGGATACTTCTGTTAGATATACAGCAAAATGTGGGTGGGCTCTAATACATTCTTTCTGGTTAGAGTGTTCCTTCCTGGAGTTCCGTCCATTCCTCTTCCGCAAGATGACTGGACACGTGTTCCTCCAGAGCTTCCTGACACCAACCTCAGCATTGGTCAGAGGCTGAGTGGGGATCGCTTGAGAGAATTGCAAGCAACTTTGGCAGTGCTCAGAGAGAGCTCTCTAAATTGGATGTTGTAACTGAAAAGAGTGTTAATACAACCTGGCTGTTTAAAAACGTCCCTTCTGGTTTAGTGTATAGTCAGGAAGCTTGCATGCTGTGAAACAGAATCCTGAGTGTTCTGTTCCTCCATAAGAAGACCTCTGAGAACTCCAAGCTACTCTGCTTTGTGTTGTGTGCTTCAGAGCTTCAGTGTCTCGTGCTTAGGGCCTGGTGCTCCCTCAGGCGATGAGGATCTCATCAGATCTGCCAAGCTAAAGCAGGCTTGGGCCAGTTCAGTACTTCACTTCAGTGGGGATGAAAACCCCCAAGGAGCTGCAGAAAGTAGTATTAGTGATTCAGTACATTGCATTATTCCTGCTGACCGGTGCCCAGGGGTTATAGTAGAACTGTGCTGCTAGAATTGTTGTCTCTTGACTAAGCTATCAAACAAACCTGACCGCTTGTGGGTGTTAAAAAGCCTTGTGGCACGTTTCACAAGAGAGTGTATGGACCCTGGTGTTCTGGCCAGATTCCTCTTGCGGTGTCATGTCTTCTTTCCCTGGAAGCAACTCAATATTTAATGCTGCATTTCCGAAGGCTGTGAACATTAGCTCCTTTTTGAAAGGAACTTGTAATAGACAAAGTACTATAAAACGTTAAATATTGTTAAGATTTGGGTCTGTTCTTGAGTGATGCAAACTAGGATTCCAGCAACCAGAACATTTGCTTATTTGCCTTTTTAAGAATATGGAGTTTTAAAACTCCATTTCCCTCTCCCTGTTTCACAGAAGCTATTTGGAAGGCAGCCTTCTAGCTAGTGGTGCATTGCTGGGAGCAGAAGAACTGAGCAGATATTTCCCTGATCGGAGCATTGGTATATTTGTGGCCACCTGGAACATGCAAGGCCGGAAGGTGGGTACATGAATCTCCTGAATTTGGCTCTTGGCGGTGCATGTTTCCCCCTGTGTTTGTTAAACGGACTAGCGCCACTGCTTCTTGCGAAATTGTCACTTCCAATATATTTATGATGTTGATCCTCATCTGCCTGAGTAGCTTAGTCTCTATGTCCTTGGATCCTCTTGCACATGCTCAGTTGAGTAGATGTGACGGTTGTAATGGTGAAATTCTGTGAACTGTAGTATTTGGTAAATAGAGAGCAGGAAGCGGGGAGCTGCCGCTTTTTTATTAGTATTGTGAGTGCTCCCTAGGGCCTCAGTTAGGATTGGGGCCCTATTAATCTGTGTGATGCACAATTGCTTATGGAGAGAATGTTTTTGAAGGGGACATAATCATAACTACATCTCTGCACAGCAGAGAAACCTGAGATTGCTGCAGCCAAGTGACTTAGGGACAGAACCGGAGAGAGACTGAGGAACACTAGGTGAGTTCAAAGGGGGATGCAGGTGCTTGGCACCTCTTGGGATCAGGACCTTAAAGAGGTCTGTATATTAGCCTCTAAACTCTTCTTAAATAAATATTTGAGAGAAATTAAAAATACACACTAGGCCAAGGCATTCATCGTGTGGCCATGACCAAAACGCTTCACCCCTTCTGTGTCTCAGTTTCCATATCTACAGCCTGGGTACAGTGATGCTTAGTGATGGGGCAGGGAGGTTATTAGACTTGATTAATGTTGGGCGTCTCAGATCTAAAATGCGATGTAAGTGCAAAATATTAGCAGTGGTCGTAAATGATTTATTAACTCATTAAGCTTGAAGCTTTTCTGGATTTTCCCTCCCCTCCTTTTCCAAATGCTAGCATAACAGACGCTGTGCATCTCTTCCTTTTTTTGCAGGAACTTCCAGAGAATCTGGATGACTTCTTGTTCCCATCGGATCCTGACTATGCCCAGGACATGTATGTTATTGGCGTTCAAGAAGGCTGTCCAGACAGGTAGCAGAAACAGCGTAATGAAGAGCCACCCTTGTCACTTGCTAATCACTGCTGGGGTTTTTTTCTTTTTAAATTAGTTTTCAATACACCAAAAACAGAATAAAACCTTGTGCTTTATTTATATTTCATAAATCTGTGAATTTGTCAGTATGAGGAGAAAACGAGTTCTAGGGGGTGTCTTTATTTAACCTCATAGTACCCTAACCGCCTATCACCCCCCAAAGTTTGGGCGTGGTACTCCTCTCACTGAGGGCAATAGCAAAACTCTCTTGATTTCAGTGGGAACCTCCAGCGCTGCTGCTGACTTGGGTGACCTTAAGCAGGTTAGCTTCCCAGGGCACTGCGAGGCGTCAGGCTGGATGTAAGGTGCTGTGGATGTGCATTCATTCTTAGCATCCTGCCAAGGGTTTCAGAATCCTTCTGGCAGTTCCTGTGATCTACTGATATGTAAAACTATGTCCGAGTAAAGCTGCTGCATGCAACCGACAAGGTGCTTCCTCTGTTTGCCTATAGGTTTTATAGTCCTCAATTTAAAAAGCTGTTTGTCTTCAGATCAGCCCAGTGCGCCATTGTTTTGGCAGAGGAGGTACCCTTATATGGTAGCGGTTGCTGCACCCTCACACTGCTGGTTCCCCCCACTGCCTGCTCATTCCATTGTCTTCCTCATCACCATCACCTTCACCTTCCTCCTCATCACCAGTGGGCATCATTCTGGCACCTCCCAAGGGCTACATCTCTCTCTCCTACTGCCCACAGGCTGACAACTCTTCCCCTCCACCTTGTCGTGTAGTTGTGATGTAGCCATGGTGCTTTTGTTGTCTCCCATAGAAGAGCGTGGGAGATCCGTCTGCAGGAGACGCTGGGGCCCCATTACGTCATGCTGTACTCAGCTGCACACGGAGTTCTCTACATGTCAGTGTTCATAAGAAGAGACCTCATCTGGTTCTGCTCAGGTATGTTGTTAATTAAGCGCTGGAGATTACAGAGAGGGAAAAATTGCGCTGTCACTGTGTGGGACAGGGAGGCTTGTAATGATGGGTGGAAACCTCCGAGAGTGGCATCAGTTAAAGGTATAAATTCCCCTTACCTGCTGAAAGTGTCTGTGATGCCCAAACTCTGATCAGTAGCCTGCCATGCCAAATAGGACCAGGCCTTTTGAGAGCTCCATGGGGGTTGTGAGCGCTAAGCACCTCTTGGGAGCAGGGTAACCTATGTATTTATTATGAACCACAAGCCAGAGGGGATGGCTTTCAGGACTAAGCCTCTGGACTCCCTTCAGGGTGGGTGCATCCTTTCATCCTTCTGAAGGCTAGACTCCCAGATAGACAAGCTGAGTGACATTCGTTTTGCTACATCTCTCTCGCAGATGGCACCTTGACAGCAGAGGTCTTGTCTGTGCCACGTGGACCTTCACAAACCTATGGCACTTGCTAGGTGTTTTCCCTACGTCCTGAGCCAGAATATTCCCCCACTCCACGGTTGTGTGGTGGTGTGTGTTCCTGTTAACTGCCTGGCTGGGCCCCTGCCGGAGGGCGGGTGTATTGCAATGATGCTGGGCATGTACAGTTTGTAAAGTGAGCTGGGATCCTCGGAGCCCTATCAAACAATGCAGCAGTCTGATTAAATGACTGCCCCTCCTCCCTTCCCGTCCTCTTTCCTCCCCACAGTGCAGTTTCAATGGGCTTCCTGTAGCAGCAGCAGCAGCTTCTCTTTCCCTTCTCCCTACAGAGGTGGAATATGCCACTGTGACCACTCGCATTGTGTCTCAGATCAAAACCAAGGGAGCCCTGGGAATCTGCTTCACGTTCTTTGGGACTTCCTTCCTCTTCATCACGTCCCATTTCACATGTGAGTCAGTTACTTACTTAACACAAATGTCCTGCTTGGGGGGGGAAATTGCTTCACCTGGCTTACAAGATGCATGTGCCCATTTGCTGTATTACTTACTGCTCTAAGGCGGACTCTGACATGGAGCTTCTGTGTTTTGCTCTTCACACTGGTAAAGTGTATGAATTCCTTATTTTAATCTACTCTTTGCCATAGCGCACCCCACCATTTAAGCTGTGAGCAAACCCAGTGTGGAATGAACTCCTTGTTGGCATGTCTGAACTACTGCTTCTGCCTTCACTGCGTTTCTGAGATCTGAGCCTTTCCCTCTAACCACGCAGCTAAAACCCTCCTCTTCTGGCTTTATTACTGTAGGCTCTTCTGTGGTCTTCCAACACTCCCTCTGCCCCCTCCAGTTCATACAGAGAACAGCTGCTAAAATCCTCTCCTGCCTCTCATTCCATCCCACCTGCTTTGAATCCCTCCAGTGACTCCTTTCTTCTCCGTTGCATCAAATTCAGGCTCCTTGTTTTTGAGGCTGCTGCTCCTCATCTATCTCCCCTTGTCTCTCATCATTTTGTCCCATTCCTATCTCCTCTGCTTTGCCAGTGATGCCAGGCTTATCCCCATTTGTCCAGCTCTCCCACACCTGTCTCCTTCCACACTCTCCCCTACATAGAGAATGAGGGCTGGTCTACAAAGTGACTCCCCTCCCCTCATTTAAATCTCTTCTGAAGATCACTCCTACCGACTAGGTCACCTCCATGAACATTACATTCATGAATCCTGAGAGTTAACTGCTCCTTCATGCAGAGGGGTGGTGATGCTTAAGGACACTGGATTTGAAGCTGAGGATTGCAGGGTTGGGAAGTATGAGGGAAGGGAAGTCACAAACCAAACATCTACTGACACACCAAATGCTCTGTATGTTGTGTCCCCTTTCCCCATCCCTCACCTGTTGCTGCCTTTTTAGTTTGTACTCTCTTCAGGGTAGGGACCATCTCATCCTACATGTTTAGAAAGTGCCCAGCACATTTTGAACTCTGCCACAATCATTCTACATAATAATGATCCATGGCGATTGAATTCAAATTCTGCACAAAATCTCCATCTTTCCACATGAATTTGCAGTGTTTATGCATCTCTCTTTCAGCCGGCGATGGTAAAGTATATGAGAGGATACTGGACTACAATAAAACCATCCAAGCACTTGCACTTCCCAAGAACGTCCCAGATACAAATCCCTATCGATCCAGCCCTTGTGAGTAACTTGATGTGAACAGAATCCATGTCTCTGGGCATGTGTATGCGTGCGCCTGCGCGGCTAGTGGAAGGATTTGTGGGTTAACTTGCTGCTCCACCCCAAAGCAGAAATGGGGCTGATGGCCTGTCTGACTTGGCTTTGCAGCCGATGTCACAACTCGGTTCGACGAGGTGTTCTGGTTTGGAGACTTCAATTTCCGACTAAACAAGGATCGTGAGAGCGTGGAGTCAATCCTGAACCAGCATCTAGAAAAAGATATGTCCAAGCTACTGCAGTATGACCAGCTCATTAAAGAAATGAATGATGGTAAGGGACTTGCTGCCTTCCCCTCTACTCCTAGTCCCCACTGACTGGAGATTTCCAAGCATGTGAATGTCTGGGCCTGCTAAACCCAGGGTTGTGAGTTCAATCCTTGAGGGGGCCACTTAGGGATCTGGGGCAAAAATCAGTATTTGGTCCTGCTAGTGAAGGCAGGGGGCTGGACTCGATGACCTTTCAGGGTCCCTTCCAGTTCTATGAGTTAGGTATATCTCCATATATTTACTTCTTGGATAGCCACTGAAATAAGTGAGGGCGTTGTCTCTGGAAAGGGAAAGCCAATAGCTTTCAAATCTAATGACACTTCAAAGTAGGGGAGTAGGAATGTGAATTCTTGGGTTCTGCCTGACATGCCACATGCTCCTGCCAAGGTAGTCAATTATTATGAATCATGTCTATTATGGCAGAGCCTACGGGCCAGCCAAGACTGGGCCCCATTGTGCCAGGTGCTGCACAAACACAGGGTAAAAGATGGTCCTTCCCCAAAGAGTTTACAGTCTAAACAGACAAGAGAAACGCAGGCAGAACACACAAGTGAACAATGTGATGGCAGCAAATGTCATGTTAATTCCACCACCTGGGTCCTAGCGCCCCTGGAGTTCGGGGGAGTCTCCCCTGCACTTAGGTGGGGTGTGGTTTGCCTCCGTTTACTGCTCTGTAAACTGGAGATAATTCCCACCTGTCTCACAGGGGTGCTTAGAGCTGATTGATTTGCAAAGCATGCAGAGGGTTTCAATGGAAGGTACCATAAACATGCCAAGGATTAGTTCTCCAGTCTTTTAAATGTTCCCTTATAGATTCACCCTTAATCTGAACAGACTTTAACTAACCCCCCTGTCTGGGTCCGGTTTTGTATCCCTGTGTGTTGCTGGTTTAGTTTCTAGCTGTGATTGCCACACTGTTTTTAAAATGTGTGTTGTAAATGCCCAGATGCGGTTATGCTCAGTTACGAGGCAAGAATCACTTTGTTCTTCATGCTGCCTCCCCTTCCCCTGCAGGGGCTATTTTCAAAGGGTTCCAGGAGGCCGCCATTCATTTCCGCCCTTCCTATAAGTTCGATATAGGGCAGGATTGCTACGACACCACTTCCAAGCAGAGGACGCCTTCGTACACGGTACTGGGTTACTTATAAACACGCTTCTGGGGTGGGAATGGACTAACAATCCTCCTTCGCCACTGTAACGGGTTCCCTGCTCGTGGCGGGGGCTCCTCCTCCTGACTGCATCTGGGAAATAGCTCTGCGTGGTCTGACGCCCTTCCGGCCGCTCGTGTGGCCCCTCTCATGCTCCAGTGCTTCCTCTTTATGGCTTGGCCCTCCGGCCAGGTCACTAGAGTTTCCCTTCTGGGGTATCAGTCTCACTGGACTGGTGGACCGGCTATCATTCCCAGCAGTCCTCCAATTCAAGACTATGCCACTTCCCCAGTGGAGGATGGGGGAACCTGGGCCCATGCACTACTCTGGGTTCTAGCTCAGGGACCCTCGAATCAGCGGCCATGGTCTGTACCATCCAAAACCTTGCTGCTATTTCCTTGGGCCGCTTCCGCTTCACCGCCGTTCTGGGTAAACCCCGACTTCCTGACCAGGGCTTCTACTCTCCCCTTGGGTCTCTTCCTTTCCCTCTGTCAGCCCAGAGTGACTGCAGGCTTCCTGGCCTTATGCCAGCCCCGCCTGCTCCTGCCTAGCTGGGCCTCAGCCTCTCTGTGCTTGCTTGTCAAGCCTAGCTCTCCTTCACCCCTCTGAGCCACATAGACGCTTTCCAGGCTAGTGTGGGGTGAACATCCCATCACAGCTGGATAGCAGTTCTCTAAGGGAGGAAATCCACCTATCATGGGGGACTGATGGGATGCCCTTCCCATCGCCGTGCGTCTACCTGATCAAACAGCCATGCTGGGAACTTCCACGTCATCCTAAGCAGAGTGGCGCATAGGGGGTGGGGTAGGGGAAGGGTCACTGGCTGCTCAAATACATGGATCTAGGCGCCCCAGTCCCCTGCCAGATAGCAGGTGAGATGTGGCAGGGACAGCTATCCCTCTTTGAGTCCAGAGGGTCAGCCATGGAAGCTCATCGAGAGGGAATTCTCACCCACACATAGAGCTGTATGCAAAGCAGATCCTTGGCTTCGCAGTGCCAGATATGTATGCTTCAGTGTGCTGCCTCCATCCCAGGGTGCTAGGACAGGGGAGAATGAGTCCTACGCAGGGCTCTGAGTTCCTTTGATTGCAAGGCACTTCTAAAAGTGGAGGGTTTTAAATTAACCTGTGTCTTTAGCGAACAAATGTTTCTCTCCAGGGCAGATAAGGAAAGGGGAATGACCATCTGCTTCCTTCCTTCTTCCTCTCTCGGCCTCCCAGGATCGAGTGATCTACAGGAGCCGTCACAAGGATGACATCCACGCAGTGAAGTACTCCTCCTGTTCCGTGGTCAAAACGTCAGACCACAGGCCAGTGTACGGGCTGTTCCGGGTGAAAGTGAGGCCCGGCAGAGACAAGTCAGTGACCTGTTTGTTTATCTACGCATGCGATCAGGCTGCACTGATTTCCTAGGACATGTTTCCAGTCAGGAATTTGTGGCTTATGTTGTCACAAGAGCTCCTGAGATGGAATGAATCCCCTGTAACTCACTGCAGTGTATTTGCTCTCTGTGTAATGTTTGGCCCCAGCGCTGAAAACAATAAAAAGCATTTAACCCAGCCTGGCCATAGCAGAATCCCTCCTGCTAGTCCCCTTGGTCCTTCTGAGGGATAACTTGAGTCCAGTGCATTTACCACGTAGGCATGCTCACCTGAGAGACAGCTCTCATTGCCCTTTATCAAGGAAATAGGGGGGCTGCCCTTTTCCCCCTCCCCAGAAGTGGTTGCGTTTCAGTAGAGCTGTATGTATACAGCTTGCTAAGCACCTTGGGATCCTTTAGGATTCATAACCCTAGAGAAATGTAAATAGAAATCAGTCTCTAACATTTTAACAGCTTGTAAACATTAGTTGGTTTGAATCCACGAAGCTGGCAAGTTTCATGCCCAAGTAATTAAAAATGTAAAAGAATCTATAAATTAGAAAACAGTGCTGACTGGGTGTTTGGGAAGTCAGTGCCGTTAAAATTGCTGTTTGTTCGGTTTCAGATGTGGGTGGGGTTGTGCCTGCCCACCCCGAGTTCAATAGGTGCTCTGTTGTGTTGTGGGTGTAATATGACCATGTCAACATGATAAATACAGAGATGTTGCTGATTCCATGAAGGCAGACAGGTTTGGTGCATTGCTCCCATTCTTCTGCTCCCTGGCTACGGGATGGGAGGTAACGTATGGGCTCAGGAGGAAGAGGAAAGCTTTCCGACTCTGCATAAGTAAACTCCATCTTAGCCTGAGTGGAAGAACTGGGACGAGCTGTGGAGTGACTTTTCTTGGAAGTGAGAGAACGAGACTAGCAGGACCAGTTCATAGTTAAAAGAAACAATAAAGGTTTGGTTAGCCGTTTGACTGACAGTCATATGCTTAAGAGCCCAGGGCTGACAGCAGCTTCCTCATGTATGTCTCCCATTAATACTGGAAGTTTCATGCTCCGTTTGAGGGTATGTTTTCCTTTTACTACTCAATCTAGCCTCTCCAAACAAGCCTAACTTGCTGCGACGGTAGAGAAACACTTAGTTTCACTTAATGTTAGAGCAACAGGCAGGTGCCTTAGTGCGAGAGAAAATGGAAAAGTTCATTCTTGCTGCTGTTGGGTCCTACACTAATCATGGAGCTCTAAGCCAATGTAAGTTGTGCGCATTGCACAAATCTAACAGCTTTTCTTTATATTGTAGCATCCCGCTTGCTGCAGGGCAGTTTGACAGAGAACTTTATTTAATCGGAATAAAGAGACGAATTACAAGGGAACTTCAGAAGCGGCAGGAGATAAAGGACCAAAAATCCAGCAGCGTCTGTACTGTTTCCTGACCTTAAAGCCCAGCAACAAGCTTGTAAATGGTGCCCTAAAGGAGGACTTCAGACCCAGGCAAAGAGGACTTGATTCCATGGCTGCAGAGGTACAGCTCAAGAGGAAGGGGTCTTGGTTTGAGCACCAGCACGACAGTTGATGTGGCCTGTATCACATGTCTTAAACTTCAGCTCTCACGTTTCATTTGCATGAGCTAATCCAAGGAACTTGAGTGCTTTTGCTGAAGAGGAAGGCAGTAAATATTCAGAACAGATGCCCCTGCTTATTCAATCAGGTCACTTTTAGCAACACTTCCTTTGCAAGCAGCAGGATGCAGTTAGGTGGCAACGTTGGCCATACCAAAGACAAGATGCCCCATTGGGTGCATTGTATTCTGAGTGGTTACTCAAGGACATTTTTCAAAAAGGAGACAATTGTGGTTCCATCTGTTTTATTCAGTCTGTTCTGGATACTTGCTTTGTAAGTATCCATCTCAGGAGGGCATTGATGTCAGCTGTTTATTTCTTTCCGTATAGCCCAATGTACAGTGTTCTGTAAAATACCGAAGGGGACCAACGAGAGAACCTGAGCAGTCTCTCCCAGCTTGATGCTTGCTCATAATAGTTTTGCTGTTGTGGGCCACTGCAGCAAGATCTGTATGGATGTACAGTAATCAAGGTGCATTTGAGACGGCCTTTTAATTAGTATTTATTTTGACTACTTCTGTTGTTGCTAAGGGTGCATATTAATCTCTCAAACCAGCACATGTCCTTGGATAAAGTCAGGCTTTCTGAACCAATGTTCATATCGTAATTTATGGATCCTCTGCAGGAGAGATCCAGTTTCTACTTCAGTGAGAAACTGGCCACAAGCTTGCAGCAGCAAGAGACGCTGCAGCTGAAATCAGTGGCGTTAATGTGTAAAAATCTAGCAAAAAGTGATTTACTGTAGAAGTAAAGCCAGCACTAAGGAAAGCTACTTTGGGATGGTGAAAAAAATCTGTTTTGACCTTTGGGAGATATTCAGAGCAAGAACCAGGACTCAGAAGAACTCAGTTCTGTTCTTTCTCTGATTCTCAGTTTGGAGAAGTTCTGTCCCCCCTGTGGTTGTTTCCCAGTCCGCAAAATGTGGAGAATTTCTCTCTCTAATGGGGCTTTTTCTGGAGATAAAGGCACTCTAAGTGTCAAGTATTACAATGGTAAAATGTACATGACAGTTAATACTGTAAAACTTCTCATGGGCATACCTTGCTTGAATCATTAGCTAAAGTTAACACTTTTTAAACCACATCACTACTGGAAATACAAAGCAAATGGTTTGGAGGAAGCTCCACTGTAATTAGGTGTTTGGCGATCACCTACTTCCACAAAAAAACTTTGGATGAAAAGATATATTTTAGAACATGAACAATATTGTGATAATTCCCAACTCTGAGAAGAAAACCTATGAGAAGTGCTACTGTTCATTGATTTATTACCAATCATCTTTTCATGTTTTAAACAAAAATTCTGCTCTCAGTAATCATGTATCAATCCCTCCTTGAGCAAAACTTTCATTGTGGTATCTGAGGGTAGAATTGTTATATGTGTAGGAGAGAAAATAAGAATTGGCTGCTTTATGGAAGGAATATAAGGCTCAATCCTGCAAGGTGCAGAGCACACCAGCCTTGATCCAGCAAGACTGAAGTCTGTGGGACTACTCACATGCTTAAAGTTGAGCATGTGCTTAAGTGCTTTGCTCGACTGACCTGAGCACCTTATGGGCCTGTGGTCCTTAATGTGTCTCCCCATCCCCTTTAAAAAACAAATCAGATTTTGGTTTAAGTGATATTTTCATACTGTAAACATAGCCTAGAAATTAAATTATAAAGAAAAGTCCAACTTTCTGTGTTTTCAGCATTTTCGTATTAAAGCACCTGTTAGTGTGTTTTCTGTCCCAATTTCTTTTTACAAATAAAATGAGGAGCAGATTTTACTCAAATGGCATGGTTTCTAAATTAAGCTTGTTACTGAGAGGTAGATTTCTTGTGGGAACAATACTGAGCTAGAAAAGGGACCTGCTGCCATGTGCCATAAATCCTTTGCTGGGCGAGTGAAGGTCCCTGTGTAGGTGCAGTCGTGACAATATGCATAGCCCTAAGCCTATGGAACCCTGCACATGCTTGGATAAATAGCCCCCAGAGCCTCTGTGAATGTAAAGCCATCTCTGTCTGTGCACAGGACAGATCCAGCCATCAGTCTGAGCTTTTTCTTGTTGGTTCCTTTAAAAAAAAAAAAAAAAAAAGCCCTCAAAACAAAACAGTGCACCTTAAGCTAGAGCCAGCTTTGTTGCTCAGCAACAGCAGAGCCGCGTTCTAGTCAAAGCTGTGACGTGCGCTTACTGGCTGGGCAGCCTGGGGCAAATCATGTCCTCTTTCCTCAGCTGTAAAGTGGGACCCAAGCTTCTTGCTTGCCTTACTAAGTGGTAATGAAGTGCTTTTAAACTAATCCATACACTATCCATTTACCAAAGCAGTCTAGAAATCCATTAGCGTTGATAACTTTCTAAACGTCCTAGTCACTTTGCTCACTTACTAATCACACCCATTCATTTCAATGTCTTTATTTGTTTCCTTGACAAAGATACACACCACAAGTGCCAGGACAAAGCTGTCTGTTGTAAAACATACCCTGGGTTCAAAAAGCAGCTGCATTTTGTTAGTATTAAGAGCACCACTTTGCCTGTTCTCTGCTCCAGGAGCATGCACAACTTCCACTCACATGAATGGGTGTGTGTGGGTGTGTGTGTGTGTGTGTGTGTGTGTGTGTGTCTAGTAGCTGCCTCTGAACCTTCTGCTCAGCTTGATCACTTATGCATAGTCATTTAATGGCAGCACTAAACAAACAAACAGTTTCACTATTTATGCCTAGAAAGGTCAGAACTGGGTATATAACTGGATATTACATCTCACCTGTCAAAGGTGATGGGTTCTTGTGTGCCTGAGAAACAGGTCACTAAACCCTGTTACTGGTGGTATTCTTATATGGATTTCTTCTTATGGGCTTTTAGTACGAACCAATTACCTTCAAGACTAAGCTCTTTATACAAATCATTGTCTCTTTGCTGACAACATTTAATTCATCTTAATCTTTCCTTGGGAAATAAACAGTTATCAAGGTAAATGGCATTTCTGTTTGCAAGAAACCATTAGTTGCACTTAAGGTTCAACCTAACTTCAAGTGAGCTCTGTGTGGCCAAGTATCTACCACCCCACACCCTTTACAGAGAGGATCTGCCTGACAGCACAGCACTTGATGGAAAGCTGTAAGTATGTTATCCATGATATGTCTTAAACGAGAACATGCAGCAATCTTGTTCAGATTATTGAAGGTATTTTCCAATAGCAGCCTGTATTTACATTTTAAAATTAACAAAGTATAAACTCAGAACTTTGTCATGAGGACAGATTGTTCTAGTGCCCTCCATTCAACTTGATTACAGTTTTATATATCCTCTGGACTAGGAAGCATCACATTAGCACCTTACTTTAGCAGTACTTGTAACAATCCTCCCCAAGTGACAATATTACTACTCACAGTCTACAAGATTGGAGGACAACTGACTTATGAAAGGTAACTCCGCCTAAATCTATTCCTTTAGTAAGGAGTACAACACATTTTGGGCTATAACCACCAATGCGCATACTTAGGAAGAAAAAGTAACATGAACACACTTCCCTTGCAATACTGGATATTTAAAGCAAGTGGTAACTGTAAGATCTTGGCTAATTGATCAATACGTGTAGCCCTTTCACCTGTAGTGGTTTAGGTTTGCTTTGCCACACTGCTATTCAAGGTGCCAAGAGAAAGGCCTACACACACAGCCTTCTGTGGTAGGCAGAAGAATTTATTGATGGCCAAAGTGCTCATTCAGAGCTGGGACCGGTCTGTAAGCCTATATCAACATGAACACTTCACATTCTGAACACCTGAAGCCGTCTCAGCTACAAGAAAAGTTCCATATTTACATCATGTGCATGTAAATATTTTTTGCATTGACATAATCCAAAGAACAATATGTATAAAAAAGGTAAGTCTCCTGTTCTAGACAGCATTTGCTGCTTTATCGAAAAAGCCGATACATCCTAGGTAGCCGCCCGTCCTTACTAGACAGTGCTCCTTGAATGTGTTCATACGTAGGTAATTCCGTCAAGTCACCCAGTGCAGCCACTGCCGGTTTGTTACGAAGCATTTTCGCAACCACCCTCTTGATGTCATTGGGTTTCACGTTACCTGCAGACGATGACAACAAGAGCTATTTCAAATGCATTTTAAACAGAGATCGAAGCTTTGCCCTGGAGACTGAATAATATCATCATGCCGGATCTATACTTGGAATGCCTGCATTTTAATCCCAGCTCTGACAAACTGTGTGTCAGATTTCTCCTTCTGTTAAACAGAAGCACCGAGCTAGCTTGCAAACAGTTGTGAGGGTTACTTTGTGAGATGTTTTGAAGATATTAAGTCAACGTATTACAAGTACGCCCCGTTAAAGGGGGACAGTTCACAACTGCATTTCCCTCTGATTTTTTGTACTACTAAATAATTGCCACAATTATTTTGAGATCAAAGAAAACCTTTTTTGGTAGTGCTTTGTGTCAGGCCAGTAGCTCTGGTTTTGGTACACGAACTGGCCCATATCACTAATGCACTACGCCCCACTCAAGAGGGCCTTTCTCCATAATGACAGCAGCAAAGCTGAAATAAATTCAGCGGCAACACGCAGATGATAGAAGAGACAGGAATGAGGAGGAGGAGCTACTCCCAGAGTTGCCCATAAAAGCCTTATGAGGCTGGCTCTTAAATTAATTTAAAAATCAAATTGATGGTGTCTCTAAGCCTTGCTTAGTGTAAACACACCCTAGGACTGTGGGGGCAACACGAGCACTTCCATTTGCACTGTCACCCTCCCTCCTAACACCCCATGAAGTGAGAAAGATGGTATTCCTGTTCTACAGAGGGGGAAACAGAGGATCAGAAACATTAAGTGGTTTGGCCAGACACAGAGCAAGTCCATGCGAGCGCTGGGATGGCCTGGCTTTCCAGTCCACTAGACAATAAGGGCCTAATCTGAAGTCTTTCCATTGATTTCAATGGGCTTTGGCTCAGACTTCATCGCCTCACTGGTTACATTTGCTGTCCATATTTGAAATACCGTCAGCAGCAAGGTGAGCTGGGCATTTGCCCCAATACCGACAAACAAATATCTAATCCCTAGAGTGACTGCTGCCATTGGGAGATTCCGTTGAAACTTCCCTGCCCCCCACTCTGGGGGTTAAGAGCCCAAAGGAGCCCCACCGTGCTGAAGAGTTGGACCAGAACTGCAGAGATGGCACCCTACCAAAAGGTCCCGTTTTATCAAGTATGGGATTTAAGTGTTTATCCCACCTGAATTTGCGAGGTAGCTCCTGCACGAAGGCATCAGCAGAGTGCACCTACAGCCCAACACGGTCAGCGCAAAGTCCGTGGGGTTTACTCACCGATGAGAGAGCACAGCTCATGAGGGAGTTTTCTTGTGTTTGTTGCCAGCACTTGCCTTCCTACATCCTCAAAGATAACTGGCCGGGATTCTAGGTTCATCATAAGCATAGATTTTAACTGGGTCTTTGCTCGCTCCAATTCCACCTGTATGGCAACAGAAAATACAGCAGACTGCTTTAGACTGGTCTCAGGACTGGCAACTACTCTGCCTGCTGTACACAGTCCTCCTCCTCCAGGAATAACTGGGAGACATCAACATCACATTCTGCTGTCAGCATAAATCTAGAGCTGGGGATGGCCTTTACAGCCGGAATGAGTCTGCAGAGGTGGGTTTAAGAGGAAAAGGAAGGTGCTTGGGAAGTTAACAGAGATGGTTCCAAAACGAAGTGGTGTGAAGTCAGGATTGGGCAAAGGGTCCCTTCTTCTACGTAGATATTTGCCACCCGTACACACATAAAATTGAGCTACAAACACCTGCCTCCTTGTGGAGATTCTCTTGTGATTACTAGACTAATAAAGACATGAAACAGTCAGAAAATGTACATTCAAAAGCTTACGTATGAAATTCATCAGCCTAGCTAGGGCTCATCACCATGGTATTTCAGTACTGAGACTACGCGCATAAAACAGAGTTCGGGCAACTTACCTCTCCCACTGCTCCCGCCATTGAAATGAACTCTTTTGTAATTATTTCCACCATTTCTCGGACCTGTAAAAACAAGCGAGTCTTTGAAAGAAAAACAGAACAATGCCTGCTCATTCTCTCAAGTTGGGTTTAACACAAAAAAAAAAAAAATAAATAAAAAACCAGTGATCAGCAGGGCGTGACTTTCCCCTTTCTCCTTTTGGAGTCTGAAAGATTCAAACCCCTCCCTCGTTGAACTGCACGAGTACAGGAAAATTGTAGTGGGGCACCACAGCAGCAATTCCTGTCAATGCAAATGGAACTTTGCCAGAAGGGGAGTGAGGCTGTGCAGAGCACCTGAGCCATTTGGGGACGATGTTTATAGCAGTGGGTCAGGAATACATAAACCCAATTCACCTTTATACATAGTCAGCTAAGTGGGAAAATAGGATTCCCTCTTCCAGAGTGGTCAACTTTCACAATGCCAATAACATTTTACAGTTAGAATTGGCCATTAGGACCATGCAATCCCACTGCAAAACAACATATTATACCCTCTAGGGGTGAATGATTTAAAGTTTGATGTGTTATATGCAACCGATAACCGCTTAATGATAATATGGAAAGAGCTACTCTATCTGAAATTAAGTCAGTGACAGACTTACCTTTTATGAATTTATGACCTGGAATACAGAAGAGCCACGTACCTGTCGAGGATCTGCACTGGCATGAATACACAAGAGACCAGTATCTTCATAACTGTGATGGTAAGAGGTTGCATTATACATCCAGTGATGCCTGTAAGTACAAAAACATGCATCTGAGTGCTCTATAACTAACAAAAGACAATACACTCCCTGTTTCATCTTCAAGGTGGGGATTCCTAAATGCTGATGGGAATTCAAACTATCAGTCCAATCATTAGGAACAGGTCTCCGCTCCCCTGATTATTTTCTTCTGTGCATGTCTGCCCTCTACTCCCCTCCTCACTGTTTCTATAGTAGGAGGATACTGTGCAGGAACAGTTGCATCAACTGCTAATTTTCAAGATTCCCCCCGAGTTGAAGGCATGGGCCGGTGGAGGACAACAAGATTCCAGGGCACCCGTGTGCTCAGTTGAACTACACCCACCTCCTCCCAAATGAGCCACATCTGCTTCTAAGAGCGGATTTTTAAAAATGGACACATTTAGGCTTTCAGATGAGGCCTTCTGTTCAGAGCCCATATCCATAGAAACGTCTTTTGGCAGCATTCCTTGAAAGAGAGGTAAACAAACCTGTTGAGTACATTAAGATACAGACGGGTGAACATGCCCTTGCCAGGTCCTCCGGCAGAAAAGGAGCCGCCACCTCCCATCATCATGTTTAATACAGCAAAGGGAATGAAGTCTTCCTCCTGAATCACAATAAGAGAGTCCGTCATCTCTACAGTGGAGATGCAGTGCAGGGTGTCTCAGTGTTCAAAGGTAAGTGGAAGAGGGAAAAAAACCAGGAGAAAGGCCCCTGATGAACACGAGAAGCCATACAAATATTGGTGCATATCTCCAAGCTCTAACTAGCGATACATGTGATAGCAAACTCCTGCAGTTGGGTGGCAAAACCATTCCCAGCCTCCCAACAGGCTACGGATGGAAAAAGCTCCCTTGCTACCTGCATGCATCTGTGCTCTCAGACACAAAACAGCTCCAACATTTGAACAATGACATGGTTGCTCAAGGTTTTGCTAGTTTAGGGTGTGCACAGCAATGAATTTTGGGACCGTACTTACCAAAAACGAACAGCTTTCTAACCCAATCATGATGTGGGTCAGCTCAGGGATTGGGGTCGGACCCAAACTCACATCTGACATGTCTTTTTCAAGCTGTGGGGAGAGAGAACAAATTAGGATTTAATTTCACCTTCAGAGTGTGGCCTAGTAAATTACAGAAAGCAAACAGGTTGCCCAGTGGCAGCCACAATGGGCGCACGCAGAGCTGTTGCACATTCATAAGCCTGTACTTGTATCTGCACAGTAGGCAACTGCATATACAAATGAGCACTGACGTAATTAACTGTTTTATGGGTACAAATGCTGCTTATTGTGAGTTCAAGAGGTGCCGTTTTGAAAATGAAGATCTACCACTATGAATGAAATCAAGGGAGCTCAAATCTATTACTGTACTTTAAGAAGAAGTCGCATGATGCACTGATTAGTTCTTGCTTTTATTTTACCTTGATGATTCCTCCCGTGTACTGTGCGACTGATTTGTCAACTTGCTTGGGCTTGTCGCTTTTCCACACTGGATCTACACCAAGCAGATACTTCCTGGCACACTCCACCAACTGCTCATGCTCTATCCCAACTCCAGCCAACACCATCCTGTCAGGTGTATAGTAATTCTGCAGATATGAATGGAGCACTTTCCGATCCATTTTCTCTATGTTTTCCACGGGGCAGAACCTGTTGAGTCCCACGGTGTTCTCCCTGTAGGCTGCCTATTGGGAGGGTGAATATACAACCACCCTTAGTTTAGAACACATAATGCTCTGTTCTCCCTCAAAATTACGATGTGAGCCTTCCCTTGCCCTTTTACATCTAGGCTAATGTAGATGCAGTACAAGAGGGAACACATATTGAGCATCATTTCACTTATGCCTTCCCACTCCTCCCAAAGATAAGTTATAGCAGGAGAGGATTGGGTAACTGTCTAAGTGTCAGGTTTGAAACATCTAGACTACCTGGACTCGCAGGATCAACAAAGCCCTTCATTCTTTTGAGGAAGGTACAGTAAATTTAATTGGCTAAATGTACATGACACTTTCAGAGGCTTTAAAAATCCAAGACCCTGTCTGCTCTACATGGATATTAATGGTATCATGGCCCTTTTTGTAAGAGCAGGGGTTTGTCCAGTTTCTGTAGCCTATACTTCCAGGGACAGGATGCTGTTCAGATCCCGCCCCCAGCAGAGCCTGTGCCCAGACTTCAGTGGTACTAGATGAATAGCTTGGATCCTTGGGGAGAAAGAGTACTACAGAAATGTAAGTCATCATCCTGAAGGTGCAAACAGGAAAAACAATGGAATGCTGGAGACAGGAAGTTCTAAAAGAAGCATGAAGTGCAAGTATCAAGCACACTATACAAAGATTGCAGTGTGAATAAGCTTTGGTTTATGTTGGAACTTTAACTGCCCCTTTCTTGACTTTCTACCTCATGCAGAATATAGGATTTCAAAACCGAGTGTAAGCAAAATGCTCCCCCGATTCTATGTTAGCATAATAAAAGTGTGTTTATAGCCCACATAGAAAGCACCAGTGAAATTAAGTAAAGGGTGAGAAATAAACTGAATGACATAGTGCAGAGAGCAATGTGTGTGAGACAAATTCCACAGCAGTTTACCGCATGTATCATCTCCGTTAGTAGAGGCTCTGGATCAGGTCTCATATTCAGATCTTCGAGCTCAAACTGCACAGCCATTCGAGTCATCTCAATTTCTTCATCTACAGTGAGAGAAAACAAAGGATATGAACCACTGTCCAAAGTATTGAATAGGTAATGAAATCCCTGGGTCCTTCACAGACAATGAGGAACACCGTGGGATGTTGGCTCCAGCAGAATCCTGGAGGTCAAGAAACAAAGAAGCTCAAATTAAGACGGGTGGGGGAAAGAATCCATCCACACTATTCAGTCTTAAGTAAAACACTGAGTATCAGAGGGTTAGCCGTGTTAGTCTGTATCCACAAAAACAACAAGGAGTCCGGTGGAACCTTAAAGACTAACAGATTTATTTATTCAGAAAAAGATCTTGGAGTCATTGTGGATAGTTCTCTGAAGACATCCACGCAGTGTGCAGCGGCGGTCAAAAAAGCAAACAGGATGTTAGGAATCATTAAAAAGGGGATAGAGAATAAGACGGAGAGTATCTTATTGCCCTTATATAAATCAATGGAACACCCACATCCTGAATACTGCGTACAGATGTGGTCTCCTCATCTCAAAAAAGATATACTGGCACTAGAAAAGGTTCAGAGAAGGGCAACTAAAATGATTAGGGGTTTGGAACAGGTTCCATATGAGGAGATATTAAAGAGGCTAGAACTTTTCAGCTTGGAAAAGAGGAGACTAAGGGGGGATATGATAGAGGTATATAAAATCATGAGTGATTTGGAGAAAGTAAATAAGGAAAAGTTATTTACTTGTTCCCATAATACAAAAACTAGGGGCCACCAAATGAAATTAATGGGCAGCAGCTTTAAAACAAATAAAAGGAAGTTCTTCTTCACACAGCGCACGGTCAACTTGTGGAACTCCTTGCCTGAGGAGGTTGTGAAGACTAGGACTATAACCGCGTTTAAAAGAGAACTGGATAAATTCATGGAGGTTAAGTCCATTAATGGCTATTAGCCAGGAAGGGTAAGGAATGGTGTCCCTAGACTCTGTTTGGCAGAGGGTGGAGATGAATGGCAGGAGAGAGATCACTTGATCATTACCGGTTAGGTTCACTCCCTCTGGGGCATCTGGCATTGGCCACTGTCAGTAGACAGGATACTGGGCTAGATGGACCTTTGATCTGACCCAGTACTGCCGTTCTTATGTTCTTATTTGGACATAAGCTTTCATGGGTAAAAAACCCCACTTCTTCATATACATGCAGATATAGGAAAGCAGCAATAGATTGGATCCATTTGCAGACTAGGGCTATGTTATTCTCTGTCCATCTTCTCAGATGGAAGCAAACAGTCTAAAACAAACCCCATTGCTAGAAGGAAGTGGAAATGACTGACCCGTCTAAGCACATTAACGTTCATAATAAAAACATTCTATAACAATCTAATGTTTGCTCTGTTACTTCAATACTCAAAAGTCTTTAAATCAGTAGGACGTAATGAATGATAGTACTGAAATAATTTTGTCATGTAATGTCTAGATATCCTTTCCTGAAACAGAGACTCAGATTCTCGCACCTGATAACCTGGGCTGCAGTACTACATCAGCCAGTAGATTGACCACAGTGTCTAGGCCTTTGGCATCAGCAGAAACAGCATACATCATGGTATCCCTGCAACACAAAGATATTTTGCATTCAGTTTTCAAGTGGAATATATGAATTCCTGGTAATATTTGCCCAGTACTTTGAAATAGTAAAGCGCTAAAATTCCTTCTCATTTTATGTTCACACTAGCATCCTAATTTGCAATTTGCCACAAAGAGATTACTCTTGCTATTCAAAAACAAAGTCATTGTTGTGATGGAACAGAAAATCCAGTTCAGTTATGCTGCGTCGCTGTCAGCAATCATGACAACTATTCACGCGTGGGGAACTATAGAGTAAGATGTGTACCTTGATGCCTGACAATCACAAATACCCCCATGCTTTTCCAAGGTCAGAAGAATTTCATCTTTGCTGCCAAACTGGGCTGTGGACTAACCAAAGAAAAACACAAACAAACAAAAAGTGTTAAGGCTTATGAAATGTGAGGCTATTTACCATTTGTTAGTGTGACCTAATACACTGAAGCACTTTTCTTTTTTTCCCCCACTCGAAGCAAATATATGCACACAACTTGAGCTGGATTCCTTTAAGTCAGTAAGACTCTTGGGTGCTCAAGGAAAGCAGACTTGGGCCTTCCGAGAATAATTACAGCCATACTAATAACCGAGTTTAGGTTTTTTGTAAGTATTTAACAGAGGCTTTAGGAACCTTATCGTCACAAACAATACTTACAGAGAAAGCCAACTTTTCCAAACAGTGTGAAATGCCGCTAAGGTATTTTGCTTCATGTCTTGATCCTGAATTTATAAGAACTTATATTTAAAAAAAAAAAAAAGTTAATATTTATTTTAACCCCATTGCCTGTTCACTGATTTGACAAGCATGAGAATGCATATGACTAGCAAAGACCATCTCAATTTAAAACATAATTTCAATGCATTAGATTATTTCTAAGTAAATATTTCACTACCATATCGCTAAGGACTTCTCTTCACTGCAAAGTTAATTTGAGTTATAATTCAAGTCTTGCTCCCGTCCACACTCAAAACCCCTTGACGCAAGTGAGGTGCTTTTAACTCCCGTTGGCTGGCCCACCGGGGTATAGGCTAAAGCTCAAGTTAACGCAACTCATCAGCTGCTAACTCAGCCACTTAGTATATCTCCAGTGTTATTTTGCAGTGTGGCTGCTCTCGTTTGAGCTGGGCTAACTCAAGAGGAATAACTCGAGCGTAGATAATTCAAGTTAACTGTGCAGTGAAGACAAGCCATTAGGTATGTCTGTTTCACGTTGGTACCTAAATACCAAATCTGCTCCCAATTAAGTCAATGGGAATTTGGCCACTGGTGCCAAAGCAGGATGTGGTCCTCTATATATGGTAGATCCAAATGCAATGATTCCTAAATTACAAAGCCAGAAAGGACCATTGTGATCATTGAGTCTGGCCTGTATAACACCAGTCATAGAACTTCCCCTGAGCAGTGAGACTTGCCTGCTTGAAGTCATTCAGTACTTACTCCCTACAGTACAGAACTGTCCAAATTTGTTTTGTGATGCAATCCGCAGTCCATTCTCTAGTGTTGTAACTTTGGTTTCAAATTTCTCCTGTCCGTCAACTGTTGCGAAGACAGGCTTAGGCACTCCAGGCAGAGGAGAAGTGAGAGGGACGTTGGGGCAGCCACCACCGCTGCTGTATTTTCTGTAAGCTGCCAAGCCAAACCTAGACCAATCATAGACATTTGTATAAAAAAACCTAATCACAGTGCACCAGACCTCAGTTCATCAAACAGGCTTTCAGTAACGAATGAGAGTGGATGCTTTGACTGTGAGGATTATAGCACTTCCCTACTTTGCTAGGGTGGTGAGAAGATAAAAATCCCCTCAGATACTACGGTGCTGGGGGCCACATAAGTACTTAAATAGATACATGGAATCAACTGGCCCTGACCTCACTAGTGAGGGTCATACTGCCAGAAGGTTGCTGAGGTGTCCAATTCTGTCCATCAAGGGCTGTTCAATGTTCAGCAAACTATGAAGGAGGCTAAAATGTTCCCACAATCATGGGGTTGAGCGAATGGGTTTCTAGGCAAAGGAAAGCCCTGCATGATACCCCAAGGGAAGGAGGCTGGGTAGGTGAGACAGATAGATGTGCTTTCATTTACACCCCCTTATTTATGGGCAGGTCAGGATCTGGTCAGCGGAAACTCTATTCAGAGCTCAGCAACAGTAATTGGAGGATGTGAGGCCCCAGGACATGGGGTGTGTGTGGGGGGGATCTTGTGAGGTCACTTGCCAAGGAGCAGCTAGGGGTGTGCAGCGTCCTGAAGGGGACATCCCTGACCTAGCTCTTGGGGGCCCTGTCAGAGGAGAGCCTGGGGGTGGCACCTGGGTTCTTAGAAAGGTGATGGTGAAGCGATTAGGATTCACTGATGAGTGTGTGTGTGGGGGGGGAGTCTTAGGGGGTGCCTGCCAGGGGGCACTGGGGAAGATCAAGATTCTTGAGGCTCTGGCAGGAGGAAGAGCTCAGGGGGAGCCAGGGCCTTGGGGGCCCTGTCAGAGGAGGGGCTGAGGGGACTCTCTGGGAGAAGGGTTATGGGTCACTGATGGGGGGGAGGGTGAAGGGTCACGAGGGGCTCCAAAGAGGACGGGGAGGGGCCACGGGCAGCTCTATTCAACTACTGTCCGGGCGGGGGAGGAGGCTGCGCTCACCTGCGAAGCGGGCCCCACGCGCCACCCCGAAACCGCACCATGTTCGCCGCCATCTTATGTCCGGGAAGCCCCAGCCTCCGCCCTCCCCTTCCGCCCGGCTGCCCGGCACGGAAACCACGTGCGTCGCCCGGGGCGGAGCTAAACGCGGCCGCTGGCGGCGTTTGCTGGTTGGCCAATGCCGGGGAGGGGCGGGGCTGAGTGTCCGGAGGCGGGTTCTCAGTGGTTAGCGCTGAGGCGGGAATAACCTGCGGTGGCTGCTGGTTGGTCAATCCCAGGAAGGGCGGGCCCAGGCGGGGAATGGCCCTGCCTCCCGCCCCGATGGGAGCCGACGGGGGTCTGTAGCTGAGGGGCGGTGGGGGGGCCATGGCGGGTCACAGCCGCGCCCCCCGCTCCCCTTCCCCGAACCCCCAGCTCTGGGGCGGTGAGAACCGGGAGGGGGCGGGCATGGGGGGGGGTCCCGAGTCCGCCCCGCACGGCCCGGCTGACGCGTCCCCTCTCTCCCCGCAGGCGAGGAGCCCGGCGAGGCCAACCCCTTCTCCTTCCGGGAGTTCGTGCGGAGCCAGGGCCGGGGCGCGGCCCCGCGCGGCGCCAGCCCCAAGGTACCGGGGGGGCGGGTGGGTGACTGGAGCGCGATCCCCCCGCCAGCCCGCGGTCCCCACCTGCGCCCTCTCTCCCTGCAGGCCGCCGCGCCGCCGCCCCCCCTGCGGCTCCACGAGCCGTTTTTCCCGGACCCCAGCGCGGGCGACACGCGGCTGGACGAGGAGGATGCGGAGTGGAGCGGGTGTTACCAGCCCGCCGCCGTGGAACGAGCCCACTTGGCCGGGCCCGGGAGCGCCTCGCCGGGGCCCAGCGCCTTGGAGTCCTTCTACTGCGACCGCCCGGACTGGTCGGGGCTGGAGGACTCCGCTCCGTGGCAGCTGGACGAGAGTGACCCCCTGGGCTACGCAGAGCAGAGCCTGGCGTCCCGGGGGGAAGCTGGAGAGGGGCCCTGTCACCCGCTGCAGCCGGCCTGCCGAGACGTAAGTGACCGAGCTCGCCTCTGATAGAGCTTCTAGAGCCCTAGAGCTTCCACTGCCCTGGGGGAGAGCGGGGGGCACACGGCTCCATGCACTGCCCCTTTCCCAGGCCCGAAGAGCTCAACAGCTTCTCGCTCACCAACAGAAGTTATTACCTCCCCCACCCTGGCTTTCTAGAGTGTCCTGGTAGTTTGCGAAGTGCTGGAGCTTAACTTTGCCACCTCCGCATGGTCCAGAAAAGTTATTTTAAGTCACCCTAAAGGGCCTTGAAAATGTATCTGCGTTTTCACTGGAGTCTGTGAATGGTCTTAAGGCGACTTGGCTTCAGCGTTGGAGGAATATGAAATGAAACCCCTTGAAATAGTTCTAAACGCTTCTATATAGCAGAAGTTAAAACTAATGATGATGTGTGGCACAGCACAAAGGTTTCTATAGGCACGCAGGGTGAGCTATAAAATCCCCTCATCGCTCTCCATATGTTCATGGCAATAAAATCTTTATCCAGGCACACACTTGTCTCACTTAATCTCTCCATGCCTCATGTTTTTCCTCTGAAATGGAGAAGATTATTATTTTGGTTTTGTTTGAGAGGATATATTCTTAAATATTTGTTAGTGAATTTAGTTCATGGAAATTGCCAAGATTTTTCCAGCTCCAGAAGTGAGACTTGGAAGGTTTCATCCATGCTGGTTTTTGCATGTTAAAAAGATCAGTATGATCACCAGACCATACATTCCTGATTTCTAATGAGTATTTTTCTGCAGCTACAAGAAGAAAATGCCAGACTAAGAAGCAAGATTAACCAGCTTCACTTCTTCTCTGAAATTCAGACAGACAAGTATGTATACTACAGCGGAAAAGAAATCATGAACTTGATAAATGAAGATGAAATGCTGATATCCTTATACATCGTAATTGAATGAAACAAGATTTGTGACCGTTTATGCCAGTGATCACCAACTGGTCGATCGTGATCAATTGGTCA
The DNA here is from genome assembly GCF_011386835.1 of Chrysemys picta bellii. Lineage (NCBI taxonomy): Eukaryota > Metazoa > Chordata > Testudines > Emydidae > Chrysemys > Chrysemys picta. The sequence continues at coordinate 20,129,297 of NC_088808.1, forward strand.
ATCCTATAGGATCTCCCAGTCGATTGCAATCTCTGGTGGTGCAGCAGGGCTGCTGCTAAGGCAGGCTCCCTGCCTGCCCTTACCCCGCAGCTCCCATTGGCCAGGAATAGGGAGTTGTGGCTAATGAGGGCTGCAGGGGCGGTGCTTGCAGAAAGGGGCAGTGCATGGAGCCGTGTGCCCCCCGCTCTCCCCTAGGGGCCGCAGGGGCATGTTGACCCCTTCCGGGAGCGCTGTGGGGTCGGGGTAGGCAGGGAGCCTGCCTTAGCAGCAGCCACGCTACGCCACCAACTGGGAGCCGTGGAGGTAAGTGCTGCCCGGCGGAGGCTGCCCCCCCAGCCCTGAGCCGCCTCCCGGAGCCTGCATCCCATACCCTCTCCTGCACCTAGAACCACCTCCAGCCCTGAGCCCCCTCCCAGAGCCTGCATCCAGAATCCCCTTCTGAACCCCAACCCCCTCTACCCCAGCCCAGAGAGAGTGAGGGTGTGGGAGAGTGAGCAATGGGGGAGGGGAGGATAGAGTGAGCAGGGCGGGGCTTTGGGGAAGTGGTGGGGTAGAGATCCTGGGTTGCCCTTAAATTCAAAAAGTCATCTTGGGTGTAAAAAGGTTGGAAACTAGAGATTTGTCCTATTGTATGACAATTTCACTACAGGGTTATTTCAGTTGAGAAACTTTGGCTTCTAAGAAATCATTTGGATTTCCTTTTAGAAAGAAATCAGGGAAAGTAGGTAGAATGTTTGTCTGATTTGGTATCTTGTTTTTTAATAATAATTGGAGCCAACTCCTGTCCAACTCAGTTTGTCAATGAGGGCAAACTTGCCTATTGGAACACTTCAGACCTTCAAAGTGATGTACTAATAATCCTTACTTTGCTCCTGTGAGGCAAATAAGTATTTTCATTTTACCAATAGGGAATTTAAGTTAAGTGAATTTAGGTTAAGTGAATTTCCCCAGGACACAGGTGAGTCGGTGACAGAGCTGTGATTAGAACTCAGGAATTCCTCTGTCCACTGCACCATGCTGCTTCACATACTGAGGCAATTCACACTTTCCTAAAAATGGACTGTTACACCACCACCGACCACACCTCAGAATGGCTTGAAAAACAACATAATATAGACTGACAGTGAATGGATGTGTTGTGCAGAGATTCAGCTGTATAATTATCCTTAACGCTAATGGATGTTGAACAAATGAATCCCCTGAGGCCCAACCTAATTCTGTGGGTGGAGTTTCTATAGTGCATTAGAATGAACATTTTTGTCATACTGAAGCCTCTATCTAGGATGTTCTAAAAATATTTATAATAGAATCTTCTTGCCTGAAACACTTTGTACTCTCTCCCACTGAATGCAAATAAAAATGCCTACTTTGTTCTCTTTTTAACAAGGGTAAAGACACTTGAAAAAAAACTAGAAGAGAACAAGATTAAAGAGCAAAAAGAGGCCCGGGATCTAGAAGCAATGGTGCAGCATGTAGAAGAGAATCTCCAGTTGATGACGGTAAATATTTCTTTGTTCTTATAATACAGATCCATGATCAGGGCTGCCCTGTGGGTTTTTGTTTTCCTCCTCAAACACTGGAGGAAGCATAAGCAATGCAGGCGGGAGGATGGTTGAGTAATGGTAACATTCTCTTTTCCACTCTGACACTTCGGTTCAACTTTTTCCCTTACATTATTCAGGAGACACGTTCTCTATCACTTTTCATAATATCAAGTGTCTATTACTGACAGCACTTCTGAAGCAAGGGCTGCGAACGTGAAAAGGAGCTGAGTTCCACTCCAAAAGTACCTCAGTTATACAGGAGTCAGGGCTTTGCATGATTGATTAAAGAGTCTTAATCACTTATATTCAGCTGTTTCTGTGTAGCTTTCTGGAAACACCCAACTTACACATAATTTACAAATATTTACATATAGGCATTGCCTGCAAGAAAATTGATAATTAAGTCATATGTTTATAGTGAGTAAATTCTTTCCTTACTCGGAAGGAAGCGATATATTGCGGCCTTGATCACTTGATTGGTATGTTATATCCCTTCCCTATCTTTTTAGTATGTTATTTTGGTCTCTTTGAGGTAAGACTTATACGTTCCTCTGTATTAGGAAAATGCATAGTGCATTCTAGGCACTACCACAGTATAAATAATCTTGGTATCTTGTATTCCAGAAACGGGCTGTGAAAGCAGAAAATAATGTTATAAAACTGAAACAGGAAAATGCACTACTTCAGGTATGAATCTGTCCTCTCCTTTTTAAGGTTCTCTTACTGTATGAACTTCACGTGAACATATCTTGATATTAAATAGAATTTATAACTGTGCTACTGGAAAAGTATTCACCTGTGGATGAATCTTTTATAAAATGTCCTTGTGTTCTAATTGAATGTATATTAAGTCAATGTAAACCAAAAATTTCACAACTCCAAAGTTTAGAACTTGTGCGCCATGGGACCAGTAACTATTGTGAGGCTTCTTATCCCACAGAATCTGGGATTTCTCACTTTCCACTGGTATAAACACTGACTTTTAGCCATGGTATGTTACGTGATAGACATTAAAATCGCATTATTCTGATTAACCTCTTCCTCATCCCCAAGGCACTCTAAATTTGAACTGATTTTAGTCCCTTCTATTTTACACTGCTAAGAGAAGACAGTAACCCCAACACCACCTGGAAGTTCAGCTTTCTGATATCCAATATTAACTTCTAAATGAGTTGGAAAATCCACTACTTTAATATCAGAATTAAAATTGAGTAAGGGAAGCAGAAGCAAGATGATTTTCAGAATGAAGCAGATTTCGGGACTGCTAACTAGCAACCTGCTAGGGTTAGAAGCATTTGGTGGGACTAGTACAAATGCTTTCAAGTTTGGTAAAGGCTTCCAAGGTTTAGTCCTGGATCAGAGATCACATGAAGAATTTTGATCCTTGTAAGGGGAGACCATGATCTTGCAGATGGCACAAATTCCTAATGGAGAGAGCCCTAAGTTAGTCCCAAAAAGCAGCATTCAAGTACTCATAGGAATTGTTTTCTCATGCCATCTTATATAAATAAATGTGCATCTGCTCCAGGAAAATTGCTTATAATAAACTAAACTCTTCCTAAGGTTCAGCTGAAAAATTACAAGACAGAGAATGAAGCCTTGAAGACTGGCCAGTCTGCTAGTTTGGCTGTAGTGAAACAAAATGCAGATATTGCCTTGCAGAATCTTCTGAGAGTAATTACAAATTCACGCTCTTCAATAAAGTAAGTTCAGCTTTATAAAGAGAACTGTAAAGTAAAGAACTTGTCCTAACAGGCGTCTGTAGACTAAATGAAAATTAGTACTGGAGGCTCTTCCGTTGACATTCATGAGATCATGATTTCACCTTTTGTTTACATTTTGAATTTCAGTTTCACATAGGTGAAGGTGCAAATACTGTTCAGTTTCACTTTCTAGTTCACGTACAGTAGCTCAGTGTTATGTTTGTACACACACTGCAGAAAAATTACACAATTCAGATTTTTCACTAACTGTTCAAAATTAAGTCCATTTTCTGTGTAATATTAAGCTTTTGTACAACTAGGGTTTTTAATGATGTAAATGTTAATCCTAATCTACCTAAATGTTTTTGTTTTTTTACAGTGAATTTTGCAATTCAAGTGAACTGTTTTTTTCTTAGCAACTGAAGTTGCATAAATGTTCTCTGATATAAATAAGTTGGAAATGCCCTGTTTATTGTTCTTTGTCTCTGCATATCGACCCCTCTTCTGGTAACGTTTCTTGTTACTTGTAATCTGCCCTATCCCGTTCAGTATTTTGTTTTTTAAATTCCAGGCAATTGGTCTCTGGAGCAGAATCATTGCAGGTTGTTGCCGAACTCCTTAAATCGATCGACAGAATTTCTGAAATTTCAGATGATGGACCGTGAAAAAACCACTAAAGGAACTCTACCCCAAGAGTTCTGTTTACATATAGAAATCATTATTTAAAGATTGTTTGCTTTAATATTTAAAAAATGCTGTCTTAAAATATGCAACCTTTACCCTTACTGTTTTTATTGTGGGAGAACAGTTATGCAGTGGTGCCCTTCCTTCCATTGTACCAACAGTGGCTCTCCAGAACCTGATCCAGCAAACCACGTACTTTAAGTGCTTTGCTGGATTGGGACCTCAAGACCCAGCCATCACACTGTGTGCATTGCAGTCTCCCATTAAAATGAAGTGGAGCACTGGACTCGAAACATTGTGCTCCCTGCCTTTTTTCCTCATTCCCTCTAGTAGTGCTGTGTCAAAGTATTTTATAAATGCTGGGAGCAAATAAATCTTTTCTGTGTGGTGTTTTTTACTGCTATGAGGGGTGAGGTAGGGGGAAATATTTTGAACTCTTGTAGAATTAAATATGAAAATGAGACTATACCCTACATAATGCTTTAACCAGTTTACTTCCTAAATATATTTTAAAATGCTTTTTAATTGTACGAGGTTTTGTAACAATACTTTTTTCAAAAAAAAAAAAAGAGAAATTAAATACTACTGCCTTTAGTTGGTGATTCTTGGTGGTTTAAACAAAATGGTTTTCAGAAAAAAAAGGGGGGGTTCTTTTTAAAAGTGGGGGTGGGGGGAGTCACTTTGGGAGAGGTGAGGCAGCTGCTTTTGTGCACTGGAGTACTTTCATAGACTTTAAGGTCAGAAGGGACCATTATGATCTTCTAGTCTGAGCTCCTGCACAACCCAGGCCACAGAATCTCACTCACCCACCCCTGTAACAAACCCCTGACCTATGTTTGAGCTATTGAAGTCCTCAAATCATGGTTTAAAGACTTCAAGCTGCAGAGAATCCTCCAGCAAGTGACCCGTGCCCCAAACTGTAGAGGAAGGCAACACCCCCCCCCCCCCCCACGGCCTCTGCCAATCTGCCCTGGAGGAAAATTCCTTCCTGACCCCAAATATGGCAATCAGCTAAACCCTGAGCACGTGGGCAAGACGCACGAGCCAGACACCTAGGGTGAGATCTGAGTTACTAGGGAGAATTCTTTCCTATCTAGTGTCCCATCACAGGCCATATTTATCGCTAATAGTCAAAGACTAATTAATTGCCAAAATTAGGCTATCCCCCCCCATACCATCCCTTCCATAAATTTATCAAGCTTAGGCTTGAAGTCAGATATGTCTTTTGCCTCCACTGTTCCCCTTGGAAGGCTATTCCAAAACTTCACTCTGATGGTTAGAAACCTTCATCTAATTTCAAGTCTAAACTTCCTGATGGCTAGTTTATATCAGAAAAAGTCCAGAACGTTGATCTATACTACCACAATAGTGTATTGTCTAATATAGGAATTGTTGTAATGTGTATAAATACACCAGTAAACTCACATTTGAGCAGCAGTGAATACTATAATTACAAAAAGCAAGGAAGACTCTCCATATACCAACTTCAGGTGTGACTGAAACAATGGAGCTAACATTTCTTTGTGCAAAACAAGTGCCAATGATGTAGTAGTGACTGGAAAAATGGAGAAGTTAATACAGGCACAGCATGAGAAGAAATTAGCGTTGGGGGATTAGTAGTTACTGCAAATTTGAGTATTTATTTCCATGAATACTTAATTCAAAATATTTATTTCCAATGTTACCCTGGCAGGTGCAGTGCAGGGAAGTGTGGGAAATGTGTATACTAGCTGCAGTGCCCTTCCTTAGTTCTACCCTGTTTTGCTCCGTTAACGCTGACGTGGGTGTAAGTGGCATACACACAGGGTAGCTGTGGAGAGACAGCAGCGAGATCAGGTCAGCAAACTCCTTCAGGGGCATCCCAGGTGGATGCTTTCCTTTATTTACATAGACCAGTTGTCTGCCGGGGAGCGGTGGGCCCCGCCTTCAGGCCAGACAAATGAAATCACAGCAGGACTAGCGGCCTCCTGGGGGCAGCAAGCGCCTGCCCGGTCATATGAGCCCTGGGGTCCAGTTCTGGCTGTGCGGCCGGTTACCATGTGTGGGGTGAGGCAGCCACCTCCATCCCCTACCTTCGCTATGGAACGGGGCGGGGTGAGGAAGGCGGCCGAGAAAAGCGTGGCCGCTCCAGAGCCGCTGGCCAGGTCCCCTCTGCTCTGGCTACAGGGCCGGCCGAGCCCCTGCTGTTCCGCCCCCCAGGGTGCCTCGTGCCGCCTCCCTAGACACGCGGGAGCCCTTGGCCGCCCTAGACCGGAAGGAGCCTGGGGCTAGAGGAAACGTGCTGGGCCACCGCCGCCTCTCGGCCCCGCCGTGACCGCCTCAGCCCCGTCACGTGTCGGAATTCAGCCAATCAAACAAGTCTCCTGCGGGTTATGAAAAATACCGCGGCACGTGATTCCTCAGCCCGGTCGAAAAGCCACCTCCCTCGGCACGTGACAGCGGTACTCCCCCCTGGCACGTGATACCGGCCGCCCAATCAGGTTCGCTCCTGGGAGAGGTGCTCGTCTCCTAGGCACTACGAGGGCGGAGCTCGCGCGGCTGCAGGCCCGGGAGGCGCTGAGGGAGTCTCGCCTTCGCCTCCCGCAGCCCTCGGGGCGCCGCCGCCGCCGCGGCTATGGCCCATTACCTGGGCCCGGCTGGGGACCTCCTGCGGGAGCGCGGTGAGGGGCAGGGACGCGGGGTGGGGGCCGGCTGGTTGTGGGGCTCGGGCTTGTACCTGGGCTGGCTCCGCAGGGCGGGCGCCTGGCAGTTACCTGGGGGACGTGCTCTGGGGGTGGGGTCTGCAGGGGACTTTCCCTGCGGCCGTTCACCTGGGACACCTGCAGCCCCCCTCCCGTCCCTGGTGGAGAATGGGGGAGGCGCTGCTCTGATTCCATGTGTTGTCGCTGACTCGGCTGTATCTCTCTCTCTCTCTCTCAGGAGTCATGTCGCCTGTGGATTTACACGCCGAAAGAGAGAAAATCCGGCGGGAAATAGAGGAGTTAGAAAAGAGCTTGGACCCCAGTATCCCCAGTATCGAAGTCCTTGTGTCGGATTCCAGCCTGGACGCGGATTCTGACGTAGGTCCGTTCTCACGGCGTGCAGTTATTTCTCTGATCGTTACTATACTTCTGCCCAAAAGATGTGTCCTGCAGTGTCTAGACACTGATACGAAAGACAGTGGCTTTATCTCCTAGTTACATCGGATTTCTGTGCAGAGCTTAAATGTTGTCACAGTGTTTTCTGCTAAAAACTGCTGTCTGTGCGTGCTTTATAATTTATGAAAGGCTTATTTGGTACCTTGGGAGAGAATTAAATGTGACGTTTGTTTCTTGTAGGGTGCTAGAAATCCAGTCGTTATCCCATTTATCCTGAAGTGATCAATTGAAAACTTTAAGAATGTTAGGGGCTTGCTTGCATATTTTTAAAATCACCTTTTATTGTATATAAAAGAGCTTTAGATTCATATATTTTACAGATAGAAGGGACTGTCACGATCGTCTAGTCCGACCTCCTGCATAGCATGGGCTCAAGAACCCTTCTTAATAATTCCTTCATGAAGCCTGTAACTTCTGTTTGAGATATAGCGTAGCTAAATGAGAACAGTCCTCTCTTCCATGATAAACTCGGTGGGATTTGAACATGACACTTTCTACTTCTCTACTAAGCAATTGCACCTGTGTTATAAGCATCCCTATAAAATGAATATTATGCCATCTGCTTTTGCTATCAAATTGTAGTCAGATACCTGTGGTTTTTATTGCATCACGTTACTTAGATAAGAATCTTATTTCTGTGGCTTCTGTCCACGAAGAGCACACATTACATCATATCAGCAGTAAATACAACTGTACTGTATTTTATATAATGTCCAAATTCTACCATAGTGCTTTAAAGCTAAAGAAAAGGGAGTGAGGAATAGGTAAAGGGGAGTAATAAACACTTGAAATGAATTCAAGACTTGGTCAGGAAGAGGGTTACAAAAAAGCTTTTTCCAAATTGTGGTGTCTTCTGAGGAGAAGGTTCTTGTGCCAGCAGTTGCCAGGTTTTGTGATGAGACAGTTGAAGTGGGCAGTAGTTGAGAGGGAGGGGATTAAGGAGGCCCATGATCTGCCAAGTGGGCTGGAACCAGTCAGTTGAGTGTGTTACAAACAAGGAGGGCAATATTGAACTGGCTCATGGATTCAAACTACTATTTTGGAGTGTTGTCAAAAGCTAAATCAAGCAGGTGTGAACAGTCATTTTTTTTGTATTCGTAACTGGGGTGGCCATGTCTGTTCAGTGCAGCACAGACACACAAACCATCTGTCTTAACCTGCATCTACCTGCATTTGTGTGGTGAGACATCCCTTTAAAAAAAAACTGCAAAAAGTCTTAAGCCACCAGCTGCTAGTCTTGGTGATCACTGTGCACGTTCCTTCATTTTACTGTGCCCCAATTCTCCACATACCCAAGTACATGCTTACCTTTAGTAGTCTTATTGAGAACAAAAATGGAAGCTGTATTTACTGCCGAAGTCTGTGGGACTACTCATGTGCTTCTAAAGTTAAGCACATTCTTAAGTGTTGAAGGATTGGAGTCCTAGTCTGCTTGGTTCTGCACCCTGGATTATTTGTTTGTGTTGCTCACCGTAGGAACTGAGACATAGCTTAATTGCAGCTCTAGTTGTTTAGAGAGGTTCTTTCATTCTCCAAAGCGCAAAAAAAAAAAAGTCAGTGAATGGTGATTGATCAAAGTTTGGTCTTGGCAACCTTAACAGTGGCCTAGAATGTTGTTGGGTCAGACTTAAGAAATTATGTATTGTTCTGTTTTCTTGTGGTCATCTTAGCTGGAAAGCTTTTGATTTCAAAGCTATTGTCATCTTTACATAAGAACGGCCATACGGGTCAGACCAAAGGTCCATCTAGCCCAGTATTCAGTCTTCCAACAGTGGCCAATGCCAGGTGCTCCAGGGGGAATGAACAGAACAGGTAATTATCAAGTGGTCCATCCCCTGTCGCCCATTTCCAGCTTCTGGCAAACAGAGGCTAGGGACACCATCTCAGCCCATCCTGGTTAATAGCCATTGACGGACCTATCCTCCATGAACTTATCTAGTTCTTTTTTGAACCCTCTTATAGTCTTGGCCTTCACAACATCCTCTGGCAAGGAGTTTCACAGGTTGACTGTGCGTTGTGTGCAAAAATTACTTCCTTTTGTTTGTTTTAAACCTGCTGCCTATTAATTTAATTTGGTGATCTCTAGTTCTTGTGTTATAAGAAGGAGTAAATAACACTTCCTTATTTACTTTCTCCACACCAGTCATGATTTTATAGACCTCTGTCATATCCCCCCTTAGTCGTCTCTTTTCAAAGCTGAAAAGTCCCAGTCTTATTAATCTCTCTTCATACATAAGCCATTCCATACCCCTAATGATTTTTGTTGCCCTTTTTTGAACCTTTTCCAATTCCAGTATATCTTTTTTGAGATGGGGTGACTACATCTGCACGTAGTATTCAAGATGTGGGCGTGCTGTGAATTTATATATCTTTTCCCGTAATAAAATTTTTTTTTGTACTTCTATTTCTAACAGATGATCTGGACGATGATGATTCAGATGCCCATATGGAAATGGTAATTCATCTTACTTAAAATGCATCATCCAATCTTTCTGCTGATGGGGGAAGAACAGACAGGATTTTGTATGTCTGTAGGAGGCTTTTCACATTTTTGCATCTAAAGGGAAATTTTGCACCTAAAAAGGGAAACGTTATTGCTAAAATTTTCATTTTTACAAGTCCTGTTACTGTTTTTTTTCTTTAGAAAAATAAAACATTTTAATTAGAGATAATGTTTCCTAGAACTCAGGTAAGAGTATTTAAAAATATTTGTATAACAGAGCACATACAAAGGGAACTTTCTTTGTGGGTCAGATCCAGTTGATGTCATTGCAGGGCTCACTGACTAGTTAGATGTTTGAATGTAGTGCATTTGCAAAAACAGAGCTGTGTTTCACCCATAATGTTTTTATTGAGTAGTTCATACAAAACTATCTCTAGACACTCTAGAAATCATGCAGTTGGGGATAAATAACAGCAAAGAGGGAGAAATGAGATGAGTCCGGAGTGTAGTTCTGGAGGCTAGGTCATTCAGCAGAGGAGAAGGCCCTGGCATCAACAGCTGCAAAATTGTGAGACTGGCCAGAGAAGAGACAAGTACTAAGGGCCTGACACTGCACCTATAGAAGCCAGTAACTAGATTCCCATTGACTTCAATGGCAGTAAATTCAGGTCCAAAATCAGCAGAGGAAAAGGGAGAGGGCAAATAGACAAGGTTCATAATGCTCTCATTGCCAACATTAAAGAGGACAGCCAGGTTAGAGATGCACAGTTGTTTTCAGAAGGATTCACACAAGATTCCTGACATTAATGGTAGTGGCTAGTTAAATAAAAATCACTGTCTGCTCAAAGCAAGCTTGGCTCTCTTCCTTTCTGTCTGCTTAAATCACATTTATTTCACCTCACATCAGGAAGTAGAGAAAGAACGGGGCAGTAGTGATGACGACGACATTGATAACAACCTCCCAGCGGACCCAGAAACGTGTTTACAGATGAACCTGGTCTATCAGGAAGTTATTCAGGAAAAGCTAGAGGAAGTCAACCTTCTGATCGCACAAAACAAAGAACAGCAGGTAGGTGGAACTTGGGAAAAATGTTCCTTAGTGCACGGTTGGGGTGTGATTTTTCTACCATTCATATCAATGGGGGAAGAAGTTGTGTGGATGTTTTTTAAATGGGAGTAAATTTGAGTCCTTGAATTGTGATTTATTTGGTATGAATCATTTTTCAAATCTCTGGAACTTTGAAGATTTTATCAAGTAACAGCGGAGGGCAGCATGATCTGCAAAGTAAAGGAATCCTATTGATTTTGTTTATATTCCAAGAGCCTGATCCTGGGAATCATATGAGCGGCTCCATTAATTTCAGTGGAACTGCTTATGGATTGTAAGGACTGGCAAGATCAGGCCCTAAATCTGGGTTTAAAATGACTTGAAAAACCTAATATGAAGAGAAACATTTTTAATGAAATCCTGTTTTAGGGGCCTGTTTTCACTGGGTTATTTAAAAAAAAAAGGGCATTCAATTGATGAGTTACAAACTTCCAAGCAGCATTTTCCTAATGTAGGAGAATCACTAACATTACAGTAAAAATGAAGCTAAAGTGAGTGAAGCTTAAAAAAAAATAGAGCATCAATGTGAGAGGTAAACTAGATTTTTATTATAACTGGTGCCATGTGGGTAAGGAGTTTCTTTTTCAAGTAGATTGCACTGAAGTTTTCAGAAATAACACATTGATGGGCCCTATGGATAAAGCTAAGATAGGGATATTAATCTTCACAATGCAAACAGGCTTTTTTGGTGGTTTTCTATTATTACAGCAAGTTGCTCGTGTCTCTGTTTTGCATTGGTCCACTTGGCAGTTACATAGGAAATTTTCCAGGTTGCAGAAACTACATTTAAAAGATCCGCTTTATATATAGTCTGATGGTGCAAGGTAATTGGGGCTTCGCCTGGGATATGCATAACAGCAGGGCCACTGGCTGAGTTTGAGGTGGGATCATTTAAAAGTCTCAGTGATGTGTATGGTTTTCAATTAATGATTGTATTGCAGAAAGAAATTATGTGTGAGGTTGGTGGTCCAAAGATGACGAAGGTAGGAGATGGTAAACTTTTACCATTGAATATGTTTTTGGGCCATTTTATGAAGCCGTACTTCAAGGATAAAGTATCGGGAATTGTAAGTATAACTAAATGCATACTGCGCTCATTATTCCGGTGTCATTTAACCTTAATTTGTTACTTACACTCCCTCTTGAGATGAACATTAAGGTCACTGCATCTGTTTTCAGTGTGGTGGGTTTTTTTTTTTTTTTGGCCTGATTTGAGATACAGACTTAGCTTATTGATTGCTTGCTTGCTACCTTTTTGCCTATCAGACTCTTCAGATCTAAAAGGGGGGGCTGGCTTACACAGCATCCAGAAAACAAAGGCGTGCCTTTAAAATATGTTCATAACCATTTTGTTATAAAATGCATGTGGCCTGGAAGAGGATTCTAGGTAATAGCATGGAAATCTACCCACCAAACTTTCTAGGCACAGCACAGTATGATGTCAGGCAAGTGACAAGCTGTGACTTCTGTTTGTTACCTCATCTTCCCAGCCCAACCCCCACTGTCTGTTTCACCCACCTGTTGCATCCCGGCTGTCATGTAAACTGAGTTCTTTGGGGCAAGGGCTGTCATCTGTTGCATAAGAACAGCCATGCTAGGTCAGACCAGTAGTCCATCTAGCCCAGTATCCTGTCTTCCAACAGTGGCCAGTGCCAGGAATGAACAGAACAGGGCAATTATCAAGTGATCCGTCGCCTGTTTTCCAGTCCAAGCTTCTGGCAGTCAGAGGCTGGGGACACCCCAAGCATGGGGTTGCATCCCTGACTGTCTTGACTAATAGTCATTGATGGATCTATCCTCCAAGAATTTATCTAATTCTTTTTCGAATCCAGTTATAGTTTTGGCCTTCACAACCTGACAGTGGCACAGTTACTTGTCTTAGCCCACTAGGGCCTGACCTTGGTCATGGTTACTGTAATACAAATAAGTGCTCTTTGTTTATTAATCCTTATCCAAAATGGTCACACAGCTTTTTGAATTGGAGTGGGCAGGTGTCACATGTAAACCATTACCCAAAGCGCTCTTCCACCCAATTCCCAGCTGGTGCGAGACACTCAACATGGATAAGTGGATTGAGCTCTGGGTAGAAAGAAAGGAACTCCAGAGCGCTCACCTTAGCTGTGCCACTGACTTGCTCGGTAGTCTTTGGCAAATCACTTAACTTCTCACTCCCTTAGGTTCCCTATCTATAAAATGGGAATAAAACTGCTTGCATGCCCATCCCTCATGGAGTTCCTCTGAACTAGAGTTTGTAAAGTGCCCTGTGCAGTGGGAGAGTGCGAATGCACAGTCTTCAGTTAGTCTGTTTTATAGCAGTGCTGGTGTCAGAGCTCTGGGAATGAGCTGAATTCTCAATCAAAATGTAACATCTGTGCTGTTTCTAACATCTCTTGTCTTTGCTAGGGCCCTCCTGCCAATGAAGATACCCGAGAAAAGACAGCACAAGGCATAAAATCCTTTGAGGAACTGCTTATAAAAAAGTGTAAGAAACCTCCTGTCTGTGTGCGCTGCTCCAACTTCTATAATAGGCTTGGCAAACTCATTGAGGTTTTCTGCATCCTCTTCCTCCTTGTTTTTCTTCAGTGTTCACACTGTTATGCGTTGAAGCCACTAATGGTGCAGACGCTAAAAGTAAATGGGACTGCTCTGAATTATGCTAAACTCCGCTAGCCTTGAATGTTGGCCTGGCTGATGGTTTCACGGCTCTTCCCTTCCCTTGCATCTGCCCTGATGCATTGCATGTTAAATTGTGCAGCCGTCCTATTAGCTCACACAAGCTAAGCAGGGTCGTGCCAGGTCAGTACTCAGATGACAGCACCTAGGTGTTATGGAATTGGTGCTGGGAATGCAGTAGGCGACGCTCTTCCATGAGCTGGATCTCGCATCAAGTTAGCAATGGAACCAGGAATAGAGCCCAGATTTCCTGCTTCTAGGCACAGAGGGAACCAGCAACAATCCAGGCATAATGCAGGTGGATCTTTCCAAGAGACCCTGGAGATACTTTAAAGTGGTGGTTGAAGTCAATGGGTTTGCTTATTGGAGGTGGCCTTGTATTAGTGACTTTGGTGTCCTCATCTGTGTTTTATCCCCAGGGAAAAGCAGAGAGAAGAGCCTGCTGAACAAATCGGTAATAAGTGACCGTTTGCAGCGTCTGCTTCAGCCAAAGTTACTGAAGTAAGCAAAGCATAAGAAGTTCCATCGCTGCTGATGAGACAAGTGTATTCTAGGATTTGATGGCTGGTTAGGCAGTGGGGAGGAGAGTGACTAAGAGCTGGTATCATTCTCAAGTGCATGCCTTGGCACAGTTACCGCCACCTGCAGTGGGGTTACAAAGCACAGCAGGGAGAGGGTTGTGTGTTTGGGCCTGGGATGGTCAGCCTGTGCCAGTAGGGAGCATTGGTCAAGATATGAATGACTTAGTGATTATATTGCAGGTAATCAGCAGGCTGGGAGTTCACTTTTATACCTCAAAAGTACCAAGACACTTCCTAGCCATCCAGCCCTTTCCATTAATATAATCGTAAGGCCTAAAATCCTATTTCCGGGACTGCGACATTTAGGTTTGGAGGGCTACCGTGTAGCCTTTGAGCCCTAGCTGTGCATCCTAGAATAAACTGAACAGCCTGGAGACAGATTCTTGTTCCTACTCAGTATCATCCGGCACTTGGCTCCTGGGGGGATATGGCTTGTCTGAACGGACCTGGCACGCTTCTCTGTGTCTGCAGCCGCAGCAGCCATTGCAGATCCTCTTAGATCCAACTTGCGGGAGGTGGGGAAAGCACTTGGTCTGTCACCTGTTCTGTAGATTCGCACTTGGTATAGATGAGGAGGCAAAGCATGAGCAGTGGGTCTGCTATGTGGAAGTGTCTGGTTGGGGGCTGTTTTCTGGAAGGTGGGGACAAATGCAACGCGTTACGTGGATTTTGAAATAAGCTCTGTGGAATAAGGATGGCCGAGGAAAGAACCCAGCTTTTGGGCCTGCCAGCTTTAACGCTATTTTATAATACTTACCCTTGCTTCTGTTTAGCTGTGTTTAATAATCTTGGAAATGTCCTTAAACAGGCTCAGCTATTTGAATCAGAAACTGGAAAAAGCCAAGAATGAAATGGAAAAGAAGATTTTGGAAAAGCAAGTCAAAGAAGCAGAGCGTGAAATAGAGGAGATCAAGTGAGAGGATTTATATTCTGGGTGAAGTGAACACTACCTCTTCTAGGGATTTTTTTCCCCCCTTAAAGACATTTTGTAAAGCTCAAATACCAACAGACTTAAGCCGGGAAAACCTTGCCTTATTCTGGCTTGCAAACGATTCCAAAAACAGTGTTCAAACCTTGCAGTGTTGTCCCAGAGCCCTCACTCCTCAATTATTCGGTAGCAGTGTTGTAGAGTGTTTTGGGTATTAATATGCAAATATAGGCATCCTGCTTTGTTTAATAACTTCTGCTGCCAGTACTGAAGTGCTGCAAGCAAAAGCTGTTGGTTTAGCTGCGTTGAGGTTAGGAATTCAGAGCCATTTGTAAAGCTTTGGATGTACTGACATGTTCTGTCTAGTATCAGAGGGGTAGCCGTGTTAGTCTGAATCTGTAAAAAGCAACAGAGGGTCCTGTGGCACCTTTGAGACTAACAGAAGTACTGGGAGCATAAGCTTTCGTGGGTACGAACCTCACTTCTTCAGATGCAAGTAATGGAAATCTCCAGAGGCAGGTATAAATCAGTGTGGAGATAACGAGGTTAGTTCAATCAGGGAGGGTGAGGTGCTCTGCTAGCAGTTGAGGTGTGAACACCAAGGGAGGAGAAACTGTCAGTTCTCTAGCAGAGCACCTCACCCTCCCTGATTGAACTAACCTCGTTATCTCCACACTGATTTATACCTGCCTCTGGAGATTTCCATTACTTGCATCTGAAGAAGTGAGGTTCTTACCCACAAAAGCTTATGCTCCCAATACTTCTGTTAGTCTCAAAGGTGCCACAGGATCCTCTGTTGCTTTTTACATGTTCTGTATAGTGCATTTCAGAATTGTAGAGTTAAACTTCTTTACAACCAGCATCAAGGATGCATGTGTGCTAAGGTACATGTGTGTGTGAATGTGAATTCAAATAGGTGCCATTTGGGCTTGGTTAATTTTTATAATTTAGACATTTGTAGCCAGCACTTTTCTGTATTCCTGTCATTGCCCCTATTGCAAAGTATATTAATGTGTCACTTTAGGGCATTGCCACGTCTGGGTGCTGTGAAGGGAAAATACAGTTTATACACAGGCTAAGTTACTGTCTTAGTGAGAGACCCTCTAAATTCCATAAGAGGATTTAGACACGAGTCTGTTATACAGTAGGTGTATTACAGCTTTGGCAGCTGTATACTAAGGGAGTTAAATAGTGTGTGTACCTATTATTATTTAGCCCTGGTCATGGACTGGTCCCCATTGTGCTAAACACAACATGTTCTGTTAATTTCAAAGAGTTGAGGATTTTCTCCAAGGGACCTGTGGGGTTTAGGGAACCAACTTCCATTGAAATTCAGAGAGACTTGGGAGCCTGAAGCCCTTAGATCCCTTTGTCTTAATTATAGAATGATTTCCAGTCTCATGTTGCTTCAGTCCCATACAACCTGTCTTGTGACCTAACAAACACAAGTGCTTATCTTCACTTGCTGTTTGCTGGTGGCCCTTGATGCTACAAAGGAAGGCTCTGTCCCTAGAAAGACTGTACTGTGCAGGTGTGCCAGGGTGGGAGAGGGAAGGCAAACAGCTGAAGCAAATGCCAGTGTCCGATCATGTTAACAATGATTAAGAGCCTGATCCTGTGAATTGCTGAGTCTCTACATTTCCCATTGAAGGCAATGAGATTTGGAGGTGTATAATGCTTAGCAAGATTAGGCATAGAAAGAGACCCAATGGTTGATGTGATCATTCCTTCCTCCCCCTGCTTTAGCCATCTGCCAGAGGAGGCCTTATTAGGAAACAGACTGGATGAGCACGACTGGGAGAAGATTTCCAACATCAATGTAAGTTGGTAGAGCAATTACTTAGACCCAGATTCTATCTCCCTTCCTCTGCAAGTTGCCCCATTGATTTCAATGGGACTAGTTGTGAAATAAAGAACTACTTTGGGTGGACAAAGGAGATAGAACCCAGCCTTTAACACTTCACACTTTTTTCAAAGGACTGAAACCCAAACCCTGATTAACTTCCAAATATCCATCTGTTTCAAAGGGGGAGGGGACAGGTTTGAGACTTGGCATTGTGGAAGGGATTCAAAAATTAGATGCTATTGGAAAATACCCAACTCTTTACGCAAAGATTAACAGCAAAATATATTTGAAAATTTATTGAGGAAATAAGCCTTTTGCATCAATCTCACTCAATTTGCTAGGATATTTCAGTAATGTCCTCAAGGCAGAGCCAATTTGTGTTGTTTCTCTTAGTTTGATGGAAGTCGCAACGCAGAAGAGCTGAGGAAATTCTGGCAGAACTGGGAGCATCCAACCATCAACAAGAGAGAGTGGAATGAAGAGGAGATAGAGAAGTTAAAGGAAATAGCTGCGAAACATAATTGTCTGGACTGGCAAACTATAGCCCAGGAGCTTGGGGTAAGGTGCTTGCCACTATGAACTGAATATTTATTTGAGACCCAGGGTTAGACTTGAAAATAATGCAGTCACTGCTTCTAGCCACTTCTCAGCACTGGGTGTACTGTGGGGTGCTGTTTTGAAAAAGGAAGTTCATTGTAGTGCTCAGGAAATGGATAAACCAAGTGAGTCCTAGCAAGGCATAGTGCAGGCAGGTGCCGTATGCAGACCTCCCCACACATACTCCTCCAGGTAAGACACCAGTTGGGTACTAGCATTGCATCAAAGGAATAGTTCTGCTAGAACATCCAGCAGAGGTGAGGTTGAGATCACCATACTCCTGGTGATCTCAACCTCCTGGCACTTATAACTAAAGTCAGAGATGAAAGACAGGGGTATTTGCTCTTGGGAAATTTTCTCTTTACTGTATACCCTCTTGCTGCTTGAGGAAAACGTAAGCCAGAAATCCTGCTCATGAATGCTTTTGTGAGAAACACTCGAGGGAGCATAACCAAAACCTCTTAACTTGTTCACTTTCTAGAAGTTGAAGCAACCAGAAAAACGTTTCCCTTCTTGAGACTCTAGTGAATGTGGGTTTTATAAACATTTTATAGGCATGTCAACACACTCTCCAATCTATGCGGGACACTTTTCCAGGCGCTGCCAATTGAAAGCTAACAGTGTAACTGCCCCACTTGGGTGGCAATAACTTGCCATTTGTGCAGCAGCAGGGAACTCCTTGCAGCACGGTGTCCAGTTCCAGTGTTGACACATTAAAAAAGATGTCATAAAATTGGAGAGGGTTGAGAAAAGAGCCATGAGTCATGGTCTGGAAAACCTGCCTTGCAGGTAGAGGCGTAAGATGAATTTATTTAGCTTGTCATAGAGAAGGTTAAGTGGTGACTTTGATCAGTTTATGTGGGGAGAAGAGTTCTGGAAGATGGCTCTTTAATCTAGCAGGCAAAGACATAACAAGATCAAGTGGCTGGAAGTTGAAGCTAGGCAGATTCAAAGTGAGAAACAAGGCACAACTTTTTAACAGGGAGGGTAATTTACCAGTGGGACAATTTACCAAAGGATGTGGTGGATTTTCCATCACTTGAAGTCTTTCAATCAAGTTCGAATGTCTCTTTAACAGATGCTTTAGCTCAACCACAAAGTTGGGGCTTGATGGAGAAATTGCTGTGAAGCTCTATGGCCTGTGTTGTGCAGGAGGTCAGACTAGATGACCATAATCTGCTCTTCTGGCCTTTGTGAAAGGAAGAAAGATAATGAATCAGTGAGAACTGGTGTTGGACCATTAATTGACAATGATTATAATCACTTCACTGTCATCTGGTGCTCCCCTCTGTTTGCTGTATACACTTGTTATCTTGCTTGTCTTAAACTTCAGTTATAAGCTCTTTGAGTAGGGACTGTCTTTTCATTGTGTGTAGTGCTTAATACAATTGAGCCCTGGTCCCTGACTGGCACTACCGCAGTATTAATAGTACTTAAAAGGACTGGATTTGAACCACCACAGGTTCATGCCAGAGCCAGATTGAGTCAACCCTCTGTCTTTCCTAGGTCAAAATGCCCCCAGTGTTCTAAGTAACTTTTTGTTCTTTTTATTAAGACAAATCGAAGTGCATTCCAGTGTCTGCAGAAGTTTCAAGCTTACAACAAAGACTTCAAGAGGAAAGAATGGACAAAGGAAGAGGACCAGATGCTCCTACAGCTCGTTCAAGAAATGAGAGTAGGAAGCCACATACCTTACAAGAAAAGTAAGTGATCTCCAAGGCTTGTACTCAGAGTAAGTGATCCCTTGTACTCACAGAGCCTGATTCTCCAGGATTTGTGTTCAGTGATATTCCCAACGTGCAGCGCACTTTCCAAATACGAAAGGTGACATGGTCCCTGTTCTGGAGAGGTGGAGTTAATTTCATACAATCCTTGGACTTTCTTCCTTTAATTTTAAAAGGCTCATCTGCAGTCATGACACCTGGTGACAGTTGCCTAACATATCTTCCAAGGATGGATTTGGTCAGTACTTGGGTGCAAAAACCCCCCGGGTGCTGCAAGATTTGTTGTTGGGAGCGGTGGGTGTATGTATGTAATGCACATGATTCTAGTATCAATGGGAATGTTTCTTACACAATGTGTGTTCTCGGTTCTTGTTACATGCCAGTTGTGTTTGAGAAGTTAAATATTTAAGTCGTAACTACAATGTGCTTTAATAAGAATGCTAGAAGCATCGTATTAAAAGCAGAATTGAAAGAAATATTTAAATTTCTAGTTGCTTATTACATGGAAGGAAGAGATTCTATGCAGCTACTTTACCGATGGACAAAAAGCGTGGATCCCAACCTAAGGAAAGGATTCTGGACACCAGAAGAAGATGCTGTAAGTTCCTTTATCTTTCCTCTAGTGCTAGAAAAACGGCGTGATACAAAAAGTGGATAGATTAAGCCATTCCATTGTTCTGTTGCTGAATAGCCACATGTCTCGGAGGTTTTAATCGGTGGAACGTGAAAAAGCAACCAAAAGTGGCAGTTCAGAAGTTTTAGGAGTTCACATGGAGTCACGGGACCTAGTTTCAGATTAGATTATAGTAGAGACTAACATATCTGCTTTTGTCTTGAGCCCATTTTAGCTGAAATGGACAAACATGCAATTTCTACTGGGTCCATTAGTGAAACATTAACTTTAATTAGTGTTCTATGGACACTTGACTGTCTTCATACATTATCCAGGCACAGAAGTGGGTTGTGATCTCTATTACAAGTATGGCATAGGTGCTATACAAACCCAGAGGTAGATGCGCAACTGTCCCCTGAAGAGCTTCCAGTCTGCTCTGACTGTATTTCACTAAGGCTGAAATGCCACGTCTCTCTTCCTCATGCACTAGACTAGTGTAGCAGTGTTTTCATTTGAAAACAAACTAGTTTAAAATAAGTTCTATGGGTATTTTTAAAATAAAATTAATTTGGCATAAACGATCTGGCATGACCTCTCTGAGTAACTCCAAAGCTCAGCAATGATAAAATTAAAGTCCTCCTATGATGGCTCTCTATTTGCCGCTTCTTCTTTGGGGGTGGGGAGGGAGGGTAGGTGTGACTGGGAGGGCACAAACCTAATGGAGGCAGAATGAATTAAAAGCAGGGTGTGATGTATATAGCTAGGTAATTCCCAAAAGATTCCAGCCAGTGGAGACTTGTTAACTTAGAATGACTTGCATGCATTATCAGCCTACTCTTTTTGTGTAATTCATGTAGAAGTTATTGGCAGCAGTTGCTAAGTATGGAGAGCGTGACTGGTATAAAATTCGGACAGAGGTACCAGGAAGGAGTGATGCTCAATGCAGAGACAGGTCTGTATAGTGACTAAAAGAATCTTGCTTCCAAGTTCTCTCCCGTAATAAAGATGCAGCATTTAAAAAAAAGGGGGGGGGGTGGATTTTTATGATACGTGCATCTAGTTCCTCTGTGCACCTTTCACAAATAAAAACCATCAAAACCTATATTCTAAATAGAAAAAAGAGGCCAGAAGGAATCTAGGCATATCCCCTCCCACATTTTCACTGTTTGATTATCCTATGCATGTCTATGAAAAGTCTAGTCAGTGACTCTTGTGGGGAGTTAGAGGTGCTCAGCACCTTCCAGAATTAGGCTCTAAATTAGCAATTGTACCTGAAATGTATCTAGTTTTGAGTTGCCTTTACTATTCCTTAATTGGGAGTCCTGGGATCTTTGCTGAGAACCAAGGACTTGCATTACCAGCAATGGAGCTGCAGTGTCAAGGGTACAGGCATGTGGGACTGCATGGGGGAAGGATGGGGTCCACTGATTTTACTCTCTTCATTTAACTTTAGAAACATGTCTCATGAAAGAGAACATTTAATCCCGTTAAACTTTGTATCAAATCTTTTAATTTTCTAGGTATTTAAATGCATTACACCATGATGTAAAGAAAGGCAGGTGGAGTTTAGAGGAAAAAGAAAAGTTAATTGAACTGGTAGAGAAACATGGTGTAGGTAAGTTTTCACTGTGGCATGATCTTTAAGGGCTTGTAATGGTTTGAGCTGCCTTCCCCCTGCTCTCTCCCCCACTTTAAATTAAAATCCTGCAGTTAGTACTGGAGAGCTTTGCTTCTTACTGAGAAATGCATATTGCCCTCTTCCATGTATGGTATGGCCTGCATGTAGTGATCGATGGAATAGGGAGACCGTTTACATAAAGGAGTCTTGAGATATTTCTGTGCACTGTGCAGTCCTGGTTACTGAAACCCTCTGCTTGTGAAGTTGACCAGTAGAGGGGGAAGAATTCTATAAATGGGCTCCCTTGTGCATTACTTTCTTTCAGGAGAAGATCTTATGGCAGTACAGAAGCTTTGGGCATGCAGCTATATGCTTTCCTCTTCTAATAGTAATTACTGGAAGGGAACCTTCTTTCCACCTTCTAACCCCAGCTACAAGTGTATGGCAAAGAGAGGTTGAGTTGGAGCACAGGACTGGGAACTAGGGATTCCTCTAGTTTTGGTCCAGCTCTGATACTGACTCTTTGTGGCTTTGCTATACAAATGTTATGTAATTTCTTGTCCACTTTTCATTTGGCTCACATCCAGTTTTGTGTTCCTAAAGCTCATGCTTCAGGAACGCACATAAGCATGTGTTTAAGTCCCATTGATTTCACTGCAGGGGTCAGGAAGGGATTTTCCCTACCTCCCCCCAATGTATTTGGGTTTTTTTATGGTCGTCTTCCTCTGAAGCATCAGGGATGACCACTGCAGGAGGTGGGACATGGATAGTGGGTAGGCCATGGCCCTGAGATGGCACCGAGCATTCTGTCTCTCTCAGGTGCTTGGTTGCCTGACTCTTGCTCACATGCTCAGGCTCTAACTGATCACCATATGTGGGATCGGGAAGGAATTTTCCCCCAGATCACATTGGCAGTGACCTTGTTGATTTGTTTTTTTTCTGGCTTCCTCTGCAGTGTATAGGGGCAGGTCACTCACCAGGATTATCTGGGTATATCTCCCTTCCTTTTCATTGTGGGGGCCTCAGGCACCTCTGTCCCTTCTATTCTCTGCCTGTGGCATGTAGTGGTCTAGTCTCCTGTGGGCTGTAATGCTTTGGTGGCTGGATTTAGTGTGGGGGTGATGATGGTGGTGGCCTGTGCTAGACAGGAGATCAGACTAGATGATCTGGTGGTCCCTCCTGGCCTTAAACTCTATGACTATGTGTAAAAAGCACTTGTTTTAAAGGGATTCTGTCCCTTTAAAAATCACGCTACTTTCTGAATGTCTGCCTACTCTTGACGCAGGTAACCTCTCAGATTACTGGAACTGAAAGAGATTAGAGAGAAGAACAGTCCCCCACTTTTCCAGTTTATGTACTTTGTGCATTTCACAGCACTTTGCATATTGTCCATTTCAGCTTCCCTCCGTAGCTGGTCAGTTTCCTCTATATGGGCCTTTCACAGAGAGGCATGGGAGAGAGAAACCTTTTAAAAAGTAATAAAATGTGATCATAAAGCCTCTTTTATCTACTCACACTCACACTCTGTCTGGGAGCTCAGGGAAGGTGTAGGATCTGAAACTAGTTGGAACTTTTCTTAAATTGACTAGATTTCAAGCTGATGTCCCTCTTATTTAATCCTTGCGTAACCCCTGTCTGGTAGGCTGTATTTTACATGTTGCTGTGAAGGAAGCTGAGGCGCAGAGGTTCGGATTCAGGAACGCACATAAGCATGTGTTTAAGTCCCATTGACTTCACTGCTTGAAGTTAAGCATGTTCTTGTCTGACTTCCTGAACTGGGACCAGAGGTTTTGACTCGCCTAAGGTCAGCCAGCACATCTGTAGCACACCTAGACACAGAAGCTAGATCAGTGTCCAGATGTCATGATTTAATGACACACAACCTCTTCAAAATTAGCATTTTGAGGGATACTCTTCACTGATGCCTGATTTTTCTTAAAAGTATTGCTATTCAGTGAAAAAAACCTTAAATAAAAATCTTCCTAAACAGTATAAGTAAATATTATCTGGAGTCTAATCTGCTGAGAGAGGGACTTGCTTTCCTTAATTTAAGATGTTAACATGGCCCAACTATTTATCTCCTTAGGTCACTGGACTAAAATAGCTTCTGAATTACCACACAGAACCGGCTCCCAGTGTCTAAGCAAATGGAAAGCCTTGATTGGGGCTAAGGTATTGTAACTCTCTGATCTGGTATAGTGGGTTATCTTCCTTTTCCTTTGCAGTAATCAAATGACCTGTTTTGAAGTACAACATCCTGCTATGCTGTAGACCAGGGGTAGACAACCTATGGCACGTGTGCCGAAGGTGGCACTCGAGCTGATTTTCAGTGGCACTCACGCTGCCCGGGTCCTGGCCAATGGTCTGGGGGGCCCTGCATTTTAATTTAATTTTAAATGAAGCTTCTTAAACATTTTAAAAACCTTGTTTACTTTGCATACAATAGTTTAGTTATATATTAAAGACTTATAGAAAGACCTTCTAAAAACGCTAAAATGCATGACTGGCACGTGAAACCTTAAATTAGCGTGAATAAATGAAGACTCGGCTCACCACTTCTGAAAGGTTGCCGACCCCTGCTGTAGACCCATCTTTTTTAAGAAAAGACTGGGAAAAGTCAATCCGACTCAGGTCAGTGAGCATTCAGGACCCGGGTCCTAGGACCTTGCTAGGGGGGTGGGTTGGAGCCCAGATCCAACTGTGATTGAATCCTCGCCCTGCCATTTTGAAGCATGGATGTGGCTCAAGCTGTGGACCTGGGTCGGAAGGTTGGTGTAGTGCAGTGTGGATGCATTAGCACGGCCGTGAGACCCAAGTCCAGCAATTGTAAGCCCAAGTTTACAATGCCGTATGGACACTCAAGCATGGGCTTGGAAACACCAAGTCCAGAAACCTGGTTCCCGCAGACGTGGGATTACAGTGCAGTGTAGACACACCCTGTGGCCAAATTTTCAGTGGGGGCTGAACACACTTGAAAATCTGGCCACGTGTTTTAGGTACCTTAGGGCATGATTTTATTTGCCAGTGGGGAAAATACCCTTGAACTTCAGTGCTGCAGGATCAGATCCTGAATGGGGAGCTGTTGAGTGCTGAGCTCTTATTAAACTCTGGCCCCTGGTCCTGAAGGTTAAAGGTTTATAGAATCTAAACATGTGGAGATGCAAAAGACCTGTGGTGTCAGCGTATCCACTTGGTGCATTAAGCCTTGTTGGTGGAGACCGAAACCAGTGTTAGAACTTGCCTCTGTATAAGGAATTCTGAACTCATAAAAGGCTTTGGTCCTAGAAGTAGCATGTGAAATATGTCAGAGATTGTAAAGTGGGGTTGCCTCCTAGCAAACCATGCCTTCCTGATGGCGTGCTGTCCTCTAAAGCATTTGTATGTAATGCCAGCTGGTTGCCTCCAGCTCTAATGAAGAAGAAATGGGGGAGATGCAAATCAGTGGCGAATATTTGTCAGCTCTTATTTGTTGGGTTTGTGTTTTTAATGCTAAACAGAAGAAGTCTGGGCCGAGGAAACGTCTTAAGAAACGCAGGCGAGTGCGGAGACACAGTTCCAGCTCTTCAGAGAGCAGCAGTGAGGATTCAGAGCCGGAGCTAATGGATAGCTCTGAGGGCGAAATAGACCCTCGCTCAGGATTCAGGGGTACAGTGCCAGGCCTCGACCTGTGGATCCCGACCAGGACAGATCCAGCCAAGTGCAGGAAAGCCAAACACTTGATTCCCTCCCTCTACTGTTCCACAAGTGCTTATGTAAAGGGACACTTAAAACGAGGTCCAGCTACATCTGCTGGGGGAGGCAGGAACAGAGTCCCAGCCAATTCAGCAGGGTTAAGTACCATACTGAAAGGTATTGGATGTCCACCTTCTACTGACCTCAATTTGAAGGATCCAGAAGAACTGGTAAAGGAGGTGAGCACTTGACTTCTCCTTTAAAAAGATCGTACTGTTGGGCTGTCAACTAAGCTCAAGCTGTGACGCGTTGATCAGGTGGGATGGGAGACCGCTAAGGCAAGTGGTGTGGGTGATTATGGCCCCTTTTTCCTCTCTGAATCATTACTGGGCCACTGCCCCTGTGTGTCATAGGGGACACTGTTGTGGGAAAGACCATCTTCTGGATGAAATGTAAAATCCAAGGCCTTGCCCTTTATGGTATCTTCAAGGCCTCTGTAGCACTTCCTGTAAGAATAAGGTGTTAACCTCAAGGTCCTAGCCAAGTGCCAGTGTCCTCAATTGCATTCTGCTTGTCAATTCGCTCTGCCATGACACTCTTCCTGCCCAAACTGTGGCTTCGTGTGGCTGTCAAACAGCTGCCACCCTCCACCCCAGAGATGATGGTATTGCTGGGGTCAAGGAAGAGCCCTCAGTGCACAGAGGTGTGTTAGTATAAATTGTAGAGCATTTCAAGTTAAAAGGTAACAAACAAAAGTGTATATTGGCCGTGGGAGCCTCTATTAATCTCAATGCAGATGAGGTATTTGCATAACTCAGGGGAAAAATGTAATGGTACTGTCTGGGTCACTCTCTTCGAGGTTGTTCTGGAAAATCAAATTGTCAGGTGTAGCATTGGCTTGATAATCAATTATACTGCTTTATTTTCCTGAACAACTTCACCACACCCCAACGGGATGAGGTGCCCTTGGAAAATTTTATGCAGCGTGTCTTGTGGAGACTTTGATTACCCAGTCCCTGGGAAAAGTTTCAGGTTTATTTCCCCCCTCCCATCTCTCCCTCCCCCGTGAAGCCAGAAAAGCAGAACAGGTGGGTCAAAATGGTCCTAAATTTGGGTTTCGTAATGTTTTTTTTTTTTTGTTACTTCAGAGGAAAGTTTATATGCAAACCGAACATTGCAGCACTGGGCTAGTGTGTGTGAGACAAAGTTAAACTGACCACAAATGAAAGTTGAGCTGGTTACTTTGAGAAAGTGCAGCTATCCATCTGGCAGTACAGATTAGTTCTTCACAAAACTCTTAATCCTGTAAACTTTTGTTTTGGCTCCTGGCTTAGATAAATTTATGGAGGATAGGTCCACCGATGTCTATTAGCCAAGATGGTTAGGGATGCAACCCCATGCTCTGGGTGTCCCTAAACCTCTGACTGCCAGAAATTGGGACTGGATGACAGGGGCTGGATCACTTGATAAATTGCCCTGTTCTGTTTGCTCCCTCTGAAGCACCTGGCACTGGCCACTGTCAGAAGAAAGGACACTGGGCTAGATGGACCATTGGTCTGACCAGTATGGTCATTCTTATGGCTTTTGTATACTTTCCTCTAGGCTTCCATAAGAGGAAAGCAAGTGTTAAAGGTTACCCTGGAAGATGTGAGGAGAGTGCTAAGAAATAATACCTGTTCTCAGAGGAAATGCGTAAGTGCCTTTTGTTTGGTTGTTCTGACTTCCCCCGCTAATAGCACAGACAATCTGTTTGGAATTCCAGATGTTCTTCATGACACCCATGTGATGGACTGAAGGGAGTAAAATTCCCAAAGCAACTTTAACCCCCACGCTCCTATTTCCTGTCTGAGCTCTTGTTAAAGGGCCAATGATGCGTGTAGCTCTGAGACTGCCTCTAAACATATACCTAACCAGGCTATGCACTTAAACAATGCTAGGGCTTTAGGGACTGAGAGTTCCACGTGCTCTCCACTAAACTTAGTGCCTTGCACTTCTCATTATATGCCCCAATGGAAGGCTTTGCTTTAGCGCGCATGTGATCAACTGAGTTTGTTTTTTAATCCTCCGTGAAGGACCAAACCCACAAGTGTTTCAACTGGTGGTTTATCCAGTGTAATCCTGCCATAGGGAGCAACATTTGAGCCTGAGTTCTGTGTAGATAAAAAGATAAGTAGCTAATGTGCAATTAACAAGGGAGGCAAAACAAACAGTCTAATTGGTCAGCTGCTTACAAACTATGCCCTGTCCCCATCTACACTGAAATAGTAGAATGCCCTGTAACTAATAATTTTGGGATCCCTAAAGACGTGGTTAGGAACTCACGTTGATGCACTTTGTGAAGGGGAAATGGAAGGATAACAGTACTCTCAATTCCTAACCTAAGCAACCTTACGGCTCTGCTATAATCATTTAATGTTGGTTGTCTGACCTATAACCTCTGCCCCGGTAAGAAATCCAGGGTGTATAGGCTTTCTTCTAACCTGCAGCCTTTATTTTAACACACAGTAAGTGTTTGACCCCAGTGTCCTGGTAAAATGGAATAAAAACCCACTGGAGCAGCTCCTCCACTGGCATACGTCTGCATCATTCCATAGAATTCCATGGAGCTCTGCTAATTTACAGCTGCTGGTTTCAATTTTTATGATCTTATATCTTTGTTCCGCCACATACAGCAAGACGGGCTACGGAAGCCTTATGTCTCCTCTTCAGCAGTGGTTTCTGGAGTGACGCCAGGCACGTCAGTTGGCCAGGTGCTGCAGGGATTACAGAACACTAAGGAGAAACAGTACCGTCGCCAGAGAGAGCAATTCCATAGAAAGAACCTGGAGAGGAGGCTCCTGATGGCAGTGACTCCGTGGGTGGGCAATGTCCTACTGCCTTGTGCCTTTAGAGCCGAGAGGGTGGCGTCCCGTCAGACAAAAGGTACCACTGACCCCATCAGGTTTCTAACTGTTTTTCCCCCTTCCCCCCCCACCTTGCACAAGCATGGCACCAGACTCTTAAACAGGGCTCCAGGATTGTGCCTTAGGACACAGCACCTTTCATCTCGGTATCTCAAAGCACCTTTGACCACCTGAGGTGTAAGGTAAGTGGCATTACCTCTTACCATTTACGGTACAGATACCAGAGACCCAGACAGGGGAAGTGGGTAGCCCCATGTCACACAGCAAGGTGGCAGCAGAATTGGCAATAGAACCCAGGAGTTGTATTTCTAGTCTCCTGCCCTAACCACTAGACCACACTCCTCCTGTGTAGGTTAGATTTTATTGAGGCAGTACTTTTTCCTATCCACCAGTCACTGTTAATCAAGAGGCAGGGAATTATGCTCATTTATTTACTCAAAATATATGGTCATTCTGACATCTTAACAGGGGATTCTCTTTTGCCAGAGTCTTTTATAAGAGCAGGGTGAGTTGCAAGTGTCGTTATTCAGCTCCTCAAATGTTGACTATTGGAGGGGTGCTGCTCATAACCCTCCGCACACCTATGTGAATGTCCACTTACGTTTTTTTTTTACATTGGATTCTTTTTTCCAGCTCTTGTTATTCAAGAACAGCTTCAGACAGTCACACTGGCCAGCACTCCAGTGTTCACGCTCTTCATTCAGGTGGGCACCGCTGCATTAACTGGACTCCAGAGTTTTAACACCGTTATTTTTATACTTGTATTTGATAGATATTTAACATCCATCAGTGACACCTCATTTTGCTCTCGAATCATTACGTCTCGCTTTATTTATATGGCCCACGTAGAGAAGCCATGATTGTAAATTCAGCTTTAAAAAAATAAATCTTGCAATACAAAAAACCAAATACTACTTAGCTTCTTTCCAGTGGCAACAAAAGGGCCGAGCTTCTTCAAATGAAATGTTTCCTGTTTGCAGGGTGCCGTCCCCTTCACCCCCAGAATGCCTCTCTTCCGAGCTGAGCTTTAACATAAGATTTTCATCTCCTTGCAGCTCTTCCAGATTGACACTAGTGGCTGCATGAAGGTTATTCGTGAGAGGAAGATGAGGCAGTCAGACCTCATCAAGGCCATGGCTGGGAATACAAGGAGACTTCAGCAGGTACTGTGCGCGTTGTTTCAAACCCTGTCCCATCGTGCGAGCCGCGAGGGGGCGCCTGGGTGGAAATCACCAACTGCTTTTGTTAAGGGAAGCCGTACGTATCCTGTTTGTCAGCTCCTGCTTTGTACCTCTCACAGAGGAGACTAAACCCAATGTTAATGTGGCTGAGTGGATAGGGCACCGAATTGGGCAGTGGGAGACCTGGGTTGAGTTTCCAGTTCCGCCACTAACTCTTGGTGACCAGAGTCTAGTCACTTAACCCCTGTTTCCCTCAGCTATAAAATGAGGTTAATAAAAGTCACTTACCTATGTAAAGCTCTGTGAGATGTACTAGTGAAATGCTGTATTAGAAGAGGAAGTGGCTGTTGTGAATTTGTAATTACAACTGGCTAAATGGCTTGTCTAGACAGTCCAAGCTTTGGATACCTTATGCTCGCTGGGTCTGCTGCTGATTCTCTTTTCAAAAGCTGGTACTAGGCTCTCCCACGCATCCCTGTCATACCGTATGTGCAGGCAATAAAACAATTCTTTATCTGTATTGCAGTAGTGCCTGGGAGCTAATGGGGAAAATAGTAAAGATGTCTTTTGCTGTTGGTGTTCACAGTAATGAAAGGATCAGCTGGGCCCTTGCCTTCACGAGCTGATGCTCTGTGGCTGAATAATTAAAGTGGTGCCAACTGGCTCCAAGAACAGCAACATCTACCCAGGAGGATTGTTTGTGTATGTCTCTTACCAGAAGTTCTGACTCCCGTTCTAGGCCAAGTCTTGTGAACCTGCTGCTCAAACTCTCTAAAAGAGGCATGTGGCGTCAGTAGAAGGGAAGATAAGAGAAATCAGACCTGCACTGACATCAGTAGTTTTATTGGGGTCCACTTCTGACATATGTTTTCAGTGTCCTGAGGATATTTTCCTGCTAATGCGCCAATGTATAGCTGCCAGAATCCTGTTTTCCTGCTGGAGTACAAAGCGCTCCCAGAAACATCTGGAGAAATGATATACCCACAATATGAGTGCCCTCTACTTCAGTGCCATGTATCTGATCTCTAGATATCCCAAGAACATAATTCATAATCTGTTTCCTTTTTTGCAGCCCTCCGGCCGTTCCAAGAACTCTTCAGGTACCTACCCTAACACTTCCATTTATTTTCACAATATACAGGGACTTGTGCTTAGTTAATCATTGGTTAATACGACTCTCAATCTAATCTGATAAAAGCCTCAAGAACAAAATCGCTTTTCATTTTCCTCTCTGGGGGCTTTTAAGCTGGTGGTATTTGATCATTCCATTACTGGCTATAGAAAGTTGCCACTTAATAAAGAAGGGCAAAGATTCTGGAGGGACAGGGTGACCAACAATGCTGTGACATCCTCTCTGGACATTAGCACTGTAGTGCTGTTGAAGGCTAGGTGTTCTGGCAGAGCACCCTGGCACGGTCTAATACCGGTGCTGAATGCTGGTGTTGTGTTGACCTGATTGAGCGGGTGTTCCCTTCCATGGTATATAGTTCTGCCAGTAAGTTCTGCACACGACTCCTGGGACGATAGTTACAGTCACTCCTCATTACTGGGATTCAAGTGTCACTCCTTTTTTAGAGGCCCTCAGAACAGGGCGGATTAGATCCATTTTCTGTTGTAGAGTCCCCTGGAGCTCCCCTTTAGCATGAATGGCAGTCGTGTGTTACTTACCATGTTAAGTTACCCTCTGGTTTAATAGCTAGAGCGCGACTTTTAAAGCCTCATTTGGCTTTGCAAGCATTGATAAAATCTTTCTTTCTGCAGGCTCGCCAGCACAGCCCCGCTCCCAGAGGGTCCCAGCAAAGGGAAGAGCCAAGAGACCCATCGCCTTAAAAGCAAAGGAAAACCCTGCAGCTGTGTCAGCGGGTGTCCCTACTCTTCCCACTCCCAGGCAAAAGCCTAAAACTGTCTCCGAATTACTGAGGGAGAAGAGGCTGCGGGAGTCCCGGGCTAAGAAAGCTTTGCAGAGAA
Source organism: Chrysemys picta bellii (assembly GCF_011386835.1). Taxonomy (NCBI): domain Eukaryota; kingdom Metazoa; phylum Chordata; order Testudines; family Emydidae; genus Chrysemys; species Chrysemys picta. The sequence continues at coordinate 20,160,220 of NC_088808.1, forward strand.
CAGTGATTCTTGCCCCCCAGGTGTTGGTTTCGCCCTCTGTGATAATCCAGCACCCTGTGCAGCAGGTAATTCCTGCCCCACCAGTAGGAAGTGAGCCTCAGCCAGCTAGATTGGCAGGTAGCAGGAATGCTCCAGCAGCGTGTGTACCAGTGTCATTATCTCCATTTACTCCTGTCATGGCTTCTGTCTCCTCTCCCAAACCTGTCGGAAGCCATTCATCTCCAGCCCCAGAATCTGCAGAGAGCGCTTGCTCCTCCGAGAGGAGAGCAAAATCCGAGAGAGAGCTCAGTGAGGCAGCTTTGGGAGATGTGTCCAAAGGTGAGGCTTCTCAGGCGAGACCCATGGGTGCAGGGGAGAATGGCCTGTCCCAGCGGTGCAAGACAGCTCAACCATTCAGTGGCAGCTCAGCACCTGCAGTCTTGCAAAACCATGCCTTTGTGCCCCATCAGATTGCACTGATGCCGTCGTCAGCCATTTCTCTGAACCCTGCCGCCATGAAGTCAGGCCCCAAGGAAACCTCTCCCTCCACATCCACGACTTGTGCCCCAGCACTGGTCACATCACAGCAGAATCCAATCAATCTGTTGCCTGCTATCCTAGCTCCCCAGAGAGGGTCTCCCGTGGTTCCCAAGAACATTATGCCCATCACCTGGGTGGTAACGCCACAGGGTTTGATCCCCACCTCGGTACAAGCATTGGTGAGTGTTCATAGCCAAGGGAAGCAGCCTGCAGCTGGGATCGTAGGCAGTGCTGGCAAAAATCAGAGTCGGACTGGAGAGACCTCTGCCCCAAGAGTGCCGCAGATGCCACCCGAAGCAAGTCACCCTCCCATCGGGTGCACAGGTATGCAAGTGCTGAGCCCACAGTTAGCGGAAGGGGCACCCTCAGGGAAGACTGTTTGCTTAAACCCTTCCACTCATTCCTCATCTGTAACCTGCTCGGATCCTGGGCACAACTCACCCAGCATGACTCCTCTAGCTCCTGCATCTTTAAACAGCCTCTCGAGGATGTCCGACTCCTCTGGAGAGAGGAGTGCAACTCCAACGAGCCTTCCAGATGAAGGAGCAGCTCTGCACCCCAGCCCTGTGGTGTTGCCCCAAGCGAAGCCTCCTGCAAGCACTCCGTGGGCTGACCCGCTCTGTTCACCAAGTCTCCCTGGCCCGGGCGAGAGCAATAACTGCAATACACTCACTGGGGCTGCCTCCAATCCAAACGTCCTGCTGGAAGGGAGCCAGGTGCAAAGGCCGGATCGGCTTCTGGCATGTAACAACATAGTAGAGAACTCAGATGCTCCTGGTGCACAGGTAACCAGGAACAGGCCGATCTTCCCAAAGCCACAGAGCACCCCAAAAGTGGACAGCGCTTCAAAAGTGGACAACCCCCCTGGACTGCCCACGCCCAGTGCCGAAAAGAATCTCCTGGACGTCAGCCTTCTCTCCCTTGAGGACGAGGCTTCGGTGAAGGAGTGGCTGAGAGGGAAGCGGGGCATCCCGGTGCCCCCATTGGAAACCAGCTTGGCTTACTTGCCACCTTTCTTGTGCAACTTGAAAACGCTCTCCAGGCTGCTTCTGCAGAAGAAGACGCTGGAGCAGTGTGTGTCGTGCCTCGGGGCCTCTGAAGAGCGCAAGGATGGGGGCGCTGGGGCTGATCTGCCTTCTGTCCGAGAGCTGGTGTGGCAGAAACTCAGCGATAACCCTGCCTATCTCCTGCTGAAAGCCAGATTTTTAGCAGCATTTACTCTCCCAGCCGTCCTAGCAACTCTGTCTCCTCCCACTGTGACTACGACTCTCTCCAGCCGCTGGCAGTGGTCAGAGAGTGAGGAAGAGGAGTCCCCTGCTGATAAGGAACTGATGGAGGCAGAAAGCTGTGGGAAAGAACCAGCGGAAGTACCCTTGGATAGCACAGCTGGCATTGTCCCTGGGAGTGAGGATGCTGACATCACTAATCAGGTAAAGTCAAAGCAGTGAATTGCTCCTATTGGAGGTAATGGCAAAACTTCCATTGGCTTTGGTGGGGCCAGATTTGGCTCGTGACTTTTTTTTTTCCTTTTTGAATAAGTATGGGTTTACGTGTTGAGAACGAGGGAAAAGTTTCCCTGCTTCACACGCAATACCCTGCATCCACGGAACTCGGATTGGACCCCCCCTCGCCACCCCAAAAGGATCAAGCTCCCATGCAACATGTTAGACCCGGATTATGCACCACTCCTTCCCACCCATGCCAAAGCCCTCTTCCCCGGAGCACCCAGTCAGTAGGTACAGCATAGTCAGTGCAGCGTCTCTGGTTCTGTTAAATATGAAGCTCAGGTTAGTTTACAGCACCCCCAGATTTTCACTGGGCTGCAGATGTAAACCCAGAGCTGCTTTGTAGAAGGTTGTCAGAGGGAATCTGGAGAATTTGGATAGGGCTTTTGGTAGCCATGACGGCACAGAAGTCGGTTTTGGTTTCACAATCGTGCATTTCTTGGTTGCGATTTTCAGTAACTTAAATTCTCTTTATAGTGTTAAAACACAAATGATCCTTCACTTCTAACCCTGTTTCTAGACCTATTCTCAAAGCTCCTGTTTACAGAATTGGTGGTGGTTCCCATAAAACTCCTCCTTTTAGGCTTGTGCTGGTGGATACTACAGTAGAGCAAAGCAGAAAGGATGCTTGGGGAAGACCTGCAGCTGTTTACCTCTTCCAGGAAAGCTTGGGTTAGCAGGATTGGATGTGTCTGAGAATTCCTTACATTGTGGATAGGGAACATGGTGGTCTTTGCATCTCCAGGATGTAAGGGGAAGAGCACCTATGTCCCTATGTAGAATGTGAGCTTCCTACTCCACAGCGTCACGTGTGACTAGACTAGGGTTTTCCAAGTGCTTGTATGCCTGTCCGATGGAAGGGGTTTTGGGGGCGAGACGTTCCTGCTGAAGCTCCGTAACACCGAAGGGGTGGACGGTGATTATGCCTCATTCTCTGGCTCTCCTGATCCTTATTCATTTGTTCCTATGTTGCTACCGGCAGTCCCTTCCTAGAAGAGCTGATCAAAGAAGGGTATTAAAATAGTGCTGGCTTCACCCCTTCTCCTCAGGGAAGAACCTGCAGCAATGTTTGCCCCCTGCGTCAGCCCCACAAGCTCAGATACTGGGGTGCTAAGCACAGTGGGTCGTACCCAGGAGGGGCTCCCAAATTGCTCTGGGGTGGGCGAAGACTTACGGGTCCTGCCGCCCGCCTTCATTCAGTCAGAGCGGCTTCATTTCAGCAGCGGGGGGCTGATGGGGAGAAGTCAGACTGGATTCCCTTTACCTACTAGAATGTGCACACGGTCCAGGTGGCTGCATCGGGGCAGGGAAGAGTCTTTCACTTTGAGAGACTCTGGAGCCCCTTGTTCAGCAGGGCCCCGGCCTGATCCCCAGCTGCAGTGGCAAAAACATCGTGTGGGAGGAGGAATCATTCCCACGCAGCCAGGCAGAGGCTGTGAGCTAGGGAGCTGCTGTAAAAGCAAGGCTCCAGCTTGAATCCTTGCAGTATCACTGTCCCCAGGAGGAAACACCCGAGCATTGGCTAGATGAATTTTTACTACACTCTATATGTAATATTCCTCACTATTGGGAGAACACATGCTGTCTGGCACGGCTGTGTGATCGAGGGGAACAGGCATCACGTTGTGCTTTTAATGATCTGGGAATAAAGAGAGGGCTATTTTCGTTCCATTCTTTCCCAGCCTTGCCAGAATCCCTGAATGATTTGTGGGGAGGGTGTTCCGGTCCTTCCTGCGGTCCCAAGTATCTTCAGCCTGTCGTAATGCCCTGTCACTGGTTATGTTTCAGGGTGCTGGAGCTGAAGCTCTTACTGTCCAATCGGTCTCAGGCTCCTGCGCTGACGTGGGTGAGGCCAGAGTTCTGCGAACCAGGAGAAGTGCTCGCTTCAGGAAGAGGAGGCGGCGGACGTGAGAGAAGCATAGGGAGAAATGTGTTAGTAACTCCACTCTGAAGCCGTTATTTCTCACTCGAGGAAAGAGACCTGGAGAGGCACTTGTGTGAGGCACAGCTTAGAAATAGCTGGGGAATCGTGACTCCAGGCCTATAGCAATGGTTTGAAACAGGCCTCTCTCACCTTCACTGTGGGCATGCAGGTCTGAAGTCACTTCTTTAGCCATGAGCAGTAAAGACCATAATTACAAGGCATGCTACATTTATACAATGCTTTTGTCAGGGTTCCCTCCCCACTCTGAACTCTGGGGTACAGATGTGGAGACCTGCATGAAAGACCCACTAAACTTGTGTTCCACTAGCTTAGGTTAAAAACTTCCCCAAGGCTCAAATTCCTTTCCTTGTCCTTGGATGGTATTACTGCCGCCACTAAGTGATTTAACAAACATTCAGGGAGGGGCCACTTGGAGTCCTATCTCTCTCCCCTTCCCCCCCCCCCCCCCCCAAAAAATCCCCCAAGCCCCTTCATACCCTTGGGTTTTTAGGACACTAAAAACCCATCAGGTTCTTAAAAGAAGAACTTTATTATAAAGAAAAAAGTAAAAGAAGCACCTCTGTAAAATCAGGATGGAAGGTAATTTTACAGGGTAATAAAAAGATTTAAAACCCACAGGATTGTCCCCTAGGCTCAACTTCAAAGTTACAAAACAGGAATAGTATCAGAGGGGTAGCCGTGTTAGTCTGGATCTGTAAAAGCAACAAGAGTCCTGTGGCACCTTATAGACTTAACAGACTTATTGGAGCATGAGCTTTCGTGGGTGAATACATGCATCCGACAAGGTGGGTATTCACCCATGAAAGCTCATGCTCCAATACGTCTGTTAGTCTTGCCACAGGACTCTTTGCTGCTAAAACAGGAATAAACCTCCCTCTTAGCATAGGGAAAATTCACAAGCTAAAACAAAAGATAATCTAATGCATTTCCTTGCTGTTACTTACAATTTCTGTAATTTTAGATGTATCATTTCGGTAGGAGCTGGGTTACCTGCTTGGTCTCTCTTTGTTCCAAGAGGGAACAAAAACAAAGAGCACAAACAAAACCTCTTCTCCTCCCCTCCCGCCCCCCTCCCAAGATTTGAAAGTATCTTCTTTCCCCCATTGAACCTTCTGGTCAGGTGCCAACTAGTTTAATTGAACTGATTAACCTCTTACAGGTAAGTGATTCTGTACCTCTGGCCAGGAGGGATTTGGTTATTACCCTTCCCTTTATATTTATGACAGCTTTAGAGACAAAGGCCCACTGTCATATGGACTCAACAGCCCAGAGTCCTTGCAGTCAGTGGTGAGAATTGGTCGTAAGGCATTGCAATTGATAGTGAGAGTTTTGCGCGATTGGTTGCTAAGATAAGACAAGTTTAAACAAAAACAAAACAGCGGATGACAGTTTAGGTAAAGAGGAGTGAGCTCTTGGGGAGAGGAATGTTTGAAGGATGTATTTAAAGCCATTGGCTCCTGCTGCAGAGCCTAAACATTGTCCCAGTGTCTTCTCTACACCTTGGCTGCCATGTGCCCCTTGCTGATGGCCTTAGCAGAGTTCTGGTGATGGGGGTTCACTTGGGCTGCTTTGTCTGCAACAGTGGAGCAAAGATACTGAAGGTCCTACACTAGCAATGGCAGCTGTTGTCGATTTCTAAATTATCAGTGGCCAGAGTGGTGGACTTTTAAATAGAATGCAAAAGATGGTCTCTATCAGGCAGTGCTTTTAACGTGAGTAAGATCACCCACAAGCCACTGCTGGGCAAAAGGAGTGTTTAATTCTTAGAGGGCCTGGGGAGTTGGATGCTTTTCGTGTCTCTCCCATAGACTCTCTGCAGGGCAAGCGGTTTCCTTGCCTGTATTCACAGGGCTAACACCATACTGCACAGGTGTGCTGTGGTCTGATCAACATAAAAAGCATCAACAGCTTTTGGTTGACAGGTACCAAATAAGTGCAAAGATTTTTTTTTTTTTGCCTTGATATCCCTCTTCAGTTCATGGAGTTGTTCTCATTTCTTTTTGATTCTTTTCTTAAATGGCTTTAGAAACTCTGTCCCATGACTAATGAGAGGTGAATGTGTCCTTATTACAGGAGTCTCTGAATGAAGCTTGCTTTCAGACGTGGCAGTACCAGCTGTTCCTTGCACTACCGACCAGTGACGCGTCAAATAAACTGACTCCGCAGTTCTGGGGAAGAGAGGAAAATGGTTGCACTGTTTTTCCCAACACTTAGCCAAGTCTGTATATTACTGCAGTTCTCGTTTAAAACCACTAATTGGGAAAGTTAGAGACGGAAGTCTTTCTTTTTTTCTTCTTCTTCTTCTTGACACAGACTGATTCTGTTCTAACACACTTAGTCTGGCAGCAGCATGGACAAAGGTGGGAGAAGACTATTGGAGACAGGCGTTAAAAATGAATGCTTGTTTGTTTTTTGTGTTGGAGCCTATTTATATAAATGTCTGTCCCCAGTTCAGAACATGCGTCTCAGTTTGTGTTTTTTAATGCTGTGGCAATGCTTGTGGTTGACAATTAACTGGTTCTGAGGTGACAACACTGTTGAATGATCAGTGGATTTATTTTGTACCTGAATGATTCTGACTGTTTGATTAAATATAAATGTTGTATTTTTCTCATTTAAAAAGATTTAGGCATGTTCTTTCTGGCCCCACAAATAGGAGAGGTTTCATTTGAATAAGCTTTCCTGTAAGTGTTTGGTCTTTGACAACAAGAAAGGTGATGTTCTATGTGAGGAAACAAACCCAGGAGGGAGTGGGAATCAGCTGATCTTGTGGTTAAGACACAGGACTTGGTTACACAGGATCCCCTTCCTGGCTCTGCCGCAAATTACAGTGCAGTCTTGGGCATGTCACTCTCTCTAGTTCCTCATCAGCAAAGCAGGGATTTTTGTCCCCCGGGAGTGCTGAAGCTAAATGAATGAAAGCTGGTAAAGTCTGAATTCCATGGATGAAAGATGCTGGGGAAGGGCAGACGCTGTGGAGTGGCTCTAATTTCCCAGGAGCATGGCAGTGATTTCAGGCTGTAGTGATGCTATGAAGCATGGCCTCGCCGGCAATGCTTTGTCCCATCCTATCCTGGTGCTTTCCAGGGTCGCTAAGTCCCAGTAGGCCAAGATGCTATTAGAATGTTAAGCCTGTATCGCGCCCAGAGAAGGGAATTTCAGGTGAGTTTCCCCTTCCCAAAGCGTGTGCGAGCCGCCACCCCCCTGCATGAAATTCACCCTAGGGCATAAGCTTTGCCATGAAACCATGTGCATCACTTGACACACAGCTGTTAACATGAGGCTTAAGTGGGGCATAGGACCTTCTGCCCTGGAGTCAATGCGCCTTTGTGAATGCCAGTTAGGTAATGACACCTGCTGGGCTGACTAGCCGGGCTGCCACTGTGCTGCACCTGATCTCAATTTCTGGTGATTTGAACCTAACATCAAAGAGAACCTTAAGAATTATCAGACACAAACATGATTTGTTGGGGAAAAGTCACCATGGCTTTTGTAAAGGGAAGTCATGCCTCACCAAGCTATTAGAATTATTTGAGGATGTCAGCAATCATATGAATAAGGGTGACCAAGCTGATAAAGTACTTGGATTTTTAGAAAGCCTTTGAGAAGGTCCCTTAGCAAGGGCTCTTGAGGAAACTAAGCAGTCATGGGATAACAGGGAAGTTCCTGTTTAAAAGATACAGTGAGGTAGAAAAGTTTGCAGATGATACAAAATTATTCAAGATAGTTAAGTCCAAAGCTGACTATGAAGAGTTATGGGAGATCTCAAAAAAACTGGGTGTAGTCTGCGCCCACCCACTTCTAAAGGCCCCTCCCCCAGTTTCTGGTGGTCATCTCTGGTGATGGGGTCTAATCGTAATGCCTCCTATTTAATGGGTTAATTGGAATGTGATGGTTGACCACCTCACACTTGGAGGGTTGAGTGTGGTATGTGGCCAGCAAGCTAGGACTAAGGTATGGAGCATGAGGGGAGAATAGAAATAAGGACTATACTATAGAGCATCCCTATAATTCAAGGACTTGGGATGCCCACACCTTTGGTCTAGGTGGTACTCCACCAGATGGTGGGGCGGGAGAATTGGACTGATTCTGGAAGCTGTCCTCAGCAGCTATTGCAGAGATGGTATATGCATAGTGTGCACAGGTTCCATCCTGTGTGCCGGCACCAAAAGGGGGCTCCGTGAGGGAGATCTCTCCAGTGGTTTGGCTTTAAAAGTAACCCCCTTCCCCTACTGTGCTACAAACATGCCCAACACCTGGATTCTGTTGTAATGGAGATTGGAGGACACACGAGTGGAATTCCCAAAACCATTTAATAAAAAGAGCCAGAAACTTCGTTATTAAATGAAGAAAACTTAAGCTACAGCTCAGTCCTGAGCATCCGTCATGCTAGTGAGTGTCTATCTGTGTCTATTACACAGCTGAAGAAATGATCAATAAGCAAACTTTCACCTAGGAACCAAGTGAGGTCCTCTGAAACTATCACAGCCCTCGCTTGTCTGAAGTTGAGCCTCTATCTTCGGTGGTTATAACAAATTAGAGTTTATATATCTTCAAGACCATTTCCTTCAAAAAACCAAAAATCGCTGCCAGCCGACACCTGCAGACCCAATGCCCCTGAGCAACCTCTTACCATTATTTGTCAAGTAAACATGGAAACAGAGGCAGGTTTTTATACTTTAAGATGGCACTGACGTACTGTCATGATGACAGGCCCCACGAGGTAGATCGGCGTATCAATTAGCACATTGCTTTCAGATCAGCCTCACTTGAAGTCTTCACAAAGCGTATCTTAGAAGGCGTACGCTATGCATGCAGTTCGTACGCAGCAGGAAGTGCCAACCAGTTTTGCCCCACCCAGCGGGTTGTGCTGAGATGCCCAGGAGCAGGGCTCTGACAGCCCTGCAGGAGGCTGTTCAGGAGTTTACACTGTCGAACAAAAGCAGGGAGAGGTGCTGATCCAACGCTGTGTGACACTGCATTAACTGCAGGAGTATCGAGTTATGTGAATCCTCTGGACTCTTTAAAATCAGGTGTCTGTTGAATTGTCATCGCTGTTACAAGTCTCAAGTTGTGTGGGAAGAACAACAGAAATAGTTCTGTAAAAGAGCAGTCAAAATGATTTGTGTGCCTGCATAAAATCCTCCAGCGATTGCCGTGCTGCCCCTCCCATCACGTGCTTCGAGCTGGGGCCTAGGAGCCAGGACTCCTGGGTTCTATTCCTTGCTTTGTCCAACTTGAGACACCTAGGGCCTGACTCTTGTCAAGAGCCAAGTACCCACAATTACCATTGACGTCAATGGGCACCCAAAACTAGAAGCCTCATTTGGGAAAGTGTCCTAATGGCCTATCCCATCAATCCCAGGCACACCTGCTATGGTTCTACACCAAGAAGGAATTTTTGTCCCTGTCTGCATTCAGGTACAAAGGTGTTGGTGTGTTGATAAGGCTGCAGTTAAAGGGATCAAGCTTAATCTGAAAGTCTATTAGAACTCCAATTGTGTGGGGGGGTTTAAATGAAAGCATTAGTTCTGTTTATCATTGCCACCCCTCCGCTCCCTGAAGACCCCTGTCCTATAACATTGGACCTAGAAAGTTGAGAACCTATTTCAGAAGCTGTTGTTTTCCCAGCTGGCTGTTGTGCAAGTTTCTTACTGAAGAGATGGGCCATTCTAGACCGTTCCTGTGCACTCCTGTAATTCTGCTCATCAGTGGAACCTTATAACCATTAAAGAAGCCTCAGCTGCTTCTCAGAGTTATTACGTGGTACAGATGGGAACATTGAGGCACAGAGAGACTAAGTTATTCAACAAGTCAGTGGGGATGTGAGGTGCTTCCAGACACTAGTTTGTTTTTTCCCCCCCTGTGGCTTCCTCTTTTTTTTCCCTTTGTCTTGGATAAGCGCTGTAACCCACTGGTTTCCCCTTTCTTCTTTCTAATTTTTACTCTGAGTCATCTGTATTGCAGACAGACTATTTAGGGAGGCTGCCATGCGGCTGGGTTTGCTGGGAGATGGGACAAAGAGCAGTGCCATGCTGAGCCAGTGAGAGAAGGAGCCGAGGAGAGCCCGTGAGAGGAGGAAACACTTGATGCGCAGAGCCAGGTCGGTCCATGTAACACAGAACGACTAGTCATTATGGAAGTCTGGATCCAATTTTTGTCTAGAGGGAAGGGTGGGGGGTGTATCGACTGGGCAAGACATTTCTACTTCTCTTACCCAGCTGGGGACTGGCTCCGCTAGTGGGCAGAGCAGTTTGTATGCTGGGGTAGCAGAATGTTTAGGGATGGGTCAGGCAGGCTGCTGAAGTCAATCCCACTGGCTTTACCTAGTGTCGATCACTGTAGCATCTGTGCATTGAAGTCAGTGGGAGTTTTGTCTGTGGGGGAACAGAGTAAGGCTTGTAGGATTTGGCCCGTTAGGAACCGAGATTGGGAGCTAGATATACCCCAGGCTCTACAGAGCTGCTGCTGTCAGGAATGATGCAGTTCCCCCCCCCCCCCCCCAAACAAGTGAAACACTCCTGGATTTGTAGGTGGCTGGCAACCCCTCTGGGCCTTTGGTTACTGCAACAAATCCTGTTTTGATATGAGCACTGCAATCAAATGCCTGGGTCAAAACCTAGGCACCCATTTTGGTGCAGCATTTGGCCCCAAATGTAGGGTTACCATACGTCCGGATTTTCCCGGACATGTCCGGCTTTTTGGGACTCAAATCCCCGTCCGGGGGGAAATCCCCCAAAGCCGAACATGTCCGGGAAAATAGGGAGGTGCGGGGCCGGCGGTGCTGGGCCAGGGCCGGTGGTGCTGGGCCGGGGGTGCTCGGCCGGGGGCTGGTGCAGGGCTGGGCCGGGCCCGGCGGTGCGGGGCCGGAGGTGCTGGGCCGGGGGCTGGGGCCGGAGGGAGCCGCTCAGTTGGGGGTGGGGGCAGACTGGGCCGCGCCTCCTCCCTCCACCCCCCCACCCCCCGCTTACCTGCTGCCTGCTTCAGGCTTCCCGCGAATCAAATGTTTGCAGGAAGCAGGGGAGGGGGCAGAGTTGGGGCAGGGACTTTGGGGAAGGGGTGGAGTTGGGGCGGGGGGCAGGGCCGGGGCCCTGTGGAGTGTCCTCTTTTTGAACACTCAAAATATGGTAATCCTACCCAAATGGGCAAAACAAGGAATGGGGATAAGAAGAAATGTGTTAGTGGTTCGTTACAGACAAAGCCATCGTTAAGTCAGAGAGATCTCGGCAAAGCGTCAGGTTATTTCATGTTATTTACTCTAAGCAGGGGAAGAGTGAACCTGGCCCAAGCGTGCATTCCTTGTATCAAAATGTGAGTCGCTCATCAAGGATAATGCAGATCTAACTGTAGGCTACAACTTCTGTAATGTGGCTTCTGCATCTTCTGTAATGTCAGCAGTCCCTGAATGGCTTCCTGATTTCCTCGAATCGGCATATGGCCTGGTTGAGCTGACACTAGAAAATTCCAGTCTGGTTTCATTTTGGTTTGTGGGTGTATGGGAAAGAGTGCACTGGGGAGGAAGCATTGTGGGAAAGAAACCTCAAAGTGCAGCTGCTGCTGAGGGTGGATGCCGAGAAGTTCCCTGCAAAAGTGACACGCAGGAGGCTCTCCGCAGTGACACAACGCTCTCGGTTGACCACCTCAGGCAGTGATGTTTCAAAGCGACGTGCATGGTGCATGTAAACCTTGCTAGGGTTACCCAAAGCTTGTGACTTGCACATGCAATGGGGCCGGCACTGCATGTGGTTTGCAACGTTGCAAGATCATGTATAATTGTGGGTTTTGCACATTCTCTTCCTTTGCAAATGCAAATTAGACATTATTAAAAATATTAGCTCTTGGTGGTTACAATTAACTGCAATTTAAGAGCATAGATGTTGGGGGTTCTTCCCCCTGGAACCTTTCAAACGGGTTCACTCTAATGTTCGAATACGTGTCTATCCCTGTTGCCCGAGGGGCTGTACAGCACTCTTGGATCTCTAGTTTCAAGCAGGTAATAGCTGTCTGTTGTGTGATGGTTCCTTGTTTATGCTCTACCCTTGCACTTGTGGGTCACTAGATTAGGTTTGGGCCCTGAGCACATGTGACCCCTGTTAATGTCAATGGGACATGTAGGTTCTCCCTTGGTACAGCCTGTTGGGAATCCATATGCAATTTGAGTTCCTGGTGTCCCCAGCATCCACGCAGGAGCTTTCGGTCTTCAATGTTACTGACCCAGGGTGCACACTAAGTGGTTTCGCTTCCCTCCTCTAATGACTCAGGAAATGGCTGGTTGAGGGGCGCTCACCAGAATTTCATCACCTCTTCAGCAGTGGTGCCAACCCTGCCAGCTGTTGAGGGAGCTTGGGACGTAGTGCCCCAGGCCTACATTTGCTTGCACAAGCTGGCATTTCTGTACATGAGGTGCATCGTGACCCGATCCGCTGGTGCAATGAGGGGGGGGGTGCATGTATTTTGTGCGTACAAAGTTAGAGGCTGCTGTGGGAGACATGGTCCCTTATGGTCAATGAGCGTGTTCCCAGTCTCGTTGGGTTGATAGTGTTGGGCCACCTGCTATCCTTGCTGCTCGTCCCGAGCTGCTCTGAGGCTTGTGGTGTGGCTTTCAGACGAGAAGACCTGGCCTGCCCGTATTTCTTGCTCTCCGCCATGTCGGAGCAGGAAGATGACGAGATGTGCTGGAATAACTTGGAGAACTTCCGGGTGAAGCTGATCTCGGTGATAGACCCCTCCAGAATAACGCCGTATCTCCGCCAATGCAAAGTGATTAACCATGACGACGAAGAGCAAGTGCTTAACGACCCCAGTCTGGTAGTCCGGAAACGGAAAGTAGGTGGGTACTGGGCAGCTTCCGATTCACCACGTGTGTGTGTGTGGGGGGGGGGGGGGCTGGCTCTGGGGTGATGCACTGGAATGAAAATGCCGAGGTGTCAATTGCTCCTGTAGGCCACATGGTGTTACCATCAACCCATGTAGTGCAGTTCTGGGAATCATGCTTTCAAGGTGCGTCTTTTCCCAGCCATTTGAAGAGGGTTTTCTCTAAATCCAAATAAACGGTAAATAATTCCTTCTCCTTGAGCTAACGTGGTGAATTCTCCATCACTGGCAATTTTAAAATCAAGATTGGATTTTATTTAGTGATTTATTTGAAGATATGCTCTAGTTTGGGGTAGGCAACCTATGGCACGTGTGCCGAAGGCGGCACGCGAGCCGATTTTCAGCGGCACTCTCACTGCCAACTGGGTCCTGGCCAACGGTCCGGGAGGCCCTGCATTTTAATTTAATTTTAAATGAAGTTTCTTAAACATTTTAAAAACCTTATTTACTTTACATACAACAATAGTTTAGTTATATAGTATAGACTTATAGAAAGAGACCTTCTAAAAACGTTAAGATGTATTACTGGCACACGAAACCTTAAATGAGAGTGAATAAATGAAGACTCGGCACAGCACTTCTGAAAGGTTGCTGACTCCTGCTCTAGTTCAAAAGGAATTATTTCTGAGACGTTTTCTGGCCTGTTCTATATGAAATCAGACTAGGGGATCACGGTAGTCCCTACAGGCCTTAAAAAGCTCTGAATCTAGGATAAACTATTTCTGTGCCTCAGGTTCAGAGGGACTCTGGCAACATTAGAAAGAAAAATTAGCCTGTATTACTAGGAGTCCCTGGGGTTATTCAATCTGAGAACATTAAAAATCAAAGGTACTTTTCACCATCTATTCTATTTTACAATATTAACCCCTAGCTCTTTTGTGACAGTTTTCATCAGTAGACCTCAGTGCTTTACAACAGAGGCCAGTATTGTTACGCCCATTTTACAAATGGGGAAACTGAGGCACGGAAAGGGGAAGTGACTTGTCCAGGGTTACCAAGCAGGTCAGAGATGGGAACAGAACCCAGGGCTCTGGAGTCTGACCAGTGCCTTAGTCTCTAGGCCACGCTGCATCACAGTTAGTTGTTTATAGTGTAGTAGCCTCCAGAGGTCTGAATTAGGATTGAGATCCCGTTGTACTAGGTTCTGCGCAGACACCGCTCCTTCCCAAAGAATTTACAGTCTCAGACAGCGTGGGCTGTGAAACAAAGCCGTTTACTTTCCCTTGCTTAGTGAGTTACACTTTCCAGTTCTCCTTTGCCACCATCGCAAGGAACTGAGACTGGAAAGGCTTATTGTGGACCTCCCTTGCCTTTGTCCCGCTGAGTGTAGGATTCTTCTCTGCGGGATATTGACTAGCACACACTCTGCTGTTTGGGTTTCCAGCATGGCAGGGAGTGTTTAACCTCAGAATGACACCGTGAGAAAGACCTGCCTGTGAAAGCATCTCTGGTCCTATTAGACTTCATAATTCCAACTTTAAAAACTGGTGACAGACTCCCTGCTTCTCTTGCTCTCACTGTGACCCCACTTGTAGCAGGGGACGGAGACTGTGGTCCTGCTGACCTCGAGAGCAGAGCAGAGGCTCCAGCACTTCGTGGCAGATACTTTGCCCCTTGCAGGATCAGGACATCTGTGCCAGAAGTGGGGCCCATCTAACCATCCCCTCTTCTTGAATTTGAGACCAAAGCCGCCCAGAGTTATAGGAAGTGCCACGGCCGTTTCATTCAAGCCTGCCTGCTCTCCTCCTCGCCTTCAGCAAGGGATTGCTTCTCTTGCAGCGCCTGCTGTTTGCAACACGCTAGTAGGAGCAGAGGCCTAGGGGCAAACCCTGCAGCCGTTGCTCAGTTAAATCACCAGTGAGAGAGTTACCTGGGCCAGGCCTGAAGGGTTTGACACCAAGGACTCTCTTCTGCTCTTGCTTACAGAGGAACGCAAGTACCAGCCATCTCTGGAAGTGCAGGGAACGTGTGTTACTCTTACATGCCATGTTGCAGTAAGCGCCTTTGTTTCTGTATTGCAGGCGTCCTCCTGGATATACTTCAGAGGACGGGCCAGAAAGGTTTTGAGGCCTTTCTCGAGAGCCTTGAGCTTTACTACCCACAGTTATATATGAAAATAACCGGCAAGGAGCCCAGCAGAGTCTTTTCAATGATTATCGGTAACGTTTTGATTCATTCCCACAACAGTCTCTTTATTTGATGCTGTTTTGCAGCTAGAGGAGACCTCGAATTCCGCGGTTACATCCCCGGTGGCTCATGTGGGCAGAGCCCCAGCCAGCCTTTCAGACTAGGTCACTGGCTCGAAAGCTCTTCAGCGAGGGTCCGATCCTGCAGTCGGATCCCTGCGGGGAGAGCTCTGCGGAACCCGCCCAGATCCGATTGTAGATTGGAGACTAAACACACAATGCTGTGTGTTAGGCGCTACATCGCCACCCTCTCCTGGGGAGCGCCAGTGCTGCTCCCTGTAGCCGAAGGAAGAGCGGGTGCTAGATAATGGCCCGGTTTCCCCTCATGGACTGCTCCGCCATGGTGCAAGCAGACCGAATTCCCCGTGAAATCTCCAGCAGGTGTCCCCACTGAACATGGGTCCCAGAGTGGCTGAGGCCTGAGGCGCTGTTCTGGAGCACTTGGCATTTCCACGGTACAAGGCGAGGTGGGTTGTTGCTCCTTCCGGCTCTGGCCAGCTGTATGTTCCTGTCAGCATGACTGTACCGGGTGTGATCGTGCTGGCTGGGGGGCCGGCTCGGGGGGACGGGGTAAGAAAAGCTGCTGTGGCGCTGACTACACGTGCCATTGGTTAGACAGCACCCGCAGGGAAGTCTTGTGATGCTGACTTGTGGTAAGGGACCTCTCTGCCTGGGGCTGGGGACTTGGGCTGGGCCCGACTGAGGGGGCTGGGGACTATGTTGTGTGAGTCTCTCTGTTGCGCAGACACCGCGGGGGAATCGGGCCTGAGCCAGCTCCTGATGAACGAGATCACGAAGCTGCAGAGCGCCGTGCAGGAGGAGAGGAGGAAGGCCCAGGAGCTCAACATGTGGCTCCATGCCAAGGAGGACGCGCTCAAGGAGATGCGGGTGAGGGACAGCGTGCTGCGGAAGCACCAGGAGAGGGCCCAGAAGATGAAGGAGGAGAGGGACAACTTGGCCAAGGAGCTGCGGAAATGCAAGGATGAGAACTACGACCTGGCCATGAGCTATGCCAAGCAGAGCGAAGAGAAGAACTCAGCGCTGATGAAGAACCGGGATCTGCAGCTAGAGGTCAGTGCCTCACCCTCTCTCCTTCCTCCCTCGTGCACCCCCGGGATTGGAGAGCTGAGCACAGTCGGGCCTTAGCGACCCGACACCACAGTCCGACGGGTGTCTCTCTTCTGCACCGCATGCCAGGAGTCCTGAATTCGCTGGGCTGAGCTAGTGCCTTCAAGGGTTTTTTTGACATGGGGTGCTGCAGGCCTGGCTTTCCCCTCGCGCAACAAGGGTGCATGCGATGCAAACGGAATCCCACGGTTGGCGCTAACTCGCAAGCCTTTCAGCGCAGATGCTAGCAGCTGCATGTGCTAGAGAATGAACAGGGTCTCCCCTGGGCAGGGATGGGAGACGCTGGCAGGGCTGTCCCTGCGGCTTGGCCTGTTGGCTCAGGTCAAACGTAGCAGCAGCTGGGGGAAGCTTGCAGCGCTGCTGCCGTGTATCTTGCGCGTGGGTAGACAGGTACCATGTGCTGTGGGCAGAGAGGGCTCTGCTACATTCCCCCGGGGGTGGGGAAGGAATTCCCCTCGTGCTTCTTGCTGGAGGCTGGGACTAAAACCATGCCACTACAAAGATTTCCCCCTCACCGGCCGGCACTCCCCACGTGGCTCCTGACGAGGCCTGACCAGCTCCAAACTCCCCCTCCCCCTGCAGATTGACCATCTGAGGCACAGCCTGATGAAGGCAGAGGACGACTGTACACTGGAGAGGAAGCATACGATGAAACTGAAACACGCCATTGAGAAGCGGCCGAGCCACGAAGTGGTGTGGGAGATCCAGCGGGAGAAGGAGCTGCTGCTGGCCAAGAATCAAGAGCTGGAGAACACGCTCCAGGTCTGTGGGGAGGGCGGGCGTAGGGACTCTGGGACTGGTTGGGGTAGCAGTTCTGCCTCACTAACGCAGGTTTCTCCACGGGGGTTGGTGTCAGGGCCCCTCTTGGTGAGGCCGGGGAGCTTGGCGGGGTGAGAGCCGTGGGTTAGAGCAGAGCATGCTGATGGATGCATGGTGGCAGAGGGACCCCCTGAGCAGTGGTGGTGGGATATATGGGGTGTGTGAAGGTTGACAGCAGCTAGATGGGCTCGGAGGGCAACGGGAGAGGTGTGAGCAGCCATGGTGGCAGAGGAGTACAGCATTACCGAGAACAGCTAGGCCTGAGGCTCAGAAGGGTTTAAATGAAGGGCCCCAGACTTGCCCAACTCATTCTACGCCTTCCCCTGAACTGGCGGCCGTGACAGCAGGATGCGGGGCTGGACGGGGGCGCTGATCTTGCCTGGCAATTCCGGTGTTCTGCAGGGCTGCACGGGAGCCTGCAGATCACACTTGCCTGTCAGGAAATGGAGCAGCGCGCAGCTGCCTTCATCTTTAACATGGAGGGCACAGCAGCCTGTGGCGAGCACAGGTCCTGGCATGTGATGCCCTGTCTTGCTCAGAGCAGCACCTCCTGGGACTCTTTCTCCAGGCGACTCCCCTCCATCTCACAGATGAGGGCAGCCCGGTGCTGCCTTGGAGAGCATGTTGCTCCCCTCTAGTTTCACCCAGAGGCAGAGTGGAGGCCATGGGGGTGGTGGAAGAAGAGTGAGAATTGGCCACTAGTACTGTTAGGCTCGGGTAGGGGAGAGTGCCTCCTGGCTTTCCTAGCCAGTTGGGCCACCCCTCATTGTATTCCCCTTCCCCCTGGAGGTTGCCAAGGAAGGGAACTTGGAGAAGAACAGCCTCTACATCCAGGCTCTGGAGGCTGATCGGAGACGGGCACTGGGGGAGCATCAGGAGCTGGTGAACACCATCTACAGCCTGCGCAAGGCGCTCCAGCAAGCAGAGGATCTCCAGGACAAAGTACGAAGTCTGGCGGGAGGGGGGAGAGATGGAGTAAACTCAGCATGGGGAACATGTGTACAATGAAAGCCACTCTCTTCCCTGTGGAGCAGAGCAGTGCAGCGCCCGGGCAGCTAGCACTGCGGCTTGGCCTTCTGGCTCAGATCAAACGTAGCAGCAGTTTAATGAGAAACATGATCTGAGATGGGTACTCCTCTGCTCCAGTACTGACTCCATGTCCTTGGGAAAGATGTGGCCTCTCTCTGCTTCACATGTAAGATGGGGATGATGACGCTGATCCACCTGGATCGCCAGGAGAACTGATCAGTTACTGTTTGCAAAATGCTTACATCGGCCCCACATCTCCTTTGCCTTCCAAGCACTTTCCCACCTGTAGACCTCAATATGCTTTCTCAGTAGGAGTAAGCATCATCCCCGGGGGAACTGAGGCACCGAGAGGCCATATGACTTGTCCAAGATCATATGGTAAGTCTCCTTGCCCTCAGACTCACCCTCCGTCCACTCAATCATTGGTGTAATTGGCATTGGGCTTGGTCAACTGTAGAAGAGTCTCCTTGCTTTGGCACGGCTCAGCAATCCGTGTCTGATATTTACACGACAAGCCACGGGTGTTTCAAGAGTGAAGCAAGCCCCTTTGCCTCCAGCACTGGGTGTCTCGGTCAAGCGAGCCCCATGAGCAGGGCTCTTTTGTGCTTTGCTTGCAGCACGCGGAGGAGAAGGAGGTGCTGGAGCTGCAGTGCATGTCCCTGAGGAAGGACTCCCGGATGTACAAGGATCGCATCGAGGCCATCTTGAAGCAGATAGAAGAAGTGGCTGCAGAAAGAGACCAGGTGATAAAACTTCCTGTTTGGAGCCCAGCTACCAAAGATAATGGGAGGTGTAGGCTCAGACACCATGTCAATGACACGCTTTGCCCTCCCGCTTTCCACATCAGGCGCTGCTGACCCGAGAGCAGTTCCACATGCAATACTCCAAGAGCCTAGTCGACAAAGACGCCTACCGCAAAGAGATCCGGGAGCTGGGGGAGAGGTGCGATGAGATGCAGCTACAGCTGTTCCAGAAGGAGGGCCAGTTACTAGCCGCTGAGGCCAAGCTGAAAAAGTTGCACCTGGAGCCACCGACGCTGGTAAGTCTACAGGAATACACAGCTACATGCAGGTACTGTGCTATGGGCAGGGGAAGAGGCTGGGGGGCCCTGGCTCTGGGTATTGCACTGATTTCAGACACTGACGTTGCCTGTAGTTGGGATCAGCCTCGATTCCGCAATCAATGGCTGTGCTTAGACAAGGGAAATTGGGATTGGCCGCAGTAGAGCTCACCCTGGCTTCCAGCGTAAGTAATCTCCACCAGTGCAAATGCATCCCTTCCTTATTTGCATTTGGGGCTGGCCCTGGTGCATCAAGGCCAACTGAAGCCCAGGAAGGACAAGGCTTGAGCCGTTGGGGTGAAATCTGTGGGTGGCGGGGGAGATGTACCATAACTCTGTTCCTAAGCCCAGAACGAAAAGAACACCCTAGTCTCTGGGTGGCTTCTGGTTGGGCCGGTCGGGACAGGTAAGAGGGAGGAAATCCCTGCGTCTCAGTTCCTAGCTTTCGTTCTGTTCTACGTGCCATCATTGCTGTTGTCTCGCTGTGGAGCGTGTTCTCCAGACTGATCCCTGACTGGCTTGTTTTCTTACAGTTCCAGACTTCTGACCTAGATGACGTCTCACCCAGGAGTTCCCAAGAGGTGAGGAAAGTGGCTAGCTGGCTTTAGTCTGACCGCCTTGTGGAAGGTCTTTGGGTTCCCCAGCTCTGCTCAAAGGCTCCTTAGCAGATAACTTGCAGCCAACTTCAGTTTGTGCTCCAGTGGCATAAAGCACCTGAAAAAATCCCACCCCAGCGTAACCAGCCAAGGGAGGATGCCCTGTGCAGAGAAACCTCTAGGAGGTGTAGCTCCTGCCATAGCAGCTCTTCTGTCTTCCCCCTTAGCAGCTGCCAGAACAGTGTGTGTATCTGGGGGAGACAGGCGTGGCCAGGGCAAACAGCGCTCCAGCCATCCCTGGGAGCAAGAACCAGGATTAGAGTAGTACTAAGGCTGCTCTGCTTTTATACTGGAGACCAGCCCAGTGGCTGGGTGGCATCGGGTTCGAGAGGATGTGTGCGCCAATCCTGAGTCATCCAAGCCCATCTGGGCTGCAGCTCAGATTCTGGGCCAAGCTTTGTAGCTCGGTGAGTGTAACTTTAAATGCTCGGGATACAAATAAAGGGCCAGTTCTGCAGCCCTGACTTGCATGGGGAGCCCCACTGATTCTGAGCAGATGTGACGAGTCTCTGCGAGGATGCACCGAGACAGCCTTTCCAGCATGGTCCCTAGCATGGCCAGGTTGCTTCAGCTGCTGTGAAGCAGGAGCCAGCAGTTGTCTAGTGTATCGCATCTTCAGTCAAGATATAAGATGTGAATAAAAGGGAATCCTCCCCCTGCCTGGATATAAAGGGGCCCCACGTATTCCCAAGTCTCAGCCAAAGCCAGTGCAGCCTGAATCTCCATGGAAAACATCAGGGTGAAGGGGGAGTTAGTGTCCTTTAGGGGTGTGGGGAGCAGGGCTAGTTTAATTGATTGAAACCATGGCAACTTTGTATCTTTCAGGTGAGATCTAAGGTCCTGGCCACTTGTGATCATAGCTCTTTCCTGGTGACCTAATTAAACACCTATGGAGGCAATTACAACCTGTCTCCTTGCATCCCCTGGCCATCCCACTGGAGAAGTCACCCTCCACTTTTCCCCACACTGCTCCAACTGTTGTGTAATGTTTGCTGATGCTGCTCCCTGCCTAGAGGCAGCTGCATTCAGCGGTAGGTGATGAGACTGAAGTGGGACGAAGGGTGCCATACACACAATAGAAGTACTATCCTATTGGTGTGGGGTAGTGTTTTCACTGGAGAATTGGCTTCATTCATGCATAGCACTTGTATCTACAGGCGCGTCACTAAGGTGATATTGAATAGGATGGGTCGGCTGCCTTGCAACTCTCGCTAGACAGGAAAGAGAAACTTGTGGAATCCTGGGGCTCTGTTTTTGTTTTTAATCGTTTGTCTTTTTTGTGGGAGACTAAGAGAGGAAAATGGGTATTGCTATTTCCCCAGAAGAGACATATTTCTTTTTGTCCCAAAGCTCTCTTTCCATGGAAACCTGGATGAGGACACACTGCTGTCTGACAAAAGTAAGACTTTTTGTTTAATTTCTACTTGGAGACATTAGAGCAGTATTCCCGATACAATATGTCTAGTGGTTCAAGCAGGCAGCTGGGAGTCGGGACCTCCTGGGTTCTGCCCCTGGCTCTGCTGTGTAGTCTTGGGGCATCAATGGGGCCTGAATTCTCAAAAGTAATTAATGGTTTGGGGGCCCCAATTTGGGACACGCTTTTGGGACTCCCAGGGTGGGCGCTCAGCACTTTGAAAGTCAACCCACAGAAGGTGTCTCAACTTGGGTACGCCAAAATGGAGGTGTCTAGACCCCCTGGTCATCTCCCAAAAGGGATGTCTGTGAAGCCCCCGCTGAGCACTTAGAGCTTTTTACCTTCATTCGTCTCTTCATGACATGTGATCTGGGAGGGTCCTCAAGTGGCTACATTCTGGAAGGCTGTGCTGGGCTAGCTCGTTATAACAGCACTAGGCAATACTGTTCCATTTGATCCTAAAGTCTCATTATTAAGAGATTGCCAGTGTATTGACGCCCCCAGGAAAAATGAGCTTGGAGATGTGCAGGGCCTGACTTTTCAAAGATGTGGAGGACTCTCTGTCTCCAGTGAAGTTAAGGAGCACTGCGGGCACTCGGCATCTGTGAAAATCAGACACTATGTGACTTGACTGGGCTCTCTGCTTGTCGGGGCAGATCTGAGAACAGACCCCAGGTGTCCTGACTCCACTTTAACTGAGTCGTGCACCTTTCTCCATGCTCTTTGCTGGGTTGTTTTTTTTCCTTAAATTAGGTTATTTTCACTTGGGTTTTGACAAAAGCAGAACTAGCTAATGAACACACCATCCCCAGTTCTGCTTTTGTGGAGGTTCTAGTGGAAATGACTCATCATTGAGGAAGACTTGACAGGCTACACTGAGGGTTTGAACTACGCTTCCAAAAAGAAGAGAGAAACTGCCACAGGGGAGCATCTTCCTGTTTTAACCTCCTGAGGGGCTGAATATTTTTTTCACCCATTTGGGAAGGGAGGTCACTGAAAAGCTTTAGAAACCCTAGTCTGATTTTAAGTACCAGTTCAGGTTAGCAGGTTGGTAGCGATCTCTGTTCCTTAATGGATTGCTGTGAGTTCAAATTCTGCACTCGCATGATGAAGTCACAGTGTGAACTGCACAGTTCTATATAGGATTGATCTTGCTAGAAAACTAGGCTGTGTTAACGCAACCCTCAAGAGTGTTCTAACTAACATGATATTAAACCTGACTTAGCTAGTGTGGACAGTGACCAGTCATATTTAATATCATGTTAAGCAATGTGACCTCTCAATTTATCTTCGTTAGAGAACAACCTTAAGGGGCTGCTTTGTTGAGGTCCCTTGGGTTCATGTGAAGATCCCACGTCCCTTTTTGAAAAGAGTTAGGGGAAAAACCCACTGTCCTGAGCAAGATTCCAACAGCTAGTAAAATGGCAGCTTGCGCTAGCGGACTGAGCTCAGGACTGGAATCCAGGACCTCCTGAGGTCTGGTTTTCACTTTGCCACTGACTTGCGGTATAGTTTTGGGCGAGTCACTTCAATTTTGTCTCCTTTTCCCCACTCATCTGTCAACTGGGGATAATAATGCAGATTACATCCCAAGGAGGTTGGAAGACTGGCTTAATGTATGTGCAGCACCTTGAAAACGCGGCGCACTCTGCACGTACCAAGCAATAACCTCCTACACGAGGTGTGAGCTGTTGCCAGTGACCCAGTGGCCATCGCCCTTCACCTGCATCGGTTACTGTGTTCTCGCCGTCTCGCTTGTTAATTCTGCAGAGCACTTTGGGACACCCGGGGTATCAAATGCACAATGTCTACAAGCAGTTGGTTCTGTTCTAAGGTTGTAAAACCACAAACCAATGACGTGAAGAAGGATGGGCTTATGATGAAGGCCCTGGATGGGGACTCAGGCGATCAGGGATCAATTCCTGGCTCTGCCATGCAATCCCTGGGTGGTCTTGGACAAATCACTTCATCTCTCTGAGCCTCAGCTCCCTATCTGTACAAAGGGTGAATCCTTCCTTTGTCTGCCTTGTCTCTATCCAATGGAAAGTTTTGGGGGGCTGGGGCTGCTTCTAGAACAGCAGGGGTCCAAGTGCTAATGTAACACAGATAATAAATAACACCAGTTTGCGACTACACTTGCAGTTTTTCCTTCTCTCTTAGAAGATCTCTCTGAAGGTCAGGATCAGCAGTTCAGTGCGTTAGAGAGCATTCAGTGCCTGCAGTCGTCAAACGTAAGTGTCTTTGTGAACCCTCCGCTTTTTGGGGCCTCGCTCACGACGATTAACATTTGCATTTGCGATAGGCGTGTCCAGTTTGGAGGTACCTGGCACTTTCGCAGGGAGAGTTATGTATTCTCATGGCCAAATTCATCCTTCAAATAACAGCAGGGCATCATTGTCCTTTCCATCTCTTCTGGAAGCTGCTGCTCTTCGGGAGTGGTATGGGTGGGAATGGAGTCCGCCAATCAACGCATCCGCTGCCTCGCTGTCAGTCAGGAATGTACTGTTTCATGGCATATTACAAGAATGGGCAGCCTACAGGCGCCATCTCCGGTAGGGCGCTTTTGGGACAGTTGTTGGTGTTTCTCTCATCCACTTGACCTTTACGTTAGGATTTAGTGGCTGATCCTGCCTTCCTTGCACACCCCAAACTCCCATTGTTGTCGTTGATCATTTATATTGCTGTAGCGCCAGATCGGGACCTTTGTTGTGCAAGGTGCTGTACAGGCACATAGTAAATGCTTGTCCCTGTCCCAAAGAGCTTACACTCTATGGGAGTCTTGTTGAACAGGATTGGCTGGACCTAATTCAGGAATAATCCACGTTAAATTTAAAGGATGATATCGAGCCTCTGATTTTCTAGAATTAGCACTGGCAACGCTATTGGGTTTTTAAGCAATTTCCTATTGACAGGGGAGTGTTTCCTTTCTCATCTGTCAGCGGTTGCAAATATCTCTCAGCTTCTCCTTTTTCTCCTAACATCATTTCTCCCTCTGCTCCCCAAACCTGCTCTAGCTAATTCATGTTCAGCGTCTGTGTTGTCTGGGCACTGATGTTTGTGATTAGGAACAGCAATATTGCTTTGGAGACCATTTAATCATTCTGCTGGGAAGAGGATGTGAACCTCCGGCTGTACAACTGGATGCATCCGGACATCCCTTCTGTGCCCCAAGGAGCTCTGCTGTCATTGCAAAAGGAGATCTTAAGTGGTTAATCTTCTGATTCTGGTGTTTAGGGCTTCACCCTCCAAGCCCTCACTTGGGCAAGTAACCCCATTGCCTTTGGTGGGATCGGAAGCATGAGCACTAATCCGGAAACGATGCAGAAGCGGGCTCCTGTACAACACACAGTGGGTGCTTTGAAGAACCAACCTGCTCAGGAGAGATGAGGGCAGTTCAGCATTCGGGGCGGGAATAGTGGTGGAATGGATCTTCAGTCCATCGGATGCCTTCAGAAGAAGGCCATTGAGTTTTAAGTGTGAGCCAGGGCCTGAGCCTGACTGGGCCATGCACAGGATAATAGGGCCAGGAATGAACACAAGAGGCTGTAACGTTCCCCGGGGACCTGTGGACATCAGAAGCTGCCAGCGCAAAGCGTGTGTGCTTTCTAAACGGCAGCAGCACCCAGAGGATGCATTTGGCCATGAAGTTGCTCTCAGCCCGTTCACTGGTACAGGTTCATTTTTAATGAGTGAATTGAGCGCTCACGGAAACCACTGGGAGCACACCTCATGGCACTGCATGGACAGCAGCTGTCCATGTTCTCCACACCCCCTCCACTGCCCTGTCCATTGTGCCTCTTTTGTCCTTCTAGGGCCAACTCCAGAAGTTGAGTCTCATTGCCCACATAGTTCCTGGCCTCTCTGTAGAGCAAGGCTGGTCCCATCCCCACCCAGCCCCAAGCTTCAACTAGACCAGGCCTTTCTTTTCCTTTCCAGGAGGGTGGCCCACCCAATGGAGAGCTGGCTGAGAAGGAGCGGCGGCGGATGAAGGACAGCTTTGAGCACTATCGGAGGTCTGGCCTGTGCTCTCGGGACTGCTCTTGCCATGTTTGTGTAACCTACTGGTCACTGTGTGTCATGTCCCCTGCTGTGCCTGATCCACGGAGGATGAGGATCTGTTACTGCCTTCTCTTCTAGCTCAAGCCGTAGGGACTCGTGCATTTAGTCCCAGATGTGCCGAGTACGTTGGCCAAAATGGCAGCCGTTGCGTTGCACTGAAACAAGTGTGGATGTTTTCAGACACATGTATATCATGGCCTGCGTCATAGGCTGCTTCATGCCACTGACCGATTCCACCGTAGTTTAACAGAGTGGTACCCAGAGGACATGAAGCTGGGGGTGGTCACCTGGATCATGGGCAATGGATCACAACGCCACTCACTCAGATTTGTAGGGGGTCTGTGCAGGGGCCCATGGGGGTCAGGCTGCTGGTGGGGGGGAAAAGGGGTTCCTGAGAGGAGGTGGTGAGGGTCAGGTGGCAGGGACACAAATCTATGCCAACTCCACCCCAGACTTTTAATGGCACTCTGCAGTCCTGGGGGCACCATACTTTGGGAACTGCTGGCTTGGTAAGTTTGATCTATTTTACTAGCTCAGGGTTCCATCCTGCTACTGCTGACACCAAAGACCAAGCTCCTATTAATGAGACTCAGGGCAGGTTTGAGCCCTTTCAAAATGATTCCAAGTGGCCGAGCGCCTCTGTCTCCGTCTTTGGGGATTGAAGGGACTGAGCATCATGTCAAATGCAGATCTGAATTTGCACACGAAATAGAAATGATCCGAAAGAGCTAAATGCTGGAGCAGATTACAGGAAACGTCTAAAGCGATGTAGTATTGCTTCTGTAAGTGGTAGTGTGCTGGGGTCTTATGTAATATTTGTATTCAAGAAGGAACTGAGAGTCAGGAAATTCTTGCGTTCAGTTGTACTGTATATTGAGGAATATAGGAATGGCTTTACTGCTCTAGACTAAACCCCATAAGCTTCTGATCACAGTCTATATTGGATGCTTGAGAGGAGACCCAGACTCCTAATCACAATTGTGGATCATTTATTTGACAAAAAAGTTGCCCCAATGAACAACGTTGATTCAACCAGTGCGCCCCAGAAGGTACAGGCGTGTGCTACTGTATCCTGGAAGGAGACTTCTTCCTGACCTTCAGCAGGTGATTACTTTGTGTCCTGGTGCATGAAGGTAGAAAGGCTGCCTTAATTTTTACTTTGGCCAGTGTCACCGCAAATGCACAGTCCTGTTTGAGTACTAATTGAGTTTTTTCAGTTTGCTGGTTTGTGTAATTGAGAAGCTTGTTGCTCATGGAATTTTGTTTTTCTCATAAATGTTTAACCTAACTTACAGAAAGAGGGCATTGCGAAGGGTACAGAAGGGCAGACACCATGAAGTGGACTGGGAAAACAACACTGGTAGTGACAACACGGACACTGAAGGCTCCTAATAGCATCAGCCCACCTGCAACGGGAATTACAAAAAGTTTGCTGGGGTTATAGTGCAAGAATCTTCCCTTCTGCCCATCTGAGCTGATTGACATTTAAAACTTTTTCTGAATAACCACCTTGAACATTTACCACGTTGAAGGCACTGGACTGGGATGCAGGAGATCTGGACTATATTTCTGCCTCTGCCATAGCAATCCTATGTGACCTTGGCCTGGTCACCTAACCAGTTCACGTCTCTGTGATTCAGAACCCTAATTCTTGTATGTATTTAATGGGGATGATGATGTCCTTCCAGAAGTGGTATGAGTCTAAATGAATTAAACTCCAATTGCTCTAGTAGAAATCCTTACCATCATGGTGCTATGTTAGTGCATTGTAGTATTCTGTGCAAAAAACACATAAAAAAATACTTTATTTTCTTCAAAACTGGACTAAACGGTGTGCTAAAACTATAAAATATGCTAAAAATTGTTGCTATGGCAACACTACACAACCGTGGGCTATGGAAAAACCCTCTGTGTCCATATTCAACCTATTAGCTTAAGAAAATATTTTTCTTATAATTTCCAGAAAAATAACCAAATGAGGGAGAATGTAATACCAATTAATGCCTCAATTCCACAATTGCTAGCACCATCAGTTAAAAAATAACATGCCATCTTCACCTTCCCCCCCCCCCCCCCCCGCGAGACTTTAATAAATGGTGGCTTCCTTCCTGCATTCACGTTATGTTTTCTTCCACACCCATGAGGGCTAGAACTTTACTATTTTATGTTTTAAATGAAACTGAAGGAGCTGGGCCATTAAACATGTTTGGAATGGCAACATTGTGGTCTTGTAACTCCACCTGTGTGAGCAGGCCTCTGGTAGAGCCCCTTGAGCTCTGTGCAGGTGTCTTGGCCAGGTACTCCAACAACAGAGGGGCCTAAACCAGAAAACTAACCAAATCTAGCAGGGTGCAGAGGGTGTGCCCCTATATCATTAGCAACTATAAAAGCAAACCCCCAACAGCAGAGGTTTGACCAAAACTAATTTAGCTCCACAGTCTTGAATAGCGTTTTGAATAAACATCAGTTACTGTTATGTTAAGCATGTCTAAGGCTCTGTGTACTATCCAAAAGAGAGCACTAGTGTGCTGAGTGTGACTTTGACTGCTGGTGTATAGGGGTAGATGCCCAATGTTAATAGCAAAGGAGAGAACACGCTCCTTGCATGTTACCTGCTGTCCTTCTGCCCACCTGCAACTGGACCTATACAGCTGCAAACTGTAACAGGTTTTTATTTCTCTTGGATATTCAGTCAGCCAGAGGTTGCTGAGGTTTCTCGTACCCCTCTGATAAGTGGGATGTGAGACCTTACGGGGCCCTGGCTTCCTCCTTTAGTAGTAAATACCCTGGGCACTGAAGGGCTCTCTCTGGAAAACCTGGGTGTGGGGTCTGTCCAAGCTGTGGCCAGAGCACCAAGCTGTGGCCAGAGCTCAGGATGACTAACGAGGGTGTCCCTTTCATTTGCATGGTGACGGGGGTAGATGTGCCTCTCGAAGGCCACCCACCCGGGGTGGGGGACAGAGCAGTAGGCTGGGGGGGTCGGTCCAGAGCGCCACCCACTCCAAGGGGGAAGGAGGGATCCCCTCTATTAGACCGATTTCTCGGGTGGAACGGGCCTATGTCTGTTGATTTAAGGCTATAGGATCTAAAGGCAGTGGGGGGGGGGAAACCCCCCCCCCGCTCAGTGGTTGTGGGGGAGGGGCAGGGAGCCTCCTGTGTATGATTTGGGGCATAGGCGCAGGGCTCCCCGGGCACCCAGCTCAGTGATGTTGGGGAGGGGGCCCTACTTCTGATTTTGCAGGGAGAAGAGGGCCCCCCCCAGGGTATCCCGGAAGGGGCCGGACGGGCTCCCCCCGTAGCCCGGTGCATCGGGTGCACGAGGCCTAGCGGGGGCGGGGAGCCCGGCTCGCTGCCCACACCTAAGATGGCGGCCGGGGCCTCAGCGGCCGCCCCATCCGGGATCCGGAGCGGGCGGGATGCTGCGGGCCGGGCGGAGGCTGGGGCCGCTCGGGGCACGGCTGGGGTCTGTGTGGCGATGGGGCCCGCCGTCCCGTCCCAGGGCCCGGGCAGCCCCAGGGCCCCACCCCTGCTGCCCGGAGCCCGCCTGGCCTCGCAGGCTCTGCAGCGCCCCCGGGCCGGGCGGCGCCGTGGGGCAGGTGGAGGCCACGCACTACCGGCTGGTGTACACCTGCCAGGTGGGGCTGGGGCTCTGTGAAAGGGGGTGAGGGGAAGCTGGGGTGGAGGGGTTGTGGGGAAGAGGGTGTTTGGATGGGTGCTGGGGGGGCCCTGGGGGGATGGGAGTTGGGTGCGAGGGGTACCCCAGTGATTGAGGGCTGAGGACTCGCTGCAAGGTACTTGGGCATATCGCTGTTCTCTTTTGGGGGACATCTGTGTTGTTTTGGGGCTGGGAGTTGCTCCACGCTTGCAAATGGAGACTCTTAAACCCCATAAGAAAATGTTTTGTAGCCCTGCAGCCCCTATTGCAAAAGGGAAGGCGACTAAGGCCAGTGCCCACTAAAATTGCTTCCCCCTTTCGACTTTTCTTTTAGTAGTAATAAAGTGTGTGTGTTTCATTTAATCCCTTAAATGACTTCCTAAAAGCTAACACGTGAGATGTCACATTGGGTGAATATTTTTGAATCAGCTTCAGGGTTGTTTTAGTTCATAATAATGTTTTGATTATTTGCCATCTGTGCTTTCATAGTCAAATTCAAACCTTTAAAGCATATCCAAAATAAACTTAAATACACAGGAGTTGGTCTTTCCTGAGGTTTAAAAACACAAACAAGTACAATCCATGGTATCTAAACAACCAAGAATATCAGGCTTGAGAAACTGATTTGTATTCTACTTTACATTTAGGAATGCAAACCAGTGTGGTTTTTAAATTATTCTTTCAGCAAGAGAGTGAGGAAAGATCAGTAAGTCTCAGAAATCAAAATGCGTTTGGGGCTATGTTCTTTCCATTGGCCCAAGTTCAAATGACATAGGAAGGTAGCATACCTCTGAGTAGCAAGCTGGTAGTATCATATTGTGGGGCTGCATGACCACTTTAGTTGAAGAAATGTTGTGGTTGGGGGAAAACAAGTCCTTTTTAGTATGATAAACGGTGTCTCTGACTTTGACTTTGGGTTGTAATATAGCTGTGTCTTTTTACAAAATAAACAAAAAAATCTAAGCATCTTGGTCATGAAATTAACTTTGTTCACTTTCTAGGTCTGCAAAACACGGTCAGCAAAAACGATTTCCAAACTAGCGTATCATAACGGGGTGGTGATAGTAAAGTGTCCTGGTTGCAAGAATCATCACGTGATAGCAGATAACCTGGGATGGTTTTCAGATTTGGAGGGGAAAAGGTAACAGTGTCAGTGACAGCAGCTCTTCCCCCTTCTCCCCCTTGACAGGCCATCAAAATATAGCCCAATCCTGTTTAGATGATACAAAGCATACAAGAAACAGAAGTCCAGTGTAAGTGGTATTTAAATGCGCAGGAGAGTTATTGCTGGGGATAATCTCTGATTCCGCTAACTTTCTGAAGTATGTAAGAAGACTCCAGTCCCATGGCCGAGTTTTCTGACCCATTGCAGATGCGTGGTGTAAATAATGGAATCGCCCAACCAAGGCCCACTAAGTGGGTTGTAGCCAAAACAGTTAGAAAGGGCATGTTGCACCGATACCACGGTTGCTAGTTGCAGTCTTATTGCTGGATGTGATATTTGGTTCTCCATCAGGCCTTATTAAATCATTGCTGGTCTCTGGCTAGCATGTTCAAAGGAGCCTAAAGGAGTTAGGTGCTCAAATCCAGTTGAATTTCAAAGGCTTTCAACTCCTTTGAAAATCCTACCTCTGTCTAACTGCAGTTGCCAAATTAGTGATCATGTTGTATGAAAGTTGCCCCTAAAGTCTGTAATCCCATCGTCTCCACAGTCCCCTGGACTAGCTCTGCTAGGAGGAAATGTTATATTCATCTTCAGAACTTGAATTCCTGCTAATGGTGAAAACAGAATGCAGCTGAGAGCACCTAAGCCTCAGCTGCAAAATCTAACATCTAGTCTCGTGGGCACCTTTGCAATGTTACTAGTGTTTTTTAACTTGTAATCCAGGAACATTGAGGAAATCCTAGCAGCCAAAGGGGAGAAAGTGAGACGTGTAGTTGGCGAGGACACCTTGGAACTGCTCCCAGAGAGGACTGCAGAGACAGAGTCGCAAAACCACCACACAGAGGGAGAAGGTGGGGAAAGGTCCTCGGAGTCTGAAGACAAGGGAACAACCTGATCAACAGAGTTCCTCTGCTCTGCGTTTGGCAGAGAAATACTTTGCCATTTCTCTCCCCCTTTCAACTTTGTGTTTGTTTGTTTTTTTAATAAATTCAGGATCAAGGAAGCCTTGGCCTCTGGTTTATTCCCATCCTTGTACTGTGCAGCTTCACCTTTGACCAGTCACATGGGAGTTGTTTTTTTACAACTGGAATCTTCATGTTCTCGCTGTAGCATGTAGTGGTGATTTTAAAACCAGCCTTATTTCTTAAATGACACTTGGAATCCTGCTTTGTTCTCTTGTTCCAAGCCTGGAACCAGTTAGGTCTTCATTAACTTGTTTGGGGCAGACCCAGAGGGGGAAAGCACTAAATTAGTGAGTTTTTAGCAGTTCTCCTCTGCTATCTGCATATTTTAAGGTTAGTTCCTCAGCTGGTCTAAATCAGCATGGCTGAATGGAGAGAGATTGACTCATACCAGCTGAGGAGCTGGGCTCTTAACGAACTGGAGCTTGCAAAGCCAGTGAGATTCTGTAGCAGGGAAGTATGCCTCCAGGGTGCTTAGCGGGGTGGCTGTTCTGCCTCTTGTTTCCCCACCTTGGTTTCTTTATTGCATCCCCTATTAACTTTGGGCAGCTTGGTAAATCATCTGCCAGAGGTGGCTGGTACTTGCGGCATGATTCCTCTAAGGATGAATGTTTGGTCTGTAGAATGCACTTTCTTGTGGGGACAGTGCAGCCCATGGCATGGGTTGTTTGGCTGTAATTATCCGAGAAGGATTTTGCACCCTTCCCGCCAAGGGGCTGCTGCAGTCAGGCTGGAGACACCTACTCTGTCTTCCCTCATCTCCATGCCAGCCACAAGAGCCAGCAAATGGGTGAGTGACAAACTGGGGGCTTCTGCTTTACAGGCACTAGCACTCCAGTTACTCTATCTTCTGCACCATGCCCTTCTGGCAGGATTGGTGTGTGCACATACAAGCTAGAGGGATGATGTTTAGTCAGTCACAGCTAAGATCTCCATTGAGGTCTATGCCAGGCATGATGGAGGTAGCCAGAAAGTAGTTGCATTGTCCTGGACACAACCTCTCCAGGTCATGCACAAACTTTCATCCTTTCATAATCCATCAGCAGCACACACTGATTTCCTGTGCTACGCTGGGCATGTCTTGAACGCTGGGCTGGTGCCCAAATGCTCCTGAGTTCTAATTTGGGCTCTGCCACAGTTGTTACATGGTCCTGTTGGGCAAATCACTTCACGTTTCTACCTCCATTGTCCCTTGGTGCAAAATGGGGATTAGGAAACCTAATTCCGTTCCTCCTAGGGGTGTTCTGAGGACTGATTAAAGCTTGTTAAGTGCTGAGAAGATGAGCGCTAAGTCTGAAGAGTGTTTCTAGAGCCACTTGCCAAACACTATTATTATGGGATGTTAAAATCAACCATAGGTGGGAGGGATAGCTCAGTGGTTTGAGCATTGGCCTGCTAAACCCAGGGTTGTGAGTTCAATCCTTGAGGGGGCCACTTAAGGATGTGGGGCAAAAATCAGTACTTGGTCTTGCTAGTGAAGGCAGGGGGCTGGACTGGATGACCTTTCAAGGTCCCTTCTAGTTCTAGGAGATGGGATATCTCCATTAATTTAATTTATAGTATCTAAAAGGCTAGCAGGATGATCTAATGCACAATGATGTGTCTTGCAGCGGAATGGTCACATCAGATTGTCTTTGGGAAAGATCGATTGATGCCCTTTATTCTTGGGGGGGGAGAAAACGGTCTAGTCCCTGAGGTGTAATGGCCTTTCTTGCTGAGGTATAATAAAAAGAACCTGAGTCCTTATCTGCGCTTAAATATCTGTCTTTTTTTTAGGTTCTTATATGGCCTTGCCAGAGTATGTGAGCACCTCACATATATTAATTAACCTAGTGCCATTCGTCTGAAGCTCTCCTAGTACTTCAGAAATGTTAATATAGCCACAGAACAGCTCTGGGTGGAAGGCTAGTAGTATCTTCATGCTTACAGATAAGTCTAGAGTGGTTACATGGCTCCACTGAAGCAAGACTCCCACAGAGCTACAATTTACAATGGCAGCTCTCTGAGGAGGACCGTGCTGTCCTTGTGTGTGTGCAGCGCCTAGCACAAGGCAGCCCCTGTGCTTGAATGAGCCCTATAAGGTCTACCACTATACAAATAATAACTAGGAGTCGGGGGTCCTATATTCCAGCCCCTTGCTTTACCCAGTAGACACATCCCATTAGAATTTGTGGAAACAGGGTAGCTTATTCCCACCTCCCAAGAGCATATTCCCACCTCCCTGTCTCTCAGCACAGTAAAAGTGCTGCGATTCCATTGTGACGGATGCTTTAGAAATGAATGTAATAATATATACTCGTCCCTGAGCACTGCGAGCTCCGTGCTGTCTTGGTAATCATGAACTTGCAAACGTATCTTTGAGAAGTCTCTCTTACCTGTCAGTGTATACACTAATTAAGGACAATGGGCTCACACTACTCAATGGGCCATGTGGCAAGGGAGTGACAGAGGGAACCTGCTGTTTAAATGATATCGTTAACCTAGGTAGCAACGAACAAGGTGGAGAAGGCTGGAGAGCCACCGAGGATTCAAAGTCAATGGGGGCTGAACACCTCTGAAAATCAGGCCACAAGTTAATTATTATTATTGTTCAGTCATAGACCAAGACTCCACTGTGCTAGGCGCTGTACAAACACAAACGAAGGGGTTCACTCTTGCAAGATCCACAGCAATGTTTCTGTAGGGTCTTCCACGCTTTCCATGTATTGGATTGGATTTGACTGGCCTATTTTAAGAGCACCCTGGGAAGGGATGTATTTATTTGCATAATAGAGAAGTCTAGTTTGGAAAAAAATCCACTGTTGCCTGAAGCAAATCTGCCAAAAAGCCTAAATTGGAATTTCTGTTGCTATTGTATATTTTGCTTTTCTCCCTCTGTCCCCCCCCCCCCCCCCAAATGAATAATACTTGGCACTTTGCATCTGCAGGGTGAATGAGCGGCTCAGTTGTCTGTCTGTGTGTGTCAGTTGTTCTCTCCCCTGGCGTTTTGCACCTGCCCCTTTAACACTGGCTCTGCCCGGCCCCTGTCAGCAGAGAAGGCAGAGCCTGAGCTGGGAGAATTTGCAGCTGCTGCTGAGGGTCTGTGCTGGGTGGCCAGGAGGGAGAAGGAGGCACAAAGGGCCAGGAGCCAGGCTGCTTCCCCCTTGCACAGCAGGGGCTGGGCTGAGATGGCTGAGGTAGGTGCAAAGCCCCTTGCGAGAGGGGAACCAGCCTGCCCCCATTCACTCCATTTTCTCCTTAGGAGAGAAGGGAGGAAGGGGCCGCCGAGGCTCCTGGGAATTGTAGTTTTTTTGGGATGCTGCTGCCCCTAGTAGCCTTGAGGGCTTGTTCATAGCCTGGCTGGCCCTGCCCCTGGATCTGCAGAAGGCCAGGGGCAGCTGTGGCTTAGCCGAGCTGGAGGTGTGGGGCGGTTGCTGGGTTTTGAGGCTCCACGGTCGCTCTAGAATTTACGCGGCTCCAGCCGGTTGCACGGAGGCTCTCGGCACAGGATTGAGCCCCAAATGCTGGCGGTGAAGCGAAGGATGAGTTTGTGGCTAAGGCACTGGGCCGGGAGCCGGGAGAGAGGGGTTGAGATCCCAACTCTGCTACAGATTCCCCTTGTGACCTGGGGCAGGGGGCAAATCGCTTTGTCTGAGCCTCTGTTCCCTATTTGTAGAAGTAGAACCCTGCCTTTCTCCCACGCTTTGCTGTTTTATCTTTGGAGGGCTTATGTACCCATAAAAGTTATTCCAGAATAAGGTAGAGTGTGAATTGAAAATGGAACAGCTAGTCCGGAATAGCTCCCTGTGTGGACGTTCTTATTCTGGAATCAGTGCCTTTTTCTGGTTTATCTTAATCCACTTCCAAAGTGGATTAAACTAATTTGGAGAAAGGCACTCTTACTCCAGAATAGCTCATGGACAGACGAGCCCTGAGATCTGTCAAGTCTCTGAGGCGGGAACTGTCTCTTGTTTGTACAGCACCCGGCACAATTGGAGTGGAGTCTGGGGCTTGCCCTGCTCCGGTGCTCTAGCCAGGGAGCAGGGTCAGGGGTTGCTCCACGCAGCTCCTGGAAGCAGCAGAATGGCCCCACTCCGGCTCCTATGTATTTGGGCAGCCAGAGGGCTCTACTCCTCACGCTGGCGCACCCCAAGTGCCGCCCCTGCAGCTCCCATTGACCGGGAACCGCGGCCAATGGGATCTGCAGGGGCAGCGTCTGTGGATGGGGCAGCGTGCAGAGCCGGAGAGGGGACATGGCCGCTGCTTCCGGGAGCCGCTTGAGGTAAGTGCTGCCTGGAGCCTGCACCCCTGAGCCATCCCCTTGTGCCCCCAGCCCTGATCCCCTCGGTCCCAGCCCAGAGAACCCTCCAAACCCCAAACTCCTCATCCCCAACCCCACCCCAGAGCCTGCACCCCTAGCTGCAGCCCTCACCCCCCCCCACGCCACTCCTCAGCCCAGAGCCCCCTCCTGCCCCCTGAACTCCTCATTTCTGGCCCCACCTCGGAGTCCGCACCCCCAACCAGAGCCCTCGCCCCCTCCCGCACCCCAACCCCAATTTGTGAGCATTCATGGCCCGCCTACAATTTCTATTCCCAGATGTGGCCCTCGGGCCAAAAAGTTTGCCCACCCCTGGACTAGAGCCCCCAGGGACTCGATGGCACCAAACTCTCAGGCTGCAGCCCCACGCACCGAGCAGAAACGTTGTGCTCTTCATCAGAACATATTGGAAGGCTTTGTCTGCTTTTAGAAATGTTGGGGGCGGGGTTGTGTGCACTCGGGCAGTCTGTGAATACTGGAGGGGGGTTTGCTGGGAGTAAATTGAAGGGTTTTGAAGTCCTGGGCTCACACTTGAAGAGGCAGTGCAGTCTAGTGGTTAAGGGCACTGGACTGGGACTCACGTGACCTGGGTTCTAATTCCAGCTCTGACACTGACTTTGTAACCACAGGCCAGTCTCTTCACCCCTCTGTTTCCCCTGGAGACCTTTGTCTGCCTGGTCTCTTTAGACTGGGAGCTCCCTGGGGCAGGAACTATCTCTTACTGTAAGTCTGTGCTAGGTTCCATATACACACATCGCAAGAGTCAGTCATTCACTCGCTTTCTCAGAGGAATATTTGTCCCAAGAGCAATTCTCAACAGCTGGCTCTGTTCATCTAAGACCCACGCAGCGATGCCGTTAGTTATGTCCAGGTAACACAGGGAGATGTGTTCAGGGATTGTGTGTTGTCTGAGCAGGGAGCCAGGAGTTCCTGAATTCTCATCTTCACTCTGCTGCTAAATACCTCTGGGACTTTGGGCAAGTTATTTTCTCCTGCTCTGTGCCTCAGTTTCCCCTCTCCAAAAATTAGGTAGAACATTGACTGACTTTCCAAGACTGTTCTGAGGAGTCGCATCATACTTTATAGTTATGAAATGCCAAGTATGAGCCAAGCCTCAGCCAGATCCATAGGTCCGAACAAACGCTTCCTGACCTCAGGGGAGTGTGAATTTCTCTCTGGACTTTGTCATGTGGGTCCAGCTCTGATATTATCTGAAGGAGGCAATAGATAAATAATATGTGCTGTGCCTAGGAGCCATCCAGCACCCTGGCTGTCGTCAGAAGGAGCAGGAGAGTGAGGAAGAAAAGAAACTTTTCTCCTGAAGTGGAAATTGTGGCGAAGGGGAGAAAAGTGAGCAGGGGGGATCGCGCAGCCGGGCGAGGGCGGACAAGGCGGGTTAAAGGAGCAGCTGGCTTGGGTAAGTAGACTTGGGGATAGCGGGTGGAAAGGGTGGCAAAGGAGCATTGTATCAATTATTCTAGACATGCAAAGTTTCTTGCACTGTCCTCTGAAGCGTCTAGTGGTGGCCGCTGCTGGACCAGATCGAGCCCGGATCTGATACAGTCTGGTGACTCCTGTGTTCCTAAACCGCACAAGGGCTTTTCAGCACCATGGCAAATGCGCTTTCTGCCTCTCCCGCTCATTTCCTCTTGCGTCGCATTCAGATCCCAGGGAGGCTTGATACTCTGTATAAGAAAGAGTCAAGACACTGCTGTTTGGCGGCCCATGTGAGGAGGTGGGACGTGGGTGCTGCCGCTCCGGGGCTAGGGCCTGTGGGGGAACGTGGCGGGTGGCTGGTTGGTTGCGGTGGCTGGAGATGCCGTTCCCTTCTCATGCTCAGTGTGTGGGTGTCATTCCAGATTCCGGGAAAGGATGCGGATTCTGCTGCGACCTCTGCAGCTCTCCTTACCTCGTTGACCCCAGCCGCAGAGGCAACCAGCTGAAGACCTCTAGCTCTCTGCCTTCTCCACGCCACAAACGGGATCCCAGAACAGGCCAGGTGCTGACGCTCTGCAACGCATGTGGTGAGGGAAAGTGCTGTCCTGTGGTCTGTGCCAGGCTGAGCTGGGCATTATCTGATGGACGTACCTTATGTTCAGTATCCGTCTCGTCCTCCTGTTCAAAGGATGCTGCAATCCTGCCCCCTGCTGGGGGAAAAATGCATGCATGTATTGAGCCATCCACCCACTGCGTTGTGGTGTGTTGAGTATCTTGGCCCAACAGCCAGCCTGTATGTAGGGCTCCTACTGAAAATTGGTGGCAAAATTCCCTGTAATAGGAAGAGGGTCAGGCCCTTATGATCTTCTCCCAAAGTCTATTCTCTGATTAGATCTGCGCAGGTGAGCGCTGGGCAGCCCTCGCCCCGCTCCCGATGTCTGGTCATCTTTGAACATCTCTTGCCTCATGTTCCCCTCCCCATCGAGTGGTGTCATCGGCCTTTGCCTTTATCCGCTGCCACCCGGGTGAGATCCAGGAGCTGCAACGTGTGCAGACTGACCTTTCCCTGCAAACAGTCCCCCAAGCCCTTCACTTCGATCCCAGGCACGTCTCTGCTTGGTTACTGTCCCAGGCATATAGTCCTGGTGTCAAGCCCCAGAGTGACATGGAGAACGTCAGTGGTGTTGTAGTAACTGGTATCACCGTCTGTAGGTTTTTTAGCCGTAGCTGGGGGGTTGGGGGTGACGTACTGGGATCAGGCCTCTGTTACGTTAGGAGCTCTGCTCTGCATGTACGTGTGAAAAATGCAAAATGTTACAGCTTGTCCCTCAGTATCTGTAATAACCATTGTCTGTAACTCCTCCGGGGGTGGGGATATCCCCCTAGGTCTGGCACTCACCAGGCCTCGGAGCACTCCGAACCCCGCGAAGGATCCTGGGCCGGATGAGAGGAAGCGGCATGAAGAGCAGCTGCAGGCGTTTGGACGGGCCATGGTGGAGCTGCTCGGGGACCAGGATGGGAGCAAGCTCTGCTGTCCTGCCTACACCAGGAAACCCTGCCTCTGTCTCCAGAATTATCTCAAAGCCCCAGGTGAGTGGAGCGGGAGCCTAGAGTAATATAACGTAGTGCTGTTAATCCCAGAGCTCGGTACTTAGTGCACTACTGAATGCAGCCATTGCTGGGGTGGAGGGTGGCAACCAGCAAGTGTAGAACGTGCTAGTGACAGGGATGGGACATGTTAGCTAGAACACTGGGACGTACTTGTACCCTTTGAAAACTGCCATGAGCATGGTGTCCCTCTACAGTCGTCTTGGAAAGCCCCACACGTTGGGACCTGTACAGATCTCTGTTCATCCGGCTCAGAAAGCGGGGAAGGGCTGGGTCACCCCGGCCAGTATATCAACCTGAGGTCCCAGGTTGTTTAAAACTTCCACCTACTAAGTACGGGAAACATTCCTGGACCACTGCAATGGTGCCATAATGCTATCGGGAAAATTGACCGAGACACGTGGCTTAGTCCATGTGCTTCTTGAAAAGTAGCTCAAGCATTCACGTGGCCCCTCCAGAGAGGGCACTGGCTGTAACTCCCAAAGGGTGACACTTCGCTCCACCACTGCCAGTGTCTGCTTTGAGCTATTGGCCCACACCCTAGGGTGGGATTCGAACCCACAACCTGGTGGTGCACACAGTGAGGGTGCCACCAAGTGAGCCATAAAAAATAGTGCCCAGCATTAGTGCAATGCAAGGAGGGAGGAAGGCTGGGTCCTGTGTGTGCTGCCAGCCAGAGCCCCCTCAATCCCAGCCTCTCGGATCCAATCCCACGGGCCACCCCTTCATGGAGGGCTTGGCAGCTCCTCGGAGCTGGGCACAACTCTTTGTAGAGCTCCACGTCCACACATGGGTCCATGTCTGACTCCCTGATGTGCTGACATGCTGCTCCCGTGGCAGGGCTGGGTGA
Source organism: Chrysemys picta bellii (assembly GCF_011386835.1). Taxonomy (NCBI): domain Eukaryota; kingdom Metazoa; phylum Chordata; order Testudines; family Emydidae; genus Chrysemys; species Chrysemys picta. Next base: position 20,199,388 of record NC_088808.1, read on the forward strand.
GAGCGAGAGCCGGACGCGAGCCCTCGAGTTCTTGAGGTTGCTGCAGGAATCCAAGCGACTGAAAGCCGTGAAGTTCTGCAGCGCCGGGGACAGCCAGCAAGCCGGGGAGCCCAGGAGGCAAGCAGTGGGGTGGGGTGAAACCCATGGGGAATAATGGAGCAGCACGTCCCCTTGCTGAGGGGTGGCGCGCGTGGGCAGAGCCTTCCCCAGGCAGGATTCTCCATCAGGGCGACCTCAAATGTGTTGCTGCCGGGGCTCGCCCAGCTGACTCATGGGGCAACGCCGATAATCATGGACAAGAACAGAGTTTAGGGTGACGCCTGATCCCTTTCAGTCCAGAGAGACAGACCAACAGGGAAGGGATTTTGGGCGACGACGTGCTACTGTCTCACGTGTCCATAGGCTCCCAAGGCCTCTGCAGACCCAAGGGGCAGAACTGGCTGGCAGCCAGCCTAGCTGGTTTTTGAGCGGCTATGTTGTCCAGTGGTTAGAGCAGGGGACTGGGCCTTGGGATTCCTCGGTTCTTTTCCCAGCACCGATATGAATTCAGTGTTTGGGGCAAGTGCTTTCCCCTGCCTTTCTCCAGTCGTGAAATGGGGGGTAGGCACCCTGATTCTGAGGCCCCGTGCCAAGGGCACAGCACTGTCCTCTTGATTTCCTCAAGGAGGCAAGCGTTCGGGCTGGTGAGCGGCCAGCGGAGATCTCGAGCCTTCGAGGACTTTGTCCTGAAGAACCGGAGGGTGTTGCGTGAAGAGCTGAAACTATGCGAGAGAGCCACGCAAAGGATTCTGGGATACTCCAACAACTTCCTGCATAAGAAGCTCAAAACAAGCAGCCAAGTAAGTTGAAATATGAATTCTCCCCCCACTCCCCGAGGATGGGGCCGTGTGGTGCTAACCAGTCTAGTGACGGGGGGTGGGGGTGCGGAGTTACACCCCAAGAGGGTTGCTAGTGGAAGCCTGGTTTCCCTTACAGAAGCCTGCCAGAGTTGAGCGGAAGAAGGGGAAAGGGGCTCTGGGGCTCCTCAAGCCCATTGCAGAACTCGGCGAAGAGAAGTGCTGCGCGGCCAACTGCACTGCGGTAAATACTCCGGGGCCCCCACACTGCAGGGACGGGGGTGTCAGGGATGCCGAGCTCGCAGGAGCAGTGGGGCTGATCACGCCTTCAGAGCAAGTCAGTCAGATACAAAAAAAAAATGAGCGTCTGGCATACCAATGCCTCTCTGCCAAAGGGTCCCAGGGGTTAGAGCTAGGGGGACTAAAAGCCAAAGCTCCTGGGTTCTAATCCTGTCTCTGCCTCTGATTCACTGTGAGACTCTGGGCAAGTCACTTAATCTGTTTGTGCCTCAGTTTCCCTAACTGTCAAATCTTTAAAATAAAACAGTCCAGTCTCCAGGGCTCTCTTCCTTTCCCTAGACTGCATTGAGCATTGGCCCGATGTGTTAGTCTGTCCTCTTCTTGCTCCACATGCCTGAGAGGTGGGTGTCCAGCCGGCTTTCACTCTGATGGGGGTGGATCAGGCGGCCTGGCGTGTATATGGACGGTACCGTATAGCATACAGGTTTCCTATGCGCTGTCTCCTTTGGCTCTTTCTCAGATGGCCCACACCTACGGCCGGTTGCTGCAGCACTGGAGGGATCAAGCATTAATGGGCCAGTCGGAGGCTCGCCGAGTCCTAGCCGAAATGCTAACGCCCTCAGGTGAGTTGTCAGCATGTGGTGTGTCCCTCTGGTGATTGCACAGGTAAAGGAATAGAAAACCTGCCTTACGGTGATAGACTCAAGGAGCTCAATCTAGTTAGCGTAACAGAGAGAAGATTATGGGGTGATTTGATCACAGTTTGTAAGTACCTACAGGGGGAGTAGACGTTTGATGATGGGCTCTTCGCTCTAGCAGAGAAAGGTCTAACACGATCCAGTGGCTGGAAGTTGAAGCTAGACAAATTCAGACCGGGAGTAACAGGGAGAGTAATTAACCCTTGGAGCAACTTACCAAGGGTCGTGGTGGAATTATTGTGGGGAAGTTCTGGGCTCTGCTGTACAGGAGGCCAGGCAAGATGATCACAGTGGTCCCTGCTGGCTTTGGACTTTATGAATAAACGCAGAGCAAAGCTAGGGGTTTATCTGGAAACACGATGTGTGAACATGCCCCTGCCCTCTGCTGGCTGGAATCAGATCCCGTCCTATAATAGCTAGGGCTGACAAAGAGGTTAAAAGGCTCGATGGGACTCCTGGAGATTCTCTTGGCGTCGATGATTGTAAGGTCTGGATCTCCTGCCTGCAGGTGCAGTCTCGTCTGTGTGGGACCAAGCAGCCAGGGCAATGAAACCCTCCAAACAGTCAGGGAAAAGCCCCACCGGAGTTCTGCTAAGAAAATACACCCAGCAGGGGCTGTTGGTGCAGGGCAGATCCCTGCTGATCTCGTTCTTTTGGGGCCTGTTGCAAAGCCCATTCACGTCCATTGCATGGGGTTTGCATCAGACCCCCGATGCTCTGGCATTTGTCCTGGCTGTGCTACCGTCCGTTGTGGTGCATGCAGGCGAGAATCACACCGTTTCCCTGTTTCCCTGCAGGGGGCTGTAGGTGTAACTGTTACCGCTTCATATCCTGGGTGACTGGCTCCAGCCCGAGCACCATTAGCAAGGTTAACGAGCAGATGAAGAGGACGGGGGGAGATAGGGAGCCCCCTCCCCACAGACTCAAGCAGTGGAGGAAGGTTGGTACCAAAGGGCTGTCCCAAAGCTGCTTCTCACCCCACAGAGTTTCTGCTTCGGGTCCATATTTTGCATTGTGTGCATTTATTGCTATGTTTTGCTAACTGCTCATGTAAAGGGCCTTGTGCAGAGGAAGGGGGACTGGCTGGTGGGGGGGGCATGGGGTGTGGCTCCTACTTTCTTAGTAGGGGTGGATCTGTTGGATGGGCTTAAACACTAGATTAGCTCTCTGTGCAAGCAGGTGTAACCTGGGCAGCCAGGCTACTGAGGTAACGAGGGCACCAAGTTGTGGCAATACCGACCCTCGTGCGTCGGGGCTTCTCGGACGGTCTCTGGGGTTAGAAGGGGATTTGCCCTGAATCGTCGCTGGCTGGGAGGGTGCGCGTGTCTTTCTGTGAAGCATTCGCTATAGATCACTGCCAGAGACAGGATAGCGGTTGGTTCTTTGGGGCAGGGGTCTGCCTTTCTGTTCTGTTTGTCCAGCACCAAGCACAGCGAGACCCTCGTCTGTGATCCCGGGTGCTACGCTACAAGGACATAGTCAGAGTCCCTGGGCCTGTGATGTGAGATGGTACTTTCGCCTGTGAGCCTTGAGCACAGCAGCTACAGACGAAGGACGCTCGATGAGCTTAGTCTGGCCTTTTGTTCTCAGTGAGCACGTCCCTGTCTGCGGGGACCCAGGCCTGGTGTGGAACCGACAGAAGGCAGTTCCCCTGTGTACCGTGATACAGCGTCCTCTGCCTACCTGGATGGGACAGTCCAGAGCCAGGGTGACATCACTGGGGCACTAACTCGCCCCAGCAGCACATTTCATCCCGGAGAGGTCCCAAAAGGGCCAGCGCTGTGAGCAGCCTAGCACAGCCGACTGCAACGTACGGCGGGTTGGAGCCCCGAGCCAGCATATCCGTCAGTTCTGACTGAAAGTCTTTTCGGTGTGTGGGCCTAGACGGCCGTCACCCCAGCCGGCCCCCTGGCTGACACTTGGGAGACCACCTCTGTTTTAAGGGTGTGGCGCTCCCGTTGACTATCGGGCACGAGCTACACAGGGAGGCTGAGCAAACAGCCCTGATCTCAGTCTGGTGGGCGAGTGGCTGCAGGGTGGGCGTCTGAGGTCAAAGCCATGACAGGAGGGAGGCGGTGTAAAGGGGGTTATCGGGAGGCTGGGCTGTGGCACCCCAAACACAGACCAGCTGAGCCGGCTCATTGTGTGTTCTGTGGCCATAGCCACTCCCCTTCTGCTCTGCTAACCTCCTGGCTTCCCGTCCCGCCCTGTAGGAGAACCCCAAGCCCAACAAGAAGGGTTGTGTTGCTGAGGAGAGAGCGCAATCCAGTCAGGCACCATTGCTGGCTTCCCCCTCCGCAGCTGGTTCCCAGGAGCTGCCTTCAGTCTCGGTCCACGGGCCAGCCTCAGCGGGCAAGCTGCCCGCCTCTGTAACCGGCGTGAGTAGAAGGGCTTGTTTGGGGTGGACTCTGAGGCCGTGCAGTGCCTCGACCGGCAGAGAGGAAGGGAATCCAGAGGGCTGTTCAGGGAGAGTTGCATTCGAGGGCTGCTTCCCTTTCTGCTCACACAGAGCTGCTTGGTGCTGGCGGTAGCCGGTGGCTAGAAGGAGCCCAGGAGCGAGAGGTTACAGTGCTGTGGCAGCATGCGGGAGCCTTGCCCAGTGCTTGAACCTGCAGCTCCACGGAGAGCCCCCTCTGCCCATACGTGGCGCATGGCGTCCGGCCTCAGCCCAAGCCCTAGGGGCGATGCGTTGCTGCTGGAGCAGTTTGTCTGTCTGCCCTCATGGAGTCCTAGAAATGGAAGGGACCTCGCAAGGCCATCAAATCCCCTCGCCTGCGCTAAGCCAGGACCAAGTCACCCTAGACCAAGGGTTTGTTCGGCCTGTCCGTAAAACCTCCAATGACGGGGATTCCACCACCTCCCTGGGAAGCCAGTTCCCGAGCTGAACTGCCCTGGGAGGTAGAAAGTTTTTCCTGATCTCTAATCTAAATCTCCCTGGCTGCAGATTAAGCCCATTGCTTCCTGTCCTACCTTCCTGGACATGGAGACCAATCCATCGCTGTCCTCTTTCTAACAGCCCTTAACATAGCTGAACGCTGGTATCCGGTTCCCCCTCAGTCAGCTTTTCTGAAGACTAAACATGCCCAGTTTTTTTAACCTTTCCTCGCAGGCCAGGTTTTCTAAACCTTTTATCGTTCTTGTTGCTCTCCTCTGGACTCTCTCCTGTTTGCCCAGAAATCCATGGGGGTGACCAGCTCTATACGGTATATACGCACAGCTGCGCCTCTCCCTGCGCTCTACTGATGTGGAGATCAAACCCCAGCACCAGTCGTCATGTCTCTCTCATTTACTGGTGGTCTAAGACTGCCCAGTTGAGATTGTCCCCCCCAACCCCCGTGCTGGGTGCTGTACAGAGTTAGTCTCTGCACTGAAGAGCTTACTATATAAAAAGACAAAGAAGGGAGGGGAAGGAAGTGCTTTTACCCCCATGTAACAGGGGAAACTGAGGCACAGAGCGACAAAGTGACTTGCCCAGCATCACACAGGGAGTCTGTTGGCACTATCTGGAACTGAGCCCAGAGCTCCAGAGTCCCAGACAGTGGGTTGTCCAAGCCCCTCTCCCTCACCCATCTAACAGAGAGGCCTGGCTAACAGAAAGGTTAAGGAACTGGGAATAGAAGCCAGGAATCCCGGCTTCCACTGCTCTGTCCCAACCACTAGGCTGCATCGCCCCCAGTGTGACCCACTGCTGTGATAGCCTTGTGACCTTGGCAGTGATCTTCCTTTCTGTCCCCCTGGCAGGCTCTGGACCCCTGCCTCCTGCCGCAGGCCATGATTGTCTCTAGCATTGTCTCAGCACTGCCCAGCACTGGCGGGGAGATGACATCACCTTGTACCAGGCGGCCAGCTGGCACGTTCTCTCCTGCACCGGCTGCTGCATCCGCTTCTCTCGCCCCCTCCAGCCCCCTGCTGCACAGAGCCCAGGGAGTACGTCCGGTAAAACATCACCAGCCGTGGGCCGTATCCTCAGCTGCTGTAAATCAGTGCAGCTCCATCAAAGTCACAGGGACAGTGCTGACTTACTCCAACTGGGGATTTGGCCCAGTAACCCAAATGCTTTAGAGAAAGGCAATTAACGTGGGCTTCGCCAATCCAGGAACCAGTGCTAGGAATTCCCTGGTCAGCTTAACAACCAAAGCACAGGCCTTTTGTAAACATAGCCTGGCCATCTGTGGCTCCCATTGATACCTCTAGCAGGACAAGTGTTAGCCCCAGCGCCCAGGGCAGTGGCGTATTGTTGGCCTAGGGCGGCAAATTTGCTCTTGCCCCCTCCCCAACTCCGCCCCTTCCCCAAATCCTCAGACCGCCTCCTCCCCCAGGCGCGCCACGCTTCCCTCCCTCCACCTCCCTCCCAGGCTTGTCGCGCTGGGAGGGAGGGAGAAGCGAGTTGGAGCGTGCTTGGAGGAGGCGGAGCAGAGGTGAGCTAGGGCCCGCAGGCGTGGGGAGTAATGGGGGCCTGGGAACCGCTCCCCGGCCTGCCCCAGCTCACCTCTGCTCCACCGCCGCTGCCATCCCCTGAGTGTGCCACAACTCCCCTTCTCCCCCCCTCCCTCCCCGGCTTGCCGCGGGGGAGCAGAGGTGAGCTGGTGGGGGGGAGGGCGGCAATTTTTTGACGGCTTAGGGATGGCAAATTTGTTAATCCGCCCTTGGCTCGGGGTAACTGCGTCCTCCCCCTGCAGGCCCCTGGACACTGTACCCCTGAAGCCGTGTGCTGTTCAGGTAGCTGCCGGGTGTCGGGAGCGATCCCTGCTCACCTGCGAAGAGTACCGGGCTGTATTACCACGTGCAAAGCACGACCGCACATAGGTTGAGAAGCGCTTTGAGATCTGCGGCTGGTGGAAGGTGCGATGTAAGAACACGGGATTGATACTAACCGTTGCCCGACCCTCCTGTAATACGTGGTTCGCCCCGCAGGTGTCACCATGGCAGAGCTCTTAAAACAGTGATTCTCAAACTACTGTCCTGGTGACCCCTTTCACATCGCAAGCCTCTGAGTGTGACCCCCCTTATACATTAAAAACCCTCTTTAATGTATTTTAACACCATTATAAATGCTGGAGGCAAAGCGGGGTTTGGGGTGGAGGCTGACACCCCGTAATAACCTCGCGACCCCCTGCGGGGTGGAGAACCCCTGCTTTCAAGAGAGGAGGCTGAGCTGATGCTATGCTCAGCGCTGAATGACTCCAAGTGGCTGCCAGCCTGGAAGGCTTAAGGAGATGCTTAGGGGACGAGAAGCGGGCCCCTGCCTTAGCCTCGAGAGGCTCCTTGCGGGCGCCCCGGGTAACTTTCCCTGCAGATTGATGGACGTCTTTTCTCCCACCCCTTAGACTGAGCAGCAGCATCTGCGGGGCCTTGGCTACACTAGGGATCCAGCCCACCCTGCGCAGCCTTCAACCCTGGTCCAGTCTCCGGCTCTCTCTCAGCTTCTTGGTCCGGACTCCGGGCTCCGTCCAGCCCGTCAGCAGATGCAGGGAGCGGAGGAGATACGGAAAGGCCAAGAGCTGCAGCCTCCTTTGATCCTGATGGGGGCAAACAAAGGCGCTGTTCCAGGCTCCATTAACTCTGGGGGCCGGTTTCTTGGTGGCTGCGTTGCAGGTGAGTTGGGGACAGCACAGGCCTTGCGTTGCTGGTGTTGGCTTGGGAATTGCATGACAGCAACAGACGCACGGGGGGAGTGGGGTGAGGGGAGGGAGATTTCCTGGGGGCTCCTAGGGCGAGAGGTGCCTCACACGCCTCTCTCACCATGACTCCCACAAAGTGTAACCCTCCCACCCCCGTGGGCAAGGCAGGGTCTCAGGAAGGCCTGTGACCCATAGTAGCTCTTGAGCAAATGTTAGGCCAAAGCGGAGGGGCACCTCCCTGGGCAACTGTGAGGGGAAGGGAGCCTTGGAACGATCTAGAATCCCCCTGCCCCTTCAGCTGGGGTGGAGCAATGGGTAGACAGAGGAGAGCAGGTCTGTGTGGGGAGCTGGGATGAGACACGTCCCCTGCACAGGACGACAGACAGAAGCTGGGGCTGGGCCCGGGCCCGGCTGGTGTGCAGTGGTGGGAAGTATCCTAGCAAAGCAGGACAGGCCAGAGAGCTCAGCCAAGTACTTCCCTGGCTGTTCCGACAGCAGGCAGAACTCCTCTGCTGGGGATGTAACCTGAGCTCCCGAGGCTCTCGGAGATCACAGGTTCAAATCCCAGCCGGGCTGCTGCCACTATTCCTCCTCCTGAGAGATACAAATGGTATTGCCTGTCATTTCCCCGCTGTGCATGTGCGGCCACCGTGTCTGCAGCGCAGAGGGCCCTTGGCATGTCGTGGAGTAGGTGTTTACCCTGCTGCTCTTGTCCAAAACTTTCCTGGTCTGGTGCATGGTGCTGGTCAGTTGCTGCCGTCTTTCTTGTGCTGTCTGTAGCTTTGGGGTGCTAGCTATCCCTGTTGCTATTCTGAACCTGCTGTAAATGCAGGCTGGTGGTTTACAGCCTGTCTCCCCTTATCCCCAAGTGGTGCCGCCCTCAGCCCCTGGGGTGCTGCTCTGAAGCTGTGAGGAAGGGTAACGTGTGCCTTGGAGGAAGCGGGTTTAACGTACCAGGATTTCCCTCTAGTGCATGGGGCAAAGGGGAGGCTGTTGATTGCATAGCAAGCTGGCAGGAGGTTGTCCCCTGGGCACTCCTTACATGGCCATTCTCATGTTGGGTGACTTCCATTTTCTAGGTGCTGTGAGGGGCCCGCTGCCCAGCGCAGAACAGAGGCTCCCGTCCCAGCTAGCAGGAGGCGATGAGACCTGACAGCCGGTACCAGCCTTTCTGGGCTTCCCCCCTCACCTCCCCTTAGTGTTTCTGGTGGACTTGCCCTGTACCCCCGTGTGCACGCCCAGAGCCCAGCTCACTACAGGCTGTGCAAGAGTGAGGCCTGGGGCCTGATGTTTAGGGGGTGAGAGGGAGCCTCTTTCCCAGCCAGCCCAGGGGAGTGAGAGGCTGGGAACTGGCTGGGAGTCAGTCCTAGGGCTCCTGTCTGCCAACCTCGAATCCACGCCCCTCCCTGGGCCAGCCCCACTCAGCCTAACCCTGTACCGGCTCCTGCTACAGCGCTTCCCCGTGGGCCTGGCAAGAGAGGCTGCTGGTGTGTGGAGCAGAGGCATTGTGATGACAGTGTAGACCTGCAGCTACAGAACAGCCCCTACCATGCCTGAAGGATCCCAAACCCCTTCGCTGCTCCCCGCCGGAGGGCAGGAGGAAGCGGAAACATCAGGCATCTGACCCAACCCCCCACCATTCCAAAGGGCTGGGCATCGCCTGCAGCCTTGGTGTGTGATGTTCCTCTCAGCCTGTCCTTTCGCAGTTCTCTCCTTGGTCTGTACCCGGGGGCCAGCTGTAAGGTCTGTCCCTAGTCTACTTACTGAGTCTCTGCTTTGTGTCTCCGCAGCTTGCCCTCCCCAGCAGCCGCCTCCCTCCTCGTTAGCAGCACACGTGGCTGCCCCAGCGCTCCCGGGGGCTGGAGCGTGGGTCTCAGAAGGCAGTTTGCCAGCTCAGCTATCGGGGCTGCTCTCAGCTCCCCAGGCGAACGCCGCCTGCTTCATCGTGAAAGCTGAAGGACAGCCCGTGAGTGGGGAGGCTAAGGTCACTGTTCACCTCGGCTGGCCAATGACTTTGTGCTGCCCTGGGTAGGGCTAACGCCGTCCAGCCCTGACCTCACTGGCTCCCAGCTATGCAGGAGTGCTCTGGTTAGTGATACGGTATCGCCGCCAGCAAGCAAATCCAGAGCGTCTGGCCCAAGGAGGGGTGTGTCCAAGGGCTAGTGTGAGAAGGCAGCTGTGACGAGTCCAACAGCCCTGCTGGTCCTGGGAATCTGTGGCCACCCTTGCAATCCCTGCAGCAAAGCTGGCCCTTGGAGCATCAGCCCAGGGCATCAGCATTCTAACTGGTGCGGCTCTTGCCTTGTGAAACGGAGACCGGCTGGGTGCACGCCCGGGGCCCTGGAGCTGGAGTGTGTGAAAGCAGGTCAGTGTATGCCCCAGTAAGGTCTAAGCAGCCCCTGAACCTTTGTAAGTGGACAGCACTGCCCTGGGCAGGGGACTTGGCTCCTCATTCCAGGTCCCCTAAGGTAGGACTGACTTGCCCTGGGAGAGAGAGGCCTCCTAGGCTTTGGAACTCTGTCCCATCGCAGCTTCCCTGTGCCTGCCCTGTAGGAAAGACAGGCCCAACTGGGTCCTGTCTCTAACCCATTGCTTGACCTGTCATCACTGGCTGGGAGAGCCAGTTCCTGTTCCCCAAGAGCCCTGCAGCAGGGGCTGGCAGGCAGTGCAAACAGAGACCCAGCAGCCGGGAAGCTCGTAAGCACCTGCTTAAACTTTAGCCTGTGCACTTTCCCCAGGCACTGCTGCTGGAGTTCTCCTGAAAAACACAACCCCCAAAGCCCTTGGTTCCTACCTTCTCTCTCCTGGGCTGGGAGCCCTCAGCCCAGACAAGGGGCTGCTGTGTTCTAGTGAAGCAGGAGACAGTTACTCTTGGCATGGAAGTTTAGACCACAAATGTTTATTAAGCATAACCCTTCCCGCCCCGCCCCAAGCCCTATGTATTTCTATATATTAATTCATTTGGCAGATTTTTTTTTTTAAGGAAAAAAACAAGTACCTGGGGGGTTGAAATTCCCCCTTAAAATGACATTAGCAAATGCACATGTAAAAAATAAATAAGCTCATACATTCAAGTATATGGCAATTACATCACGCTTCCGCAAGCTGATTGGTCAGATTCCAGTTTGTGGCCGGGCCAAGCACTGCAGGGGCACAAGTCCACAGCTGGTCATGTTGCCTTAACAGCAGGAGCCTGGCGGGGTGGCCCCTCTGACCGAATACAATACAGGGAGCGATGGCCCCGCTGAACTGGTCCATCCATCCGGCAGTACTGAGGGTGAATTCTACCTGCTCGCACCGAGGACATCTACACACGTTGGCGCACTGGTGCCTCTCCCCAGCATCCGTTCAGTTGGGCTAAGTGCCGCCGGGCTGAATTTCTTGCTGCTCCTGAGAGCGACAGGGACTCGGCCCAGGCATGGGCTTCGGGGAGACGAGCAGTAGCTGGAAGGCCCACTGAGGACGGGCATAGCTTGTGATTCATCCCTGCCAGTCCCAGCTGCCGCAGCAGTGCAAAGTGGCACCTCGGTACAGCGAGCCCCATTCTGTGTGAGGGCTCAGGGCTTTTGGGGGGAGGGAGGGGCATTGTTTTTCAGCCTATTTGAAAGTGACAAGTCCCCACCAAAGTCAGCACCTTCCCTGTGCGCTCCTGTCACTTTGAAGAGCTGCTGTGCCTAGCCCACACCATGCCTGCCAGGCTGGAGGCCTCTAGCGCCTACTGCAAGAGAAAGGAGGAGTGCTATTAAGCCCCTTAGATGGGGGCAGTGCTCTAAGCTAGATTCACCCTGGACAGACTAACAGCGTTCCTCTAAAAACACGTGGCAGCTGTATTCCTAGGGTAGTGAACGGGGCCGGAGTGACAGCCCTGGGGCGTGAGGTTCCAGCTTCACAACACGCAGCAAAACAAGTTTTAGCCCCTGCTGCTTTGCTTCCACCTGAACCCGATGGGGCCCCTGTGGGCTTCACTGCCAGCAGGGCCAATTGTGAGGCAAACACCCAGGAGCTCTTTGATACAGGCCAACACCTGTCAGGGGCTAGTGCCAAGTACACCGGGCACCACTTCGTTCCTGGTCACAGGTTCCACTCCAGAGTTCCCTGCTCCCCTGTAACAGCATAGCCAGCCTGGCACCGGAGACAGGTCGGGGCCACCTCCATGCTGCTGCTGCTTGAGCGGGGGCAGCCCCACATGTGCACAGCATCTGAACTGGCCTTGCTTGGCACTGCAGGGCAGGACCCCAGCTCCAATGGCTCCCACTATTACCTTGGCAGGCTGGTGAAGACAGCGCCAAACGGCTCCTGGCCAGACCCGGGAGGAGTCCAAAGAAAAGCGAGGCGCCCTGTTAGCCCACGTGTGGCAGAAATAAAATACATTATGGCACGTAGGACTCAAGGTTACACTAACTGCTGGCCGCCATCAGCTTCTCCACGGTTGCACCCTCTGCCTCTGGACGCCCCTTCCTCACAGAGCTCGGCAGGGGGGTGCAGACGCTCCCAGGCACCGCTGGCGGGGGGGCTGCAGCAGCCAGTTCACCAGTTGTCTCAGTCTACGTCCCTGGCACTCTGGGCCCAGCCCCGAGCCGTGCGTGAGCAGTTCCTCCTAGCTTTGCTCAGCTGTAGAACAGTCATTGGTTGCCTATAAAAAGCCATATAGAAAAACTGTCCCCAGCTTGTGAACGTGCCCATCCCCTACTCCAAGGAAAGATAAACCCCCAAAAGTGGCAGGAAACACCCCCCCCCTTCTATAGCCCCCCCCCTTCACGGGGCAGGGCTGCTCCTCCCCGGGAACGTCTGCCACGGAGCAGCTGGGCTCAGTTTTTCAACAGACGACACTTTCCTCAAAGCAAACCCCCAATTCTTAGCTGGAGCTGGGTCTCCTCTGCTGCTGGTCCTCCTGGGCCGAAGCCAGATCCACCCTCTGCTCGTCCATACGCTTGGCCTGGACGCGCTGGATGAGGCTGAAGAAGTCTTCGTCAGGCATGGTGGGGCCACGGGGGACGGCGTCCGGGGGAGCGCAGCGCTGGTCGTCTATCCGGGATGACTGGCACGGCCGAGGGGAGGGGAGGAGAAACAGGTGTTAGAAACGGTTCCCGCCCGAGCGCAGGGGATTCCGCGACCGCTGGCTTTATCTGGCTGGGGAGACAGCGAGCGCCCTGCAGCTGGCAGGAGCCCAAAGGGGTTGTTATGAGGAGGTGGGCAGAAGAATCCCACCCTGGAAACAAAGGGAGCCAGGAACAGTGGCCCTGAGCCCAGGGCTTTGGGGTGGGGGGAGGAAGGGGTGTTTCACAGCTGTTAAAAGGCTTTGGAGTGAATCCTGCTTTAATGGGCTAGCCTCTCAGGCCCCCCTCCCTCCCGGTTTGCAGGCAAAGCCTGGGCACCGTGCACTCACTGGACAGGCGTGGGCCTTGTGCCTCGGCCTACCTCACGGCAGGTGTCAATCACAGAGCAGCACAAGACCTTGACTGGCACCTGCTCTTCTGTTCTGGAGGCACAAATCTGGGCAATCTGAGAGGAGGCTGGGCCCTTTGTTGGTCTTGCCCCATGTTCGTACAGGGCTGCCGACTGTTCGGGATGGGCCCGAGGAGTGGCAGGAAAGTTGGCACTGGCCCTGGCCGAGCAGAGTCTCACCCCTGGGGTCGGTGCAGAAGAGCAAACTGCCTACCTGACACTTCATGAGCATGTTGAAGAACTCGTCTCCTGGCTCCTGGGCATCCCCCTCCATGCGCAGGTGCCCCAGGTTGTTGTGAGTGATGCGGAGGCCGGGCAGGCTGCCCACGCTGGCACGCTGGTCATCCAGCCGCCTGCTCTGGGAGCTGGCGATGAGATCAAAGAACTCCTCTGTCTGCGGAGATGCTATTAACGAGGACTGAGCTGCAGGGGAACAGGGAGAACACCAGGGCGTCAGGCCAGGGAAGGGGCCTGTGTCACGGCGCTGTTCAGCTCTCATTAACTCGTTCGCCACCCCTCTGAGGTCCGGGAGCCAGGACGCCTGGGTTCTGTTCTGGGCTGTGACACTGATTTACTCGGTGATCTTGGGTAAGTCACTTCGCCCCTCTGTGCCTCTCAACGCCACCCTCCCTGCCTTTGTAAAGCACTTATGGCCCCCGTAAAGCTCAAAGTGCATCACTATTAACTAGTAAATGATCCCCTTTTAGAGGTGGGCAAGCTGAGGCAGTGAGCGGGCAAGTGAGGTGCCCAAGGGCACCCATCTAATCAGTGGCAGAGCCGGGATTAGACCAGGCCTGTGGTCAGCCGCTCTCAGCAGACAGGTCATTTGAGCTGCCTTTTTTTTTGCCCCACTTGATCTCTTAACTACCCGCCCCCCCCACTAAGAGTAACCTCATTTCCCTGCCCTGAATGGGCTCACCTGACCCACAGGAGGAGAGAAGTGAATTGCAGCCATTTCATCTAATTGCAAAGAAGAACAAATGACCAAGACTTCTCTTTTAGAACAGTGGGTCTGGCCCAGCCAAAGCTGCATGGCCCGTCTGAGCTGCAGGCAACTCCCGTTACCAATGTGCAGAGCCGGCCAGGGCCCCGTTTCAGACCACGCTTTCTGAAATCAGCCAGCTAAAGTGACTGCCACTCCTAGGGATAGCAGAAAGCTGGCGCTGTGAACTTCCCCTCAGCAGTGCCACACAATCCACTCAGGCTGGGTGTGCTGGAGGCCTTGCAAGGAGCGCGCTCACTCAGAGCACAATGGCTGGCGGGACCTTGCGTGAGGAAGACACGAAGGCTCAGTTTGCACCCTGAAAGCTGGCCTTGGGAGCAGCACACGCTGCGGCTATCGTTTTCTCTATGGCATTAAAAAACCTTTTAAAAGATCAGAGGGGGTTTATTGCCTGGCTTGACACAACATCAATAAAGTCTAGACGGTATCAGTACCTTCCTGGAACGAGGGCTCTGTGAGTGCACAAACACCGGGCAGCGAAGGGGGAAAGCAGCTGCCTTTATAGGGTAAACCGCAGAAACTCTGGCTACACATCTCCCCCTGGCTGACAAGGCTGCGTTAAGGGAGCAGGACAGGATATTAATTGCACTTGGACCGTTGATTTGATTAGATTAGGGAAGAGACGCCTCATTGACGTGGCCTTTCAAGAAGGTACCAAATCTTTAGCACTCTCATTGCATTACCAGCCCTCTGCCTGTGAAGCCACGTGAGCAAAAACTGCACCTTACTCCGGGGCCATAAAACCCTGTCCCCCATACATCTTCCCCACTGCAGTGCTGACTAGTACCCAGCACCGGGATTCCCGGGGTCCATCTCTGGCTCTCCTAGCGAAGGCTGTGCTGCCCCAGGAGCTTAACTCCTGTGCCTCACTTGACCCCTCCAGATCAGGAAAGTAATACTTCCCTGCCCCGGCCCGGGGTGTGCCGCATGGCTGACCTGGGTCTGGAGCGCCTGGCACCGCTCTAGTGCTATACAAAGGGTTAGAAACGCAGCATTCCAAGCTCTCAGCCCCCTGCTGCCTCTTGGCTCCCATACGCTGCTGTCGCTACAAGCAGTGAGCTCCCGCTGGGAGCGGCTGGCAAGGAGCGCAGGAGAATGCAGCGGGGAGTGGCTGAGTGGATCAGGGAGCAGAACGTTGCCCTCAACGCGGGCACAGGCGTACAAGCGGCCTTTTAAGGTCCGACATGAGCGAGTGGTTCTGCCTTTGAGAACTCCCGGGTGGTGGGACCAAACAGACCCGTTCCTGGTTACAACGTGTCCTCGAATTGCCCGTGCTGAGCCCTGAAGCAGCCTCCTCAGTGCAACTGCAAATCCCAAGTCAGTTAATAGGCCATGATTACAGTGAACCACCGAGGAACTTGTCTGAAGAGACATTTTCCGCCTTCCTCATTATTAAGCCTAATTTTAGGATTCGGAGGCAGGGGCCGGCCCGTTCCAAGTAGGCGGTAGTTACAGAAATTGTGCTTGCAATTGATTCCAAAGTCCCTGGAAGCTTGAGTGGCTTTCTGTCTTGCGCTCAGGCAGCCTCCTACCAGACGCCCCATGCAATTACAAAGGGTGGGCTATAATTAGAGGCCATGTAATCAGCCAAGTGCAAGCAGAGGTAAGTGATTCATCAGACAGCTCGTCCTTTCCGAGTCCCCCAGACAGCACTCGCCTGTCAGGTCCGGTGCAGATACGGTATCTGCCGGTGCAATGGCTGCGGACGTTCTGTCCAGCACAAGGCAGCGGGACCTGCGTCAGAGCGCCTGCCTTAGGAAATCACAGTCTGCGCCTGGTTCTTTTCAGCCCTCCCAGAGCCAGCCTGCTCCTCCGACGGCTGTCTGTCCGGGCGTGTGCTTGGGAGCGAGAGCGCGAGCCAAGCTCTCTGCTGATGTAAACGGGCTCAGTTCCATTGGCTTCAATGGAGTTTTGCCTGTTTCCCCCAGTGGAGGACTTGAGCCATGACGTCCCACCACCCTCCTTAGTGCTATGCTCACAAGTGCACACACTCCCAATGCCACCTAAAGATTCCGGTGCTGCCTCCCAGTGAGAAACAAGAGACCAGCAGGCACTTGCAACTCGCGCTGCTGGCACAGACAGCCCCCCGAGCCGAGGAGCTGGCACTCCAAGGGAGGCGCTGTGCTCTGTCTTGGAGCACACCCGTGGGAAACCCAATGGCCTGTGATGGGATGTTAGGTGCGGTGGGATCTGAGTTACTACAGAGAATTCTTTCCTGGGTGCTGGCTGGTGAGTCTTGCCCACATGCTCAGGGTTTAACTGATCGCCATATTTGGGGTCAGGAAGGAATTTTCCTCCAGGTCAGATTGGCAGAGACCCTGGAGGTTTTTCGCCTTCCTCTGCAGCGTGGGGCACGGGTCACTTGCTGGAGGATTCTCTGCACCTTGAGGTCTTTAAACCACGATTTGAGAACTTCAATAATTCAGACATAGCTTAGGGGTTTGTTACAGGAGTGGGTGGGTGAGATTCTGTGGCCTGCGTTGTGCAGGAGGTCGGACTAGATGATCATAATGGTCCCTCCTGACCTTAAAGTCTGTGAGTCTATGAAACGTGGTTGGGGGAAGCGAAGGGAAAGGTGCATGGCAAGCTCAGCCAGCGGCTAATGTCCGTACGTGCTGGCTAATGTCCCTACACCTAAGTGCAGACTTGTGCTGCCAATGCCCATCATGCTTGGCATGACCAGGTCTGGATGGCACCACATCTGGCACTGCTGGGAACCTCAGAGAGGAGGTTTTTCAAATGACACGTAAGCAAACAGAAGGCACTGCACAACGAAAACGTTCAGTCGCAAGCCCTGAAACAACATCCAACAGTCCATGAAAACAGCTGGGTGGTTCCTTTTTGCTGCTGGTTAGGAATGAAACATTCCCCCGCAATGTAGAAAGCCAAACACGCTGAAACCGGGCGAGCAAAGGGGACCCAGTAAATAACTCTAAATAGAAAGTAAAACAGGGCACGTAGTTTTACTGTCTAAGCGAGAGTGCAAATGAATTAAACAGCAGTGTGCCCAACTCGCACTTTTATCGAGTGTCTCATGGTATTTGCTGTTGTCCTTAAAGCCTCCTGTTGCAGAGGCAGGGGCGGCTCTATGGTTTTTGCCGCCCCAAGCATGGCAGTCAGGCGGCCTTCGGCGGCACGCCTGTGGGGGGTCCGCTGGTCACGCGGATTCAGCGGTGTTTCTGCGGGTGATCTGCCGGTCTCACGCCGTCGGCGTACCCGCCGCCAAATTGCCACCGAAGCTGCGGGACCGGCGGACCTCCCGCAGGCATACCGCCGAAGGCTGCCTGACTGCCGCCTTCACAGCGACCAGCACACCGCCCCCCGCGGCTTGCCGCCCCAGGCACGCGCTTGCTGCGCTGGTGCCTGGAGCCGCCCCTGTACATGAGAATCTCAGCTTTCATTTAAAAAAGGAAGTAAGGCCCAGACCCTCAAAAGGGATTGATTCCAATGAGAATTTGGCCCAGGACCTCAAAGGTATTTAGGCACCTAAGTTTCTAGCCATCAGGGTTGTGGAGCAAAGCTTCAAAGTATGAAGTGAGGACAGCCCAACGGCTCAGAAATCAGGAGCCGAATCAACAGAGCTCCAAATTCACGTATTTATTAACAAATCATGTTTTTTAATCCAGCCTTCTGCTCTGGAGTTCTAAAGCCAGGTTTGGAACACCTGGGCTGACGGTAATATTGAAACAGCTTAAAGGCTGCTGCTGTCTACAGCTCCCTCGATTACAGCCCTCGGCACAGCTGGGAAACCCACGCTGGTTTCTGCATCGGCAACACGCGTAGCTTTACAAGAACGATGCGCACGTCCAGGCTATTTTTAGGGTGAAAAAGCCACCTGACTCGGAGCCAGTCTGTGCTCCCTGTCACAACACAACCTGACCTTTTCAGCACTATTTAGCTCTCGCTGCTGCCAGCTCTGTATTCCCGAGGTGGTTCGGTGCTGCGTCTCACATATCGGCCTTGTTAGGGATGTCGGGTGTCTTGTTTTAAATCATCTTTTAGGGTTGTTTGTTCCAAACGGCATCGTTTGATCAAAACCGTATGGAACAAATAAAAGGGTAAAGTGCCATAGAAACGGCTTTTAAAGCGAAGAGTTGGATACTAGTCTCTTTAGCCATTGCTTTCTGATTACTGTTTAAACACATCTCGTCACAGCCTTGCAAAATGGCCATAAAAATATACCAGTCCAGGCACCCAATCTCCTTGCCTAGCGTTACGATGTTGATAGCACTACCATCTAGTTTATCTACCTATTCATTCAGCTATCTAAGATCTTCCTGTGGTTATCTACCTATCTGTGCTCCGTGTGTCTCCTATGGTTTATCTTTCTCTCCAGCACCGTTCATCATAGTATCTACGTGCTGAACAAAATTCAGAAGCACAAAAACCAAATGACGATTCCAATGAAAAAAACCTAACACTCTTTTACTTGCCCATCCAAAATCACGGCAAATGACCCAGGTGTGTCAGCAAATACACACCTCTAATTGCAAGACCGCCTTAACGATTAATAATACACCTCTCCCCCGATATAACGCGACCCGATATAACACAAATTCAGATATAACGCGGTAAAGCAGCGCTCCGGTGGGAGGGGGGTGCGGGGCTGCGCACTCCGGTGGATCAAAGCAAGTTCGATATAACGCGGTTTCACCTATAACGCGGTAAGATTTTTTGGCTCCCAAGGACAGCGTTATATCGAGGTAGAGGTGTACTTAGCGCTTATAGCACTTTTCATCCAGAGCAGGAAAGTGCCTTATAGCCAACCCCCAAATTTTGGGGTTCTTTTTATTTGTGTCTTGGTCCTTGTGCCTTTGGGGCTCATCGTTTCAAGCTTTTCTCTGAAACCAGGAAAGATACTTTTGAACAAATGAAAGCTGAGATTCTCACACAAGCACCTGACTCCAGGAGCTGGGGATTTAAAAGAAAACACCAACTATTGCCAGACTTGCGGTAAATTCATGAGAACTGGCAGCACTGCAGACATGTCATTACTCTCATTAACGAGAGCCCCCAAATGCTTACATATTCTTTCTTCCAGGGCAGGCACGGAGGTGGCAGCAGCCTCTGCAGCCTCTGTTTGGCATTCTTCTAGCGGGCAGCGCTGGTCATCCATTCGACTGCTCTGGAACTTGCTCAGCAGGTCAAAGAAGCATTCCTCGTCTGAAGGGGCCCGGCTGATTTTCTGCAAAGAAGAAAGAAAACAGAAGAAGTCAAGCAATCAACAGCAACTCCTTGCATCTGCAACTGCTGACTTACATATATACAAGTTTCCTGCCCTGTCCTAGGCCAAGTGGAGGCCGGATTCCCTGCTGCTCGGTGCTGCAGAATGGAGCCGACAGAGAGGGTCAGCGCTATTTGATTCTCTGCTTGGCTCCGCCCCCAGCCACAGGATAGGTTAGAGCAGTTTGGGGGCTGCTCTAACCTGCACCAGCTGGCAATGACCTCCAAGGGACTGTCCGCACCTCCTTCCCTCCCCCAGTTCACTCCTTGGCCAGGGCTATGAGGGTAAGGCATAGAAACTGCCTCTGTCCCTGCTGCAGCTTCTCCTCCCCGCTCCCCCCCCCCCCCACACACACACACACCACCCTTAGCAACCCCAGCTGGGACATGTGGTGGGTTCTGCAAAGGGAGCAGAGCAGGACAGCGAATGGTGCCTCCGGCAGTCGTCAAATTCCCTTTCACTCAGCTCATTGCTCATCTCCCATTAAGGCGGCTCGTTCCCAGCGCAGGTGTCCCGCCAGGCATACAGCTGCATTGTGTCCCCATCCAGTCCCGTCTCCGAAATAGCTTCTCACTGTTCTTCTCCTTGCCTTTCCATCAGGGGACTGTAAAACTAGCCTCCAACGGAAAGAAAGATCAACCCCCCGCCCCACACACCCCGGCAAGGCAGAGTTACCTTCCTTTGCAAGTGCTCGCCTTCAGGGGCTATGGCCAGGGAGCATTTGCAAAGGCACAAGGTGAGCAGCCGTCACCGTTCCTTTCCGTTCCACCAGAGGAACATTTGTGGCAAGTCGTTCTGTTAAATAATCCAATCACGTTCCAGCCGACCCTGGGAAACTCTGGAGGCATTCCAAGCAGCCTTTGGCTGGGGCCGCGTTTCTAGTCTTCCTTTGGGCTCCTAGCAATGGGAAATTAGCCTTGCTGTCCAACAGCCTTCATGGCTACAGAGCATCGTGACCACATGGCCGAGCTCTCTCCTGGCACGCCGGGATCGTGCTATTGCTGGGAGAAAAGGCTGGTTCTAAAGGAGAGAGGGAGGGAGTTCCGTCCCCTTGCACGGGAGAGGGAATTAGTTACTGAGCAGTGTTGGGGCAGCGAAGTGAAAGAGAGGAGATCCGGACAGGAGCGGAGTCAGCCCGGGGAGCATTTAGGAACCTGGGAGCGGGACTGGGCTCGAAGTCAGAGAGGGACAGGAAGAAGTGAATGAGATGGACCCTAGGGTATCACATAGAACCCCCTTCTGGTGTGTTGGCCCCAGCCCCATCCTCTCCCTTTGCAAGGTTATAGCCCCGTAGGCACAGACAGCGAGTGTTCCTCTCAAACCAGCTAAATTTAGACTCCCATAAAGGCCCCCACAACGTGAGCTTCCCAGCGTTCTTCCTTCCTTTGTGTTATCCACAGGAGGCCGCTGGTTATAACAATCATCGCGCTGCAAATGCCACTCAATTATAGCTCGTCAGGAAAACAATTCTCGCACGAGAGCCCCAAATGAGCACCTTTCACCAGACAGCCATCTATTTAAGCTGTGCTGTGGAATGGATTTGCTTCCAAAGCCTCCATGCACAAGCCCTGTGGTGTGACCAATTCCAGTTCAGACAGATGTGTTTTTATGCCATTACCAGGCACGCTTCGTTAATGGAGTAAACACAGAGTCCCCCCTTTGGCTCAGCCAAATGCAGCGTAAGCAGCCGATTTCTCTGAAGAATTACTCAGAATTGGATGTGAAATTAGAAAATGAGAAGAGAGGCACCTGCCAGGCTCAGGGGGGCTCTGCCTGGGCTGGGGATCTGGTACCGTCACACAGGCTGGTCAGATGCTACCAAGAGCAATGGATAAAATCAGTGGACACTGATGAACTGCTGGTATCCGCTCAGTGACCCATTGACATGAGCTGATGGCATGGATGGACTGACAGCACCAAAACCAAGAGCAATTATCAATATTATGAAGACCCAGCTCTTCAAAGGGATTTAGGCACGTAACTCCCATTGAAACCAATGGGACCCTGAAACCAATGAGAGTTGGGCGCCTAAATACCTCGGAGGATCTGGACCTATGAGCCCCAAGCAGGATCAGGTCCCCATTGTGCTAGGGGGGAGGGATAGCTTGGTGGTTTGAGCCTTGGCCTGCTAAACCCAGGGTTGTGAGTTCCCTCCTTGAGGGGGCCATTTAGGTATCTGGGGCAAAAATCAGTACTTGGTCCTGCTAGTGAAGGCAGGGGGCTGGACTCGATGACCTTTCAGGGTCCCTTCCAGCTCTATGAGATAGGTATATCTCCATATATTATTATTATTATTATTATTATAGGCGGTGCACAACCACCTAGCGAGAAAAAGTCCCTGCCCTGAGGCATTTATGATCTAAACAGACAAGTCAGGCAAAGGGCGGGAGACAGGAAGGATTATTACAGGGCTTGAGGTGAAGTGCTCTGCCAAACGGGGGCTGTAGCAGAGAGGGGACTGACCCCCGATGGCCCGTGTCCCAGGGCCTTCACCGCACAGCCATCCCTCCAGTCAGGCGCTTGCCTCAGCAGAGAGGTGCTTCATGAATGGGGCCCACAGCTTGAACCCCCTTCTCTCGCCCGCTCCAGGTTGGTCCCTCCATGCCAGTCAGTGGGGAATTGCGGGTGCCTGCCCTGGCGAGGGGGAGATTTAGCGCTCGGGTTAGCGAATCTGGAGCTATTCTCTAGCACAACGTTCACTGACCACAATCAAACCGGTCTGGTTCCAAGCCGGATGAAGCAGGGAAGGCACGTTTCGTGCGAGAGGGGCCAGCTCACTACCTGGCCACACCCCGTCCGTACCTAAGTCCATCTGACAGCCCCTCTTCTGCTGTGCTGCTTCGATACACTGAGCTGGCTTGTACACAAATCACCCTCCCCCGGGCCACTTGTCTGTGTGCCGGTCTTGTCCTTAGATTGCGAGCAGCACTGCTCTCCACGAGGGCCTGCGCCTGGAAAGCACAAGTGCACAGCAGGTGCTATTGCAAATACACACTAATAAACGAGCTGGCTGCGCTTGTGGAGTTGGGGAGCATTCGGCCTTCGGGCTCGTGATGTGTGGGACACCAGGGAACCCCGTTGTGCTACTGCTTCCACAATGCAATGCCTGGCTGGAGATTTCTTCTTTAATGCACCAGCAGCGCCTTCAGACAGCCGTTCGAAGAGCTCACCAGACTTTGCTGATTTTAACCCTTTGCATTCTACGTTTTCCAAAGCGCCTACCGACACCAGCTCCTTTCTCCTCCCATCATCCCTGAGAGGTAGGGGAGGTCTGAGCCCTATTTTACAGACTGCGGAGCAGAGGGGTCAGGTGACTTGGCCCAGGTCACACAGTGGGTCACTGGCAGAGCCAAGGATAGAACCCAGGCGTCCTGGCTCCCAGTCCCCTGCTCTGATCACTAGAATCTGCTTCTCTCATGGACACTGAAGTACAAAATGAAGTAAAGCTCCGATGCATCCTGGGATAGAAGCGCTTAGAGATGCTCACGTCTTAATGTAAAAAACAAAAAACAAAACAAAAAACACCTTCCTTTTCTTCCTGGTTTTGGCTTTTGCAGCCTTGTGCATCTGCACTAATTTGCCACCTAAACCCCCACAACTCCCCCCGTCACACTCACCAGCTTTTGGCAGAGGTCTGGACAGGGATTCCCATTGGGCTCCTAACTTGGCCAGCACCCTGGAGTGACTGCAGCCCCTTCCCAATCAGGGAACAGGGCAAGGTGTAGCAGAGTAAAAGCCATGTGTAGCGCCCAGGTGGCTGCACTCAGCCCTTAGGCCCAGCCCTTTTAGCACAGGGCCATGGAGACAGAGAGGGCATCAGAGAAAGGCTTCAACTCATTCAAGATCTGAAGCAACAGGTGCCTGCTGGTGGCAAGGAAAATCTGGAACTCCAGCCCCGGAAGCGTAGGGCACTGGAGCAAAGCAACAGGAGAAGTCAGAGTTCGGCTTCTTTGCGGACTCTGGGATCATCTCAAGCTTGTCAGCAAAGCTACAGGTTGTCCATTATGGAACCGAGTCTGGTGCAGAAGAAGCCATGGGAGGCTTCTCTTATGGGCCCCTCCTCGTTCTAGCCCCGTGGAGAGCCCTTCTAAACAGGTGAAGACGACTTCGAACAAAGGGCAGCTTGGTTGTTTTCAAAGGGGATGGAAAATCCCCAGGAGAGAGTTGTGATGAGGGGGTTAAAGCAATGGTTTTGGCTCAGTAAATGAAGGAAAATAATGTTCTCTTATGCTAAGCAAACCAGACGAGATACATTCGACTTCTATTTAGGGCATCGTCAAAATTAGCAACAGGCCAGGCAACGGAACATTTGCAATCTGGGAGCTGATCAGGGGAGGGGAGGAGTAAAACCCCACCTCTTCCATGTGCTGATCTGCTAATAAAATGGTGTGTTGGAAAGAGCCTCTGAACCAATAATAGCTGCACCCTGGAAATCAAAGGGTTTACATTGAGGATGTGCTGCATTTATTACAGTTCTGCCACCTCAGGTTGCATGACCCAAATTTCATGCGGGAGAAGAAATTCTGCTCTCAATCAGACCGATTCAACCCAGCTGGTTTCGGTGGGGTTGCACCGGGAGTAGCATTTGGTCGAGAGAAGGACTCTGACTTCAGATGTGCAAACATTAGGGAAGTGTCACGGGGGAGGAAAAATTAAGCTAAGAAGTGATGCCACACACTCCAGAGAGCTGAGTTCAGATCCGCCATCGTGTGAAAAAATGAGCTTCTACTGGATACTTTGTCTGGGTCACAAAAGCATCGCACAGTTTCAGGTGACTGGCAGCCACTGCTCAAGAAAGGCCCAGGGCTAGGACAGGAGGGAGTGTTTTGCCTGATCTGTGAGAGGAGTCAAGGACTGGAAGAGCCAGGGGGTGGTGTGCCAGGACCTGGGACAGCCTGGGACCGGTCAGGCAGGTTCAGAGATGGAGGCATGCTGGGGAAGCCGTACAGGAGTCCAGGGCTGGACTAGCAAGGGGAGCTGCAGATCAGGGTCAGTGTTCACAGGCAGCCCAGGAGAAAAGCAAGGGATGCAGGTGAAGCTCACGGGACACTGGCAGGGTGGGACGAGGGAGCTTTTGCACTCTGCTGGCACAAGCCAGTGCTATTCATCCTTCTCTTTCATAAGCACCAATCACCCAGTTAACCCTCCTTGAGAAACAACTCCCACCTCCTCCACATCCCTCTCACTGCGGACTAGCGGCTCACTTTCCCCTTGGTTCGCCATGGACTGGCTCAGCACCCCTCTAATTAAAATGCTAAAACCCGACGATACCCCGAGCGCTTGGCTCCCTCAGTACACACCTCCGGCCTGGCCTCGGACAAGGAGCTGTGGAGAGAGCTGGACCATCACGATGCAGGCTGAGGCCACAGATGGGGTCATGATCAAGAGTGTGCGGACGATGCCATTTTGTAGAGTAAAACGGCGTCCTCCTCTGGCACATATGGTGCATGTCCTACAAAATGGCGTCCTCCATGCTGTCTGGGGTCGCGGGCGTTAATAAAGCGTCAAAATGGGGTCCTGCCATCAAACTTTGGGAACTGCTGCTCTAGCTTGTAGGACTGGTCCCCAGATCCCCGGATCTTTCATCCATGAATTAGACCTTGTCTATGTGTGTCCTTAACTTACCATAACAATGAAAAATGAGACGGGTGCTTCCCCAGCTGCCATATCAATAAGCCTCCGTCAAAACCTGTTGCTGAGAAGTCCTTGCCCATTCCCTAGTGTCCTCTATAAGGACGGCAGGCAAGGAGATGATAAATGAGCCTTCCAGACAGCAGAGAGGCCCTTCTCCAGAGCGGCTCATCATTTATCTGAACAACACACACCTGCGGCCCAGCACAGCCCGGGGAACCGTTGCCAAAGAGACAGGCCAAATGGGTCTGCGCTTCCCTATATGGATTTTAAATGGAAATGAGGCGTGTGTGTGTGCGCGTGGGGGGAAGGGGGGAAATTGCCCTTATGATCGGAAAGAAAATCTCTTCTCACACGGCACCGTTCGCAGCGGGATGGATCTCAAAGCACAAACTCAAACACGAACCCAGCCTCGCAGCCAGAGCAGAGCTCGGAGCCTGGAATGAGGAATGCATGTGACTAATCGAGTTTCTTTCTCCGCCGGCCGTTTGCAATTTCGATGTATTTATTCGCTCTATTAAACGATAGTTTCTGCCAGCTGATGGAGCGACTCCTTTAGCCCAAGTGCTAGCGGTGTCAACAGCACCTCTCCTTTGGCTGCTGTCCCAAAGTATTTCCCAAAGCAACGAGTTAGTCCAGGCTCCAATGCTGGGTTCCAACCCTGCCGACGATCCACAAAGGGAGTCATTACAATTAATTCCGGCGGGAATACTTATGTGCATTAATTGAAAATCCACTTCCTCAAAGACTTGCACGGGCTCCTTGGAGATTTGTTTCCCACAAACAGTTGTGCTAGTGAAGCTGCAGCACTCAAACATTCCCAGAACGCCAACGACTGGAGCAAACCCATTTACTCAAACTCACAGCAATTTTTTAAAAACGTGCTTCACCCATCTTTACTCACAATGCCCCAAGAGGTCAGTAACATTATCCCCTCCTTACAGATGGGTAAACTGAGGCACAGCGACTCGGCCACATAGCAAAGCAGTGACAAATCTGGGAAAAGGACCAGAAGGCCTTGGTTCCCAGTGCCCGGGATGCCGAGTAATGGGTTACTGGTCCTGCTGATCTGATATAGGAAATTTCCACTTCTTATTTAGACTTTGAAATCATTCCAAATGCCTCACTGCAGCATTCAGGGCCCAATGCAAAATCCATTGATGTCAATGGTCTTTGGAGCAGGCCCTTGGAGTCTCCTTTGTGTTTCAGAAACAAATCTTTGGGGGAAGATGAGGATTGAAGCCGATTTTCGCTCCAGGAGGGGCTGCGGGGAGGTCTGGCTTTGTTCCTTGGTGGGAGACCCAAGTGGGGAGTTGCAGTCTCTCTTTCGGGAGGGGAAGCTTCCTGAGGCAGCTCCTACGCCTCTTCCAGGGATGGCAAACGACATGTGAAAACCAGACGAGGTATTTAGTCGTCAGGGGAAAGCTGAGGGGCTCCCTCAACAAAACAGTCTGGTCTCGGCCAGGCAGGTGGGCCCTGAAAGGGTGAGAAAATCCAGCTGTGTCTGTCACCCCTGGACTGGAGCCTGCCCCAGGTGCTGCTGGGGTTTTTTGTATTGTGAAACAGGGACCAGCTTACATGCAGACTTCTTCAGCTCAGCTACAAATCCATTCTCGCACTAAAGGGCACTGGAGACACACACGTCTCTCCCCCGGCCTTGCTGCTGGGCAAGACATGAATTCTCCTCTTGCCATCTGAACGCAAGGAAAATACAGCTTGGAACGGAGCCAAGGACCGGGTCAGGGCTGTTTGGGGGTCAGAACGAGGGAGGCTGGCCCCATGTTCTCCCCTCAGGGAGCCTGCATCCACTGAGCTAATGGAGATGTACCCAGCCAGCAAGGGGGGCAGAGAACTGCATTTGGTTTAAAGTCACAGTCCTCACTTTGTATGACTGACATTTTCATCACAACACCCACTGCTAATCAGTGTGCAGAAAGGGCTAATGAAACCTTGCCAGTCAGACTCGTTTACCTGAAATAGGCCTCCCTAATTTGAAGACACCCAGGCTTTTGCATACATTTTTTTCCCTAAGTGATCAGTAGGCCCGTTTCATCTGCTGTTTTGTAACCAAGGTGGAGACAATACCAGCTGCTGTCTGGGAAATGCATCGAAAAGTGAGTGCCCAGGCGATTGGGTGTCTCTGAGTCACCTTCTCGTGCACTCGGAGGATTTGCAGAGATGCTGCACACCCACGACTGCTGACGGGGTGCGGGGCGCTTCTCACAATCAGGTTGAGAAGCTTAGGGGGTTCTGAGACGTCTACCTCCTTAGCAGCGTTCATAAGGGAGGAGGATCTTGTGGAACTCTTTTTTCCCCCGAGGCCACTTAGCCCTAAAACTCCCCATATCCCATTATTAGCATGAAGGTATTATGCTTGGAATTATTATACCAGGATCAGGCCCCATGGTGCTGGGGGCTGTACAAACACAGACATAATCCACCGGTTTCCCCACGGCTCTTGAGGTCTAAAAGTTCTCCTTTGAGAACCACTGAACTCACCTAAATACCCGTCTCAGGGCTCCATCTACTGCCCCCGGGCTCCGACTCAGGTCTGACCCTGGGCTCCACTTCTGTCCACATACTGACTCAGTTCAGCAAGCTGGGTCAGAGCCTAACGGATTAGAGTCCTGCTGACATGTGGTCCAAGGCCTCTCATTCTGCTGTGTGGACACACTCGTATGGCTGCGAGCCCCGAGTCCAGCGACTGCGAGCCCAGGTTTACAATGCAGTCCACAAGCTTGGGTCCCACAGATCCAGGTTTACAGTGCAGTAGGGCCCCAGGCTGCCTGGCTCCTCTGGGGAAGATTAAATGTGATTCAGTGCCTTGGAAAATCACTGTAGTAGCAGCTGTGCAGGGCCAGCTTAGGGGGAAATTCAGCAAATCACTTACGCACGTGCTGAAAGTTAGTCATAAGCACTTGCTTAAGGGCGTTGCTGAATCAGGGCCTGTAGGAGGAGTTTTTCAAAAGCACCGAAGAGATGTATCCACCCGAGTTGTTGACTTTCAATAGCACTCGTGCTCCTGAGTCCCTTTGAAAATTCCCCTTAAACTGCCTCTGCCTCCTCTCACAACGAAGGCAGATTCCCAGGGCGACTCTGGGGTTCCCTCTTCCCCTCCCAGCCCCGGCGTGTCTCTGCAAAGGGCAGCCTTCCTTTGACACGCACACAGGCAGAGCTACATTCTGAACCCGGTGCTGGATGCGTGAACACGAGCACTGTCTTTGTGGCACCGTGGGGTGGTTTTATACAGCACCTCTCCTTTGGCTGGTGCCCCAAAGTGCTTCTCAGAGCAACGAGTTAGACAGCGGGGCTGAGTGGCCAGCCGACGGCAGCACCCTCTGCACGCTCAGCAATTGCGCCCGTCCAGCCGGGCGGGTGAGAATCTAGTCTGTTACGAAAGGGCATGCGGGGTGAAGTTACCACCTCCCCATTGCTTGGTCCCTTCATCTCCAAGATGTTCAGCTTCATGGAGCGAAATAGAGAAGGACCCGGTGCTGGAACCCTCCCGCTGGCGCGGCTGTTCTGTGCACGCAGCTGCCACCCTGCCTAGTCACTGATCGGTGCTCCTCTCTGCTCAGCAGCCACCCATGGAGAGCACAGCACTCAGCACTGATCGCAGCCCCGGCCGGCCCAACAGACCCCAACACGAACTCCAGCAGGGCAGGGCCAGGAATTAAAATTCACTTGAAACAGGGAGCAATTTGGGGCAGGGACTTTGTCTCCCTTATAATGCTGAGAGCACCTAACACATTGAGGGAGATACCGTAATACCTATAATAAATCACAGCAACCCTGCGTCCAAAGAGGGGGGCAATAAAACAAAGAGACCGAGCGAGAAGGAACAAACAGGAAGAAGGTAAATCCTGGAGGGCGAGTGGAAGGACGAAAGTCACATTCTGACTCAACGACCCCACACGTCCTTCTAAGCTTGGTTGGATGGTAGGGCTTACAGCAGGGGACTAGGCGTCAGGACTCCTGGGTTCTCTTCCCCGCTCTGTGACTCACTGTAGGTAAATCATGTAACCTCTCCATGTCTGAGTTTCCCTGAGTACCTTATGTTTGTGAAAACACTTTGAGATCTTCAGATGCTAGAGAAAAGCTGCTAATTATTATCATTGTTACACTAGTGTAGTACACGGCATCTTGACACCTCTTATTCGATAGTGTCATAAATGCAGACAGAATGGTGACCAGCATTTTCTATTGATCACACTATTATCCATATACTCCATAGGGGCTTCGGAACCACAACATCTGCTAACAACGTCCAAGGTTTCAGTCCCCTTTTAGAGGCTTATTCTTAGAGCTGGTCAAAAATTCTTCATGACAATATTTTCTTCCCCAAAGAAAAGGTGGCTTTTCAGCCAATATAGAAATGTTTGTTTTGTTCCTTCGGTTGAAATTTCTGACCAAAAAAACTCCAAACCGATTTTTTTTCAGTTTTTGAAAACCAATAAATGTTTCAGGTTCTAGTTAAAAACACACACACACACACACACACACACACACACACACACACACACACACACAACCCGTCCAAAATGTGAAAACTTTTCAGGCTAAAGTTTTGAGGGGGGTAGTGATTTAAAAAAAAATGTCCCCCAAAAGTCAATGGGTGTTTTTTGTCCAGCTCTCGGTGTTATACATTTAACTTCACACCGCAAAGAGTCATGGAGCTCTCCTGCTGGCAAATGCTTCCTCCTCATGGACACATACACATCACCTGCCGGTTATAAATACCCCAGCCAAATGGTTCTGGCAGCCGGGGCTTCTCCCACAAAGCTTCCTGCTGCCTCCACAACATTTTAAAGTTAGTTCTTTTTAACACCGTAAGAGTCAAACGGGAAACGGGAGCCAGGCAGAGTGGCTGGAGTGGGATACAGTTTGGGGAGGAAGGTTTATTACTGATCCCACGCTAAGAGAAAAATCCTCCCACTTTCATCTCAGTTTACAATCATGAGATGCGATCGTGTGACTTTCTGACATGCTGCTGGCTAGAGACTTGAAGTTCAGAAAGGTCCATTATGATCAGCTAGTCTGAGCTCCATAAACGCAGGCTGTGGAATTTCCCGCAGTGATTCTGCCATCTGTCCAATGACCCGAGGCCATCATGGGGGCTCTCAAAGCCTCCACGCCCTCCAAGAGATATAGGGATTGTCATTGCGGATCAGAGCAGAGGGCTGACCTAATCCAGCGTCCTTTCTCTGACAGCGATCGGCGCTGGATGCTTCAGAGACAAGTAAAAGAAATTCTAGCGGAGAATTAAGGACTAGGAAGTCCAGAGCAGCAGTTTCTTCCAAACCCCATCAATCAGTGGCTGGCTTATGCCATGAAGCACAAAGGCTATTACCCCTTCTGAACTTCGTTTATCTCATCCAATGTAACTACAGATGTGCTCATTATCCATGTAAATAGCTAGTCTTTGTTTCTCTGATCGCACAAAAGACATCCCCTTGTAGTACCAATTCCATTTAGGGGCCTTGGAGAACTTTGATGCCCACCCCAACCAAAAGAAGTCTGTTTCGTTATAAAACGTACCTCCAGCCAGTAGAAAGTCTCAAATCTCTAAGGACTTTTCACTGCCACTTAAAATGTCCCTGTTTCGCATGAAAGGTCACTGCTTCTAAATACACAATGCGGGACATCACCAAATGGAAATTAAAACGGTAGCAAGTTTCTGAACGGTAAATCAACTTCAAAAACTCCAAATTTAAGGCATGGTTTTTGGTGTCCCTCAGTCTTCTAGAGCACCTTCCATCACAAGATTTCAAAGGGCTCAGTCCCGAATCCCTCCCTCCCCCAATGTCAGCAGCAAATTCCCCATTGATGTCAATGGCATAAGATCAGACACAAAGTGCCTGGACTGTAACACCTGAGCATGCCAGTCAGGCAGGTAAATATCACTAGACCCCTTTCCTATGTAGGTTCTCATGCTGGCCATCACCAGCACCTCCCAAACATTGAAAAGAGACTTCTTCATCTCTCAGGCTCTTCCTTCTTATTTTAGCCAATTAAGGGCTCAGTCCTGCAAAGGAAAATACCTTGCAAGGTGGCGGGCAAAGTCCGCTCCCACTAACTTGATGAAGAATTGGAAGAAGCCCAGGCCTGGCAGGAGGTGTGCCAAGAGAGGCAGGAGCGGAGCCTGGGGCGAGGGGGCTGATTGACGATACTGGCCATCAGCGTCAGAGACACATTCTGGCTGCTTTGGGCACTGAACTAACGTTGCCGTCTAACCGGTTTTTGGAAAACTGCTGCTCGATAAAAAGCGAAGCAAGAAGGTACACATGGAGCCGAGGCACTGAAGTGAGCCTTGCAGAGGAAAAGCGGGGGGTGGGGGGAACCCTGTGGTCAAACATTTCAGTCTGTTTGACGGGAGGAGGAGCTGTCTGGAGTTTTCATTCTAACTCTGGATTCACAGCGTCTAGTGATGAACAGTTTCGTGCTCGCTAGAGCCAACACTCCCCAGGCTAATGCTATTGCCATTTTAACACATTCCAAAGGGCTGTTCAGCTTGCACAGTCTTTGTGCTGAGTAGAGCATTTTAATGGTCTTTCAGTATCACGACCAGCCACCCTCCGAAGTGACCTCACAGTGTCCTGGCCATACACAGGCACCCCTCACCTCCTCCTAAATAAACACACCCATCATCATGAGTGAGACCCCAGTCATCAAAATCCCCATGCTGCCTTTTACAAGGCATTCCCGAGACACCGGGGGCTCCTCTCTTGAGGCTTGGGGGGGGGGGAATGAAAGCAATAAACAATTGTGTTACAAATAAGTTCAAACTGAAGGGGCTCTTGCAAACTTTAAAGAAGCTGGTTTTTTAAACAATTTACAGATCAAACCCCAGCCTTCCTATCCCCCCAAAATATAAATATATAACAAATTCCTCCTCTCCCCTCATGTGTTCTCTCACTCCAGAGAACAAGGAACACAAATAAAAAGACAGAGTGCTACTTACTGATCCCAGCAACAAATTCCCTCTAAAGCTTCTGCTTTCACATCTTGAAGCGCATGAACAATCTCACCCCGTATAGGAAGTAATTGTGGAGAGAAGCTGCCGCTTTGATGCTTTTTAGCTACTGCTAGGAGCCACAGAGAGCTCTCACCAGCTATCTCCCCTCGCAGGCTGCCGGAGGTAAGATTTATGTGGAGCGCTCAGCCATGTGAAAAATGTAGACAGCACCAATGACCCGCTCTGAGCGGAGATTTGGTTTAAAGTGACAGTCTCGTTTTCAGAGACCCCGTCCTCGGGTGACTCTGTTCTGCCCGCACATGGAGAGGGATGTGTGGACTCAGTTAAATAGGTTGGCTTTCTCACAGCTGATGCCACGATCCTAATGTTATTAGATGATCTTCAATATGCGCTAGAGCTCGGAGAATATTTAGCTCTCCCTCCTCCGCCTCGCCCACCTACCCATCCACCACACACATTTTCGCTTATAAATAGACTATCAGTTTTGCCAGAGTGGAGCTACACACACACACACACACACACACACACACACACACACACACACACACACACACACACACACACACACACACACACACACACACAAAATACACAGTGCATACAGAGGCTCAATATGACAGGGAAGAGTTTCAAACACACAAAACTAAAGCGCTGTTTGCTGCCCCTTCTAATTGTTTTTCATATATAATTTCTGTTCGTAGTTTTTTCTCCCATTGCAAAAGCCAGAGCATGACTGTCTGTAACCTCCTCTCTTAATTCAAATGCACTGATATTAAGTAGATGGGAATTCAATACCGAATTGCAACAAGGTTTTAATAACAACACTGATCAGATGGAAATGCTGTAAGAGCCAAAGAACCGTTATCCCCCATTTTACAGATGGGGAAAATGAGGCACCAAGAGGTGTAGCAACTTGCCCATGTCATGCAGCAGGGCACTAGCATAGTTGGGGGCAGAACCCAGTTCTCTTGGCTTTCTGTCCAGCATCCTAACCACTGGACCACACTGCCTCCCTAGACTAGGCCCTTCCTTCCTGGACAAAACTAC
The DNA here is from genome assembly GCF_011386835.1 of Chrysemys picta bellii. Classification (NCBI taxonomy): domain Eukaryota; kingdom Metazoa; phylum Chordata; order Testudines; family Emydidae; genus Chrysemys; species Chrysemys picta. Next base: position 20,232,109 of record NC_088808.1, read on the forward strand.
CAGCTCCAGAGCAAATGCAGCTGCTGTGAACCTGGGTGTCTTTCTGAATCACTTCTCCAGGCTTAATCCCGAGTGCCCCATTTGTTCCCACTGATAGCAAAGTACCTCTCAGAATCAAGGTCTAAATAAGCAGTGGTGAAAGTTCCCTGTTCTTCAAGCAGGGAAATTTTATTCAGTTAGAGACATGCATTTTCTTTGCAGGGAACCACACACTATTCTTAAAAAGGGGAGATAGTGTGGTGGGAGCAGGGGGTCCGGACTCCCGGGTTCTCTCTCTGGCTCTGCCACTGATCTGCTCTGAGACCGTCAGTGAGTCAGTCCTTGCGTCTCAGTTTCCTCACGGGGAGGAAGATAATAACTACCATTCCCCCAGAGAGGCTGGGATGCCTAATTGGTGTTTGCAAAGTGATGCGAGACTCGTGATGGGAAAGTGCCATGGACATGCAAAGGATTACTACTAAATATACCTCCCTGCAGCAGCAGCTCTGGGTGCTCGTGGCGGTAATGCTAGCACCACTTTATGGCAGGACGGGGCCGCAGGGCCGTGGCTGGAGACGGGGAGGGCTGGATTTGGAAGTAAAGCTGTTCACACCCAGAGATGATGGGAGAAGAACTTGAACAGGAGAAGAAAGAATTATGCCACTGAGACAATTTGACTCTGAGATGGAGGGCGGCTTGTGAGTGTGATCGGGTCAGGCAGTGTCCAAGGGCAAGGGAGAGTTCTGAACCAACGAATGAAAAAAAAAATCACTCATTAATGAGAGCCTCAGATGTGTCCTTCTACACAGCCCATCCCATACTGACCAGAGTCAGCAACCCTCCCTCCCCGTATGGACCAGAGCCAGCCCCGACGTGTGACCTTCCACACAACCCCCCTCCCTGTATGGACCAGAGCCAGCCCCGACGTGTGATCTTCCACACAACCCCCCTCCCCGTATGGACCAGAGCCAGCCCCGACGTGTGACCTTCCACGCAACCCCCCTCCCCGTATGGACCAGAGCCAGCCCCGACGTGTGACCTTCCACGCAACCCCCCTCCCCGTATGGACCAGAGCCAGCCCCGACGTGTGACCTTCCACGCAACCCCCCTCCCCGTATGGACCAGAGCCAGCCCCGACGTGTGACCTTCCACGCAACCCCCCCTTCCCGTATGGACCAGAGCCAGCCCCGACGTGTGACCTTCCACGCAACCCCCCTCCCCGTATGGACCAGAGCCAGCCCCGACGTGTGACCTTCCACGCAACCCCCCTCCCCGTATGGACCAGAGCCAGCCCCGACGTGTGACCTTCCACGCAACCCCCCTCCCCGTATGGACCAGAGCCAGCCCCGGCGTGTGACCTTCCACACAACCCCCCTCCCCGTATGGACCAGAGCCAGCCCCAATGCATGCCCTTCCATGCAACCCCCCTCCCTATACAGACCAGAGCCAGCCCCGACATGTGCCCTTCCGTTCAGCCATTCTGGTCAGCTCCTGCTCCTCGTTAGTACAGCTGCAGCACTCCATGGATTGTCCAGAGAAATCCAGATGTTGGGACATTAAGAGAAAAACCAGAATTCTTCAGGGGGGAAAGCCAGTCCTTTAAAGTACAGTGCACAGGCACTCTGCCCTAAGATTCGCCCTCCCTCCCTGAGACTCGGTGTCCTGAATGTCAGGTAGATGAATGTGTGAACTCCCGGCTGTACAGTGAAAAGAGCAACTCTATAAACCGGCCTTGACACACCGCCACTCTCTCTCAAACTCCATAACCATCGCTCCAACCAGGACTTACTCTGCAATCTATCCACAGAGAGAAATTCACCTTGGAACGACTTCCTCCAGTTCTTTCCTTTTCTGACTGTGCCGGTGATGAATTAGAAAACTAGAGAAGATACTCAGGCAGACAAACCATGGATCTCTCAGCAGAATAGCAGGGTGACAAGCTCAGCACAGCTGAGGGATGGAGGAGGCACGTCTGCAGAGATGCTTTCCCTTTCTGGAATGCCGGCTTGACAGGGACAGGTTTGTTCTTCCTCGTCCTCTAGCTACCGCATGGCAGGAGAAGCCAGAGAAGGGCACCGGAGGTGCCTGTCAGCACTTCATGCCAAGACTGGCCTTCTGGACGCACGATAGGAGCCAACTCCAAGAGACTCTCCGTACAAGTAACATGTCTCCCACACTAAGTTTCTTGCTCGCCTGCCCCAAAGACTTAAAGCAGCTGCTGCTACCTGGCAACGTGCGTTTCCTTTGTAAATACACATCTTTCGGGGAGTTCTTTTCAACAGAGAAAAATGTTCATTAAATTTCAGCCACCAGGACAGGCAAAGGCACGTAAAATATACGAGATGGAGGACAGACCATGAAACTGAGGTAGGCAAAGAATATGGCGAGAAGAGCAGTGGATGAGAAGGGAAGATGAAAAACTTGGGTACAAGAAGAGTGGAAACACACCCTGGTTGACATTTACAATCATTTTAATAGGGATTTGGTTTCAAAATCACCTAGGTGACTTTAAAATCTCAGCCTCTCTGCTTATGAAAGGAAAATCGCCCTATATAATCCTCCCAGGGTCAGAGAACCAAAGTCTGAGCTCAGTGATGCAGGGGAGAGTTAGAACCCGAGCTCAGAGCTGCCCACTGGAAGCAAGAGAGCATGTGTGTGTTTCGGCCATGCAGACACAGAGGGGAGGCTTATGGGACACTGGGTTTGCACTCAATGGGAGGGATAGCTCAGTGGTTTGAGCATTGGCCTGCTAAACCCAGGGTTGTGAGTTCAATCCTTGAGGGGCCATTTAGGGATCTGGGGCAAAAATCTGTCTGGGGATTGGTCCTGCTTTGAGCAGGGGGTTGTCCCTTCCAACCCTGATGTTCTATGATTCTAAGGACTGGTAAATTAGTTTGGTTAAAAGGAGAAAGGACCTGAACCACAATCTCTCAGGGAGGGCTAAGGGGGACCTAAGCTGTATGTTGGCTAAACACGCAGGGGTGGATTTCATCCAGAAAGCAAATATAAAAAAGGAGGCGTGGAAATGCAACACGACCGAAATGTCATTTGGGATGTGCAGGAACGCCCCTGGCTCTACTTCCCCGCTCATCACCTGGCCCTGGGGCTCCGACACGGAATGGAGGAAGGACACCATGCAAAATTATAATTACAGCAAATTGGCCGGGTGCAGTGACCCATGAAACTGAGCTGTAATGACACAAGGCCCCGTCAGTGAGCACATGGCAAAGGGAAGAGCAAAGTGGGGGGAGCCAGAGCCTCTTTGGAACAGATTGTCAGAGACTCAACAACTGCAGGGCAGCCTCAGGGATCTCACAACGCTTTGGGGGCATGCTGGTTAGCATCACTTTTGCCCTTGCCCTTCAGCTGCCACACAGGAAACACCACAATACGGAAGGAGACTGGGGAGACTGCTGGTGCCAGCTACTGCAGCACTGGGGAGTCCCTTGGAGCAGTTCGTGAGCTAAGGATGAACCCCAGTCTGGTGCTGACAGTCCATACAAAGCCACCAGTGCCATGTGAGCTCTCTGCAGGGGGGTGAGCAGAGCCGAGATGTGGGGGTCACTATGTCCCCTGTCATTATTTGCCATCAGGATGTTCAGGAGAAAATAGAAAGGGCCCGATTCTCCCTGGCCCTGTACCTGGTAGAGCCATTTACACCAGTGCAGAGCGGGTATAAAAAGCCACTAACTCCGGATTGATGGCATTCTGCTCCCACTTTGCCCCGGTGCAAATGGCTGCACAAGGTGTGGGACCAGAACCGGGCTTAAAACCCCAGCTGCTGATTGCAGAGCGTGCAACCCCAATTTTAAACATGTTGCAGCAACAGGGTCTAGAGCTCATGGGGCGAAGGAGGACCAGGAGCACAGCAGTAAGACAACACGAGTACTCGGCTTGGGCACCTGCCTGGTGTCGTGGTTCTGCTTCCAGGGCCGGACCCTCAGCTGGCGTAAATCAGATCCATTGACTTGAATGAGGCTATATCGATTGACACCATCTGAGGATCTGACCTCCGGTTTTTAGTGTTGACGCTAGGTTGGATACACAGGCAGAGGCACGGCACAAAGGGCTCTGAAGGGGCTTGAACTCGATGTGGTGGTGAAGGGGAAGCCAGCCTTCGAGAGGGATTTGTGGTCAGATTGCCACTCGAGGGACATTGTTTTAGGATCTGTGGTTTGGATGGACTGAAGGGAAGGGGCGGGCAACGCGTACGTCAGGAAGGCCAGAGGCTAAAGACTCCAGGTCATCTGCAACATAGCTGGGAAATACCAGTATCAGAATTAGAGCTGTATGAGAGAGAGAGAGAGAGAGAGAGAGAGAGAGTGTGTGTGCGTGTGTGTGTGTATGCACATGGACATGAAGATGCACACACATTTTTTCCTCTGGGAATGAAATTATTTTCCTACTTGGATTGTTTCCAACAATTTTTTCCCCCCTTAGACAACTCATCCATTCATTCCCCTTATACACCTGCTAAAAGCTGGGTCTATTGTTGGATTTCAAATAACCCAAATTTTATTATTTCAGATAAAGAAATCAAGCACCCCACGCTTCCCCCAAATGCATTAGCTGAGGCCCTGGTCACGTGCATGGATCATGCCAAATGGATTTACACACGTTAAATAAAAATAATTTGATTTGATAACAGATCACATTATGATTTTTGCACAAGAGGGAGAACGTGTGATCGCCCACGTGCATGTGTGGGGGTGTTTGGTTTAGGTGTTGGTGACACCTCAGATACTTAAAGCTCTTGATCTGAATGCCGAACCACTATTGCCAACACATTCACATGTAGCTACTCTGTGCAACAGTCTCATTAATTCTGATTTTACACTTTCTTTTTTAATACACTGTAATCTAGCTTGACATTACAAGTCTGGTAGCCAAGGTCTGTAATATAGAGCCCAACGCATTTCTGGTGCATGACTGTCTCCGGTTTATTGTGGAGAAGACAACATACCACTTATGATTGTATCCACTCCGTTCACAAACAGTAACAGTACTACTTTGTGGTTAATATAGCACCTTTTATCCAGGGGTTTCAAAGCACTTTACAAGTCAGGTTAAGTATCACCATCACCACTCTACAAACAGAGGCTCCACAGAGTTTAAGTGACTTGCCCAAAGTGACTCAATGAATTAATGGCAAAGCCAAGGTTATCACACAAGCACTCTGCTCCCCCTTGCCTACTCTGTCCACTAGCCCACTCTGCCTCCTCAGTTAAAGTTTTGCTTGGGAGCAGGTAGTTCATTTGCTGTTTGAGAGGGGAAAGGATAATGAGATGGATGTGGGTAAGCACCATAGGCAGTGCCATCAAAGGATATACACCTCCTAATCCAAGGGGGGAAATTAACCGATACGCCCCAAACAGCACATGTATTTTTCCACATACTGTGCTCGATGCATCGGATAGTGGAATCAGCCGAATATTTGCTTTGAAAACTTCTGCAAAGAAGCCTGCTTGTGTCTTCTGTTTCCCAAAATGGCGCTGTTTAGCTGTGTTTTGGGTTTATTTGCAAACATGCTCGTTCTTACAGGTATTATTTTTAAATGTGTATTGAAAAGATCCGATGCACATATCTTCAATTTGCAATCCATCTGGCAGCACGCTCTATAGCAACAAGGATAAGGATCATGTGAAGGTAGAATATGTATTCATACGTAGACATATACACCCACCCGCATTAATACCACCACCTAGCTTCCATTTATACAAACACCTTTCCTCCCAGAGCACGCCAGAGCCCTTCATTATTGTTTATTTGTATTCCAGTAATGCCTAAGGGCCTTTGCCAAGATCAGGGCCCCTTTGTGCTAGGCGCTGTACAAACCCATACGAAGTGAAATCCTCACCCCATTGAAGTCAACGGGAATTCTACCGTTGGTGTCAATGAGACTAGGATTTCCCCGTGGTCAGAGACAGTCCCTGCCTCAAACAGTTTACAGTCCTAATAGACAAGACAGACAAAATTGTACACATGCCTGGGGGGCGTCTGTTCCCTCATCAGTGAAAAGCAGCCACTGTCGGGGTGAGTTGTGGCAGCTGTTTCAGTCTGGCACAGAGGCTGGACACAGCAGTTTGGGACAGGAAGTGAAGAGGATTATCTCCAGTTAAAACTGCAGTGAGAAATGTATGGAGGCCAAACTGGAACTGAGCCATGGACCTCACACCCCAATTTAGACATAAAATACCAGGGCATCTTTAATGATTCCCCACGAGTCAGGATCTCCATTCTCTGTCTCATCTGAAAGCCAGGGTGTCTCCTGGAATATTCCGGGGGTGTGCAGCTCGATACCGACTCAGAGGAGAGGGCGTCACCTACTGTCCCACCACTACCACTCACTGCACCGTGATTCTCTCACACATACCCTGGCCTGGTGTCTTGGAATGAAATTCCTCTCAAGTGTCCAGCTCTCCCCAAAGCCCTCTAACTCCTCCTGCAGCAGAAATGGAGAGACCCAGGAGGGGAGAGCTGGTCCAGACGTTTGGCTGGGGTTCGCTCTTTGAGGGTATATCTGCCCATCAAGCTGCAGGTGTCATTCCCAGCTCAAGGAGGCATATCTGCACTATCTCGGATCAAACTAGCGTGCTAAAAACAGCAGCACAGCTCTGGTGGTGCGCTGGCCGCCCCGAGTTTTGCCCGGGACTGTACTCCGAGCAGCTAGCCCCTCTTGCTGCTCGCGCCACCCCAGCCTCACTGCTGCTGTTAGCACGCCAGCTTGATCAGAGCTAGTCCGGGTATGTCTCGTTGAACAACGTGGCTCTCCAAAGGTACTATCCCGCCTTCATTCCCTGGCACACCAGCTGTATTATTTCTGAAATACTGAAACGATGTTTTCACGAATAGCTTTTTCCAAACACTGCCCAGTTCGCAGGCAAGAGCAGCCTTCCGAGAACGGAGCATCGAGAGCGTCCTGTGCCGCCGAGCTGCCACACCAGAGTTTAACCCCAGTTACAGCAGCAGGCTGAGCGCTCGGCAGCGTCTGGGCTGTCAAGCTCCCGGGCCGAGCAGCCCTCCGTGGGGAAGGGGAGGGCCCCGCCCGGGCTGTGAAAAACCCATTACTTGGGCTCTTTTTTAGATTCGTTGGAGTTAATTGCCTCTGGGAGATGCAATAATAGCCCAGCTCGTCTGAAAAGGTAGATTCAGGCTGGAGGTGAACCACAAACAGAGATGAGCCTCTATTGCCTGCTCTCCCCAGCGGGCCTCCCTGGATTTCATGTTAACTCTAGCCTCCGGGTTTGCCCATCCAGTCCCTACCTGGCAGGGATGCTGGTCAGACACAGCTCCGATGAAGCGCCGACAGGCAGCTCCTGGAACAGGACAAGAGGAGGGTGTCTTTCTTCTTTCCAGCAGTGAGCTTGTGTATCTAACAAACCCAGGAGACGTCCTGTACGGTAACAGGCATTCCCACGAGCACAGCGGCTCGAGTGCCTTACAGCCATGACAGTCTGGTAATCCTTGTTGTCTCAAACTTCTTTTATTTATCTATTCACCTATCCGCCTAGGGCCAAATCCTCGCCACTTCCCCGCAGCCACGGACGGCCCTCGCCCGAGCACTCTCTGGAAGTGATGGCTTCCTGTCTATGCCCCGAAGCGTGGTCACAGACAATGGGTCCGTCCCAACCACTCTGGCTCCAAAGAAGTGGAGCAAAACATGCAGCTCGTCCCCAGGTGACGTGCAATCCAGAGGGGACGGAATTGGTTTTAGATAATATACCTTGGCCATCTCCGAAGGAATGGGTTTGAGAGTGACATTCCAGCAGCTGTTGTGCTCTCAGCCATAGTTCACGTGGAGCCTTGGATAGTAACAATCAAGGGCCAAACTCATGCCTGGGGGCATTCCCCGACTTCTGTGGTTTACACCAGGGATGAATCTGGCCCTGGCTTTTGACAGAAGGAATGCTGGCCATGAACCCTAGGCTATCTCTACTCTACAAAACATCCCCTCGGCGCTTGAACTTCCCCTGGAGAAGCAGAAGCAGCGGGATCTCAGCAGCGGGGCTCACCCATCAGACTCGCTCACTGGGCATCTCCCTAGCATACAACGCAATGCAAGTGCTGGAGACAGGATGGAGTCTTGGAGGGGGATTAGAACCCACCACCCTTGGCTCCGGGGATGAGCATTCCACCAGCTGAGCAGCCCCAAACCTACGGCTCTCCCGGGGAGGTGTTCGCGTAAGGAATGGGGCACGAAGACTTGAGGACGTGCAGAGGTAACCGTGCCCAGTTTGGAAAGCGCACAAGGCCGACGCAGACTGCGGCTGGGTCTGAATCTACTACACAAAAGCCGATGCTTTTCCTTACCGCCTATTAACTGTGCAGCTAAGCCCATTGACTTCACAGGGCTGCTGTATCTCTGACAGCACACCAGTCCTCCGAGCTGGGGCCCAGAAATAATCCCCTTCTGGCTGAGAATTACAACTCGGAGCCTTCAAAAAACATTTGTTCTCATCATTGTGCCAAAGGGTCACTGATGAGGCCTCTTTTCTGCTGGAATGTACAAAAATGACGGAACAGTCTCTGCTGGGCAGCTTCTAATCAAGGATTTACCCTTCACGAGCCTCAAGGGCAATCTCAAAATGCCATTTACCGTGGGTCCCAGCCAGTCCCGAGGCATCGCAGTTTTGGGGGTGCCGTTATGGCCTGGCGAGAAGGTAACTAACTCTGCCTGTGGTTTGCAGCACTGTAAACAGACACACAGGGAACAAGGCCAGCAAGCAGCGTAAGTGCCAAGCCGTATGAAATCAAAGAGCTTTGTTGTCATTCGTCGCTTGCATGTGTGTTCTGCATGCGTCTGTCAGGGAAGAAGGATTGTCTCATGGATAGGGTTACCATATGTCCGGATTTTCCCGGACATGTCCGGCTTTTTGGACTCCAAATCCCCGTCCGGGGGGAAATCCCAAAAAGCCGGACATGTCCGGGAAAATCGGACATGCGGTCGGTGGCTCGGGTGCCTGGCCGGGGGCTCGGGTGCCTGGCCGGCGGTGCCGGGCCGGGGGCTCGGCTGGCGGTGCTCGGGGGGGCCCGGGGCCGGGCGGCTCGGCCGGCGGCTCGGGTGCCGGGCCGGGGGCTCGGCCGGCGGTGCTCGGGGGGGGGGCCCGGGGCCGGGCGGCTCGGGCGGCGGCTCGGGTGCCGGGTGCCGGGCCAGGGGCTCGGCCGGCGGTGCTCGGGGGGGGCCCGGGGCTGGGCGGCTCGGCCGGCGGTGCTCGGGGGGGGGGGGGGGGGGGGGCCGGGGCCGGGCGGCTCGGCCGGCGGTGCTCGGGGGGGGGGGCCGGGGCCGGGCGGCTCGGCCGGCGGTGCTCGGGGGGGGGCCCCGGGGCCGGGCGGCTCGGCCGGCGGTGCCGGGGGGGGGGGGGCCCGGGGCCGGGCGGCTCGGCCGGCGGCTCGGGTGCCGGGTGCCGGGCCGGGGGCTCGGCCGGCGGTGCTGGGGGGGCCCGGTGCCGGACCGGGCCGGGGGGCTCGGCCGGCGGCTTGGGTGCCGGGCCGGGTGCCGGCGGTGCTCGGGGGGGCCCGGTGCCGGGCCGGGCCGGGGGGCTCGGCCGGCGGCTCGTGTGCCGGGTGCCGGGCCGGGTGCCGCCGGTGCTCGGGGGGGCCGGGTGCCGGGCCGGGAGCTCGGCCGGCAGTGCCGGGCCGGGCCGGGCCGGGGGCTCGGGGGACGGGCTGGGGACCTGCGGTGCCGGGGGTGGGCCGCGCCTCCTCCCCCCCCCCCACACACACACCCCCCCTCACACACACACACCCCCTTACCTGCTTCAGGCTTCCCGCGACTCAAATGTTCGCGGGAAGCAGGGGAGGGGGCGGAGACTTTGGGGAGGGGGCGGGGTTGGGGCGGGGCTGGGGGCGGGGCTGGGGCCCCTTTAAAGTGTCCTCCTTTTGGAGGCACTAAATATGGTAACCCTACTCATGGATAAAGCAAAAGACTAGGAGTCAGGAGAAGTGGGTTCTACCTTAGCGGTAGCTACGCACAGAAAGAAGATCTAGGCATCACAATGTTATCAGTGAAAATGTCCGCTGTAGTCAAAACGTCAGGGTGCATAAGGAATGGGACTGAAAATATCCGAATGCCATCACGTAAACCAATGGTACGCCCACAGTTGGAATATTATGTTCTGTTCTAGGCACCCAGTGTCTGTAAAAGGATCTAGAAAAAGTGAGTGCTCAGTCAGGTTTGGAAATGATGAGAGCCATGAAGAGAGAATGAAAAGGTTGGGGATGATTTAGAGGCACACAGAATAATAAACAGTGCAGAGAAACTAAATCAGGCACTGCTATATGGTCTCAGAATAGAAGAAGAAGATGACAGTCCATACAATTGAAAGACAGTAACTCTAAAACCAACAGAAATAAATCAACACATAATCAACTTGTGGAACTCATTGTCACAAGATATTGATATCAAGGCATTAGTAGGGTTCAGAAAAGGATTACAGTATATGGATACAGAGAAAATCCACAGCTGTATTAAGATGGGGTGGGGGGAAAGAGACGTGAACCCTCATGCTTCAGAACAAAACCAAACACAAACTCCATAATTGTCCACTCTGGGATATCTCTCACATTCCTCTGAAACATCTGTTCTGGCCAATGTCAGAGACAGGACAGTGGGCTAAGTGGACCACTGGGCTGACAATATATGGCAGTTCCTTGATTCTATAGATATGCTCTTTAATTTAAGAGATGTATTAGCATGGATTCAGTTCACTATTTTTAAGCACTCTCTCGATTATATATAATAATCTATTCCAAAGGTATATTTACTGGTGTAGTTAATTTCTGGAAGTATTGTGCAGAATGGACAGAAAGGCAATAATTAAATCAAATCCTTAGAAAGGAGTTTAGTGCATCTCCAGTGACTTCGTCAAATCTCTCCCACCCCACATCCCGGACCGATTTGCAAAAGTGGCCGCAGCGACAAAATACACGTGCAGCTGTTGTGCCCATAAAACCCACATTTGCATGAGCAAAAAGCATTTGTGCAAGCAAAAAATTATGGTTCAGATCTTCAACTGATGTAAATTACTGTTGCTCCATTGATTTCAATGGAGTTATACTGATTTACAGCAGATGAGGATCTGGCCTGTAATTTTTTTTTTTTAAACTCTCCTGGCCTGTATAATGTATTAAAAAAAAAAAAAAAACACCTCCGGAAGATTTTACAAGGGAGTGTATGGAATGCCCCCAAGCATGACAGAGAAGTTAGAAACGAGTGAGGAGTTCCAGATTTCAAGACAAGTCAAACATTTGCAGTTTTATTGCTCTGGGACTGGCTTTAGTTCACCCTTCTTTTTTGTTATTGTTCTCTTTAAAGTGACAGTTTGAGAGACCCGGCAAATATAACATCTCTTTTATTGTCTCACCCCACTTGAGTGTCAGCACCTGCCCAAGAGCCTGCTGGAGAGACGACAGCACGAAGAGAAGCCCAGGCCTCGGCTATGGGTCAAAGTGCCAATAGCTGAACAACCTGCTGGAATGAGTCAAATACGCTCAAGGGCGTCATAAAGAGGACGGTGATCAATTCTTCTCCAAGTCCACCAAAGGTAGGACAAAAAGCAATGGGCTTTATCTGCAGCAAAGGAGATTTAGGTTAGATATTAGGAAGACGTTTCTAGCTCTAAGGATAGTTAAGTATTGGAACAGGATACCAGGGGAGGCTGTGGAATCCCCATCGCTCGAGGTTTTTAAGAACAGGTTGGACAAACCCCCTGTCAGGGATGGGACAGGTTTACTTGGTCCTGCCTCAGCGTGGAGAGCTGAATAGATGACTTCTTGAAGGCCCTTCCAGCCCAGCCTGTCTATGATTGTCAGCCCACCCAGGCTAGCTTTAATCTAGGTAGCACGGGTAACAATAGCAGTGCAGACACCGTGGGATGGGCTTCAGCATGGACCAGCTGCCCGAGCCAAGCCTGCTGGGGACCCTGGGTACGTATTCGGGTTGCTGGCCTGTGCCGCATCTTCACGACGATCACTATGTGTGCTCGCTGGATGAAAGCTAGCGTGGGTCTAGCCCTGACGATCACACCTTTGCTTGCGGTGCAGATGTACTATCCAGCCCCTTGTTTCTGAATCAGCCGAGTGCTCTCCCAGGTACGGCGTAGATGAGGCCAAAGGCACATCTAACACAGTCCCAAATCCTTCATGTCCCCTTCCTGCCGGAATGGCTCCAAAGGAGTCCTGAACTGGGCCCTTGTGTTGGGGATTACTGTCCTTCCGTGGGCCGTAGCTGGTTCGTCAGATCTTCTGGATCAGAGGTAATTTCTACCTCGTCTCTTCTGGAACCTGGTTAGAACACATGGACTGAGGCAGGACAACAGAGCTCCTGGCTGGTGCTGTGATTAACCCCTTTGCTGCCAGACTTCCTGAGTCCTTCCCTACAGCACGCGCTGCTAAGCTCAAGCCGGACGTGTGCAGTAGGAGTTGCAGCTGCTCTGTAGAGATAGAGTACTTGTGGCACCTTAGAGACTAACAAATGTATTTGAGCATAAGCTTTCGTGGGCTACAGCCCACTTCTTCGGATGCATAGAATGGAACATATATTGAGGAGATATATATACACACACACACATACAGAGGAGAGTGCCACAAGTACTTCTGTTCTTTCTATAGATACAGACTAACACGGCTGCTACTCTGAAACCTCTGTAGAGCTGTGTCAGTGTTATCACAGTGCCTGCAAAAAGGACACGCTTGGGGCGGCCCATTACAGCACGCTGGCCTCGTGGCATCACAGTGTGAACGCGACCCCCGGGGGCCAAGGGCAGCACAGCGCTAGCTGCTCGTGCTCACCAGAAGGCCGTACGAGGGTCTGGCCTAGACTCAATCCCGATGCGTGGCAGGCTTAGCAGCAATGAAGCCAGTAAAGGCCCAGTTGTCGCCGTGATGCTCAGAGCCTCTCTCGCGTGCACACTTTAACTAAAGACAGAACCAAAGCAAATCCTACACGTTCGTGACGTTATCATCAGTGGGGGGAATGGGGCTTTTCACGGAGAGAATTCCATCGCCTGGTCCCCGCTAACAGTCGTGGAAGCCGCACTGCTCTGATAATCAATACGTGAGCTGGTAGAACTGATGTGAGCCTTTCTCCTTGTGAGGCTACTTTTTGCTCCCCCAGAACGACTTCCTTCCAAGTGGAGATTCACTGCGACGCACCGACCGTTCCAGCCTCTCTCCTCCATTCCCCCAGTCAGTCCGGCCCATGGTTTCAGATTCAGGGAGAGAGACCGCACGTGTGCTGCTGGGGAGTGAAAGCTCTGGGCTGCGAAGTGCATGAGCCTGGCTTGGCTCCCACTCAGCTATTTGTGCTGCGTCTCTAAGGCTCACGAGTGTGATTCCTAGAACGCTCCACGCCTTGTACAGCGATTACCCGTTCCGCTCACTTGGCCCGGGGAAAAGAACAAAAAGAAAACGGCCCCTCGTGCGCACAAAAGACCACACGCCTCGGACCTTTTCCTTGTGGCAAGTAGGGGGAGACGGCTACGAGCAAGGGCTGAACTTCAGAAAGCGGTCTCTGAAGAGGCACTAGAAAGCTCTCCAGGGCCGGCTCTCTGTTGAGACTTCCAGCCTCTGCGTAGCAAATATCTTGGGAACAGTTTCTCTGCTGGTAATGAGGCTCTTTGGCTTCTGGCTGGGACCCAGCAGCACTGAATGGCCCCTGCAGAAGTAAACCATGAGGAAAGGCGCTTCAAGAGCCCGGTGAAAGTTCAGGTACCTACCCCTGGTATTTCAAAGGAATCTACACAACCGCGGCAGCGTCCCAGATGGCAGCCACAGTGTCGTCCTATTAGAATGTAACAAACCCATCAGTGGTCTTGTCTCTCCATGATTCCAGCGAGTCTTTTTCTTCTTCTCATCCTCCTCCTCTTTCCTAGGGCTTGTCTACACGGGGCAGTTTTACCAGTTATACTGGTGTAATTATAACAGTGTAGTTAACAGGTGTAGTTATACTGGTATAATCCCCCTTGTGGACACGTATTGCAGAATAAGGGTATGTCTTCACTACCCGCTGGATCGGTGGGCAGCGATCGATCCAGCGGGGATTAATTTATTGCGCCTAGTCTAGACGCGATAAATCGACCCCCAAGCACTCTTCCTCGACTCCCGTACTCCAGCTCCACGAGAGGTGCAAGCAGAGTCGATGGGGGAAGCGGCAGCAGTCGACTCACCGTGGTGTCTTCACGTAGCTGAAGTTGCATAACTTAGATCGGTCCCCCCTGCCCCCCCAGTGTAGACCAGGGCTAAGTGTGCTCACATGGGAAGTTATACCAGTATAGCAACATCAGTTTCAATTCACACCTTAGCGTATACTGGTCTAACGTTCCTGTGCAGACAAGCACGTACCCTTTTCTTTTCACCCAACACCCATGCTAGGCACTGGTCCGAGGAAAGGTGCTATTGGGGGAAAGACCTTAACCAAAAAAGTGGGTCTTGCGTTTGATCTGGTGAGCACTCAGCCTGTTCTCCTCTAGCGGTGTGCTCCATAGCCTTCGAAAATGCTCTGTCCTTCGCGGCTGAGTCTCTGAAACGTCTTCGGTGCATCTTGGAGAGTTGCCAGTGGAGAGGTGTTCGCTGGGATAGCCAGGTGCTAACCCAGGAAGAGCCCTATAGTTGGGCAGGGACTTGGAGCTCAATTGGGAAAGGAATGAGAAGCTAGTAGAGCGCATAAGCACCAGTGCGAGTGGCTCACGTTGGCCTTTAGTGCTTAAGAAATGAGCGGCAGGGTGTATTACGAGCTGCTGCTTCTGTGTGGCATTCACGTGCGAGCCCAGGCAGAGCCAGTTCCAGCCCCGGCGTCTGGGGAGGCCATGGATAACCTGGGTGAGGAGAAATTTTCTCCGCTCACGGATAAACTGCCATGCAGATAGGGCCCTGTCTGTTTTCCAGCCACAGCGGAATGCCTATCCCACCGAGCTATTTAGCACAGCCAGCCACAGTCACTTCCACTCACGCCGGCTGTTGGCACAGCACCGTTCCCTCGCTGGTGACGTCAGGCTTTTGACGTCTCGGCCTCGCAGTCCAACGGCACTCGTGACCAACACATCAGTTCAGCGCCCTGTTTCTGGGCTCATAAAACCACTTGCCAAAAGCACTTGCCCACTCTAAATAAGACAAGCGAAAGAGCCCCCCGCATCCTGTCTACGGTGGGGAATCGGCAAGATTTTCCATTCTTTTGACAGCGATGGCTCGCTATACTCATAAAAAAAGCCTAGTAAAGCCATTTGTCACGGGGAATGTTTAGAGATACGGCATGCATGAAAACTGTTCAGTGTCCAAACACATCATCAGCCCGTCTCTGCAAGTCTTCATTCCAATCAAAACCAGGTCCTCTTTCTTGTGACTATAAATGGTCTGTGTTGAGAGAACTGAGAGCAGGGCAGTTCTACCAGAGGAGGGGGCTCTGCATTCACCTCCCAGGTGGAGCCTCCTGCCAGAGGAGGGTTCGCATGCGCAGGGCCATTCCCAAGGGGCCGCTGCACTTGGCTGTGGTGCCTATGGCAGAATTCCCACTATTAGCCCTAGGTTTGTTACTTGGCTGTTTCCATTCCCATCAGATGGGCACTTAGGCCCTGACACAGCAAAGCACTTTAGCAAGCAGGGGAATGTAGGCGCGTGAACCATCCCATTGACTTCGACGGAAGTCCTCGCCGGCTTAAACAGAAGCCCAGGCTTTATGCGCGTTGTCGGATGAGGACGTGAGCTGCAAGTCCCAGTCCAGGCACCAGTCTGTTCTGGATGGGAATTAGAAGCCGCCAGTTTTCACCTCAGTCCATTTAAAAAAAGGGGGGGGGAAGGATGGGAGAGCAATACCCACGTGAGACCGTTTTGGAATCCAGTGTGTTCTCTAAAATTAATCCATCCATTTAAAAAGTGACCTTTCCAAAGCATTGCCCGCCTTTCCTCAGAGCCTTTTTGCACATGACACATCCCAGCTGGGCAGAAGGAACTGGCGAGCCAGATCGGTGAAAGAACGAATCAACCTGGACCTTTTCGCTTGAAACCTTGAGCAAACAGAACCCTTTCTTCGGTTTGCTAGCCTTTAATCGGGGGGACAGCGGCCTTGTGGTTAGGGCGCTGGCCTAACACCCAGGAGAGGGGAGTTCACATCCCGTTCTGCAAAATCGGCAGAATATTGCCCTCTCTTAGAAGCCTGGTGAGGCTCTGTCCATTTTGACTGTCACGCTGACTGGAGTGGCTCACAACTGTGAATTCCTGCCTCAGGGCAGACTGGCAGAAAGCAGGGTAGATACCCCATACTGGTAGATTTCACCAAACCAGTGACAAATGTGAGCTCCTGGAGCACTACACCAGTCTTACCATGGAGTCACAGACAGACCCTTAGACTCTCCAGCCTATCTTACCACCCAGACCAACTGGACTTCGTGATTAAAAAGTCACTACAATCACATCACATCAGGTTGCTCCCAGTTCCAAAAGACCAGCCACTTACCCCAGATCAGTTGGTATTCAAGATCCTAGACAATGCTGGTAGGCAATTCTTTAGTAAACTAACTAAAGGTTTATTAGCTAAGAAAAAGAAATGAGATTTATTGAGAGGTTAAAGCAGGTAAAATATATGCACAGGTGAGTCACAGTTTGTAATACCAAATGGTGGCAGTGATGTAATAAACTGCCAGTTTCCCAAAAGTCTTTTCAGGGTAGCCAGATTGTCCCTGGGGATCTCCACTTTGCATCAGTACACGTCCCTGTAAGAGTCCCAACAGTCCGGAGATGAAGGATCTTTCCTTGAATCCATATTTATAGCTTCTTCTGACAGAAAACAAGCTGACAGTGTCTCTACCCATGTGGGCTTTTCCGTTGATGACGATGAGCGAAGAACGCACTTTGAGCCTCTGACCTCCGGCCATCACACACAGTGGCCATTTGCTTTGAAATGAGCACTTTTTCTGATAAAGTCCTTCATTAGCATTCCGCAAGGCTTCCTTGATGGGTTATTTAGTTACAGGAGAATGTACAATGCAAATGTTTGCTGCTGTATCGCAACAGGATACAGATAATAGAGAACAATGCAAGTAACCGGCCCATTGGTGTTTACGCTTCATAAAACTAAATACACTCTGCTACCTTCAGCAATCACTTTGATCTATACTAATATACAAGTGAATTGGCCTGAATACACGCTGGCATGACCTGGCCAGCGTCACAACTACTGCCAAGTACTTTGAGATGCTTAGGCAGAAGGTGCCTTAGGGTGAGATTTCAGCAGCTCCGGTGAGTTAGGAGCACAAACCTCAGCTGACCAGCAATAGGACTCGTGCTCCTGGGCCATTTTTAAAAGCTTTGGAAAATCTCACCCTTAGCAATGCCAAGTAAAGTAGTGAGATGCACCGTGTAAAACGCAGAGTCCCCTGTAAAGCACATCAGCATTTGGACCCAGCTTTAGCATATGATCAGTTACAGGGAAATGGGAGCGACTTTTGCTAAGGGCCCGGCTATAAAAATATAACCAATCAATCCCTCTTCACCAACCCCAGCCCTACCCCACACCAGACCCAATCTGTACCCGGACTGCAGAGCAACAGTTCTTCAGAAGCCCGATGCTTCCTATGCCAACTTGGCAAACGTGATCTACGGGAAGCAAAGCAAAACCTCTCCCAGCCCCGTGGGGAGGTGGATCTGTCCACACACCTCTCCCAACTCACTGGCAGCACGCTAGCTGAATTCAAGGTCCCATCGAGCCCTTCCCAGTCCTGCCAGCTCCGTGTGAGGGTCAAGGCCAGAGGGCGGATGAGCTCCCAGAGAAGGGAACTTTGGCAGATAGATGGAGAGGGTGAGCAAAGCCTCCTCTGGAGAAACCGTCCCAACCGGCTGAGTGCTCCTGGCTCGGGGGGACCAAACAGCAGAAGGGTTGCAGCACAATGCTATAGCCTGGCCTCCCATTCAGACGTGTTGGGGCTGACCCCCCCCGCCCAGCCCAGCCGGCCCCCCTGCGCGTTCTCCTGCTTTACTCAGCAACTAAGCCATCAATGACCATAACAATAAGAGTACAGCACCTTGCATCCCAGGCTTGTAGACATCTTTACAGTGATCGTTTGTGGCTCACACACCTGGCGTGAGGTAGGTAGGCAGTAACTATCTTACAGAAGAGGAAACTGAGGCACAAGATGTCATACAGCTAGTCTGCAGAAAAGCTGGGGAAAGAACCCAGGTGTCCTGACTCTCAGTCCTATGCTTTAGCCGCAAGATCATCCTTCCCTGAGGTATATGGCTTAACTCTGTAAAGCCCTTGGGAATCCAAGCGGTGTTCAAAATGCTACAGAAAACAAAGAGCATTGCAATGCACAGGGTTTTGCAACTCTCAAGGAGGAAGCACAGTCCGGTGGTTTTAGGACACTAGCCTGGGATTTGGATTCTATTCCTTGCTCTTGTGTGACCTTGAGCGTAGTTTCTGGGCCTCACTTCCCCACCCGTAAAATAGGGATAATATCTACTGCACAGCACTGTTGTGGGGTTAAGTACGTTAAACTCCGAGCAAAGAAAACGTCTCTTTGTTGGTGTCCTTCACTGACAGATTTCACCCATTAGAGGCTTTAAGCAACAAACAGTCTTCACTAAAGGACAGACTTTGTGGATTCTCGTCTAAAAAGTCCAGCCAACGGCAGCTTCCAGGGAGCTGGCTCTGCAGTGTCGTACTGTGACCCAGCGGACACATCTAATTTTACCTCGTCACGTTAGCATCTAGGGTGGGATTTGCCGGATGTGAGCTAAAAAAGGATCATGTAAATGAGGATTATAGCTTAAAAAGCCCACCCACGCGCCCATATAGCAAACTGCTGCACTGCTGCATCGGGCTTCAGCAGAAGGAAACCGAATAGGGTGGCCATGACATACAGATGCAGAGTGTGTGTGTGTGTGTGTGTGTGTGTGTGTGTGTGTGTGCGTACACGCATGCATACAGCATGGCCACACTTTTCAGAGGGGCTCAGCACACATAACCAGGGCCAGTGTTTCAAAAGAACTCTGCACCCGAAGTGTCACAATAGGGGCCACTGGGTGCAGAGCACTTTTATAAATCTGGCCCCGTGTGTGTGTGTGTGTGTGTGTGTACTTCACACATGCACCCATACACATTATTACATAGACCTATACATACGAATAGGCATGTGAGTACTTGTGCACACACACACACACACCACGCACACAGAGTACTGATGAGCGCATCAGACTATCTGCTAGCTACGGCGCCATCATCACAGGGATGTCTCAGCATCTTACTGCCCGTAGCTTTTTGTGTACGAACAGAGGGGCAAACCCTAGAGAGGGGGTACAGCACTCCCTGCTGGAAAGTAGGGGAAGTCACAAGCACCCCCATTGCAAATGAATATTGGAAACGCTAGCATTTTGCTATACGCGCCCGTCCTTCATGGTAACCGCCTACATTTCAAAGCGAGAAAAGGCAGACAGATAAAAAACAAGGGACAAAGCTCTGTGTAAAGAGAGGAACCAGCCACAGTAGGGAAACCAGCCCACACTGATTTATTCCTGGTCCAAACGCATGCGTTTGTCCCAGCGTATAACCCTTAGCCTGACTACTGATTGAAAACAAATCCAATCAAACCCTTCTTGCTAGCTCTTCACTGGATATGGGCCATCAGCCACCAAATATGGGACACCCCTTCAAATACAAGCCAGGTGGTCACCCTCAGCTTTCAGCCCAGGGCACTCCTGAGTGTCTGATCCATTCTCTACGGGGCGGGATCAAAGGGGCCATGTTCGGTGCATGCAGGGAACAGACTCAGACTTGTCCTTCTCTAAATTCTGCCACCCTTTCTCACGCCCTGTGCCCTTTGCGTGGTACATTAGGCTCGTATCATGCTGTTGGCCCAGCGTGCAGAACAGATGAGAAGGACCCTAGGCCTCTGCCCATATTACAGACAAAGAGGCGTAGAAGAAAAACCTCGGCCTGAAAAGCCAGAGCGGGCTGTGAAGCAACGCGTCCCGTTCTATGCAAGGCCAGAGAAGACGTGAAAGGGGCTTCTGCCTCGCGAGTGCAGCTGACACCAGCATTAGATTGCCAATAGGTAGGTAAAACCTTCCTCACCACTGCCCAGGAGAGAGAACTCTTCCAGAGGACCTCCAGCGGGGCACTGTCTGATTTCCCTAATCTGTGTGCACATTTCTATGGTAGAGGCTTGGGAGCTTGCACATGTATAAGACGAGATAGTCAGAATGGCCCCTTCTAGCCTTAAAAAAATAGATCCATGTGCGTATAACTTAGGGTCTGATCCAGTAAACACTATGGGTTTGTCTACACTTGGAAATGCACCAAAATAGGTACTCTGGACTAATCCGTTGGGTATAAATCCTGCAGTGGACATGCCTATATAGCCATTTCAGTACATTTCAAAGTGCCGACAACCTCCTGAGCAGAGCGCCCCCTGTCTGCAGGATTGGAAAGTACTCAGGATAGTAACTTGTCTTTTGGTCTGAAACGTGCGACCTTCCTCCCTGTGAAATAGCAATAAATAAAGAGTGCAGGTGTGCGCACACGCATGTGAACACTTCTACCCCTTGCTGGCCAGTGTGTGTGTGAAGGCCTGTGCATCTGGGGAGGGGAAAACCAAAGGGGTTACAAGGTCTGGTTCAGACCTGAATCTCAACCTCAAAGCAACTCCTCAATTGCCACCCTCTCTCCCCTCCGCCAACCTTCACCTCCCAGGGTGGCTTGCAGACAGCTCGGCTTTTCTGCATCAAGACTTCCACAAGGTCACCATCCGTCAGTGACGTTCAGTGGGGGCTTTACTTCCGCACACAGCAGCCTATTTACTTGCCATTGTGCTCGTGGGGGGACGCCGTTTGCCTGACTGCTTGCTGGAGCTGGGCTTTTGTTTGGTTTGGGGCTGCAGGTTTGTGTTAAAAATACAAGGCTATTTCTGGCAGAAATGTTTTCTCTCTCTGTGTTCCTTCTGCTGCCCCCGTACCGCCGCCGCCTCCTCTTTGGCTCGCTGAGCTTTGTTTTCCTAGCTGGTGACCAGCCTTGCACGGGTAAACAGAGGAAAGCGTTCTTCCTAGTAGACTCCCATTTTTCCAAGGTGCTGCCTGGGACTGGGATATCAACTCGGAGAGTTCTCTTAAAGGGACACAGTCCTGATAAATATCCTACGTAGGGCAGTCTGTGGCTCCCAGCCCTGGGCTCTGACCAGTAGACCATAATCCAGGGAACCCAAATGCAAGAGTCGAGATAAATCCAAATACCTCAAACCCTAGGGAAGTTTTGAGTCTAGATCCAAACTTTGCAGCTCAGATTCATTTCTAGCTCGTACAAAAAGCTTTGGTTTCCCCTGATTGTTGTTAGTGTTTTTAATGCTAATAAAATAGGTCCTTTGCTTGTTTGTTTTTTCCGCATTTGGACTCAAATGTTCCCCCGCAGGATTTTGTGCAAGTGCATGAGAACGGAGCATTCCCGTGGAGCCGGCACGGCTTAGCAGTGCCCATTTTATTATTTAAATCGTAACTGTCGCTCGGAGCGCAGAACAGCCACCTGAGGAATCATAAGAACACGATAAAAACATAAGAACGGCCATCCTGGGTCAGAGCAATGGTCCGTGTAGCCCAGTAAGTATCCTGACTTCCAGCAGTGGCCAGTGCCAGATGAACAGAACAGGGCAGTTACTGAGTGATCCATCCCCTGTCGTCCAGTCTGAGCTTCTGACAGTTGGGTGTCTAGGGACACCTGGAGTATGGGGCTGCGGCCCGTACCATCTTGGCTAACAGCCATGGATGGACCTATCCTCTATGAACTTATCTCATGCTTGTTTGAATCACAGCTCCTCATTTGAGATCACTCAGTGAAGACATTTCAAAGCCACCTTGCCCACAATAAAGAAACCTGCAGTTGCTTGCGGGTCTGACTCCCCCCTGCGGCACTGAATACAGAACCCGCACAGCTGCAGGAAGCCACCGCAGGGGAACCCATTAGCTGCCTGTCAGAATGGAAACCGGTACCACCAACACAATCAGAAAATGACTGTGTGCTGAACAGCTTGATGTTCAGGGATAACAATATATACAAAAAGACACCAGCAGTTTCCCAGACTGGGACCCTCTGCAGTTCAGGGACCAACCGCGTAAGTCAAAGCAACTCCACTTCTGACACTGAACGCCGTAACTGCCACATGACACCACCACAGCCAGTGATTGAACACAACTGGCACCAACTTGTTTATTCCCAGTTTCCCACGGCGGAGCAAATTTGCCGACCCCGCTATGCAGTCACTAGCGATCCCTCAGAGAGGAGGGGCTGGCTGGCCTACGCTCTTCCCTGCTCTCTGAAGCAGCACATAATGACACTCAGCTACTTCCCAGGGCCTACCCAGAGCTCTGGCCCCTAGGAGAACATCAGCACCAGCCCAGGGATGGGCTCAGAACAAAAAACGGGCCAACCTTTTCCAAAAGCAACCCGTGATTTTGGACACTCAAGTGGGGACTCCTAAAAAGGGTCTGATTCCCCAAAAGTGCCGAGCACTCACCCCCTAAAGAGCAGGCATCCTCTCATGTATCAAGTTAGGGGCCCGCAAACGGAGACAGCCAAAATGACTAGAAATGTTAGCCTCACACGCTAACACTCCCACACTTAGGAGAAGTTCAGGTCCCCTCTCTAGTAAAAACAGCAAACGAAAAACAACCATAGCATCGTTCACATCATCACAATTATTAACAATAATAATCCACAGCTCTGACAGAGCACTTTGTATCAGTAGATCTCAAAAGGAGAGCTTTATAAAGGGAAGTCAGTATCATTATCCCTATTTTAAAGATGGGAAAACTGAGGCAGGGAGAGTGAATTGACTTGCTGAAAGTCACACATCAGGCCAGTGGAGAACTGGGAATAAAACCCAGGTCTCTGAAGTCCAGTGGTCTATTCAGGTCACACTGTCTCCAGCCTCGTCAGGTTACACATGTGACAAGAACAAACATTTTAAAAAAGCTCAAAGAGCTCTGTCGGGAAACTCCCCCAAACCCCCATCTTCCTACCGATTGAGACACTTGGAGTCGGACATCACTGGCATCCAGTGGTGACGTATTGGAATCCTGGGATTTCCTCTCTGAACTGGACTGGTTCTCCTGGTATTTCTTGGATCTCACAGGCAGAGACAAGAAGTCCTTTCCCGTGATCTTCAGGTTTCCCATGTGGTGGCTATCCCCATTCTGCTCCTTGGGAGGACAAGAAACAGTTATTGCACAAATCATTCAGCTGAGGCTTAACGTGGTGATTGCAGGTTTACATCTAGAATCTGTAAGAAATTAACCTGTAGATTAAAAGGCATAATGATGGTGTCAGGGAGTGTTAGGCATAGAAAGTTTTAGAACATAAGAATGGCCATACTGGGTCAGACCAATGGTCCATCTAGCCCAGTATCCTGTCTTCTGACAGTGGCCAGTGCCAGGTGCCCCAGAGGGAATGAACAGAACAGGTAATCATCAAGTGAACCATCCCCTGTCACCCACTCCCAGCTTCTGGCAAACAGAGGCAAGGGACACCATCTCTGCCCATCCTGGCTAATAGCTATTGATGGACCTATCCTCCAGGAACTTATCTAGTTCTTTTTTAAACCCTGTTATAGTCTTGCCCTTCACAACATCCTCTGGCAAGGAGTTCCACAGATTGACTGCGTGTTGTGTGAAGAAATACTTCCTTTTGTTTGTTTTAAACCTGCTGCCTATTAATTTTATTTGGTGATCCCTAGTTTGTGACGGATGCACCATTTAGTAGCGGACAATATACATTACTGGAGAGGACGTATCATTCACAGGAAACAAAATTAGTCCAGCTTACATTAGCTTGTCATTAGCATTTTGGGGGAGCACATCATCATTCTTGAAGAGTCCAGGATAGGAAGGGGTGGGGACCTGTTGTTCTGTTTAGAGAGGAAGGGATATTTTAGAGAGAGAGAGAGAGAGAGAGAGAGAGAGAGAGAGAGAGAGAGAGTGTGTGTGTGTGTGTGTGTGTGTGTGTGTGTGTGTGTGTCCAGACCAGTAATATATTATATTTACCAGGCACATAGATAACCATCCTGCAGGCCTGGCTGCAATTCCAGGACAACGTATTAAGATGTGATTGGAGGTATCCACCGCATCAGAGAGGTCTCCTAGTTGCCTTCTCTTTTCCTGACTCTCAGCTCTCTACCTCTATAGCTGCTTTTCAAACCCTGCTCAGGTCGGTCAATTCCCCTTCCCCAAAGGGGCCTGGTTCCTTGCTGGATCAATACCGCAAAACATTTGAGTGGTGTCAACTAACAAATGGGACCTGGGACTTTCAAGGATATCACCCGTTTGTAGCGAAAGCACAAACAATCCTGCACAAACAACTTGGTCTAAATCACTGATGCAGCGCGGGAGACAGAGACATCATCGTCCTCTAACCACCTAGCACATGGGCAGTGCTCAATAAGGATAATAAACAGGATGCAAGGATTTCCTATAGGAAACCGAGGAGAACCCAGCAGCTCGGTCACATTTCAAACTACTCAGAGAGAAAAACTACCAGGTCAGGCAGACGCATGTGACTCAGTCATTCTGAAACAACTCCCCAGAAATTGATTCAATCACTTTAATTCCATCCGTCGTGGGTGTAATTGTCATAGAAAAAACCATTTACCCTACAGATAGTAACAGGCATCTCTGATTTGCAAACACAAAGGGTCCTTAGAGCTCAACAAAGGAATCAGCTGCTGCAGGAGTAGAATCACTCCTTTTCCATCCACTTGCTTCCACACCTAGGGAGATATTCTTCCCTTTCGGACATCCATCCTCAAGGAGCCCAGCACAGATCAGGGTTAAAGGTGAGTAATGATCCAAAAGGCAGAGGTTATAGTTTTGTCTGAACACAATTGAACTAGCTGAACTTCCTGAGTCTGCAGAGAGGGTCGGGGGGGCCTCCCAAGAATGGGCTTCCTGGAGGTGAAGTATTTTGGCGCTTCGTCTGGACGGGACCAAGAAGAGCAGAGGCACGTGGGTTCCAGAGAGAGGAGATCAAGCTGCAGAGATTTAACCTGGATCCAAGTTTTGAACGTCCTGAAGTTCAAGAGTCGTTTGGATGAAGGATCTTGATGGCTCTTAGTTTTATCCACGTTGGCTGGCAAAGCCCTATTCTAGAATCCTTTCCTGCATCTTCACCAACCTCCCTCTGTTGGAAAACCACATGCAGTAGCTCTTCATATTGACAACAAAAGACACCTCCAGAGAAAGAAAAACAGTGCCAGGATTCCAACGGCTCCTCCTTTTGGACCACGAACACTCTTTCCTCATCTGCCTATGGCATTGTATTGGGAACCAGGTGACCCGAGTTCCACTCCCAACTCTGCCATTGACTTGCTGTGGGGCCTTAGGCAAACCACTTCGCCGCTCTGTGCCTCAGTTTCCCCAACTGTGGCTCAGTAGGATAGATAGCATTGGGCAGGTCTGTACGGCATGCCCCACGCGGCTTCACAGGCAGAATAGGTCAGTTGCACAGCCGGCCTGCCCAGATCTTTGGCAGTAAAGCAGACTCACTGGATGCTAGGAGCTTCCGCCAGGAGGGAAGAGACCCCAGATGAAGAGCCACTTTCAGCAGGATAGTCAAAAAAACTTGACCTTGTGGCCGGTGAAACCCTCCTCGAAGCAGAGCTGTGAACCTCGCTGCTCCAGCAAGTCCAAGCCATGGAACTGTTGGGGAGTCCATCTGTTCGCTACATCTGCACCTCCTCGGCATGACTAACCACAGCGGAGTCCGCAGTGACTCTCAGATAATCTGATCAGTGCCCTGAGATTCAAAGCTATGTCAGAGCCGAGGAGCGTGTTTCTCCTGAGCGCAGGGGGAGTGACAGAGCACAGTTAGCTCAGGGTGCAAATGTGAAGTTCTCAACAAGAATCTTCCTGACCCTCTCCCTGGGGGTCTGCCCGGAGGGGAAGTGCCCCCAACTAACAAGCTGTTCCTTAAAGGAGCTTACCATGGACAAGCAGAGTGTGGTGATTGCTGGGTGATGGCAGCTGGTGACAACCGGACTGCCCTGTTTCATGCCTTGCTGTCCATCTTTGCTCTGATAAACATTCATCATCAGCCCCGCCACTCACACAGCCTTTCTGAGGGTGGGTATTACGATCCCCATTTTGTAGATGGAGGAACGGAGACAAGAGAGAGGTGAAGTGACTTGCACAAGGTCACAGAGAAGGTCAGAGTCAGGAAGAGGAACCAATTTCCTAGTCCAGTGTCCTGCCCATTGGATCACGTAACCTCCATTTCTGGAAATAAAGCTCCTCCCATTCCAACCCCCCATGTTTTGTTTTGTTTTTAAATCCCAACTAAGACCTCCGCCCCAACCACGGGCTCCTGCTCCTTACTTCCCTCCCCCAGATGCATCCAACTTCCCACCCTCTCCCTGTCTAACAAACAAACTATCTCTCACTGACCTGGCTACTCTGACACATGGCTATTTCTGTTGTGTGGCTGAGGCCTCGGCACAGACCGAACCCGACAGGGGCTGCAACGGTGCAGGACAGCATGGAGGGGTTTGACGCTCACAGCATTTGAGAGATCCATACTGGAATACTGCATCCAGTTCTGGTGTCTATATTTCTAAAAGGGTGCAGGAAAGAGCCACAAAAATGACTTGAGGGCAGGAGAAAGTGCCGTAGAGTGAGAAACTTGAAGAGCTCAGTGTGCTTAATTTATCAAAAAGAAAATGGAGAGGTGATTTGATTACGGCATACCTGTAGCTTCACAGGGAGAAAATACTAGATACTAAAGGGATCTTTAATCTGGCAGAGAGAGACATAACAAGCAGGGTGGATTGATTTATATCAAAGAAATTTAAATCAATCAATTTTAATGATGATTAAAATAAATTATTTAAATTGAGGTTTAAAACTCCTTGCTGATTGAAATCATGCTTTGCATTTCTACTTTTTAGTTATTTTCCTTAAAGGTTGATCTCATTAGTTGGTAACCACTAAAACATGTTGATTCGCAGCTAAATATAGCATTTACACTAAATTTGGTATTTTTTGCTAACGAGAAGGATATCCTGTATCTATACAAATTTATTTAAGCAATTATATAGTATAATTTATATAACTTAATTTATTCAGATTCTTAATTTTTACATTTTTATATTAGAATATGGTTAATGACCCATTTCTTATTTACTAGATGATGATTAATTTATTTACTTGTGATTTATATTCATGCTCTATTTGGATGTTAATTCAAATTCAATTAAAATGCACAAAAAGAGCATTTCTCTGACATAAATAAAAGTACCTTAAAAGTGCTGGATACATAACCAAACAGTTTATTAAAACATATTTTACATTTTAAGCTAAATGAGCTATTAAACAAAGGAAGTATTATCTGTAGTTAATGAACCGAACAGCTTGCTTTTGGTCACCATGTCCTTCAAGGATTTTAGAACTAGTAGATCTCATCTCTCACACCTAGTTTTTATTCATAGATTGGAAGAGGAAAACAAGCTTTCCTGTTTTTTTCAATTCCCAATTGGTTTCTTAACTTTGAATGAACTGGTCATTGAATTGAACTGGCTGAATAAACTAAAACGAAGAAAATATTCTTTCCGCACAAGCAGAAGAGGCTACTGTTGTCAAAAACTGATTTAATAACTTCAATGAACTTGGGTTCTGGGTGCTGACCCAGTGACTCCTACCAGTTCAGTGGTCTGACTTTCTTTAAAACACTGCAGCAAACATATACTGCTTACCATTTTTTTGGTATTTAATTTAAATTATTTTAATAGATTATAATAAGTTGAGGCCTTAACATAGGTTGTCAATTTCACATTTAATTTTCAATAGGTTTGTTTAAAAAAATAAACCTGCATTAAATTTAAATTTAAAAAATCCTTAAAAAAAAAATCATTTATTTGTATCCACTCTCCATCCAACATGATCCAAAAGCTCGAAGTTAAAACCAGACAAATCAAATCATATAACAGAGTACAATGGTGATTAACCATTGGAACAAATCCCCAGGGGATGGGGTGGATTCTCTATCCACGATATCTTTAGATCAAGACTGGATGCCCTTCTGGGAGATGCTTTAGTCAAACAAGTTACTGGGCTCAATACAGGGGTAACTGAAATTTGAGGCCTGCGTTATACCGGAGATCAGACTAGATGATCTAAAATGATCTTTTCGGGCCTTGACATCTATGAATCTGTGAAAGTGACCGAGGGATCAGGGCAGGAAAGGGCGAGAGAATTGGGCGATGGGGTGGAAAAGGGGTTGGAGAGACTGAAGAGATGAGACAGAGATGTGAGCTTTAATCCGATCACTCTTCCCCCACTGGGAGCTCAGAGCGGATGCCCCCTCCTGGGCTATAATCACATTCCCTCCAAGTGGGCTGAAGAGCAGAAGGAACAACGCATCTGACATCTGATGAGGCCGCCAGGAAGAGACCAAAATACACTCTCTCCTCAAGGGCCACTTAAAGGAGAATGGGAGAACTCAGCGCAGCTCCGGTTTACTCCAGCCTCTCAGCAGGATCTCTGGAAGCTCATAGCCCTGCCGGAGGGCTCAGCTATTACACTGAAGCATGCAGCAAACCACACATCAGTGAGAGAGTCCCCAAGGCCATCCGGTTACTCAGCACCGACTATCCCTCGGGTGCTCATTCAGGCCTCTCTGATCTCAAGCGCCGCAGCCTGGGCGTCACAGCTCCTGAATGCCGCGCTGGGGGAGGCTGACACAACTAGCACCACTATAGCTCCAGAGCACAATGTGTCCCGGTCAATGGCTGGGTGAATTAAAGGGGCAGCGATCACGTCGGGGATTCGAGAGGTCTGGGGTCAGATTTACAAAGGTGTTTAAGTGCCTAAAGATGCAGACGGACACAGTGGCGCTGGAACAGTTTTTATAGTGGGGGTGCTGAGAGCCTTTGAACCCACTGTGAACCCAGTAAACCACTTCAAGCCAGGGGGTGCGGTAGAACCCCCAGCTCCAGCACCTACGGACGGACACCGAGCAGAATTTGCAAAAACCCCATAGCAGGTTAGGTACCTGATTTCCACTGAAAGCCAGTGAGAGTTAGGCACTTGTGTCAAACTCCATTAGGCACCCATCTACATCTTTAGGTGCCTACGTATCTTTGGAAATCTGGTCTTTGCTTGCTATGCCTACCCTGACCCGTGACTCACTCTGCAACTTTGGGTGAGCCATGTCCCCGCTCTGTGCCTCGGTTTCCCCATCTATAAGGAGGAGGGGGTGATAATTCTGACACACCTGAGATCTATGGATGGAAAGGGCTATCTAGATGGTAATTATTACTACAGATTACCTTCAAAGCAAGGCAGAGTGCTACTGGCCTGGGAAATCTCCACTAGGCGAGGGAATGACTAGACCCCGTGACAAAGGCAATAACTGCCAGCAGAATCCAAAGAAGAAAGTCAATGGCCTGGGGAAGGTTTTACAGGAAAATTATTTTTTTCCCTGAAGATGGGAGGTTTCAGCATCTCCCAGCTGGCTCAGACACGAGCGTAAGCACGAGAGAGAGAGACAGAACGGAGAAGAAACATGCCTGGACCCAACATTTCCTATGGAGAAGCCACTGGCAGGAAAGCCTAGGGTGACCAGACATCCCAATAAAATCGGGACCATCCTGATATTTCAGGGTGTGTCGGGGTGTGTCCCATGTCGGGACGCAAATTGTCCCGATATCCGTTGGCAGCGTTATCCGTCAGCTCCGGCGGCAGGGACTGACTCGGCTTTTTTTTTTGCTCTTCCCCCCGCATGTGTCCCGATTTTTTCTTTCCCTCATCTGGTCACCCTAGGAAAGCCTCAGTGGTAATGTGAAGGCTCCTGACTTTGGCCTCTCATTCCGCATTCACCCTGAAGACAGCCCTGTCCCAGCGTAAACCGGACTGAGATTGGCCACCAAGAGCTAACTATCGTCCTCTCCAGGAAGGATTGTTTTTCAAAAAGTGCAGTCACGGGTTTTTCAGATTTCATCTAAGTGCCTTTTTTAGCTCAACCAGCTGTTCTCCTCCTCCAGGCTCCCTAGAAACTCTCTTTGGTTAATCCCAGCAACTCTAGTGATATCTACTAATTGCACATGTCCCCGCAGATGAAGTCAGCCAACAAGCCATTATAGAGTCCTGCTGATATTTAATCTCCTAGGCCAGCCAATGCGAATTTGGTTGTCCTGCCTCCCTGCCCCTTCCCTCCATGACTCCTCTAACAGACAGCTCTGCTTACCTTTTCGGAGGGGAACTTCAAAAGGTCTAAACTGTCCATGCTGTTCCTTTGGATTCTCTTAGGCCTGGCTCCTGAAAAACAACAACATGGACTTGCATGAAGTGGCTGTCACCTATTGTCGGCATTAATGTCATGCAGATAAAATTCAATCCACAGCAGACCCTGGCTCCTGTTAACTGGAGTGATATAAAGTCAACAGGACAGGATGTTGCAGCCGGGATGTCCTTGAGATTCAGAACATGTTTTGTTCCCTTTTGTTTGTTTGCTTTTTCAAAACACTATTGCAGTTCAGTTAGTAATAGCTAGAGCCACGCGATACCAACCTAGACACCATGCCAGCGTAGTGCTACAAGACTAGAATCTTAGCCAGATCCTCTGTAGCAGTGTTGCCAACTGCAAACATTTAAAAAAAAAAATCACAAGTCCCCCCCTCAAAAAATCATGAGATTGACGTAAAAAACCATGAGATTTAACCAAATAATATGTTTTGGGTTCTGTTTCTTTGCCATCTGGTTTCTGAACCTTTGGGATATGCCTGGGTCACTTCTTCAAGCTTCTCTCCACAACCATGAAGGCTAGAAACTTAAATGAAAGCTGATAAGACTTACAAGCTAACATGACTCCAGGAGCTGGAGCATCAGGAAAATACACCACGTACTGCAAGATTGACAATAAAATCATGAGAGCTGGCAACACTGAAGAGAGTCTCTGAGTTTCCAGCAAATTCATTTTATGAAACCATTACATCAAGAATATTACGGATGAAAATGGATTTAGATTCTGACTCTAGAGTCCCCAAACTTTTTGTCTCCGTCTCTCTCTCTCTCTATCATACTTCCTCTTGCCTCTGCACTTCCAATTAGATACATGCACCGTCCCCACTATGCCATAGTCACCATGGCTGGGAAAACTCCTGGCACAGCCCCCACCCGGCTCTCCCTTCTTCTCGGGAGTCTAGATCTGGGCGGGAACCATGCGACATTCAGTGATTTCAGGTGGCAGAGACGCTAAATTTAGAGGATTGGGACCAGTTTTACATGGAAGTTTTCAGGCTCGGAAAACAAAAGCCATGCCGATTCCTGAGGATGGAAACGACAGCGGTAAGGTTCCTGGTGACAGCAAATTCACCAAGAGCAAAACTATTCTGATTTCCCACAGCAACGCCCATTAATCATCTCAGATATTTGTATTAGGGTAGTGCCCAGGTACCCAGATCAGGATTGAGGTGCCATTGCACTGGGGATTGCACAAAACACAGAGCAAGGTACCTTCCCAGACTCAAAGAATTTACAATCCAGTTTAAGACAAAATGCAACTAATGCATGTAATAGACCGACTAAATGGCAGAGGGAGGGCTAGATAATTGTGGGGAAGCAGAGCAGCATTACGCTTCTACAGGAAACAACGGCACCAAGCTGAGTCCAGCTGCATTGCGAGCCTGTGTGTAACCGGGACCCTCACGGTCTGCAAGTCTCAGCTAGTCTGGAAGGAGCTGGGCTGAAATTCTCTTGG
The DNA here is from genome assembly GCF_011386835.1 of Chrysemys picta bellii. Taxonomy (NCBI): domain Eukaryota; kingdom Metazoa; phylum Chordata; order Testudines; family Emydidae; genus Chrysemys; species Chrysemys picta. Next base: position 20,263,802 of record NC_088808.1, read on the forward strand.
GCACACTCAGTGCACCGTTTCCATATGATGAGAGGACAAAGTCCAGATAACTCTTGTTGTGACTGGCGCTGTAATAAAATGTGGTCTAGTGTATGGTGTGATACCGGAGGGCCAGGGAGCAGTGATAGAGTGATAGAGGGGAAATATATAAGCCCTAGGCTAATTAAGGCGTGGTTCCCTGAGACTAGGGAGGGTTGCTACAGGTTAATTGGAGCACCTGTAGTCAATTAAGGCCCTGTCAGGAATCTAATAAACCCCCTGCTTCAGACAGTCAGAGGGGGAGGAGGAAGGAGAGAGGACTGGAGCTTGGAGGGGTGTTGTGAGATTTAGAAGCATCTAAGGACTGAGGGTAACCCCACCTAAGGAGGAAGAGGGTAAGAGACCCGCAGGAGTTGAGACTCAGAGTGAGGAGCAAACCCAGACCCCTCCCGTGCTTCCCTCCTCTACCACCTTCCTGGGCCACTAGTGGGGCCCTCAGCACCCAAGAGCAGGGGCAAGAGGTGGTGTCTTAGCCCCCTCCCCCCCCCCCGAAGAAAAGTGCAGGACCCACCATATGAACATCGGCCATCTTGTCACAATGGTGATTTCATTTTACTAACCTCTACCTAATTGCACAACCCCTAAACTCCATCCTGTCAGCCTAAAATACTTAGATTATTACAGTCCTAAAGCTGCAGTTCAGCAAGACACTGACACACATTTTTAAGTCCATCTCTATTTAGCAAAGCGTGGCAGCACCTGCTTAGTTTTAAGCATGTGCTAAAGTCACATTAAAATCCACAGGAATTCAACACCCGCTTACAATTGAGCACAGGCTGATGGACTTTGCTGAATTGGAACAGTTTGTGGAATTGGGACCTAAATAGAAATTAAATTTCTCTAGAGAAAAGGATTTTGTTGTTAGGCTCCTAAGCAAAGAGCAAGGCCAACACCGGGGCAACCACCATGTCCCTCCAACAGGGAGATCTGTTGCCTTGCCACAGCTGCAAAGTCAAGGCCAATTTCTCAGCTGGCACTCGCTCAGCAAAACAGGACTCTCTCCCGGAAGTCAGGCAGTTGGCCAGGGTTCAGCCACAGAGCTCGCCCAGCTTTTGGGCAGATGGGAAGATGCCACTCTAAGCAACTCGGGGAGAGCTAATTTGCTTTTGCAATGTTTGCCTCCGTCCCTGCCTACTTTTGCTAAGAGACCTTACAGTGCCTCAGTATCTGAAAGCATTAATCATCAGCCACAGCATTTGCACTCAGAACATGAACAGGGCCCAAGTAAATACGTGCTCGGGTCAAATTCTCTATTGGTGTAAACTGACACAGCTCCGCTGACACCAATGGCATTGCACCAATCTACACCATCAGAAAGTTTGGCCCACTGTCTATAGAGCACCTGTCCTCTAGTCATTTTAAAGCATTTTGCAAACACTGCCCAATCCCCTCCTGCCACCCCCGCCCCAGGACATCACTGTCCCTTGGAACCTAGGCAGAGCCCAGAACTGAACCCAAGGTCACACAGCAAGGGCCTGGGAGACCCAGGAATGGTCACTCCCAGCTCTGAGCACCAAGCCACACTCTCCCCCTTCTCACAAGTCATCTTCGGGCGCTGACAGAACGGAGGGGAGAGGCGCTCTCACCCAGGCTCCCCTGCCCCCACCCCAAATTGAAGTGTGCTCCTCCCATCCCAGTTACAAGAGTTACCTTCCAGGAACCTCCCATTAAAAACAGAAGGTATTTCTCAGACAACATTCGTTTCAGAATAATCTTTCTCCTGCATCTGCAGTGAAGGTTGCTCCCTGAGATCCAGGAGTGCTTTGCACCCTCTAGGTATCAGCGAGACTCAGAGAATCTGGACAGGATTATTATTTCTGCTCCCAGAGATATTCTCTCTGGGTGCTTCTGTATAAACAGGGGGTCCATAGGTGAGTTGGGAAATAGAAGGCTGGAGGGGGCGGTGTTAAGGACCACTCAAAGGGGCCCACAAATCTTCACAGCTACCTGAAAGCTGCTCAAGGCACTGAACTTTCCTTGAAGTAAGTAAGCGACAGCCTCCTTCGTTATGTGCAGTGAGGGGTTTGGAACCAAGATCATTAAAGCAGATTCCACATTTTGTTCTTGCTGAAGCAATGCCTTTGAGAGGTGAAGTCCAGTGTTCTAAAGCAAACATGCACCCCGGTGAAAACAAAGAGCAGTGTGTCTGATTAGATAAATAGAGATCATTTCTAACAGCCTAAAGAGTCGTTAATTATACACCTCCATCCTCACTGCTTGAGTGTATTTGCAATAGCATTAGACCGTTGGAGATAAAAGCATTAATCTTTGATCTGACAAACCTACCTTTCCTTTGTTACTTTAATATATGTATTCAGCGGAGACTTTCCCAGTAATTGGGGTGTAACACAACAATTTGTTTTTTCAGTTGTGGCAGTGTGTTCTTCCTTTATTGCCACTAGGATTTCAAATTCAGATGAGGGAAAAGTTAAGAGTTAACCAATACACCTTCCAAATATCTCATTACCTGGGAGTGAAATTAAAATCAGTTATGGGGCCAAATTCTGAACTCAGTTACCACAATTTTGCCACACTTCCACTGAGGAATACCTAACTCTGCAAGCAGCCCCATTCAAACAAATGGACAAAGAGTAAGGTACTGTATTACTCAGTGTGAGTAAAGGTCTCAGAAGCTAGTCCTGAGTTTGGAGTAAATCCACAAAGCTCATTGGAGTTTCTCCACATTTACACAGGGGTGCAACCAACACCAGAATGTGGTGCCTTTAATCTTCGTATCACACTCAGCCTCAAGAATAGCAGAGACTTCCATACTCACCTAACCACTGAGAAAATGTGAATCCAGCTAATTCTCTATCACGGACCAGGGCATCTCTTCAGATGGCTCCAAAGTAACTTCAGGGTGAACTCAATCCCTTCCCCACAACCTCCTCCAGATTATTTTTCCCAGAGATATTTGTAACTGCCTTATATTCAGCCAAAAAAAAAAAAAAAGACACTCTCTTTCCTCCACTGATCAACAGCAGCAGCAGTGGATGCAAAAGATTGAGCAACTGAAAACCTGTGTCTGCTACTCTGTACTTTTTTTTCTTCTCCCCTGTATTTATTGGCATGTTTATGAAGCCCATTGCAGACTAACGGAAAACCTCAGGGGCATTTCTAAATGCTCTCTCTGTCTTTAAGGTTTGCAGAGGTCTTTAATCTAGCAAGTTGAAACCTTTTTGTGAACATCAGCTGAGCAACCTAACTGACTGACTGTATTCATAGCTTGGTTTTTTTGGTTTTTTTTTGAGAATCTGGGTTTTTTGTTTTTGATACTCAAGGTCATGGGTTGTTTTTTTTTAAATCATTTTTAAAAAATATATCCCCCTTATGAGCTAAATAGCTCGATTAACCAATCAGAATCTCTCTGGCTTGACGATTTGGGCTGGGTTAAATGTTTTTCACATTTCAGTTTTTGCGTTTTATAAAACCGGATACGTCCGCCACCACCTGATCTTAAAGCAGGCAGAAGCGATGGCCTTCATAAAATGATCTATACTGAGATAAGCACAGAGAGACATACGTATGTTCTCGCTATGCACATATTTGAGATATACGCATAAATACACCCCCTCTCTTTTATACCACCTCGTATCTACAAACACCCCTGTTCTTACCTCCTTACCTTTCTCTACCTCCCACAGACAGCCCCCCCATATCTACCTATATCCAACACTCATTCCGACCTCTCTCTCATACACACATTCTGTATTTCCCTATATTTATACATTACTACTCACAGCCACCACCACCTTTCGGAGAGTTAAAAAGCTCTCCTATTTCCTGGAGTGACTGAAGTATGGCAAGTAGGTTCAGGCTTTGTTTTCTTTGTTTACCAGAATTGACTGAACTGAAAAATCCTGCCTTTTTCCTCTCCAATGTCCAGGGCAGGCCTTGGGAATGGCTCCCCTCATGGGCAGCAGGAATTTCACTGCTCAGCATCGGGCCCCCCGGCCTCTTGATGACTTTGCATCAGGCAGTGAAGGAGAAGGGGTCTGACCTGCGTCTGCAGCGCAGGAATCCAATGTGATGCGCTGGAACGCACGCTTCCGCTAGATACTCTCCAGCCTCGCTGCAGTGACATTAATAGGTCAGAATCGTGGTACGTCTTGTCTACTGACGGGAGGATCCAGGGACGTCTCGTGACACCTCTACCACTTTTATCGTCCAGAGGAGCTGTTTAATAACAACAAACCCTTGCCCTGCTCCAGCACCTTCCGCACAGGGCTATGAAAGCACTTTGTGAAGGTGGATATTGGCCCCATAAAAGAGCCTGGGAAAGCGAGACCTAGGGAGGTTCAGTGACTCGCCCAAGATAATGCAGGTAATGACGGGCATTGGTAGAGCTGGGTGGGTGGAACCCAGGACGGGAGTAGTTCAAGCTGTCCCTCTGGCACTTTGAGAAGCCGCGGCACTTCATGCTGTTATTTGCCCTTCGCTGGTCACAACTAACAACCTTCACACACGCCTTTCAAAACATGTTCGGTTTGTGTTTGAAAGGGGCAATATATTTATACGCCTACGTGGGACATTGACGGACCCGTGTTTTATGGAAGGCTTTCTAATTTTGTAAAACATTAGGTCTAAACTGACTGACCACATCTGGGGTTTTAATTTGCCACTCATTGATGTTGAAAGGGATTTCCAGTGCCGTGTTTTCTGCAGTGAAATAATTGGGGGGTGGGGAGCAGATGGGCTTTAGAAGAAGACACTTTGAAAAAATGAATTATTTGATTTTAAAAGGCTTTTTATTGCATTTGTATCCAACCAAAAAAAACAGAGGCCCCAGTTCTGTAAATATTTACACGTGAGTAACTTTACGCATGTTGTGAGCCACTCTGCACATGTGGGCAGGTCTGCCGGGTTTGCTAAGATTACTCCCAAGAGTAAAGTTACTCACATGCATAAATTGGGACCATTACGAGAGACCCACTTTGCTCGGAATTTGAGACTATCAAACAAGATTGCAAGCGTTTTATTCTCTGCTCATCTTCCAGGAAACATATTGATTCAAATGGAGAATGGAATTTAATAGAACGTACGTGTGGTTAAGGAAGCACACATGACATACAAGGATATCTGACAGTCTCATGAACGGCTCAAGAGCCGCTGTATTTTTGTATACCCCAGATATACAGAGATGTCCTGAGGAGAGGATTTTTCAGTCTGGATTAAGTTCATGTTACAGTTCAGGTTGGAGGAGGCTCAGGGCTATGATTCACATTCAGTGAGTTCTGAGTTGTCTCGTAAAATTTCAGCTCCAATGGTGGATATTATTATTACTATTTATTTGTACAACTGCTGCAGGCACCCTATATAGGGGCAGGCAGTGTGCACACACAGCGACAGACAGTCCCAGTTTTACACGCCAAATAGACAAGACAAAGGGTCTTGTCCAGGGTCACACAGCAGGTCGGTGTCAGAGCCAGGCACAGAACACTAGTGCCCCAGTTCCCCACCCCAAGGCCCTGTCTGCTGTACCCTGTTGCTGGCACTACAGCGATTGATTTCACCATCATGGGTCGCAGCTGAACCACACACAAGAAACAGGCCCCCCACCATCCTGGCTTTCAATATGACCTAGAAACAAAACTATAAGAGTTAGTTTGGATCAAGGGATCAAACTCCAGCCACGTGTGCTGTGGAGGCAGAGGGGAGGGCGGAAGAGAGGAAAATGTGAGGGTCTCTGCTAGGATGGAACACTGACACTGTCTACAGCCCTGACCCGACAATCTGATCTGTGCAGCTGGGAATCTGTGATGTGTTGCACTCAGAATAGGATGTACAGATCCATCCATGTCAATCCGTCTGCAGGATCAGGGACTCCACTTTTATCAGCAAGAGAGAGAAAGGCCCAAATTAGAACCTCAAATCTGAACACTAAGGTTGGATCCAAATCCCTGGATCGAGCCTGCCACTGCAGTTTTGGGTTGGCTTAACAGTCAAAGCCAGAAGTTACCAGTTCCCCAGTCCAGATGCCAATGAAGTCCAAGATGGCAAGCACATCCTGAGGTCACATCTCACAAGCACATCACCAAAGAGGCTGGACATCAGTAAGGATTCAGCCTCCAATGTGAATGGCAGCTCCTTAGCCCATCTCTATACACCGTGCACCTCCGACAGCAGCCAATGCACCCATTTCAGGTTAGCAGTTGAATTGGCTCAGTCATATTGCTGGTGGAGTAATGTTACAGCTGGGACTGGGTAAGGTTCCCTCGTTCCACCTACCCCTACGGCTGGAGCCTGGCGTTTATCTGGGGTTCGCTGTGGGTGGAAGATGGGGAGATAGCACCCGTAGGGGGCTGTGGCTCTGCATAGAGAAGGCTGCCTTCCATCTAATCAGCGCTCATTGACAGAGGGAAGCATTTATGGGCACTCCGAAAGCTGTGCCGGCAAATTCCACTAGCAACATGCCATGGATGCGCTTTACTCTGGCAAAGAGGCCAGCTAAACATGAAGCACCCCCCTTAGCTACCCCCTTGAGTGCCAAGGTTTCATCCCAGTGCTTCTCAAGCCAAAGAGTGTCCCCCTTGCACTATAAGGCTTGCTTAACATGGAGGTCATGCACATGCCATGCGTTTCACCCTGGGCCAAGAGGCTATGGAGTGAGACCCTGGGTTTATACCATAGTGCAGCACTAAGGAGGTGTGATTTGGGTCTTCGATTGAAACGTTCAGCCAAGGTCGCACCTGCCCTGTTTCTACGGGAAGGTTCTTCCCATGACGCTTTTCAGGAAAACAAGGCACAACCCCTGTGTCCACCTTGCCAGTGCCGCAATCCCCAGCCATTGTGCAGCCAGGTCAGCTGGTTGCTGCCACAACGGCCTTTGAACATCCCGGCAGCCCTGCAGGTCACCCCCAGCCACGGTTGCGCTGGTTCAAGGCGCTCTCTCAAGCGTGAAATATATGGAAGGCAGGAAGAAGAGGAACACGTTGTAAGATCACAAGCACGAGGCATTCTGCTTCCTGGTGGAAACAAGCACCACCGCCATCCTCTCACGCGCTTCTCTTTGCCCAGCACCGTTTAATTGCAGCGCGCTGGGGAGGCGGTATGCTGAAGGGAAGGGGTCAGTACTGACTCGGAAGGAAAGAGCAATAACCAACACTGCTTCCTGCGGTACCGGCATTTCCCAGGGAGGGCTCCCAACAGCCGGGCCCGGCCTTGCTTGGCTTGCGAGACTGAAGTCACCAGTGGTGCACGGTTGCAGCGGTAGCAGCTCCATACAAAATAAGACGTGACCATAGAAACCACCGGGAGGGGAAATCTCTCTTCACCACCACCTGTTAACAGGAATTTTCCTAATCGTGGAGATGAGAGCCCACCTGTAATCCGGCCTCACCCTGAGTCGCTGTGCCCCCCGCGAGGCGAGCGTGGGCTGGGAATGCTGGGGGAGAGCTGCGCTCTTTTAAAGACACCCTCCATCTCCGACTGGCACCTCGGAGCTGTCAGGCTTTGATAAGATCCCGCAGAACGTGTGTAGCGGTGACTCAGGGAGCTGTTTAAGGAGCTCTCCTCGAGGTGACATGTGCTTTGATGACTCCTAGGCTCCCCCACCCTCAGGGAGCTGCCTACTCCATCCCTGTTAAAGACAAAGCAAAGCCCCTCTGGAAATGTAACGAGCGGCAGCTCTATTTGTAGGACAGGGACATGTCGGGCCCCTGTGGGAAGGCTGCGCCGGATTAAACCTGACAGCGAAGCCCCACAGAAATCCAGTCTCTAAAGCTACAGGGCTAGGGTGTTCTTTTACCTTCCTTCTCTCTGGCTCTCGTGGCAGGGCCGTGGTGCAGCTCACGTGACTGGCTCAGTGGCTTGACCCAGGGCCACCCTGGTCACAAGAGCTGCCCTACAGTGTGCCAGCGTCTCCACAGATGATGACAAAACACGACAAGCTTTGGCTTTGGCCCTCGGCCCCCTTCAACGTTCACGCTTTCAGGAGCCGTTTCTCTCTCCCTTGGGGCCTGATCCAAAGCCCAATGAGGTTAATTGAAAGTCTAAAAGGGATTCGAGCCTTGGGGTTCAGGATCTGGGGGTCAGCTCCTGAAAGGGGCTTGCCAGCCCTGCGCTATTTGAGCTGTAGCCTGGCATGTCCCCCCCCCCCCCCCCCGATGGCATTTAAATTGTGCCCGGCTGGCAGATTTTGATGTAGGAAGTGTCCACGGCGGCACAGCAGCCCAGCTGCAATGCCCTTGCTGTGCGCAGTGGCCGCCGTAGTGCAGACCTACAGTGTATTTTTGTACAGCACCTCGCACAACGGGGTCCGACCCTGGGCGAGGAGATCTAGGCACTACCGTAAATACCAGTCCACAAGAACAGCCCCCCGGTTTTTGAAAAACCACACACAAAACGGGCCCTGTAAAACTAGACTCGGCTTGGAGGGATCAGAACTGCCCCGAGACGTGGTCTAGTGATTGGAATGCACACAGCGCAGCTCTGATCGCATTCTGCTGACACCTACCAGGGAAATCTGTGTCAAGCTAAAACGCCATCATTACAGCAACCTCTTCAAAGGGAGTGGGGGCGAGCTGGGGGGGGGGCCTGCAGCAGGAGCAGCAGCTCACTTAGGGCTTTAATTAGTCTTCAAACACATAATGGGTTCGGCTGCTGTAAATCCACTTGACCTCTCCTATTATTAACACTCCTCCCCGTGGCTGACAAAGGCTGGCACTTGCTTTCCCAAGCACCATTGTCCTGAGATAGCACTACACAAATAATACTGGTTATTTACAGTGAACGAGTGCTGACAGGCCGCACGACACAGAAACCGAACTGCTGGCCAAGGCCACGAAACCCCCGTCTCCTGTAGGGATGGCCAGAGTACCTGTAACCATGGGATAGTGACTTTGGGGATTTCCCCTTTGGACTTGGTAACGGCTGCAAGGTTTGGGGGCGGAGAAGAGTCCTGGGATCTCCTGGCACTTCAGTGGCTGAGTGTGTGGGGAGGAAGTGCGGGGAGAGGGTGGCGGCTCAGCTGGCTTTCAGGCAGAACATGACTTGCTCTGGTTAAGCTATCTGCAGAGGGGACAGTGCTGGACTGAGTCTCCGAAGGGTTCAGTATCTGGTGCTAGCAAATATTCCTTGAGGAACCTTCGGCCAATCTCTCTGGGCCTCAGTTCCCAACCTATATAGTGTGGATGATGAGCATCCCCCCACCTTTTTTGGACTGTGAGCACTTTGGGGAAGGGACTGTCTCTCCCCCTGGGTCTGTGCAGTGCCCAGCACAAAGGGGCCCTGATCTCCAGCGTGGTCTCTGTCTGCTACAGGAAATAAATAATGACTGTGCCAGAGCCTGCGATGTTCAGAGACTCCAGCAAAAGTTGACTCCCCAAAGCCAGCTGCTGGACTCTTGTGTCTACAGAGTTACAAACTCAGCGACTCGATATTTTCCCGACCCAAGCAAATAAGCCATTTCAGGGTGCGTGTACCAGTGTTTGGGGTCTGCACCAGGCTGGGAAAAAATACAGCTCAAAATCCAATGGATAAGGATGTAGTGACAAGAAGCATGAGATCACCCCGTGGATGAGGGCCAGGATCAAACCTGGCTGCTTCCCAAGTCTAGTTGGACTCTCCTCCTAAATGCTGAGTTTCAGGACAAGGCTCTGCATTCTGGGCCCTTTCTTCAACATACCAAAAGCAACTAACTGGCTGGGACCATCAGGTGTCCGGCCAGAGCGAACCCGTTTCCGCTGGGAAGACAGGCTTCCTATGTGTTTGTGCTGCCTAGCTCTGAAGAGCTGTATTCACTGGCATAAAGAACGGCAAACAGCTGAGTGAATATCAGATCCTGAATGTTATCCCCAAACTCCCCAAGATAACAGCTTTGAGGGTTTTTTCCCCCCATGACAAAACTGTTCCTTTAAGATAAATAGAATATACAACAGCAAAATCGCACCTCTCAGCCAAACAGCTTCTCAGCTGCTTGATTTGGCAGGAGATGCTCCACAATGTTGTCACCCTAGTTCTACGCCCTCCGGCAGCCTGGCTCAGAATAGCATTAATAATATTTCACAAGTACACGGCCCCTGGGAGCCCATCGGAGCTCAGCCGCCTGTGTGCTCCTGGAAGCCAGCCACCTCCATGATGGGCAGCCTGCGCTCAATGCCTTACGTAACCTCGCCCACTCCCCCAGTTACGTAACTGGGGGAGTGGGCAAGGGGGGGAGGTTAAGAGGGAAATACTGGACAGGGCAAGCCCTGCCTTTCTGCACTGCCATGAGATCTTTGATGTCCACACGGGACAGGCAGGACTTGGGATGGGAAAGCCTCCTCTGAGACAGTGAGATCACAGACGCATCATCCCCTGGTGGAAAGTGCATCTGACCTGCAGAGAAGTCAAAGAATGAGGCTATTCATTGCTGGCCTCGGGGATGAGATGATTCCGTTTCTCATGGACTCAAGTGTTCGTCAAGGATCCGGTTTCTCTTTCCTTGTGGATAAGCCATTGAAAGAGACTTTCCTACAGAACTGCCCCTACGGACACCCAGCTGCCCTATAATGCATGGCTTTTCCGTCGAGGTTTTCAAGGAAGCCATTCAAGAAGGAGTGAGTACTCTTTTGGGAGGCTGCACGTCTTCAGTGGTCAGAGCAAGGCACTGGGAACCAGGCGCGCATGTGGGCGGGGGCCACAGCGGCACAATGCTGGGCTAGAGGGACTCTGTCCCCTGCTCTGACTCATGTGCATTTGGGTAAAGCCCTGTGCCTCTGTTTTCCCATTTGTAAAATGGGGGTGGACGTCTGGCTCCCAGAAAGGGCTGTGGGAGGCACCGGAGGCTTGCTGGCAAAGTGCTCTGAAACTCGAGGGAATACGTGAACCAATATGGCCCAACTGGCAAAACAGAGGCTGGGGGGTTTGAGTCTGGAAACCAGACTCCAGCCAAGCCCCTAACAATTTTGTGTGGCCAAAAATAGAGTCAGGATGGAATCAAAGCCTGGAACTGGGAGAATTGGGAGCTGGATCTGAGTCCATCTGGAACTCTAAAAGCATCCAGGAGATTCGCCTCTGGACTGGGCCAGGGGCCTGGATGCGGCAGTGCTCCAGTATCCAGCGTGACAGCAGTATTGCTAGGCCCGTGGTGAGTGGCCCCACAGGGTGGGGGTGGGAGGGTTTGCTTTGTGTTGATCAAGAGCAAGCCCGGGGGCCATTCAAGGAGCAGCAGGGATGGACTCAGAGGAAGAGAACCCTACCTCTCATCTGAAACGGGGGGAGGGGGCGGATTTCTATTTGGGGCTCCCCAGGATAGCAGGGAGACAATAAGGTAGCCCCAGGGCCCTGGGAGGAACAGGCAGCCCCTGGGCCTGCTGCAGGAGAGCTTAGAGCTTCTTACGCTGCGATTATCAGCTTGTGGAAATAAGCAAGAGATCAAAAAGGAGCGGAGCCTCAGCTAAGCAGTGACATGCTGTAATGAACACGGGTGGGGGCTTCGGAAGCAGCTAAACAAGCACCATTAAGGCAGCTGAGTCCTCCAGACTGATTCAGGGTCCAACAAACAGCAGCTGGCCCAGGCCACTCATAGTCCTGCAGTTCCTCATCCAATGCCCACAACACCAGTCCCTGAAAAGGGGCCCCTGACCCATGCTCCTGGTGCTGGCTTCTCACACGCACTGCCGTGCGTTAGTAACACAGGCCTTATTAACGGGGCACCGTCTGGCCAAGGATGAGAAGGAACCAGCTGCTAATGGGGCGGCGCGAGAGAGAGCTCAGTGACCAAACAGGGCTGCTGTTCATCTCGGAGGATCCACCTTGACGCGTCCCATGGCAGTGCATGACGGGAGGTGGGTGGCAGTGCTGGACTGTGGGCTCCCCCACGGGGTGTGTCCTCAGTGTTACCCACCCCAGGGAACTCCCACTCGCTGTGCTAAGCAAGTTACAGCTGTCCTGAGTGCTGGTCTACTGGGCCAGCCCTTCTGCTCGCGTAAACCAGTGTAGCTAGCACGGAAGTCAATGGAACCATAACAATTAACACCATCTGAGGATCTGGCCTTACTCCGTTCACTGAGATGATAAAGGAGAGACCTCGGTCATCAAGTCATCTCTATAAAACCCTTTGAGTGATACAGCATTCGCCCCTTCTCCGCCATATTAAACTCTTCCCCATGAAAGAGGAAGCAAAAAAGTCTTGGAGACAAAATGCCCCTTGCACTACTCAGGCACTCAGATACTGTAGTGATGGGGCCATAAAAGTACTTAGATGTGTGGGAGAGGTTCCCTACCCTACAGAGCTCATACTACAAATAAGATCGTCCAGTCTAAATATCTATTAAACAGCTGTTTGATCATCATAAACCAGACCAGTGTGTGTTCTCCCTCATGCTTGGGTCAATCAGAAGTAACTCTGGTGAGATCAAGGGCGTTTCACCAGTATCAGAGCTGCCTGAGCCAGAGAAGAATAAGGTGCAGACAGTTGGCATGGCCACAGATGAGCAGCACTTCCCAAAATCAGGCCACTTGTGTAGCTAAGTATGGAGGTAGCAGCGTAACATCAGACACCTAAGACTGAGTGCTGTGAGTGTAGTCAGGAAATGTGACCGAACCTTGGGCAGCTGGGTTTGCTAGAAGAGACGGAGGCTTTCCTCAAGGGAGGGCTAGTAGGAAAGGGTTAAAATCTCTCCAAAGCTCTTGGGTAAAGGTGACCGGGTTTTTTTTGTGCAGCGGTGCCATCTTGAATCCCTGCAATTTAGCTTACTCTGAACTGCAGGAATGGGTCTGGCTTCCCACTGATGTTATTCGCTACCTGCCCTTGAAACGGGCTGACGGGAAACCAGTCTGTAAGGAAGCTCGCCACAGGGCAGCAGAGGAAAGTGGGGATCCCCAGACAGATCGGTTGCTCTCTAATCAGTGACACACTGTTCTGCACAGTTCAGCATTGGGGACCGGACGCCACCCAGACAGCTACGAGAGGCCACCACTAGCAGCCTTTGCGTTCCAGGCATTCTGAGCGGCTGTCAGGCTGGGGGCAAGCGGACCCTGGATAGGACATTGCTCTGCACAGCTCTCCACATGCTCATCAGTCCTCATCCGCGGCATTCTCTGCTGGGCCCTCCGTGGGCTTCCCTGTGCAGAACAGATCAGCTACCCTGTGACCTCCCTGCAGCACCAGGCTCTGAACACTCACTGATCACCTGGCCTTCAAGAACTGCTGGCAGTGGCCCCTGGTATTCCTGTCCAGGCCCTCCGCCCCACCAATGCAATCGCGCTGGACTAAGCGCAGGGAAGGATGAGGAAATCATCCAAGGAGACAAGCGATAAAGCTCTCCCAGAGCCCAAGCTGTCACATGCTGGTCCCCTGCTCTGCTTCCCGACCATCCTGCCATCCGAAGCGACGTCACCCAATGTCCTGCCACGCTGCTGCTGTCCAGCGAAGTGGATTCAGGCTGACTTGCTGCTGGGTGTGAAAGCACGAACAGTCCTGGAACAGCTTTCACTTCAGGGATGCACTGAAAAATTCCAGCTAGCAGCTCTCTGCCTTCTGTCTAGCATCTCCACCCCCTTTTGACATGACCAAACCCCCTTCCCTTCCCTTCCCATCCCTCTGCCCAGCTGGCAGGTTTCCCCAGATCCATGCCAATTTCCACAAGGGAGAGAACAGCCCCTGAGGAGCTGAGGGGAGCGAGAGCAGGAGCTCTGTAAGGCCCTGCTCTGTTTAATGTACCAAAGAGACCTGAGCGAACCGGGGGGGGGGGAGTGGAGGGGGGACAGCACCCGCTAGGCATGTGGGAAGCATAGCCTAGTGCTCGGAGCACAGATCTAGGAACCACGATCTCACAAGTTCTAATCTAGCTCTGAAAATGACTTCCCTCTGGGGCCTTGGGTGAGTCATTTAACCTTTCCGTGCCTTGGCCTGCACAGAGGTCAGACTCACCTTCCTCACAGCCATGCTGCAGGGATCGCGAAGTGCTGCCAAGTGCCACACGCTAAGGCCTGTCTTACTATCTAGAGCAGAGCCTGAAAAACGACGCTCCGCCAGGCAGGTCCAAGCCAGCTGTGCCCCTGCCCGGGGAGCCATCTCTCTGCCTCCGAGCGGTGACACCCCACCCCCACCGCCAGTCTTTAACGGGAGCAGCGAGCGCACATTGGGCTGTTTATGCCTCCTGCTCGCTGGATCCCATCCCAGCACAGGACAACGTTTGCCATTGTTGGCAGCTGCCTTGGCTTCCCCTCACTATTTGCACAGCAGGTTCCCTTCGTTTTCTCCAAGAAGCAAAAACCTGCCAGTAACCAGCTTTTAACTTGCCCCTCCCGCCACAAGAGGCTCCTTGGCTTCATAGCAGGCGCCCCACCTCGGGCAGACGCCCCTCTGAAGAGCCCTGCCAAAGGCCGTCCCCGGCTAAAAGGAACTGACTGACAGCTCTCTCTGCTGCCTGCCGGCGAGAAGGTTCAAATGCTGGGGCCAGTCGGACGTCTCAGAGCTGGAACCTTTGTGTCGTTCCACAGAGTCCCAGTGCTACACAGCACAGTCTCATCTCTCTCTCAGCCGGGCTCCAAAGTGCCCTGCTGTGCTCCAGAAGCACGGGGGCCATAGGCAGCCCCGAGGGTTCACCCGTCCTTCTCCCCTTGAGTATCTGTGAAAGAGGCTGGAGCCCAAGCCTGACCTCCTGCACTGAAAAACAGAACAGGTGCAAGCCGTGCAAGGTTTCCCGCCTGGTCCCATTTCCCCAGCCCCCAATCTGCGTCAGCCTGCTTCCACGAGGCCCGCCATCTTCCAGGAGCGAACGGGGCATGTAGTTTCCAAAGCCTGCTCTGCCCTCAGTCACTCTACTGAAAGAGGTGCCAGGTGTGAACACATATCCACCGGGCACTGAATTCTCCTCTGTGATACCAAAACGACCTAGCTGAACCCCAGGCAGAAAATAACCAGCCGCAGTATCATTTCATGCATAGAGCTCGAAGTGCTTTACAAAGGCACGTAAGGCATCTCCCCATTACAGACGGGGAAACCGAGGCAAAGAGACGGGAAGTGACTTGCTCAAAGTCACACGGCAAGTCAGGAGCAGAACCAGGCATAAACCAGAGCCTTCCGACTCCCAATCCGGTGCCCTCTCCCCTGGACCATAATCCCCTAGGCCTGCTGGAAACAAGGAGGGGGGACTGGAGAGGGAGGGGATATCCTGGCCGCTCTTCTCATTCGTAATAAAACAGGTTCTGCGGGGGAGGCTGCTTGTGAGCTCCTATCAGAACGCAGAATGACTGCTCTGTCTGCCCACGGCCATTGCAACGCCAATCTCTGTACCAGTGGTTCTCAACCCGTGTACTATATGCTGGTCTCTATGTGCTATGTGGGCTGCATCCACACAACATATATACTACCTGTATGGCCCTGAGGGTGTCACATGGGCCGCAGCTGGGTGCTGATTGGGCTCCAAATGCTCACTGCTTTCTGACGTTCTCTGAGTGAACAAATTCTGTTCCAGCCCAAACCCAGCTGGCTGGGTGGTAACCACCACACCTGCCACCGGGGGGAAGACTGAATAACTGCCTCACTTAAACAGAGCCAGTAGGCGCCGCCAGTCCCAGCCTGGCCAGTAGACGGGGGAAAGTCCTACCAAAGGCAACGCAAGGCAGCTCCCTGCAGGACCCCACGCTTCACATGAGTCGCTGCTACCCCCGGGGATGCGAAGTGCAATGCAAAGCAGCCGGATAGGAGAGAAGGCTCAAACTCTTGGCCCAAGAAGCAGAGAAGGTGGGGGAAGGGCAGGAAGGACAGGGTCCTGCGCAGAGCCATCTCGAAACTGGTGATGGGCCAATCTCAGAAGGTTCGTCTGGGATGAGCCCTGACAAGTGTGGATGGCACAGAAGCCTCCATCCTGCGACCTCTGAAATCAAATGCAAACCTCGTACAGCACGGTCCAGTGGTTCCTATTCCTGTCTCTGCCCCTGCCTCACTCTGTGACCTCAGGCAAGTCACGTCACCGCTCCCTGCCTCAGTTTCCCCAGCTGTTCATTGCAGACGAGGAGACTTCTCCTTTGTACAAGGCTTTGAAGTAACGGGCTCTAGCAAGTTCTCCGTGTTCTTTACTCAGAGGGGACAAGTCCAAGCCCTCGTGTCAGAAATCTCATGAGAACAGGTTCTCTAGGGAGATTCACGGCCTTTCCCTTTCCCCGACACTCACTGATTTTGTGAGGGAGACTCTCCCTTTCTGGGGGGTGAAATTGTGGTCTGGGCCCAGACTCTGGGAAGAGGCTCAAAGGCATTCTAAAGGCATCAGTGAAAACAGAAGATGAAGCTCCCTGCACGTGCCCAACCCCTAGCAGTTCAGTGGGGGAGTTTCGGGCAAAGGGCCTGGTCAGTTCCATTTCTCCAAACTGCTTCCTCAACCCAGCGGTAACTGGGTGAAATTCTCGAGACCCTGTTATGCTGGAGGCCAGACCAGATGATCTAATGGTCTCTTCTGATCTTAAAGTCTATGAAACCTCAGTTCCCTAAATTAAAATAGAAGTGCCAACCTCTCCTGAGCAGATGTACTGCAAAACCCTTTGTTTTCCAGTTCTGCTGTATTCAGACCCACATACCCCTGCGCAGAGGAACGACTACAGCCCATTTATTTGCTGTGTCTTTGTTCCTCTGGTTTGCTTTTGTTTGCTGCTTTAAGCTGGGCATGTTTGGGTTGCATGACAAGGTCGCTGATTTCACAAGCCTTTTCCAGCCACCATCCCGCTCCTCTGGCCTCCAGCTTTGTCTCCAAACAGCCAATTGTTCAAGGAATATTAATTAGATCACAAGGAACCCAGCAAGAGGAGCCAAAACAGCAGAAGAGACAGATCAGATATGAGCCTTTTCCAAACGCAATGCGATGCCCATTAATCAGACGCGAAAATAACCAGCAGTAAACGTCTGTAGTTTGAGGATACAGCTGGCTATGTTTCAGTTCCAGGCCCAGATTCATGGAGACCATAAGTGAGAAACCGCCAGAGGAATCTAGAAAGCAATTCAATTGACTTCAAACAGGTAGAATATTTCTAACAATGCCCCCCCTCCGCCATCTGCTGATTTTAGCATCCACATGAATAAAGAGCCACCAAATAACCTTCCCCAGGCTCTGAAATGGAGAGTCGGGGTTTTCAAAGAGCTTCTCACCACCAGATTTACTGACCCCATAAAGCGGGACTTGTCCCAACGTCAGTTCTATGTCTCGCCTGCTTCCTGGTACAGACACACATTTTCCTCTGTCCAGGGCCGGTGCAACCTATTAGGCGACCTAGGCGGTCGCCTAGGGCACTAGCATTTGGGGGGCGGCATTTTCTTCGGTGGAGACCGCAGCGGCCAGATCTTCGGCCGCCCCGGTCGTCATCGGCATTTAGGCGGAGGGAGCTGGCGCAGGGGAGGCACGGGGAGGGTCGCCCCAGCTCACCTCTGCTCTGCCTCCTCCCCTGAGAACGCCGCCCCGCTCTGCTTCTCTCCCTCCCAGGCTTGCGGCGCCAAACAGCTGATCGGCGCCGCAAGCCTGGGAGGTGGGAGAAATGGAGCAGCGACGGCGTGCTCGGGGAGGAGGCGGAGCAGAGGTGAGCTGGGGTGGGGAGCTGCCGCACGGCTCCCCGGGCTGGGGGGGTGGGGAGCTGCAGCGAAGGGGGCACCTGAGGACGGACGGGGGGGGTGGGGAGCTACCGTGAGGGGGCGCCTCAGGGCGGGGAGCTGCCGCAGGGCTCGGGGAGGGCGCAAGGTGGAAGTTTCACTAGGGCGTGAAACATCCTTGCACCGGCCCTGCCTCTGTCTGTTCCCCGTGCTGTGAATTGCTGCTAGTAACAGTAACCATGCTTTTAGTACACGTTGGGACCACTGGAGGCACCCTTAAAGTGCCTTGCAACCATTAACTGAGCCTCACTGCTCCCTTGTGAAGCAGAGGAGCAGGATTAACCTCCCCTGTGCATCACAAATTCACACGGGGAGGGAGTTAGTCTAAGGCTATGGCTACATTGCAATTAAAATCCCCTGGCTGGCCCGGGCCTGCTGACCGGGGCTCCTGAGGCTCGGGCTAAGGGGCTGCTTAATTACAGTGTCGCTGTCCAGGCTCGGGCTGGAGCCTGGGTTGTAGGGTCCCACCTGCAGCCCAAACCTGAACGTCTCCACCACAACTAAACAGCCCCTTAGCCCGAGCCCACTGGCACGCACGGGCCAGCTCTGGGTGTCTAGGTGGGGAGTAGATCTACCCTACGAGCCAGGGACAGAACCCAGGAGTCTGTACTCTAATTCCTGTGCCTGAACTACCAGGCCATCCTTCCTCTCTTATTATACACACACAACTATTGTGACACACACGCCGTGATCACACACAGGGTCTCTGCAAAGGCTCTCCACATTTACCCTAACAAATCTGAGCATTTCCTGGTCTCTCTTGAAGTGAAAGCTCATTCTTACACAGCGCAAATACATGTTTTAGTGACAGCCCATGTCCTGTAGTTGTTTCCATGGGTGCAGATACACGTAGAGAGATACAAAGACAAATAGAACAGGAGTACTTGTTAGACAAATACGCATCTGTTCCACAGAGGAATACAGCTGTGAAAAACCTCTGTAGCAAAGGACAAAACCCAGGGGTGGCTTGTCAAAATTCATCTGGTTTGGGACTTCACTGAAAGTCCTAACTCAGGCCTAGGTTAGGTGATCATTTCATCCACTGCTGAAATGCAGCTACATCTGGGGTAGAACATGGCAGCTTTTTAACGCAACCTCTAGAGAAGCTACAATTTCTACTTTAACAGGAGGTGAAGAAGAATGCTGTATCCAATCAGGAAAGCTGCAGTGAGCAGGAAAATAAAGATTAGGCTGACTGGTCAATGTTGTCCTGTGAGCGGGAGCTGGGGGGAGAAGAGCCCTGACACTGAGACATTGGACCAATACCAGATTTTCCAACTCAGGTGAAAAAATTCTGGCTTTTTTCCCCCCACAGTAGAAATTGGTCTGTATCAGTAAACTGTAGTCAGATAATCTCCAACATGCTGGAAAACCGGTAAGCCCCACCCCCCAATCACACCGCACCCAGCTTCTGGTAAAAGATGCCAAGAAGCCATGCTTCAGAAATTGCCACATCACTGAAAGAAAGGACAGTATTTACCTCCCCTCTCGGACATGCCCGAGAAGCTGCGGTGAAGTCCCTCCCTGGCAGGCCATAGTTCGTTAAGGAAAGCTCCGATGTTTGCCACAGGCCCACCGTTCACTTCCTCTCACTCCCGCACTCCCCTCCGTCGGTCGCTTTTCTTTATTAATTTATTTATTTATTTAAGAACATTTTGTCCTTCTCTTTGGAACAAACCTGACCCTGGAAACCCGATCACTGGCACTGCTGATGAATGAGGTCATTATAACCTATAAAAGCCTCAAACAAACAGTGCCATCTGATTAACGCAGCCACTCTCTCGCTCGGTGATAATTAGGCACGTAGACCGGCCTCGCTTTCAGTCAGTCATAAACGCTCAGATCAAAGGGGGACATGAAATCCGGCTTTGGATGCTAACCCAGCCCAGCACTAGCCTTGGGCTTGGAGGGGACAATGGCAAGGTTGATGGGCCTAAGATTTGCTGCCCCTCCCCAATTCACTCCCTTGCATAATAATTAGTTTCAATTATCAACCTTCCCGTCCCCCATCTCTCTTTAGCCCTGCAAAAGGCTTAACCCTCCCAGCACTGGCTGATCTCCAGGGGTTTGAGGTCTTGAGGACTGGGGAAGCTAGGGGCATGGTGCTAGGGAGTGGGGACAGTTTCTAGATGCTGGGAGGGGAAGCAAGCCACCCCATGTGCCTCTCCCTGGTGGGAAGCCCCATCTTCCTCCGGGCTCAGCTCAGCTCCAGTCCTGCGTTCACTTGGGAACCAGCATGTGGGGGAGTCGTATCAGGGAGACAGGTCTGGAGGGAGGAGGTGTGAACAGCACTAAGTACCGAGGCCCCAGCTCCGATCTTCCTGTCTACATGGGGAAACGGATCAGCTGAACGCCAGCACTCTAATTATACATCTCTCCGTGTGGACGCAATTTTGGAATAAAGTGATTTCCCCCCCCCCACCACCCCATAGCTTAAACCGCTTCCAATGCAACGTGGAAAAAAAAGGTCGCTTTTATTCCAGATCAGTGCGTCGGCCCAGGGAGCAGCACCGCCAGAGCCAGAGCAGTATAATTAGACTAGCACAGCTTATTAGCAACCTCGGTTGGCAGCAAGATGCTGCTATTATCCAAAAGTTTCCAGTAAGCCAAAGGCCCGTGCCTGAGACGGCAGCATGGGGCGGCCCCACGGGGACCCGCTGCCTGCACAGGAGGTAACGGGAGCCCCGGCTGGCAGCCAGCGCTGCCGGTTGGAGGAAAGGCTGCGGGCAAGGAAGGTGGCAGTGGGGAGGGGAGTCCTGGGGATTCATGGTTCCTCTCCTTGCCCTCTCCCAGCTGCACTCTGCCCTGGCACCAGGGACCAGGCTCAGCACATCACAGCACTTCCTTCCCTGGCTGCAGCCCTGCAAACCTGCCTGTGGCCAGGACTTGCCACAGGGAGCAGGGGCTACTGGGCTGTCAAATGGTTATCAATCAGCAGCACGGCAGCTGCCAGTCTCCAAATCCCATTAACGTTAAAGTGAGTGGGACGGGATCGGCTCTTGGGCTGGCGTCGCCAGTGACTGAAAGCGGCCTTTATTGGGACTGCAGATAACCAGCATCCACTGTGTAGTTCTGCCTGTCAATTTCCCCACGGAGACCAGCCCTGTTATACAGTAGGAGCCCCCTCAGCTGGCTGCCTGCCCACCAGCTGGGATTATCAAACACCCCCAGCCCCCGGAGCTCCATCGCACTAGAAGACTGAGGCAACGTGGCCACGCCACGTGGGGGCATCTTGCCCTGCTGGGTCTGCTGTGCGGCTAAACATTGCGTCTCAGATGGGCACACAGGTGCTTTTCAGCCACACTCAGCTCTGTCGTAGAACCAAAAAACAAGGAAGCAAATCCAACTTCTAGGTTAATTCCTGCTGCCATTCAAAACCAAAACATCTGCCAAAGGGAGGAGGCTTCTAATGAGGTGTCGCAAACAATGGAGGATCCGAGCTAATTAATTGACGAGCAGAGCCGTGGAAGGACGGCCTTGCAAAATGAGGCCGATTGCCTGGTTGGTACGGCTGCAGCCTTCCAAACTCGCTTTGAGAGAGCTCAGCTCAGCTCCCACTGCAGCACGGGGCCTGAGCCCGGCCGAAAGCGTTTACAGCTCAAGTGGAATGAATCCTCTGGAAAGGCCTTTGGTATTTCAACTCCCGGCTACACCTTCAAAATCAACACGCTACGCAAACAGGGTTGGCTAATTTCATTTCAGAAACACACTCAGACCGCTGTGCGATCCTTTTTCAATCTGCTGCCAATAACAAAATAACCAGCGTGAGAGAAAAGGGTCAGCCCTAATAAGGTCATATTGAACTAACCAACAGCCTCCCGGGACGTTACTGCATCTATGGGGAGAAACGAGCTCTGTCTGATGCATGAAAGATATTGGTGTAAGAGAGGCCGTCGCTAGATATGAATTGTTCTGGGGGTACTTGGACACTAGTTTTCGGCATGCTGAGGGCCTGTTTTCATTGTGCTCTCCAAGAACAGACACACTGCAAGCACTGTCCTTCCAGTCAAGAACTGCAGGGCACCGTTTGGTGACACGCTGTGTTTTCCCCCTCACCTACAGGGGCCTGGGAACGGCGAGACTGGGATGAGATACAGAATCTGGCTACGAACACAGGCCATGTGGGGTCAGCCCCCTGCCACCATGCTAAGTCGTGGCTGCCCCACTTCCAAAGAATGGAAACCCTGGAGCAGTGGCGACGAGAGCTGCTTAGAACAGGTCGGACCAAACGGGTTTTCATCCGAATTCCCCAATTCGTCGAAACCAAAACCTTCCACAGACACCGTTTGATTTCGATGACGTCTTAGGAAAGCCAGGCAGGATTCCGACCGACCCAGCCTGCTACACCCTGGACAGCTTTCAAAACCTGCCTGGTGTCCTGCCGGTTCCTCTGTCTAACTTCAGCAACCCACCTGCCAGGCTACAGGGAAACAGGATTCCAGAGTCTGCAGTCCCAGGGGAAGGGACTTCCAGGTCCTGTGGCCACAGGCCAACCAGCCAGGCAGAGTGCCCCGGGGTCATTTCCAGAGTCCATGATCGCAGACCCCAGGGTCTTCCCTTTGATAGAGAATTTTAAATGTTTTTGTTTATATTCCTAATTGGAACGAAAGCAAAGTTGAAACATCAAATCCTCCGCACAGCTCTCCTCCCTCGATCCGCCCCACCCCCAAATCAGCAAGGGATTTGCAGAGTTCTGCTCTGTTAAATCCTGGTTCAGGTTTCATTGCTTAGATCTGAAGGTCTACCAGGGGAGCATAGAGAAACCTGTCCAGGGCACAGTCTGTGTGGGGCGGGAGAGAGGGGGGATATCAAAGCGCTTTTGTCCGCTGCAACAAAGTCATGCAGCATCTCGCCTTTTCTCTTGGGAACCAGGGAAATGCCTGTAGAGATTTCAGGGATGAGTCAGGCCCTGGGATGCTGAGGCATGTCACTCACTGCAGGTCAATGCAAGGGCTTGCTGGAGGCTCCTTCCTGGGGCGCCCATGAGTGGTCAGACAGCCAAACAAACAGTTACCACCCTTTGGAAATTTGCGTCATCACCCAGACCAGTCAGAGGCCGTCCGGAGCTCAGCAGAGTGTTGCAGGAGAGGAAGTAGTGGGTTTGTTGCCCGTCACAAGAGGATTTCGTTCAGAATTCATAGCGATGCTGTTAATCTGCATCTCTCTGTTCCCTGGAGCCCAGTACTCCACCACCCTGCACCTTGGCTCATGCACACACCTGTGCAGAGCGTGGCACCAAATCCGGACTCTGCACTCACTCACACCACTGCACTATTTCCCACCCATGTGGCACAGCAGAAAACGATTCCGCAAGGGGCAAGGAAGGGGAGAATCAGGCCCCAGTCTTTTCCTGGTGACAAACCACAAAACCCCTTTTGTTCCCAACAATCGTCCTGGGCCTCCCTCCATCTATGGAACATTTAATGAAGCCATGCCCTATAGCACTCGCACCATCCTCTTTGCATCCTTCTCCCACTCCACCTTTTGCATCTTCTCCTGCGTTGCTCCTGATGCGTGGAAATACCTCCCTCTTCACACGCACCAAATGATCTCCCTCCTCCTCCAGGAAGCCCACACTTCTCCCAGCCCTGAGGTCCCCATCTCTCAGCAACCACATAAACACAGATCTCTGCATCACCTCGGATTTTTGCAGCCTCCTGATGTACTGCATTTGAACTGTTTTGTCTGCCTCAGGTGTCCATCACACCCCGGCAGCCAGGGACCTATGTCTATCCATGTGATTGTAAAGCAACAAGAGTGCTGTCAGCCTTTAGCAACAACAAAGGCGACGGTGATGAGCAGCGTTTTGCCTTCAGCTGGACAGCTCAGAACGAGTCTGAGGAAATGCCTCTTCACACGGAGGGCGGTCACAACCTGTGGAACTCACTGCGGCAGGAGGCCAGACAGTCAAATGCTGCAAAACTTTCCACTTAAGAAGAGGCTCCCACACCTGCAAGGCAATCACTACAAGGGCCAGGACCTTCCCCCCATTGCTCGTGTCTAGATGTATTTTTGGAGAGGCTTTCACCTTGTCCAGAAACACTGACGATTGCCAGAGGCTGGACACCAGACTCGGAGGACCAACAGCCGCTCCTATTGTTTTAACCTTGCTTTACATTTAACACCAACTACATGCAAGAAAACTAGCAGCTCCAAAGACACGTGAACAGAGCAAGAGGTCAGGAACCCCAACCTGCCTTATTTCAAGGAAAGGGGACTGTGGGGAAGTAAAGGGACATAGGTACAATGTAGCGGAGGGCCAGCCTGCCCGCCTGCGTAGACAGACTTGCCCTAGCTCCACTCCAGCTAGCGCACTAACAGCACCGTGGATGTTATGGCACCAGCAGTGACTCGGACTTGCCGCCTGAGCTTGGACCCAAGGGGTCGGGTGGGCTTGGGGGGGCCAGCCAGTGCCACAATGTCCACACTGCTACTTTTAGCGAGCTAGCTCCAGTGGAGCTGGTGTGAGCCTGTCTGCTGGGGCTGGGAAGCACGCTCCCAGCTGCAGTGCAGATGTACCCAAAGAGACTCCAGTTCCTGAGACTTACCTTGCGCTTCGTAGCCAGCGAAGTGACGGGTTGCATCCCCATCCTCATCGCCAAGGGCTGACTTCAGCTGGGCCACGTTCATTCGAGCCGTCAGCTCCCCATTCCGATCCCCGATCTGCAAAGCCAAGACCAGCAAGGGAGCTGTTGAAAGGGCAACGTGCTGTGGGCCTGCGTCCCCTGCGCAGATTCAGAAAGCCCCGGCAGACCCAGGCGACAGTGCATTACGGACACAGCTCGGATATGCTCTGTGCCATCACTCCATCAGTGTCAGGCATTGTGGGACAGATGCTGGAAGACTGTTATGGTCAACACCAGTAAAGCAGTGTCTACACTCACGCTGCATCAACCTCAGGACGTCGACCGGGGCTCAAAGCCACTCAGGGAGGTGGTGTTACTGCATCACCTTAATAGGGTATTTACATCAGTGGGGGACAAATGTAAGTGTTGACTCATGCACAACCAGGTCAGTGCAAGGCAGATCACATCACTCTAACTTCTAACTTAGTAGTGTGTACTTAGCAGCTGAATGGACAGTGCATCTGTGGGGCTTGGATATGCCTGGGTCACTACTAAACCAGGGTTGGATGCTCTAGAACAGGGGTAGGCAACCTGCGGCACGCGAGCTGATTGTCAGTGGCACTCACACTGCCCGGGTCCTGGCCACCGGTCCGGGGGGACTCTGCATTTTAATTGAATTTTAAATGAAGCTTCTTAAACATTTTAAAAACCTTATTTACTTTACATCCAACAACAGTTTAGTTATATATTATAGACATATAGAAAGAGACCTTCTAAAAATGTTAAAATGTATGACTGGCACGTGAAATGAGAGTGAATAAATGAAGACGCGGCACAGCACTTCTGAAAGGCTGCCGACCCCTGCTCTAGAAGAATTCCATTCTGGAGCAGATCCTTGGGTTTTATGTTCTCCCCTAGTGATATCCCACAACAAACTGCCCCAAAAGAGGTCTTTTCTGAAAGTTAATGACACGCTGGTGGGTGACATCCTTGTGAAATGTCTGTATTAACACTACATGAGGAAACAGATACTTAATGATATTG
The DNA here is from genome assembly GCF_011386835.1 of Chrysemys picta bellii. Taxonomy (NCBI): domain Eukaryota; kingdom Metazoa; phylum Chordata; order Testudines; family Emydidae; genus Chrysemys; species Chrysemys picta. The sequence continues at coordinate 20,289,014 of NC_088808.1, forward strand.
TGTTTAAAGTCCGTGGCCAAACAGGGAGAAACAGATTCCCCGCCCAGACAGGAGAGAAGCCAGCTATTTACCTGGCTCCTAGGTAAATTAAGCAGGGTGGAATCAAAACAATGGAAGCCCCATTTACATATAAGGAGACTGGAAGCCTCCAGTCAGGGAGAAACAGTCTGAGGCCATGCTGCCTCTTGAAACCAAGTCACTGAATTCAGGAATATATAAGCAAGGACAGAAGCAGCCTTTGGCATCCGTCACTAGACAACCACAAGGAAACGCAAGCTGAGAAAGTTGGGTCCTTTAACCATGGGGTGGGAATGCAGTGTCTGGTACCTGAATATAGGTGAGAAGCCTGCTTAGGCAAAGAACTTGCACCTAGGAAGACAAGGGAAGCCAGCACCTTGTACTTCTATGGAAGGTCCTGACTGAGAGACAGTGAGCCAAGGCTGGGAAGAAGAGAGACTGGCGAGAAAAGCCATCTGGAACAAAGCCTGTACCTTGCTAAATTAAGTTTTAGATGCATGTTTTCACTTTTATTTGCTTGTAACCCTTTCTAACTTTATTCCCCTTACTTGGCATCACCTATCCTATGCCCCGTTCATAAATTTGTTTTATTTTTACTATAGACTAACTAAGTGCTGGGTTATTTACCCCAATTAAGTTAATAAGTTGCAGTGTGCTTTTGTCTCTTTAAAGGAACAAACCTTATTATTTATTTATTAATTATTATTATCTATGGAATGTTTAGATGATTCCCATTTGTTTCAGATGACCTTAAAGGAAGAATTACTATCCGACAGAGAAATTCTGGCAGCGGACTGCTCGTGGGCGCCTATCAAAACACAGGGGTCCTGAAGGGGGAATATGGGGACAGAGATTTCTGTCCTAATCCTGGATCTCCCGTAGCAGAGGTGCCACTTTGCTGTGAACGGAGGTGTTCCTGGGCAGGGTCTGAACGTTGCGATGTGGGCCACATTTTTTTTGTATTTACATCCCTTGCTCTGTCTATCTGGGAGCAATTAATGTCCCTAATCTGGCTCTTCACTCCCTAAGAGCAGACGAAGGCTAGAAATGAATGCGTGCCCTCCCCCCGTATCCCTGAAACGGACATGATTTTTCAGCACCACTCCATATTTAGCAACATGGGGGAGTTTATTAGCCACCTGCCATGAGCAACCCCCTTCCGACACTGCCCTGTAATCAAAGCCACCAGCCCACAAAGAGCACAGCATTGTAAACCCTCAAAGGCTTCCCCCCCGCCGCCCCCAGGAGCAGTCAAGGCTGCTATTGTTTCTGTCCTCCCATCCCCACTCATCTGCAATGCCAACAGCTGAACCTCCATCTGGCTGTGAGTAATCAGCGCCACGCTGGAAGACTCCAACCCAAAGCCGAAAAGTCAATTTGTTCTAAAATGAACAGGGCCAACGAACAGTGTTTCTTCTGAATGGCTGACAAGTATAATTAAGTGTATAATTAGGCTGGTGTGTTAGCCCTACCCCGAGATTTAGCCAAGCTATCAGAGGCAGGAGAATGTACAAAGCACTTATAAATGGTGGTTTCAATTAATGCTTCAAAAGGGCAATTTCGTCAACTGGGAAAAGCTTTAAAGGGACCATGGCTGATTTCCGCATATCAGGCTGCAAAGGGTAAACAACAAAGCACTTTTGCTGTCTAGATTTCTAAGCCACCTGAAAAGCCTTTGGCTTGGTCTAGATCAGAAAAGCTGCATCCATATAACTAGATCACTTAAAACTGATCTAGTTACACCAGTGTAAAACCCTAATGGAGACACACTTAAACTGGTTTTGCTCTCGCTTATATTGAGTTAGCTCAAATTGATACAAGCGAGGTTTGAACACGTTTAAATGCAGCTCCGGGGTTTGGACTCGGGTAGCTAGCTCGATAATACAGATCAGAAAAGCAACATGTCAAAAACCCCACTGGCTTGGACTTCAGGCTGTGAGCCACGTTTAGGGTGACCAGATGTCCCGATTTTATAGGGACAGTCCCAATATTTGGGGCTTTTTCTTATATAGGCACCTATTACCCCCCCACCTCCGTCCCGATTTTTCACACTTGCTGTCTGGTCACCCTAGCCACGTTCAGATCGAGGGCAAAGTGGGTGAAACTTCACTGATGCCATCTGTGGGGTTTGCCCTGGGTCTGAACGCGCCCAACGTTTGTGGACAGAGAAAAGTGTTTTCAGGGGTAGTTATATGGTTGCTTTGGCTACCGCTGGATTAGCAACTATCTTGTGCTGACGCTTTCAGTTATCTGTGCCCCAAGAGGCACTATTATATAAACATAAAAATCACGGCACACAATTTTAGGCTTGCAGATGGTATTTTTCAGTCATTTCCCTGGCAGCGGTTTGAGCCACTCGAGGCAAGAGGTGCTAATACCATCCTTAAAAGAGGAGTGATGCTTGTCTGGCTTTGGGTCAGAAATGCAGACCAAGGCCTGACTTGCTTTTTTGCCCCAGCCAGGCCTCTGTTTGCAAACCTGGGTGGAAGGCTCAGGAGAAGTGGCTTCTAAGGGGCTTCCCAGCACTTCTAAGCCAGAAATAAAGTGAGAAGAGCCACATGGGGCTATTCTGGCCCTTCCACTCTGAACCTAGAGGCACCCGAGCAAGAGCAAAAACAGGATTGGGAGGAGAAAGGTAACCTAACATTTTAAGAAGTGGTTTGGCTCTAGAATACAACACTGTGACACAAGGGGTGTGACGCTGTATGGAATACGGGAGGCACTTTATGATACTGTTGATACCAATATTATAAAATTGCAAGGAATCTGACCAGGTATGCCATGTGAGGTATCTGTGAAAATGTTATGATTCACAAAGTATGATAATCTCATGTATATGTTTGTATCACCTTTGTATTGTAAGTTATAGATATGTAGAGTCTGTGTTTCAAAACCTGTGCTGTGGTTCTGGGTGACACGCCCACACAGATTGGCATCAGCACTGCCCAGCCTGTTCAGTGGCCCATCAAGGGTCACCAGCGGTACAATGAACCCACTGAAAGGAGCCAGGGTCTACATCTATTGAGTCAGCAAGGCACGTGGTATGTCTGTGGACAGAGAACTCTAAGGCTTTTCCAGGCCATGTGCTGGGAAGCTTGTGTTTGGGACGGAGGAAGTACAAGCCACGTGGCAAAAAGACTATAAAAGGCTGCGGCATCAGCTCCATTTTATCTTCATTCCTGCTTCTCTACAAACGAAGCTCTGAACAAAAGACTGAATGACTCATCCAAGCCATGGATGTTCCAGGGGGACTTTCAAGCCAGCAAACTCACCAACACTGCCAAGAACCTGCTACATGGACTTTGAAGTCTCTGTACGTATCTGAGTGCTTTATCATTTACCAACTCCCTTCTTAGTCTTTCTTTTTTCTTTATAATAAACCTTTAGTTTTAGGCACTAAAGAATTGGCTGGGAGCGTGGGATTTTGGGTAAGATCCAACCTAATATTGACCTGGCAATGTGGGGTTCAGAAGAACATTTTGTATAGTGGGCAGAGTTTTTCAAATAACTCTCACTGTACTGGACCTAGGTACTGATTGGGAGCCAGAGAACTGGAATGTGAAAAGGGGGCAGTGTGATTTTTTTTTAACTTGATGACCAGTGTGGGAGATCAGAAGTACAGTCTGTGACTGGTTGGTGAGTTTAACTTCAGTGTTAATCACCAGTTTTGGGAGTCTCTACTCCACCTTTTGCAGCCTGCCCCCCCTTGGCATTTTCAGAGAGGGCTACCCCACGCACCCCGGGTCACAAGGGGGATGGCTCTTATTTTTTCCCATCTTTACTCAGAAACTTTCCCTGCCCCTTTCTCCATCATGTTCCTTATGGTGCCACAGGGAGCTGCCAGCCCTGGGTAAAACAATGTTTCCGCTCACCCAGAGATGTGGCCTCACATTGCATCTGAAGAGAAAAGCCGTCACCCATCTCTTTCAGACCCCCTGATCCTCTCCAAAACAGGACTGGGCTCTGAGTCAGCGACATGTTCTCTGAGCTCAGCCCAGGTCTCAAATGCGGGTATTCTCCTACGTGGTTGGACACATGTTGTATTTAGGTTCCTCTGTGCAAGCTGGAGCCCACCAGTGCAGAATAGCCTGAAAAGCGGGGCCCACCCTTTCCTTTTTGCCTTGGCAAACACCCCCCTAAAAACGTGCCGAGCAAGCAATTTGCAAACCCGGGCCGAGTTAGCCAGGTACAGTAACTATATTAGCAACAATTAAGACGCAGCTGGGGGAGGTTTCCCATGATGAGATTTTTCCAGCCTAGGTTTGCAATTCTCAAAGATAGCCCATAAAAACCAAGCACTGCCCATGACGGAAGCTTTCAAGACTGGAGAAGAACTCCCTCCGTGTGTCTTATTAGCATAATCCACGTCTTCCTCCCAGCAGGGAGATCTGGTTCGCCCTGATCCGGGCCAGTTCGTCTTACCTCCTGGGAGATTTCAAGATGTTTCCTTGCAAAGCGCAGGGCTTGGTCATGGTTCCCGAGAGAGACATAGGCATTTCCTAGACTCCAGCAAGCTCTTCCTTCTCCCACTCTGCAAAACAGGAAATCATCATCCATAGGCGTTCTTGAGACGCAGCAAAAACCAGCCATTTCAGGACCGGTGTGTTTCTGGCCTCTCCTTGGAAGCCTCAACGGCCCTGTTTCCATGCCGATTTCTGTGCCCACTTCTGCACACACAATCAAGCCTGCGGGTGAAATCCTGATTCTATTGAAGTCAATGGCAAAGCTCCCCTTGATATCAATGGGGTCGGGATTTCACTCCATATCTTATAGGGCAGCTATTTGCACGGCATCTCGCTGCACCTGGAAAAGTGGCTGCACGCTTACAAGCCGCGCGTGCAAGCTGGCTGTGCAGAATGAGGGCACACCCCCTTTTGTGAAGGCAACCAGCTGGGACAGCTGACGTGGGCAGAGAAATCACAGGCCCTGGCAAAAAAAACGGCTCTAGACATTAAAAAGCCTGGGCCAGATAATCAGTGGTGTAAATCAGTGTAGCCCATCAACTGCAATAGAGCTTCATTGATTGATGCTGGCGGGGGATTTGGCCCACAGGGTGCAGGGTCAACAGTCAAGAGGGGGATTTATTTGAAGTGCCTTGTGGATAAAATGGCCTTTTGAGAATTCCTTCCTTCCTGAGACTGGTTTTAATCACTCCAAAACCACCTTGATTTTTTCTCTCCGGTCTCCAAATCAGTTTTCCCCCTTGCCGGACTTTCCCTCGTCCTGGGGCGAGCAGCTGCCTCTGCAGCACTCCCACCCCCCCCCGGAGAGCAGAGGGGTGGGAAACTGGCAATCACTCTGGGGGTCCCCCGTGCAGCAGAGCACAGACGTGGCCGTCCTCATCTTCCAGCCACCACCAGATGTTCAGCGGGCTGCTGTCCCTGAACTCTCCCCCGCTACCCCCTGGCGATTAACCCCTTCGCTGCGCACACACGTTCCCACAGCAACAGTGACAGGGCAGCCAAGAGCAGCCCCCTTTGCTCACGGGCCAGGGGCAGGAGCACAGCACGGATCAAACACAGCAACTATGAAACCTGCCCATGGCACTGGCCTTTCAGTGGGCGGCCCCATGGGCCACACACAGACTGCAGCAGCCGACAATAACCTCAGTTACCGCCTCCTCCAGGGCGCAGCTTTTCACAGTCCACCCCACTTGACTTCAGGCATGAACCTGAGAAAGCAGGCGAGCTTTACCCCAGGCCCTGAGGGTCGTCAGGCTGTCAGAGCAGCAGGGGAAGGCCTCCCTGCACTGAGAATGCCCTACGGTCAGCCCACAGCTCTTGTGAGCCAGGGAGTGCTAGAGAGACTGCCCACTAGCACACAACGAGCCCAATGGCATGTGTAGTAAAAGGACAGGTGCCTATTATGTACCATGGAGCGGAACCCCATGCTACTCAAGGGGTGCAGGCGGGGGGACCTACGGAGCCCCCCTAAACCTGTTCATGAGGAAGACCCCATCAGGGGATGGGCTATTTGAGGGTTTCTCATTTTCAGTGTTTTGTTTTGTTTTTTTAAAAGGAGATTGTGACTCACTTTTTAGGGTTAAACATCATCCCCCCACTCCCACGTTTAAGCATTTCCTGTGAAGTAACCCCTCCGTGCTCTGCTCTCCTCTCCTCAGAGCCAGCTCCCAGGGAGGCCAGAAGCTCTTTACGGCTCACCAGCCTCCCATAAAGACTGCGCCCAGCCCCACACAGGAATGCATCACCTCTGTATTGTTCAGCCTGTGTTCGATAAACACCTGTTCCCTAGGTTTTGCTTCTGTGCTGCTTTTACTAGCATCAACCTAAACACAGCATATCCCCTCTCAAGGCCACCAGCCCCCTTAATGTCCGATGGACTCCTGGGGGGCTGCTGGGAAAGAGAACGCTCTCCATCTCCGAGCGAGCCATCAGAACCGGCATCTAACCCAATGGGATTTCTTGGTTTCTGATCAGATAGAAAATGCCCAGAAATATGCAGGCTGTCTCCATTTTAATGTCCATGCTCCATCTAGTGGCAAGGGCGCTGGGAGGATTTTTATAGTGGGGATGCAGAAAGCCATCGAACAAAGCTGCAAAGTCGGTCTGCGATAGAAGTCGTGCATTCGCTTGCCATTATTCCTTCAAGCCAGAGGGTGCTGCACCCCCAGCGCTCTTTGGCCCAGCGCCCCTGGGGACTGGAGCATGCCAAAGGCTCTTTGGAAATTGCTCTGTATGGGGCCAGTGAGTGGTATTTTCATAGCCTGATTAGACAGGAAGGCCTATTTCAACACACCTAGTCCATCCTCCGAGTGCAAGGCTGTTCTTCGTGCAGATCTGTAGCACTTTCTCCTATCTCGCTTTCACGGACTCGCAGAAGTTAGAGCTGGAAATGACCCTTCGTATGGCTACACTGCGATCACGGGCTGTGACTGCAGCTCCTGTAGACCTGCCGCCCATTCCTCTCCCTGCCGGCGCAGAGTTGTTCTTTACATCCCATTCAAGGGGTCGGTCCTGGGGCTCGTTTTGTTCAACATCTTCATTAATGATCTGGATGATGAGATGGATTGCACTGTCAGCAAGTTCGCAGATGACACTAAGCACAGGGGAGAGGTAGATAGGCTGAGGGGTAGGGATAAGGTCTGGAGTGACCTAGACAAATTGGAGGATTGGGCCAAAAGAAATCTGATGAGATTCAACAAGGACAAATGCAGAGTCCTGCACTTAGGACGGAAGAATCCCATGCACTGCTACAGGCTGGGGACTGACTGGCTAAGCAGCAGTTCTGCAGAAAAGGACCTGGGGATTACAGTGGACGAGAAGCTGGATATGAGTCAGCAGTGTGCCCTTGTTGCCAAGAAGACTAACGGCATATTGGGCTGCATTAGTAGGAGTATTGCCAGCAGATTGAGGGAAGTGATTATTCCCCTCTATTCGGCATTGGTGAAGCCACATCTGGAGTACTGTGTCCAGTTTTGGGCCCCCCACTACAGAAAAGATGTGGGCAAATTGGAGAGAATCCAGCGGAGGGCAACGAAAATGATCAGGAGGCTGGGGCACATGACCTATGAGGAGAGGCTGAGGGAACTGGGCTTGTTTAGTCTGCAGAAGAGAAGAATGAGGCGGGATTTGATATCAGCCTTCAACTACCTGAAGGGGGTTCCAAAGAGGATGGAGCTCGGCTGTTCTCAGTAGTGGCAGATGACAGAACAAGGAGCAATGGTCTCAAGTTGCAGTGGGGGAGGTCTAGGTTGGATATGAGAAAACACTATTTCACTAGGAGGATGGTGAAGCACTGGAATGGGTTACCTAGGGAGGTGGTGGAATCTCCATCCTTAGCGGTTTTTAAGGCCCGGCTTGACAACGCCTGGCTGGGATGATTTAGTTGGTGTTGGTCCTGCTTTGAGCAAGGGGTTGGACTAGATGACCTCCTGAGGTCTCTTCCAACCCTGAGATTCTATGATTCTTCTACGGAATAGCTCCTTCCATATGCCTCACAAGCAGTAGATCATTCTCACAACACCCCTGTGGGGTGGGGATTTGTAACCCTATTTTATCAATGAGGAAACTGAGGCACGGCGTGGTGAAGTGGTTCCTCCAAGTACCCTAGTGAATCAGTGACAGAGCCAGGAATAGAACCCATGAGTCCTGATTTCCCAGTTCACTACTCCACCCCTTGTGTGAAAACCCTCGTTATACACAGCCCAATATTCAACTGGGCCTGGTTTTGGATGCCCAGCTTGGGCCGATTTTCAGAAGGGGTGGCGCATCCGCAATGCCCATTGACTTCATCTGGGACGTGGGTGCTCAGCACCTAGGAAAAACAGGCCCTTTGTGGATGTCCAATTTGAGACACCCTCTTAGCGAGGCCATGTCCACTCTTTGGGTGCTTTGACCACCCCCTTTGATGGCACAGTAGATCATTCAACTCAAATGCTCTCCCAGCTGGATTCTTCCTTCTCCATTTTGCAATGCTCATTTCTTCTAGTCATTTGCCAATTCCTTCTCTTGAATCTTTTGCTCTGTATGAAGCTGAATATCCATCTTGCTCAGGTTTTAAGAGGGTCGTTCGCAGAGATCCTCAACAAGCTGGCTGAAAATTCAGTTAAGGACTTGCAAGAGACTCGAAACCCGGCGTGGCAAAGCTCAGGAGACAGGAAAACTTCACCCAAGGCTGGAGGTAGACGCCGTAACACGTTGGTAATAATTTATCTATGGAGCAAAATGCATTTCCCTACCTATTCCGGGTGACACACCATTTGTTCCCAAATGCCATTTCTGGTCACATCAGAGTGGAATCTTATCGCACCTTCTCAGAGCTTCCATTATGAGCGAGACACAGCGGTGGGGCTTTTGGGTTCATTCACTGCTCACTTTGTTCCTTAGGGAGAAGCTATTTTTATATCCCAGCGGGTGCTCACCAGGAGGTGGCTGGGAAAAACAGGAGTAGCAGCTGGGACAGAGGGCTGAACACAACAGACCTTTAGTAATTCTCACCAGAGAGCTGATATCACCCACATTAACACAGCTGGGCGTGGGGCTTTGCCCCCATTGTAGGGGCTGGACCATAGGAAAGGTTTATGAGTCTGCTAGTATTGCAGAGCTAATGGTCTTAGTCCTTTAGCCCTAGAGGCTCAGGCTTTTAGTCTGAGAGACGCCAGGTTCGATCCCCACTGAAGCCATTATACTAACAAGACACAGATACGGTCCCAAATCTCTCACCTGTCCCCCAGCTCCTGCGCTATCAGCAGGTGCTTTAGATGGTACTCGATGGCTCGCTCGTAGTCTTGGAGCAACGTGTAAGTGTTTCCGAGGCTGTAGCAAGCCTGAGCTTCTACTGCTTGGTCTTTCAGTTGTCTGGAGAGTTGGAGTGTTTTCCTGCAATAAACAGATGGAGACACAGACACATTCATGCACAGCACACCTGCAAGCCAGGGAGAAATGCTGATCCGCTGAGGGCAGATTCCTCAGGGAGTTTATTTGAAGCCAAAGAATGCCACATTCTAAGGAGGTGGGATTCCAACTCGTGTAGACACGCACTGGAGGTGGGATTCCAACTCGTGTAGACATGCCGGTGCTAGCTTTGACCGAGTGAGTGCACTAAAAACAGCAATGTAGCCACTGAGCGCCAAGTATGATCTCATCCAAGGTACATGCAGGGTGACTCGCTGCTCGGTCAGAGCTAGCGCGGTATGGCTACCCAAGGTGGAAATTTTCTCTCCAGCTCTAGTGTGGACATCCCTAAGACCTGCTGATGGCTGCCCCCGTCTTCCCAACCCAATGCTGTACCTCCACTGGCTTCAGTGCTTTACACCAGGGTGAATTTAGCCCCATTGTATCGATAAATTCAGCTCTGCTCTGTCAAGCAGAACCAACGGAGATAAGTTTTGGGTACGTGGAGGTCTGCAGAAAGGCTGGAGACTCTGTCACTCCTGTTACCCAGCAGCCTGTCCCTGCTCTTTTGGAATGTAGCCTCCTTGTGCACAGCAATTCCAGCACCAGCACGGCAGAGCGTTGCTTTGGAGAATCTGGGAATTTGGACTATAACAACATGCACCAACTATCCTCTGTACAAGTTACAAAAGTGGCCAGCAGGGGGCGATATGATGCACATCTCAATTGGGAGCCAAGCGCTGGCTGGAGAAAGACCAGACAGACCCTCCCTCGAACCGGCTCCTGTTCCCTGTGGGTGGCTTATACCTAGTGCTTGAAGCCCTGGGATGCATTACAACAGACCTGGGTTCCCGGGGGAATAGTTTCGCTCAGCCTGGCTGCTCTTGTGCATTCCGCAAAGGCAGAGAGCCCAGAGCCCGGCCTCTGCTTCCCCCAAACAGCCGTGGCACTTACTTGTAGTACTCCGCCGAGATGTCAAACCTGCCGAGGAAGATGTGCGCATTGCCCAGGTTGCTGTACGCTCGCCTCTCGGCCGCTTTGTCCCCAAACTCCTTGGCGATGGCGAGTCGCTGAAACAGACACAGGCAGGCGCGTGAGAACGCATCGACTGCAGCCCCAGCGCCTCGGGGAAGCATGTGCTACTGCTGGCAACTGATGCCCTCTCTCCAAGGCCCAGACCCAGCCAGCCACTGTCAGCCCGCGATGGTCCTGCTGGCTTACAGGTAAGCGTGTAGTTAAGCAGTCAGCTGGATGGGGGAGCAGGGCCCAAATCAGCTGGAGAAGCGACGCGGCTGATCACTCCGCCGTAACGCCCAGGAGGGGTTCTGTCGTGCCGCTCAGGGACATGGGTGCAGAGCGAATCCCCTCCCCAACTGGCTTCGTCTCACCGAATCCCAGCCCCGCTCCTCATCCTTCCCTCCCTAGCTCTGCACTGCTCCAGCCGGGCCCATGTCTCGACCCTTAATTGGTTCTGCCCCACCCTCCCCTCTTCTCCCTGCTGCACCCTGGGCTTTGCACTGAGCCTGGAGCAGTGTCCCACGCCCTCCCCCTCCTCCCAACCCCATTGTACCTGGTGCTGTTTCTGCAGTTCCTCCCCCGTCCCGTCTTAGTCACTATCTATTGAGCTCCACGCGAGTTGGCCTGACTTGCAAAGGGGCTGAGCTCCCTGCAGCTCCCTGGGAAGTATATGAGCCTGAAGCCGCTTGCAGCAGGGGCCGTGTCACCGCACCCATTGGCCGAGCATTACAGGCCTTTGTCACAACACACATTCCCGAGGAGATGCCTTGTCAGCAGCTTGGTTAAACGCATTGTCGTCGGCAATTAGAACGAAGACTGGTAGGAGTTCAGAATGGAAGAGCCCTGCTTGGTTACCCACAATCTGCACCCACGCTGTTTAGAGAAACTGCCCGTGTGGTTCCAAGCAACCCCCCCTGCAGGGCTGTAGGCCTGGCTGCCCATCCCAGGAAGGGGAGGCCATGCCCAGAGGCTGCCAAGCTGACCTGCTCCAGGCAGCTCTCCATCCGGCCGTCGGCCTGGGACCCCCCCCTGCTGGGGCCCACTCTAGGATCCAGCCTGCCTTCTGTAGCTTCCCCCAGCTGATCTCTTTGGCCTTTGTAGGAATCAGGTGCTCTCCAGGCAATCTGGCACCTTGCAAACTACCGGGCTCCACTCAGAACACAGCTGGCTGGCTCCAGCCCTCTGGCCCCTATGGGGGAAGACTACGCTGTTACAAACCTACTGGGACTTATCCCATCCCAGATACCTGCTGCGCTGCTAAAGACAGCCTGTGTGACCTCCCCGCTTGATGCTGCTCCCGCCGCCGCTGACACTAACTCAGGCCAGTTGGCATGGCAGGGCCAGTCACCGGGTGGCCGGGTTACTCTTTGGTTGGGAAATCCTGGCTCCATCACAGCTCTGACTGTGTTCCTTCCCGGGGGAACTGTTCCATGCTGTGAGGTACCTGTCCCAGCAAAGATGGGGCCCAAGATGGGGCTCTCTCTGCTTGCACTGCCTGGGTAAGGCAAGGAAGCTGGGTGCCAATCACTTCCCAGTGGGCTGTTTCAAGCAAAGGAGGCGGCAAATCATTTCCTTCTGCAGCACTGAGTCAAACGGTCTTGTCCTGTAAGGTTTCGCTCTGCAGCAGGTTACTTAGCACCGCGGATCCGGCTGAGTCTCTCCCCACTCCGCACAAGGCGCGTTGACGTCGGGGGTGGGTTTTAATCCAGTTTCTTGTTCAGGACAATAGCCGGCCCTGGCGACTCAAGGCCTCTATTTATGCCCAGCCCGAATCCTGGAGCTGCCTCCCGTCTGCCCAGCGGACATGCCTCACCCCTGACGAGGGGAAGGACGGCTCCCAGGCTTGGGAGAGGAGCTCATCCCCGGGTTCTCTGAGCAGTGCATCGATCGGGGCAGTGGTCGGTATGTATATTAAACGTTTATACCTCAGGCAAATTGTTTCTGTGGATTGGTAAAAACACGGGCCTCTGGGAGTGGCCTCCAAACACCACTGATCTGTCTTCTGAGCACCAGGAGCCACCTTCAGCGCTCTGGTTCTCAGGGCTCTGGGCTAAGCAGGGCTGGCTCCAGGCACCAGCTTACCAAGCAGGTGCTTGGGGCGGCCACTCCGGAGAGGGGCGGCACGTCCAGCTGTTCAGCGGCAATTCAGCGGACGGTCCCTCTCTCCTGCTCGGAGCGAAGGACCTCCCGCCGAATAGCCGCCGCGATCGCGATTTTTGTTTGGCTGCTTAGAGCGGCCAAAACCCTGGAGCCGGCCCTGGGCCTAAGCATCTCCTACTCGGGGAGGGAGGCAGGGATAGCCCATCACACACAGAGTTTACCTTGCAGGGCAATATTCCCGATGGTGACCGATGACTATTTTTTGGTGGTTCTTTACATAGCCTGTCAGTAACACGTGGCTAGATCGCCTCATCTGACAGCAGCTGCCACGTGAGATTTTGCCACCTTCGTGTTGAGTGCCACCTTACTCCCACTGGCTTTGGTGGGAGTCAGGAGCTACTCAGCATGAGGAAGGGTGACAGGATCTGGGGCATAGTGTCTGTAATGGGAGATGAAGGATATGATGCAGCTAGGGGTGAACGGACCAATGTCTAGTTCCCTTCTGCAGGCCAGGCACAAAGACACGTCTGAGGAAGCGACTGGATCGCCCACGCCCTATGAGAACGATTGACACCCTCCTTACCTCTTTGTGGAAAGCCGTGGCTTCGCTGAAGTTCCCCAGCAAGTACTGGGTATTGCCAAGGTTCCCATAGGCTCGGCCCTGAGCGGCTCTGTCCCCAAGCTCCTTCACCAGAGACAGATTCCTCCTGCAAGAAATCAGAGCAGCACGTGCGGTCACTCTCAGCCAACAGGCATCCGGCTCCCATCGACCTTAACATGAGATACAGAGAGCCCAGGGTCAAAGTAAGGAGCTCTGAGGGGACACAGCTCTCCCGGGCCTGGGTAAACATCGCCCCTCACAGAGCAACAGTCTCAAGTTGCAGTGGGGGAGGTCTAGGTTGGATATTAGGGAACCCTATTTCACTAGGAGGGTGGTGAAGCACTGGAATGAGTTCCCTAGGGAGCTGGTGGAATCTCTATCCTTAGCGGTTTTTAAGGCCCAGCTTGACAAAGCCCTGGCTGGGATGATTTAGTTGGGGTTGGTCCTGCTTTGAGCAGGGGGGTTGGACTAGATACCTCCTGAGGTCTCTTCCAGCCCTGATATTCTATGATTCTATGATCTGCCCCTCCTCCTCACCTGATGTGGCGAGATCTCCCCCTCCCATTTCAATCACCTTTAATCGCTGGGGAGAATGGCGCTTTTACGCCTTCAGACACAAGTGAGAGATTCCACCTTGGGACACTTAGCATTTCACACAGGCCAGACCCTTAGCCGGCCCAAACCAGCGCCACTCCCTCAACTTCGGTTGAGCTGTGCTGATTTGCAGCAGCTGCCTGGGTGTTGAAACACCTTCAGGCCTGGTAAGAAATCGCAGGACTTTACAAAGGGAGAACAGTGTCATTATCCCCATTTTACAGATGGGGAAACCGAGGCACAGGAAGGGGCCGTTACGTGCCCAAGGTCACCCAGCAGGCCAGCGGCAGAGCTGGGAACTGAATGCATTACCACTGGTGCTGCTTCAGTGTCCCTTATTCTAACCATCTCTCCTTACACACAACTGCCCTGCTCAACCAGAAGAGCAGATACCTTCATGCCCAGAGTTATCTCAAAGAAAAGCCAAGGACAGCGTGTTGTTTTCAGCTTTGAAGTACAGTTTCTATTTCGGGGGATGGTCCTTGGGAGTCCTGCTCTGCCTCAGTTTCCCTGTCTGTCAAATGGGGATGATTCATCTCTCGTTTGTACAGTGCTTTGAAATCGATGGGGAAAAAGAGCCAGAATAAGAGTCAGATGTTATAATTATTATTAAACTTTGATGACGTCAGGAAGAAGCAAGAGAAACAGGAAAAAAAAAAAAACAGGCAGGGCCAGGAGCTCTGAGCCATTTCTCTGCCTGCCTTCCCAGCGCCGGCAGCTGGGATGCATCGGAGATGAGCATGACTGGATGCAACACTGCAACAACAAGCGCAGTCAAACCCTCTGCAGTATCCGCTCAGCACGTTCAGAGCAGCCTGGCTGCTTCGGGCTGGCATGAGTTCACCCAGCAGATGCTCGACATGCACCTACTGCTCCTGGGCAAAAGGACGGGGAGCTAGATGCAGGCGCTATCACGTCTGCAGAGACGAGAAGACTGATTTAAGAGAGATGCTCGTCTCTCCCTTTCAGACAACAAGGGTTATTTTTAAAAACCCATTTCCTTTACCGAAGTAAAGATCAAAGGGGAGAAACCTTGCAGTTAGTTCTAAATAAGCCTAGCGACAGCATTCCGGCACATGCCATCGCAAACATATCTGCAGCCAGGTGGAAAAGGCACAGTTGTTACTGTGGGGCACGCTGCAATGCCTCAGGACTTCACGGTGACAGAACAGGAAACTCTTCTGCAGAAACACAGGCCCTGACCACTTGAACGAAAGATGACTCTCCATTAGCCATTGCAGTATAGGGCCAATGATACACAGTTGAAGAGTTCTAATTCTATCCAGTAGAGGGCAGTGGTGTGCACACAAGCGAGTTCGTGAGTAGATTCCGCCCGCCAATGATCATACTTTGTAGAACATTGTGGCCTCAAAGCAGATGCTCAGGGACGGAATTTAACTGCGTGTGTTACAGTTTGACCTACTCTGAGCTATACTCAAGACAGGTAAACTTAGAAGCTTAGTTTGCAACTCTCTGAAAGGAGTTTTGTTTTATTTTTTTTTTTAATTTAAAAAGCCTGCAATCTTTCCTCATCCCTCCTTCTACAGAATCCCATTCCCACCCCCAGAAACCCCCGGGCAAAAATTAGTCAGAATTATATGAACTGCCAGAAAACACCATCCCCACGGATTATTCTGGCTTGATTAAGAGAAGGATCGGAGCACAGACAAACGACATCCGACTCTGGCACATGAGCTCGACTCTGGCCCAGCTTTTCCTCTGCTGAGCGCAGTGTTTCTGCATCGCTGCTCATTCTCACGCAGCTGCCAGATGGGACAAAGCAGTTTATTCGGTTGCTTCTCTAAGCAGGTGCGCATAACAGTATGTGCAGCATTTGGGTCCCTTTAAACCTCAGCTGCTGAACCAGACCCAGCTGATCCCACCCACAGAACAAACATTCCTGTTCCCCTTTATCCTTCCAGGGAAAGAGAAAACTATAAGCCCTCTGCAAAAATGTGCAAGGTGTTTCCTTTTCCAATTGTAGGCACGGAAATGGTACCACACTATAATATCCATAGTAAAAGGAACAGACACAAATTCTAGGGGCCATAATGCAATTGTTGACTAACACTTCGTTCACTAAGGGTCATCACAAACTCTCTATTCCCCAGCAGTCTACCCCTCCTTTCACTTTGCTTATCCCACTCGCTTGACACGATTCCCTTGCTGTACTATGTTATTTCAGCCATCTTGTATTTGAGCTCACTCAGACTAGCGCTGGGGACTGCAGTTTGATGTACCATCAGTCAGCTCGCTAGCTTTATCTCCTGACACTATGTGGCAGGGGAATGAAGTTACAAGGGTTACAGGCACTGCACATTCTTAAAGGGGAACTGAGCCTGCTTCACAATAGAAAATAAGAGCGATTTAGGATTTCAGATCCTTGGCAAAGGATAATGTAGCAGGATATGATTATCAATACTTTGCAGCTATACAGAGCCTTTCCTCAAAGGATCTCAAAATACTCTGAGATGTTTCAAACACAAGGTGGGTGAGATCATCTCTTTTATTGGACCAACTTCTGTTGGAGAGAGAGCAGCTTTTCAAGCTCGAAGGCTCATTTCTCTCCAACGGAAGTCGGTCCAATAAAAGATATTACCACCCCGACCTTGTCTCTCTAATAGCCTGGGGCCGACACAGCTTCAACACTGCATTGAAATGTTCAATGACGTTTCACACAATGTGGAAACTGAGGCACAGAGAGGCCAATAGCCTGATTTTTAGAGGTGCCGAGCCCCCTATAGGTGCTCAATATCGTGGAATATCAGGCCAAGAGACTTGCTCAACTTCTCACACAGAACCCGAGAGAAACCTAGAAGTCCTGGCTCCCAGGCCCCCTACATTAACCAGAAGTGCCTGTCTCCTGCCTCGCCATTTACAAACTATCAATAAATACATTTCAAAGAGGTCAAAAATCCAATTCCTCCTTTGATGGCCTGCCAAGAGTAGAGTCTCTCTTCTGCCCGATCCCATAACATTGCCAGCACCTCAGGCAGGCTGAGGGATGCAGCCCTTTGAACTGGCAGAGGTATCCAATGCCACTGCCAGCCATGGGAGAATGAACTCCAAGCTCAGGTCTTGGCATCTAAGTTCCCCTTTAGTGCAGGGGAAGAAGGGTCTTCTCCAGGAGGCACTGGGTGAGGGTCTCTGACCTGTGTTACGCAGGAGATCAGCCTAGATGAGCCTAACTTCCAGCCTTAAAATCTCATCAACTTTTACTTTCCTCCCCCCTTCCCTCTCCCCCCACTTTCTGCCTTTATTCTCCTCTCAACAGCCCATATGGGTGTGCCCCACCCTGCCAAAGAGGTGAGCACACAGGCCCCTCTACAGGCAGGCAAGCAGTCCTTGGGTCAGCCAAAAGGGGTGGGTAGATGTGGGGATCACTGCGGAGGAATGCACAGCGCTCCCCTGCCCAAAAGCTCAGCCAAATCCCCCCCCAACCCCGAGGTCCTTGCTGGTTTAGTCAGGCGGGACCCGGTCGCCTTCTAAGTGGAGTGCTTTAAAGAGGGCTGTATGAAAAATGACTTGTCACAAGCCCAGTGCTGTTATCTTTCACCTGTCGGCCATCACCATGCTTCTGCAGCTCCCCAGAGCTGTCATCAGGACAGTAACAAGACACATGCACACAGCGCTGGAATGATGCACTCATCAGACCGAGCACTGATAGAGTGCCAGACGCTTTGCAAGTTTGCCACGCGCATGATTGCAGCCGGGTAAATTACTGCTGACCACAACGGGGCTGTCTGTGCAGCCCCGTCCCCCGCAGATCTGGGAAGGGTTGGTACTTACTCATAGTATTCCGAAGCTCTCTGCAGCGTCTCCTTGACTTCTGGAGGCAGGGACCCTGGGTCTTGGGCCATGCTCCAAGACAACTGCTTTCCCTTTGCATGGTAAACATTGCCAATGTTATACAGCGCTCTAGCTTCACCTACCTAGAAAGGAGGGGGGAAACCACAAAAGAGCAGGTGTTACACTCCACATTGCAATGCCAAACTTCCCGTCTCTGGGCAAAGGGCAGCTAACCAAAAGCAAGGGCAGCCTTGTAGACCATTACAGCTTCATTTTAGACGCTGAGTCTGGGGGACTGGATGAATCCAAGGATTGTTAAAAGGACTAGAACCTGCCACCTTTAGGTCGCCAGTTTAAAGACAGCCCAGGTCAATGATCCCTAGCTCTTACCTAGTGCTTTTCATCAGTAGACTTCAAAGTGCTTTACAAAGGAGATCCCTCTCATTCTCCCCCTTTTACAGATGGGAAAACTGAGGCACAGATCGGGGAAGCGATTTGTCCAAGGCCACCCAGCGTGCCAGTGGAAGAGTGGGGAATAGAACCCAGGTCTCCTGAGTCCCAATTTAATGCTCTATCCACTAGGATTCACCGCTCTGAAGAGAAACCAGTAGTGACCGCAAGTCCTCATCCGATGGCTGCTTGGTGGCCTACGTGCAAAGGATGGTTTCAGTCCAGCCCCTCGTGGATGGGGACCATGGAGACTTCTATCTATACATATAACAAGCCCAGCACAGGCAGGAATGGTGCCAGCTATCCCACAATGCTCCTTGCCAATCTCCTGTGGGCGCGGAGCGGGAGTTCAACCCCTGTGACTCATACACTGACTGGCCTCTCTGGTGAAACTGCCAGCTCAATGCTCCCAAACGTGGTGGGGTTTGTGTGTGCGAGAGAGGGAGGCGTGGATGCTGGTCCCCCAGGAACTGGGCTGAGAGACACCCGGTTCATTTCACATTGGCCACCAAACAGCATGCATCAGAGAGACAGATCGGGAAGAATCCCTTTCCCTGACTCTACAACTGATTTTCAAGAACCATCCTGGAGTTCGCTGCTTGGCCCCATTCTGTGAACTCAAGGACTGTGAATCTCTATTTATTTGGGTTCAATTTTTTCTTTCTGGGGGAATCCATTGCTTCCTGGGTATTTTGGGGTTTTCATTCCAGGAATGGCCTGCCCACATTTTCATCCATTCGCACATTCCCTACTTCCTCTGCCACTAGCTATCCTGGTAACAGATCTGTAGCAGAAAGGGAGGGCGATACGGTCAGTCTCCTTCCAGAGCCAGCTTCAATGCTGTCCCAATTGTTGGCTGGCAGGAGGAGTCTTTTAAAAGCCAGGGAATATTTCCTGTTGGGCATTATGGATCAAGTACCTTGTCTCCCTGCTCCTGAGAAATCTCCAAGTGTCTCTGGCAACAAACGATGGCTTCATCAAACTGCCCAAGTATTTTCAATGTATTCCCAAGGTTGCCACTGGCCTTGGCTTCTCCGATACGGTCCCCAATGGTTCTACAAGATGACCGAAGGAAGGGGAAGGGCTGTTATAAATGCTGGGACTCAGCAGACAGAATTCAATCATACTGATGCTTAAGGCTGTAGCAGGAGTAGGCAATGAACCCATCCGCTCCTACCCTGTATGCAACGTGTGCAAACAGAGGGAGAAAGCTCATTTAGTCTTGGAGACCGATTTTTGCTTTCCCTCTGGCAGTTGTTGAAATCCACTAGCCCCGCCCAGCCCAGGTACCGGTTTTACACCAGTGTCTGGAGGCAGGCAGGTTCTGAAGCCGCCCTGCAGAGAGTGCAAGTCACGCAGGGACAAATGCCACACCATGCTGCTCACCTGGGCCACCACATCGGTGCTACGTCCTCTGCAGAGTGTGGAAGGTTCTCGGATATTACAGTAAATCTAACCAACTGCAGACAGAGAATTGTCCCGTTTTTAAAGGTGTTTATTAAACGGGTCTTGAGGCCACATTTTCAGCAGGACTCCTTAATTACCCCTCAAAAGGCGTGGTTTCAGCTGACACAAACCCGCTGCGTGGGTGGGCCAGTCAGCGTTCCCTCTTTGCACACACAAAGCAGACGTGTTTGCAAATGTTGTTGGGGGCCTTTGGAAAACCTGGCCCAAATTACCAACTACGATGCTCCATGAGAAGGGGAGCAGCCTTGGTGTAATGTGGTGGTGCTGAAAGGATGCTTATTTTTTGTTCCTAAAAGCTGGTCCCATGAAACCCACCTTTCGCCACTATTCAAAGGACCAGTACTGGTGTCTTTAACTGAAGGTCACCTACAATGACACTAGAAATGGCCTGCACACCTCAAGGCAGGGAGTCCGACTGGAGGTGGCCCTTAGAGCGACTGTTAGAGGAGACAACAGATGGCCGTGCACTGCTTTTTGCTCTGGCCTGGGCGGGATGCCTTGCTGCGATGGGCTCCGCTATAGTGACACACACACACACCCCCCAGCCAGGGAAGAAGGTATTTTGGGGAGGGGTGGATTAAGATTTTAAATGGGCCCCAGACCTTCCTCCCGATATCCTCCGCCACTTTCAGACTCCTCGCTCTCCTTCCCAATCCCATACCCCGCGCAGACTCTTCCTCCCTGGCTCCTTGATTCTCTCCAATCACCCACCCCCTGGTGCCCCAGAGCTGTTCTCAGTTGCAGTGACCGGTTCCCTCAGGTTGCTGGCCTGGGATCCCAGGGATCTTGCCTTAACTCGAGCCCCGACTGATCGCGTTCACAGGCACGCTTACCTGGCTAGAGTGAGGTCATGCTTATGGTATTCCAGGGCCTTGGAATATTCCTTTAGGTAGAAGTAGGCATTGCCCAGCTGGCTGTAGATAGCACTAAGAGTCTTCAGATCCTCTGTCCCCACTTGTACCGCTGCTTCGAAGAACGCTGCTCCAGCCTTGAAGTCCCCAGCTTTGCACAGTCGCTCTCCTTCCAGGGCTAGTTCGAGGCAGGAGGCTTCCATTCTGTTAAAATCAAGAAGATCATTTCCAGATGAGCCGAGCTCTGGAGTTCCCACCTTTTTACACATTTTGCTGAGAGTACAAGGAACAAACATGTGATGCAAACCACAGACTGCCCCTGCCCAGACAGAAGGCCCGACACTCTGAAGGCAAGGGAGAGCCAGAATAGATTTTAAAGATTAAAGGCAAATTTTTCAAAAGTTTGATTGAAAGTCAATGGGATTTAGGCTCCTAAGTGCCTAATTGATTTTTATTGAATATTGAATGTGGGACTTGTGCTCTTGGGTGACGACTTAGGAACTTTTGAAAATTTTGCCCTAAGTGTGAAGACGCGGGGAAAGGGAATTGTACAAAACGCTCCATACAGAATAACTGCCTTCAAAGGGCAGTTGGAGTGATCCACCCATCCTCCTTTCCTGACAGTCAGAAGTTTAGGGTTGCCTCGGGCATGGGGTTGTATCTCGGACCATCTTGGCTAATAGCCATTGATGGACCTATCCTTGATCTCATTCTTCACCGAACCCAGTTATACTTTTGGCCATCAACATCCCCTGGCAATGAGTTCCACAGTTTAACTTGCCATGGTGTGGAAAAAGTACTTCCCCTTGTTTGTATTAAACCTGATGCCTATTTAAAAAACAAACAAACAAAACAGTGAACACACTTCAGACTCCTATTGAAATAAGAAAAAAACAACAACACTCCGCACATCGTGGGCACCTTCCATCCAAGGCTCTCAAATGCTTCACCCTCATTACATTTAGCCTCCACACCCCTGTGACGCACACTCTTCATGCTAGAGACGGAGAAACCAAGGCACAAAGGCTGAGTGACTGGCTCAAGGTGGCACAGAGAGTCTGTGGCAGAGCCAAGCTCAGAACCTAGGTCTCCTGACGCTAGTCTTGGGCTTTAGCCACAAGTCCATCCTTTCTAACAGCTCTCTGAACCGGCTTCAGTTAGCACATGTAAATAGCCCAGGGCTAAAGGGTTATTGGACTATACCAATTAGGAGTGCCCATCACTGTCACCAAGGGGACCCAGGGGCTATTTCCTGACCTGCTCTCACCATCTGCCAGTATGACCGGCTCCTCATTCCACTGCACAGCAAAGTTGTGTTGCTTCTCTTCCTCCCCAAGCAGCCCCTGATCTACTTCCTGGCTATAACAAAATTATTAATCATGTTTTTATGGCAGTGCCTAAGGGCCAGCCAAGACTGGAGCCCCTGGGGCCAGGCACTGGACAAACAGAGTGGTTGACGGTCCTCACGAAAGCTTGCAATTAAATAGACAGGGTAGACCCAGGGTGGGGGAAGGGGTAGAACACACCAGCCAAGCCAACAACATGATGGCAACAAACATCATGTTAGTGCCACAATTTTTTTGTTTTTTGAGGTGGACTTAGTTAGGAGGGGATCAGCAAAAAGGGAAGGGAAGTGGGGTGAGAAGGGCAGGTTTGGAGTGTTGCTGAACTGAAGAGACTGTGAAACGAGAGGCAGGGGAAAGGACAGGGTTGGAGCAAATATCAGGCGGGACTGTGGGTGCTCGTCTGCTTTGAAAATCAAGCCCCATGTGTCTGAGATGAGCGTAATCCAAAATTACAGGCCACCTTTGAAAATGCTGGCTTAAGTGATTTGGCTAGCATTACACACCGAGTCAATGTGGGATTGTTAGGATGAGAATCCAGGCCTGATCTCCTGGTTCCCAGGCCCCACACACACTCAGAGTCACCGCACGAGAGCAATGGATGGGTATGGTTTTCTTTAAGGGAGTGCATACCTCATCCACCCTAAATGACTGCCTATGCCGCTTTCCCAAGGGGTAACGCAGAGGCTAGCCCGGTTGCTGCACGTTTTTAATGAATACCACAGAAATCTGGCACGCACTACAAACTTTGGACTGTATAGAATTTCTTGGTTTATAAGCCACAGTTCCCTGGGCCTGTTTTTCATTAACTTCCCGGCCGTCAGTTTTTCCACAGGCGTTCTTTACACATTAGCACTAGGGCCCACCTCTCATCTCTTGTGCTTCTTGATACCTCTTATTACTTACACACATGGTGGTGTGACTAATGGTCACATCAAAGCCTAGGGAACCGGGCAAAGGAGCGGTGCAAGAGGTATTTCCTCCTTGCAGCTCTGTCTATGTTACAGCTGAAGCCAGGCCTGTTATACCCTTGTTTACACTTTGTAAAAAGATGAGTATATTTTGAAAAAAGAAAGAAAAGGTTTAATTAAAAAATATTCACTGACATTCAAAATATTTTTAACGACAATTCTTTAATTTTTTTGGGTCAAAAACCAAAATATTTAGGCCAAAATGGTTTATGGATTTATTTATTGTGAACATTTCATTTTGGTCAAAAAGGCTTTTTTCATTGACTACAAAGTTTAGATGGCACATATTTAGGGTCAATACCTGTCGTGATGTGGGCTCCCATTCAGGTTTGCTTGATCAGTGCCCCCCCACTCTGGTTCCGCCCAAAACACAAACAAACCCAGTGTTACACCCCGGTGCGGGATAATCTTGTAGCATGGTTTGGCCAACACAGATCCCAGCTGTCAGAGAAACCATGAGGTGTTTAAACACAATTGTCACTAACATCTCTGCAGCCTCTAATGTTGACAGTGCCTAGTTGGTTTGTAGCTCACAACCTTCTTTGCACAACTCATAATCAACCTGTGGAACTCACAGCTGCAAGGTACTATTCAGGGAAGTATCTTAGCAAGACTCATAAGGAATTGAGACTTCCATGAATAAGAATAGCATAAGCAACAACCCTCACTAGAGGAACATTAACAAGGGTGTTCAAGCCTCAAGCGAGCCGTATCGCACAATAGCCCAGGTGTATTTTGGGGGTTTTCTCTATTTCCTCTGCAGCAGCTGGATAGGTCAATATCAAGAATAGGATACAGGCCATTAGTTTGAGTAGGGCAGTTGCTACAGTGAGCTACTGTTTGCTGAGATTAGTCATTTAAAAGATTATTTACAGTGCTGCCGCAACAATGCAGAGATAAAGCAACAAGCCTCCTACAGGGGATTAACCAAGGACACACGTTTCAAAGACTTTCACAGCTGAGAAGCGTCTTTCCATTTCCTGAAAGACAGAGCCGAGGCTAGGTTCCAGGATGGTAGTTTTGACAGGTTCACTGTTCAAACACCGAACCTCTCAAACCCACGGGATTTCCAAGCAAGACAGGAAGATAAACCGTCCAGACAATCATCGCAGCACCATGGAGTCATTAAGAGCTACCAAAGGAATAGCAAGCCATTGAGTGCAGAGTGCAAGACTTTTGCACGTGTACTTTTCTACGATATTTACGGCAGAAAATAACCCCCCTGCTCTGAGTTCATGCTGAGGAAGCAAAATGGCACAATTACAGGTTTCCTTGCCAAGTCTGCTCATGCAGCACTGAATTGTCTAACACACGGCAGGGATTCACAGAGACAGAAATTTGATTTTCCTCCTTTAGAATACCAAGAGCAATTGCTAGGCATGGATGAGGTATGTGACCCCCACCACAAACTAGTCCTGGGATAGATTGCACCAGTGGTCCAAATGCCAACCTTCTCCTTTAGATTTCCAGACTGCCTGGATTCTTATAGCAACCCTCATCGACTCCATCGAGCTTTTACAAAACGCTTGCAAACATGGGCTAATTAATGCTCACAAGACAGGTAGATACTGGTAGGTAACCGCTATTATCCCCATTCTACAGAGGGGGGAAAGTGAGGCACAGCATTTAAGTGGCATGCTATAAGGCTCTTTGACTGCTTAGTGGTGATTCTTTCTTTGAACCAAACACTTAGTTCATCCAACCTGAATTAAAAATAGAAATGTGTCATGCTGTCGATTTTTCACAAGAAAACAGAACAAAAAATGAAACCAGTGGGAGGCAATAGAAGCAGTGTTGTATCGTGGCAATAGTGGGGTAGGGCAGGATTGGAAGTCAGGACTCCTGGGCTCTGCCACTGATCCACCATGTGACTTCTGGTAACGACACATGCCTCAGTTTACCTTATCTGTAATGGGGATATTACCTACCTAGCTCAGAAAGACCCTGGGGGGGGGAGGTAATTAATGTTTATAAAGCAGATCATTAGCACCAGAGGGTCATTATTTGCATGACGTTAGCATGTAGTGGCCCCAGTCATGGAGCAGGACCCAGTGTAGCTAGGTGCTGTACAAACAAAGCACTAACCCACAGTCCCTGGCCCAGTGACCTCACTGGCTAAGTCTAAGATGAGATAATAGGTAGATGGGGTAAGACAGTCGGGGAGAGCACAAAGAAACACTGGTCAGCATGATCAGCAGTGACCTCAGCACACCAGCTGCCTGACCACAGAGTTTTTCGTAGGCCCCAGGGCAGAGGAGAGTTTTAGGGAGGGATCTGAAGGAGCTCAAGGAGGTGGCTTGGCGGCTGTTTGCAGGGAGCTCCTCCACGTAGGGGTGGCAGAAGAGAAAGCACAAAGGTGTTTGCTTGTTAATTTAAGAAATGGGCTCCGAAGGCCGGCACCACTGGCAGAGTGGCGTCAGGAGCCGACGTTGCAAAAGCACATGAGAGATGACAGGGAGGGTGGAGACAGAGGAACAGTGCAGTGTATCTATGAAGACTAGCTAGTGCATAAAAAGGTGAACCCGAGCCACTCTCTCTCCAGGTGCAGACGGGGCTCTTTTCCCCTCCTTTCCTCTTGTCTTTTTCAGTGCTTCGGACAAAACTCATTTCCCCCTACGGTTAATCATGCTGTGGCACTCTCTCATCCAAATGTCATCAGCCCCAAATCCAGGAAAGACCTGGGCGTTTGCCGTTCATCGACAAGAGTCCTGCACAGCCACCAGAAAGAGGTCACCAATTTGGGCCAGAAAAGTAAAACTGGCCTCTCTTTGTTTGAGGAACTGAAACAAGCAAAACCAGCCCTTCTACGGCTTTAGCGACAATGATTCTAGCCAGCAATTGAGAAAACTGGAGAGACACCACTGAATTCTCCCAAAAATAATAAAACTGATCTCTGCAAGCCCTAATGAGCAGGTCAGTCTCTCTCATGCACCCCACCCCCCAAGAATGTCCTTGGCTGGCATATTCGATCACAGGGTTGCCGTTCTCTATTCAATTCTTTTCCAAACACTATACAAGGCGTTTATTATAACTTGCGCCTTCTTTAATGTGACAACTCCCATCTGATCTGCTTTGGCTGATTTCTATGTGGTTAGAATGGTATTTCACTGAGGCACTACTTTAAAAAAAAAAAAAATAATATAGCTGATTGCCAAAAGTGTGATTGGCTTGTCTGAGCAGCTTCCTGGGCAAATGAAGGACACGACATTCCTAAAACAATTTGGGCCGATTTCTCAGCTCTTTGGGCTGCTAATTTACCCCTAAAGCGATAGAGTTATAGCAGAACAAAAGCTTGTGAGTAGACAAGGCACAAGACAGACAGAACAGGAAAAGAGTGTTTCAGTGACCCAGGCATCGACATTTTAGAAATGTTAGTGATAATGCAGCTTATGAAACATTTCCCCCCCCCCCCCATCCTGCACCTTTAAAGTTTCTAGCTTGTCTGCAAAGGCAGCTGCCGTTTTGCAAGGCAGACTGGCTGCAAGATGTCACAGAAGACTCACACACACTGTGCTCTCACTCAGACTTTTCTTTGTTCTTTCTTGTTTTGTTGTTGTTTGCCTGTAATCTAACATCCAAGGTGCTGAGGCCAAGAATACACGACCGCTCTTTGGCCGGGAAAACACAGAACTCATTTGTCCGGAGTCAGACAAGCCAGGGGTAGAGAGGAGACGGAAAGTTTCACTGCTGCACCACTGCATAGGGATCCCTGGTTTGGGACTGTAGAACAGTGGTTCCCAAACTTGTTCCGCTGCTTGTGCAGGGAAAGCCCCTGGCGGTCCGGGCTGCTTTCTTTACCTGCCACATCCGCAGGTTCGGCCGATCGCGGCTCCCAGTGGCCGCGGTTCGCTGCTCCAGGCCAATGGGAGCTGCTGGAAGTGGCGGCCAGTATGTCCCTTGTCCTGCGCAGATAAACAAACCGTCCCGGACTGCCAGGGGCTTTCCCTGCACAAGCGGCGGAACAAGTTTGGGAACCACTGCTGTAGAAGGATGGATTGTAACACTGGTGGACAGGTGTCCCCATTGCCACAGCAAAGAGGCCACGGAAAGAACGGGCCAATCGCCTGCAAGTGTGACCTCTGAAGATAGGGTGACCCAACAGCAAGTGTGAAGAATTGTGAAGGGGGGGGGGGGGGGCGGCGAAATAGGTGCCTATATAAGAAAAAGCCCCCAAAATCGGGACTGTCCCTATAAAATCGGGACATCTGGTCACCCTAGCTGAAGATCAAGACTGAGGCATGGTAGCACGAAGAAACTTGCTCCGCTGGTGCCTTTGCTGTTGCTCCCTTGTAGAGGAAGAGAGCTCCCCACCGGCACTCAGAGCCCTACCAACCTGCTTTAAACCGGGGGGGGCCCTGCACACCTGACCTGCAGAGGCCCAGGGTAACCCTTGCTGCAGGTTGGCTGTTCAATGGCTTGTTCCAGACTATTCACTCCGTACACCCAGCCACCCGCCTGGCTGCTGCCTGTCGGAGATGGGCGACATCAGTGCCGAGCAAGCAGAACTGTGCTTCTCTCTTGTCAGCAAGCCAAGCCGGCCCTCCCCATTGTGAGCTAATCCTATTGGCCTGGTAATCTCGCTGGGCAATCTTGTCAATACAGCCCGTCCTCCCAACAGGAGGATTTGCTTCAGCTGGCTTTGCACCCTGATCAGAGCGACCCAGAGCGCTTAACCAGCCAATACCCCAGGCTGAGAACGGCTACCGCAGGCCGAGCTGCAAAACATACGTTCTCAGGCAACAGAGTTTGAGAAGCGGGGCTTCTCGGTTGCCTCACCAGCGTCATTGATTTGGGGGCTACTTTGTCACCCGCTTGTGACTGCGGGAAACACAGCGAGTTGCATTAACCCTCGTTTCTGCCCTGCAAGTAGAAATGCAACACCCCTGCTCTACAGATGGGGATCCCGGGAAACAGACAGGCCGTGAGTCAGCGTCTGAGCAGAGAATCAAACCCAAAAGCGGTGCTACTCCAACTGCTAGGGAAAGACAGTCTTGTGGTTAATCTGGGTTTGATATGGGAGTCCCTCCGTGAGCCTGGCCAAGTCCCTTAGCGCCGCATCGGGAAAACACAGATAATTCGGTGTAGGGGTGCCGTGAAAATTCATGGAGTGTGTGAGGAGCCCAGACGCTACAGTGTGCTACAAAGCGACAGCATGGCCTAGCGGAGAGAGCACAGGACTGGGACTCAGGAGACCTGCATTCTGTTCCTGGCTCTGCCACGGGCTTGTTGGGCGTCCTTGGGGAAATCACGTCACACCTCCATGCCTCAGTTTACCTAGTGGAAAATTATACTGACCTCCTTTATGAAACGCTTTGAGATCTACTGATGAGCAGTGCTATAGAAGAGCTAGAGATTATTATTATACAGTGAAGCAGGCCATAGAAATACCGACACAGAGCAAGAGGACACAACTCTGTCTTTATTGTGGGACAATTTAATGCTACACTTATTTGTTCTGCGCATACTCAAAAGGGGAAGCGGCTGCAACATTTCTGTGTTGTTCTCAACAAAACCAAAACCAATACAACCCAAGGCATAAACGGGGCATACTTTTAGCATCATTTGCTAAATTCTTTAAGCTCTAAGCAACATTTTAGCAGTTGCTACCATTTCACCAAATGGGAATTGGGTGTCTAATTCTCCATCGTACCTTGGAAAATATCCCCCAAGTTCATAAACAACAGTCTGACTGGCAGGTAACCAGGGAAAATGACAGTACGGTAGCTGGGAGAAAGAAAAACAGCAGTTACTTCTCGGGCTGGATCAAATTTCTAAAATAATACAATCAGATAGATAAACAAACAGCTAGAACTCTCTCTCTCCAGCTGACATACTCTCATGACCTCCCTTCTCTCACAGCTTGGTGGCCCCGCAGCCCCTTAATAACAAAGGGAGAAAACACCCCAGAACAGCTCGTTGAACGCTTACCTAAACTCCAGCACAAACATTTGATTGAAACTACTGTAAAATGCCCAGATTGATGTGGTTATTTTACTTGGGTAGAAAGTCCCTCTGAGTTTCAGGGCAACACCAATCCTGCTTTAAGCTGTTTTCAATGGAAATAAAAAGGAATTACACCATCTGTCTTCAACCCCAGTCTAGAGATCACGCCTGTAAAGCTGAGCACAGAAACCAGCCTTTCAAGAATAAGCTTCCTTTGTTGTATTTTGCACTGTAAGGGCCCAGTTTTGCATTTTCAGCATCCCAAACTCCCACTGGTTCCAAAGGCAGTTTGTGGTTTGCAAAAAATGTAGGATCATTAGAACTCGTCTCTACCATTATTATTATTATTATTCATAATAATTTTGAATGGTTTCTTCTATGTCTTAGTAGGCACTTTCCCAACACCTGCTCCGAAAAGCTTACAATCGAGAGACGGAGGCCAGGGAAAGGGGAATAACAATAGGCTACTTATATGCAAATCAACTGGATTCACTATAAGCAGCACTGCAGGGACGAATCTTTGAGAGATGTAAATGTGGAGGATTACATACGTTACCCTGTTACATACATTAGGGAAGTTTCACTAGCCAATGGCGCAAGTCACACTGTGCTGTAGGACCCAGCGCTGGGTTTCTAAGACATCGCAAACAAGCCAAATCCTGAGATTCTCACACAAATAAAACTTCAGATGGCTTCAGGACTGACCTTCCCCGAGGATCCCGTTTGCCCGAGTATAGAGCGCATGAAAGCTGAGTGCCCCAGTTCCTCTGATCGTATGGAGCATGAATAATCAGGGAGCAGGTCACATTCCAAACAGCAGGCTCATCAAAAAGAGATGAAACTTTTAAAATTATGTAAACAACTTATTTCAAACAAACAAACAAACCCCCAAACAATCCAAGCTTAGAAAAAACCTAACAGTACCAAAACACCCATCTACTTCTTCCAAGGGCAACATCCCTCGCTCTCATTTTATATTGGCCAGAGGTGAAATCTGTTCAGCCGCTGAGCCTAATTTGTGAACTTCATACACACAAACACAATCGCATACGCTTTCTGGGTGCTTTGCTAATGTTACCATAGTAACTACTCAGGCACAAGGGTGTCACGGCTCCCAAATGCATGCAGCCTTTAATTAAAATCTGTTTGTCCTTGAACTGGCTGCTTTGCTGAATGTCTGACTTGCCTAATTACCATCAACGCTCAGTTTGGGACTTACTAAAAAGAGAGGGCGAAAAAAAGGCTTTTTCCCTGCTGCGCACATGGCAAATGAAACCCCTTTGCTGCTGTGTGAAAGGACGAGATTTGCAGGGCTGATTATTATGGGGAATACAATGTGGCCCCCACAATCACTGGTCCTTCGACACCCCTAAGTCTCTGTATTCTGTGGGAGCATTCGCGTGCTGCTGCTCCAACTTCAAAGCCAAAAAAAAAGAAACGTTGCACACTGTGTTCTCCTGCTCCTGGAGTCCCAGGGCGTCGTGGAAATCAGATCAGGACATGCCCGGGAGTTTGGATCAGAGGAAAGGGGCCCCCAGAGAAGGAGCTATTTGCTTGGGCTGAATGGGTTGGGATTTCAGCAGAGTGGGAACAGTGCAGAGTCACAAGAAGGATGCGGGTAGGAAAGATGGCAGTATCACTGCCAAGCCTGGTGGGTTCGAAGTGTAACAAAGGACCGGGAACTAAGATTCCTTGGTTTTAGTCCTGGCTCTGCCACAGATTCACCAGGTCACCTCACATAAAGCCTGTGGACCGTGTGTCTCTCAGGTTACGCATCTGTAAACGTGGCCAAATGCTGCTTATATATCTGCCTGGATGCCGTGTGGCTTAATGAACACTTGTAAAGTGCTGTGACGTCTGGAGCGATAGACATTCAAGTGATCCCCACGGTGGCTCTCAGCTTGGAGCACGGATTTTTTTAAACATACACAGCATAGAAAAAGCCATGACGGATGGTGCGTTTGGGGTGGGGAAGATCGTGGCATGCTTATGACACTGCCCAAAGACATGGGTTCAAATCTCTGCTCCACCACAAACTTCCTGTGTGACCTTGGGCAAGCCAGGCTTGATCTACACTTAAAACTGATACCCACATCGTTATGCCCACCAGGGGGATGAAAAAACCACGTGCCCTAGTGACCCAGCTCTGCTGACAAAACCCCCAGTGTAGACGCAGCGCGGCCGACAGAAGATGCTTGTCAGCAGAGCTAACGTTTGGAGAGGTGGTGTTCCTACACCGGCGGGGAAAACTCCTGCTGCTGGCATACACGGTGTCTCCACTTGGGAGCGATGCCAGCATAGACGCTGTAGTGTAGACACAGCCTGTTACTCTGCCTCTCTGTGCCTCAGTTCCCCACCTGTCAGTGGGGATAATAGCACCGTCCTACCGCACAGGACTGTTGTGAGGATAGATCCATTAACAGCTGTGATTAGTGCTCAGGCACTGTACTCCTGGGGGCCATACAGGTACCATAGACAGCGAGGAGAAAAGAAGACCGGTGCGTCATTCTTGACAGCCACCCTCCAAGGACAAAAAGTGCAGACGAGGAAGTTAGATCCTCCCTTCCTCATACACAGAAGACAACAGGCCCCGGCCCTCTTTTTCCGCAAGCTGTGCCTCTTCTGCACAGCGCCAAAGGCCCAGCCCTGAGCCCACCAGCAGCAAGAAGCAATGGGGCAAAGAGCCGCACTGGTCAGTTTTGCAGACGGCTCTTTCTGCTCAGCTCACAGCCAGGAGCTGGGGCTTCAGAGGCGCTGTGGGCAGCTTCAGTTCCACCCAACACAGGAACCGCTTTGCAGCCTCGCTCCGTGTGCTTGGTGGATTCGGACGGTCAGTCCTTTGGTCTCTGAAAGACGCTGAGCCAGGGACGCACTGCTTGTTCCCCTCTGTGCTACCCCTGCACCAGAGAAGGGGAGAAGGATTCTACTGGCTTCATCTCTGCAGCCCCAGGAAAAAAATTTTTTTTTTTTTTTTGGTCTTAGGGCACCAGAAAAACAAAATGTCCACCCTGATCACTGAAACCCAGCAACCAAACAAAGCTCCCTTCTCCATCCACCTTCTCTCTCAGCTTTGCACCACGCAGGGTAACAGAAAGAGCCAGAGTTGGCCACATCCGGTGGCTGCAGAAGAGGGGACAGCAAGTTGTAAGCGGGCCATTCACTGTGCCTCACAGAGCAGAAGGCCCATTCTCTCTGAGCTGGGTTCTCCTCTGGCTGCGGACCGTGAATCACAGAGCTCTCAGCGCCAGTCCGGTCCATCCAGAAAAGTTGGTCTCGTGCTGCCAAAAGAGTTTCCTCTCCTGGGCCAACACAGCTTGGAGTTCCGCAGGAGACACTCCTCTTTGAGCCACCGCCCACCTCCAGCTGCCGCCAACGTGTTTTCCACATGTCTCGAGAATGTTTTAGATCAATAAAAAACGTGCAAGGGTTGGCGAAGCCCATGGAAGACCCCGTGACCACCGTTTCTATTTGCTCACCCCCCTGGGGTACACGGGGGCCCCAGCCTTTCCTTCTTCCAAGACTGTGGGGTTTTCCCCAGGAAAGGCCCAGGAAGACCGTCAGGCTTGCATAGCCTAGAGAGACAGTCACTGCTCACTACTCAGTGCAGCTAAAGAGGATTCAATCCCTGCTGAGCCAGCAAATCGCCGATGACAGCACAGTGAAAAAGCTGATGCGCGTGGGCCCAGCCATATGGTATTATTAAAACGGAAAATTCTGCACAACATGAGCTGCTATTTTTGTTTCCCAGACCAAGATGCTGTAGCTTGTTAATGCATTT
Source organism: Chrysemys picta bellii (assembly GCF_011386835.1). Lineage (NCBI taxonomy): Eukaryota > Metazoa > Chordata > Testudines > Emydidae > Chrysemys > Chrysemys picta. The sequence continues at coordinate 20,321,289 of NC_088808.1, forward strand.
CTCCCACATCCCTGCTAAGCTCCTAGCTAACGGCTCAGTATCCCCCTCATTATGGGTTTCAGCCGGGGTAGGAAACAATCAGACACTGAGGCAGCCTCTGCTTATAGGTGCCGCCCTACTTTAGGGAAGGCTGGTCAGACAGAAATGCACATGGCTCTAGAACAGTAGTATTTCCAGCTATCAAGAAGCACCAGAGAGCCACATATCAGACTTGTAAATGCAGGAAAAGGCACCTGAATCAACACCCGGACACATGAATGAATAACAAATGGATTATATTACACTGACTGTTCTCCCTACCAGCTTATCTGGCTCTCACCAATGTATCCTCTGAGTGCTTCACAAATAGCAGGGGATTTATCTTCAGTGCACTCCTGGGAGGCTGGGCAGGGCTGTTAGCCCCATTTTACAGATAGGGAACCAAGGCACGGACAGATTAAGTGATTTGCCCATGGTCACGCAGGGAGTCTGTGGCAGAGCCAGGAAATGACCCCAAGTCCCAGTCCATCAACTGAACTACAAGACTATCCTTCCTCCTCCTGGTTTGCCTTTTGTTTAAAGAACGCTCTCTTTGTGAGGAAGGAGAGGGAGAGCAGAGCAGAGGGAGGTTAGGTGTAGCCTTGAACAGCAAGATGGCCCAGTTTCGTTCATCACCATCAGCTAAAGACTAACGATGATTTATACCAAATATCATCTTTTTGCTGCCTCGTAACTTAACCAAAAGACCAAAGAGCCTAAACACTCCTTCACATAAACCATAGGAGCAAACACAATGGCTCCAAAAGAGAAAATGCTTTTACACTATACGAGAATGTACCAGAGCCGGTGTGAGAGCTAGAACGTCCTATTAGGAACAATGGCTACATCTGGATGAAGCAAGCGCAGCGTGAAGGGACGTTGGGGCCATTAGCGGTCACATTACCACAACTCCCATCAAAACAGGGCTATCGTTGGGCTTTCCCACATAGCAGATCAAAATATCTGACTAATTAAGGCCAGATTCACTTATAACATTTTCTTGTTCCTTAAAATGGCACGAGGGATGCATGGATTTGATTTAAAACAAATCCATGAATAAATGTTAGTGAATTAAATGTCAAGAGAAAATATGAAAATACTATAGCAAAGTTCTATAGATTTAAGCAACAGGACAGGACAAGGTATGGCATAGACAGGTACAGCAGAACCTCAGATTTACCAACTGACCTGTCAACCACACACCTCATTCGGAACTGGAAGTACACCATCAACAGCAAAGACCCAAAAAAATAGCAAATACAGTACAGTCCTGTGGTAAACGTCAACTACTAAACCTTGTTTAGGTTGTAAACGCCTCAGGTCGGGCTGCCTGGATGTTAGGCCCAGCATTTTGCAAATGCTTGGCAAACAACCACCACCACAGCACTTCAGGAAAGGAAAAATCTCACCGAAGTTGCAGGGGAAATTTGGATAAAAGCAGTGCCGTCTCCTGGCCCGCTTTGTAATCAGCCTTGAATACTAATAGTTTGATAACACTTTATTATTAAACCAAGTGAGTTACCAGGGGTTTCACAACTGTAAATTAATAACGCTTTGCATTTCCAAAGCAGCTTCCACCTGAGGATCCCAAAGCACTTTAAAGTCATTAGAGAACCAAGTCTAATAACATCTCGCTTTACAGATGGGGAAACTGAGGCACGGAGCTGTGCTCTGCCTTCAGTGAGTTGGTGGCAGAACCAGGCATAGAACTGCCAGCTGTCCCAGCTCTCTGACTGAAGGGTAAGTCTCAAGTCCACTCTCGGCAGACTCATTTAGGAGGGTAAGTGGGAGGACCTGTTGGATGCGCAGCTCTTTTAAAAATCTGTCCCTCATTCAAAACCTCCACCTTGCCTGTTGGGTGCTGCTTGGTCTGGCATTCCTTGTTCATAATGAATACCTAGCAGCCAAAACGCCTGTCTAGCGACCTGAAAAAACCATGTCACACACTGAGCTAGGAGTCAGTGCTCTTAAATACCAGCTCTCGCTGCAGTGAGAAAACTCACACATGGAGACACCACAGTGCTAGGGTAGCAACACATTAACCCTTTCCTTTCCACTGACCCCGGTCTGTGCATTACTCTAAGCGGATCCATTGCACAGCTTACTCCAGAGGTAGGCAACCTATGGCACGCGGGCCAAAGGCGGCACGCGAGCTGATTTTCAGTGACACTCACACTGTCCGGGTCCTGGCCACCGGTCCGGGGGGCTCTGCATTTTAATTTAATTTTAAATGAAGCTTCTTAAAACATTTTAAAAATCTTATTTACTTTACATCCAACAATAGTTTAGTTATATAGGATAGACTTATAGAAAGAGACCTTCTAAAAATATCAAAATGTATTACTGGCACGTGAAACCTTAAATTAGCGTGAATAAATGAAGACTCGGCACATCACTTCTGATAGGTTGCCGACCCCTGGCTTACTCCAAACAGAGCTACTGTGGTTATAAAGCAAGAATCAAAGACAGGCACGATTAACAGAGCACAGGAAACATATACACTGGGAATATGAGGGCTACAAACCTTTTCTGAGGAACTAGTATTTGTTCCTGTGAACGTGATTTTATGGCTTCAGCATGATAAACTCAAACACTGCATCGAAATGTATCAAATTTTATATGAAAGTAAATATTTCACAGCATCGGTTACAGGCTGGTGCGAATTCTTCCTTCTCTAAGCAACCACAGAGCAAAGTTCTAAAGTGCCTAACGTGCCCAGATATTCACTGGTTTGTCTAATTATAGATGAATTAGCCATGCAAGTGGCAGCACACCTTTAAAGAAACTAATCAGGCTGGGAATTATATGCCATCAATAATTTGCTCCCTCGCTCTGTGCCAGAGGAGCAGTAAATCCGAACTATTCGTGACAAATTACCAGGCTCAGATAAGAGACGCTCTAACTCTCGGGCTGTGTCGTGTTCAGCTACATTGGCATATGATGGATGAAGCTCACATGCCACAAAAAGGACAAATTGGCACTTAGATCTCTCATGCCAAACTATACACCAGTCACAATAAAAGGTCACCATGGAGGGAATGAGCGTGGGGTTTGTGCCCTTTGTTCTTCTGTAAAAAGGAAGCCCAGAATGTTTTTTTTTCCTCTCTCTACAGAACATTTTTTTTTCCTGTTGGCTTTTTGCATTAGAAAATCAGGTCCCGTTTACCCTGGAGAACTCTGGCAGCTGGAGGATTGCTGAGCATTCCATTCTGTCCCTTGCATGGATGCACTACGCTAGTCTTTAATTACATGATCACATTCTATTTTTTGCTGCACGCATGGTCACCGGTGTCTGAACCCTTCAGATTCACAGCACAGACCACTTCTACTTGAACTAAACGGCAGCGACTTGCAAAAGTAGGCTAGTTTCCTCTACATCAGTGGTTTTCAACCTTTTTTCCATTTGCGGACACCTAAAACATTACAAATGGAGGCACAAAGACCCCTTTGGAAATCTTAGACATAGTCTGCGGACCCCCAGGGGTCTGCGGACCACAGCTCTGCATGGACCAGCCCCTAGAGGGGAACACGACCCACACTTTAAACACTATCTCTGAGACAGGAGTGCAATGCGGATTCCTGGCTGCGGGTGAAGAATGGGTGCGATCTAGTACTTCGAACAGTCGTGACATACAAAGTGCTAAGCAGACAGACATGTGTGACAGAGTGCAGTGGGCTAGCACTTGAGCCAACTCTCCCGTCACTATGAGCACTAATTAGGTTCCCCTGGAAAAGGCCTAAACTGGACAGAGGTATACTTGATAACCAGGCCAGATTGGGGGTGGGGAGTCAGTGAGCCCATTAACAGGCAAGCTGTATACAAGGGCATGGGAAGGAGTGTTCAGTGGGGGAAAAAGAGAAGGCTAGAGAAGCCACCTTCCCCACCCCCACCCCCTTTTGGGGAAGTGATTAGAAAGCTGAGATACAGTGCAAAGGTAACTGCTGTGTATTGGTGGAGAGATTAAAACCCTGTAAATAAACGACACAGTGGTGTTGCCAAGGAAGAAGGTCCCAGAGTCCTGTGTTCACAGATGAGGCAGGGGTCGGGACACGCTGCCCTGCCACAACACAGCACCGTTACTCTAAAAAGGCCACGTGGATGAGACGTGGGTCTGTGATACTGGCGAATGGTGTTCTATCCCCCGGGGTCCGTTCTGGCCATTTCATTAAAGGTGCCTAGAAAGGGAGCTGGGCTCATTTGACAATCTAGCCTCCGATGGATACAGGCTTCTTTTGAAAATATCTCGTCTATAAGGCCCACGCATCTAGGATCCCCAAGTGCACCCACCCTGATCCATAGCTAAGAGTCCCTAGCAGCACTTCTGAACACAGCCCAGAGATACGGTGGAGGAGCTGGCTGCAGGAGGGGTAGAGTCTGTCTCCCTTCAGGCAAAGCTCGCACCTGCTATGGACAAGAAGCAAGTCCTGGAAGCGTCTCTTTAACAAATGGCGTGATGGCTCAGCCCTTTATGATCCCCTGCTGCTCTAAACCAAGGCACTGCAGCAGCTCACCCTCAGAGCAGAGAACGGACAGGACTCAGGTGTGATGAATAGAGACCACTGAGGCTGCTGGACAAACGGAGACCCTGTGGTTCTCCCGAACTCCCAGTGTAAACCTCGGTGCTCCCTAAGGCCTGGCCTGCAGCAGCCAGTCACCTTCACAGGAAGGGGAGGGGAAATCTACCATTGAATTGGAAATGAAAGGCACAAGACTAAACGGTTTTTGTTCCACCCAGTACTTCCGAGCTGCCAAATCAACCAGCGGTCTGAGGCAGACACGGCATTATATTTCCTAAAGCGGGTCAGGAGACGGAAGCGGCACCAGGGAGTGTATGTGGAAGAGATGGGGTGGGGTTTTTTTAAACTGTCACTCTTTCATTTGCAGGGGTTCCCTCTGATTGTCCTCACGCGCTGCACAAATCGGCTTCCCGCTGCCCAAAAACCATTTCCTCAAGCCACAGCTCCTGGACTAACAGTGAGGCCAGCCTCATTGCAGCCCTGTGGGCGAAACAGGAGAGAGGCTGCGCGAGGGGGAAAGTGCAAAGCTCCCAAGCCTCCCTAGTGTTTTTGCAGGCTTCATCTCTCTTCCCTTCCTCGCTGAGAGAGGGATTGCTGCTCGCCACTGCTCATTTTAGTCGATTTCTATCCCCCATTAGCTCCAGAGTACTTACAGGGCCTTCACTTCCATTGCACGTTTGCTAACAACAGCCCGGGCAGCGGTTGTATTTTGTTGCATTTACTCTGCTATTAACAGAGCTGAGTCAGAGGCCATCATTTCAGTGCACAGACAGGGCCCCCGCTGTGGCTTTGGTGCTGGAGAACTCATACCTCTCGCCTTCTGAGTTTTCTTCAGGGGCCAGGATTAAACAAACCCCACCCCGCAAAGCAAAACTCGGCCAGACCGTCCCCTGCTTAGTTTCAGCAGCTGACTCTCCAGTCAGACCCTGCCTCGGCCAGAATGTTCCCATCCTTGAGCGAGGCTTCAAGCTCACAATGAAACAGGCCACGTTTTAACGCTGAGGTTTTGCACAGCAGTTAATGAAGAATACCTGGCACTTCTAGAGCAACTTCCATCGGAGGGTCACGAAGCACTCTGCAAAGGTGATGACTGTTATCCTCATTTTACAGATGGGGAAATTGTAGATCAATCTCTGATAATTTTCATATGACTTTACATTGTGCCTCTTCATATAACCTTGTGGTGGGTCTACCCACGTGTGACCTCCGTTTTCAGTGTGACCTCTGTTTTCATGGAACTTTGTATCAAAGCCTCATTTAGAAACTTTGCATTGCCCTTGGTATAATATTATAGCCCCTCAGGATAGAATAAGATAGAAGAAAAAATTCTTTTTGCTAGCAGTAGAACAAGAGCTCTTCCCCCCCCCCCCCCCCTCCCCGCCACTCTTAATCAATTGCCCTGTTGAATGAATGAGGTGTGGATGAGCAAGGCATGGAAGGCAGCACCTCCAGACAGCCTCAACTGTTGGAGAGGGGCTGGGAGCCAGACCCAAGGACAATAAAACGTGTCAAGTGGGCTCATTAAAGACAAGCAGACATACCGACGGCCTCGGGGGTTAGAAGCGAGCACCTTCTTTTGGAAACACCCTCTTTGCAGCATTGGGACAACACTCAAAAGAAAGCAGCACAAAGGACCAATGGACACAGACACAGAGTTTGAAGCTGGTATAGATTTGCATAAGAGGAAAGCTGCTATAAAAGTGAGGTGTCTTGCAGAGGACCCCGGGTCTCGTCTTGTCAACATGGGAGCATCGATCCGGATCGGCAGAAGCCCGGCTCCACCCCCTCCCCCATCTAACTCACCTGGCCAGTGAAGTTAAGGGGAGCAACTAATTGGTAACAACAAGACGGAGTGTGTTTGTGTGTGTGTGTGAGTGTAAGTGTAATATATTATATGCATATAATACAGTGTTAATGAATACATGTATTACTAATAAATGTGGCGTTCTGCCTTATTCCCCCTGAAAAGATCCTGTGCAGTACTTTAAGTACAACAAAATAACCAATAACTGCACGGGAAATCTTATGTTTCAGACGAGTGAGAATCAGCTCTTCTGAAAAGCACGTGTAATGACCCCTTGTGGGAGCTGGCAGCAGGGTGGGAATCCAGAACCTTCAGCACCACACCACAGACCTCCACCACTCAATCTAAAGCGGGGTGGGCAAACTTTTTGGCCCGAGGGCCACATTGGGGTTGCAAAACTGTATGGAGGGCCGGGTAGGGAAGGCGGTGCCTCCCCAAACAGCCTGGCCCCCGCCCCCTGACTGCCCCCCTCAACCCATCCAACCTCCCCTGCTCCTTGTCACCTGACCGCCCCCTCCTGGGACCCCTCGCCCCTTATCCAACCCCTCAGAACCCCACCCCCTATCCAGCCCCCTGACTGCCCCAACCCCTATCCACACTCCCGCCCCTTGACAACCCCCCCAGGACTCCCACGCTTATCCAACCCCCCTGCTCCCTGTCCCCTGACTGCCCCCCGGGACCATCTGCCCCTTAATCCAATCCCCCTGCTCCCCGCCCCCTTACCATGCCGCTCAGAGCAGCATGTCTGGCAGCCGCGCCGCCTGGCCGGAGCCAGACACGCTGCTGTGCTGCCCTGCAGAAGTGCGCAACCCCGCTGCCCAGAGCGCTGGCCGCACAGTGGCGTAGCTACAGGGGAGGAGGAACAGCTGCGGGGGGGGGGGCTAGCCCCCCCGGCCGGGAGCTCAAGGGCCGGGCAGGACGGTCCCACAGGCCAGATGTGGCCCGCGGGCCGTAGTTTGCCGACCTCTGATCTAAAGGGTAACACCCTCAGCGATCAGTAGTAGACTATTATCCTCAAGTGGTAGTCGGGGCCAGTGGTACACACTGGCCAGTATGCTACATGTTTTGTGTCTATTGAGGCAAGTCAGATTGCTGAGTTTAACATGGATTTCCTTTTTCTACAGTTAAAACCCCACTCTCACACTCATATCCACTGACTAAGGTCCAGGGTAGCATCACTTCAACACCCGATACGTACCTTGTTAGGGTAACTATACCTGTATTTATGGTGGGACAGATTCATTGACCTGATGGGTCATTCCTTTCTCTAACTCCTCTCATGCAGCAGGTAGAGAGAGTGTTGCACTGTTCTGTCTCCTTGGTATGGATATTTTTCCAAACAAGGGTACTTTAAATTACTTCAGCGAGCACGTCCGAATGGGAGGGAAGGCTCGCATAGGTTCCTAGGATGTTCTGCTTTCGTCTCCAATGTCAGCACACTCAGAGGAATGCGCTCCATTGCACTGCGCTGGAAACAAGCCTTTGGGACGGGTTTGCCAGAGGTGAAGTTGCATTTCCTTTAGCGGTTTCTCATACGGATTCTTTCCAGCATCCAGAGGGCAAGAGAGGATAGGCGAGCGCGAACGGCTTTGCATTGTAATGTTCCCTTGGTCGTGACATCCGTGCATCCTCAGTCTTAAATATTTGTTTTTGGTTTAAGCCAATATGTCATTTCGCAATCAAATAAATCGAATGAAATGTACCATGCACAGCGTAAGTAAACGGATGGATTTTATTGGTAGGCAATTTGCTGGCTGCTCAATCGACATAAGATGAAGATGGTGGATTTAGTTATCATTTATTTTAGTCACATAAACCCAGCAGTGAACAGGGACATGCTCATGGCTAAGTTATTACTGAAAACGTTTAGACTTTTTTTTAAAAAATTAGGGAGCCCTAGCGAACATTAAATGGGAGATGGCGAAGCTCAGCCATCTGTTCTTCAACAGAATTTATTTATTAAAGCCCCAATCCTCCTATAGGACCCACATAGATTCATAGATTCTAGGACTGGAAGGGACCTCGAGAGGTCATCGAGCCCAGTCCCCTGCCCGCATGGCAGGACCAAATACTGTCTAGACCATCCCTGATAGACATTTATCTAACCTGCTCTTAAATATCTCCAGAGATGGAGATTCCACAACCTCCCTAGGCAATTTATTCCAGTGTTTAACCATCGGCAGATCTTTCAGCCACACAGAGCACCACTACCTTCAGGGGAGGCAAGAGGCTACCTGCAAGATTGGACTTACATTTTTGGCATGAAATCCTAGCTCCATTAAGGTCAATGGCAAAACTCCCATTGACTTACCTGGGGCTGGTATGTTGCATGCTGTCTTTGAGCGCAGCTGCTGAAAAATTCAGCAGTGCTAATCTGGGTAATAGGACAACCATGCTTTGGGAAATCTTCCTACTGGGATTTTAATGGTGCATCTCAAACGGCAAATTTTAAGCATGGCAAGAGCACAGTTCCTGTCCCCCTAGCACACACCAGGCTGTATTTATTTGTTTTTCAGTTTAATACTAGGCTTGTCTTCTAGGAGAATTTAAATCAAGACTGGATGTCTTTGGGCTTGGTTTAGGAGTCCCCAGGTGAGCTTCTGGGGCCTCTCTTATGCATGAGGTCAGACTTGGATGATCATAATGGTCCATTCTGGCCTTGAAATCTCTGAGTTACAGCAGGGATTTTCAAAAGCACTCAGTGTGAGGCCAGTGGGAGAACTCCCGTTGGGTTCAAAGAGCGGAGTTAGGCTGAGCAGTTTTGAAAATTCCACCAAACTTCCTTTAGCTTAGAATAAATAGATTTGGCCAGATTATTAAAAATCTCTATTCCCTAATGGCCCAAATGAACCAGCATGGCATAAAAAGAAGCCCACGGGTATTTAACAAGAGTGAAACCATTTTAATGTACTGCCCTGGATGTCCCAACCCTCAGTTTACCTGGGAGACTAGATTTCTTTTTTCTGTCTCTGGTTTCATTTCTGGAGAGCTGAAATAATTGCCATGTTGAGAGTCAGTGAGCACATTAAGGCATTTTCTTTGCTCTTTTGTGTGTCCTTAACAGATGCCCCACAGCTTGAAGCCGGGTACTCCGGGATGCTGCTACCCCTGGGGAGCCCACTCATCAAAGATGCAGGCTTTAAGCAAGATGTGCAGGTCTGTATTTGGATTCTGAGACCAGCCCATAAAAGGGAAGCACAATTTTTATACAAAAGGATCAATATTCACTCTGCAGAGGGCTCTCACCTCAGTCCCACTTAAAGGCTCTATGGGAAAGTTCCAACCACGTCAATGGGATCAGGGTGCTGAGAAAAGTGTATAAAGTCTAGTCTACATGGAGTTATTCTGGAATAGGTCTTCTTGATTAACCGTTCCTGATTAACTCTACATATGGATGTTCTTACTCCAGAATAACAGTGCCCACAACTGGAGTCAATCAAGAATAGCTATTGTACTTTACATTCACAATCTGCCTACACATGAAATTTGGTAAGTAAGCCCCTGAATATGAGATTTAATCTTTTTAGTACAGATCTGGGTTCAGAGTCCAATTCTGCAGCCCGGGCCCATGTCTGGCCCGCACACTTATTATTTGGAAAGTGTCTTCCTCATCTGGTTACGTTTCCATCCCAGAAGGTTTTCTTTCTTCCTGAGAGCAGGGCCCACTTCATGTTTATGGCCACATCAATGTGTGGATTGCGGTGGCTTGGCTGGATTCTCAAAACTTTGAGCCTTCATTTAAAAACACTGGTGTTTGCCGCTCCACTATGTATGCAGTGGCCCCTTCACTAGAGAAACAGAATCCCCCTGAAACTGGAGAAGTTCTCAGCCAGTGAGAATGGAATAATATTTCACACTTACCCATCACATCTGCCTACTGCAAATTCTTGCTCCTTCCTCTATACCAGGGGTGGGCAAACTTTTTGGCCGGAGGGCCACATCGGGGTTGCAAAACTGTATGGAGGGCCAGGTTGGGAAGGCTGTGCCTCATCCGACCCCCTCCCACTTCCCGCCCCCTTCAGAATCCCCAGCCCATCCAACCCCCCTCCCCTCCGCTTCTTGTCCCCTGACCGCCCGCTCCTGAGACCCCCCGACCCTAACTGTCCCCCCAGGACCCCACTCCCTATCCAACCCCCCCTGCTCCCTGGACTGCCCCAACCCCTATCCACATCCCTGCCCCCTGACAGGCCCCCTGGAACCCCACGCCTATCCAACCCCCCCCCCCATTCCCCATCCCTTGACTGCTGCCCCAGAACCTCCACCCCATCCAACCCCCACTTCTCCCTGTCCCCTGACTGCCCCCCGGGACTCCTTGCCTCTTATCCAACCCTCCGGCCCCCTTACCATGCCGCTCTGGCAGCTACGCCACCCGGCCACAGCCAGACACGCTGCCGTGCTGCCCTGCAGGAGCGCGCAACCCCGCCACCCAGAGCGCTGCCCACACAGCGGTGTGGCTGCGGGGGAGGGACTGGAGGCTAGCCTCCCCGGCCAGGAGCTCAGGGGCTAGGCAGGACGGTCCCACAGGCTGGATGTGGCCCGTGGGCCGTAGTTTGCCCACCACTGGTCTATACCATCTGGTGTGGTCATTCTCAAAGACAGTACAAGACTAGATGGGCCTTGGGTCTGATCCAGTCTAGCAAGTCTTATGTTCTTAAATACTGGAGGCAGGGAAACATCTTACTAGAGCCAGTGAGAAATTTTTAGACAAAATGTTTTTTCCATTGAAAAATGCCAATTTGTCAAAAGCAAAATGGTTTGCAAAACAGGATCAGTTCCAGTGACCAAAAAAAAAAAAAAAAAAGAGAAAGAGAAAGAAAAAAGTTTAAAAACGAATGCATTTTCCAAATGAAACCCCCCAGCTTTCTGGTTTGAAATGACTTTTCATTTAGAAAAGTAAGCTAATTAGGCCAAGTAAAAGGTTAAAAACAGGGGGGGGGGAAAGGTTGGACTCAAAATAAAATGTTTTAAAATGCTCAAAACAAAATGTTTCAATGGACCCAAACTGAAAAAGCATTTCTTGGTGAAAAACTCTGAGATTTCGACTTCTTGTCCTGATTCAGGAGGGTAAAAGTTTTTGAACCCTCAAAAATGGTCACAGGACGGGAAAACGGTTTCCTGCCCAACACTCCTTCTCATGGCCGATACTGCGGCTGTAACTTGAACAATGCTAACTGTGTTCATGGTCTGAACGCTTTCAATTCAGTTCACAGGGAAAGTGGATGCAGTTTTGGTTTTCAACTGGAAACCAAGGCCATACAGCTAACTCCCAACTCCCCTCTCCACGCATCCCCTCTCTTCCTCCCTTCCCACCCCACACAAAGGAACCGGCTGAGCTCAGTGAATTTCAACTAACAAACTCATGCCTGTTATGAAATTGCACAGGCTGGGGACTTCAAGGGATTTATCTTTCCCACCCCATGTTATTTTTTTTCCCCATAAGCCAATTGAAAGGGATTTTTCTTGTTCCCAGAAACTCAGAGGAACAGGCTTGAGGGAGCCAGTCTTTCCTCATTGTAGCTCACCTGGAAATCCCTGCTCCTGCCCCAGCCACACCGAGCATGCTACATCTACTCAGAGGCCTGGACTCCGTCTCCTGGATGACAGCTGAATGAGGGAACCGAATCAGCTACCTAAAAGATGGTACCAATTCACACCAATGTCTAAGGCTCATATTGTATCTAACTCCATCAGGGCAGGTCAAGCTGACCTTGCCTGCCCCAGCAGCCCACACTGTTTCTTTAAGAGAATCTGAGTTTGTTTTTCCCCTCTGCCCCAGGCTTTCAGAAAGGGTATTACTGGGCTGGCGAATGCTCGGCCTTCCTCCTACACATGCTAACCACACAGCCGCAGCTCAGAGCCCCAGTGATGGACAGCTCCGATTAGCATGGGCAGGATGGGGGACAGATAGTGCCAGAGTCGTTTCACAGAATAGACTTGCCAGCGACTTGCAGCCAATCTGATTCTGTTCCCTTTCTGTCTCATCTGCTTTCCTTCAGCTCCAGCGCTGCTAAATATTTCAGGCCAACAGAGGCCTTTAGAATCCCTTTGAAAACACACCCCTCCGAGCACATTCTTCTGGGCCAGTCGGGGCCTGATCCAGAGAGGCGTTGAGCAGCCGCGATTCCCCTGGAGATCAATGGGAGTTGCAGTTGCTTGCTCTCTCTCAGGATCATTGACATTCACACGCGAAAGGGGTTTGGCTGAGACCTTGATTCTACTTGACATTCCTTTGCTTCACATTGAAGCGGGAGCAAGAGTAATAGACTCAGAGAACCCAGAATGACGAGGAAGTGCCTTCCCCGACCTGCCAGGCGCTAATGCAAACCGGGAGGCCAATACCACTCATTCGTTCCCAGCCAAAGCACACCTGCAATTGCCTATTATCCCTTCAGATGATCCAGCCCCTTGGGTCCAAACCCAGAGGAAGTCGTTAAGGGAAAACAGAGCTGGTGGTTTACGCAGGTCACAAAAACAAACAAACCAACCAACCCCCTCCCGACAGTCAGCATTCCCCTAGCAGCCTAGCAGGAGGAGCTCAGGTCTGGAATGGTAGGAAAGCTGCAGGCTAGGACAGATTTTCCCTGGCATAGCTGCGGTAAAGCAGATGGCGCCGATGATGCATCGCCTCGCTGAGCTGTACCCGTCTCGCACTTTCAGGGCTGTTAAAAGCATCATCGAGCGCTCCCTGAAATTTTGGGGTGATAAAATTCTAAAACAAACCCAAAGACCAGCTGTGCTTTGTTTATAATAAAAGCTGCCTTTATACCCCCGTTGTTGGTTACACTCCAAACACAGACAAATCACCGAGTTCTCCTGGGCTGTTGCAGAGCCACAAAACAGCCAGCTGGATTTCTCTAAGAAAAGGCTTCTCCCTTATTTCAAACCCAGGAAATGGAGTTCCCAAGGAGTTCGGAGTTGAATATACCAGCCTATCCGGCTTAGAAGCCAGCACCCGAGGACACCGTTCTACAGCTCCTGTAGGCAAAGCCAGACTCAGACTGGCAAACAAGTCCAAGCTGTGACAATGCATTGTGTTCCTAGGGGACTCCAAGCCAAAGAAAACGCAGCAGCCCTGTGTATAGCCGGGTTATCTGGGCAATCTGTTCCCATGTTGCTAAAACTAGAGCAGCTCCCCCAATGCAAGCAACAATGGGTTACGTAGTGTCGACAAGACCTAGCGTTAGCTCGACTTGCTTGGAGCAGGATTAGACAAGGCGGAGTTTAAAATACCAGTGGCCAGCCCACGCTAGTGCTCCCACCAAAGGAGCTGCACAGGTGTTAGTAATGGTGGGAAATTTTTTCCCAAGAACTCTATGCCAAGAGTTTTATTGTTTTGTTTTTTCTTAAACAAAGCCGATCCTTACAGACTAGGAGCTGGACCAATGACAATCTAAGGTCAGCAGCAGAGCATAAAATGCTGGTTTTCATGTTTTATGACAGTGGGGGGGGGAAAAATCTATAAAGGCCATATGTTTTAATTTGTAAGCCCATAAATTGAAATGTGGCAAGGTTCCCGACAGAAGACTCAGCCACTGTCTTGCAGCGGGACAGTAAATGGGCAAGACCAGAATTATGCTGTTTTGCTGACCCAATAGAAACGGTCGATTTTTGCAAACCCACTGCCTGTTTAATGCTACTTTGCAAAGCCCATATTGTATAGCCACTAGTTGAACGGCAAATCCTGGCACTCTCGTGCAACACGGTTTCAGTTCTTGCAGAAAAGCAGCATGTGATGTAACTAGGGGGATTCTCAAGCATTTTTCTCAAGACCTTTTGGCATCAGTAAGGTTTTACCCTTAGGCCTCGTCCTCAGTGGGGATTTTGCAGCTACGCTGAGATATCTGCTCTGATGGAAAGCTCTAGTGTTCATGTGCCGCACTAGCACGCAAAGATAAAATGGTGGCAAGTCACCTTTTACACCAGTGCAGGGCTCCTACATGAGGGGATTTGCACTGGGACAGTGAAGGCATAGCATCACTGGTGCAAAATTCCCTAGGGTAGATAATCACAGTTCTAAAGGACTGGGCTTGGAGACCAGAGCTTGGTATCTTTACACAAGCCTGCAAAAATAGGCTCGGTCCTGCATTTCCACAAGTGACAGTCCCAGGGCCATGGGCATCTATTTTTTTTTCCTGGGAGTCTTCCAGGGCCCAGTGAGAACCCTAAGTAACCCTATTACTCTCCTAAACCCCAAAATCATGTGCCAGGCCCCCAAAATTATGATTTTAAGACAATCCTGAGATTTAAAAAAAATGATTTGGGGGTCTTTTTATTTCCCTTCTGGTGTTTACATTTTTAGGGGTTGTGTTTTCAAGGTTTCTTCACAAGCAGAAACTTACTTTCCTTTTAAATGCAAGTTTCTCATGTAAATCACCTGACTCCAGGAACTGAGACTTCAAGAAAAACACCAAATATGGTGAGAACTAGCCACGCTGTCTCCCTTCCCGCATCTCGGATAGCTAGGATTTCCCTCCGACCTCAGTAATGCCTCTCCTTAATCTGCTACAATGGCTATTATGCAATGGCAGATACTCCCTCCCCTTTCAGGGATTGAACATGCGGCCTTCCACAAATGCCTCTGGCCCAAGGAGTGGTAGATCCTGAAAATAATCTAAATGGCCTGTAAAAAATGGAGAGATCTAAAGCCAGATTGGGGATGCCAACAACTGAATATTGCTCTGGGGTCATATATCAGAATGAAGATCACCTGGACTGGACATTTCATAGCTATAGTTCACTGTTACCAACGCGGCTAAAATGTGCATTAACTGGAGATCATTCCCGAGAGCTTTCCTAAGATTGCTAGTGCAAATGCTGTGGTCACCTCAGGATTTTACAGGGCTCCAAATAAAAGGAATATTAAGGCTGCTCCTAACAATAAATCTTTAATCCTGCTCTTCAGAAGAGCAAATGGACAGTGACAGAGCAGTCGAGCAGCAAAGGATCCTCTCTAATGCAGGTGGTTGTTAAGTAGGAACACACATGCTGTACGTAGTAACACTCAGCTGTGTGTCTAAGCAGTAGCCATGTCTGCTCTTTATTATACGCTGTACCATGTTGCTTTAGAACAAGGATTCATCTTTTCCAATCAAGTCCCAATTCAAACTGGGTCCGAAGGCTCTCTCTCACTCTCAATTTTGTCTATTTCTTTTCCCATCTCCCTGCAGCTGCGTGATGCCCTGGGCATGACAGAAGCTGTGTATGGTTCAAACCCCAGGTTTAACAATCATTGTTAATTACCTGCCTGCCGGAAGCACTCTCAGCGGCTGCAGTGGTCATGGGTTTGCAAGAATGGACGTCAAAGACACTTCCACAAAGCTATTTTACATAAGCTCCCCGCTATAAAACTCCCATGGAGAATTACAATGGTTTCATACAGAATGCAGCCTTTTTTACAGGACTTAAAGCACTGGCCTATACCCCTTACTCCAAGGCTGGTTCATATAGGGCAGGGGTTCTCAGACTTTTGTCCTGGTGACCCCTTTCACACAGCAAGCCTCTGAGTGCGACCCTCCTTATACATTAAAAACCCTTTTAAATAAATGTAATACCATTATAAATGCAGGAGGCAAAGCGGGGTTTGGGGTGGAGGCTGACAGTTCGCGACCCCCCCCCATGTAATAACCTCGCGACCCCCTGAGGGGTCCCAACCCCCAGTTTGAGAACCCCTAATATATAGGGTGGATTTGGCAGCCTAGATTAAATAACTGCATGAAGCCAGGAGGGATCCTTTTATAACCACTCCTGAATAGATAATTTCTCCAGATATCTCTGCCCCTATGCAGACGTACATATCGAACAGAGGAAGACCTCTACGAGCAGCCCGCGTGGGTGGACGGGGAGAAGATACGAAAGACACAGAACAAAAGCAGGCTTCACTCTGAAATACACCTGAGGAACCCAGATAAAAGTGACGCCAAGAACAAGACGGGTGACACCAACATCCTTACCTTAGCCTGTACGGTCTGTGGGCAGGGGAAGCTGGCAACACACAGGAACGACAGAACTTCCATAAGGATTTAGTGCGCTGGAGGAGCCTGTCTAGCTTAATCCAGGGCATTTTGGAAAGGCTGGATTCACAAACAGCCTTACTACGAGCAGGCTGCCGGGAGCCTTTGAAGAGCAGTTACACCCTCAACAACACTCACCGCTTTAATTGGTACATTTTAAAAAAAAAATCTGATCACATGTTTTGAGCTGTTACTTTTTTTTTTTTAAAATGCATCCCCAACTGTGTGCGAAGCTAGCCCCAGGCAGCCAGCTACCGTAGAGAGAGCTGACAGCTTTGACAGATGACTCAGTGTTTGTTTAGAATCAGGTTTGCACAGCGTCTTCTTTCTGCCCCCATCCTAGCCCCCGAGAGGAAATGAATTTTGGCCACTGCCTTCTGTCTGGGTGGGTTTTGGATCTCGCAGCAACCTCAGTTCATCTGGAATAGCTCCACTGATTTCAATGGCGTTTCTGGGGTCTGCAGCGATCAGAATCTGACCCGGGTGCTTTACATTTCTGCTTCATTGAAACAGGACAGTGTCTTGGTCAGTGGCCAGGGGAAAGGAAACTTGATGGGACTCTACCCAAGCTCCACCCACAATCCCAAGTATTGTGGGTGCAGCATCTTTTCCTTTCCCCTGGCCACTGACCAAGACACTATTCTGCAGTGTTGGTGTAGACATGTTGGTCCCAGGCTATTAGAGAGACAAGCTGGGTGAGGTGCGAGCTTCTATTCTCTTTCACCAACAGCAGTTGGTCCATTTTTCGAGCAGCTTCAGTCCTTAGATATTCATTAGCTGCTGGGCCACACAACTTGCCTTCAGTTTTTTGGGGAACTAATTTTGAACAAGCCACCAGAATCATGCCTACAGTATTTGTAAGCACATCCATTTGCGTTCCCCTATGGCATAAGCAATAAGAGGCAAGATAATGTCCCTCTGAGTAGGCCTTTAACTAGCAAAGCATTTAAATGAATTCATAAATCAATGGACTACTCATATGCTTAAAATTAAGCATGCCTTTTGGTGGATTGGGGCCTTAGTGAAGGACACCACTGCAAAGCATGCAGACCACAGCCCGAAGTCCTGGAGCCTTCAAATCACACTTGTGCTGCAGCAAAGTAGTGTCTTATAATTAAAAAAAAAAAAAAAGCTACACCGAAACTCAGTTTCTCCTCCATCTGTGTTTACAGCATGGAACACCATCTTCTTAGGCCATGAGATGACTGCTCATTGGCTTGCTAGGCCAATTCCCCCTTATCTCATCCAGCTCTGACAGACCCATTTGGCAAATGGGATAGAGAACTTGCCTTCTATATGATGCTAATTCCACATGGATCTTCAGAGTGTCATCAGCTGCTTTGGCAACAACGGATTATATTCCTGCTTTCGTGCTACACAACTTGTGCTCAGTAAACAAATAACATCTGATAGCCTCCTGTATTTTATAGTCAGATACAATCCCCAAAACAATTCCCTGCTCATCTCTAAAATGTGCCTCTGTGCCAGAGGCTTACTGGAAAATAAATGACTGTTTCCTGATGCTGAATCAACTGCGATATGACAGGTTAGACACACCACAGACATCCTACCCAGCTCTAGGAGTAGGTTTGATGTGGGCAATACATTTTCATGACAGATGGTGACAAGCACACAGTCAACGTTGGCAGGAATGGCTGCCAGCTCGGTTGCTCTTACAGGAACCAACAAATTTCCATCCCTACCAGCCCACAGTTGCTCACTCCATCAGCTTTACTGGCCCCTTATTCTGCCTGTTTGGTACAGCCAACTCCGAAGCCTGCACTATAGGGCACTTTCAACAGGCCACTTCTGTCTTTAGAGACCACAATCCCCCAGGCTGCCAGGCCAATTCTGTTAGAACTTAAAGGCCAACTCTCAGTAGTCCCTGGTTACTGAAGGCCTTATTTTCACTGCTAACAATGGTGATATTTTATCTCAGGGCAACTAAAGCAGGTGAGCTATCCTGAGGTAAAAACACACTGAGGACAAGGCACTTCAGTGTTATCATGAGGTAAATTAGACAAAGTCAGCACTCTGCTCCTGTCTGGAGTTGGTCTCACCTAGTGTACCTCATGGTAAAACTGAAGCACCTTATCCCTAGTGTATTTTTGCCTTAGGATAATAGGACACAAGGACCTCTTGATGTCGACTGCCAGAAGGCACAGGAGTACATACGGGTACCAGGATCCCTGGGGGTTCACCAGAAGAATGGCACGTAAGGTCACACCTGTCATCATAATCATTGTGAGATATATGTATGGAAAATACGTGAGGCGTGATGCATATATGCTGGAAATTATGTTCTCTAGGCCTTGTAATTAAAGGCAGGTCACTCAAAGGTAGCGTGGCTGGAGATAAAACTTCCGCAGACAGCAGGCAGGAGACCCTTATCCCCCTGGTAGATCACTGCATATTGTGTGTCTCACAATAGAAGTCTATCAGCATACTAAGTCAAATGCTAATGAGTTTACAGAGACTTCAGATGGAAATTAACAGGAAAAGGTGAGCAGAAGGCAGAAGAAACCTTATTTGCAAGTGAAGATCAAAGGTCTGGTCTATCTATTCGGGGGTGCAGAGAAACACCCTAGCATCCTTCAGCCTGTGAAGACCAGCTGCCAGCGGGCTAGATGTTATGAAAGGGGGACCTGGGCCGTTCTGTCGGAAAACACTGGGAAAGGGACTTGGGGTAAGCTATGCTGTAGGAGACAAGGGAATGGCTAGTGTGTTATGTTTAGGCTCTAGAAAGCATGTTATGATTTTCTTTTATAGGGAATGCTCCAGAGGGATGTCTGTGGGGTTGGTGTGTGCCTGTCACTAACCTGTACCGAGAGGGGGATGCCTGGTAGGCAGTGGTTGAGTTCCCAGAGGATGGTGAGGCAGGGAGCTGATCGCCAGCAGACACAGACAAGATTCACACTAAGGGCAGGCGGGAGCAAGATGCCTCACAACCCTGGGAAGCGTGCCATAGGTTGCCTACCCCTGGTGTAGACATTGCGTTGCTTACATCGACTGTTATTGGCTTTCAGGCGCTATCCCACAATGCCCCCACACTGATAGTACAACCGATACAAGCGCTCCTGGTGAGGACGCACACCGCCGACACAAGGAGCAAAATGTGGACACGCACAAGCGATGTAATTATTGTGGTGGCTGTACACCTAAGTTAGGGCAACTTCATTTTGTAGTTTAGACCTGGCCTAAATCAGAGACATGGTGACTAGCATGTTAGCCCCACCCAGCTGCAATCCAATGGAATGGCATCCGCAGATGCAGTGGTGTTACCGTAGGCATGCTGCCCAGTGCCTAGGCTTGAAGCCATCAGAAAAAGGAACCCAGTGCGGTGGCCTGGTAAAGCTGGACAGTTGGCATGGCTGATGCAGAAAACTGGTAACCAGAAACCTGCTGCAGCCACTCAAGGGGGCAAAGCTGGAGGACTAACGTTGTCCCATGAGGCAGCTATTTAACAATACTAAAAGCTGCTTCATTGCACAAAGGAATTAGGAACTGCATTTCCTCTGTTCCCCACATTTCACAATAGCACACTGTGAACAGCTGCCAACCAAACGCTCCAGCAAAACTGGCTGCCTCTAGTTAGCTCTTATTTGATTATAGGCCCCAAGAGTGGTTTTCTACCAGGAAACGGCTTATTTTTTAAAATTAACTGCTGACTACTTGGAGCCTGCAAGATGGATGGGCGTGGAGCGACGTGGGGCTCTGGGCACTCTCATTACCGAGAGTGGTTCCCATTCTCTCTGATGAGCTTATACCTGGATTTAGGTGTTTAATGGCGACCAGATGTTGTGTGAATGCTAATCGGGCCTTTCACTCCAATCTCTTTTCATTTCCCTTGTGTGTATGCGGGTTGAATTGTTCCTACCACATCTGTAGGGCAGTTCTCACAAACTATGGCCAATGATACAGACTGCAGCGGCGTGTGCACACACACACGCACACACACACACTCTTTGTTGGGGCGGACAGCCACAGACCATATGGTTCTCTTGAGCTCCCCAGAGTGACTATACAGTCTGGGCAATCTAAGGTTACTGCCCAGGTCTCCCGAAGTCTTGGCCTGAACTCCCCAGTCATGGAAGGGACTGGTGACTACACTATAAGGTCAAGGGAAGCTTTGGGTGCAGCTGATTTTAAACTTATCAGTTCCCAGCTTCCTTCTAAACAACGTTTCCCCCAGTTGATCAAAAAGAACATGAATATTGTGACATGGAGCAATACGAGGATTGGCACCATGCCACTGTATTGGAAAGCACTAAAATAGGAAACCAAGCTAAGGGGGAAATTCTCCTTTCAATGCACATCTCATCCTCGGAGGGAGGAAGGGCGTGCACAGAAGAATGAACTGGGACTCAAAAGAGCTGGGTTCTAAGCCCAATCCTGCCACCAACTTACTGTTTGACCCTGGACAAGACACTCAGCCCCTCTGTGTTTCATTCCCCCAGCCCCTCCGCCCCCCCCCCCCCACAGTAAAAATGGAGATAATGCTTCCCATGGGTATGTGAGGATATAGCCAGTAATGTTGGCAAACTGCTTTGATATCCTAGTAGGACAATGTCTGCTGGTCAGTATGGGGATAGGTACGCTTAATGAACCTAGAGAGAGGGATACAAATTGGCAAGGTTTAGCTCTCATTGGCATGACTGAGGATTCCATGGGTGGAACGAATGCAGAATACACAGAGATTTGCAGGGTCGATCACAGAAAAATTTTGCCCTGAGGTCATTTGTTCTCATGAGGTTCCATGCCATGGAGTACAGGAAATTGTAATAATTCATTACAAAATCTGCCTTAGAAGCTACAGCAGCAGCCAAAACCTCCAACAGGCCACACTGAACTAATACTGAGAAATAGAGTTGCCAATTTTGGTTGGACGTATTCCTGGAGGTTTCATCACGAAACAATCTTTAATTAAAGATTAATCTTTAATTCCTGGAGACTCCAGGATAATCCTGGAGCGTTGGCAATCCTACTGAGAAAAGACAGCCTTTGAAGGATCCGCCAAAGAGCAAACGTGGTGCTGTGGTTTAGAGAAATGTAGGAGAAGTCTGGAAAAAGCCAAAGAAATGTAGGATACCCTCCAAACACAGGGCAGTTCACTACAGGAAAAGCTCTGAATTACCTGCAAATAACCACAAGTCAGCACATCATCTTAATGTGTGACGGAATTTCACTGACACTATGATTTGGAACATACAGGGACCATCTGGCCGTGTGCATGAGCTTCCTCTCAGCACCTATTATTCTTAATTACTTGTATTGCAGTAGCATTTACATACCCCAGCTGAGATCAGAGCACCATTGTGGTAGACACTCTAAAATCAAATAGTGACAGGTTTCAGAGCGGTCGCCGTGTTAGTCTGTATCAGCAAAAACAATGAGGAGTCCTTGTGGCACCTTAGAGACTAAAAAATTTATTTGGGCATAAATTAGCCCATGAAAGCTTGTGCCCAAATAAATTTGTTAGTCTCTAAGGTGCCACAAGGACTCCTCGTTGTTGTTTTTTAAATCAAATAGTAATAGTGAGACTCTGCCCTGAAGAACTTACAGCCTAACAGACAAGACAAAGTATGGGAGAGGAAATAGCGAGGTGAAGTGACTGGCCCAAGGTCACATTGCATGTCAGTGGCACAGCCAAGAACAGACCATGTCTCCTGAGTCCCGACCCAGCGCTCTATCCCACACCCACTCTCTGAAACAAACTCTGAAGTGATCAGGCTACACTCAGAGCCGGTTCAACTCGATCTCTCACTCCATGGGCAGGCACATGGGGGGGGGGGGGAAGGCAGTGTTAGGCCCCCAGCACAGAAAACAGGCAGTTTCGCTCAATACAAGGGGTTTTCAAAGCCACTTCCCATGATGGGAGCTGAGCCTTGATTTTCTGCTGATCGGAAAGCGTGCCGCAAACCTATCAAGTGATTGTGACAAATCAGAGCCACATACCTTAAAAGAGACGGCAGGCCAAAAAGTCTGCTCTTGGAAGGGAGACATTGGAGCTGCTGCAGTAAGGTCAGAGTCTGTGCTCCTACCCTGGAGCCCAGGCCGCACAGGGTACGTCTGCCCAGCAAGCAGAAACCCACTGCAGCAAGCCGTGCTACGTCATTCAATTGCGGGCTCCAGCGCCTGAGCCTAAACGTCTACACAGCTCATCTCAGCGACCCGGGCTCCGAGACTCACTGCTATGGGTTTCTGCTTGCCAAGCAGATGTACCCACATCCAGGGGTTATTTTATAAAAAGTGATTTTACAAATCCCTCATATTAATGGAAACGTTTTTAGTATTTTGTTTAAAGGCCCTTGTGTAGTGGTTTTGTTTGGATTCAGACATCCCTCTGCAGTATGCGCAACACAGATGCTACCGCGCTGGGCTGGTGCGTGAGAACCAGAGCATGAAATCTGACTAGCTTGGGTGAGCAAAGTGCAAAGAGAAAAGACAGAATGTTACTGGTGAAAAGCCAACTCCAGGTCTGGAATTCCTTCAGGTTTAACAGCCTATGGTGTTTTTAACACAGGGCAGGACACTAAGCTTTCTAAGTGCAGCATAGTGTGTATCCTGGCTTCTTTCACTGCTGGAAAGGAAAGACCAACGTTCCCAGCTCAGACAACCCCAAAGTAAGATTCTGGCAACTAAAGGCAGCTTGCGATTGAAAGGAGATTTTTTGTAGGTGGCAGGCTGGCAACGTTCCATGATTATTTTAATGCTGCTGGGCCTGTGTTGAGGTACTAATTAGGTGCTATGGTGCATAGCCATCCTTTTATTTACATTGAAATAAATACATAAAATAGGGAAAACAACTGGAAAGCTGTATCTAGGACTTGATTCTGCAAATGCTCCCTCCCTCCCACATTGACTTCAGTGGGATTATGGTCAGTATTAAGTGCTTGCAGGACTGTACTTTTAAACTATATATTAGGACAGGAACGGGCACATGGAGAGTTCACAGCCTTGCACTTTAAAGGCTCACTTCTAAAAAATGTCCAAGTCTGCCTGACTCCCTGGCCTGTTCTGTTGCAGGTTCCTTTCCCAGCCCGGTCATTTCTTGCACAGAAATGATGGTTAAGCACAGGGTTGCATCCCCCTCGCTCTGTCTTGCTTTATAGCTGCCACTGCGAGTAGACAAAAAAGGATTGGCAGAGGACTCTATGAAATGGGTGTGGAGACAGCTATCCCTCTGTCTTTCTGGGAAAGTATTTTCATAACCATTGACTCAGTACTCAGCACTTACTCTTCCTTCAGAGGCAGTACTGAGCCAACGGACCACATGGCACAGGGGGTTCTGTGCTGCTGGAAGCAGCGAACAACCGTGACATCAAACATTTCACACAAGTAGGGCTAGTAACCCTGGCGTCCTAGGCAAATTCCAGCTGGGAGGCGATTATAAATTGCAGACTTAAAATTCCCCCTGAAGTTGCATTGGGATTAGTATTTTTCACTCCCTTCCCTAGAATGTTGTGCAATACTGCTGCATGGTGTTAACAACTGCTGTGTTCTACTCCAGAAGTGGTTGCATTTCAGTGATGTCCCCCCCCGATTCCCAGTCCTCTTCTCTAACCACTAACACTGGCTCTTTTTATGTCCCTCTCTCACCCTGGCTCAACTGCATTTAACATCAGATAGACATGACGTAAATTTACCAACTGGATTATGTCAGCTTTCTTTAGCTTGTAATGAAAAATAAAATCCTATTTGTACCAGTGGAGACTAAACCGATTAGAAAATCAGATCTGTCAAATAAAATTTAATTACAAATACCTTAGAGGAGGGAAAGCTCAAGACAGTCTATGGGAAGTTTTCCCACTGACAGTATAAAAATAGTCTCGACTTAGAGCCCCACAGACAGCTTTAATGGTCAGGCTGTGCAAAGATACAGGATTTTTGTTTTGTGGCTATGGTCAGCATTTTTATTTTATTTTTTGTACAGGGAAGTGGTTTTGAATTCTGGAAGCTGGGCTGGCTGCTCAAGGCCAGCAGAGCTGGGCAGGCATGAAGTGGGGAAGAAAGATTGCTTAGGCAGCAATCTGGAGTCAAGTTTACTCTCGAGCTATCAGAGCATCAAGAGGTGAACAGCTCCTAAGACAGTCCTGCCTCACGAGACTCAGCTGGTGGCTCACTTGTCAGGGCTGAAGATATTGCCGAGTCACCGGAACTGTGTAAAGCAAAACAACCCAATGTTTAAAAAACCCATGAGTTTCATTCTCTCCTCAAGAGGTCTAGGACTGGTCAGGATTGAGATGTCCTGGCTCTGTGAGGTGCAGGGTTGTGAGGTGCAGGGTTGGAATAGCAAGGGGGGGCTGAAGGTCATCCTGAGATCCATTGACAAATCTCTGGGTGGACCCAGATTGACGTAGCCAGGACTGTGGCAGGGGAGCGTTAAGGTCTACGGTTAGAATCGAGAGATGGGGACAACACTGAGATGTTGCAGATTAGGATAAAGGTTCATTGGCTGTGTGAGATCCCAAAGTAGACATGGCACAAATGTAGCAGGTCAGACTGACGTGCACCTGCCGAGCTGCCAGCGAGGAACAGGGCGTGATGGGTGGAAGGGTTTGAAGTGCAGAGGTTAGGTGCAGGGACCAGAACAAGCAGGGGTTGCGCCAGGACATAAGAACGGCCATCCTGGGTCAGACCAATGGTCCATCTAGCCCAGTTAGCCTGTCTTCCGACAGTGGCCAGTGCCAGGTGCTTCAGAGGGAACGAACAGGGCAATTTATCGAGTGATCCATCCCGTCATCCACTCCCAGCTTCTGGCTGTCATAGGTTTCGGGACACCCAGAGCATAGATTGTGTCCCTGACCATGTTGGCTAATAACCTTATTGACAGACCTATTCTCCAGAAACATATCTAATTTTTTTTTTTTGAGCCCTATTCTACTTTTGGCCTTCACAATATCCCGGGGCAACGAGTCCCACAGGTTGGCATTGCGTAGTGTGAAGTACTTCCTTGTGTTCGTTTTAAACCTCTTAATGTCATTGGGTGACCCCTGGTTCCTGTGTTATGTGAAGGCGTTAATAACAATTCCTGATTCACTTTCTCCACACCAGTCATGCTTTTATAGACTTCTGTCATATCCCCCCTCAGTCGTCTCTTTTCTAAGCTGAGCAGATCCAGGGTTTTAAATCTCTCCTCATATGGAAGCTGTTTCATACCCCAGTGGTGTTTGTTGCCCTTCTCTGTTACATTTTCCAATTCTAACATCTCTCTTTTGAGATGGGGTGACCAGAACTGCACGCACTGTTGCAGAATGAGGTATTGGGAGAGCAGAGTGCTGGAGACCCAGACTTAGCGCATCAGACATTCCTGCAGGGCTGGACTAAGATGCAGCAGAACTGCTGGGGGATGGAGTGGGGGAGGCCGGGCCAAAGACTGGAATAGCTAGAGGGATGGTATGGGGTAGGATGGACGTACATGCGCAGAACTATATGGGGAAAGCTTGCCAAGCATCAGCCCCCACTAGTTTGGCTCAAGACATGGATATTAGCCTTTCATCCTCACCAGCCTTTCATACCCCCTGCAAAATAAAAACAATAGAATAAAATGGTCTTTTGAAATTCTCCACAGATCGTGCTGCAGCAGCAGTTTATAAACACCTCTGACTTTTGTGTTGGCTCACACACTGCTTGTAGAGGACGACTGACAACATTTTTAATGCTGCAGGGGCTGGGAGATATCTCTTGGCTTTAAAATACTAAGCACAATGGGTCCAGCTCACCTGCTTCCTGTTCATTTATCCTACCAAGACCCGCACCCACCAACCCCGATGGAATTATGCATCACTAATTCTCCTGAAATGTGGCTTGCTGGGCAATATTCCTGATCCCTAATACTTTAATGTGCTGCCACTGACAATACCATTGCATATAGGGGCAGCTGCATTGGATTATGCATGTAATACGCCTTAATTCAAACTCAGCCTGGGCATTAAGGAACTACATTTGCAACCAATAACTCACACACACCCCCGCCCCTTTCTCACCACCACACTCTGCTTTTGCGAACTGACTGCTCACTAGCACAGGCTCAAAATGGTCTACAGGGGCCTGCAGGCCCCCAGGGCTCCCTACCCCCAAAGAAATGCCCGGCTCTGTAATATGAGGAGCGAGAGTGAATAAGGATGGTCAAGTTTCAGGGGAGACATAGTTGGCAGGGACACCAGGAGTTCACGAACACAAGCCAGAGCCAGGCTGCTACCCCAAGCTTGAGAGACTCATCACGCTTAATAAAGATCTCTTTTCTACAACTCTGTCTGCCTCGTCACCTATTGCTAATGAATCAGAGCCCATGCAGAGCTTCTCCTTCCCAGGGATGAGAAAGAGCCAAATCCTCTGTGATGTCCATTAGGGGCCTCATTTACCAACCTAACATGAGGCGTATTCAAGTACCACAGGGATGGGCACCAGTGCAGAACCTAAACCAGAGACAAGTCCCAGTCGGCCAGGAACCAACTGGTTTTGGAGCCACAGATTCACCGGGGGGGGGGGGGGGGGGGGGAGGGGGCGCGGGACCAGGAGATACAAGCAGTGAGGATATGGGTGGGAGCCAGGGGCCTAGCACCACCTGCCCTTCACCCGCACCGTGAAGCATCATCTAGGACCCCTTACAATGCCACGCTAAGCAGCAGCAGAAGGGAAGAGGGCCATGCTCGTGGCAGGCCCAACCGTGGCAGCTGGGCCCACCAGAGAACCTCTGACATCACTTCATGCCGAGGGCAGAGAAGACCCTCCTCACCCACCCCCAATGCCCTGGCAGCGCCAAGTGGAAACAGCACAATTCCCAGCTATGCAGCCCACTCTCCTAGCGTTTTCCTGGTCTCAGAGGCCTTGTGTGTCCAGCCCAACACCCTCTTGAGCCAAACTCCCTGCAAGGTGCTGAAACGTTCAGGCAAGTGGCTCCTTTTCGCTTCTGGTTCTCAGCTAGGCCTGGCAATGCGCCATGGATGGCTCTCCTCGCTGTACCCCATCCAGGGCCAGAAGCACTAGCCTGCTCTCCCCAGCAGGGAACAGATTCTTCAAGGGGAAGAGGGCAAGAGAGAAAAGAATCCAACCTCTGTGACCACTTACCCAAGCTGAATTCTCCTCTGTTGAGGCTGACCTCTCTGGCCAGCCCTTACCTGCCCAGGAGCTCCGGCAGGAACATGGAATTTGTATGTACAAAATCCCTAATTCCGGCCAAAGAATGGCAGGGCACTGAACACTTCCAGCATTGAAGTTTCCATATAAATCACAGCTGGAGAGATCACACTTTAATGCACAGGTGAGTGATATTCTTTTGAATCCAGGCAGGATCTTCCATTCTGCTGAGCTCCTTTAAAGGCGAATATCTTTCCATCAGCGGGAGTCCATAAAGAGCTTTTCCCAGCTGCACCCCACATTGCGCCACTTTTCATTCTGAGGGGACAGAAACTGGTTCTCCAGCCTTATGCCAACATATCCGATCTTCGACCTTTCTGCCGCCGAGTCGAGTGTTGCTCCTGCTGGAGACGCATGCCAAGAAAAGGCAACCCCCAGCTTTTTATTTTAAAGTGCTGGCATAGATCCAAATACTGGAACATTTTCATTGCTACTATACCAAGGATAAGAATTCAAATTAAACGGGCACAGGCCATTTCTATCCATCTTACCCAGGTATTTCTAATGCACCCACCACGGCAATAGGCTCTGCTATTTGTCATGTAGCAGCCTCATTCTTAAGCTTCACATGGAGGCGTGGGTTAATGTTCGTAAAGGAATTTTCAAACGTCTCTTCTGCAGCAAATCAATTTCCCAGCCCTGATAATGGCTTTTCATCCTGTGGCTGTAATAGACGCACGCTATCTAATTTCCTTTCTAAAATAAAATTAAGCCAGCCCCTAATTGGTTACATCACCCAGGACAACTGCAGAAATTAATTCCATATAGCAAAAGTACCAAGGGCAGATGGAGTGCATGAATATTGCTAAGGAGAATACCAATTAGCACCAAGGCTCTCACCAGCACCCGTCTGATAGGACAGTGGTTCTCAAACTTACTTGATCTGTGCCCCCTTTCTCTGTGTCTGTAGCAATTTACGCCCCTGCCTCGCCACACAAGTACATATACCAATGAAAAAAAAATCAACATGCAACTCTCACTAAATATTAAAAACAGTAAGGCATTGATTCAAACACAGCCAACGATCCATTGTAATAAAGAGCACAGGCAAAACTGTAATTGTGGTCAATGCTTACAATTAAATGTGCACACCGCATTGTAGCCAATGGCTTAACATACAGATACCAACGACTTTGTATAATGCTATTCGAGCTTAACACAAATCCACCAAAATGCACGGCACCATTCAGAGTCAAACGCACAGCGCCATCTGAGGACCCGATATGTCTGGAGGAATCAGCGGTGCTAGGGATTTATTGCTGTGGCTAAAATGTGCACAGTATTCCCCCCCCAAGCTCAGAATACATTCCTCCCTCCCCCAGTTTGACGCTGCTTCACTGGGAGATTGGCTGCCTACACACCATGGTCTCAGCCTAAAGGCAATGTCTTTTGGGTATTGCTGACCCCAGCTGGATTTGAACCAGCAATCTAGCGGTAAAAGGCTCCTCCTCGCCGCCCAGACAGCCCAGGCTTTTAAAAAACAAACATTTCCAGTGAAGGCAACATTCCCACTGTCCAGCCAAACCCTTTTCTCAGCACCCAAGTCAATCCCAACTTGGCTGCCAATGATCTCCTCACCTGGGGACCCGTCAGTGCCCCCCGACTTCTCCTTTGCTGACTATGAGCGTGGTTCTTCAGGCCCCTTCCCGGGGGGTGGGGGGGGAGAGCAGAAAGGAGCTACGACAAGGTGGGCAGCACAGCAGTGAATCTCCTGGCAAAAGACCTTCATGTAGCAGGTGATGGGAGTCAAGGCCATCACGTGCAAGGCACGACCAAGCCACGCTGTGCAGCAGAGGAAGGGGCCAGGCGAACGCCGTCATTTCCAAGCCCAGGTCTCCCTGTCCAGTAAGGCTCAGGGATGGCCAATTAAAGTGTCAACATTCATCTCTCCATGAACTGACTTCAGGGGGATGCGCCCAAGCCTCAAAGTCAATTAAGCTTATTTGACTTAGAATCATAGGACTGGAAGGGACCTCGAGAGGTCGTCTAGTCCAGTCCCCTGCACTCACGGCAGGACTCAGTATTATCTAGACCATCCCTGACAGGTGTTTGTCCAACCTGCTCTTAAAAATCCCCAATGAATGAGATTCCACCACCTCCCTAGGCAATTTATTCCAATGCTTAACCACTCTGACAGTTAGGAAGTTTTTCCTAATGTCCAACTTAAATCTCCCTTGCTGCAATTTAAGCCCATTGCTTCTTGTCCTATCCTCAGAGGTTAAGAAGAACAATTCTTCTCCCTCCTCCTTCTAACAACCTTTTATGTACTTGAAAACTGTTATGTCCCTTCTCAGTCTTCTCTTCTCCAGTCTAAACAAACCCAGTTTTTTCAATCTTCCCTCATAGGTCATGTTTTCCAGACTTTGAATAATTTTTCTTGCTCTTCTCTGGACTTCTCCAACTTGTCCACATGTTTCCTGAAATGTGGCACTCAGAACTGGACACAATACTCCAGCTGAGGCCTAATCAGCGCGGAGTAGAGCCGAAGAATTACTTCTCGTGTCTTGCTTACAACACTCCTGCTAATACATCCCAAATGATGTTTGCTTTTTTTTTTTTGCAACACAGTGGGACACTGTTGACTCATATTTAGCTTGTGGTCCACTATGACCCCCAGATCCCTTTCCGCAGTACTCCTTTCTAGGCAGTCATTCCCCATTTTAGTGTGTGCAACTGATTGTTCCTTCCTAAATGGAGTATTTTGCATTTGTCCTTATTGAATTTCATCCTATTTACTTCAGACCATTTCTCCAGTTTGTCCAGATCATTTTGAAGTTTAATCCTGTCCTCCCAAGCACTCCCAGCGCGGTATAGTCTGCAAACTTTATAAGTGTAGTCTCTATGCCATTATCTAAATTACCGATGAAGATATTGAACAGAATCGGACCCAGAACCGATCCCTGCGGGACCCCACTTGTTATGTCCTTCCAGCATGACTGTGAACCACTGATAACTACTCTCTGGGAACGATTTTCCAATCAGTTATGCACCCACCTTATAGTAGCTCCATCTAGGTTGTATTTCCCTAGTTTGTTTATGAGAAGGTCAT
Source organism: Chrysemys picta bellii (assembly GCF_011386835.1). Taxonomy (NCBI): domain Eukaryota; kingdom Metazoa; phylum Chordata; order Testudines; family Emydidae; genus Chrysemys; species Chrysemys picta. Next base: position 20,351,827 of record NC_088808.1, read on the forward strand.
GTGAGACAGTATCAAAAGCCTTCCTAAAGTCAAGCTATACCACATCTACTGCTTCCGCCCATCCACAAGGCTTATTACCCTGGCAAAGAAGCTAACAGGTTGGTTTGACTTGAGTTGATAGAAAGGGCAGAGAGAATTGCATAACTCCTAAGCCTGCCACTCCACTCTAAAGTGCTATTTCTGTTCCACCCGTTTGTCGTATCTGCTCTACAATATGAAATATTTTAGGACAAAAAAAAAATGCAGGGATTGCTATTGCTCATGGGAACATAACATAACACGCACAACGTCTGGCATAAGCTGTGTTAGTTAACTGCCAGTCAGCTAAACTGGCACAGGGAATACTGATAGAGCATCTTGATTGGAAGACTAATATAAAGTGTTCTGATGACCTATATACATATATGCATGTCTGTGTGTTTAGGGCAATGCATTTATTATTTGTATTACAGTAGCAACTGGATGCCAAAGCTAAGCGCAGAACCCAATTGTGCTATGGGCTGTACATATACATAGTAAGAGGTGTCTCCAGCCCCAACAAACGTACACTCTAAATAGACATCATCATCCCCCTTTTAAATATGGTGACATTTGAAATACAGTGACTTGCCCAAGATTGCACAGGGAGTCTGTAGCAAAGCCAGGAAACGAACCTATATCTCCTGAGTTCCAGTCCGGTGCCTTAGCCACAAAGCCATCCAGTTGCTTGCAGAATGCCTGCTGCTATAGGGGAGTGAATGTTCTATTGGCTTCAGTCTGGGACGACCACATTACTCATGAATGCTAAAACTACAAACAAGTTCTGCAAGCCGAACAGATCTCAACAAAACCATTTGCCTAGACCCCTTATTACGCAGCACAGACATTTGAGAAATGTTTGTGTGTGCGATTTTTCAGACCCTTTTTCCTGCCAAGCCAGGCTGTCTTGGTGCCATGAGTTCAACCGCACAGGCCGTAGGTGGAGGCAGAAAAACTATAGCTAATACTATTTTAGAGACGTCTAAAAATGATCTAAAATGGCTTTTCCAAATGTAATAATACAGCAGTTTGAAGGTCTGATATATCAGGGCTAAAAACAAAGGCCTTATATCACAAAAGAGGGGCATCGTCGGCTTTCCAATGGTAAGTCTCATGGTCTACAGCATACCAGACCGTAGACCTGCCAGAGATCTAGGACTGAATGTCCTTCAGCCTGCCATGCATGATGGAGGAGATTTTCGCAGTAGAAATACACATTTGGGGAGAAAGAGGAAACATTGGTGGGAAGGAGAGTAACTGTTTGGAATTGCAGAAGTTATCCCAGCAGAGGCGAGGTGAACAGAGTGCAGGGGAGACAGTCCACAGTGCAAAATAAAACTCATTTGTTGTCTGAATCATTGTGGTGCAGTCACTTAACCTTGCAGCGAGTGCCTGCCACTCCGCGTGTATAGCTAGCTACACCAATTCCATCTATTTGCCTGTCCTACCAAATAAGGTACCTGCCTACTTGCAGTATACCAATCGGTATCCGCCCTGGGAACTTGTGCATGGCCAACCGCCTGGGATCTGCATCAAAATTCATTATGCAACCGGAGAGTTTTTCCTTCCCAATGTTACCACTCTAAACACTTAGGCTTGGTACAGCGATTCCAGCCATTTAGTCTACATGTGCAATTTCAAAGGATGCATTTCACCTGAATTCCTTTCCACTTAGACAGAACAATCCAGTCATGTTCTTTTTATCTCTGGTATTTTCTTGAAAAAGCTTCAGTGATGTTTCTCCTACCACTAACAATCAGAAACCTCTCATAGATGGCTCAGAGGATTTGCAGTGAGATATGAAGCTTTTCATCACTACGTTGCCTATTCAGTTCCAGTCTGGGTTGATACGGGTCGGTGGATTTCAGTCCAGTTCCTAGCTGTCCACGTAACAAAAGCCACTTGCTAATTTTCACCTCGGTGAGTAATTGCAGCTGAAAAGCCAGTGACTGAACAGAAAAGGGAAAGGAGATGACCATTCTGCATTCACGAGGTGGTTACTACATTTTATTTCAAAAGATAGCAATCTTATCACACAGGTGAAAGTATTTTCTTTTGCTCCCAATTATACTTCCCCTTCACTACACAAAACACACCACCACACATCCAAAATAATACACAGCCATTTCTTCGAATGCTTTGGAGGTTTGCTTCTCTGAGTGCTGTGTGTCCAAAAAAAGATCTGAATATTTCATGGAGTGTTGCGAGCTCTGGGAGCTATTGAAAAAAAATGCAGCCATATGGATATAGGCTCTTCCCAAGGGAATATCGCCCAGGTGATGGACATACTGTTATATGGTTCTTCTGCCCAACTTGGGCTTTTATTCAAAAAGAAGAAAACCACTGAACTTTTCAGGGCACTCAGAGGCTGGTTTGGGATCTGAATCCTAGACCCCAAATTCTCTGCAGTTATGGGGCCAGAGCAGCGCAGAAGGGGGCAATTTAGGAGTTGGTGCAGATGTGTTGGACGCCCTCCTGGCTGACACACCAGGGACTGACCCTGGGACCTCCAGGACTATACAGGTGGGGGTTGTAGCAGACTTATATCCACTATGGATTGAGCCCAGAGGGGAAACTAACACCCACTCACAAGATGGCTACACAAGCACCCCCTTAAAAAGCACAGCTCCAAGACTCTGGCAGTCCCATGCAAGGTATGTGTGTGTGTGTTGGGGGATTGTGCCCTGGTGCCCTTCTCTAACATGGGAGGGTGGCCAGGATCTGGTGTAAAGCACTTCAAAGTGGAACTGTTCTGGGCAGAGATGTATTTTTCTAAAACAGGGACGAATAGAACAGCCCTGGCCTCGCTCCCCACACCTCTCTCCCATTTCAGACTCCAGCTTTGCTCAGATTTATGGAGCAAGCAGTCAGGCCCACACCATCTATCATTACCATGACTAGCAGTACAAAGGTGAGTGATTACGCAAGGTCTCTTCAGAAGGGCAGCGCTGCACAGAAAAGGAAATCTGCATCAACACTCCTGCAGGGCCACAGGGCCACGTTTTCTACCACAGCCAGCCAGAGTCCGACCTGAGCAATGTATGGAGCGCAGCTGCTAATCAAGCCTCATGCCACCTCTGAGGTATGTTTCATTAGTCTCATTTATCAATGGGGAAACTGAGGCACGGAGGAACTGTGACTTGCACAAGGGTCACAGAGCGAGTCCATATCAGCACAGGGAGGGGAGCTCAGGTTCTCCGTGCTGTACTTGGGGATCACAGGTCTTTCCCCCAATGGATTAGTAAATCCATAACACTAGCTCCCTTTCCCCTGTTCTGTTAAAACACTTTCCAAACACTGGCTTCATATGGCCCGATTGTGTCGGTGCAGAACTATCTCAGCTCCTACTGGCTTCGGCAAAATGCAGCCCACGAGTCTATCATCATAGGGCGCCTTCATTAAGAGGAAGAACCAGGATGCTTTGAGGGACACTGATATAATAAATTGCCCGCCCCCCACACAGCTAGGTCAGGTAAATGCTGGATTGACCCTAATGAGCTGGATGCCAGAGGCTGTTCATCCCATGCTCAGGGGAAATTAGGAACATTTCTAAATGCTTTGGGGTCTGTTTGAGTCTTTTCAAACCAGCAGCAGTGGGGAGGATGGTCTTTTATCCAAGAACTTTGTGCCAGCTTCGTTCGTTTCTGATCTGAGTGCACCATTAGCTAATGTCCTCTCCGTTTAGGATTGATAATGTCCCCGTGATGGGAATTCAACCTTGCTCTGCTCTCCCAAGAACATGCTGACCTCTCTCACACACAGCCTTATCAAATCTACAGAATGGCCTGGTAAAGCAGAAGGCCTTTAACTTTTGGGGTTTCGGAGGACACCCCCTCAAGGAGGAGTCTGATCCACAGTATCCACCACAAAGCATAATCCAGGATGCCTGGTCACGTTCAGTCCTTGTACAAGCTCTGACATAGGTGACTGTCCCAGCCACCCTCAGTGAGCTTGGAACACAAAAGGCCCAACCACATTCCACAGCCTCTGAGATGCCCCTGGAAGCCAATGGGAGTTTTGGGTGCACAAAGCAGGTATGTCAAGCGCAAAAGGACAGTCTCAAGGCTGCAGCGTGGCCTCTCCCAGCAGGGGGAGGGGTACGACATTCAGTCACAGCAGTTGTGGTTTGTGTGAATTTCATAGCCCTCGTAGTCTGAGTTCAAGCAACATCAAAAACTCAGCTGAAGTGGCCAAATTTCATTTGCTGGGGATTTTAGCAGCTCACCTCTTTCCTAAGAGCGGTCTAGATGAATCCACCTGTAAGAGGTGGGGCATCTACCCACCTCTCCTATCCCTCCCTGAAGGAGCAGTTGTGCAGCACTGCCTGCAGTTCTGGAAACCAGGCAGGGGTGGGCATGTATTAAAGAGTCACAAAACACCCACTTGGATCTCCATCACAAAAATGATTTGAGTTTATTTAAATTTAAAGGTTTGCAAGAAGTAAGAGCAATTGACTCTACCTGCTTAGAAGGCAGTATACATTTCCACACCCGCAGCCTAAAACAGGTGTAGGCTAAACCATTAGTTGCAACAGTGCATTCTCTTTTGCAGGAGTGGCCAACCTGTGGCTCCGGAGCCACATGCAGCTCTTCAGAAGTGAATACGCGGCTCCTTGTATAGGCACCGACTCCGGGGCTGGAGCTACAGGCACCAATGTGCCGGGGGGTGCTCCCTGCTCAACCCCTGGCTCTGCCACAGGCCCTGGCCCCACTCCACTCCTTCCCACCCCCTCTCCTGAGCCTGCTGTGACCTCGCTTCTCCCGCTCCCCCCCAGAGCCTCCTGCACGCCACGAAACAGCTGATCAGGAGGTGCGGGGAGGGAGGGAGAGATGCTGGGAGCTGATGGGGGGAGGGGGGGGGGCTGCTGACGTATTACTGTGGCTCTTTGGCAATGAACATCGGTAAATTCTGGCTCCTTCTCAAGCTCAGGTTGGCCGCCCCTACTCTTTTGGCTGTTACCAGTAGCTGGTGGTCACTAGGGGAAAAACCCCACCTAAACAGGCACCTGATGTTCTATTCAACTCCTGTTCAATAGACTCAGACAAATCACCCTTTAGTTGCTGGGTTCAATTATTGTGTAAAGCATGTATCCAAGAGGAGCCAATGGAAAAACCACCATATTGTGTATGGTTAGAGGGAATTTTTTTTAAAAATTCCAGATATTGCAGAGACTGTGTTCCATTGCTGGAGAGAAACGGAAATGCAGATAATACTGATAGCAACACAGACATATCTTAAGGTCACAAATTTTCTCCAGCTCTCTGTGATTTGGTTCAAGTAACAGGCAGGACCAGAGCGGGGGGAAAACAGCCATTTCCATTTGCACGTGGTTCATGAGAACATTCTCTACTTTTGTGTGTGTGGCATCCATTTTTCGCGTTGAGACTGGGGTTTGGGCAAACCTGCCTCTGCTCTGAATGTGTAATGTAATCAACAGTCCCACCCATGACTGCTTGGTCCAGGCAAAATCTTAGCATGATGCTAAGTAACACAATTAGTTAGTTGCTCTAGGAGCAAGAGAACCAAGGAGAACTACAGGGTCTGTGTGGCCAGCAGCTTCAGTAAAGAATCCCCTAGATGTTAATCACAGCCATGTCATAGCTTTTCTCTACTATGAGGGGCCCAGTATTCTCTCTGCTGCTCTTATCTTTACACTTTCTGTGCCCCCATGAGAGTAACAGCCTCTCACTTCCCACAGGCCAGCACTTCCTCTCCTCTTACAAAACACTCCGGAAAACCCATTTCTAACCAACCCTCCTCCACTTATCTTTGCACCCAGAATCCTCAGTGCATGTTATGAATTGCAGGCCTCCTAGATACCCTTTTTCACCTGAAAAAGACCGTAAGCTACTCAGAGCAGGGCCTACCTTGTTACATGTTTTATAAAGCAGCACTGGTCTATGAAGAATCAAGCATCATACCATTTTTTCACGATTCCCCTCTCAGATGCATTGGTAAACCACACTTGTGGGCCTCCGTCCCTCCCTCTTCAAGAGGATAAGAATCCACTACAGCTGCTGGAGCTGTTCCTTCAGCTCCAGGGCGGGGGAGGCTACAGCTGGTGAGAACATTTTTTTCCCCAACTAAATGAATTTTTGTCCCACAGCTGAAACATATTGGTTTCAACAAGGTTTTCAAGAGGGACTCTTCAGCTCTGAGGTTAGGGGTCTGGGATAGAGACATACAAATACCTGAGCAGCGCTGGCCATCCCAGATCGGGCTGAATCAGGGGCTTGTTCCATAGGAAGGAATTAAACCTCTAAAGTTACCGTGTAAGGGAACCGCCATCCTCCGGCCTGCGGCAGCAGCGGCAACCTGCTGCTTTTAGCAGTCAGGGTCTCTGGTTCAAACCCCCGATGCCCTACTGCGTGTGTGTGTGTGTGTGTGTGTGTGTGTGTGTGTACACACACCCTTCTGGACTGGGGCTAGAGAAACCAGTGCCAAGGCGGAGATGCTTCTACCTCCCGCCTGCGCCGGAGCCGGGGAGCTCAAGAGCCGGCTCCGGTGTTGACGCTGCGGGTTTGCACCCAAGGGCGCAAGCCGAGACACGCTCGGAAGAGAAACCCGGTAAGTGCAGTCGCGTGTGCACCCCGCCGACCCTTGGGTTTCGCTTTGAACCAGAGCTCCGGGCCGGGCTGCGAAGCCTCCCCGGCAGGCTGTAGCCTACAGGAAACATGTGCCCGCCGGCAGCCAGGCTACCAACCCGGGGCGATTGAGCCCGCCCGGCGGTGCAGCCCGGGCGTGCACAGCTGCATTGGACGGAGCAGCGATTAGCCGGCGGCTGGTCCATGGTCTCTCCAGCTCCGCTCCGGTCCGGTCAAGCGCAAAGCGGGGGGCCGGCTGGTGAACCGGCGTATGAAACCCTCGCCGGCTCGCGGCTCGCTAGAGCCGGAGAACTTTTGCTCTGCCCGGCTCGCAGCCAGCGCTTTACTGCCGCCACCAAGGAGCTTGGCGACTCTCTCGGCTCCCTGGCAAGCCCCGGCTCCAGCCCCTGCAGGGTGGGCGCGTTAACCTGGGCAAAGGAAGTCCCCTTACCGCGTGTAGAGTCTCTTGGTGGCAGCACTCGGGATCTCATCCTGGGGAAGAAAAGCCATGAAAAAGGCAGCTCCCGCCTGAAGTCCTTCCCCCGGGAGAATTCGTGGAGCAACAGCAGCAGGAAAAACCAAACAGCGAGCGAGCGAGCGATCCACTTTGCACCTATAGCGGCTGCCCTGCGATGTAACTGTGAGTATGGCAGCAGCTAGGAAGTGATGTATAGTGACAATAACTCTCAGGCAGGCCCCTCCCCTGCCCGGTGATGTCAGCCAGAGCTAACAAGTCCAGGGGCTTAAAGGGACTTTATCCTCCTCCCCCCAAACTCTTGATGTCAGCCACGCAGCGTCCCCTGCTCCTGGCAGTTCTCTTCTCTCCATCTGTGTGTGCAGCTGGGCTGCCCTCTCCCCCAAGCACTGAATGCAACAATTGGCTGGCAGCAGGCTGAGGGCTGGAGGGGGAGCGCGCCAGCTGTTTGGGCTGAGGAAGTGTGATCCGATGGGGTCCCTGTGGAAAAATCCTGGGTCGTCCAGCCAGGAGAAAAAGCCGAAATGTGGCTCTGGGAAGGGAGCAATAAGGAAAGCTGCTCTTTCCGGCAGGGCCTGGCCTAACAGAGTCTCACGCCCGGGCTCTGACATGGGCACGCAGCACTCATTCATCGGGCACGTCAAAGGCGAAGCAGCAGCCAACACACACTGCTTCCCCTTGGAATGAAGGCCACGCACTGGGCACCCTTACTCCTGCTGAGTAGCACCCGGTGCCTTGAGCAGGCCCTTGATTTGAATACTCCAGGAATAAGGAACAGCAGTTTTCCAGGAGCGAGGGATCCAGTAGGATGAGGGACATCACGGTCTGGCCTGTAGCAGGTGATTCACCACCAGCACCACCACCGCCGCCACCTTGTGAATCTTTGTGCCTTTGCTGTTTATTGTCAAGCTGTGGAGTTCAGGGTGTTACCCATCAGGTGTCCAAAGATCTATACGGATTCAACCGAAAGCTCAGCAGAGGCACCCAGCCTACCCATGGCAGCAGTGCTTCTACCGGAGGCCAAGCACACACTGCCTGGCCAGCCAGCGTCTCCTCCACGGGGTACAAGTGCAGAGCCTAAATTAGTCTAGTGCAGAGCCCAACATGTCTGAGATCCTCTACTGATAGCTCATCGGAATTGAGTGGCCTCTTACAAGTGGTATGCGTACTTCCACCTTTTCATGTTCTCTGTATGTATAAATATCGTCTGTCTGTGTGTTCCACTCTAGGCATCTGAAGAAGTGAGCTGTAGCCCACGAAAGCTTATGCTGAAATAAATGTGTTAGTCTCCAAGGTGCCACAAGTACTCCTGTTCTTTCTGAGATCCTCCAGGCCATCCCGAGAGGTACATGGCCTAAACTGTGGCAACTCCATCAGAAACATAAATTGTGGCAGATTCTACCAGCTCTCTCCACTCACATTCACATTGGGGACTCCATGGGCAGAAGGACTCCAGAGACCTGTCCTGCTTATTACCGTTTTTGCACTCTTGGGAAGCCGTTTTATTCCTCTCTAGAGTACGCGAAGATCCTGCTCAATGCAACACGGAACTTCAGAGCCCTTGAACAATGTCCCGCTGGCTGAACCGCAGAAACCTCTCACTCCACTCTCTAATTGATTGAGCTTTAAAAACCAAACCAAACCCGAATCCCCACAGTCTAACAATGTGCTTGATTTAGCCGATAAACCAGAGCAGCGAAACCTGAAACCCTCACGCCAAAAACCTCAGCAGCATCATTGTCCTGGGTACACGCCATTCCGCTTGATTCAAGGGAGTGCGCACTGAACCAGGAGGAAAGATACACCCACAGGGCCAGGCTGGAGAGCTGGGAATCACACCGGCCAGTGCTTACTCAGGATTCCACTGAAACTAATGAGACTCTTCATGTGAGCAGCTCTTCATCAGTAGGAGCAAGGCTGGCCCTAAGAGATGCCGGGATTCCCAGGGCTTTTGGGATCCTGCCCCCTCTGCTTCTACAGAAGAACTTTGGTGCAAAGAATGAAAAACAGCTGCTGATGCCACTGGCTGCAGCCCTCCCTTACCCACAGGAGACAGAGGGTACATTGCCGCATGGGGCCCACAGTGCTTGGTTGGCATTTAACGATTGTGGGCAGCTGGAGTAATCGCCCTGCAGAGGAACAATGCTGGAGTAGGGAGCAAGAGAGAGGAGGATGGAGCCTGACTTCCATTTTGGTTTGGTGCCAGATGAATAGCATTCCCCACTGAGCTGAGCAAACGGGTCACTCACAAGTTATTGATGTGGAGGTCATGGGGTGAAATTCCATGGTTTGTGCTATGCAGGAGGTCAGATTATATGATCCTAAAGGTCCCTTCTGGCTTTAAAAACTATGACTCCGCAGTGGATAATTTATCATCTGACAAAACAGTTGCTTTTTCTGCTTTTAGGGCAGTCATGAGCAATTTGCACCAGATTTTAATTCATTAATCAAATTTATTCAGGGGGTTTGGTGCGGGTTTTGTTGACTGCAGATGCTTGCCGCAAGTATTCGATGCACAGCCAACACTCCAGCTCGGTCAGTTAGCTGCAATTAGTCAGATAAGTCACATGGTATTGTTTCTGAACCCTAATTGGTCAAGCATGTAAACATTTTCTGTACAAATACTTACACGTGCAAATGAGAACAGTTGCTCTCTGCGACTACCTGCAGGCATGCCAGTGACACTGCCTAGTCCTGCAGGCTAAGTACTAAAGGCCTAGCAGGAATTAGGAATTCCTAGACATGGGGATTTACTGGATTGCTAACATTTACATGAAACTATTTGCAGCACTCACCCAGCTCTGCTTCCATGTATCTTCCCTCTTGCAACACTTCTTTACGACTGACAGACAATTCCCTTTTTTAATTATTAATCTCGCTGCAGAGACAGAACTCCCTTATTTTTCAGTGGACGGTAATCATGGCAAGTTATCCCCTTATTACGTTGCTCAACCTATGGCATTATCTACACAGTTGCCTCTCAAGTTTTACCATCCTTGGGTATCAACAGCAGGAGCACTAGTGTAAACCCATCACTGGATTCTTAACCAGCCTATTAGCTAGACCTGCTCTGAGAATGGCTAGTCAACGTGGTGATAGAAATGTCAGTGGCAATCAACATTAATTCTCCCACCAGTGCGATCATTGGTGGAGCTGTGACGAGAAGGCCTGGAAATTCCATTGAACTAGGGACACTGTGGTGGTGATGACTATTTATTTCTGCTAACAAAAGTTTTGCCTGGGTCACAGTTTGCCAGTGAAGGGAGAGACGGAAATAAGTGGGGGCCAGCATCTCCCTCCTCTTCAGTTCACGTTCTGTGCTGCTGACGCTAACACAAGGGCTGCTTTTAGAGTGAACAAGTGTCAGATACAGTTCAACAGATTCCTCTGTGTAACGGGCCAGAGGTCAAGAAGACAGAATGGCCTGGAAGAACACATGGGCAGGCATAATTGCTGCTACAATGGACGCTGTCATGACATTTAAGTTTGGCAAGCTCCTGAAATAAAAATCTGAATGCTGTAAGGGCATGAACACCTGCTGTCTGGCTAGAGCTCTCTGTCAATCGCTTTAATAGAAATCCCGGGGGGTGGAGGGGTCAGTTCAAAAAATAAAACAAAGCAGTGCACATTCATACAGCACCTTTCATGCCAAAAAACCCCAAGGCACTCTATGAAATTAATACAGAGATCCCTTCACCTGCCACTTGGGAGAAGCATGGCAGCTGTTTAAAGCACACATTCTTTTTACATGCTATTCATTGTATTGTGTAAATATAAACACATGAGTTGCCAAGTGAGGTGGTATTTTCATTTTTTAGATGGGGAAACTGAGGCAGAGAGGGGGGCTGTGACATAGCCAAAGTCACACAGCGAGTCAGAGAACCGGGAAGACAATTCAGGACCTCCTGATTCCCAATCCTATGCATATTCCTCTATATCACATGACTTCATACCACCGTGCATCCATTTGAGAAATGAAGTGAAGAAGAATGCAGTGTGGAGAAGAATATTCTTGTGATTTTACATGAGGCTTATGATGTTTGGTGTTTTTCTTTAATCCCCATCTCCTGGAGTCAAGTGCACATGTGAGAATCTCAGCTACCACAAAGAAAAAAAAATAGTTTCTAGCCCTTGAGTTTCCAAAGAAAAGCTTGAAAACATGACCTGAGTACACCCTAAAGGCAAAACACCAGAAGGCAATAAAAAAGAACAGCATTTTGGGGAGGGTGGCGGCGGGAACAAAAACCTCATGATTTTTTGGAGTCTCACTCATTTTTGAATGCTTGAGGATGCCAATATGGAGAACGCACCAGCTGGAAGCAGCAGTTGGAATTTGGCGAGTTCTCCTTTCGGCAACACCGCCACTTATGAAAAAGAGTCGTGACTCTTTAATGAATCCAAACCATCAGGAATCAGGGTTTACACACCTCACCTGATAGGCAGCACCTCCAACCACTTGGTGTTCCTTACATCCGAATGCAGCATTAGCTCATTTTGAAGTTTTTTGGAGGTCTCCCATCTAAATGCAGATGCAAGCACAATCTTGCTTGGCTTACACGCTCAAACAGGATCATGACACAAAGTGATAGGGTTGCAGGAATCTTTCTAATTTTTTTTTTTAAATTCCTATCTAACGCTATCACACCAGACTACGAAGCAAGCCCTCACAATAGTAGTGTTTCTTGCCATGTTGATTAAGAGCTATATTGCACAGTGTCACTGCCAGAAAATGATAGAAATGGTACCCTTTGGAGGTAAAAATATTTGCAGACATGTAAGAATCATGAAAACAGCATGCAGTAGGAAAAGCCAGTTCTACAATAACCACAGAATTATGACGTTGTTGGTCACTATGTTTTTGCCAATCGTGTGGACTGGTGGCAAATTAAAAAATCTCCTGCGGATCTGATGAGTTTCTCGTCTAGGAATGCTAAGGATGCAGGAACTCACTCCAATCATAGGATGTCTCTGTAATTAGCGAGTAAGCTTGTTGTTTTGTCCATGAAATGTGTTGCTGGTGGCCTCTACTGGCGATTATGCACATAAGGAGCACCATCATTCAGACTTCAAAAGCTGGAGCACGCTCAGGCTAAAATCACTGCTGAGTTTGCAATCCATAATAGCTACTCTTCACTCCATAGTCAGAGACCCTGTACATTTGATTTTTTTTAAAACTGACTAATTCCAAAAGCCCCCCACAGCTGGGGTACAGCCCCTGGTAAAATAGTACGTCCCAATAGTTCTTTCAAAAAATTCCTTTAAAAGGATCAGAGAGAGGCAAAGCAAGCAAAAAATGCTGACAAGGGTAAGGCAAAAAGTGATTAGAGGTAAGGAAGAAAAAGGAAGAAAAAAAGAAATGCAAAAGGATTGGGTAGTAAGGTGTGGGTGTGGGCACGTTCTGGGCAGTCAGACCTTTGCATGTGGCTTTCAGGTGTGAACACCAAAAATAGTTTAAAACATTAAGACAGACATTAACAGACCATGAATTAACAGGATCAACAAGAATGTTCTGAGCACAGAATTCATATCCAGATCACCCTGAATTCTAATCCAGCGCTGTCACATCGAACGACTCAGAGGCACCAGGCAATTCACATAACATCTCAGTCTTGGTTAGCAGATGGAAGGAGCATTGGTTAGAAGTGCTAGGTCTGTTACTGAGCTGTGAACAGTGGTAAGACTGTAGGGTGCTTTGGGGCCGGCTCCCACCACCTAGAAGGAGGAGTTTATTGCCTGGGGACTGGAATCAGCTGAAATAAGCATGTGAAAGCCTTTGAAGACAATCAGCTCTTCAGGTTCCTGAGCAAAGCTTGGCAGGGTGGGAGCGAGAAGGAGTGTTTCTTAAAGGTTAGCTGGGCAAAGCGCTATGAGATTACCTAGGCCAAGGCAGGATTCCCTCCCCATGGGACGCTGTTGAACCTGGTCCCTCTTAATATGTTGTTTTAAATAAACTTGAGTGGTTAGCAGCTCCTGAAATCTCTCCCGGTCCCCTCTGAGTTTTCTGCATGGCCCCGGGTGGTTCCAAGGAAACCGATTTTGCAGCTCTCCTATAATTCTTTTATAAAAATCCCAAAGCCAAAGAGAGCTCTCCCGGTTCAGACAGACTGTGTGTGGCACAGAGTGGGAGGGCTGCGGCTGCCCTTCACAGCTGCTGGGAAGCCTTTCTTTTCTCATGGGTGAGAAGCTGTTATTTCCCCTCCAAAGTAGGAAGAAAAAGGTTACTACAACCTGCAAACAACCTCTTACTGAGCCAGAAAGATTATTCATATTAGAAATAAAGAGGATCATATGGGAGTAAAAAGCTGCTTTGCTGGAGTGGATCATCTCTTTTAAAAGCACCTGGAGCCCAGGGGCTCCCGAGGAAATCTCAATAATGAGATTCTCTGAATAATTCAACCCTGTGCAGCATGGCCGGGAGCACGCCTGTAACAGCTGAGGAGCAAAAGCCTCCCTGTGGGGCCCGATCCTGAGCAGCGCTGAGCGTCTGGAACAGCCTTGGGCTTCAATAGGACTTGCAGAAGCTCAGGATTTGTCCCTTCTGGTTCTGTGTGTTTTCTATTTCCAGCTCCTCTGTGCTCCTTGCATTTCCTTGTCATTCATTCTCTTCCTCCCATCCTTGCCCAGAGGCAGATCTCATCGGCCTCCCATGACTCTCAGACGGGGCTGGAATCTCTTTACATAAAGAGCAAACGCCCCTGAACGTACACCCATTCTCTACACCTGCAGGCTCCCCGTGAGTATTGCACGAATGGTTCTGTGCCACTATTTCCAGTGCTGGCTTAGGCTCCTCTAATGAGGTTATTCTTGGGGCCCTGCATCCCTTTAATCCGCACTTCCACACCCTAAAAAAGAGTCCCTTCCAGTCGCTTTGCTTTCATTTGCTCCTTTCTCCCTGTGACTTTCTGCCTAGCCCTCCCCCAAGCTCAGGGGCACACGTTTTGAGCCAGAGGCCTGCTCTCTGTGCTGGCTAAGAAGAGTCACAGCCCTGCGGAGGAGTGGAAGAGAACGTTCAGAGTCACCGACCCAAGAAGGTTTTATGGTTTTGGATAGGAAGCTTGCTCAGCTGCAGTCTCTGAGCCTCCCCCCACTGCAGGATGACTGGCGAGAGAGAAGGCCTGCCTGGGGGCTGGGTGTATCCCAGGTGCAGGTCCGCAGAGTGAACTGGACTTTTCTTTGCTAATTCCATCTGCAGCTGCTGTCCATAAAGCCAGGCCTGTGATGCCAGCTTGCCTGTCAGAGAGCCAAGCCTTGATGTTCAGTTGCAAACTGCAGAGAGAAAGGGTAGGAAATTCTCTCTCTCAGGTGCGGGTCATACTGGCATCCTCCTCTCCCGAGCCTGGCTGGCTGGGAACTCGGCACTACCGCTCAATCCGGGTCACCGGTCTTAGCCCAACATTGAGAATTTAAGACTGCCTGGCCGTGGCAGTCGCTTGAGCTGCGTTTTTTACAGCCACTCTAGATTAGCTTTCACTGAACAGTAATAAGCAGACAGCTGTGCTAATCCGGGGTGAGGCGAGCCAGCGCCCCTGTGACTAAGGGAGAGGCTCTGATTGCCATGGCGCTGCCTGGCTGAGGAGGGATTTCGGAGGCTGCTTGCCAGCGGATACGCCTCCACTTAGAACAACATGGCGCTTTGTACGAAGCACCTCAGTCATCATCAAGTGCAGGGCCGGCTCCAGGCACCAGCCGAGCAAGCTGGTGCTTGGGGCGGCAGATTGAACGAGGCGGCATTCCGCCCAATCCTAGGGTGGCACGGCCGCTTTTTGTGTGTGTGTGTGTGTTCCGCTCCGGCCGCCCTGTAGGGGGCGGCGGTGCGGAGGACCAGAGCACTCTGCAGCAAGCCCGGCAGGGCAGTCCTCGTCCTTCCCTCCCCGCCGACCGGAGCGGAGCCCTCCCGGCTGGCGGCGCGGCGGGAGGGGCCGCGTGGCAGTGCTCCGCTGTAGCCCTTTCTCTCTCCCGCCCGCTCCCTCCCTCTGCCCCCTGCTAGCCGGTCCCCCTGCACCCACGCTCCAGCTGTGTCGCAGGGTTTTTTTTGTTTTGTTTTTTTGCTTGGGGCGGCCAAAAAGCCAGAGCCAGCCCTGATCAAGTGATCCATCCCCTGTCGCCCATTTCCAGCTTCTGGCAAACAGAGGCTAGGCACACCATCCCTGCCCATCCTGGCTAATAGCCATTGATGGACCTATCCTCCATGAACTTACCTAGTTCTTTTTTGAACCCTGTTATTGTCTTGACCTTCACAACAGCAATGTAAGTCCCAACCCCTCCTCTACCCTGACTCCTGTCATGGGGCTTTCTCCTCCAGACCAACTGCTCATCCAGCCTTACCTCTAGGCCTAGAAGGCTGCTTTGACCAGACATCTAGAGACAAAGAATTTAGGTCACATGCAGAAGATGGGAGACAATTGTCTGAAATGCTGTGACAGTGAGAAGGATTTGGGTATGTCTACACTGCATTGTGAACCTGGGTCTGTGGGACCCAGGCTTGTGGACTTGGTGTTTCCAAGCCCATGCTTGAGCATCCATGTTGCAGCATAAACCTGGGTTTATAGTAGCTGGAGCTGGGTCTCACAACCGGGCTAAAGCATCCATACTGCCCTACGCAGACCTTCTGACTCAGGTCTATGGCTTGAGCTGTGTCCACACTGCAAAATGACAAGGTTTGGACCTGAATCACAGTAGGACTTGGGTCTTACCCACCCCCCTAGCAGATCCTAGGACGGCATCCTGAGTTCTTGCTGACCGGAGTCAGACTGATTTGTGTGTGGACAGAAGTGGGGCTCGGGCTCAAATGTGAGTCAGGGCCCAGGCTTAGTGTGCAGCATAGACACACTCTTAAGTGTAATGGTAGATAATCAACTGAACAGAAATCACAGTGCAATTCTGTAGTGAAGGGAGTGAACATGATCTGTGGGGACATTAAGTAGGAATAGGGAGGTGCCTTAATGAGACCATTACTGGACACTATGTCCAGTTTGGGTGTCCACACTTCAAAAAACATGTTGAAAAACTGGAAAGGGTTCAGAAAAGAGATACAAGAATGGCTGGATGTCTGGAAAATATGCCTTATAGGGAGAGACTTAGGCTTGGTCTACACTAAACCCCCCAAATCGAACTAAGGTATGCAACTTCAGCTACGTGAATAACGTAGCTGAAGTCGACGTACCTTAGTTCGAACTTACCGCGGTCCAGACGCAGCAGGCAGGCTCCCCCGTCGACTCCGCGTACTCCTCGCGGCGAGCAGGATTACCGGAGTCGACGGGGAGCACTTCTGAGTTCGATTTATCGCGTCCAGACAAGACGCGATAAATCGAACCCAGAAGTTCGATTGCCTGCCGCTGAACCAGCGCGTAAGTATAGACAAGCCCTTAAGCTCAATCTATTTAGTTTATCCAAGCGAAGGTTAAGAGACTTGATTACAGTCTACAGTTACCTATATTGGGAAGAGATTTCTGATAGTAAACAGCTCTTTAATCTAGCAGAAAAAGGCATAGAGAGATCCAATGGTTGGAAGCAGAAGCGAGACAAATTTAGACAAGAAATAAGGTGCACATTTTTAACAGTGAGGGTAATTAAGCACTGGAATAACACACAATGAATTTTCCATCACTTGAAGTCGTAACAGGCATAAGGCAGAAATGATGGGGTGAGATTCTCTGGGCTATTCTATGCGGGAATCCAGATTGGAAGATCATCATAATGGGACCTTCTGGCCTTAAGATCTATGAATCAATGAAGTCACTCTTCCTATTTTATCTATTGATTAGATTTTTCCGGGTTGGCAAGTCTTCGTATGATGCTTATGTTGTGCCCATTACGTTTTTATTGTAACATGTACTCTAAATATTGACTGTTCTTAGTTTGTCCAGAGTTCTATGCAATAGGCGCACTTCTAAGTTTAGAGATAAAACCACAATTAACATCAACATCTGATCAAGTGGTCTTTTGAGATCAAACACTTGTATCCTTTGTTGACTGCAGTCTGAAGTCTACGCTGGCCTCTTGAAACAGAAAAAGAAAAGTGACAGCTCTGAAAGAAAGGACTGAGGGGTGACAAAGCTCAGTGTTAATGCACTTTTACTGCCCCCGCCGCTAACTTTCTCTGGAAGAACAAATGGAACTGAAGTAGCAGCTCAGCTCTGCGGCACAGCTATGTCCACGGGCTGGAGGCAGCTTTTGGCTTTCAGTGGAGAGCAGCTAAGAGATGTTGTCATAGAAACATAAAAACAGCATCCGGGGACCTTTGCAGCCCTGTTTGCACAGAGGAGGGCAGCACATTTCATTTGCATGCATCTGGATCTTTAGAAACCCATTCCCTCTCTGCCTTTGTGTTCCATTTTGGCACTGTCAGTGTAGATGGCTCTGGGGTCTGCTCCCATACCCCTTTACCTCTCGCACTCAATGGCAACACTCCCATTGTCTTCAATGGATGAAGGATCAGCCCTAAAGAACATGTATCATCACACAGTGCATATTCCTCAAAGACACCCCGGGCTTCATTCCTTCCCCCACTGAAGTACTTCCATTGACTTTGCTGGAAGGAGGCACAAAGCAATAGGGTCAAATGGTCAGCTAGTGTAAACTGGTGTAGTTGTTTGCTTTAATGGAGCCGTGGCCGTTTACATCCGCAGAGAACTTGGCCCTCAAGCCTACAGGGTGTTTATTTTCTAGTGGAGGCTGGTAGGTGTAGAATATCTAGCGTCCTCCCCTGCATTCAGCAAGATGGAGATTAACTTGGTGATTAATGAGTCAGAGGTTTGCTGTTTTATATCAATATCTGAAGAGAAAAAAAAAAAACCCAAACAAGTGCACAGTTAGGCAGTCGCTGTCAGAAACAATCTTGGGTTAAATGGAGGTGTCTGCCTAGCAGCCTTGGAGATAATGGGAATCAAGCAGTGGCAAG